>NW_026948796.1:1208317-2416634 GCF_035770615.1 Melospiza melodia melodia | reverse complement strand
TGTGAGCAAGTTCCAGTAGTTAGAATTACAAGAGAGGCTTTTCCAGTTCCTGTAATTAAAGGGGTGCAAATTTAAACAGGTGACAAATTTGGAGTAAATGATTTATTGTTGATACCAGAAGCCGAGAATAATTTATTAAGCAGAGATCTAGTAATAGCCTTAAATTTACAGATAAAACCCTGGGAAGGAAAACTAAAAAATTATTCTTTAACTGAAGAAGATAATCTGGAAATTAATGATACGGGTTGGCATTTGAGTGAAGTGGGGAAGAGCTTGGGGTAAAGGAATCTGGTCCCCTTAGTCCCTCCTGGTCAGCACAAGCCTGTGAACTTTATGCATTACTCCGTGCATTATTCATACTAAAAGAGCAAGAAGGGACTATTTATAAAGACTCCAAATATGCTTTTACTGTAGTACATACTTTGAGAACAATTTGGAGGGAAAGGGGACTTATAAACACTCAAGAGAAAGGGTTAGTACACGGGGAATTGTTAATTCAGATACTTGAAGCTTTAAAAAGCTCAAAGAAAATAGCAGTAGTTCATGCAAAGGGACACCAGCGAGACAGGGATATTAGAGTCAGAGAGAATAATTTGGCCGACAAAGAAGCAAAAAGAGCGACCTTAAGGAAAAAAAAACCCAAAGCAAAAATACTGAAATCATGACCATACAAGAAACAGAATTCAGCAGGGGACACTTTCTCTTTCGCTAGCAGAACTGGCAGCTATAAGGAAATTAGGAGCAACATTTAAGGAGGGAAAGTGGGTTTTTCTTGATAGCAAGATTATGATGCCAAAACCAGTGGCACATTAGGTCTTAGATAACTTGCATAGATGGACACACTGGGAAACAAGAGCCCTTTGTGATCACTTTTTAAAATTTTATGGGTGTATAAGGATATTTGAAATTGGAAAGCAAATTACCCAGTGGTGCCTCACCTGTCAAAAAGTAACTAAGAAGGCGTTAAGAAGCCCTCTCTCTGGAGGATGTAAAACAGCCTACGGGCTATTTGAAAAGATCCAGGTTGATTTTACAGAATTGCCTAAAGTGAGTCAGTCTAAATATTTGTTAGTTATAATAGATCAATTAACTCAGTGAGTTGAAGCATTTCCAGCAGCTCGGACTACAGTTCAAACGGAGGCTAAAATATTGTTGGAACATGTAATTCCAAGAATGTGATAATATGGTGGGATTTAAGTGGATTTATATTAACCCTGATTTAGTAAGAATGAACTAAGCATCCTGGAGTGGCTGCCGACCGCAATTCCCTTGAGCTCAGAGGCAGAAGAACGCTGGTGGAAAAGAATAAAAGACTTTCTGAATCAGTGGGAACAGCCTAAAAGGATCAAAGATCTCCTCCAGGGTTACCCACCAGCAACATTATTAGAATTTATTACAAAACTGCAATTCCAGAAACTGAGATTGATAACACCTGCTGTTGAAAGAGTCCAGAGACAACTAAAACGTTGGGAGTGCAGTAAACATGGTTTAGGGTGTCATCCCTGGATATGTATTGTTTGCACACTTTGCTTTAACTCATGGTGGAGAGTAACTAAGAGGGAAGAGAAGGAGAAACAATTGATTTGCTTGCTTTGCTATAGATATGTATTTAGACAGCTAACTATAGAATGCATTTCTAGTGATTTTTTTTTAGATACCAATGAGACTGGGAGACGGGACCCTTCCAGGAGCAATTGGATTAATAGAGAACTTAGATCAATTGGTTCTTGCCATATTGGCTGTAGCACAAATAAGAGAACGAGCAATTTATAATATTATAGACCAGTGTCTCATAATCGATAGTTGTTGTGGAGAAGAAGTCTATATATCACATCATAAGCGCATTCCAGGGGCATATTGGCCTGGTGAGTGTGCCTATTGGAGGCTGCGATTTAATGCACTTCTTGCACTTGAAGTAGAAAATATTTAGTGAAATCTTATTGTGGTTGACACATCCCTGAAATTTTGGAAAATTAAGGTTTATGGTATTCCAGCCTAACCTTTCCCCTGTTCTTGTCGTTTTAATTATTTCTTCTTAACCAGCCAGAACTGAGAAATGGCATTTAAGAAGGGACAAGCAAACTGTGGGGCTATGGGTACCAGAGAAACTAAAAACACCAGTGACTAGATCCCTAGATATTACCTTTGCTACTGAGAAGACTAGCATCTCGGCCCTTGGTTGCAACCCAAGGGGCCTTGAGAAAGGTAGATTTCCTAAAGAAATCTATTATATTATTTTCACTGTGATCATTCTGGTACCCTGGACGGTTGGCCAAAGCCAGAGAGCCACACCTGACAGAGTTTCATCAATAAAAAAGCAAACAGGGCAAAAACCAAGTCCCAGCAATTTCAATATTTGTGACTATTGCAATCACCCTATGAAGATTAAGGACAAGATGGGATCTGTGTTTGTGACACACCCATATGTTAGTTCTGCTTGCTACAATCACAACCACTTTATAGATGTTTGTGTTAAAGAAAGAAAGATGCATTGGGTAGGGAAAAATTTAAACTATAATGGACGAGCTCCTCATCCCCATGGTAATCAGATTTGCCCCCAGTATGAAAAGTTCTTTTGTTTTGAAAGAGATGATCCAAGTATAAGCATGGGAAACCAGGCACTAAGAGAAAAATTGAAAGAGAAAATAAAAGAAGAGAAAGAAACAAAGGAGAATAGAGGAAAGAACAAGAGAAAAGAGTCAAAAGAATTGGCTGAATTGTATAAATAACTTAAACAGCACTACAAAGATTGGAACCTGCCAGCCTCGAATAAGAATCTGTTTGTGAGGTTGATGCAAGAGATTGCTACAGAATTGGGATTATCCAAATGTTGGATTTGTGGAGGTCTAAAAATAGCTGAAAAGATGGCCGTGGAAAAGTGAGAGCTTAGCTCCAGAACAATTTTTAAAATGGAACCATAGCCAAATTTCTACAACATTGAAGAGACTTGAAAGATAGATTCTAAGCTATCAAGTAATTGAAATCATTTGTATAACTCAAGAAGGAAGAAAATGTAATAAAGTAGTGGGGCATACTCCTTGTAAATCCACATTGGTGGTCAATATGGATAATTGTTCAAAAGTTTGGTGACCTGAAACCCCTGTTGGATATTAGAGACCAATAAAAAATAAACTGTGAATGGGATGAACAGATTGATTTATGCTGGTACAGAAGTCCTGGAGCTAACCACTACCAATCTATCAATGGCTCAGGATTGGTCATGGGGGTATAGGACCCTAATTTGCCTGTTGAATCGAGTGATAGGGCCCCAAGTAGTAGTGGAAGTGGTGTCAAATCACACCACCGGTGCCTTAAAAATGTTGGCCAGGCAATATACACAAATGCGGGCATTTGTGTACCAAAACAGGATTGCCCTAGACTATCTGTTAGCAGAAGAAGGAAGAGTTGGTGGGAGATTTAACAAATTTTACTGCTGTATAGAAATTGAAGATTATGGAGAAGCTATCACCGAACCTGTGGAGGAAATTAAAAGGGTGGCTCATGTGCCAGTACAAAAGTGGAATTCAATCTAGAAAGCAGATTGGTGAGATAAACTCTTTGGAGGTGTTTGGTAGAAAAAGTTAGAGTTCATGTTGTTTTGTTCAATTTTGAGACTTTTGTTTCTGCCTTGTATGATTCCATGTTTTATTAGGCTAATTTGCTCAGTGATTCAGGAGATGCAGATTATAATAATATCTCTAGATTCAGAATCAGTAGAAAGAGGAAAACCAAAATCTGTGATGGTACTAACAGCTGAATCAACCCCTGTTAAATAATAAGGACCTAAACAGATTGAAATAGCCCAGGAAATGCTAACCAAATTTGAAAAAAGTGTGGAAAATTAGAGGCAGCAACAGAAATGCTGGAGAAATTTGAAGCTGAAAAGAGACAACAAGAAAATCAAAATTCTGAGGAATATAAAGGATATCAGGGCATAGATTTTTAATAAAGCACAGATCATAATGATCAAGAAGAGAAATGGGGGATTTGTGGTAAATAGGTAGGATTCATGCTGATAAAAATTGAAACAGGTATCAATATTCATACAGTAATTAATATTTGTGGATAATAAAACAGTTAAAAATTGTAATGCCAAAGAAGAAAGGGAGAAGAGGTGCTCCACCCCCCCTCCCTGCAGATGTTCAGGAACAGGAGGAAAGCAAGAGATAACAGTTGCTAAAAATTAACACAGAAGGGACACTCTGGTTGGGTCCCAGAAAAATGTTAATTATAAGGGATTTATTGCCTTGATATGTAGATGTAGTGATATGTTAGTCTTGGCTTACATTGTACTGGCTTGGTGGCGCATGTGTAACCCAAAGGTGAATTAAAAGACACACAGTGTTGAAAAAGAAATGAAATTTAGCAAAATATTTAATTATAGTGAGTTGTGTCTGAACTGGTTTGTTAAAAAGTAGTTTTGTAGCCGTTGAAAAGTGTGTTGAGTTTTGTGTGTAACCTAGGAGGTAGTCTTAGGGATTTAATAAATAATTAAACTAGTGCAGGAAAGTAGAATGCTAACCTGTCTGGAGGCAGCATACAATGCTCTTAGAATAAGATAAGCAGAGGATTAATGATCTTGTTTGTGAACCAAGGAATGTATCACAAGGGGTCTGTGACCAGGCAAGGGGAACGGGGAAACTGTTTCTTGGAGACTTTGCTGTGAATTGCATGTATAAGAGGGAAGCACCCATACGTGAATTTGGGGGGCTCAAATTTTGGGGGCTCAAATTTTGGGACGTGAGTCCCCCAGTTCCCCGGGCCCTTAATAAAGCACCCACAAAACTTATCCGAGTTTTGTGTCATTTATCAATCGGGCAACAGTTTTCTGGCGATCGCGGCAGGACTCCAAGGGCTGCTGGGGCGGTTTGCGTCCCGATCCACTCCAAGCCGGCACCGAGCACTTCTCGGGGAGTCATCGGTCGTTCCCCACACCCCGCGCCTGTTGGACAACTGCCAAGGTAAGCCCAAAGGTGCTTTGTATTGGAAAAAGGTGATAATTGGATTTGGATTTGGATTTGGATTTGGTGGTTGGTAAAAAAAAGCCTAGGCTCAGGCCATAAGACGTCTAAGGACGCAGGACCGGAACTCGCCTCCTGTTTGTTTTAGGGAAGGACGGCGAGAAGGTATATTGGTTTAAGGTATATTGGTTTATTGGGATTAATAGTGGAATTAAAGGTTGTAATATGATGTCTTTTAAAACTTTTAAAACCTTAGTGCAAGCCAATGTTAAAATACCTGGAAATACACCATTAGGTTGTATATTGAAACGGTGGAAAAGTGAGGAGTTTTATCAAGAATTGGATAAAAGTAAAATGATAGATTATTGTAATCATTGGTGGCCTGAATATGAGATTGGGGAAGCGGGATGGCCGGTGAATGGTACACTGGAATTGGGGATAATGGAATCTTTGATGCCATTTTTAAGGAGAAATGAGAAATGGGATGAAATACCATTTTTGGATTTGTTTTTCGTTTTATATCGGAAAGAGGAATGGCAAAAGGAATGTGGTATCTTGGTTTTAGAAGTGAATGATGAAAGGGAGTGTGTGGGATGTAAAGAAAGAAAGGAGCGTAATTTGTATCCTTCAGTTGAGGAAGATTTGTCTTATTGTATAGCACTTCCAAGGGTTCCAGTTGCTCCTAATATGCCCCCTGCTCCCCCTGCGGATATATCTATAAAAATGGGATCTAGTGAGAGTGATACTGATGGTATCACTCTCATGGTGATGGTGAAAAGAATGAGAGTGTTAAAAGAACTCCGTTAGCAGGGCGGACTCACAAGGGAAGGAAGGGGCAGAAGGGGCCACAGTTAATTGCGCTGTTAAGGGAAGCTGTGGGACCGCAGCGAGAAAGGATACTTATAAAGGTGCCTTTATCCCCCAGGGATTTGGTAATATGGAAGCAATCAGCGGGGAGTTATCGGGAGGATTCTGAAAGGGTGGCAAGGGTGGTTAAAATGGTAATAAAGACTCAGAATCCGTACTGGAATGATTTACAGGTATTATTAGATACTATAACATGGGGAGGTTGGATCCAAACCAGTGTGCGTTTTGCCGACAATTGGGGCACTGGAAAAATGAATGCCCGGTTAGAGGAGGTATGGGCATGGGAAACATGGGATTAAGGACAGGTCCAATGGGGAATGCTCCTGTGGGAGGATTCACGGGAGGACCAGCAGAAGTCGCTCAAGCACTAGTTTTGGGAAACTATCAGAATCAAAGCTGACTAGAAAAGTATTTAGGGTAGTTTTAGAAATAGATGGAAAGGATCAAGAATTTATGGTTGACACTGGAGCTACTTATTCTGTACTCAATAGTGATTGGGACCTTTGAGTGACACAACGGTACAGGTGGTGGGGGCAACAGGGAAGCTAGAGGAACAACCATTTTTACAACCTTTAAATCTTAGATTTGGGGGGAAGGAATTAGATCACCAATTTTTGTATATGCCAAACTGCCCCACACCCCTTCTTGGCAGAGACCTGTTGTCCCGACTTAATATGAAAATAATATTTGAAGGGGGAAGGGTGAAATTGGAAATACCTGAGGAACAAATAGCAGGCATTTTTGTGATCAAGGAAGTGGATGCCTCTCCTATTCCAGAAGAAATTGAGCAGGCTGTAGTACCCTGGGTATGGGAGTCAGGGGTCCCTGGAATATCTAAAGCTGTGCAGCCAGTAAAGGTGGAACTAAAGGAAGGGGCCCGACCAGTGAGGATAAAGCAATACTCCTTGAAGCTTGAAGCAAGGAGGGGAGTAGCCCCGTTAATTAAACAATTTTTTGTTCAAGGAATATTACAGGAATGTGAATCGGAGTATAATACTCCAATTTTTCCAGTAAAGAAACCTAATGGTAAGTACCGTTTGGTACAGGACTTTAGGGCTATTAATGAAATAGTGAAAGACATACATCCAGTTGTTGCTAATCCTTATACCTTGTTAACATCTGTATCTGAGGAGTTTAAATGGTTCTCAGTGATTGACCTTAAAGATGCCTTCTTCTGCATCCCACTGCCAGTAGAGAGTAGGAAATATTTTGCCTTCGAGTGGAAGAGTCCTGATTTTGGGAGAAAGAAGCAGCTTACGTGGACGAGACTCCCACAGGGATTTAAATGCTCCCCTACTATTTTTGGAAACCAACTGGCCAAGGAGCTGGAGGAATGGAAGATAACCCAGGTAACAATATCCCCATCCTTGTATGTAGTCCTGCAGTACGTGGACGACATTTTTCTGGCTACTAAGGAAAGGGAAATGTGTGTGGAATTAACAATTAAATTACTCAACATGCTTGGCCAAGCAGGGTATCAGGTTTCTAAGGAAAAAGCTCAATTGGTCCAAAATAGCGTTATTTACCTCGGTTGTGAGATCACACAAGGGCAGAGACGTTTGGGAGTAAACCGAATAGAGGCAATATGTGCTATTCCTTTGCCTCGTAACCATCAGGAATTGAGATCTTTTCTAGGAATGGTGGGATGGTGTCGACTGTGGATCATGAATTTCGGTCTCCTAGCCAAGCCACTATATGAGGCCTTGAAGCAGCATCGGTTGGAGTGGACGACACAGCAAAAGAAGGCCTTCCAGGAATTGAAGCAGGCACTAAAGGAGGCCCCAGCCCTAGGACTCCCTGACGTGACCAAGGAATTCCAGTTGTACGTGAATGAGAGGCAAAAACTGGCATTGGGGGTCCTCACCCAGAAGGTGGGATCCTGGAAGAGGCCAGTGGGATACTTCTCTAAACAACTGGTAAGTTCGGTAAGTTCCGGGTGGCCCTCATGTTTACGAGCCGTGGCGGCAAAAATAATTCTTATTCAAGAGGCCCGGAAATTGACTTTGGGGGCAAAAATGAAAGTGTTTGTTCCCCATATGGTCATGGCCGTTTTGGAGCAAAAGGGGGGTCACTGGCTATCATCCAGTCGAATGTTGCAATACCAGGCCATCCTGAGAGAACAGGATGATATTGAAATAAGGACTACTAATCATGTTAATCCAGCAGAGTTTTTACGCAGTGACCAGGAGGCTGGGGGACTGGTGCACGATTGTGTAGAGGTAATTAAACAAGTATATGCCAGCAGACTCGACCTAAAGGATGAACCATTGGAAGAACCTGAATGGGAACTATACACTGATGGATCCAGTTTTGTCGAGAATGGGACTCACTATGCCGGGTATGCAGTGGTAACATTGGATCAGGTAATAGAGGCAAAGGCTTTGTTACCTGGAACTTCGGCCCAGAAGGCAGAGGTGATTGGACTCACCAGAGCCCTGTATTTGAGCAAGGACAAAAGGGTTAATATCTGGACAGATTCTAAATATGCCTTTGGTGTGGTTCATGTACATGGGGCGTTATGGAAGGAAAGGGGGCTTTTGAATTCACAGGGAACCAACATCAAGCACCGGGAAGAAGTGCTACAGCTACTGGATGCGGCACACAGTCCCAAAGCAGTTGCAGTAATGCATGTTAGAGGACATCAGACTGCAGAAGGAGACGTTTACAGAGGAAATCGATTTGCTGATGTTACAGCACAGGAAGTGGCACGGGAAGTATGGACTCAAATGGCACTGGTACCGGTAAGAACAAATCCGGCTACCCCATACCTGAATCAGGAGCCCAAATATTCAATAGAAGATGGAAAACTAATAAACTTGCTAGGGGCACAGGAGAATCAACTTGGGTGGTATGTTACACCAATGGGACAAATAGTGGTACCTACCCGCATAATGAAATTTATTTTGGAATCAGAACATAATAAATGTCATTGGGGGGCAGAAGTATTGGTAAAATTTTTGAAGAATGAGATAATCTCTAATCAGATGTTAACAATGGCAAAAAGAGTTAATGCAATGTGCCCGGTATGTTTGAAAAATAATCCAGTAGTTAGGAGACAAATACAAATGGGAAAGTTGCAAGTTGGGCCACAACCAGGAGATTACTGGCAAGTTGATTTTTCTGAATTGCCTAGGGCACGGGGATACAGATACTTGTTAGTGTACGTATGTACGTTCTCAGGATGGGCAGAAGCTTTTCCATGTAGAACTAATCAGGCTAAGGAGGTGGTAAAAACCTTGTTAAAAGAAATAATACCAAGATTTGGAGTACCTTTAGGATTGTCATCAGATAGGGGTCCGCATTTTATAGCTGGGGTAGTGCAGGAATTAACACGAATGTTAGATATGACCTGGAATTTGCATACCCCCTGGAGACCTCAGTCTAGTGGGCAGGTGGAAAGGATGAATCAAACCCTGAAAGGACAAATCAAAAAGATTTGCCAGGAAGCTAAACTGCACTGGCCTCAAGCTTTGCCTTTGGCCCTACTCAGGATTCGAATTAAACCAAGGGAAAAGGTAGGCGTAAGTCCATATGAGATATTATATGGCAAACCATATCATGCAACTGTATTAAAGGGGAGGTACATGTGAGTGGGGACCAGGCGATTGCAGAGTATGTTATTTCACTTAATAGGATCTTGAATTCTTTAAGAAATACGTTACAGTGGAATAGACCGCTCACGCTGGAGAATTCTGTCCACGACATCCAGCCTGGGGACCAGGTGTACGTCAAGAAGTGGATCACGGATCCGCTACAGGAATCATGGAGCGAACGCCACCAGGTGATGATGACAACCTACACGGCGGTGAAGGTCCAGGGGATGGATGCTTGGATCCATTACACCAGGGTAAAGAAGGCACCGTTCCAATGGGAAACCCAGATAGTGTCTCCAACCTGGATGATCTTCCGCTCAAAGCCGCCTTCCTAATTATATTACTGCTAGTGATCATGAGACTATTACCCGTTCAAGGGTCTACTCTAGTACAGGTTGAAGAAACAAAGGTTACAGTCATGGAAGGGATGGATGTTCAATTAACTTGTGTTATCTTTGACAGCCAGAGAGTTGAGGCCGGTGAAGTTATTGCAATATGGCAACGGGGGGCTGAAAGAAGCCGAGGCAAGATAGGAATCGGTTGGGATCAGGATAAACAACAAGGAAACACGGTACTGAATCTTACCAAGGTAACCACAAACGATACGGGAGAATATACATGTTTGGTCAAAATACGGGATAGTTTTGATTACAAAAGAGTGAGTATGAGGGTTTTGCCATAGACAGGGGATCGTGCTGAAAACATAAAGGTTAATCCAGTATCAATGGCAGTGGACATGTGGGATGGGCCACCTCTCAGAATAAATTGTTCCTTCCTAGTAAGATCAAGATATCAAAGGAACCTTTGGGTCAAATGGTGGAAGCAAAATAGGGAACTGATCTGGGACAGAATAGAGGACGGGACCAGTTGGTGGGGGAAGGAAGGCAAAGGTTGTGGGTGGTCAAATGTCACTAATCCTAGAATAGGAAATGCATGGTGGAGGCATGACAGAATGATGTTATCCTTACAGAGACACGGTAGAAGGAGTAGACAGGAGGTTAATGATACAATAGAACGAAATACTGAGCAGGAAAATTTAGTAGTAAGATTAATCAGAGATTTTGGGATCATGCAGAATGTGACTAAAATAACAGCTTGCCTGCCATTACCACAGGCTGCAGGTGAACCAATTCCCTGGGGAATAATACCGGTAACCAAAATGCCTGAAACATTCAAGAATGTTTCATGGTCCTGCCAGTCAGTTCCCAAACCAGTAGATGTATGGAGGAATTCATGTATGACCATTCGGGCTATGACTAGAGAGGAATGTGAAAAGAAATCCAATCATTATGGTTGGATTCAAAATACCAGGAGGTGTTTAATTGCAACCCCAATAGATGAGCCATGCAATACAGTACGAATAAGAACGAAATCCCAACGAAATGAGATGAGTTGCCAGAATGTCACACAGAATTTTGACACCTGGAATAGTTGGAAGACTTTATGGGGACCTAGTGTTTTGGAACACTATAATTACCTTGGGGAAGTACAATGGTGCATCCAATGGTCAGGAGTAAAGAATCAGTCACATTATAGGGCCCTTATCATGTCTACATCTTCCCAAGAGTTCAGACCGCAGAAAGAGGATTGGAATTGTACTGAGGTTTTTACATGTGATACACCGGAAGACCGAATTGGATTGGTACCAGTGAAAATGGCATTAAAGGGGGGATGGGAGTGTAGGGGGTATGATCACACGGTTAGCAGAGAGTCCATGGATGGACCTATAGATTGCAGATATACCACTGTGCATAGCCCTGGAAATTTAGTCTGGGTGTTGGGACAGGGACAGTGGACCACACATTTACCTCTAGATGGATCAGTAACACAAATCACCCTAGGGGTTCCCACATTGTGTCCATACTGGAAACAGAATAGATTGGTCCAACGGAAAGGACTCAGAAAGAGGGAAGAATCCCTAGAGGAGCAGTGGCATGAACCTGGCTCAGGAGTACAATTTGGATGGATATTGGAGTCATTATTGCCTCCGGTAGCGACATATCGAAACAGGGAAATGCTCAACAATTTGTTAGGACAGACAGAAAGGTTGGCAGCAACTACTAAGAAGGGATTTAAAGATCTAAATTTGCAATTGCAAGCTACATCAAGAATGACCCTACAAAACAGAATGGCATTGGATTTGCTACTGTTAAAGGAACATGGAGTTTGTGGTTACCTGAGTAGGAGAATAGATCATTGCTGTGTACACATTCCAAATGTTACACTTGAAGTTGAGAAAGATATTTCTCAACTGGCAGAAGTGGAAACAAAAACCAAGGAAATTGAAAAGGAAGCACAGCATAATTGGATAGGAGCAGTATTTGATTCTTTGGGGCTTCACCTGTCTGGCTGGATTACATCTGCTATAAATATGTACTAATGTTTTTAGTATTTTTAGTGACTATATGGATTGTATATAGATGCCTCTTAGGTGTGATCAAAAAGGAAAAGAGGCGATCTCTCCGGTTGCTGAAGGCGATGACCCACGGGCGGCAGAATGAAGAACACTCCCCGCCTCGTTATGAAGATGTTACTGTTGATTGAGCATCCTTGCAGCAGGACTGAAGGATGCTCAAAAGGGGGGGAAATGTTGGAAAAGAAATGAAATTTAGCAAAATATTTAATTATAGTGAGTTGTGTGTGAACTGGTTTGTTAAAAAGCAGTTTTGTAGCCGTTGAAAAGTGTGTTGAGTTTTGTGTGTAACCTAGGAGGTAGTCTTAGGGATTTAATAAATAATTAAAGTAGTGCAGGAAAGTGAGAATGCTAACCTGTCTGGAGGCAGCATACAATGCTCTTAGAATAAGATAAGCAGAGGATTAATGATCTTGTTTGTGAACCAAGGAATGTATCACAAGGGGTCTGTGACCAGGCAAGGGGAACGGGGAAACTGTTTCTTGGAGACTTTGTTGTGAATTGCATGTATAAGAAGGAAGCACCCATACGTGAATTTGGGGGGCTCGGATTTTGGGACATGAGTCCCCCAGTTCCCCGGGCCCTTAATAAAGCACCCACAAAACTTATCCGAGTTTTGTGTCATTTATCAATCGGGCAACAACAGGAAGACTACAAAATCTTCATCAGACGACCTCCAAAAGACTTGTGCGACCACCAAACTGAGTGGTGGCGCATGCGCGGAAAAGGTGATAATGAGGGTGGAGATAGAAATATGACAAACCAAAAATGGGAGGAGATGGTATTAACACATGGCATGTAAGGGAGTAATTTTCACTCGGCAAGCTCATATGTGAGGTGGCACGGGTCCAAGAGCCCTTCACTCTGTACCTCACATTTTTTTTGCTTATGCGCTATTATTTGAACCAAATTATCCCTTATTTATATATTTCCTCAGCTATTCAATTAAAATTGCTGCTATATCAAATATTGTTTGGCTTTTTTTTTATGATGGGAATATTGGGCAAACATAACACAGACAGCCAAAAAAGCTCCTTGTGGGCAGAGCTGGCAGCATCGGACCCCCAAATTGTGTCCAGTGCTGCCTTGTGTAGCCCAAAATCGCCAGTAGAGACACTGGATGTTTGTGCACTGGGATGCTTTAGAACCATGGCTGAAATTTAGGAACCCCTGCCCTAATTACAATGTCTCCTTAATGGTCTGCAGCACCCAGAGCAGAACTGGGACATTGGCCCAATCAGCTCCAATTTTGCCCCATTTTGCCCTCCCAAGGCACTGCTTCCAGCCTAGGCTGCCCCTGTGCTCCAGCTGCAGCTGTAGAGCCCTCAGAGCTGCGGCTCTGCTCTCCTTCTCCTCCTCCCCCTGTGGCTTCTGTGTAGGGACCAGCAGAGGCCCAGGAAGAGCAGGAACTCCAAACGTGCTCTGGAGCCCCCTGAGGAGCCCTGGCAGAGTCAGCACCGAGTACCAGCTTTCCTCAAAGTGCCAGGGTAATTCAACATTTCCAGAGTGGCTGTGCCAGGGCTGAAGGAAGAAAACGGAGTGAAAGGCTGAGGGTTTGCAGGAATTGCGGTGTAAAGCCACTAGAGGGGCTGCTGTGGACCCAAGACCTGCCTGGGGTCAGGTGCTGCCTTCCTTCCATTCAGGATCAGGGAGAGCAGTTGGAGGTGTTGCACAGGGCGTGTGCCAGGCCCTGGGACACTGCTACGCTGCCAGTGGGACCTGGGATCCAACCTGCTGCCTTGGCAGCTTCTGCTCGCTGCCGGTGGTGGTGCCAGGAGCGATTGGTGCCGGTGAGTTTGCAAAAGGAGCGATTTCCCCTCCTCCCTCCCGTCCGAGGCCGCCATGGCCCCTGAGGGGATGGAGCTGGACCAGGGCGCCCCCTGCTGGCCGGGAGTACTCCCTGCAGCGCCCCCTGATGGCCGCAGTTAGAACTGCCACAAAAACCAACAGCCCTGAGCGGGAGGGAAAGTTCTGGGTTTTTGTTGTTTGTTCTGTTCTGGTTTATAAATTTCCCAGTAAAGACCTGTTATTCCTTTTCCTACACTTTGGCCTGGAAGCCCCACCATTGAAATTAGAAAACATTTTTGACATGGGTCTTCATTCTATTCCAGGAACATTCCCACTTTCTTGGCTCATATTGCTTATAAACGAGATGTCAGCTCCTGAGCTGCAGTGTGAATGGGACAGACACCTATAGGGAAGACAGGATCAGGGACTTGGCCACGTCATGCTCTGCCCTTTAAGCCACTTGGGCCACCAAGGGCCCTCTCCCCAGATGGCACTTCTGCTCACACAGCCACTCAGGAGCTGGCTTTGAGCAGAGTGTCACACTGTCCCCAGTGTGCCATGGCTGACAGACTGATGGACAGACGGGGCCCTGTATCACCAAAAGCAAGGCCTGACCCACCCCTGCCACACACAGGTGTTCCAAAATGTCTCCAGACATCACACTTTTCCTGTCTCTGACACCCCACCATGTGCCATGGTCTGATCCTAACTGCTCTGGCAAAGGGGCAGGCTCCAGAACCCTCACAGGGCCTTCATGGCATCATTGTGGGATGATCACAGGAGAGAAGGGGTTTGGGAGGGGAGAAGAGGAGGGGAGAAGAGAATCCCAAGCCTTCTGAAGGCTACTTTGGCCATCAGAGCGAGGAAGATCCAAGGCCGTGCCAGGTTACTCTGGGGTGTGAAACATGCTGGGAGGAGTGTTCAGGGTTTCTTACTTGTTGGGGGCTCTCCTAGGAAATTGTTCTTTTTGTGACTCTTTGGACTCTGAAACTTGTTGCTGTTGCTGGTGGTTTCATTCTCTCTTGTAGCTGTTTCAGGAAATTGTTCTTCTCTCAGTCCTTTGGGATCTTTCTCCCTTCACAACGAGGTTGAGGAGCAATTTTTTAGTGGCAGCACACACAAGAGTGGGTGCCCATGGGTGGGCACCCCCAGTGCCCCCCAGTGTCACAGCACATTCCCGTAGATGTCACCGGGTTCCTGTGGTTGCCCGTGGGGTCTCCGCAGCTCCACGTAGGTCATCTGGGGATCCTGGAGGGTGGTGGCAGGGGGGGACACTGCAAGACACACGGGCTGTGGGATCTGGATGGGGTGACACTCGTGGGTGAGGTGTCCCTCTGTGTGTGTCCCCACCGTACTCACCCCCTATTCTCTTGGTGACCATCGCGTGGGTGTACAGCACCTCTCCCTCCTCTGGGGAGGCTGGGGGATCCAGGGGGACCCTGAGGGAACAAAGGGGATGTGGGGGAAGAAATGGGAGGTCGTGGCGGTAGGGGTAAAAGGGGAGAGTGTGGGTTGAGCCCCCATTCACCTTTCCTGCTGCTTCCTGGCAGTTGCAGAGGAAAGAGGGGAGGGGTGACTGTGGGATCTGAGGGCTATGACCCCTCTTAGGAATCCTGAACAGCCAAGGGGCCCTCAATTTCCCACAGGACCCCCAAGCATCCCTGAGGTCCCCCAGAATTCATGAACATCCCCAGTGCCCCTGACCAACTCAGCCTCAAGAACCCAAAGCCCGGCAGAGACAGAGACACCCAAACACCCCCAAGGGAACCCCCAACATCCCTGCAGGACCCTCCAGCACCTCCCCAAACCCTAAAAGAACCCCCAGACAAGGTCACAATTCTGGGGCTGTGGGTGCTGTCTAATTGCTCCCCAACTCTATAGCTCCCTGGGACCCCTGTCTCCCCATTGTCATCCACCCATATGGTGCCAGGTCACAATGACACCCACAAGCAGATGCAGGAACAAAAGGGCCCAACCGACCCCTGCAGCCACTGCAAGAAACAGAGGGGGACACGGTGTCAGGGTTACCCATCATTCCCGGGGTCCTGCACTCCCTGGTGACCCTGTGTGTCGCCACCTGTGTCCCTGTGTCCCCATGTTTTCACTGTCAGTGCCAGCTCAGGGCTGAGTGCCCAGAACACGCGGTGCCGTCCTGTCCCAGCTGGTTGGTGGCCACGTACTGGTAGGTGCCCGAATGTCCCACATTGATGGCTCTGAGCTCCAGGAGGGGACCCCAGCCAACCTCCTGCCCATTGTGCAGTCAGGTGAAGGTGACAGGGGCTGAACCCACCTGCACCTAGCAGCGCAGGGTCATGGGGTCACCTGCACGCACCTGGTGTGACAGGGGACTGGGGGTGATGGTGGCATTGGCCACGGGCGCTGTGGGGACACAGACAGGGCTGAGGGCACAGGGAGGGGCTGGCAGCCGGTGTGGGTGGGTACGGACAGGGGGGGATGGGTGTGATGGGGGATGTCGGGGATGAGGTCACACCATGGAGGGGTGAGAAGACACAGGGCAGAGGTGGGGGGACACAAGCAAGGTGTCCGGGGGCCATGGAGGTGCCCAGGCAGGAGACCCAAGGGGTCTCTTGGGGCTCCCTGTACCCATCCTAGCACTCATTGCGCACAGTGACGCAGAGCCGGGCACTGCTCTTCCACATGGCCTCCCCTTGGAGAGCACCTGGCAGCTGTAATTCCCCGAGTGGGAGACCCCCACAGCGGGCGAAGACCCCTGCAGGCCCCCCACCACTTGCCCGTCCTGGTAGAACACGTGCAGGAGGGGGGCTCAGGGCCGCAGGGGCCTGGGGATGCTGAGGCAGTTGAGAGTGAGGGGGGAACCTACGGTGAGATCAGGGGGACCTTCCAGCACTTGCACCATGAAGAGCTCAGGGAAGGAGAGGGGAGGGAGATTTGTGACCCCAAGTCACTGGAAGGGGCTGGAGGTGTCAGGGTGGCAGCTCTGGGATGCTCACCATGCACTGTCACTGTCACCAGCGCAGACTCCTTCCACACCCAGTATTCCACCTGGCCTTTGCAGCTGTAGTGGCCACTGTGGTTCAGCTGCAGAGGGGACAGGGACAGCTCGGTGCTATTGGAGAACAACTCCAGATCTGTCTCCTTTTGGTAGAAGGACACCGAGGTGACCGTGTTGTTCCACCAGCCCTGGCAGCACAGTGTCACTGTGTCCCCCTCCAGCAGCGCCTGCCCCAGTGCCTGCAGTACCAGCCAGTCTCGGAGACAGAGAGGATTCATCACATCACATCACATCACATGACAGGGATCTGGAGGGTCCTGGTGAAATCGGGACCCCACTGGGTCGCACTCAGTGCACCAGAGGTCATCAATTCCATCAACAGGATCCTCTCACTCTGGGATGCTCTGGGATGTCCCAGAGCAGGGGACAGGCTCTAGTAACACAGGAGGTGACCTATGGAGCAAAGACCACCAGGGGCCCTCAGGGATCTCGTGGGTCCCAGTCTGGGGACACCTAAACATCCCTCACCATTTGAGACTCTCAGGGGGGGACTGCGCCTGGTGCCAGGTCTGACACACCGGTAGGTGTCTTTCTTGGTGACAGTGATGTTTTTCTGTCCGTCCTGCACCCAGCACTCCCTGTCCTTGTACCAGGTGGTAGCACTGGCAGTCCCCGAGCCCTGGTAGGTCAGTGTCACCCTGTCCCACAGCACCGCCGGCCTCCACGGGGACTCCACAATGAGCTGGGTGGTCTGGGCAACTGTGGGTGACAGGGGACACCAGACTACCAGGGCCAGTGCAGGGCTGAGGACAGCAGAGTCGGGTCATGGCATCCCCCGAGGACTCACCAGCGAGGCTGAGGGTCTGGGCTAAAAGGGAGAAGGGACAGGGCTGGATGGGGGATGGCACTGCAGGGACAGCAGCACAGGGAATATGGGGTGTTGGGGCTGTCCCCAAAAGGTCTCCATGGGGGCATTGGTGTGGCACAGATGTCTCAAGGGCAGGGACACAGTGGCCAACCCATGCTCAGGAATGGGGACCCTGTGCTGACACTGGTCAACATCAGCAGCCCCAAAGCCACATCCCCATGGCCCTGCACCCATGGTCCCATTCCATTGGCACCTGTCCCCATGGCCCATCAGCATGGTGCTTGTCCTCTTGTCCCTGTCCCTGCATCACTGTGTCCCTGTCCCCACAGCTGCCCCCGCCCCAAGGTTCCTTCTTCAACATCCTTGTCCCAACATCTCTATCCACTGTCCCCACATCCCAGTTCCCCAATTCCTGAGCCCTGTTCCTGTCCCCAAAAGCCACCCCAGGGCTCTGGTCACACTGGGCTCAATGCCCTGCTAACCCTGGGGACCTCAGGGGCACCCACAGCTCCCCTGTGCCCTGTCCTCTCCCCATGCCCGGGGTGTCAGGCCTGTGCCCAGGGGACTCACCCCACAGGAGCAGCGCCACCTTCCCAGCCATCCCGGTGTCCCCAGACATGTGCACTTGCTGTCACTCATTGCTGTGGTCACCGCTCCCCTGGCTGGTGACTCTTCGGATGAAGTGGAAGGAAGCGAGGTCATGTCCATCCCCACATGTAGGTAGCCCTTGGTGGGGGCAGGATGGCCACAAGCTGGGCACAGGCCAGGGACATTCTGGGATAGTCTGGGGACATGGTTGGCGATGGTGTTGCCAGGAGTGGGGGGCTCAGGGGATGTGGGGAAACAAGGGTGGGTGTCCAGGGGAATTTGGGTCTCCATGCCTAGGGGGATTCAGGGATGGGAGTGCTGTGGAAACAGGGTCCCCAAGGATTTGGTGTCATGGCATGTGGGTGCCGGAGTTGGGGGTGCAGGGGGAAAAAGGGGACCCTTGGGAATAGGGGTTCTGGGGGAAGAAGCAGCCCGTGGGATGGGCTCAAGGCAATGGTGGTGCTGGGCAATGGCACTTCTGGGATAGAAGTCCCCAGGGAGGAGAGACCAAGGCAATGGGGGTCCCATGGTTGGGTTCCCAGGGGAATGGGGGTGCCAGGGATGCGCAGTGGCTGGGTGGGCACAGGGGTCACAGCTCCTTCCCAGGGTGCTTCAGAAATCGGCGTGACCCAGGGCCCAGCGCTGCCTCCCTGGGGTGCTCATTTCCTGGGGAAGTATCACATGGGGGTCCTGGGTTGCTGTGCCTCTGTGCCCACCCCTGCCCTTGACTTTTTCCTCTCTTTATTTCTCTTATTTCCCTATTTTCCTCACTTTTGTGCCATGTACCCCCATCCCCAGTTCCTGACGCAGCAATCCTGGGAAACACCTGAGCAAAGAACAGGTTGGGGGCACCCAGGAGAGAGGGAAGATGGGGAGTGGGGGACGCAGGAAAGGGTGGGCAGGCTGTGGGGGATGGGGGTGTTGGGCTGTGTCCCCTCAACACTTTCACTTTCTTTTTCCTAGACAAGAAGGAAGAGGCCATTTGTGCTCAGTTTCAGATGGGAAAGGGGCGGGGTTCTGTCCTGGGGGACACATCAAGGGGGGTCCTGTCCTGAGAGAATCCTGTCCCAGGGGGCGACGTATCCTGGCATGGGGGGTCCTGTCCCAGAGGGTGACAGTTCCAGAAATGTCCCTACATGTTCCTGGCCGGGTGCCTGTGCCAGGGGTGGCACATCCTGGAACCCCCTGTCAATGCAAGGGTGGGGCCCAGCCATGGCCCAGCCCCACTGCACAGGGATGGCCATTGCCCAGCCCTGCTCTGGCCAGCCCCAGGGGGCAGCCAGCACCTGAGGGTCTTCCCTGCCCCCTTGGCTTTTATTCTGGCAGATTTAGAGCTGCTGCCGAGGTGAGAATTCTGTGGGTGGAAAAAGGCCTGCCTGTGGTTTCCTCAGCCCTGCAAGAAGCACAAGACCCAAAGACAGGCCAAGCAGTGGCTCTGAGAGGGCCTTTGATGGTTTTCAGAGAAGGGCAGGCTGGAAACTCTCCCTGGAGGGGCAAGCTGAGAGGGAAACAGTCCAGAAATGCAACAATTGATCACTTTGTCCCTTTGCCCAAGGGACTGAGAAAAACCACAAAACTACTGCAAGGACAACACAATCTGCTCAACAACCTGACCTGGACCCTCCTTCTTGAACAAAACCTCCAGCCCTTTGGAACCTCATGGAAAGAATGTGTGTGTTCTGGATGTGTACACCAGAAGAGAGGGGAAAGCGTGGAAATATTGAGCAGGGGCTGCACACAAGGGGCTGGGGAACAGGGGTGTCACAGCAGGAGCAGGGAGTGTCCATGCAGGGGAATTCAGGGCAGGCTGGAGTGGATTTACCAGGGAATCAGACCCTGGGGCACACACAGGCATTTCCACAGATTCCTGTGCACTGTCCCAAGGATAGACAGAGCTTCTCCCCTTCTTCAATGGGAAGTCAATCAGGTTTCAGGGTGGAAATGAGAAACACAGGGAGAGTTCCTAAATATGGGTCAAGAAAAGGTTTCCTTATGGGCTGGGTTGCTGCCCAGCAGGCAGGGAATAATCCCATGGAGCTGTTGGACACTCAGGGAGATAAAGCTGCTGTGGGATGCAGCAAGAGAACCAAAACTTCTCATTTCATTGTGATTTGTTTGTGTTTTTATTGTGAGGGATTTGTTGGGAAAGCAATGGATTCTATAAACCAGACCACTATATACCTTGTCAGATTGATTTTTGATGAGTTTGTTCTTTCTTGGGAAAATAATGCTTTTGCTTTTATTCTATAGATGTATAATTTTGTCTCAAGCAATTTGGCATCAGGTGTTGCCTGAGATGGAAGAGCAAATGGGGGGACCTGACCCAGGGGTGTGTGGAGCAGGGACACAGAAACTCCCAGGACAGCCCTGGGGTGCCCCAGGGTGGGGGCTGTGCAGGGCCTTGGGTCACCCCAAAATCTGAGGCACTCCAGGAAGGAGCTTTGACCCCTGTGCCCACCCAGCCACTGCCCATCCCTGGCACCCCCCTTCCCCTGGGAACCCAACATTGTCCACCAAGAGGGCAGGGGGTGAGTACAGAGAGGACACACGCAGGGGGACACATCACCCACGAGTGTCACCCCACCCAGATCCCACAGCCCGTGTGTCTCGCAGTGTCCCCCCGTGCCACCACCCTTCAGGATCCCCAGGTGACCTACGCGGAGCTGCGGGGACCCCAGGGGCGACCACAGGAACCCGGTGACATCTACGGGAATGTGCTGTGACACTGGGGGGCACTGGGGGTGCCCACCCATGGGCACCCACTCTTGTGTGTGCTGCCACTAAAAAATTGCTCCTCAACCTCGTTGTGAAGGGAGAAAGATCCCAAAGGACTGAGAGAAGAACAATTTCCTGAAACAGCAACAAGAGAGAATGAAACCACCAGCAACAGCAACAAGTTTCAGAGTCCAAAGAGTCACAAAAAGAACAATTTCCTAGGAGAGCCCCCAACAAGTAAGAAACCCTGAACACTCCTCCCAGCATGTTTCACACCCCAGAGTAACCTGGCACGGCCTTGGATCTTCCTCGCTCTGATGGCCAAAGCGGCCTTCAGAAGGCTCGGGATTCACTTCTCCCCTCCTCTTCTCCCCTCCCAAACCCCTCCTCTCCCGTGATCATCCCACAATGATGCCATGAAGGCCCTGTGAGGGTTCTGGAGCCTGCCCCTTTGCCAGAGCAGTTAGGATCAGACCATGGCACATGGTGGGGTGTCAGAGACAGGAAAAGTGTGATGTCTGGAGACATTTTGGAACACCTGTGTGTGGCAGGGGTGGGTCAGGCCTTGCTTTTGGTGAGAGACAGTCCATCAGTCTGTCAGCCATGGCACACTGGGGATAGTATGACATTCTACCAAAGCCAGCTCCTGTGCGACGACATGAGCAGAAGTGCCATCTGGGGAGAGGGCCCTTGGTGTCCCAACTGGCTTAAAAGGAAGAGCATGAGACGGTCAAGTCCTTGACCATGTCTCCTCTTGAGGTCTCTGTCCCATCAACTCTGGAACCCAGAAGTTGCCAACTCTTTAACTGACATTTAAATTAGAAATGTCAGCCAAGGAAAGTGGGAACATTCCTGGAATGGAAAGAAGACCCATCTCGTACCTTTTTAAATTTGGAAAATTATGTGGCTTCCAGGCAAAAGTGTAGGAAAAGGAATATCAGCTCTTTACTAAGAAATTTATAAACCAGAACAGAACAAACAACAGAAACCCAGAACTTTCCCTTCCACTCAGCGCTGTTCGTTTTTGTGGCAGTTATAACCATGGCCATCAGGGGGCGCTGCAGGGAGCACTCCCGGCCAGCAGGGGGCGCTGCAGGGAGCAATCCCGGCCAGCAGGGGGCGCCCTGGTCCAGCTCCATCCCCTCAGGGACCGTGGCAGCCTCGGACGGGAGGGAGGAGGGGAAATCGCTCCTTTTGCAAACTCACCGGCACCAATCGCTCCCGGCACCACCACCGGCAGCGGGCAGAAGCTGCCAAGGCAGCAGGTTGGATCCCAGTGCCCACCGGCAGCGTAGCAGTGTCCTGGACTCAGGCACATGCCTTGCACAATGCCCATGAGGGCTGTCCATGAATCCAAATGGAAGGAAGGCAGCACCTGACCCCAGGCAGGTCTTGGGTCCACAGCAGCCCTTCTGGTGGCTTTACACCACAATTCCTGCCAACCCTCAGCCTTTCACTCAGGTGAGAAGGGCAGGGATGGAGCAGCTTTGGGGATACCTGGAATCCACACAGGGTCACTCCCCAGAGCTCCACAATGGCCTCAGGCAGAGCCTCTGATGGATATTTACTCACATTTCTTTCTAATTTTGTGACCAAAGTCAGAATCCAAGAATTCGTTCCATGAGGTTCCAGAAGGCTGCAGGTTTTGATCCAGGAGAGTCCAGGTGACATTGAGCAGATTGCTGTGGGATTTGCAGTAGTTTTGTGGTTCTCTCTCTCCCTTACAAAGAGGAGCAAATGATCAATTGCTGCATTTCTGAACTGGTTCCCTCTCAGCTGCCCCTGAAGGTGGGGTTTCCAGCCAGCCCTGTTCTGAAAAGCACCAAAGGCTCTCGCAGAGTAACTGCTTGGGCTCCCTTTGGGGTTTGTGCTTCTTGAAGGGCTGAGCAAACTAGAGGCCGGCCTTTTTCCCCCACAGAATTCTCACCTCTGCAGCAGCTCTACAGAGCCAGAGCCCCTCGGAATTTGTCTAGGGTCACCCTCAGGCCTCCAGCACCTTGTGGGGCTGTGCTGGGCCTGGAGTCACCCAAAAATCTGAGGCATCCAGGGAAGGAGCTGAGATCCACAGGCCCATCCAGCCACTGCCCATCCTTGGAACCTCCATTTCCCTGGAAATCAAATCATGGGACTCCCATTCCTTATGTCCCATTTTGCCTGGGACCTCTATCCTAATACTGACCTTCCCCAGGATCTCCATGGCCCAGCATCCCTCATTCCCAAGGAACCCTCTCCTGTTCCATACCCTGAAACCCTCGTTCCTGCAGGACCATGATTCTCCCAGGACCCCCATTCCCGTGGGACCCCCCAAATCCCCCAGCATCCCCATCCCATGACCCAAAATCTCTGGAGCCCACGTTCCCCTGGGATTCCCATCCCTGAGACCCCCCCAGCCCTGGGCACTCCCATTCACATAGGCCCCCCCCATCCCCAATGATTCCCCCTCTTTGGGACCCCCGTTCCCACAGACCCCATCCCTGGGTCCCCAAACCCACCAATCCCTCTGCTCCTGGGAACCCCATGTCCCACCTTATCCCTACCCACCCTTGTCCCCAGGTTGTTCCCACCCATCCCACAGCCTGTCCCCATGGCCACATCCCCATGATCCTGTGCTTGAGGCCACCCTGCCCCCACCAAGGGCCACCAACAAGTGAGGACAAGATCTGACCTCGCTTCCTTCCCCTTTGGCCAAAGAGCCACCACCCAGGGGACAGCCACGCCCAGCAGCGAGTGACAGCCAGTCCACACGGCTCGGGACACTGGGATGGCCAGGAAGGTGAAGGTGGCGCTGCTCCTGTGGAGTGAGTGCCCTGGGCACGGGCCTGACGCCCTGGGAATGGGGAGGGGGCACAGGGGGGATTGTGGAGTCCCCTGAGGTCCCACGTGCCAGCAGAGAGAGAGCATGAGGTGACTGGAGCCATGGGGTGGCTGTGGAGACAGGAGAAGGGGGACTGGAATGTGGAGACAAAAATGTCGGGGCAAGGATTTGGGGAGGCATCAGGGGGCTAGTAGGGTGACCTTTGCCAGCATCGGTGGCCATGGCGTCCCCAGTTCAGGGGTGTCCACAGTGTGACCCAGTGTTCAGCCTGAGCAAGGGATGGCTGCAGTGTCCCTTTCCCTAAGGGGTCCATGTCACACAAGGGCACTTTGGGAACATCCCTGACACCCCATGCCCCTGTGCCTCTGCCCCTGTCTGCACTGAGCCCTGTCCCTTCTCTCTTCCAGCCCAGACCCTCGGCCTTGCTGGTGAGTCCTCGGGGGATGCCATGACCCCACCCCGCTGTCCTCAGCCCTGCACTGGCCCTGGTAGTCTGGTGTCCCCTGTCACCCACAGGTGCCCAGACCACCCAGCTCGTTGTGGATCCCCCCTGGAGGCTGGCAGTGCTGTAGGACCGGGTGACACTGACCTGCCAGAGCTCAGGGATTGCCAGTGCTACCACCTGGTACAAGGATGGGCAGCGCCGATGGCAGCAGGGACAGGATCACCTCATTGTCACCGAGAGAGGAACCTACACGTGTGAAAGACCTGGCACCAAGTTCAGCCCCTCCGTGAGTGTCTTAAAGGGTAAGGTTGTTTGGCTGTCCCCCGCCTGGCACCCACGGGGACCTCGAGGGCTCCTGGTGGTGGGCTCCACTCCATGGGTCACCTCCTGGTGTGACCACAGCCCATCCCCTGCTCTGGGGACATCCCAGAGCATCCCAGTGTGGGGGAACCCCATGTTGGAATTGGGCACCCCTGGTGCACTGGGTGTGACCAGGGGTCCCGGTGCCATCGGGTGTGACAGGACCTCTCTGTCCCCCAGACTGGCTGGTGCTGCAGGTGCCGGCGGGGGCACTGCTGGAGGGGGACACAGTGACACTGCGATGCCAGGGGCTGGCAGGACAGCACAGTTGCCTCAGTGTCCTTCTACCGTCATGGGAAGAAACTGGAGGGGGTCCGTGATGAGCCTGAGCTGTCCCTGTCCCTTCTGCAGCTGAGCCACAACAGCCGCTACTGATGTGAGGGCTGGGTGGGGTCCTGGCAGTCATGGTCAGCAGCAGTGACAGTGACAGTGCACGGTGAGCATCCCCACTGCTGGAACTCTAATCTCCTGACACCCCCAAAACCACTTCCCCGCAGACTCGGAGCCACAGTCCTCACCTCACCTCTCCTTCCCTGAGCTCTTCCCTGTGCCGGTGCTGGAGGGTCCCCCTGAGCCCACCAATGGTTCCCTCCTGACTCTCAGCTGCCTCAGCACCCCCAGGCCCCTGCAGCCCCGAGCCCCCCTCCTGCACATGTTCTACCGGGACGGGCAGGTGGTGGGGGGTCCACAGGGTCCCTGCAGCTGCTGGTGCCCACTGTGGGGGTCTCCCACTCAGGGAGTTACAGCTGCCAGGTGCACTCTGAGGGGGGGCTGTGCAGAAGAGCAGTGCCCGGCTCCACATCACAGTGCCCAGTGAGTGCAGGGATGGGCATGGGGACCCCCAGAAACCCCTCAGGTCCCCTTCCTGGGGACCTCTGTGACCCCCAGACACCTTTCTTGGGTTCCTCCACCTCTGCCCTGAGTCCCCACACCCCTCTGTGGTGTGACCCCATCCCC
Organism: Melospiza melodia melodia; assembly: GCF_035770615.1. Taxonomy (NCBI): domain Eukaryota; kingdom Metazoa; phylum Chordata; class Aves; order Passeriformes; family Passerellidae; genus Melospiza; species Melospiza melodia. The sequence goes on along the minus strand of NW_026948796.1, from coordinate 2,391,290 downwards.
AACATTATCCATCACACCCATCCCCCCTTCTCCCTATTCCCACACACCGGCTGCCAGCCCCTCCCTGTGCCCTCAGCCCTGTCTGTGTCCCCACATTGCCCGTGGCCAATGCCACCATCACCCCCAGTCCCCTGTCACACCAGGTGCGTGCAGGTGACAACGTGACCCTGCACTGCTCGGTGCAGGTGGGCTCAGCCCCTGTCACCTTCACCTGGCTGCACAATGGGCAGGAGGTCGCCCAGGGTCCCCTCCTGGAGCTCAGGGCCATCGATGTGGGACATTCGGGCACCTCTTAGTGCGTGGCCACCAACCAGCTGGGACAGGACGGGCACCGCGTGTTCCGGGCACTCAGCCCAGAGGTGGCACTGGAGATGACACCTGGCTCACCCTGGGTCACAGGTGGGGTCACATGGTGTCGCCAGGTGGTTCAGGACCCCTAGGGTTCAGGGTGACCCTGACACCGTGTCCCCTCTGTCCCCAGCAGTGGCTGTGAATGTCGGCAGGACCCTCCTTTTCCTGCTCCTGCTCCTGGCTGTCATCGGGGACTGTCACTGGTGGCACCGCTGGGGTGGGTGACAGGGGGGTGTGACGGGGGTCCTGGAGTAAGGGGGAGGCACCAGAGTGAGGGCAGAGATCAGGGATCCATTGGGAATCAGGGCTGCTGTGGGGATTTTGGTGTCCCATTGGTGGTTGGAGCTGCTGAGGTCCCAGGAAGGTTCAGGGGCCCCGGGGTTCCCACAGTCACCCCCTCCCTTTTTCCTTGAAGCTGCTCGGAAGCCACAGGACAGGTGAGTGGGTATCTTGGGCTGGGGCTCCCCTTTTTCCCTCCCCAGACACCACCCAGACCCCCCCCTCCCCCCCAGGACTCCCCCGGAGGAGGGGACTGTGCTCAACACCCACATCATGGGCACCGAGTGGGCAGAGGGTGAGTGCAGGGGGGGACAGGGACACGTCATCCACAAGTGTCACCCCCATCCAGGTCCCCATAACCAGTGTCACTTTCAGGACCCCCACGGGTGTCTCTCACCCCTGCCCCACCTCAAGATCCACAAGTGACCAATGCGGAGCTGTTGGGACCCCATGAGGAACAGCGGGACCCCTGTGACTACGATGACGTGCTGTGACACTGGGGGCACTGGGGGGCACTGGGGGCATTGATTCCCTTCAGGGGTCCCTTCTTCCTCTTCACAGCTCCCCATGGGGCTCCTCATTCCCCCTGCCAGTGCTGGGGAAGTGCACACACATTTTTCTCTCTTATTGTACCCAAAATAATGGTTTTTGATTAAATTGTGTGAGAAACAGGACTCACTCTTTAAAATTTGTAAATGTTTAATAATGGATAAAAATGACAGCAAACAGCATGCTGGGTGGTGGGCAACTGCCAGAGGCACACAATTCTCCTTATGTACCAGAGGCACACCTTCTCCTTATGTACAACAATTCTCCTTATGTACCTTTTCATTTTTATTTGGTAAATACATACTCAGGAGGGTTATATATATTCAAACATTCTTTCCAATTTACATATTCTGGGAATTTTTTGCTGGATTTGACCCTTGATTCATTTTCATAAAATACATGCCATACTTCAGATTAAATTTATATATTTTATGTCCTCACAAGGCCCCCCTGTTCTGTGGTTTGACAGTTCTTGATAACTGAATGGTCAGTGGTAAATTCGTCTTCGCATTCTCTCTTTTGATGTTTATTTACTTGCTACATTTCAATGTGTTCCTATCATACAGATAAGATACTCCATCAGTACATTATATGAACATTTCACAATGTGCTATTTCACGTAATTATCTGAGTTATTCTCATAATTGTCACTTAGTTACACAAATAAAGGCATTAGCTACTTCTGCAATAATTAATGTTGTAATACACAGCACATTGTCTCTATTTTGATATTTTATGAGTGTCTAAACTATAATACATTTATCATGCTATAAATATATATTCTACACAGGGATTAGGTTAAAAAGGCTGCCAAACTGTGGTCTATCAAAAGCAGTTAAAAAGCGATTACAAACTGTATCATATCAAAATAATTTGCAATAACCAATATAGCAGTGAAAGCCAATGACTACACTGTCATTCACAACAGGGGGAAAGTGTACTGAGGAGTTTATTTGACTTCTCCTTATCCTGCTCTGATTTTGTCAGCAATAAATTCAACTCATATCTCTAATTCCGAGGCAGTTTTACCAGTGACAGGATTTGATGAGTGATCTCTCCTGGACCTTGTCTCAACCCAGGAACCCTTTGCTCAATTTTCTCTCCCATCCAGGTGCGGAGGGCAGTGAGAGAGCGGCTGTGGTGGGTGCCGGGCATCCGGCCACTGTCCATGCACGGCAAGGCAGGGAGGAGGAGGAGGGTCCAGGTCAGGCTGTTGAGCAGATTGGTGTGGGATTTGCAGTAATGCTGGAGCTCTCTCAGTCCCTTGGGCACAGGGACAAAATTATATATTGCTGCATTTCCAGACTGGTTTCCCCACAGCTGCCCCTGCAGGGTGGGTTTCTAGCCTGCCCTGCTCTGAATACCATTAAAGGCCCTCGCAGAGCCACTGCTTGGGCTCCCATCAGGGTTTCTACTTCTTGCAGAGCTGAGGAAACCACAGGCAGGCCTTTTTCCTCCAAAGAATTCTTACATCTGCAACAGCCCTAGAGCTGCAAGAATCAAAGCCAAGGGGGCAGGGGGGACCCTCAGGTGCTGGCTGCCGCCTGGGGCTGGGCTGGCCAGAGCAGGGCTGGGCAATGGCCATCCCTGTGCAGTGGGGCTGGGCCATGGCTGGGCCCCACCCTTGGATGGCCACTGGCTTCAAGGAGCAGGAGTTTGGGAGCTCCTTCCTGCCCAGGGCTCCATTCCCCAGCTGCTCTCGCTGGCTCAGATCCTGCAGGGGACGAGCAAGAATGGAGAAGTCTGGAGCCCCCCGGAGCTGCCATCCCCCAGGACAGGAGCCTCTTGTCCAGCATGTGTCCCCTCTGGGACAGGATCCCCCCAGGACAGGAGACCCCTGGATGTGCTCCCCAGGAAAGACCCTTCCCCCCCCACCATGTGACACTCAGCACAAACGGCCTCTTCCTTCTGCTGCAGGAAAGTGAAAATGTTGGGGAGGCACAGCCAGATACCCTCACCCCTCACAGCCTCCCCAACCCTCCCTGCAAACACCTCAGTCTTGCTTGCCCCACCCTGGGATTCCCCCAACCTATTCTCTGCTCGGGGCCTGCTCAGGATCATCAAGCCACATACTTAGGGGGTTGAGAAATTGAGGGATAAAATTATGGAAATGGAAATGAAGAGAGGGCAGAGTCACTGGGCATGTGGGGACACCGACCCAGTGTCCCTCGGAATCTGTCTGAGGCAACCCCCAGGCCTCCGGCACCTTGTGGGGGATGAGCTGGCTCTGGGTCACCCCAAAATCTGAAGCACCCCATAAAGCAGCTGAGACCCACGGGCTCACCCAGCCACTGCCCATCCCTGGCACCCTCATTCCCCTGGGAAACCATGGGACCCCCATCCCTTATGTCCCACCCTCTCTGCAACCCCCATCTCAGTACTGACATTGCCCAGGATCTCCATGGTCAAGCGCCCCATTCCCGAGGAACCCCGTCTTGTTAATTCCAACCCCTGAATTCTCCCTTCCCCCAGGACCTTGGTTCTCTCCAGGACCATGGCCTAAACCATGACAGACCCCCATTCCCAGGGACACCATTCCACTGGGATCCCTCATTCCCCTGGATACCCAGCCCTGGCTCCTCAAACCCTCTGAGCCCCCCAGTCCTGCAAACCCCATGTCCCACCATGTCACCCCCAGCCTTGTCCCCATCCTGTCCCCACCCTACCCACAGCCTGTCCCCAGCTTGTGACCACCCTGCCCCCACCAAGGGCTACCTACACGTGGGGACAAAACGTGACCTCGCTTCCTTCCACTGGATTCAAAGAGAAGCCAGCCAGGGGAGCGGTGGCCACAGCAGTGAGTGACAGCCACTGCACATGGCTGGGGACACTGGGATGGCCGGGAAGGTGACGCTGCTCCTGTGGGGTGAGTGCCCCAGGCACAGACCTGACACCCCGGGGATGGGGAGGGCGGGGGGCACAGGGGGGCTGCAGGGTCCCCTGAGGCCCCCAATGCCAGCAGAGCCAGACCATGAGGTGACCAGAGCCATGGGGTGGCCGAGGGGATGGGAACAAGGGACAGGAATGTAGGGACAAAAATGTTGGGGCAAGGATTTGCAGAGGCATCATGGGCCTGGTGGGGGTGACCTGTGCCAGCATGGGGTGACCATGGCGTCCCCAGTTCAGGGGTGTCCACAGTGTGACCCAGTGTCCTGCCTGAGCAAGGAGTGCCTGCAGTGTCTCTGTCCCCAAGGGGTCTATGTCACACAAGGGCACTTTGGGGACAGCCCCCGTCCCCCATACCCCATGTGGTTCTTTCCCCAATGGTGCCACCCCCATCCAGCCCTGTCCCTTCTCCCTTCCAGCCCAGACCCTCAGCCTCACTGCTGAGTCCTCAGGGGATGCCATGGCCCCACCCCGCTGTCCCCAGCCCCACGCTCACCCTGGCAGGCTGGTGTCCCCTGTCACCCACAGGTGCCCAGACCACCCAGCTCCTGGTGGAGCCTCCCTGGAGGCTGGCGGTGCTGTGGGACCGGGTGACACTGACCTGCCAGGGCTCGGGGACCACCTGTGCCACCACCTGGTACAAGGGCAGGCAGTGCTGGTGGCAGGAGGGACAGCACCGCCTCAGTGTCACCGAGAGAGGAACCTACACGTGTGACAGACTGAGAACCGGGCTCAGCCTCCCTGTGACAGTCTTAGATGATGAGGGGGATCTTTAAAGATCAGCATGGCCCCTGAGAGGACAGGGTGGGCTCCGCTCCATGAGTGGCCTCACATCCCTCGTGTGGCAAGGGCCTGTGCCCTGCACGCAGGGACATCCCAGTGCACCCCAGAGCACCCAGAGCACCCGGATGTCCCCAGTGCTATTGGCACCCACCTCAGCCCAGTCTCATCAGTGAGATGTGACCTTCCTCTCCCAGAGCCCACTGGTGCTGCAGGTGCCTGCACAGGCACTGCTAGAGGGGCACACCTTGACACTACGCTGCCGCTGCCGGCAGGACAACCATCTCACCAGGGTGCAGTTTTACCGAGAGAAGGATCTCGGGAGGTCCCTAAAGGGGACCACGCTGTGCCTTTCACCTCTGCAGCTGCACCACAGTGGCCGCTACAGATGTGAGGGCTTGGTGGGGTCCTGGCAGTCACGGCTAGCAGCACCAGTGGCAGTGAAAGTGCACAGTGAGCACCCCTGTGGCTGAAACTCCAATATCTTGACAATCCCAAAGCCACTTCCCAGCAGACTCAGAGTCACAGTCCTCACCTCCCCTCACCTTCCCAGAGCTCTTCACTTTTCCAGGTGCTGGTGCTGGAGGGGCCCCCGAGCTCACTGCAGGTTCCCTCCTGACTCTGAGCTGCCTCAGCACCCCCAGCCCCCTGCGGCCCTGAGCCCCCCTTCTGCACGTGTTCTACCAGGACAGGCAGGTGGTGGGGGGCCCACAGGGTCCCCGCAGCTGCTGGTGCCCACCATGGGGGTGTCCCAACTGGGGAATTATGTCTGTGAGGTGCAGTGTTGGGGCGGGGGCCGTGTGGAAGAGCAGCACCCGGCTCCGCGTCACGGTGCACAGTGAGTGAGGGGATGGGCACGGGGAGCCCTCACAGATGCCTCAGGTCCCCCACCCTGCCTGGAACCCCCCAGCCCTCCCTGACGCCTGCTCTGGGCCACCCAACCTTTCCCAGATCACTCCCTGGCTCCCAATATCCTTTCTCAGGTCCCTCCCTGGGACCTCCAGCCCCTACATGGGTACTCCCATCCTTCTCTGACACCTTTGCCATCTCCTGCAATCCTTGCTGCAGGTCCCTCCCAAGGTCCCCCTATTCCTGGCTCGTGTTTCCCTCCATCCCTCATTGGGTCCCTGTGGGAACTCAGCACATTCCTGATGTGCAGAGTTACCAAGACAACCCTTGGGGGGCTCGGAGGTCCTGGAACGTTGCCAGAAGTGTTTGGTGGTTAGACTTTGATCCTGCACAGGAAACAACACCTGTATGAGGATGGGAGGATCACACGGGGATAAATGCTGAAGGGATAGATTAATTATAATGTGAAAACACAAGTTTTAGAATCCCTGTACAGGGGGGTTCTAGGAGAAAAAATGGAGGAATTAGGGCGTGTCCTTCTTCTTCTTCTTGTCATCCATCTTCGGTGGTGATAGTGGCACTTTGAGATTGGTTCTTACTGAATGTGCACTTGTCAATAAGGGTGAAAGGTATTGGGGAGAAAAAGCAAATATCTGACAGGTAGTTTTTAGTATGAAAATAAGCGACTGCCCCAAGGGCAGTCAGTGTGCTCATGGCTGGCTTGCTGTGCGGACCTCTGTCGGGCCGGGAGAAAATATTGTAGACAAGAATTAATAAACAACACTGAAGAACAGAAAAAATTCAAGACTCATTTCGTCCTTGGGAGCGCGGGCAGCCCCAAGGCCATCCCGAGCCTTTCCAGGCCATTAGAACAGCTGAGAACAGGGCAGGTCCCCTCACCCCTCCCTGGGTCCCGTCACCCCTCTCTGCAGTCTCCACACATTCCCCAGGTGACACCACCCCCTCCCTGGGTCCCTGTACCATCCTGGTGTTGCTCATCTTCCTCTCCAGGTGTTCCCTCCCTGACCCCCCATCATCCCTCGATGTTCCTTTCTAACCCTCCCTCCCCCAATCTCTGCACACCCTCTCCTTCACTAGAGTTCCCCTGCCGCTCCCTGACACACCCCGGGTCTCTCACTGTCCCCTGGTGTCCCCCTCTCCCACAGGGGTCCCGCCCTCGGGGGTGTCCCTGTCAGCACAGCCCCAAGGGTATAGGTGGCACTGGGGGAGCGACTAATGCTGAGCTGTGCGGTGGCCATGGGGACAGGTCCCCTGTCCTTCTCCTGGCACCAGGAGGACTCAGGGGCACTGTCGGGCAGCGGCCCCTGCCTGGTGTTGCACCACGTTGGGGACAATGACAGCAGCCAGTACCGGTGCTGGGTAAGCGATGGGGACAGCGTGGCCGAGAGTGTCCTCCTGAATGTCACCGTCCTCCGTGAGCGGGACCCTCGATCTGGGCATGACCCCACCCATGGCACCCCCATCCACCTCGCCATGTGCCAGCCGCGTCTCTGTCCCTGCAGTGCCCGTGGCCAATGCCACCATCATGCTCGGTCCCCTGTTACACCAGGAGGGCACAGGTGACAATGTGACCCTGCATTGCTCGGTGCAGGTGGGCTCAGCCCCTGTCACCTTCACCTGGCTGCACAATGGGCAGGAGGTCGCCCAGGGTCCCGTCCTGGAGCTCAGGGCCATCAATGTGGGACATTCGGGCACCTCTCAGTGCATGGCCACCAACCAGCTGGGACAGGACGGGCACCGCGTGTTCCGGGCATTGAGCCCAGAGCTGTCCCTGGAGGTGACACCTGGCTCACCCTGGGTCACAGGTGGGGTGACATAGGTGGGGTCACCAGGGAGTGCAGGACCTCTGGGGTGATAGGTGACCCTGATGTGACCCCCTCTGTTTCTTGCAGTGGCCACAGGGGTTGGTGGGGCCCTTTTGTTCCTGCTCCTGCATGTCATTGTGACCTGGCACCCGTGGCACAGTGTGGGTGGGTGACAATGGGGGGATCCTCTACAGGGAGCTGTAGAGGCCCACAGAATTGGAGAAACCATAGGGAAATACCCACAGCACCACAATTGTGACTTTGGTTAGGGGTCCTGTAGGGTTTTGGGAGGTGCTGGATGGTACTGCAGGGATGTTGGGGATTCTTTCCAAGGCCCTGGGGTATTTTGGGGGAGTCTCTGTCCCTCCTGGGATTTGGGTTCTTGAGTGTGAGTTGTTTGGGGACACTGGGGAGGCTCATGGATTCTGGCGAGCTTCAGGGATACTTGGAGGTCTTGAAGGGGTTCAGGAATCCTGAGAGGGGTCAGGGCCCTGGGACCCCACAGTCAGTCCTCCCCTGCTTCCATTGCAGCCGCCAGGAAGAAGCAGGAAAGGTGAGTAGGGGGCTCAACCCACACTCTCCCCTTTTACCCCAACCCCAAAGACCTCCCATCCCCTTCCCCACAACCCCTTTGTTCCCTCAGGGCCCCTCCGGATCTCCCGGCCCCCCCAGAGGAGGGGGAGGTGCTGTACACCCACGTCGTGGTCACCAAGAGGGCAGGGGGTGAGTACGGGGGACACACACAGAGGGACACCTCACCCACGAGTGTCACCCCACCCAGATCCCACAGCCCGTGTCTCTCGCAGCGTCCTCCTTTGCCACCACCGTCCAGGATCCCCAGGTGACCTACGTGAAGCTGCAGGGATGCCAGGGGCGACTGCGGGAACCCGGTGACAACTACGGGAATGTGCTGTGACACTGAGGGGCACTGGGGGTGCCCACCCATCAGCACCCACTCGTGTGTGTGCTGCCACTAAAACTGCCCCTCTGCCTCCCTGTGGGGGCACAAAGATCCCAAAGGGCTGAGAGAAGAACAATTTCCTGAAACAGCAATGAGAGAGAATAAAACCAACAGAAACAGCAACAAGGTTCAGAGTCCTAAGGGTCACACAAGGAAAGATTTCCAGGGAAAGCGCCCAAAAAAGAACAAACCCCGAACACTCCCCCCAGCACGTTACCTCCACCAGAGGAACCTGGCAGGGCCCTGGACCTTCCTTGCTCTGATGGCCAAAGCAGCCTTCAGGAGGCTCTGGATTCTCTTGTCCCCAGTCACAAACCCCTCCTCTGTCATGTTCCCCACACGAGGGTGTCACAAAGGTCCTGTGGGGGTTCCAGAGCCTGCCCTTTTGCCAGGGCAGTTGGGTTCAGGCCATGGGCTACGGTGGGGTGTCAGAGACAGGAAGTTTCATGTCTGGAGACATTTTGGAACACCTGTGTGTGGCAGGGGTGGGTCAGGCCTTGCGTTTGGTGAGACAGGGCCCCATCTGTCCATCAGTCTCTCAGCCGTGGCACACCGGGGACAGTGTGACACTCTGCCAAAGCCAGCTCCTGAGTGGTCGGGGGACCAGGAGTGCCATCTGAGGAGAGGGCCCTTGGTGTCCCAACTGGCTTAAAAGGCAGAGCATGAGGTGGCCAAATCCCTGACCCTGTCTCTTCTTGGGGTGTCTGTCGCATCCCTGCTGGAACCCAGGAGGTGGTAACTCATTTAAATGAGGAATATCTGCCAAGGAAAGTGAGAATGTTCCTGGAATGGAAAGAAGACCCATCTCTAAACTTCTTTTAATTTCCAAGATTATAGGGATACCAGGTCAAAGTGTTGGAGAATGAATAACAGCTTTTTACTGGGAAATTTATAAACCAGAACAGAACAAACAACAGACACCCAGAACTTTCCCTCCCGCTCAGCGCTGTTGGTTTTTGTCGCAGTTATAACTGCGGCCAGCAGGGGGCGCTGCAGGGAGTACTCCCGGCCAGCAGGGGGCGCTGCAGGGAGCACTCCCGGCCAGCAGGGGGCGCCCCGGTCCAGCTCCATCCCCTCAGGGGCCATGGCGGCCTCGGACGGGAGGGAGGAGGGGAAATCGCTCCTTTTGCAAACTCACGGGCACCAATCGCTCCCAGCACCACCACCAGCAGCGAGCAGAAGCTGCCAAGGCAGCAGGTTGGATCCCAGGTCCCACTGGCAGCGTAGCAGTGTCCCAGGGCCTGGCACACGCCCTGTGCAACACCTGTGACTGCTCTCCCTGATCCTGAATGGAAGGAAGGCAGCGCCTGACCCCAGGCAGGTCTTGGGTCCATAGCAGCCCCTCTGGTGGCTTTACACCGCAATTCCTGCCAACCCTCAGCCTTTCACTCAGGTGAGGAGGGTAGTGTGATAAATAGGTATGATTCATGCTGATAAAAATTGGAACAGTAATTGATATCGATACAGTAAAGATGGAGCAGCTTTGGGGACACCTGGAATCCAGACAGAGTTACTCCCCAGAGCCCCACCATGGCCTCAGGCAGAGCCCCTGCTTGGTATTTCCACACTTTTCCCTCTTATCTGGCATACACCTCCCAAACCCAAGCATTCTTTCCATGAGGTTCCAGAAGGCTGCAGGCTTTCTTCAAGAAGGAGGGTCCAGGTCAGGATGTTGAGCAGAATGTTGCGGGTTGTGCGGTAGTTTTGTGGTTCTCTCGGTCCCTTACAAAGAGGAACAAATGATCAATTGCTACATTTCCGAACTGGTTCCCTCTCAGCTGCCCCTGAAGGTGGGGTTTCCAGCCAGCCCTGTTCTGAAAAGCACCAAAGGCTCTCGCAGAGTAACTGCTTTGGCTCCCTTTGGGGTTTGTTCTTCTTGCAGGGCTGAGCAAACTGGAGGCCGGCCTTTTTCCCCCACAGAATTCTCACCTCTGCAGCAGCTCTACAGAGCCAGAGCCCCTCAGAATTTGTCTAGGGTGACCCTCAGGCCTCCAGCACCTTGTGGGGGCTGTGCTGGGCCCTGGGTCACCCAAATATCTGAGGCACCCAGGGAAAAAGCTGGAACCTGTGGGCCCATCCAGCCACTGCCCATCCCTGGCACCTCCATTTCCCTGGAATTCAAATCATGGGTACCCCATTTCTTATGTCTCCCCCTCTCTGGAACCTGTATCCCAGTACTCACATTCCCCAGGATCTACATGGCCCAGGACCCCTCATTCCCAAGGAACCCTCTCCAGTTCATTCCATCCCTAACATTCCCTTCCCACAGGACCATGATTTTCACAGGACCACCATTCCCACAGGATCCCCCATTCCCCCAGCATCCCCATCCCATGACCCCAAATGCCTGGAACTCATGTTCCTCTGGCACTCCCATCCCTGAATCCCCTCAGCCGTGGGGACCCCCATTCCCAGTGACTTCCCCTCCTCAGCACCCTCATTCCCACGGGCCCCGTCCCTGGGATCCCCCATTCCCCTGGACAGCCAGCCCCACATCCCCAAACCCCCTGAGCCCCTCACTTCTGGGAACCTCATGTCCCACTGTGTCCCACCCAGCCTCGTCCCCACCATGCCCACAGCCTGTTCCCAGCTTGTGGCCACTCTGCCTCCACCAGGTGCCACGTACACATGAGGATGAGACCTGACCTCGCTTCCTTTCCTTTCTTTTGCCAAAGAGCCACCACCCAGGGGACAGCCACCTCTGGCAGTGAGTGACAGCCAGTCCACATGGCTGGGGACACCGGGATGGCCGGAAAGGTGGCGCTGCTCCTGTGGGGTGTGTGCTCTGGGCATGGGCCTGACATCCCGGGGATGGGGAGAGGAGGGGGAAAAGGGGGCTCTGGGGTTCCCTGAGGTCCCCAAAGCCAGCAGGGCATGGAGCCAAGTGTGACCAGAGTTGTGGGGTAGCTTTTGGGACAGAAACAGGAGACAGGTATGAGGGGACAGGGGGATGAAGATAGGGGGGGACAAGGATGTGGCAGAAGGAACCTTGGGGCTGGGGCAGCTGTGGGGACCAGGACAGGAACACAGGAATCCAGGGACAGGGACAAGGGGACAAACACCATGTGGATTGGCCATGGGGACAGGTGCCATCGGAAATGGACCATGGGCACAAAGCCATGGGGATGGGGCTGTGGGGCTGGCAGGGGTGACCGGTGCCAGTACAGCGTATCCATGCCTGAGCAAGGGTTGGCTGTTGTGTCCCTGTCCTCAAGACATCTGTGCCACACCATTGCCCCCAGTGAGACCTTTCAGGAACAGCCCCACACTCCATGCCCCCGTGCTACTGTTCCTGCAGTGGCACCCTCACCCAACCTTGTCCCTTCTCCCTTCCAGCCCAGACCCTTGGCCTCGCTGGTGAGTCCTCAGGGGATGCCATGGCCCCACCCCGCTGTCCCCAGCTCCCTGGTGGCCCTGGTAGGCTGCTGTCCCCAGTCACCCACCGGTGCCCTGATCACCCAGATCCTGGTGGAGCCCTCCTGGACACCACTGGTGCTGTGGGACCAGGTGACACTGACCTACCAGGGCTCGGGGACCTCCGATGCCACCACCTGGTACAAGGACAGGCGGCGCTTGTGACAGGAGAGACAGGAACGTTTCACTGTCACCGAGAGTGGCACCTACTGGTGTGACAGACCCGGCACTGGACGCAGCCCCCTCATGATAGTCTTACAACGTAAGGGGGGTTTGGGTGCCAACGTAAGCCTGGCACCCACGGGGACTCTGAGGGCTCTGGGTGGGCTCCGCTCCATGGGTCACTTCCTGTGTGACCAGAGCCTGTCCCCTGCTCTGGGGACATCCCAGAGGATTCCAGAGTGGAGGAAACCGTGTGGTAACTGGGGACCCCTGGTGCCCTGGGTGTGACACAATGGGGGGGTCCTGGTGCCATCAGGTGTGACAGGTCCCCACTGTCCCCCAGCCTGGCTGGTGCTGCAGGTGCTGGGGCGTGTGCTGCTGGAGGGGACACGGTGACACTGCACTGCCGGGGCTCCTGGAATAGAACAGTCACCTCAGCATCCTTCTACCGAAAGGGGAAGGAACTGGGGAGGCTCCGCTATGGCACCGAGCTGTCCCTGCCCCCTCTGCAGCTGAAGCACAGCAGCAGCTACAGCTGCGAGGGCCGGATGAAATTGGGCACATCAGAGAAGTTGTTGTGATCAGTGCCAGTGACAGTGATAGTGCACGGTGAGCACTCCACAGCCCCAACCCCGACACCCCCACAGCCCCTCCCCAGGGATTCAGGCTCACAAATCCCCCTCCCCTCTCCTTCCCAGAGCTCTTCTTGGTGCCAGTGCTGAAGGGTCCCCCCGAGCTCACCGTGGGGTCCCCCCTGACAGTCAGCTGCCTCAGGACCCCCAGCCCCCTGCGGCCCCGAGCCCCGCTCCTGCACGTGTTCTGCTGGGAAGGCAGGTAGTGGGGGGCCTGCAGGGGTCCCTGCAGCTGCTGGTGATTGCCGGGGGGGTCTCCCACTCAGGGAATTACAGCTGTGAAGTGCAATCCGAGGGTGGGGCCGTGTGAAAGAGCAGTGCCCAGCTCCGTGTTATGGAGCAGTGAGTGCGGGGATGGGCACGGGGAACCCCCACAGATGCTTCAGGTCCCCTACACTACCTGGCACCCCACAGCCCTCCCTGACACCTGCTCTGGGGTACCCAACCTTTCCCGGATCCCTTCCTGGCTCCCAATATCCTTTCTCGGGGCCCTCCCCGGGACTCCCAGCCCCTACATGGGTACTCCCATCCTTCCTTGACACCTTTTCCATGTCTCGCCATCCCTGCTGCAGGTCCCTCCCCAGGTCTCCTCGTTCCTGGCTCCTGTTTCTCTCCATCCCTCATCGGGTCCCTCACCGAACCCTGGGTCTCTTCACCTCTCTCTGAGGTCTCCACACATTCCCCAGGTGACACCACCCCCTCCTTGGGTCCCTGTACCCTTCCTGGTGTTTCTCATTTCTCTGGTGTTCCCTCCCTGACCCCCCCATCATCCCTCGATGTTCCTTTCTAACCCTCCCTCCCCCAATCTCTGCACACCCTCTCCTTCACTAGAGTTCCCCTGCCGCTCCCTGACACCCCCCAGGTCTCTCACTGTCCCCTGGTGTCCCCCTCTCCCACAGGGGTCCCGCCCTCGGGGGTGTCCCTGTCAGCACAGCCCCCAAGGGTACAGGTGGCACTGGGGGACCGACTGGTGCTGAGCTGTGCGATGGCCATGGGGACAGGTCCCCTGTCCTTCTCCTGGCACCGGGAGGGCTCAGGGGCACCGCTGGGCACCAGCCCCCACCTGGAGCTGTGCCACATTGGGGACAATGACAGCGGCCAGTACCGGTGCCGGGTCAGCAATGGGGAGAGCGTGGCTGAGAGTGACCTCCTGAATGTCACTGTCCTGAGTGAGTGGGACCCTCGGGCTGGGGATGACCCTATCCATGACATCCCCATCCCACCTTGCCCAGTGCCAGCCCTGTCTGTGTCCCCACAGTGCCCGTGGCCAATGCCACCATCATCTCCAGTCCCCTGGCACACCAGGAGGGCACAGGTGACAATGTGACCCTGCGCTGCAAAGTGCAGGTTGGCCCAGTCCCTGTCACCTTCACCTGGCTGCACAACGGGCAGGAGGTGGCCCAGGGATCCCTCCTGGAGCTCAGGGACATCCATGTGGGACATTCGGGCAGATACTAGTGCATGGCCACCAACCAGCTGGGACAGGACGGGCACCACGTGTTCCGGGCACTGAGCCCAGAACTGTCCCTGGAGGTGACACCTGGCTCACCCTGGGTCACAGGTGGGACCACACAGGGTTGCTGGGAAGTTCAGGACGCCTGTAGTTCAGGGTGACCCCAATATGTCCCCCTCTGTCCCCAGCAGTGGCTGTGAATGTCAGCAGGACCCTCCTGTTCCTGCTCCTGCTCCTGGCTGTCATTGGGGGCTGTCACTGGTGGCACCACCGGGGTGGGTGACAATGGGGGGGGATGGGGGTCCTGGAGTGAGGGGAATCCCCCAGAGTGGGGGCAGAGATCAGCGGCACCCAGGGCACCTGAGCTGGGGGACACTGAGCCCTCAGTGACCTCAGCTGGGGATCCTGGGGGAGTTTGGGGGGAATTTGGAAAGTCTTGGATGGGCTCCAGGGCTGTCCCCAGTTGGGCTTTGAGGAACCATGTGGTGCCTTTTGAGCTCCTGGAGGGTTTGGGGAGCTGCTGGAGGACTGTGCAGGGATGTTTGGGAATATTTTTGGGGTCCTGGGCAAGTTTTGGTGTGCCCGTCCCTGCCGGGCTTGGGGTTCTTGGGGCTCGTGGGGTCAGGGACACTGGGGTGTTTGGGGACCCTGCTGTGGTGCAGAAGTTCTGGGGAGTTCAGGGGTGCTCAGAGTGTCCTGGGGAATCTTGGATCCATTGGGAATCGGGGCTGCAGTGGGGATTTGGGGATCCCATGGGTGGTTGGAGCTGCTGTGGTCTCAGGAAGGTTCAGGGCTCCTGGGGTCCCCTCGGTCACCCCCTCCCCTTTCCCTTGCAGCCACTAGGAAGTCCCAGGACAGGTGAGTGGGGGGCTGAGGCTGGGACTCCCCTTTCCCCCTCCTCAGACACCACCCAGACCCCCCTTATCCCCACAGAACCCCCCGCAGAGGAGGGGGCAGTGCTGGACTCCCACATTGTGGGCACCGAGTGGGCAGAGGGTGAGTACGGGGAGTGACAGGGACGTATCACCCACGGGTGTCACCCCACCCAGTTCCCCACAACCAGTGTCTCTCACAGGGCCCCCCTGTGCCTCATCCCCCAGGTGACCTGCTCGAAGGTGCCGGGATCCCACGGATGACAGTGGGACCCCAGTGACATCTGCGAGTACATGCTGTGGCACTGGGGACACTGGGGGCACTGAGGTCCTTATCCAAGAGCACCCCCTGTGTGTCCCCCCCATCCCAGCTCCCATGGGTGCCCACTGTGCCCAGGGGGTGGCCACAAGTGGGGGCTCCCATGTGAGGCTGCCCAGAGCTCCCCGTTCCAGTGCTCCCCGTGCTCCCAGTACCCCCAGGGGCTCCCCAATCCCTCCCCCAGTGCCAGGGGGCACAGGACCCTTGTCCCTCTTACAGGACCTAAACTCAGCTTTTTGATTAAACCAGGAGGAATGGTTTTTGTTTCTTCAGCTCTGCCCTGTTCAGCTCAGGAAGAAAGAGGGTCCCAGTCAGGTTGTTGAACCAATCCTTCTCAGTTCGCAAAATTCAGAATCCAAAGGGTCACAAAATGAACAATTTCCAGGGAAAGCCACCAAAAGGGAACAAGCCCTGGACATTTCCCCCAGGACATTTCCTCCACCAGAGGAACCTGGCAGAGCCCTGGACCTTCCTTGCTCTGATGGCCAAAGCAGCCTTCAGGAGGCTCTGGATTCTCTTGTCCCCTGTCCCAAACCCTTCCTCTGCCGTGTTCCCCACACGAGGATGTCACAAAGGTCCTGTGGGGGTTCCAGAGTCTCCCCTTTTGCCAGGGCAGTCAGGATCAGGCCATGGCACAGGGTGGGGCTGAGTTTCCAGTCAGTTCCAGCAGCTCTGGACACCTCTCCAGGTCAAGGCAAGCTGTGTCCTGCCCTCTGCCACAGGAATAGTGACAAAGGCTTTGGCAATATCCATGGGGACACCACTTGTTCGCCTCAGACTCCAGCTTGTCCTGGAGGTCCTGCACAGCCTCTCTCAGTGGTGCTGGCACTTGGTTCCAGCCCCTACAGTCCCTGTCTGTGTCCACTCTCCACTGGATTCACGCTCTGACCATGAGGGTCTCTTGTAAGGGGCATTCCCTGGAAATTGTTCCTTTTCTGACCCTTTGGATTCTGAATTCTGTTGCTGTTGGTTTTGTTCTCTCCTTGCTGTCCCTGTCCCCCATACTCACTTCCTGCCCTCTTGGTGATCACATCTTTGGTGTCCAGCACCTCCCCTCCTCCAAAGCGGTTTGGGGGGGCTGTGGGGAAAAGGGGGTGTCGAAAGGAATCTCTAGAGGGAGAAAAAAGCGTCCTGGCTGGAGTGTCTCACTCACTTCTCCTGGGGCTTCCTGGCAGCTGCAAGGGAAAGGCTGGAGAAGGTGACAATGGAGTCCCCAGAGCCCTTGAACCCCTGGGGGTCCTCAGGACCTCCAAACCTCCCTGGGACTCCTGAACCCCCACTGGACCTTTGAATGTCCCCAGCACTCCTGAGCACCCTGAAGCCCCACAGAACCCCTGAATCATCCTGGTACCACCAACCCCCCTTTTACTGCTGAACCGCCAGAAACCCAAGCTTCCCCGTACAGGGAGGGGCACCCCGTAAACTGTCCCAGGATTCCCAAAGCCCTCTCAAAATCTCTGCACGACCCTCCAATACCTCCTGAGCCCAACCAGGAGCTCCGAGTCCCATCATAATATTCCTCAAGACCCTCCTGGAATGATACAGGAGCACCTGAAGATTCTCTGGAATCCCCAGTCAAAGTCATTTGTTGCTGTCCCTTTGTCTGCCCCCTACCTGGGGACCTCCCTTTGACCAGAGGATCCCCATCCATATCCATTGTCACCCATCCATATCCATTGTCACCCACCCAGGCAGTGACACCTGTGCCAGCCCCCAGTGACACCCACGAGGAGGACCAGGAATGGAAGTGACCCAATGACCCCTGTTGCCACTGCTGGGGACAGAGAGGGACACATCAGGGTCACCCAGAATCCCGGGGCTGCTGCAGCCCACAAGGGGTCCTGTGTGACCCCACCTGTATCCCTGCAACCATGCAGTGTCACCTCCAGTGCCAGCTCTGAGGACACACAGTGCCCACACAGCTGGTTGATGTCCATGCACTGGTAGGTGCCCCAATGTCCCACAGCCACAGCCCCGAGCTCCAGAAAGGGACCCTGGGCCACCTTCTAGCCATTCCACAGCCAGGTGAAGGTGACAGGGGCTGTTGTCCTTGTCCCTGCAACCCTGTGTCCCTGTCCCTCTGCCCACAGCTGCCCCAGCCCCAGGATGCCTCTCTCCACATTCCTGTCCCTACAGTTCCATACCCGCTGTCCTGTCCCCACGGCCACCCCATGGCCCCGGTCACCACCTGCACTGACTCTGGTGCTATTGGGCACTTCAGGGGACCCTGAAGCACCCCTGTGCCCCCTCCCCACAAGTCTCTGCCTCACCAGGGCCCATCCCTGGGGTGTCAGGCCCATGCCCAGTGCACTCACCCCACAGGAGCAGCATCACCTTCCCGGCCATCCCGGTGTCCCCAGCCATGTGGACTGGCTGTCACTCACTGCTGTGGCCACCGCTCCCCTGGCTGGCAGCTCTAAGGGTGAAGGAGAAAGAAGGGAGGTCAGGTCTCATCCTCACGTGTTCGTGGCTCCGGTTGGAGGCAGTGTGGCCACAAGCTGGGGACAGGCTGTGGGCAGGATGGAGACAGTCTGGAAACAAAACTAGGTGGCAAAAGGTGGGAGATGGAGTTCTCAGGAGTGGAGGGTTGAGGGGATCTCAGGGATGGATGCCCAGGGGAATGGGGGTCCTGAGGAGGGGAAGTCACCAGAGATTGGGGTGCAAGGGGAATGGGGGTCTCCAGGGCTGGGGGGACTCAGATATGAGAGTCCCAGAAGAACCTGGTCTCCAGACTCATGGGAGGAACGTGCTGGTGGAATAGAGGGTCCTGGGAATTTCAAGGTAGCGTGGGAAGGGGGATTTTTGGGGATGGAATGAATGGGGGAGCCAATATTGCTGGATGAAACATGCATGGGCTTGTCTGGCCTTGCTGCTGGACCAAAGGCAGCAGCTGTGGTGGTCTCACACCAGAGACACCCCCGGCTAGCTGGGTATTGCAACTGGCGCTTGGGACAAGTCCAGGAAAGCAGGAACTCAGTTTTACCTCTGGTGGAAAGGCTTTAGGTGATGGTGAAGGAAAAAGGAGATGGGTCCTGCTGGAGGGTTTTCATGCAGAGCTTTATTTCTAGGTCACAGACCTCTGAATGTTTCAACAGCTCCAACAGAACCCAGAACCCTGTGGTCGCCCCTGTCTTTTAAGCCCGGGAGAGGGGGAGGGAAGGGGTAGGTATGCCACCAAGGAGGTAGGAGGGGGGAAGTCTCAGGAGAAAAGTGACACCTGGATAGCCCAAAGTCCCCAGGGCTGAGGGGCATCTTTTGAAGTTTGCCAATCAGACAATGCTCTAGCTGGAATGTTAAGATTGACAGACAGCACTTAGCAAGGGGGCAAGGGGGAGGGGAAGGAAGAGGTTGTTGGCACACCTGAGGGAGGAACTGGGATAGCTAAAACAGGAACTGCAACAGGAGAGGGTTCCTTGGGAATGGGGTTCCTGGGCCAAGGAAATCCTGAGGAATGTGAGTACTGGGATGGGGCTTCCAGGGACAGGGGGCTGAAGGAATGGGGGTGCTATGGTTGGCTTCCCTGGGGAATGGGGGTGCCAGAGATAAGCAGTGGCTGGGTGGACCTGTGGTTCATGGCTCCTTCCCTGGGTGCCTCAGATTTTGGGGTGACCCAGGGCCCATCACAGCCCCCTCTCTGGATCCTTGCTCCTCAGCCCCCAAGGACTTTTCCCTCTCCTTTTTTCCATTTCCATCATTTTACCCCTCATTTTCAAAACCCTTCAGTTTGTGTCTTGATGATCCTGAGGGACATCTGAGAAGGGAAAGGGTTGGGGGAAGCCCAGGGTGGGGGAAGCAGGGGTGAGGGGTCTGCAGGGAGGGCTGAGGAGGCTGTGGGAGATGGGGGTGTACGGCTGTGCCTCCCCAACATTTTCACTTTCTCTCTCCTGCACAGAAGGAAGAGGCCGTTTGTGCTGAGTGTCACGGGGCGGGGAAGGGGGGAGTGGGCTCTCTCATGGTGGGGCACATCCAGGGGTCTCCTGTCCTGGGGGGATCCTGTCCAGAGGGGACACATGCTGGACAAGAGGGTCCTGTCCTGGAGCATGGCAGCTCCGGGGGGCTCCAGACTTCTCCATTCTTGCTCGTCCCCTGCAGGATCTGAGCTGGCAAGAGTAGCAGCGGAATGGAGCCCCGGGCAGGAAGGAGCTCCCAAACTCCTGCTCCTTGAAGCCAGTGGCCATCCAAGGGTGGGGCCCAGCCATGGCCCAGCCCCACTGCACAGGGATGGCCATTGTCCAGCCCTGCTCTGGCCAGCCCCAGGTGGCAGCCAGCACCTGAGGGTCCCCCCTGCCCCCTTGGCTTTGATTCTGGCAGCTTTAGAGCTGCTGCCGAGGTGAGAATTCTGTGGGTGGAAAAAGGCCTGCCTGTGGTTTCCTCAGTGCTGCAAGAAGCACAAACCCCAAAGGGAGTCCAAGCAGTGGCTCTGCGAGGGCCTTTAATGGTATTCAGAGCAGGGCTGGCTAGAAACCCACCCTGCAGGGGCAGCTGTGGGGAAACCAGTCTGGAAATGCAGCAATATATAATTTTGTCCCTGTGCCCAAGGGACTGAGAGAGCTCCAGCATTACTGCAAATCCCACACCAATCTGCTCAACAGCCTGACCTGGACCCTCCTCCTCCTCCCTGCCTTGCCGTGCATGGACAGTGGCCGGATGCCCGGCACCCACCACAGCCGCTCTCTCACTGCCCTCCGCACCTGGATGGGAGAGAAAATTGAGCAAAGGGTTCCTGGGTTGAGACAAGGTCCAGGAGAGATCACTCATCAAATCCTGTCACTGGTAAAACTGCCTCGGAATTAGAGATAGGAATTGAATTTATTGCTGTCAAAATCAGAGCAGATAAGAAGTCTAATAAACCCTTCCATACACCTTATCCCCATTATGAATAACTATGTAGTCATTGGCTTTCAGTATATTGGTTTCCCCCAATTATTTTGACATAATACAGTTTGTAATCTATTTTTAACTGCTTTTGATACACTACTATTTTTCACCTTTTTACCCTAATCCTTGTGTAGAATATATATTTCAGTGTGATTATTATGTTATAGTTTAGGCTCTCACAAAAGATCAAGATAGAGACAATGTGCTGTGTGTTATAACATTAACTGTTGCAGAAGTAGCTAATGCCTTTATTTGTGTAACTAAGTGACAATGATGAGAATAACTCAGATAATTTTGTGAAATAGCTAATGTTGATTTAATGTACTGGTGGGGTATCTGATCTGTATGAGAAGAATACATTGAGAAGTAGCAAGTAAAGAAACATCAAAAGGAACCTCCATTCCCATGGCACCTCAATCTTCAGTGATTTCCCCATCTTCAGGACCCCCATTCCCAGGGACCCCCTCCCTGGGATCCCCCATTCCTCTGGACACCCATCCTCAGGTCCCTAAACCCCCTGAGCTCCCCACTCAAGAGAACCCCATTTCCCACCATGTGCCATACAGTCTTGTCCCCAGCCTGTGCCCAGCTTGTGGCCACCCTGCCCCCACCAAGGGGACGGACGTGACCTCGCTTCTTTCTCCTTCATCCGAAGAGCCGCCAGCCAGGGCAGTGGTGGCCACAGCAGTGAGTGACAGCCAGTGCACATGGCTTGGGACACTGGGATGGCCGGGAAGGTGGCGCTGCTCCTGTGGGGTGTCACAGACATTTTTTCATAGAAATCCTTTCTTTGGGATTTTTTCATCTTCTGGGAAGCTGAGGCCCCAGAAAGAGAATGTAAACAATAATTATCAGCTGCTGTGAAATGCAATACGTGCACCTGAGTTTGGCTCATGTTCCATGTGTACAATTAAGGGCCAATCACAGGGCAAGCTCTCTGGAACACAGTCACAGAGAACTCTCTTGGTTTTGGATTCTATTCTATTCTTAGCTTAGCAGCTTCTGCAACTTTTCTCTCTATTCCTTTTAGTATAGTCATAATGTATTATATTTCATATGTCAATAAATCCAGCCTTCTGATCATGAATCAAGATTCTCTTCCATCTCTCTCACCCTGAGAAACCCTCATCAAGTCGCTGCAATAGTGGGGTGAGTGCCCCAGGCACAGGCCTGACACCCCGGGGATGGGGAGGGGAGGGGGCACAGGGGGGCTGCAGGGTCCCCTGAGATCCCCAATGCCAGCAGAGCCATGTTACCCACAGTGGACCTTGGTGGGACTGGGGATGTACGGTGGCTTTGGGGACAGGAACAGGGAGGCAGGAATTTGGGGATGGGGATGTGGGGACAGGAATGTGGGGACTGGCACCTTTGGGCTGAGGTAGCTCTTGGCATAGGGACAAGGGAACTGGGATGAATGGACAGAAGGGGACAAGAATGGTGAGGATGTGGCCATGGGGATGGGCTAATGGGGATGGGATCATGAGCTGGTGCGGGTGACCTGGACAAGCATCTCTTCCCCGAGATGTCCACGGTGTCCCCATATTCTGCCTCAGCCCGGGGTGGCCTCCGTGTCCCTGTTCCCAAGGTGTCTGTGCAACAGGGATGTGGTGCACGGGTGGCTGTGACGCAGACATGTCCCCCTGCCTTGCCAAATCTTTTGGGGACCACCCAGACACATTTTCCCACAAGAACTGCTGTCCCCACAGGGACAGTTTGGGGACAGTCCCCACGCCCCTTGCCCCTGTGCTGTTTTCCCTGCAGGGCCACCCCCACCCAGCTCTGTCCTTCCTTCCAGCCCAGACCCTCAGCCTCACTGGTGAGTCCTCGGGGGATGCCATGGCCCCACCCTGCTGTCCCCAGCCCCAAACTGGCCCTGGCAGGCTGGTGTCCTCTGTCACCCACAGGTGCCCAGACAACCCAGCTCCTGGTGGAGCCTCCCTGGAGGCCAGCGGTGCTGTGGGACCGGGTGACATTGACCTGCCAGGGCTCGGGGACCGCCAGTGCCACCACCTGGTACAAGAACAGAGGGCGCTGGGGGCAGGAGGGACCTGACCGCCTCACTGTCACCGAGATTGGCACGTACAAATGTGACAGACCCGGCACTGGGCGTAGCCTGCTGTGAGAGTCTTAGATGGTGAGGGGGCTTCAGGTGTCTCCAATCTGGCACCTGCAGGGACCCCAAGGGCTCTGGGTGGGCTCAGCTCCATGGATTACCTCCTGTGTGGCCAGAGCCTGTCCCCTGCTCTGGGGACACCCCAGAGCATCCAGTCTGGGGGAACCCTTTGTTGGAATTGGGGACCCCTGGTGCACCTAATGAGGGGGTCCCGGTGCCATTAGGTATGACAGGACTCCTCTATCCCCTAGACTGGCTGGTGCTGCAGGTGCCAGCAGGGACACTGCTGGAGGGGGACACGGTGACACTGCGCTGACAGGGCTGGCGGAACAACACGGTCATCTTGGTGTCATTTTACCATGAGGGGAAGAAACTGGAGGGGCTCCACAATGGCACCGAGCTGTCCCTGTCCCCTCTGCAGCAGCACCACAGCGGCAACTACCACTGTGAGGGGCGGGTGAGCAATGTGGCGTCAAAGTGGAGCGTGTAGAAGAGGGTTACAGTGACAGTACACAGTGAGTGCAACAATGAGGACAGGGAAGCCCACTAAACAGGCACACAGACACCACCCTGATTTTCCTTTCTCCCTGGAAATCCTTGGTGTAAGTCCAAAATTCCATACATTATTGTTTCAGGGGGACTCAACAATCTCAGATCCCCAAGTACAAATTGAATGTGTCTTCAGAACAGTCCTACTAAAATGATAACCTACTAAAATGATAACCAACCTACTAAATAAAACCAACCTACTAAAATGATAACAACCCAACAGAGAGTTATTACACAATTAATCAGGAAAGCTAGAAAACATCAGTGCTCCCTTGCAGGAAGAGACCTTGTGAATATATACTTAGTTCTCACTCCAGAGCACCTCAATTGCCTACTTGAAACATCTGAACCATTGTAATACGCCTCAGACAGTCTTTAAACGGGCAAAGATCAGCCATCAATTCTACCATCAAACCATTTCTGTGCTGCACAGGATGTTCAAAATTACCCGAGACGCGGGAAGACCCATTGTAGCCACCGGCCCAAATTGTCAGGAACATGGCCTTGCTTCTCTCAGAGTTGCAGTCAATCCAAGAGCACTAGAGAGTCTCCACATCTGGCAATCAGACACCACACAATAAGGCCCTTTCGCCACACTAAAATACATCCACGTCTCAATCAAAATCTTTTCCTGTGAGATTTTTGCCTCTGCCCATGCTGGTGAAAAATCAGAAGAGGCTATAAAATATTACTTTTTCGTTTTTTCCACCTTAGCAATTCCACAGGACATTTAAACTGATAGTTCTCCTGCATATACCTCACACTGATTCCAACAAGTTTCTCTCCACTGGGGTATAAAACATGTCACAGGCATGCCACACTCCGCCACAGGACAGTCCATAGCCGAGAGGGCCCAATGTTCCATCAAAAGGATCCTTGATCAACTGAGAGGGGTACTCCAGATATTATCTTCCATTGAGAGACTGGCCAAGGCCTTTTATGTATTCAACTTTTTGAACAACTCATTTATGGAGCCAACTCCCCCAGTCATCAGGCAGTTTACTAATTCAGCTGCAGCCCAATTAAAAGAACAGCCACCATTGTTGATCAAAGACCCTGAATCTAAACAAATTTATGTGCCCTTTCCCATTAAATACTTGGGGAAGAGAAGATGCCCTTGTCTTTACAGCAACACTCCCAAGATGGATCCCAGCAAAATACATAAAAACTCTTTCTGAGAACGGTGAGGCAAACACCAGAGCCACCACCAGAAGAACAGAACGGAAGCCTAATAAAGACAGCAGCAGCCTGGAAAAGAAGAAGGAGAAGGACAGAAGAAGATCTCCTAAGCAGCGTTGACCACACACACCAAGACCAAGATAGCTCAGACACCACTAACCAGGATCTATGTCTTAATATTTGTAAAAATTATATTTTAGCATTGAAACATGATTCTTCTAATAAGCTGTGTTCACACCCTTGCCTTACAGAAGAGAAAGTTTAGTGGCACCAGAACTTAAATTTCATCTTCTAATCTCTTTATCTGTTTGCTTTTAGGACACCCAAGCCTCCAGATACTAAATTAGCCTAAGTCAGAGGATGCTGCCGTTGGTTGCCGCTGCAGCAGGAATCTGGATGCTCCTCACTGAGCCACATGCCTTCAGCTGGGTGCTTCCACAGACAAGCCACAATTGCTTGTCCATGGCCATGCCTGTCAGGCATTTGAAGGCATGTGTTTTTTCAACCTGCTGTCACATAGGGAGTCAGTATACCAGGGCATCCAGCTGCTGAAAGACCAAGGAAACAAGATCCAGATAGAAGGCAACAACGACTGGTTCACTGGACTTTCCAAACAAAGGGGGGATGAAAGGCTGGCTTTCATCTTTAGTTAAGACTGTTTTGTGGGCTTTGTTTTTTGTATTCATTGTGTTGGTTATATTATCCTTTTTTGATAAATGCTTGTAAAACTCTAGGGCAGAAGCCTTCTTTCTAGATAACAAAAAGGGGGGGATGCGAGGCCCCAGGGGCCTACCATTGGAACTGTAATACCTCAGGGCAAAGTGACCAAGGTAAAAGAGAGACACCACTCTGAATGCAATGGTGTCACCCATGGGCATTTTCAGGCTCATGGTGATGCAGCACGTTTTGTCTGTATCACCCAGTTCAACTGCTGCATATTCCTTATATACTCCCTCGGAATGTTCCAACCCTCTTGTATCCATTTGGTCCTGGCTTACTGTAATGATCCTGCACTGTTCACCCCCATATTGTGTGCGCAGCCCATTTTGGTCTCCCTCCCTGGACCCTCTAAATGGCAATCCACAGTGGTTTTAGAGTTCCAAAAAAAGTCCCACACTCACCTCATTAACAAGCAGTATAAGCAAGTATAAGCTCTGGGAGTGCAGGTCCCTCACACAGGCTGGCTGTGGACAGGCTGCAGCACAAGAACTAAGTGCACGAGGGAACCTGGCCTCTAATACAAGGCATGAATCCCACAGCCCACGCAAACCAAACCAATGCTTGCATGTCTCTACTTTTTCCGTCTTCGCTCAGTCCTCGAGCCACTTTCCCCATTTTCTCTTACTGGGTACGTGGCATGAATACAAGGCATGAATCCCACAGCCCACGCAAACCAAACCAATGCTTGCATGTCTCTACTTTTTCCGTCTTCGCTCAGTCCTCGAGCCACTTTCCCCATTTTCTCTTACTGGGTACGTGGCTTCTCTCTCTCCTGTCTGCAGGTCCAGCCACATGCATAACCCTGCAGGAACAGCCTGACCCAGGGAAGTGGGAGAGGACTCTTGGTCAGGAACTGTAGTGACAGGACAAGGGGGAATGGGATCAAACTGCAAGAGGTAGAGGAGATTTGATGATGGGAAGAAGTTCTTCACTCTCAGGGTGCTTGTCCCTGACACAGGGACCAGTGCACAGAGGCTGTGGATGCCCCATCCCCAGCAACATCCAAGGCCAGGTGGGACAGGGGCCGCAGCAACCTGCTCTGCTGGGAGCTTGCTCAGCTTGGAGCCACATCATCTTTAGGGTCCCATCCAAGCAAAACCATTCAAGGATTTGATCATTCTGCCATCCCCATCTCCCACTGCGCAGCGGCCCTGAAACTTCAGTGACATCACAGCTCACAGAGGGTTCCAGATGGAACGTCCAGGACCTGGAAACAAGCACAGCAGACACTTCACCGGCTGCCAAGGGTCAGCTGCTGCTCACCCTGCACTCTGACCCTCAGCGCGGAGGTGCTGCTGCTGCCTTGGCTTTCCCTGCCGCCGGCTCTGGAGCGACAATCCCAGCAGGATGTGCTCTGCTGTGCCAATGGAGGTACAGTGCCATTCCAGGCAGGGGGCACCCGGCTTGGGCAGGCTGCAGCCATGTGGGAATGGATGGTGTGGGACAGGAAGCCCACTGGGAGATTGTGCTGCCCCTTGCAGATTGACAGAGACACTGTGGAGGCTATGGAAGTGGACCAGGGGCTGGATGATGAAGAAATGATGGAGGTGGACTCCTCCTCTACTTCCATGTCCTCCACTGTGGAGGACATGGAAGTAGACGAGGAGGACGCCATCGAGCAGATGGACGTAGATGAGGAGGATGACACCGAGGACATGGACGTTGACGAGAAGGATGAGGAGGAGCCCATGGTCCTTGGATGAAGATGGAGCCCCACAGGTAAGACAGGCAGATGCTTCCCACGCCCTGCCCACACACACACTGGGTCCCCTGACGCCCGGCTGGGGCTGGGCTGGATGGCCCCGCTCAGGGACACGGTGCCCGCAGGGGGCCTGGATTGTGCTGCCACAAGCACCAGCCCCGGCCTGCCCTGCGCTTGCCTGGAGCCACGCCCGCCCTGCCAGCCCTGGCCCAGCCCCTGGGGCCCAGCTGCCAGCCCTGCTGGGCCCTGTGCTGGCAGCTGAATCCAGCTCTGCTGTTTCCTTTCTTCCAGGGCTCATGCACATGATGGCACAGATGTCACGCGTTTGTAAATATGTTTGAAAGATTTGAAGATTTCTGTAAATATGTTGACTACATTAGAAGTTTTCTGTAAATATGTTTTTAAAATTGTTAGCCCCTCGGATCTCATGTAAATATGTTCTCTACATTGTTGTTGTTACAGTTATAACAATTGTCATAGCAAAACATGTGCTGTAAATCCTAGATTTGCCGATCTTCAGCAAATAAATCCTGTTTCTTTTTAAAACCTGACTTCTCTTGGCCATTCCTTTGGGCAAAGGCAGCCTTTGCACACTTGTGGGTTCCACTTGTTCTGCGTTCCCAGGGCTGGAGGTCCCTGGGGGTGCTGGCACGGCCACCCTGGGGCTGGGGGACCCTGTGCACAGGGGCTCCCACTGACACCACTCCTGGCACTGGGCACTGCTGCTCTTCCAGGCCTGGAGCACAGCGCTGTCCCCAGGAGCTCAGCTCTCACCAGCTCTCACACAGGGGGCTCTCACAGCAGTGGCCCCTGCAGCCATGCCACCAAAGCAGGCAGCAAACCTTCAGCCACCCTTCCTGCTGCAGCCACGGGCACTCCTGGGCCCAGAGCCGCCAGCAGGCCACAGCCATGCAAAATCCACCTGCACGCTCTCAAGGGCACCACAGCCTTGGCAACTGGTGCACCTGCATCTGGGCTGCTGCAGGGGCTGATCTTTAAGCCTTGCAGCCTCCAAAGACCCTGGGCTCTGCTTCCCAGCCTGCTCTGCACTGCCCTGAGCCCGCATGGTTCCAGAGACAAAAGCCAAGACAGGGAATCCTCACCCTGCCCGCATTCCTGCTGCTGCCAGCGGCCACTGGACCCTGGGTCCCACGCGGGTGACAGCTGCAGGGACAGGGCAGCCTGTGCTGGGCAGGGGGCACGGGGCTTTGGGCCCTGGGGCTGCTGCTGCTGCTGCTGCTGCTGCTGCTGCTGCTGCTGCTGGGGGCCATGGGCCCAACAGGGCTCCGAGCTCAGCCCCTGCCCGGGCAGCTGCCCCCAAAGCTCCACACTCCCTAAGCATCCCCATCACAGCTGCTTGGGGGAAATCCCACGGGCTTCAGGCAAGAAATTCCACATAGTGACTAAACCAAAGGGTCCAAGGGGAACGTCAGCATCAGCTGATGCTTACAGCACCTTGACAATGGTGGCTGCAGGGCAGGTGAGATCTCCAGGGCCTCTGGCAGGGCCTGCTCTGCACGTGAGCCTGTGCGGCTGCTCCCAGTGGGACACAGCACCGGGATCAGGCCAGCTCTCAGCCCCTTACAGCTGATCCCAAGGAGCAGGCTCAGAAAGCATTTCCAGACCACTTCCTGTAGATATTTCAAAGGACTACATGTCATTCTAGGAAGTCACCTTGCACATTTAGTTTTGGTGTCGTGGCATGAGAAGCCATTAAGGTGCCTCTGAATGTACACTCAGGGCACTTTTTCTGCCATCCCAAAGGGAACACAAAGGACAGGCCTCTCCTTTCAGCACTGCTGAGCTCCTCAATGAAGTCAGCAATGAAGTCTCAGGAAGTAGTAGTTTTTGGAGGTCCAGGGGCCTACCACTGCAACTCTAATACCTCATTAGTACTATGACGAACTTAAGTAAGTTGCGGCACCCCTCTAAAGCAATGATCTTGCCCATTGGCTTTTGTAGGGTCATGGGGATTCAGGTAATTTTCATGATATCATGAAGTTTTTTCTTTCCTTCTATGTACTCCCCTAGGTGTTCTCCCCTTTCTTATCCTCTATTGGTCCTAAGTTACTGCACACAAGGTCCTTTTTTCCTGCATATAAAACCTTGTTTGCCCAGCCCCATTTTCTCTCCCTCCCTGGACCCTCTCCAGCACAAACCACACTGTTTGGAGTTCCACACAAATGCTCCTCTCTTGCCTCATCCATCATCCATTCAAGCAAGCCTGCTCCCAGCTCTGGGAGTGCACGTCTCACACAGAGGTTGGCTGTGGACATGCCACAACAAGGGGTGCCCAAACAGGGACCTTCTTTGAGAATTCCTGAGAGCGATTCCAGTGACGATTTGACTGTTCCACAGTCACGGGACAGAAGACGCCTTGGGTCAGCCTCCGCCCTGGAGTGAGAGCTGAGTTTTATCAGGGCTTGCTGAAGGCAGCGCTGGCACCCTCCAGCAGCAAGAGGGCCGACTCGGTGGACAAAGCCCACGAAACACCTGCATCCAGAGCCACCAGAGCAGTGAGCTGGGGACAGCCACCAGCAGTGCAGGATCTTTGGGTCATCTTTTAGTCCTGTGGGTGGGCCCCCCTTTACATCAGGGGCAGCTCTGGGTAACAAATTATCCAAAGACGAGAGGAACATATATGTTCGAGTCAGGGAGGTTCTCCTTTCAGAATGGAAGACTTTTACTAAGGACAGTTTGAAGTCATTTGTTCATTGGCTGTTTACGGAGCTCCCAGACATTTCTGTTGATTCAGTTCGTCATGTAGCATTTTGGGACTGAGCTAGGGAAAGACTCTATTTTTAGAAAACTCAGGGAGTGATAAGAGTCGCAACATTTTCCACATTTTTTCACATGTTTTTTTGAGTTTTCTGAAGGGTTCAAAGTTCTTATATTCAATCCAGTCTTTGCGTTCTGCCCACAGCATTCCTGAACCCACTGACACCATTAGGATGAGAGACAGAAACTGCTGTTGAAGCCCTAAAGCAGATAGCCTTCCAGAAATAATGGGTTAAAACATGGAATGAGAGGCATGTAAAGAAGGGCCTAGCACTAGAACACACGGAGAAAGCACAGCACTAGGAAAACAGAGCAACAAATTAGATAAGAGGTAGAGCATCATGACAGGGGAAGAGATAGGTATAGGAGAAACTAATGGGCTAAGCAGGTTTAGAGCCAGCAATGTTGAAACGACCCTAAGGGTTTTGCCAAGCCACGGGATCTAAGCCAAATACACCGGGAATTGACCAAATTAGGAAAGGAGTTCAAAAGTTTAAAGAGGAAGACTCATCGGAAAGACCCCGTCTAGGATGAAGGCAACAGGAATGACCACCTGAAGATTCCCCAAAAGAGATGTCTCCACCTACGCTCCGCCCACGCTCCGCCTACACCACGCCCCATATGAATATGCATGATTATGTATCTGATCTGATGTAATCCTATACCCAAAATTGTATATAAGGCTTGCTTTTGCTATGTGAACTTAGAAATCCATTTTGTGATTTCTCCGACACGTCGTTAATAAAAATACCTCCTGCTTAATTGACTTAAGCTGAGTCTGATTAGGCAGTCACTCTGCCTGTTTGGGGCAAAATTCGGCATCATTTCTGGCAAGCCAGGTAGGAGGTATGGCACCAGACAGGAGATCCAAGCCTTAAGGGTCCTCTCCCGAGCCGGGTCCGGGGCCGGGGTCTTCTGGGCGCCCCTGACGGCTTTTCGTCGGGAGAAGCTCCTTCCCTGGACCAGTGCTCTCGGATGGACGCTGGCTGCATCTCCTGCTCAATTAAAGAGGTATTTTAATTGCCTATTGGCTTTAAGAGGTATTTAAATTGTTTGTTGGTTTTGGGATAAAGCGCTTTGTTTGCAAAACGAGGGTCAGACGTGACCGCTCGCAGGGTAAGCCGGAGGGACGCCTCGGTAAAAATCCCTGATTATACGGGTTAAAGTCCCGTAAATACGGGTTAAAGTCCCGTAGACGCGGGTTAAAGTCCTGCTACTGGGTTAGAGTCCCAGCTACTGGGTTAGAGTCCCAGCATTCTGATTATACGGGTTAAAGTCCCGTAGACGCAGGTTAAAGTCCTGCTACTGGGTTAGAGTCCCAGCTACTGGGTTAGAGTCCCAGCATTCTGATTCTACGGGTTAAAGTCCCGTAGACGCAGGTTAAAGTCCTGCTACTGGGTTAGAGTCCCAGAAATAAAGACGCAGGTTAAAATCCTGCTACTGGGTTAGAGTCCCACCTACTGGGTTAGAGTCCCAGCATTTGGTTTTGTGAACGTAAAAAAAAAAAAAAAAAAAAAAAAAAAAAAAAGCAAGGAAAAGAGAAAACGCAGGTTAAAGTCCTGCTGGAAGGAGTATTTGTTTATCTTGGTATCTTTGGTTTGTTTTGCTGTATGGGAGATTGCCTACTGTTCTTTGAGAACGGGAGAAAGATGTGTTAATTGGTGGTTTTATGTGTTTGTTTTATGTGTCCATTGTAAAATCTTATAGGGGACGCTTTTATTACTTTCTATGTAAACAGATTGGAAATGTATGTGCATGAACTTGAGAACCCGGTATTTCACGGTCTATCGGCGACCTCTTGTGACCAAACCCGGTAAAACAGTCTGTTCTGACATAAGACCATAAGGTAGGAACCTTTCACTGTACGGGTGTGTGTGTGGAGTGAGTGAGACGCAGCATCGCTGCGAAACGAGAGCGGAGTTCCGATCCGCATTTCCTGGACGAAGCGAATGGAAATTGTGTGAATGAAGTGTTAAGGTATATTGGCATATAGTACTTGTGGAAAAGAGCACGAATATAGAGAATAGCCATGGGAAGCCAACAGAGTAAAGATATAAATATGAAAACCCCCTTAGGATGTATCCTAAAACACTGGAAGGACCTGGGAGGGATTCCAGGGGGAAACATAAGTAAAAAGACACTTCTTAAGTATTGTACACAATGGTGGCCCCTGTACTGTCTGGATGACGGAGAAAAATGGCCACCGGAGGGAACAACTAATTATAATACCATTTTACAACTTATGCTCTTCCTCCGGCGGCTCAATAAATGGGATGAGGTAATATACGCAGACATGTTTTTCACCCTAAGGAATAAACCTGAGTGGCAAAAGGAATGTGGAATTAATGTAGCCCCTCAGGACCCCCTAGTATTGGCTTTGGAAAGAGATAAGAAGGGTCCGAAGTCAAAGGACCGTTGCTGTGATGCATGCAGTATTGGACAGCAGTGTCTCAAGTTAACAAGGAGAGATAGTGGAAAAGAGAGCGAAATAAGCTTGTGGGAATACCATCCATTCGCTCCAGGGCGGGAAGGACCCCTTCCCAGACCAAAAGAGGAACAGGGGGATCCTAGCCCACTAAAGGAATTGGAGCAGTGGTGGAAATCTAAGTTTGGATGCAGCCCTCAGAAGCTAGACAATGGCTGGGAGGAGGGTAGCCCATCAAAATCGGGGATTAGCGAGGGAAAGGGCAGCCCTCAGGGACCAGATAGCCCACAGGGGTCGGGGAGCTATGCTGACAGCCCACCCAGACTGGAACTCGAAAGGGAAGAAGGCAGTCCGTCGGGAGTAGAGAGCCGGGGGGAGACACGCAGCCCGCCCGAGCTCAGTCCATATGGGGATAGTAACACATCCAGAAATGGGGGTGACTGTAGAATGGAAGCTAGCACACCAAGGACTGGTGCTTGCAGAATGGAAACCAGCACACCAAAGGCTAGGGACAAGAGCGACTCATTGGGGGGCGACGTCTCTAAATTAAAATATAGTAAGGAGAGTGGTAATGTGACATGCGAAAAGGAGACAGAGAACAACTCGCAGAGACTGAGTATAGTAATACAGATAGAGGATAAAAGAGATGGGAAAGCAGCAGAGGACGAGAGGGGTAGTAGCCCGGAGCAGGATAGGAGTCGACAGATATTAGGGGGACAACAGACCCAGGACGGGAATCGGACGGACTGTGTAATAGAGATAGGAGGTGAAAATGAGGAACTGGACATAGAGGCACAGGAAGAGGACCCCGGGGCAAGGACCAGTCACTCGTATTATACCAGATCTGTGGCACGGGGGGAAGCAAAACGAAGAGAGGAGGGGAACCATACGATAGCTCCTCTCCGACAAATTATGCCAATGGTAGGGGAAAAGACTAGGGTAAAGGTGCCATTCTCAACAAGTGATTTGAACAATTGGAGGGATGAAGCAAAAAATTTTAGGAGAAATCCGGAGGGAGTAGCAAAGAGATTTGAACTAATGGCGAAGAATTTAGATATTGATTGGGAGGATATAGAAGTGATGCTGTCGGAGCTGACAGATACAGAAAGGGAGCTTGTGTTGGAAACAGGGAGACAACATGCTCGAGTGTTACCGGGGAGAATAGAAGATAATTTTCCCAGCAGTAAACCAGAATGGGACCCAGGTAACGCGGACCATTATCAACGGTTAGTGCAGTATAGGAAACTGATAGCGATGGGCTTGCGTAATGCAATCCCTAAGGCTATCAACTGGTCAGTGCTATATAACATCAGGCAGGGAAAAGATGAGACCCCATCGGAGTTTTTGGACAGACTCAGGGCGGCAATGAGACAATACACACCCCTAGACCCGGCAACAGAAGAAGGGAAACAGCACTTGCTAGGGTTAATGATGGGACAGAGTAACCCAGACATCAGGAAGAAGTTACAAAAGCTTGAGCATCCAGCAAACAAAAACCTAGAGATACTGCTAAACGAGGCATGGAAGGTATACAATAATAGAGAAGCAGAAGAGAAGAAAAAGGAAGACAGGAGGATAGCTCGAGTGGTGGCTGTAGCAGTGGCAGCTCAAAAGACAGGTTACCCGGAACCTGGAACTCGAGGAAGGGGTAGAGGCAACCCAATGGGAAGGGGAGGAAGACTCCAGCCCCACCCCACTAGGGTAGGGCCAAATCAATGTGCGCACTGCCTACAGATGGGGCACTGGAGGCGAGAATGTCCCCAACTGAGGGTTATGGCCACTACCACCACCCATCAGGATAGTGAATGACGAGGACCGGTGGGCCGTACCCTAGCAGACCCACTGGTTAAAATGGAGCTAGGGGAAGGTAAAAAGGAATTGAGCTTTTTAATTGATACAGGAGCAACTTTTTCGGTTTTAAATCAGGAATTGGTACCTAAAAGTGATGAATTTGTACAAGTTGTGGGAGCAACAGGCCAACCAGAAAAAGCTTACTTTTTGAAACCCATTAAATACAAAATTGGGAAACAAATGGGAATTCATCAGTTCCTGTATTTACCAAATTCGCCAAAGCCCTTATTGGGAAGAGACCTATTGGAAAACCTGGGAGCCATAATAAAGTTCAACAAAGACAAATTGGAATTTCAAGTAAACGATGAACAACTGATTACAGCCCTAAGCCTAACAATCAGTTGTGTGGAACCCAAACCTGAGAACCACAACTTCGAGCGAATCCTGAGCAAGACTTATCCATTAGTATGGGCTACAGATATACCTGGAAAATCAAAACGAGCGACACCGATTGTTGTCGAACTTAAGGTCGGGGCAAGACCGGTGGTAAGAAAACAATACCCTCTGAGGATAGAAGACAGAAAGGGAATTGAGCCCATAATCAAAAGGTTTTTAGAACTGGGGTTATTGGTAGAATGTGAATCGGATTTTAATACACCGATCTTGCCAGTAAAGAAACCTAATGGAACGTATAGGCTCGTTCAGGATCTGAGGGCAGTAAACGAAATAACCAAGACATTACACCCGGTGGTTGCTAATCCATATACGCTTTTAACTAGGCTAAAGGATAGCCTGGCCTGGTTCACCGTATTAGATTTGAAAGACGCATTCTTCTGCCTTCCCTTAGCCCCCGAGAGTCAAAGGATTTTTGCCTTTGAGTGGGAATCAGTAGATAGGGGGAGGAAGACCCAACTTACCTGGACACGGTTGCCCCAAGGCTGGTCTAACTCGCCCACGATCTTTGGGAATCAGTTAGCCAAAGAATTAGAACAATGGGAAGGGCCGCCGGGAGATGGCGCTCTCCTGCAGTACGTAGACGACCTCCTAATAGCGACAGTGACGGAGGAAGAATGCATTGAATGGACTATTTCCTTGTTGAATTTCCTGGGTTTAAGTGGATATCGAGTCTCTCAACAGAAAGCACAACTGGTGCAAAAGGAAGTGGTGTACCTGGGATACGAAATCTCCAGAGGACAGCGATCCCTGGGAGCAGCCAGGAAAGAGGCCATCTGCCAGATGCCCAAACCAGAGACGGTGAGAGATCTGCGCGCTTTTCTGGGGATGACAGGTTGGTGTCGGCTATGGATCTACCAGTATGGGATACTCGCTAAACCATTGTATGATTTGCTAAAGGAAACCAAGAATATCCTAGTTTGGACTCTCGAGGCGGAAGGGGCCTTTAAGAGGCTGAAGCGGGAGCTGATGAGAGCACCAGCCTTAGGTCTCCCAGATGTGTCAAAACCATTCTGGCTATTTTCCCATGAGCGGCAAGGGATGGCCCTAGGAGTACTAGCACAGCAGCTGGGACCACACAAGAGAGCTGTGGCCTACTTCTCCAAGCGATTGGATGAAGTAAGTAAAGGATGGCCAGGCTGTCTGAGGGCAGTGGCCGCAGTGATAATTAACATAGAAGAGGCCAGGAAGCTTACGCTGGGCCAAAAGGTGACTGTGTTAGTATCCCACACTGTGTCAGCTGTGCTGGAACAGAAAGGCAACCATTGGTTGTCGCCTTCCAGATTCTTAAAGTATCAGGCCATCCTGGCTGAATCAGATGATGTAACCATTCAGGTAACTAATATTGTGAACCCAGCTTCATTCTTAGAAGGAAGAGCTCCAGCAGAACCCATCGAACATGACTGTCTGGAAACAATTGAAGCCGTCTACTCCAGTCGCCCAGATCTCAAAGAAGAGCCGTTCGAAGACGCGGACAACTGGTTTTCGGATGGCAGCAGCTTCGTGAAGCAAGGAGTAAGAATGGCTGGCTATGCAGTCACCACTACAGAGAGGGTAATTGAGTCAAACCCCCTGCCTGCAGGGACTTCAGCTCAAAAGGCAGAGCTGATAGCTCTGACCCGAGCCCTGGAATTAGCAGAGAACATGCAAATTAATATATGGACAGACTCTAAATATGCCTTTTCTGTCGTACATGCTCATGGAGCCATCTGGAAAGAAAGAGGACTGTTGACTACACAAGGAAAAACAGTCAAACATGCAGAAGAGGTTCTGCGACTGCTGGAGGCGGTCCAACTCCCAACACAGGTGGCCATAATGCATTGCAAGGGGCATTTGAAAGGCAATACTATTCCAGAAATAGGGAACAGGAAGGCAGATGCAGAAGCTAAATTAGCGGCCACAAGAAATAGGGAAGCGGAAATAGCGGCCCTAATACCAGGGGAGCTGGATATCAATATCCAGCCAGATTACCAAGAATCAGATCATAGGTGGATTCAAAGGAATAAGGGCAAAATACTAGAAAATGGTTGGGGTCGATTAGAAACAGGACAGTTAGTGATACCAGGAAACGTGATGTGGCAGTTTGTGAAGGCAGAACATGAGAAGGCCCATTGGGGCCTAGATTCGCTTTATCAATATTTGCAGACCAGAATAGCAGGACCAAAATTATTTACTACTATAAAACACGTTACGTCCCAGTGTGAACGGTGTCTGAAGAACAACCCGAATACAGGAACCAAAGTACACCAAGGAGCCATAAACCGAGGTAAATTCCCAGGTGAGGTATGGCAAATTGATTTTTCTGAACTCCCAAGAAAAGGGGGGTTTCGGTACTTGTTGGTATTAACTGACACATTTTCTGGGTGGCCTGAAGCATTCCCCTGTAGGACAAATAAGGAAAGAGAGGTAACTAGAGTACTGTTGAATGAAATTATTCCACGGTTTGGGGTACCGAAGAGCATTTCTTCGGATAGAGGTACACATTTCTGTGCAAAAGTAGTGAGAGCAATAAGCAAAGCATTACAAATCAAATGGCAATTGCACACGCCCTACCGTCCACAGGCCAGTGGGCAAGTGGAAAAGATGAATCATCTTATCAAACAGCAAATTGCTAAAATATGCCAAGAGACTAATTTGCAGTGGTATCAAGCTTTGCCTATTGCTCTGCTGAGACTGAGAGTCAAGCCAAGATCGAAGGAAAAGTTAAGTCCTTTTGAAATTCTGTATGGTAGACCTTATGCTATGCAAGTTGTAAATGGGGATGTCATAGACCAGATTGGTAATCAATACATTTACGATTATGTAATTGCGGTGGGGAAACAGTTTGATAAGAATGCTTCTGTGATGATCGAGCACCAACCTAAACAACCTGATTGTAAATTGCATCCGTTTAACCCCGGTGATTGGGTGTATGTTAAGAATCTTTTAGGAAAACCCCTACAAGAAAAGTGGGAGGGACCTTTCCAAGTGCTGCTGACTACCTTCACCGCGGTTCGGATCAAGGAACGACCTACGTGGATCCACTATTCACGGGTCAAGAGAGCTCCGGAAAACAAACAAGAAGAGCTTAAACCTGCCCTAGATGTACAGACTTCTGAGTCAGCTGACTCCGCAGGATCACGTGAGAATCCAACATAAACTAACATTGACTTTGCCAAAACCTTTATCTCTCATAGCAGAATTTAATGCCGAAGCTAGAGCTGCATTGCGTAGCACGCCAATACAGTGGATAGGGTGGGTTGAAACATACAGTCAACAAGGACCTGACCCACAGGACCCTATTCACGATCAGCCGTGTTTTGGGTGTGGGGAAAGAAATTGTGTGGGACTAATTGGATTTCTTTGTGGAGGTTGTGATAGAAAATTTTGGAACGTACAAAGTTGTTTACTGGACCTCCAATGTTATGAGTGTAGCTGCAAAGAAGCAAGAGAAAATGACGACTATTTGGCCTTAGAGAAATTCGCCAACAGATCCATTTTAGAGGCTAGGGAATTGTTTGAAGCTCCCGAACAAATTGTATTAGGGTGGTGCCATTGGAAAGTACACCGCTGGTTACAATATTGTTTGAAACTTAGTTGTTCTAAGGTTTTATCGACCCGCTGCTATTCTTCTCTCCCACGACATCCACTAACAAGTGACCAAATTGGACCCTTTAAAAAACAAAGAGATTTAGACACTGAACTAGAAAAGGTTATTTTACGGGTAGAGCAAATTCACATCAAGCAACGAGAGCGCCAAAAGAAACAAAATTGACAGCCAGACATCATGACCCCGACTCCACCTCAAACCTTTACAACTTTGATCATTGGACTCTCGATAAGTATAGCTCTTCCCCAAGACCCTTCCCCAATAGACCCATGGTCTCAGGCACACCAGTGTATCCATCCAGAATTGGGAATGAGGAAACTCTATTTCGAGGTTTATGCCTTACGTAACAACCAGCCATTTCTAAGTGAAACATGGGAGCGGCTCTCCATGGTAGCGAACAAGGGAGACCAGATTCAGGTTGGGTGTCGAGAGCTTGACCCGGTAGAAGGACCGGTAGAAGGAAAAACGAGGCGACTAGTATTAACCATTCAACCCTCGAACCCAGACTCTGAAAATGACATAATCACCTATAGTCCAGTGAAGATGGGCAAGCCCACTATTTGGACTCAGCATAAGGGCCCAATTACATGTCAGTGGGCCGATTTCAGGGGAGATCCACCCGGGTCCCAACCCCGGACCTCGGTAATTTATAGAGAGGATTCGCTTGGGGAACTACGTCCCCAAAACATAACCTATAACCCTCACCCCCTTCTCCATCTTCCGGGAGAAATTGTAGCATCTAGTGGCCCGAAGGAAGGGAAAGCACAGTGTGAGATGGCATTCAGATTAGATCAGGCAATGATGTTCACGTGTGAAAGAGAATCGAAGACACTGAAACAGGGTTCTTTCTTCCCTAAGCGTAATGGTGCATATGAGGTGGGCGTGATCCCATCGGATCCGGATGTAAACTCGACCCAAGAAACCATCCTACCAGTGGAATGTAAAGCAGTACATAACCTAACCTTTATAGGGCCTCAGGTGATAAGAAAATCTAACGAACTAAAATTGTTGTTAGACCCCACTTATTCCCTGAAAAAGGTGCAAATGAACATTCACACCGATATTACTTATTTGCAAAAGGATTGCCGACCATTTATACAGCAAAGCCTTAAGGGATGGAATGCATGGTTAGCGACAAGGTCTCATCACAGAAGAACAAAAAGAGATCTAAGTGGGTGGATTGGCACCGGATTTGGCATAGTAAACACAATAGATCAGGAGGTATTAGTAAACAAATTAAGTACCGTCACATCAAGCTTAGGAAAACTTAAGATGCCCCTCAGTTCATCCATGCTTACATTAGCTGAAACACAATCACTAGTGGTGAAATTACTAACCATGGTAGCAAACCATACTGCAGAGGATTTTGTAAAGCTCGCTGACTACACAGGGGAACTTGGCAGAGACATTCCACTCGCTATCCAATGCTCTCAGACGCAACAATGGGTGCAATCAGTAGCGGCAGGAATAATGAGAGAAGGAACGTCAGGTATATTACCTCAAGAAATAAGGGAAACGATATTAAAGGACAATCATACTACACAATTTGAGAGGGACCATCAGGCTTGGTGGCAATTAGTGAACTTTACTTATGAGCCTCAACAGGAACACATTGAAGCTTATGTCCTCACCATTAGTGCGGCAGAGGAAAGAGCCATCTTTCCCATCCTCACTCTAGGGACAATACACCAAGATGCCATTGTCAGGCCAATAAACCATAACGTCTGGGCCAGTTATGATTACACCAAAAATAGGTGGCAATCGGTTAGCACAGAAGCATGTATCCCTAGAGGACAATTAGGCTATGTTTGCGAAAATGCTGTGGTAGAAGCCGAAGATTTATGCTTAGATGCTGAAAATAGTGTATGTACCTTAGAAATGCTTCCGCATGATAGAACACAATCACAAGTTTACTATATAGGAAATGGGTGTGCTTGCGTAAGGACGGCTTGTGACAACGTCACTATAGATAATTGCCAAGAAGAGACTAACAATGCTAACTTTTGTGTATGCAACTTTGCCAAGATCGTAGGTTGTGATTTTCATTACACTGTCCCAATAACTACCCAACAGCTAATTAACGCAAATTTCAACCTATATCA
This sequence comes from Melospiza melodia melodia, assembly GCF_035770615.1. Taxonomy (NCBI): domain Eukaryota; kingdom Metazoa; phylum Chordata; class Aves; order Passeriformes; family Passerellidae; genus Melospiza; species Melospiza melodia. The sequence continues at coordinate 2,351,678 of NW_026948796.1, read as the reverse complement.
AGAAATACCGAAATTACAAATAGGGATGGACGTCAAGATTCTCAAAGCAATGCTTGCACACCCTGAAGTGAAGAAATTGGTGCAAAAGGTGAATCAAACAACTAAACGAATGGTATGGCAGATAGAACACAATTCAGAAAGAATAAAGAATGTCCTGACTGAAGTAGAACAAGTAGGCCAGCATCACTGGTGGGACATCTTTACAGGATATTCCCCAACAGCTACACAGGTCTTCCATTACCTGGTGCACCCAATGCTAATAGTAATTGTAGCTTTGTTATTACTAACTCTTACAAACATTTGTTTGTGGTGGAGACTAAGGAGCATAATGAAAAGGACCCAAATGATTTGGGCAATGGTACGAGCCTATCAGCGTCCTGTGGGACCAGAACTTGACGAAAGAATTCGTAAGTTACAAGAAAAAGGGGGGAAATGAAGCCCTAAAGCAGATAGCCTTCCAGAAATAATGGGTTAAAACATGGAATGAGAGGCATGTAAAGAAGGGCCTAGCACTAGAACACACGGAGAAAGCACAGCACTAGGAAAACAGAGCAACAAATTAGATAAGAGGTAGAGCATCATGACAGGGGAAGAGATAGGTATAGGAGAAACTAATGGGCTAAGCAGGTTTAGAGCCAGCAATGTTGAAACGACCCTAAGGGTTTTGCCAAGCCACGGGATCTAAGCCAAATACACCGGGAATTGACCAAATTAGGAAAGGAGTTCAAAAGTTTAAAGAGGAAGACTCATCGGAAAGACCCTGTCTAGGATGAAGGCAACAGGAACGACCACCTGAAGATTCCCCAAAAGAGATGTCTCCACCTACGATCCGCCCACGCTCCGCCTACACCACGCCCCATATGAATATGCATGATTATGTATCTGATCTAATGTAATCCTATACCCAAAATTGTATATAAGGCTTGCTTTTGCTATGTGAACTTAGAAATCCATTTTGTGATTTCTCCGACGCGTCGTTAATAAAAATACCTCCTGCTTAATTGACTTAAGCTGAGTCTGATTAGGCAGTCACTCTGCCTGTTTGGGGCAAAATTCGGCATCACTGTAAAGCACAGACGAGCCAGCTGCTGTCTGACATCTCCCCTCTTTCTCTACCCCCTGCCCACATCTGTACGGATCACACAGGCCTGGATTCTACCCTAACCCATTCTCCAGTACCTCTCCTCACTGGATCCCCCTCAGATAGCCCACAAAATGGAGTCTTTCCTCTGGAGGGGGTCGTCAATGTCAAACTCCCTCCCACCCCCAGCTCTCTCATCAAATCCTCCCCCTGTGTTGGGTCCTACCCCTGCATCAGGAACCACCCCTGCACTGGGTTCCAGCGCTTCCTTGCCTACTCCCGCTGCCCTACCCCCTCCAACTCAGCCCCTTGCGGATCCCACACTGTCGGAGCCAGAAGTGTGAGGGGCGGTAACCGGAAGGCCGCCATCTTGGCTACCAAAGGCCCACAACACCCGGCCTGGCCAGTCACCCCAAGACCCCGCTCCTCTGCCAGAGACCAAGTTCCCTCTTCTGGAGAGGAGAGGGAAGGTTCATCCCACCTTCAGCATGAGCCTGAGGATTCTTGGCAGAGGACGGAGAAGCTGGCGGCAGAAGAGGGGGACTGGGAATTGGTAGCTAAAATACAAGAAGCACTGGTGCAGTAGCAGAGGGGGACTAAGCCCCAATTGGAAGCTCTCATACATAGCAGATGAAAGACCTTAATAAAGCAGTGCAAGACCATGGGAGGGGCTTGCCCTATATTAATCATTTGTTAAATAACATCTATCCAATACATGTGTTGTTGCCCCACAATTTGCGCCATTTTATGCACATCCTACTTTCTCCCACTGAAATTATTCTGTGGGAAGGAATGGGGAAAAAACTCCTACAACAACTATTAAAAGACTATGCTAGAGAATACAGGCGGGCATACCTAACACTAGACCATCTAGCCAGTGAGGAAGATTTCACTAAACCTAATTCAATAGACCTTCCCTGAGCTCTGTTAGAAGAGACCTGCAGGGACCTGGGAAATCCCTTCTAAAATTTATTGATCCCCTTACACAAGCAATAGAGAAGAAACTTGAACATCCAAAAGCCAGGAAGGTACTGCTTACTAAACTTGCTGAAACAAATGCTAACAACACCTTTAAAGACATTTTACCTTCTCTACCCCTCAACAGAAAGCCTACCATTGCACAAATGGTCGAGGCATGCACACTTAGGGCATCCTTACACTGTGATGCTAGCCGAGATAATGCTTCCTGTCACGGTGTAGTAGAGGTGCTAGTAGCCTCCCAGCTTATTCCCTGGCACACACATGAAAAAGGATCTTGCTTTAAATGTGGAGAGATGAGGCATTCTCAATAGAATTGTAAAAATACAGGCTATTACGAGGGACCTTCTAGGTGTCACAGCCACTATCCCCACTGCCCCCCTCGTCCACATGCTTTACAACATCACCAAAACCGGTGGCCTGCGGGAAACCCCGCACACACACAGAAAGGCCCCGCACAATGACACCAAACACGAGGCCGTTCCGCCCTACTCTCCCCAACATCGTGGAGAACCAGCACAGCGACCTTCTCAGATCCAGCGGGACAGCTCGATCACTGCAGAAAACTCGACAGAAGACAGCTCTGCCCTAGAACCTAAAGGCATCTAGTAAGCGCCTTTTCAATTCCAATCCACGATATTTATGTTCACCATATTCCCACAGGCAAATACGGGCCTGAAGAACGGCCCAGAGACATTTTGATTTTAACCAACACCAGGGAAGGGATGGAGGCACTCACTATACTACCTGAGGTACTCGCCTTGACGTCTTTGCAGGAGATAACTGTCCAGGCTCTATGCTTAGACTCTCCCCTTTTCATTCCAAAAGGAACAGTTATAGCCAGTGCCTACCTCCTACTGGACATGACCACCCCACCAGCTGATCCAATGGTGATGTGGGCACAGACAACAGGCAGAAACAGTCCCATTCTAACGTGTGCTTTGTCATGTAAAGGGAGAAAGAGATGTCTTTCACGAGTATTAGATACAGGAGCTGACATCACGTTAATTTCCTGCTCTGATTGGCTAAAAGAATGGCCCCTGGTTCCAGCTGCTGGGGTAATTTTAGCCATTGGGAGAGCCACTACCAGTTTCTGGAGTCAAGGTACCATCTGCATCAAGGTCCTGAGGGCACAGTTGCTACAGTAAGATCATTCGTCACCCAGGCACCAAAAACAATTTGAGAAGAAGACCTCTTGTCCCAAAGAGGGACAGGGCTAGAGATCCTATCAATACCTCAGGATTTCTAGACGGGGCCACTGAGTAGCGTGCCACCCTTCAGTCAACCTGCAAGTTCAACGACCCCATATGGGTGGATCAGTGGCCCCTCCCAGGCAGAAAGTTAAAGGCCCTGCAGTCCCACGTGCAGGAGCAGCTGTCTATGGGCCACATTGTACCATCCACTAGCCCCTGCAATGCACCTGTCATTACCATATGAAAGCCTGGCAAAGACAAGAGGCGGCTGCTGCAGGAACTCAGGAAAATCAACGAGGCCATCGAGGACACGGGTGCCCTCAGCCTCCAGCCTGCCCTCAGCCTCCATGATACCCTGAGACTGGTAGATACTTGTTATACTTCTAAATGACTGCTTTTTTGACTTCTCCTTGCACCCCAATGAAAGCCCCTTGTTTGCTTTTTCCGTCCCCAAATCGACAAGCACCTTAACAGAGGTACCAGTGGACTGTATTGCCTCAAGGGAATGAAGAAGAACCCAACTACATGTCAATGCCTTGCAGCCCATTTTCTTTCGCAAAGCCGGAAAAGATGTCCTAATGCTATCATTTTTCATTACATGGACCATATATTAGTTTGTGCAGAAGCTCTGATCATTTTGCACTTTGCAGTACAGGATGTCATCACTGCGGTACAGCAGAAAGGTTTTGAGATTGCAACAGATAAAGTCCAAAAGACAGCCCCCTGGAAGTATCTCGGCCTAAAATGCACAGAGAGAACCATCACAGGCTAAACACTGCACATCAAGGACAACCCAAAGACTCTGCATGAATTCCACCAGCTCTGCGGAAGCCTCAGTTGGGTACGCTCACTGCTGGGAATCACCACAGAAGATCTCGTGCCACTGCTCCTGCTCCTTAAAGGCAGTGAAGGACTCGATTCCCGTGATCACTGACACTGCACGCAAAAGCAGCTGTACAAAAGGTATCCTGGGTGATTCAAACTAAACAGGCACACAGATACCACCCTGATTTTCCTTTCTCCCTGGCAATTCTTGGTGTAAGTCCAAAATTCCATTCAGTATTGTTTCAGGGGGACTCAACTATCTCAGATCCCCAAATACAAATTGAATGTGTCTTCAGAGCACACCAACCTACTAAAATGATAACAATCCAACAGAGAGTTATTACACAATTAATCAGGAAAGCTAGAAAACATCAGTGCTCCCTTGCAGGAAGAGACCTTGTGAATATATACTTACTTCTCACTCCAGAGCACCTCAATTGCCTACTTGAAACATCTGAACCATTGCAATACGCCTTAGACAGTCTTTAAACAGGCAAAGATCAGCCACCAATTCTACCATCAAACCATTTCTGTGCTGCACAGAAATGGGATAATTACCCGAGACCCGGCAAGATCCATTGTAGCCACCGGCCCAAATTGTCAGGAACATGGCCTTGCTTCTCTCAGAGCTGCAGTCAATCCAAGAGCACTAGAGAGTCTCCACATCTGGCAATCAGACACCACACAATAAGGCCCTTTCGCCAGATTAAAATACATCCACGTCTCAATCGACACCTCTTCCACTGGGATTTTTGCCTCTGCCCACGCTGGTGAAAAATCAGAAGAGGCTATAAAATATTACTTTTTCGTTTTTTTCCACCTTAGCAATTCCACAGGAAATTAAAACTGATAGTGCTCCTGCATATACCTCACACTGATTCCAACAAGTTTCTCTCCACTGGGGTATAAAACATGTCACAGGCATGCCACACTCCGCCACAGGACAGTCCATAGCCGAGAGGGCCCAATGTTCCATCAAAAGGATCCTTGATCAACTGAGAGGGGTACTCCAGATATTATCTTCCATTGAGAGACTGGCCAAGGCCTTTTATGTATTCAACTTTTTGAACAACTCATTTATGGAGCCAACTCCCCCAGTCATCAGGCAGTTTACTAATTCAGCTGCAGCCCAATTAAAAGAATAGCCACCATTGTTGATCAAAGACCCTGAATCTAAACAAATTTATGGGCCCTTTCCCATTAAATACTTGGGGAAGAGAAGATGCCCTTGTCTTTACAGCAACACTCCTAAGATGGATCCCAGCAAAATACATAAAAAATCTTTCTGAGAACGGTGAGGCAAATACCAGAGCCACCACCAGAAGAACAGAATGGAAACCTAATAGAGATAGCAGCAGCCTGGAAAAGAAGAAGGAGAAGGACAGAAGAAGATCTCCTAAGCAGCGTTGACCACACACACCAAGACCAAAATAGCTCAGACACCACTAACCAGGATCTATGTCTTAATATTTGTAAAAATTATATTTTAGCATTGAAACATGATTCTTCTAATAAGCTGTGTTCACACCCTTGCCTTACGGGAGAGAAAGTTTAGTGGGACCACAACTTAAATTTCATCTTCTAATCTCTTTATCTGTTTGCTTTTAGGACACCCAAGCCTCCAGATACTAAATTAGCCTAAGTCAGATGATGCTGCCGTTGGTTGCCGCTGCAGCAGGAATCTGGATGCTCCTCACTGAGCCACATGCTTTCAGCTGGGTGCTTCCACAGACAAGCCACAATTGCTTGTCCATGGCCATGCCTGTCAGGCATTTGAAGGCATGTGTTTTTTCAACCTGCTGTCACATAGGGAGTCAGTATACCAGGGCATCCAGCTGCTGAAAGACCAAGGAAACAAGATCCAGATAGAAGGCAACAACGACTGGTTCACTGGACTTTCCAAACAAAGGGGGGATGAAAGGCTGGCTTTCATCTTTAGTTAAGACTGTTTTGTGGGCTTTGTTTTTTGTATTCATTGTGTTGGTTATATTATCCTTTTTTGATAAATGCTTGCAAAACTCTATGGAAGAAGCCTTCTTTCTAGATAACAAAAAGAGGGGAATGTGAGGGCCGAGGCGCCTACCATTGGAACTGAAATACCTCAGGGCAAAGTGACCAAGGTAAAAGAGAGACACCACTCTGAATGCAATGGTGTCACCCATGGGCATTTTCAGGCTCGTGTTGATGCAGCACGTTTTGTCCGTATCACCCAGTTCAACTGCTGCATATTCCTTATATACTCCCTCGGAATGTTCCAACCCTCTTGTATCCATTTGGTCCTGGCTTACTGTAATGATCCTGCACTGTTCACCCCCATATTGTGTGCGCAGCCCATTTTGGTCTCCCTCCCTGGACCCTCTAAATGGCAATCCACAGTGGTTTTAGAGTTCCAAAAAAAGTCCCACACTCACCTCGTTAACAAGCAGTATAAGCAAGTGTGCTCCCAGCTCTGGGAGTGCAGGTCCCTCACACAGGCTGGCTGTGGACAGGCTGCAGCACAAGAACTAAGTGCACGAGGGAACCTGGCCTCTAATACAAGGCATGAATCGCACAGCCCACGCAAACCAAACCAATGCTTGCATGTCTCTACTTTTTCCGTCTTCGCTCAGTCCTCGAGCCACTTTCCCCATTTTCTCTTACTGGGTACGTGGCTTCTCTCTCTCCTGTCTGCAGGTCCAGCCACATGCATAATCCTGCAGGAACAGCCTGACCCAGGGAAGTGGGAGAGGACTCTTGGTCAGGAACTGTAGTGACAGGACAAGGGGGAATGGGATCAAAGTGCAAGAGGTAGAGGAGTTTTGATGATCTTCACTCTCAGGGTGCTTGCCCCTGACACAGGGACCAGTGCACAGAGGCTGTGGATGCCCCATCCCCAGCAACATCCAAGGCCAGGTGGGACAGGGGCCGCAGCAACCTGCTCTGCTGGGAGCTTGCTCAGCTTGGAGCCACATCATCTTTAGGGTCCCATCCAAGCAAAACCATTCAAGGATTTGATCATTCTGCCATCCCCATCTCCCACTGCGCAGCGGCCCTGAAACTTCAGTGACATCACAGCTCACAGAGGGTTCCAGGTGGAACGTCCAGGACCTGGAAACGAGCACAGCAGACACTTCACCGGCTGCCAAGGGTCAGCTGCTGCTCACCCTGCACTCTGACCCTCAGCGCGGAGGTGCTGCTGCTGCCTTGGCTTTCCCTGCCGCCGGCTCTGGAGCGACAATCCCAGCAGGATGTGCTCTGCTGTGCCAATGGAGGTACAGTGCCATTCCAGGCAGGGGGCACCCGGCTTGGGCAGGCTGCAGCCATGTGGGAATGGATGGTGTGGGACAGGAAGCCCACTGGGAGATTGTGCTGCCCCTTGCAGATTGACAGAGACACTGTGGAGGCTATGGAAGTGGACCAGGGGCTGGATGATGAAGAAATGATGGAGGTGGACTCCTCCTCTACTTCCATGTCCTCCACTGTGGAGGACATGGAAGTAGACGAGGAGGACGCCATCGAGCAGATGGACGTAGATGAGGAGGATGACACCGAGGACATGGACGTTGACGAGAAGGATGAGGAGGAGCCCATGGTCCTTGGATGAAGATGGAGCCCCACAGGTAAGACAGGCAGATGCTTCCCACGCCCTGCCCACACACACACTGGGTCCCCTGACGCCCGGCTGGGGCTGGGCTGGATGGCCCCGCTCAGGGACACAGTGCCCGCAGGGGGCCTGGATTGTGCTGCCACAAGCACCAGCCCCGGCCTGCCCTGCGCTTGCCTGGGGCCACGCCTGCCCTGCCAGCCCCGGCCCAGCCCCTGGGGCCCAGCTGCCAGCCCTGCTGGGCCCTGTGCTGGCAGCTGAATCCAGCTCTGCTGTTTCCTTTCTTCCAGGGCTCATGCACATGATGGCACAGATGTCACGCGTTTGTAAATATGTTTGAAAGATTTGAAGATTTCTGTAAATATGTTGACTACATTAGAAGTTTTCTGTAAATATGTTTTTAAAATTGTTAGCCCCTCGGATCTCATGTAAATATGTTCTCTACATTGTTGTTGTTACAGTTATAACAATTGTCATAGCAAAAAATGTGCTGTAAATCCTAGATTTGCCAATCTTCGGCAAATAAATCCTGTTTCTTTTTAAAACCTGACTTCTCTTGGCCATTCCTTTGGGCAAAGGCAGCCTTTGCACACTTGTGGGTTCCACTTGTTCTGCGTTCCCATGGATGGAGGTCCCTGGGGGTGCTGGCACGGCCACCCTGGGGCTGGGGGTCCCTGTGCACAGGGGATCCCGCTGACACCACTCCTGGTACTGGGCACTGCTGCTCTTCCTGGCCTGGGGCACAGCGCTCTCCCCAAGAGCTCAGCTGTCACCAGCTCTCACACAGGGGGCTCTCACAGCACTGGCCCCTGCAGCCATGCCACCAAAGCAGGCAGCAAACCTTCAGCCACCCTTCCTGCTGCAGACACAGGCACTCCTGGGCCCAGAGCCGCCAGCAGGCCACAACCATGCAAAATCTGCCTGCACACTCTCAAGGGCACCACAGCCTTGGCAACTGGGCCACCTGCATCTGGGCTGCTGCAGGGGCTGATCTTTAAGCCTTGCAGCCTCCAAAGGCCCTGGGCTCTGCTTCCCAGCCTGCTCTGCACTGCCCTGAGCCCGCTTTGTTCCAGAGACAAAAGCCAAGACAGGGAATCCTCACCCTGCCTGCATTCCTGCTGCTGCCAGCGGCCACTGGACCCTGGGTCCCACGCGGGTGACAGCTGCAGGGACAGGGCAGCCTGTGCTGGGCAGGGGACACGGGGCTTTGGGCCCTGGGGCTGCTGCTGCTGCTGCTGCTGCTGGGGGCCATGGGCCCAAAAGGGCCCTGAGCTCAGCCCCTGCCCGGGCAGCTGCCCCCAAAGCCCCACATTCCCTGAGCATCCCCATCACACCTGCCAGGGGGAAATCCCACGGGCTTCAGGCAAGAAATTCCCCATAGTGACTAAACCAAAGGGTCCAAGGGGAACGTCAGCACCAGCTGATGTTTACAGCACCTTGACAATGGTGGCTGCAGGGCAGGTGAGATCTCCAGGGCCTCTGGCAGGGCCTGCTCTGCACGTGAGCCTGTGCGGCTGCTCCCAGTGGGACACAGCACCGGGCTCAGGCCAGCCCTCAGCCCCTTACAGCTGATCCCAAGGAGCAGGCTCAGAAAGCATTTCCAGACCACTTCCTGTAGATATTTCAAAGGACTACATGTCATTCTAGGAAGTCACCTTGCACATTTAGTTTTGGTGTCGTGGCATGAGAAGCCATTAAGGTGCCTCTGAATGTACACTCAGGGCACTTTTTCTGCCATCCCAAAGGGAACACAAAGGACAGGCCTCTCCTTTCAGCACTGCTGAGCTCCTCAATGAAGTCAGCAATGAAGTCTCAGGAAGTAGTAGTTTTTGGAGGTCCAGGGGCCTACCACTGCAACTCCAATACCTCATTAGTACTATGACGAACTTAAGTAAGTTGCGGCACCCCTCTAAAGCAATGATCTTGCCCATTGGCTTTTGTAGGGTCATGGGGATTCAGGTAATTTTCATGATATCATGAAGTTTTTTCTTTCCTTCTATGTACTCCCCTAGGTGTTCTCCCCTTTCTTATCCTCTATTGGTCCTAAGTTACTGCACACAAGGTCCTTTTTTCCTGCATATAAAACCTTGTTTGCCCAGCCCCATTTTCTCTCCCTCCCTGGACCCTCTCCAGCACAAACCACACTGTTTGGAGTTCCACACAAATGCTCCTCTCTTGCCTCATCCATCATCCATTCAAGCAAGCCTGCTCCCAGCTCTGGGAGTGCACGTCTCACACAGAGGCTGGCTGTGGACATGCCACAACAAGGGGTGCCCAAACAGGGACCTTCTTTGAGAATTCCTGAGAGCGATTCCAGTGACGATTTGACTGTTCCACAGTCACGGGACAGAAGACGCCTTGGGTCAGCCTCCGCCCTGGAGTGAGAGCTGAGTTTTATCAGGGCTTGCTGAAGGCAGCGCTGGCACCCTCCAGCAGCAAGAGGGCCGACTCAGTGGACAAAGCCCACGAAACACCTGCATCCAGAGCCACCAGAGCAGTGAGCTGGGGGACAGCCACCAGCAGTGCAGGATCTTTGGGTCATCTTTTAGGCCTGTGGGTGGGCCCCCCTTTACATCAGGGGCAGCTCTGGGTAACAAATTATCCAAAGACGAGAGGAACATATATGTTCGAGTCAGGGAGGTTCTCCTTTCAGAATGGAAGACTTTTACTAAGGACAGTTTGAAGTCATTTGTTCATTGGCTGTTTACGGAGCTCCCAGACATTTCTGTTGATTCAGTTCATCATGTAGCATTTTGGGACTGAGCTAGGGAAAGATTCTATTTTTAGAAAACTCAGGGAGTGATAAGAGTCGCAACATTTTCCACATTTTTTCACATGTTTTTTTGAGTTTTCTCAAGGGTTCAAAGTTCTTATATTCAATCCAGTCTTTGCGTTCTGCCCACAGCATTCCTGAACCCACTGACACCATTAGGATGAGAGACAGAAACTGCTGTAAAGCACAGACGAGCCAGCTGCTGTCTGACATCTCCCCTCTTTCTCTACCCCCTGCCCACATCTGTACGGATCACACAGGCTTGGATTCTACCCTAACCCATTCTCCAGTACCTCTCCTCACTGGATCCCCCTCAGATAGCCCACAAAATGGAGTCTTTCCTCTGGAGGGGGTCGTCAATGTCAAACTCCCTCCCACCCCCAGCTCTCTCATCAAATCCTCCCCCTGTGTTGGGTCCTACCCCTGCATCAGGAACCACCCCTGCACTGGGTTCCAGCGCTTCCTTGCCTACTCCCGCTGCCCTACCCCCTCCAATTCAGCCCCTTGCGGATCCCACACTGTCGGAGCCGGAAGTGTGAGGGGCGGTAACCGGAAGGCCGCCATCTTGGCTACCAAAGGCCCACAACACCGCGCCTGGCCAGTCACCCCAAGACCCCGCTCCTCTGCCAGAGACCAAGTTCCCTCTTCTGGAGAGGAGAGGGAAGGTTCATCCCACCTTCAGCATGAGCCTGAGGATTCTTGGCAGAGGACGGAGAAGCTGGCGGCAGAAGAGGGGGACTGGGAATTGGTAGCTAAAATACAAGAAGCACCGGTGCAGTAGCAGAGGGGGACTAAGCCCCAATTGGAAGCTCTCATACATAGCAGATGAAAGACCTTAATAAAGCAGTGCAAGACCATGGGAGGGGCTTGCCCTATATTAATCATTTGTTAAATAACATCTATCCAATACATGTGTTGTTGCCCCACAATTTGCGCCATTTTATGCACATCCTACTTTCTCCCACTGAAATTATTCTGTGGGAAGGAATGGGGAAAAAACTCCTACAACAACTATTAAAAGACTATGCTAGAGAAGACAGGCGGGCATACCTAACACTAGACCATCTAGCCAGTGAGGAAGATTTCACTAAACCTAATTCAATAGACCTTCCCTGAGCTCTGTTAGAAGAGACCTGCAGGGACCTGGGAAATCCCTTCTAAAATTTATTGATCCCCTTACACAAGCAATAGAGAAGAAACTTGAACATCCAAAAGCCAGGAAGGTACTGCTTACTAAACTTGCTGAAACAAATGCTAACAACACCTTTAAAGACATTTTACCTTCTCTACCCCTCAACAGAAAGCCTACCATTGCACAAATGGTCGAGGCATGCACACTTAGGGCATCCTTACACTGTGATGCTAGCCGAGATAATGCTTCCTGTCACGGTGTAGTAGAGGTGCTAGTAGCCTCCCAGCTTATTCCCTGGCACACACATGAAAAAGGATCTTGCTTTAAATGTGGAGAGATGAGGCATTCTCAATAGAATTGTAAAAATACAGGCTATTACGAGGGACCTTCTAGGTGTCACAGCCACTATCCCCACTGCCCCCCTCGTCCACATGCTTTACAACATCACCAAAACCGGTGGCCTGCGGGAAACCCCGCACACACACAGAAAGGCCCCGCACAATGACACCAAACACGAGGCCGTTCCGCCCTACTCTCCCCAACATCGTGGAGAACCAGCACAGCGACCTTCTCAGATCCAGCGGGACAGCTCGATCACTGCAGAAAACTCGACAGAAGACAGCTCTGCCCTAGAACCTAAAGGCATCTAGTAAGCGCCTTTTCAATTCCAATCCACGATATTTATGTTCACCATATTCCCACAGGCAAATACGGGCCTGAAGAACGGCCCAGAGACATTTTGATTTTAACCAACACCAGGGAAGGGATGGAGGCACTCACTATACTACCTGAGGTACTCGCCTTGACGTCTTTGCAGGAGATAACTGTCCAGGCTCTATGCTTAGACTCTCCCCTTTTCATTCCAAAAGGAACAGTTATAGCCAGTGCCTACCTCCTACTGAACATGACCACCCCACCAGCTGATCCAATGGTGATGTGGGCACAGACAACAGGCAGAAACAGTCCCATTCTAACATGTGCTTTGTCATGTAAAGGGAGAAAGAGATGTCTTTCACGAGTATTAGATACAGGAGCTGACATCACGTTAATTTCCTGCTCTGATTGGCTAAAAGAATGGCCCCTGGTTCCAGCTGCTGGGGTAATTTTAGCCATTGGGAGAGCCACTACCAGTTTCTGGAGTCAAGGTACCATCTGCATCAAGGTCCTGAGGGCACAGTTGCTACAGTAAGATCATTCGTCACCCAGGCACCAAAAACAATTTGAGAAGAAGACCTCTTGTCCCAAAGAGGGACAGGGCTAGAGATCCTATCAATACCTCATGATTTCTAGAAGGGGCCACTGAGTAGCGTGCCACCCTTCAGTCAACCTGCAAGTTCAACGACCCCATATGGGTGGATCAGTGGCTCCTCCCAGGCAGAAAGTTAAAGGCCCTGCAGTCCCACGTGCAGGAGCAGCTGTCTATGGGCCACATTGTACCATCCACTAGCCCCTGCAATGCACCTGTCATTACCATATGAAAGCCTGGCAAAGACAAGAGGCGGCTGCTGCAGGAACTCAGGAAAATCAACGAGGCCATCGAGGACACGGGTGCCCTCAGCCTCCAGCCTGCCCTCAGCCTCCATGATACCCCGAGACTGGTAGATACTTGTTATACTTCTAAATGACTGCTTTTTTGACTTCTCCTTGCACCCCAATGAAAGCCCCTTGTTTGCTTTTTCCGTCCCCAAATCGACAAGCACCTTAACAGAGGTACCAGTGGACTGTATTGCCTCAAGGGAATGAAGAAGAACCCAACTACATGTCAATGCCTTGCAGCCCAATTTCTTTCGCAAAGCCGGAAAAGATGTCCTAATGCTATCATTTTTCATTACATGGACCATATATTAGTTTGTGCAGAAGCTCTGATCATTTTGCACTTTGCAGTACAGGATGTCATCACTGCGGTACAGCAGAAAGGTTTTGAGATTGCAACAGATAAAGTCCAAAAGACAGCCCCCTGGAAGTATCTCGGCCTAAAATGCACAGAGAGAACCATCACAGGCTAAACACTGCACATCAAGGACAACCCAAAGACTCTGCATGAATTCCACCAGCTCTGTGGAAGCATCAGTTGGGTACGGTCACTACTGGGAATCACCACAGAAGATCTCGTGCCACTGCTCCTGCTCCTTAAAGGCAGTGAAGGACTCGATTCCCGTGATCACTGACACTGCAGGCAAAAGCAGCTGTACAAAAGTATCCTGGGTGATTCAAACTAAACAGGCACACAGACACCACCCTGATTTTCCTTTCTCCCTGGCAATTCTTGGTGTAAGTCCAAAATTCCATTCAGTATTGTTTCAGGGGGACTCAACTATCCCAGATCCCCAAATACAAATTGAATGTGTCTTCAGAGCATACCAACCTACTAAAATGATAACAATCCAACAGAAAGGTATTACACAATTAATCAGGAAAGCTAGAAAACATCAGTGCTCCCTTGCAGGAAGAGACCTTGTGAATATATACTTACTTCTCACTCCAGAGCACCTCAATTGCCTACTTGAAACATCTGACCCACTGCAATACGCCTTAGACAGTCTGTAAACAGGCAAAGATCAGCCACCAATTCTACCATCAAACCATTTCTGTGCTGCACAGAAATGGGATAATTACCCGAGACCCGGCAAGATCCATTGTAGCCACCGGCCCAAATTGTCAGGAACATGGCCTTGCTTCTCTCAGAGCTGCAGTCAATCCAAGAGCACTAGAGAGTCTCCACATCTGGCAATCAGACACCACACAATAAGGCCCTTTCGCCAGATTAAAATACATCCACGTCTCAATCGACACCTCTTCCACTGGGATTTTTGCCTCTGCCCACGCTGGTGAAAAATCAGAAGAGGCTATAAAATATTACTTTTTCGTTTTTTTCCACCTTAGCAATTCCACAGGAAATTAAAACTGATAGTGCTCCTGCATATACCTCACACTGATTCCAACAAGTTTCTCTCCACTGGGGTATAAAACATGTCACAGGCATGCCACACTCCGCCACAGGACAGTCCATAGCCGAGAGGGCCCAATGTTCCATCAAAAGGATCCTTGATCAACTGAGAGGGGTACTCCAGATATTATCTTCCATTGAGAGACTGGCCAAGGCCTTTTATGTATTCAACTTTTTGAACAACTCATTTATGGAGCCAACTCCCCCAGTCATCAGGCAGTTTACTAATTCAGCTGCAGCCCAATTAAAAGAACAGCCACCTGTGTTGAGCAAAGACCCTGAATCTAAACAAATTTATGGGCCCTTTCCCATTAAATACTTGGGGAAGAGAAGATGCCCTTGTCTTTACAGCAACACTCCTAGGATCGATCCCAGCAAAATACATAAAAAATCTTTCTGGGAACGGTGAGGCAAACACCAGAGCCACCACGAGAAGAACAGAACGGAAGCCTAATAGGGACAGCAGCAGCCTGGAAAAGAAGAAGGAGAAGGACAGAAGAAGATCTCCTAAGCAGCGTTGACCACACACACCAAGACCAAGATAGCTCAGACACCACTAACCAGGATTTATGTCTAAACATTTGTAAAAATTATATTTTAGCATTGATACATGATTCTTCTAATACGCTGAGTTCACACCCTTGCCTTACAGAAGAGAAAGTTTAGTGGCACCAGAATTTAAATTTCATCTTCTAATCACTTTATCTGTTTAATTTTTGGCCACCAACGCCTTCAGATACTAAATTAGCTAAAGTCAGAGGATGCTGCCGTTGGTTGCTGCTGCAGCAGGAATCTGGATGCTCCTCACTGAGCCACATGCCTTCAGCTGGGCGCTTCCACAGACAAGCCACAATTTCTTGTCCATGGCCATGCCTGTCAGGCATTTGAAGGCATGTGTTTTTTCAATCTGCTGTCACATAGGGAGTCAGTATACCAGGGCATCCAGCTGCTTAAAGATCAAGGAGAAAAGATCCAGATGGAAGGCAACTACGACTTGTTCACTAGACTTTCCAAACAAAGGGGGGATGAAAGGCTGGCTTTCATCTTTAGTTAAGACTCTTGTGTGGACTTTGTTTATTGTATTCATTGTGTTGGTTATTTCGTCCTATTTTGCTAAATGCTTCCAAAACTCTAGGGCAGAAGCCTTCTTTATAGTCAACAAAAAGGGGGGAGTTGTGAGGGCCCCGGGGCCTACCACTGGAACTGTAATACCTCAGGGCAAAGTGACCAAGGAAAAAGAGAGACACCGCTCTGAATGCAATGGTGCCACCCATGGGCATTTGCAAGCTCCGGATGATACAGCTCGTTTGTTTCGTATCACCAAGGTGAACTGCTGTGTTTTCCTTATATGTACACCCCCTGGAAGGTTCTCCCCTCTCTTCTACAGTTTTGGTCCTGGCTCACTGCAATGCTACCCTGATTTGTCTCCCATTTTCCATCTGTGTGCCCAGCCCCAATTTGTCACCTTCCTAGACCCTCTTCAGGGCAATCCACAGTGTTTGCAGTTCCACACAAAGACCCCTCACTCGCCTCGTTCACCAGCAGTTTAAGCAAGTGTGCTCCCAGCTCTGGGAGTGCAGGTCCCTCACAGAGGCTGGCTGTGGGCAGGCTGGAACACAGAAACTGAGTGCACGAGGGAACCTGACCTCTAATACAAGGCACGAATCCCGTTGCCCAACCCAACCAATGCCTTGCATTTTTCTACATTTTCCGTCTTCTCTCATCTCACGTGTCATTTTCCCCATTTTCTCTTACTGGGAACTTGGCTTCCCTGTCCTGTCTGCAGGTCCAGCCACACGTGTGACCCTGCAGGAACAGCCTGACCCAGGGAAGTGGGAGAGGACTCTTGGTCAGGAACTGTAGTGACAGGACAAGGGGGAATGGGATCAAAGTGCAAGAGGTAGAGGAGATTTGATGATGGGAAGAAGTTCTTCACTCTCAGGGTGCTTGCCCTGACACAGGGACCAGTGCACAGAGGCTGTGGATGCCCCATCCCCAGCAACATCCAAGGCCAGGTGGGACAGGGGCCGCAGCAACCTGCTCTGCTGGGAGCTTGCTCAGCTTGGAGCCACATCATCTTTAGGGTCCCATCCAACCAAAACCATTCAAGGATTTGATCATTCTGCCATCCCCATCTCCCACTGCGCAGCGGCCCTGAAACTTCAGTGACATCACAGCTCACAGAGGGTTCCAGGTGGAACGTCCAGGACCTGGAAACGAGCACAGCAGACACTTCACCGGCTGCCAAGGGTCAGCTGCTGCTCACCCTGCACTCTGACCCTCAGCGCGGAGGTGCTGCTGCCGCCTTGACTTTCCCTGCCGCCGGCTCTGGAGCGACAATCCCAGCAGGATGTGCTCTGCTGTGCCAATGGAGGTACAGTGCCATTCCAGGCAGGGGGCACCCGGCTTGGGCAGGCTGCAGCCATGTGGGAATGGATGGTGTGGGACAGGAAGCCCACTGGGAGATTGTGCTGCCCCTTGCAGATTGACAGAGACACTGTGGAGGCTATGGAAGTGGACCAGGGGCTGGATGATGAAGAAATGATGGAGGTGGACTCCTCCTCTACTTCCATGTCCTCCACTGTGGAGGACATGGAAGTAGACGAGGAGGACGCCATCGAGCAGATGGACGTAGATGAGGAGGATGACACCGAGGACATGGACGTTGACGAGAAGGATGAGGAGGAGCCCATGGTCCTTGGATGAAGATGGAGCCCCACAGGTAAGACAGGCAGATGCTTCCCACGCCCTGCCCACACACACACTGGGTCCCCTGACGCCCGGCTGGGGCTGGGCTGGATGGCCCCGCTCAGGGACACGGTGCCCGCAGGGGGCCTGGATTGTGCTGCCACAAGCACCAGCCCCGGCCTGCCCTGCGCTTGCCTGGGGCCACGCCTGCCCTGCCAGCCCCGGCCCAGCCCCTGGGGCCCAGCTGCCAGCCCTGCTGGGCCCTGTGCTGGCAGCTGAATCCAGCTCTGCTGTTTTCTTTCTTCCAGGGCTCATGCACATGACGGCACAAATGTCACGCGTTTGTAAATATGTTTGAAAGATTTGAAGATTTCTGTAAATATGTTGACTACATTAGAAGTTTTCTGTAAATATGTTTTTAAAATTGTTAGCCCCTCGGATCTCATGTAAATATGTTCTCTACAATGTTGTTGTTACAGTTATAACAATTGTCATAGCAAAAAATGTGCTGTAAATCCTAGATTTGCCAATCTTCGGCAAATAAATCCTGTTTCTTTTTAAAACCTGACTTCTCTTGGCCATTCCTTTGGGCAAAGGCAGCCTTTGCACACTTGTGGGTTCCACTTGTTCTGCGTTCCCAGGGCTGGAGGTCCCTGGGGGTGCTGGCACAGCCACCCTGGGGCTGGGGGTCCCTGTGCACAGGGGATCCCGCTGACACCACTCCTGGTACTGGGCACTGCTGCTCTTCCTGGCCTGGGGCACAGCGCTCTCCCCAAGAGCTCAGCTGTCACCAGCTCTCACACAGGGGGCTCTCACAGCACTGGCCCCTGCAGCCATGCCACCAAAGCAGGCAGCAAACCTTCAGCCACCCTTCCTGCTGCAGACACAGGCACTCCTGGGCCCAGAGCCGCCAGCAGGCCACAACCATGCAAAATCTGCCTGCACACTCTCAAGGGCACCACAGCCTTGGCAACTGGGCCACCTGCATCTGGGCTGCTGCAGGGGCTGATCTTTAAGCCTTGCAGCCTCCAAAGGCCCTGGGCTCTGCTTCCCAGCCTGCTCTGCACTGCCCTGAGCCCGCTTTGTTCCAGAGACAAAAGCCAAGACAGGGAATCCTCACCCTGCCTGCATTCCTGCTGCTGCCAGCGGCCACTGGACCCTGGGTCCCACGCGGGTGACAGCTGCAGGGACAGGGCAGCCTGTGCTGGGCGGGGGGCACGGGGCTTTGGGCCCTGGGGCTGCTGCTGCTGCTGCTGCTGCTGGGGGCCATGGGCCCAAAAGGGCCCTGAGCTCAGCCCCTGCCCGGGCAGCTGCCCCCAAAGCCCCACATTCCCTGAGCATCCCCATCACACCTGCCAGGGGGAAATCCCACAGGCTTCAGGCAAGAAATTCCCCATAGTGACTAAACCAAAGGGTCCAAGGGGAACGTCAGCACCAGCTGATGTTTACAGCACCTTGACAATGGTGGCTGCAGGGCAGGTGAGATCTCCAGGGCCTCTGGCAGGGCCTGCTCTGCACGTGAGCCTGTGCGGCTGCTCCCAGTGGGACACAGCACCGGGCTCAGGCCAGCCCTCAGCCCCTTACAGCTGATCCCAAGGAGCAGGCTCAGAAAGCATTTCCAGACCACTTCCTGTAGATATTTCAAAGGACTACATGTCATTCTAGGAAGTCACCTTGCACATTTAGTTTTGGTGTCGTGGCATGAGAAGCCATTAAGGTGCCTCTGAATGTACACTCAGGGCACTTTTTCTGCCATCCCAAAGGGAACACAAAGGACAGGCCTCTCCTTTCAGCACTGCTGAGCTCCTCAATGAAGTCAGCAATGAAGTCTCAGGAAGTAGTAGTTTTTGGAGGTCCAGGGGCCTACCACTGCAACTCTAATACCTCATTAGTACTATGACGAACTTAAGTAAGTTGCGGCACCCCTCTAAAGCAATGATCTTGCCCATTGGCTTTTGTAGGGTCATGGGGATTCAGGTAATTTTCATGATATCATGAAGTTTTTTCTTTCCTTCTATGTACTCCCCTAGGTGTTCTCCCCTTTCTTATCCTCTATTGGTCCTAAGTTACTGCACACAAGGTCCTTTTTTCCTGCATATAAAACCTTGTTTGCCCAGCCCCATTTTCTCTCCCTCCCTGGACCCTCTCCAGCACAAACCACACTGTTTGGAGTTCCACACAAATGCTCCTCTCTTGCCTCATCCATCATCCATTCAAGCAAGCCTGCTCCCAGCTCTGGGAGTGCACGTCTCACACAGAGGCTGGCTGTGGACATGCCACAACAAGGGGTGCCCAAACAGGGACCTTCTTTGAGAATTCCTGAGAGCGATTCCAGTGACGATTTGACTGTTCCACAGTCACGGGACAGAAGACGCCTTGGGTCAGCCTCCGCCCTGGAGTGAGAGCTGAGTTTTATCAGGGCTTGCTGAAGGCAGCGCTGGCACCCTCCAGCAGCAAGAGGGCCGACTCGATGGACAAAGCCCACGGGATATTTTGAAACACCTGCATCCAGAGCCACCAGAGCAGTGAGCTGGGGGACAGCCACCAGCAGTGCAGGATCTTTGGGTCATCTTTTAGGCCTGTGGGTGGGCCCCCCTTTACATCAGGGGCAGCTCTGGGTAACAAATTATCCAAAGACGAGAGGAACATATATGTTCGAGTCAGGGAGGTTCTCCTTTCAGAATGGAAGACTTTTACTAAGGACAGTTTGAAGTCATTTGTTCATTGGCTGTTTACGGAGCTCCCAGACATTTCTGTTGATTCAGTTCATCATGTAGCATTTTGGGACTGAGCTAGGGAAAGATTCTATTTTTAGAAAACTCAGGGAGTGATAAGAGTCGCAACATTTTCCACATTTTTTCACATGTTTTTTTGAGTTTTCTCAAGGGTTCAAAGTTCTTATATTCAATCCAGTCTTTGCGTTCTGCCCACAGCATTCCTGAACCCACTGACACCATTAGGATGAGAGACAGAAACTGCTGTAAAGCACAGACGAGCCAGCTGCTGTCTGACATCTCCCCTCTTTCTCTACCCCCTGCCCACATCTGTACGGATCACACAGGCTTGGATTCTACCCTAACCCATTCTCCAGTACCTCTCCTCACTGGATCCCCCTCAGATAGCCCACAAAATGGAGTCTTTCCTCTGGAGGGGGTCGTCAATGTCAAACTCCCTCCCACCCCCAGCTCTCTCATCAAATCCTCCCCCTGTGTTGGGTCCTACCCCTGCATCAGGAACCACCCCTGCACTGGGTTCCAGCGCTTCCTTGCCTACTCCCGCTGCCCTACCCCCTCCAATTCAGCCCCTTGCGGATCCCACACTGTCGGAGCCGGAAGTGTGAGGGGCGGTAACCGGAAGGCCGCCATCTTGGCTACCAAAGGCCCACAACACCGCGCCTGGCCAGTCACCCCAAGACCCCGCTCCTCTGCCAGAGACCAAGTTCCCTCTTCTGGAGAGGAGAGGGAAGGTTCATCCCACCTTCAGCATGAGCCTGAGGATTCTTGGCAGAGGACGGAGAAGCTGGCGGCAGAAGAGGGGGACTGGGAATTGGTAGCTAAAATACAAGAAGCACCGGTGCAGTAGCAGAGGGGGACTAAGCCCCAATTGGAAGCTCTCATACATAGCAGATGAAAGACCTTAATAAAGCAGTGCAAGACCATGGGAGGGGCTTGCCCTATATTAATCATTTGTTAAATAACATCTATCCAATACATGTGTTGTTGCCCCACAATTTGCGCCATTTTATGCACATCCTACTTTCTCCCACTGAAATTATTCTGTGGGAAGGAATGGGGAAAAAACTCCTACAACAACTATTAAAAGACTATGCTAGAGAAGACAGGCGGGCATACCTAACACTAGACCATCTAGCCAGTGAGGAAGATTTCACTAAACCTAATTCAACAGACCTTCCCTGAGCTCTGTTAGAAGAGACCTGCAGGGACCTGGGAAATCCCTTCTAAAATTTATTGATCCCCTTACACAAGCAATAGAGAAGAAACTTGAACATCCAAAAGCCAGGAAGGTACTGCTTACTAAACTTGCTGAAACAAATGCTAACAACACCTTTAAAGACATTTTACCTTCTCTACCCCTCAACAGAAAGCCTACCATTGCACAAATGGTCGAGGCATGCACACTTAGGGCATCCTTACACTGTGATGCTAGCCGAGATAATGCTTCCTGTCACGGTGTAGTAGAGGTGCTAGTAGCCTCCCAGCTTATTCCCTGGCACACACATGAAAAAGGATCTTGCTTTAAATGTGGAGAGATGAGGCATTCTCAATAGAATTGTAAAAATACAGGCTATTACGAGGGACCTTCTAGGTGTCACAGCCACTATCCCCACTGCCCCCCTCGTCCACATGCTTTACAACATCACCAAAACCGGTGGCCTGCGGGAAACCCCGCACACACACAGAAAGGCCCCGCACAATGACACCAAACGCGAGGCCGTTCCGCCCTACTCTCCCCAACATCGTGGAGAACCAGCACAGCGACCTTCTCAGATCCAGCGGGACAGCTCGATCACTGCAGAAAACTCGACAGAAGACAGCTCTGCCCTAGAACCTAAAGGCATCTAGTAAGCGCCTTTTCAATTCCAATCCACGATATTTATGTTCACCATATTCCCACAGGCAAATACGGGCCTGAAGAACGGCCCAGAGACATTTTGATTTTAACCAACACCAGGGAAGGGATGGAGGCACTCACTATACTACCTGAGGTACTCGCCTTGACGTCTTTGCAGGAGATAACTGTCCAGGCTCTATGCTTAGACTCTCCCCTTTTCATTCCAAAAGGAACAGTTATAGCCAGTGCCTACCTCCTACTGGACATGACCACCCCACCAGCTGAT
Organism: Melospiza melodia melodia; assembly: GCF_035770615.1. Taxonomy (NCBI): domain Eukaryota; kingdom Metazoa; phylum Chordata; class Aves; order Passeriformes; family Passerellidae; genus Melospiza; species Melospiza melodia. The sequence continues at coordinate 2,329,620 of NW_026948796.1, read as the reverse complement.
CCAATGGTGATGTGGGCACAGACAACAGGCAGAAACAGTCCCATTCTAACGTGTGCTTTGTCATGTAAAGGGAGAAAGAGATGTCTTTCACGAGTATTAGATACAGGAGCTGACATCACGTTAATTTCCTGCTCTGATTGGCTAAAAGAATGGCCCCTGGTTCCAGCTGCTGGGGTAATTTTAGCCATTGGGAGAGCCACTACCAGTTTCTGGAGTCAAGGTACCATCTGCATCAAGGTCCTGAGGGCACAGTTGCTACAGTAAGATCATTCGTCACCCAGGCACCAAAAACAATTTGAGAAGAAGACCTCTTGTCCCAAAGACGGACAGGGCTAGAGATCCTATCAATACCTCAGGATTTCTAGACGGGGCCACTGAGTAGCGTGCCACCCTTCAGTCAACCTGCAAGTTCAACGACCCCATATGGGTGGATCAGTGGCCCCTCCCAGGCAGAAAGTTAAAGGCCCTGCAGTCCCACGTGCAGGAGCAGCTGTCTATGGGCCACATTGTACCATCCACTAGCCCCTGCAATGCACCTGTCATTACCATATGAAAGCCTGGCAAAGACAAGAGGCGGCTGCTGCAGGAACTCAGGAAAATCAACGAGGCCATCGAGGACACGGGTGCCCTCAGCCTCCAGCCTGCCCTCAGCCTCCATGATACCCTGAGACTGGTAGATACTTGTTATACTTCTAAATGACTGCTTTTTTGACTTCTCCTTGCACCCCAATGAAAGCCCCTTGTTTGCTTTTTCCGTCCCCAAATCGACAAGCACCTTAACAGAGGTACCAGTGGACTGTATTGCCTCAAGGGAATGAAGAAGAACCCAACTACATGTCAATGCCTTGCAGCCCAATTTCTTTCGCAAAGCCGGAAAAGATGTCCTAATGCTATCATTTTTCATTACATGGACCATATATTAGTTTGTGCAGAAGCTCTGATCATTTTGCACTTTGCAGTACAGGATGTCATCACTGCGGTACAGCAGAAAGGTTTTGAGATTGCAACAGATAAAGTCCAAAAGACAGCCCCCTGGAAGTATCTCGGCCTAAAATGCACAGAGAGAACCATCACAGGCTAAACACTGCACATCAAGGACAACCCAAAGACTCTGCATGAATTCCACCAGCTCTGCGGAAGCCTCAGTTGGGTACGCTCACTGCTGGGAATCACCACAGAAGATCTCGTGCCACTGCTCCTGCTCCTTAAAGGCAGTGAAGGACTCGATTCCCGTGATCACTGACACTGCAGGCAAAAGCAGCTGTACAAAAGTATCCTGGGTGATTCAAACTAAACAGGCACACAGACACCACCCTGATTTTCCTTTCTCCCTGGCAATTCTTGGTGTAAGTCCAAAATTCCATTCAGTATTGTTTCAGGGGGACTCAACTATCCCAGATCCCCAAATACAAATTGAATGTGTCTTCAGAGCACACCAACCTACTAAAATGATAACAATCCAACAGAAAGGTATTACACAATTAATCAGGAAAGCTAGAAAACATCAGTGCTCCCTTGCAGGAAGAGACCTTGTGAATATATACTTACTTCTCACTCCAGAGCACCTCAATTGCCTACTTGAAACATCTGACCCACTGCAATACGCCTTAGACAGTCTGTAAACAGGCAAAGATCAGCCACCAATTCTACCATCAAACCATTTCTGTGCTGCACAGAAATGGGATAATTACCCGAGACCCGGCAAGATCCATTGTAGCCACCGGCCCAAATTGTCAGGAACATGGCCTTGCTTCTCTCAGAGCTGCAGTCAATCCAAGAGCACTAGAGAGTCTCCACATCTGGCAATCAGACACCACACAATAAGGCCCTTTCGCCAGATTAAAATACATCCACGTCTCAATCGACACCTCTTCCACTGGGATTTTTGCCTCTGCCCACGCTGGTGAAAAATCAGAAGAGGCTATAAAATATTACTTTTTCGTTTTTTTCCACCTTAGCAATTCCACAGGAAATTAAAACTGATAGTGCTCCTGCATATACCTCACACTGATTCCAACAAGTTTCTCTCCACTGGGGTATAAAACATGTCACAGGCATGCCACACTCCGCCACAGGACAGTCCATAGCCGAGAGGGCCCAATGTTCCATCAAAAGGATCCTTGATCAACTGAGAGGGGTACTCCAGATATTATCTTCCATTGAGAGACTGGCCAAGGCCTTTTATGTATTCAACTTTTTGAACAACTCATTTATGGAGCCAACTCCCCCAGTCATCAGGCAGTTTACTAATTCAGCTGCAGCCCAATTAAAAGAACAGCCACCTGTGTTGAGCAAAGACCCTGAATCTAAACAAATTTATGGGCCCTTTCCCATTAAATACTTGGGGAAGAGAAGATGCCCTTGTCTTTACAGCAACACTCCTAGGATCGATCCCAGCAAAATACATAAAAAATCTTTCTGGGAACGGTGAGGCAAACACCAGAGCCACCACGAGAAGAACAGAACGGAAGCCTAATAGGGACAGCAGCAGCCTGGAAAAGAAGAAGGAGAAGGACAGAAGAAGATCTCCTAAGCAGCGTTGACCACACACACCAAGACCAAGATAGCTCAGACACCACTAACCAGGATTTATGTCTAAACATTTGTAAAAATTATATTTTAGCATTGATACATGATTCTTCTAATACGCTGAGTTCACACCCTTGCCTTACAGAAGAGAAAGTTTAGTGGCACCAGAATTTAAATTTCATCTTCTAATCACTTTATCTGTTTAATTTTTGGCCACCAACGCCTTCAGATACTAAATTAGCTAAAGTCAGAGGATGCTGCCGTTGGTTGCTGCTGCAGCAGGAATCTGGATGCTCCTCACTGAGCCACATGCCTTCAGCTGGGCGCTTCCACAGACAAGCCACAATTTCTTGTCCATGGCCATGCCTGTCAGGCATTTGAAGGCATGTGTTTTTTCAATCTGCTGTCACATAGGGAGTCAGTATACCAGGGCATCCAGCTGCTTAAAGATCAAGGAGAAAAGATCCAGATGGAAGGCAACTACGACTTGTTCACTAGACTTTCCAAACAAAGGGGGGATGAAAGGCTGGCTTTCATCTTTAGTTAAGACTCTTGTGTGGACTTTGTTTATTGTATTCATTGTGTTGGTTATTTCGTCCTATTTTGCTAAATGCTTCCAAAACTCTAGGGCAGAAGCCTTCTTTATAGTCAACAAAAAGGGGGGAGTTGTGAGGGCCCCGGGGCCTACCACTGGAACTGTAATACCTCAGGGCAAAGTGACCAAGGAAAAAGAGAGACACCGCTCTGAATGCAATGGTGCCACCCATGGGCATTTGCAAGCTCCGGATGATACAGCTCGTTTGTTTCGTATCACCAAGGTGAACTGCTGTGTTTTCCTTATATGTACACCCCCTGGAAGGTTCTCCCCTCTCTTCTACAGTTTTGGTCCTGGCTCACTGCAATGCTACCCTGATTTGTCTCCCATTTTCCATCTGTGTGCCCAGCCCCAATTTGTCACCTTCCTAGACCCTCTTCAGGGCAATCCACAGTGTTTGCAGTTCCACACAAAGACCCCTCACTCGCCTCGTTCACCAGCAGTTTAAGCAAGTGTGCTCCCAGCTCTGGGAGTGCAGGTCCCTCACAGAGGCTGGCTGTGGGCAGGCTGGAACACAGAAACTGAGTGCACGAGGGAACCTGACCTCTAATACAAGGCACGAATCCCGTTGCCCAACCCAACCAATGCCTTGCATTTTTCTACATTTTCCGTCTTCTCTCATCTCACGTGTCATTTTCCCCATTTTCTCTTACTGGGAACTTGGCTTCCCTGTCCTGTCTGCAGGTCCAGCCACACGTGTGACCCTGCAGGAACAGCCTGACCCAGGGAAGTGGGAGAGGACTCTTGGTCAGGAACTGTAGTGACAGGACAAGGGGGAATGGGATCAAAGTGCAAGAGGTAGAGGAGATTTGATGATGGGAAGAAGTTCTTCACTCTCAGGGTGCTTGCCCTGACACAGGGACCAGTGCACAGAGGCTGTGGATGCCCCATCCCCAGCAACATCCAAGGCCAGGTGGGACAGGGGCCGCAGCAACCTGCTCTGCTGGGAGCTTGCTCAGCTTGGAGCCACATCATCTTTAGGGTCCCATCCAACCAAAACCATTCAAGGATTTGATCATTCTGCCATCCCCATCTCCCACTGCGCAGCGGCCCTGAAACTTCAGTGACATCACAGCTCACAGAGGGTTCCAGGTGGAACGTCCAGGACCTGGAAACGAGCACAGCAGACACTTCACCGGCTGCCAAGGGTCAGCTGCTGCTCACCCTGCACTCTGACCCTCAGCGCGGAGGTGCTGCTGCCGCCTTGACTTTCCCTGCCGCCGGCTCTGGAGCGACAATCCCAGCAGGATGTGCTCTGCTGTGCCAATGGAGGTACAGTGCCATTCCAGGCAGGGGGCACCCGGCTTGGGCAGGCTGCAGCCATGTGGGAATGGATGGTGTGGGACAGGAAGCCCACTGGGAGATTGTGCTGCCCCTTGCAGATTGACAGAGACACTGTGGAGGCTATGGAAGTGGACCAGGGGCTGGATGATGAAGAAATGATGGAGGTGGACTCCTCCTCTACTTCCATGTCCTCCACTGTGGAGGACATGGAAGTAGACGAGGAGGACGCCATCGAGCAGATGGACGTAGATGAGGAGGATGACACCGAGGACATGGACGTTGACGAGAAGGATGAGGAGGAGCCCATGGTCCTTGGATGAAGATGGAGCCCCACAGGTAAGACAGGCAGATGCTTCCCACGCCCTGCCCACACACACACTGGGTCCCCTGACGCCCGGCTGGGGCTGGGCTGGATGGCCCCGCTCAGGGACACGGTGCCCGCAGGGGGCCTGGATTGTGCTGCCACAAGCACCAGCCCCGGCCTGCCCTGCGCTTGCCTGGGGCCACGCCTGCCCTGCCAGCCCCGGCCCAGCCCCTGGGGCCCAGCTGCCAGCCCTGCTGGGCCCTGTGCTGGCAGCTGAATCCAGCTCTGCTGTTTTCTTTCTTCCAGGGCTCATGCACATGACGGCACAAATGTCACGCGTTTGTAAATATGTTTGAAAGATTTGAAGATTTCTGTAAATATGTTGACTACATTAGAAGTTTTCTGTAAATATGTTTTTAAAATTGTTAGCCCCTCGGATCTCATGTAAATATGTTCTCTACAATGTTGTTGTTACAGTTATAACAATTGTCATAGCAAAAAATGTGCTGTAAATCCTAGATTTGCCAATCTTCGGCAAATAAATCCTGTTTCTTTTTAAAACCTGACTTCTCTTGGCCATTCCTTTGGGCAAAGGCAGCCTTTGCACACTTGTGGGTTCCACTTGTTCTGCGTTCCCAGGGCTGGAGGTCCCTGGGGGTGCTGGCACAGCCACCCTGGGGCTGGGGGTCCCTGTGCACAGGGGATCCCGCTGACACCACTCCTGGTACTGGGCACTGCTGCTCTTCCTGGCCTGGGGCACAGCGCTCTCCCCAAGAGCTCAGCTGTCACCAGCTCTCACACAGGGGGCTCTCACAGCACTGGCCCCTGCAGCCATGCCACCAAAGCAGGCAGCAAACCTTCAGCCACCCTTCCTGCTGCAGACACAGGCACTCCTGGGCCCAGAGCCGCCAGCAGGCCACAACCATGCAAAATCTGCCTGCACACTCTCAAGGGCACCACAGCCTTGGCAACTGGGCCACCTGCATCTGGGCTGCTGCAGGGGCTGATCTTTAAGCCTTGCAGCCTCCAAAGGCCCTGGGCTCTGCTTCCCAGCCTGCTCTGCACTGCCCTGAGCCCGCTTTGTTCCAGAGACAAAAGCCAAGACAGGGAATCCTCACCCTGCCTGCATTCCTGCTGCTGCCAGCGGCCACTGGACCCTGGGTCCCACGCGGGTGACAGCTGCAGGGACAGGGCAGCCTGTGCTGGGCGGGGGGCACGGGGCTTTGGGCCCTGGGGCTGCTGCTGCTGCTGCTGCTGCTGGGGGCCATGGGCCCAAAAGGGCCCTGAGCTCAGCCCCTGCCCGGGCAGCTGCCCCCAAAGCCCCACATTCCCTGAGCATCCCCATCACACCTGCCAGGGGGAAATCCCACAGGCTTCAGGCAAGAAATTCCCCATAGTGACTAAACCAAAGGGTCCAAGGGGAACGTCAGCACCAGCTGATGTTTACAGCACCTTGACAATGGTGGCTGCAGGGCAGGTGAGATCTCCAGGGCCTCTGGCAGGGCCTGCTCTGCACGTGAGCCTGTGCGGCTGCTCCCAGTGGGACACAGCACCGGGCTCAGGCCAGCCCTCAGCCCCTTACAGCTGATCCCAAGGAGCAGGCTCAGAAAGCATTTCCAGACCACTTCCTGTAGATATTTCAAAGGACTACATGTCATTCTAGGAAGTCACCTTGCACATTTAGTTTTGGTGTCGTGGCATGAGAAGCCATTAAGGTGCCTCTGAATGTACACTCAGGGCACTTTTTCTGCCATCCCAAAGGGAACACAAAGGACAGGCCTCTCCTTTCAGCACTGCTGAGCTCCTCAATGAAGTCAGCAATGAAGTCTCAGGAAGTAGTAGTTTTTGGAGGTCCAGGGGCCTACCACTGCAACTCTAATACCTCATTAGTACTATGACGAACTTAAGTAAGTTGCGGCACCCCTCTAAAGCAATGATCTTGCCCATTGGCTTTTGTAGGGTCATGGGGATTCAGGTAATTTTCATGATATCATGAAGTTTTTTCTTTCCTTCTATGTACTCCCCTAGGTGTTCTCCCCTTTCTTATCCTCTATTGGTCCTAAGTTACTGCACACAAGGTCCTTTTTTCCTGCATATAAAACCTTGTTTGCCCAGCCCCATTTTCTCTCCCTCCCTGGACCCTCTCCAGCACAAACCACACTGTTTGGAGTTCCACACAAATGCTCCTCTCTTGCCTCATCCATCATCCATTCAAGCAAGCCTGCTCCCAGCTCTGGGAGTGCACGTCTCACACAGAGGCTGGCTGTGGACATGCCACAACAAGGGGTGCCCAAACAGGGACCTTCTTTGAGAATTCCTGAGAGCGATTCCAGTGACGATTTGACTGTTCCACAGTCACGGGACAGAAGACGCCTTGGGTCAGCCTCCGCCCTGGAGTGAGAGCTGAGTTTTATCAGGGCTTGCTGAAGGCAGCGCTGGCACCCTCCAGCAGCAAGAGGGCCGACTCGATGGACAAAGCCCACGGGATATTTTGAAACACCTGCATCCAGAGCCACCAGAGCAGTGAGCTGGGGGACAGCCACCAGCAGTGCAGGATCTTTGGGTCATCTTTTAGGCCTGTGGGTGGGCCCCCCTTTACATCAGGGGCAGCTCTGGGTAACAAATTATCCAAAGACGAGAGGAACATATATGTTCGAGTCAGGGAGGTTCTCCTTTCAGAATGGAAGACTTTTACTAAGGACAGTTTGAAGTCATTTGTTCATTGGCTGTTTACGGAGCTCCCAGACATTTCTGTTGATTCAGTTCATCATGTAGCATTTTGGGACTGAGCTAGGGAAAGATTCTATTTTTAGAAAACTCAGGGAGTGATAAGAGTCGCAACATTTTCCACATTTTTTCACATGTTTTTTTGAGTTTTCTCAAGGGTTCAAAGTTCTTATATTCAATCCAGTCTTTGCGTTCTGCCCACAGCATTCCTGAACCCACTGACACCATTAGGATGAGAGACAGAAACTGCTGTAAAGCACAGACGAGCCAGCTGCTGTCTGACATCTCCCCTCTTTCTCTACCCCCTGCCCACATCTGTACGGATCACACAGGCTTGGATTCTACCCTAACCCATTCTCCAGTACCTCTCCTCACTGGATCCCCCTCAGATAGCCCACAAAATGGAGTCTTTCCTCTGGAGGGGGTCGTCAATGTCAAACTCCCTCCCACCCCCAGCTCTCTCATCAAATCCTCCCCCTGTGTTGGGTCCTACCCCTGCATCAGGAACCACCCCTGCACTGGGTTCCAGCGCTTCCTTGCCTACTCCCGCTGCCCTACCCCCTCCAATTCAGCCCCTTGCGGATCCCACACTGTCGGAGCCGGAAGTGTGAGGGGCGGTAACCGGAAGGCCGCCATCTTGGCTACCAAAGGCCCACAACACCGCGCCTGGCCAGTCACCCCAAGACCCCGCTCCTCTGCCAGAGACCAAGTTCCCTCTTCTGGAGAGGAGAGGGAAGGTTCATCCCACCTTCAGCATGAGCCTGAGGATTCTTGGCAGAGGACGGAGAAGCTGGCGGCAGAAGAGGGGGACTGGGAATTGGTAGCTAAAATACAAGAAGCACCGGTGCAGTAGCAGAGGGGGACTAAGCCCCAATTGGAAGCTCTCATACATAGCAGATGAAAGACCTTAATAAAGCAGTGCAAGACCATGGGAGGGGCTTGCCCTATATTAATCATTTGTTAAATAACATCTATCCAATACATGTGTTGTTGCCCCACAATTTGCGCCATTTTATGCACATCCTACTTTCTCCCACTGAAATTATTCTGTGGGAAGGAATGGGGAAAAAACTCCTACAACAACTATTAAAAGACTATGCTAGAGAAGACAGGCGGGCATACCTAACACTAGACCATCTAGCCAGTGAGGAAGATTTCACTAAACCTAATTCAACAGACCTTCCCTGAGCTCTGTTAGAAGAGACCTGCAGGGACCTGGGAAATCCCTTCTAAAATTTATTGATCCCCTTACACAAGCAATAGAGAAGAAACTTGAACATCCAAAAGCCAGGAAGGTACTGCTTACTAAACTTGCTGAAACAAATGCTAACAACACCTTTAAAGACATTTTACCTTCTCTACCCCTCAACAGAAAGCCTACCATTGCACAAATGGTCGAGGCATGCACACTTAGGGCATCCTTACACTGTGATGCTAGCCGAGATAATGCTTCCTGTCACGGTGTAGTAGAGGTGCTAGTAGCCTCCCAGCTTATTCCCTGGCACACACATGAAAAAGGATCTTGCTTTAAATGTGGAGAGATGAGGCATTCTCAATAGAATTGTAAAAATACAGGCTATTACGAGGGACCTTCTAGGTGTCACAGCCACTATCCCCACTGCCCCCCTCGTCCACATGCTTTACAACATCACCAAAACCGGTGGCCTGCGGGAAACCCCGCACACACACAGAAAGGCCCCGCACAATGACACCAAACGCGAGGCCGTTCCGCCCTACTCTCCCCAACATCGTGGAGAACCAGCACAGCGACCTTCTCAGATCCAGCGGGACAGCTCGATCACTGCAGAAAACTCGACAGAAGACAGCTCTGCCCTAGAACCTAAAGGCATCTAGTAAGCGCCTTTTCAATTCCAATCCACGATATTTATGTTCACCATATTCCCACAGGCAAATACGGGCCTGAAGAACGGCCCAGAGACATTTTGATTTTAACCAACACCAGGGAAGGGATGGAGGCACTCACTATACTACCTGAGGTACTCGCCTTGACGTCTTTGCAGGAGATAACTGTCCAGGCTCTATGCTTAGACTCTCCCCTTTTCATTCCAAAAGGAACAGTTATAGCCAGTGCCTACCTCCTACTGGACATGACCACCCCACCAGCTGATCCAATGGTGATGTGGGCACAGACAACAGGCAGAAACAGTCCCATTCTAACGTGTGCTTTGTCATGTAAAGGGAGAAAGAGATGTCTTTCACGAGTATTAGATACAGGAGCTGACATCACGTTAATTTCCTGCTCTGATTGGCTAAAAGAATGGCCCCTGGTTCCAGCTGCTGGGGTAATTTTAGCCATTGGGAGAGCCACTACCAGTTTCTGGAGTCAAGGTACCATCTGCATCAAGGTCCTGAGGGCACAGTTGCTACAGTAAGATCATTCGTCACCCAGGCACCAAAAACAATTTGAGAAGAAGACCTCTTGTCCCAAAGACGGACAGGGCTAGAGATCCTATCAATACCTCAGGATTTCTAGACGGGGCCACTGAGTAGCGTGCCACCCTTCAGTCAACCTGCAAGTTCAACGACCCCATATGGGTGGATCAGTGGCCCCTCCCAGGCAGAAAGTTAAAGGCCCTGCAGTCCCACGTGCAGGAGCAGCTGTCTATGGGCCACATTGTACCATCCACTAGCCCCTGCAATGCACCTGTCATTACCATATGAAAGCCTGGCAAAGACAAGAGGCGGCTGCTGCAGGAACTCAGGAAAATCAACGAGGCCATCGAGGACACGGGTGCCCTCAGCCTCCAGCCTGCCCTCAGCCTCCATGATACCCTGAGACTGGTAGATACTTGTTATACTTCTAAATGACTGCTTTTTTGACTTCTCCTTGCACCCCAATGAAAGCCCCTTGTTTGCTTTTTCCGTCCCCAAATCGACAAGCACCTTAACAGAGGTACCAGTGGACTGTATTGCCTCAAGGGAATGAAGAAGAACCCAACTACATGTCAATGCCTTGCAGCCCAATTTCTTTCGCAAAGCCGGAAAAGATGTCCTAATGCTATCATTTTTCATTACATGGACCATATATTAGTTTGTGCAGAAGCTCTGATCATTTTGCACTTTGCAGTACAGGATGTCATCACTGCGGTACAGCAGAAAGGTTTTGAGATTGCAACAGATAAAGTCCAAAAGACAGCCCCCTGGAAGTATCTCGGCCTAAAATGCACAGAGAGAACCATCACAGGCTAAACACTGCACATCAAGGACAACCCAAAGACTCTGCATGAATTCCACCAGCTCTGCGGAAGCCTCAGTTGGGTACGCTCACTGCTGGGAATCACCACAGAAGATCTCGTGCCACTGCTCCTGCTCCTTAAAGGCAGTGAAGGACTCGATTCCCGTGATCACTGACACTGCAGGCAAAAGCAGCTGTACAAAAGTATCCTGGGTGATTCAAACTAAACAGGCACACAGACACCACCCTGATTTTCCTTTCTCCCTGGCAATTCTTGGTGTAAGTCCAAAATTCCATTCAGTATTGTTTCAGGGGGACTCAACTATCCCAGATCCCCAAATACAAATTGAATGTGTCTTCAGAGCACACCAACCTACTAAAATGATAACAATCCAACAGAAAGGTATTACACAATTAATCAGGAAAGCTAGAAAACATCAGTGCTCCCTTGCAGGAAGAGACCTTGTGAATATATACTTACTTCTCACTCCAGAGCACCTCAATTGCCTACTTGAAACATCTGACCCACTGCAATACGCCTTAGACAGTCTGTAAACAGGCAAAGATCAGCCACCAATTCTACCATCAAACCATTTCTGTGCTGCACAGAAATGGGATAATTACCCGAGACCCGGCAAGATCCATTGTAGCCACCGGCCCAAATTGTCAGGAACATGGCCTTGCTTCTCTCAGAGCTGCAGTCAATCCAAGAGCACTAGAGAGTCTCCACATCTGGCAATCAGACACCACACAATAAGGCCCTTTCGCCAGATTAAAATACATCCACGTCTCAATCGACACCTCTTCCACTGGGATTTTTGCCTCTGCCCACGCTGGTGAAAAATCAGAAGAGGCTATAAAATATTACTTTTTCGTTTTTTTCCACCTTAGCAATTCCACAGGAAATTAAAACTGATAGTGCTCCTGCATATACCTCACACTGATTCCAACAAGTTTCTCTCCACTGGGGTATAAAACATGTCACAGGCATGCCACACTCCGCCACAGGACAGTCCATAGCCGAGAGGGCCCAATGTTCCATCAAAAGGATCCTTGATCAACTGAGAGGGGTACTCCAGATATTATCTTCCATTGAGAGACTGGCCAAGGCCTTTTATGTATTCAACTTTTTGAACAACTCATTTATGGAGCCAACTCCCCCAGTCATCAGGCAGTTTACTAATTCAGCTGCAGCCCAATTAAAAGAACAGCCACCTGTGTTGAGCAAAGACCCTGAATCTAAACAAATTTATGGGCCCTTTCCCATTAAATACTTGGGGAAGAGAAGATGCCCTTGTCTTTACAGCAACACTCCTAGGATCGATCCCAGCAAAATACATAAAAAATCTTTCTGGGAACGGTGAGGCAAACACCAGAGCCACCACGAGAAGAACAGAACGGAAGCCTAATAGGGACAGCAGCAGCCTGGAAAAGAAGAAGGAGAAGGACAGAAGAAGATCTCCTAAACAGCGTTGACCACACACACCAAGACCAAGATAGCTCAGACACCACTAACCAGGATTTATGTCTAAACATTTGTAAAAATTATATTTTAGCATTGATACATGATTCTTCTAATACGCTGAGTTCACACCCTTGCCTTACAGAAGAGAAAGTTTAGTGGCACCAGAATTTAAATTTCATCTTCTAATCACTTTATCTGTTTAATTTTTGGCCACCAACGCCTTCAGATACTAAATTAGCTAAAGTCAGAGGATGCTGCCGTTGGTTGCTGCTGCAGCAGGAATCTGGATGCTCCTCACTGAGCCACATGCCTTCAGCTGGGCGCTTCCACAGACAAGCCACAATTTCTTGTCCATGGCCATGCCTGTCAGGCATTTGAAGGCATGTGTTTTTTCAACCTGCTGTCACATAGGGAGTCAGTATACCAGGGCATCCAGCTGCTTAAAGATCAAGGAGAAAAGATCCAGATGGAAGGCAACTACGACTTGTTCACTAGACTTTCCAAACAAAGGGGGGATGAAAGGCTGGCTTTCATCTTTAGTTAAGACTCTTGTGTGGACTTTGTTTATTGTATTCATTGTGTTGGTTATTTCGTCCTATTTTTCTAAATGCTTCCAAAACTCTAGGGCAGAAGCCTTCTTTATAGTCAACAAAAAGGGGGGAGTTGTGAGGGCCCCGGGGCCTACCACTGGAACTGTAATACCTCAGGGCAAAGTGACCAAGGAAAAAGAGAGACACCGCTCTGAATGCAATGGTGCCACCCATGGGCATTTGCAGGCTCCGGATGATACAGCTCGTTTGTTTCGTATCACCAAGGTGAACTGCTGTGTTTTCCTTATATGTACACCCCCTGGAAGGTTCTCCCCTCTCTTCTACAGTTTTGGTCCTGGCTCACTGCAATGCTACCCTGATTTGTCTCCCATTTTCCATCTGTGTGCCCAGCCCCAATTTGTCACCTTCCTAGACCCTCTTCAGGGCAATCCACAGTGTTTGCAGTTCCACACAAAGACCCCTCACTCGCCTCGTTCACCAGCAGTTTAAGCAAGTGTGCTCCCAGCTCTGGGAGTGCAGGTCCCTCACAGAGGCTGGCTGTGGGCAGGCTGGAACACAGAAACTGAGTGCACGAGGGAACCTGGCCTCTAATACAAGGCACGAATCCCGTTGCCCAACCCAACCAATGCCTTGCATTTTTCTACATTTTCCGTCTTCTCTCATCTCACGTGTCATTTTCCCCATTTTCTCTTACTGGGAACTTGGCTTCCCTGTCCTGTCTGCAGGTCCAGCCACACGTGTGACCCTGCAGGAACAGCCTGACCCAGGGAAGTGGGAGAGGACTCTTGGTCAGGAACTGTAGTGACAGGACAAGGGGGAATGGGATCAAAGTGCAAGAGGTAGAGGAGATTTGATGATGGGAAGAAGTTCTTCACTCTCAGGGTGCTTGCCCTGACACAGGGACCAGTGCACAGAGGCTGTGGATGCCCCATCCCCAGCAACATCCAAGGCCAGGTGGGACAGGGGCCGCAGCAACCTGCTCTGCTGGGAGCTTGCTCAGCTTGGAGCCACATCATCTTTAGGGTCCCATCCAAGCAAAACCATTCAAGGATTTGATCATTCTGCCATCCCCATCTCCCACTGCGCAGCGGCCCTGAAACTTCAGTGACATCACAGCTCACAGAGGGTTCCAGGTGGAACATCCAGGACCTGGAAACGAGCACAGCAGACACTTCACCGGCTGCCAAGGGTCAGCTGCTGCTCACCCTGCACTCTGACCCTCAGCGCGGAGGTGCTGCTGCCGCCTTGACTTTCCCTGCCGCCGGCTCTGGAGCGACAATCCCAGCAGGATGTGCTCTGCTGTGCCAATGGAGGTACAGTGCCATTCCAGGCAGGGGGCACCCGGCTTGGGCAGGCTGCAGCCATGTGGGAATGGATGGTGTGGGACAGGAAGCCCACTGGGAGATTGTGCTGCCCCTTGCAGATTGACAGAGACACTGTGGAGGCTATGGAAGTGGACCAGGGGCTGGATGATGAAGAAATGATGGAGGTGGACTCCTCCTCTACTTCCATGTCCTCCACTGTGGAGGACATGGAAGTAGACGAGGAGGACGCCATCGAGCAGATGGACGTAGATGAGGAGGATGACACCGAGGACATGGACGTTGACGAGAAGGATGAGGAGGAGCCCATGGTCCTTGGATGAAGATGGAGCCCCACAGGTAAGACAGGCAGATGCTTCCCACGCCCTGCCCACACACACACTGGGTCCCCTGACGCCCGGCTGGGGCTGGGCTGGATGGCCCCGCTCAGGGACACGGTGCCCGCAGGGGGCCTGGATTGTGCTGCCACAAGCACCAGCCCCGGCCTGCCCTGCGCTTGCCTGGGGCCACGCCTGCCCTGCCAGCCCCGGCCCAGCCCTTGGGGCCCAGCTGCCAGCCCTGCTGGGCCCTGTGCTGGCAGCTGAATCCAGCTCTGCTGTTTCCTTTCTTCCAGGGCTCATGCACATGACGGCACAAATGTCACGCGTTTGTAAATATGTTTGAAAGATTTGAAGATTTCTGTAAATATGTTGACTACATTAGAAGTTTTCTGTAAATATGTTTTTAAAATTGTTAGCCCCTCGGATCTCATGTAAATATGTTCTCTACATTGTTGTTGTTACAGTTATAACAATTGTCATAGCAAAAAATGTGCTGTAAATCCTAGATTTGCCAATCTTCGGCAAATAAATCCTGTTTCTTTTTAAAACCTGACTTCTCTTGGCCATTCCTTTGGGCAAAGGCAGCCTTTGCACACTTGTGGGTTCCACTTGTTCTGCGTTCCCAGGGATGGAGGTCCCTGGGGGTGCTGGCACGGCCACCCTGGGGCTGGGGGTCCCTGTGCACAGGGGATCCCGCTGACACCACTCCTGGTACTGGGCACTGCTGCTCTTCCTGGCCTGGGGCACAGCGCTCTCCCCAAGAGCTCAGCTGTCACCAGCTCTCACACAGGGGGCTCTCACAGCACTGGCCCCTGCAGCCATGCCACCAAAGCAGGCAGCAAACCTTCAGCCACCCTTCCTGCTGCAGACACAGGCACTCCTGGGCCCAGAGCCGCCAGCAGGCCACAACCATGCAAAATCTGCCTGCACACTCTCAAGGGCACCACAGCCTTGGCAACTGGGCCACCTGCATCTGGGCTGCTGCAGGGGCTGATCTTTAAGCCTTGCAGCCTCCAAAGGCCCTGGGCTCTGCTTCCCAGCCTGCTCTGCACTGCCCTGAGCCCGCTTTGTTCCAGAGACAAAAGCCAAGACAGGCAATCCTCACCCTGCCTGCATTCCTGCTGCTGCCAGCGGCCACTGGACCCTGGGTCCCACGCGGGTGACAGCTGCAGGGACAGGGCAGCCTGTGCTGGGCAGGGGGCACGGGGCTTTGGGCCCTGGGGCTGCTGCTGCTGCTGCTGCTGCTGGGGGCCATGGGCCCAAAAGGGCCCTGAGCTCAGCCCCTGCCCGGGCAGCTGCCCCCAAAGCCCCACATTCCCTGAGCATCCCCATCACACCTGCCAGGGGGAAATCCCACGGGCTTCAGGCAAGAAATTCCCCATAGTGACTAAACCAAAGGGTCCAAGGGGAACGTCAGCACCAGCTGATGTTTACAGCACCTTGACAATGGTGGCTGCAGGGCAGGTGAGATCTCCAGGGCCTCTGGCAGGGCCTGCTCTGCACGTGAGCCTGTGCGGCTGCTCCCAGTGGGACACAGCACCGGGATCAGGCCAGCCCTCAGCCCCTTACAGCTGATCCCAAGGAGCAGGCTCAGAAAGCATTTCCAGACCACTTCCTGTAGATATTTCAAAGGACTACATGTCATTCTAGGAAGTCACCTTGCACATTTAGTTTTGGTGTCGTGGCATGAGAAGCCATTAAGGTGCCTCTGAATGTACACTCAGGGCACTTTTTCTGCCATCCCAAAGGGAACACAAAGGACAGGCCTCTCCTTTCAGCACTGCTGAGCTCCTCAATGAAGTCAGCAATGAAGTCTCAGGAAGTAGTAGTTTTTGGAGGTCCAGGGGCCTACCACTGCAACTCTAATACCTCATTAGTACTATGACGAACTTAAGTAAGTTGCGGCACCCCTCTAAAGCAATGATCTTGCCCATTGGCTTTTGTAGGGTCATGGGGATTCAGGTAATTTTCATGATATCATGAAGTTTTTTCTTTCCTTCTATGTACTCCCCTAGGTGTTCTCCCCTTTCTTATCCTCTATTGGTCCTAAGTTACTGCACACAAGGTCCTTTTTTCCTGCATATAAAACCTTGTTTGCCCAGCCCCATTTTCTCTCCCTCCCTGGACCCTCTCCAGCACAAACCACACTGTTTGGAGTTCCACACAAATGCTCCTCTCTTGCCTCATCCATCATCCATTCAAGCAAGCCTGCTCCCAGCTCTGGGAGTGCACGTCTCACACAGAGGCTGGCTGTGGACATGCCACAACAAGGGGTGCCCAAACAGGGACCTTCTTTGAGAATTCCTGAGAGCGATTCCAGTGACGATTTGACTGTTCCACAGTCACGGGACAGAAGACGCCTTGGGTCAGCCTCCGCCCTGGAGTGAGAGCTGAGTTTTATCAGGGCTTGCTGAAGGCAGCGCTGGCACCCTCCAGCAGCAAGAGGGCCGACTCGATGGACAAAGCCCACGGGATATTTTGAAACACCTGCATCCAGAGCCACCAGAGCAGTGAGCTGGGGGACAGCCACCAGCAGTGCAGGATCTTTGGGTCATCTTTTAGGCCTGTGGGTGGGCCCCCCTTTACATCAGGGGCAGCTCTGGGTAACAAATTATCCAAAGACGAGAGGAACATATATGTTCGAGTCAGGGAGGTTCTCCTTTCAGAATGGAAGACTTTTACTAAGGACAGTTTGAAGTCATTTGTTCATTGGCTGTTTACGGAGCTCCCAGACATTTCTGTTGATTCAGTTCATCATGTAGCATTTTGGGACTGAGCTAGGGAAAGATTCTATTTTTAGAAAACTCAGGGAGTGATAAGAGTCGCAACATTTTCCACATTTTTTCACATGTTTTTTTGAGTTTTCTCAAGGGTTCAAAGTTCTTATATTCAATCCAGTCTTTGCGTTCTGCCCACAGCATTCCTGAACCCACTGACACCATTAGGATGAGAGACAGAAACTGCTGTAAAGCACAGACGAGCCAGCTGCTGTCTGACATCTCCCCTCTTTCTCTACCCCCTGCCCACATCTGTACGGATCACACAGGCTTGGATTCTACCCTAACCCATTCTCCAGTACCTCTCCTCACTGGATCCCCCTCAGATAGCCCACAAAATGGAGTCTTTCCTCTGGAGGGGGTCGTCAATGTCAAACTCCCTCCCACCCCCAGCTCTCTCATCAAATCCTCCCCCTGTGTTGGGTCCTACCCCTGCATCAGGAACCACCCCTGCACTGGGTTCCAGCACTTCCTTGCCTACTCCCGCTGCCCTACCCCCTCCAATTCAGCCCCTTGCGGATCCCACACTGTCGGAGCCGGAAGTGTGAGGGGCGGTAACCGGAAGGCCGCCATCTTGGCTACCAAAGGCCCACAACACCGCGCCTGGCCAGTCACCCCAAGACCCCGCTCCTCTGCCAGAGACCAAGTTCCCTCTTCTGGAGAGGAGAGGGAAGGTTCATCCCACCTTCAGCATGAGCCGGAGGATTCTTGGCAGAGGACGGAGAAGCTGGCGGCAGAAGAGGGGGACTGGGAATTGGTAGCTAAAATACAAGAAGCACCGGTGCAGTAGCAGAGGGGGACTAAGCCCCAATTGGAAGCTCTCATACATAGCAGATGAAAGACCTTAATAAAGCAGCGCAAGACCATGGGAGGGGCTTGCCCTATATTAATCATTTGTTAAATAACATCTATCCAATACATGTGTTGTTGCCCCACAATTTGCGCCATTTTATGCACATCCTACTTTCTCCCACTGAAATTATTCTGTGGGAAGGAATGGGGAAAAAACTCCTACAACAACTATTAAAAGACTATGCTAGAGAAGACAGGCGGGCATACCTAACACTAGACCATCTAGCCAGTGAGGAAGATTTCACTAAACCTAATTCAACAGACCTTCCCTGAGCTCTGTTAGAAGAGACCTGCAGGGACCTGGGAAATCCCTTCTAAAATTTATTGATCCCCTTACACAAGCAATAGAGAAGAAACTTGAACATCCAAAAGCCAGGAAGGTACTGCTTACTAAACTTGCTGAAACAAATGCTAACAACACCTTTAAAGACATTTTACCTTCTCTACCCCTCAACAGAAAGCCTACCATTGCACAAATGGTCGAGGCATGCACACTTAGGGCATCCTTACACTGTGATGCTAGCCGAGATAATGCTTCCTGTCACGGTGTAGTAGAGGTGCTAGTAGCCTCCCAGCTTATTCCCTGGCACACACATGAAAAAGGATCTTGCTTTAAATGTGGAGAGATGAGGCATTCTCAATAGAATTGTAAAAATACAGGCTATTACGAGGGACCTTCTAGGTGTCACAGCCACTATCCCCACTGCCCCCTTCGTCCACATGCTTTACAACATCACCAAAACCGGTGGCCTGCGGGAAACCCCGCACACACACAGAAAGGCCCCGCACAATGACACCAAACGCGAGGCCGTTCCGCCCTACTCTCCCCAACATCGTGGAGAACCAGCACAGCGACCTTCTCAGATCCAGCGGGACAGCTCGATCACTGCAGAAAACTCGACAGAAGACAGCTCTGCCCTAGAACCTAAAGGCATCTAGTAAGCGCCTTTTCAATTCCAATCCACGATATTTATGTTCACCATATTCCCACAGGCAAATACGGGCCTGAAGAACGGCCCAGAGACATTTTGATTTTAACCAACACCAGGGAAGGGATGGAGGCACTCACTATACTACCTGAGGTACTCGCCTTGACGTCTTTGCAGGAGATAACTGTCCAGGCTCTATGCTTAGACTCTCCCCTTTTCATTCCAAAAGGAACAGTTATAGCCAGTGCCTACCTCCTACTGAACATGACCACCCCACCAGCTGATCCAATGGTGATGTGGGCACAGACAACAGGCAGAAACAGTCCCATTCTAACGTGTGCTTTGTCATGTAAAGGGAGAAAGAGATGTCTTTCACGAGTATTAGATACAGGAGCTGACATCACATTAATTTCCTGCTCTGATTGGCTAAAAGAATGGCCCCTGGTTCCAGCTGCTGGGGTAATTTTAGCCATTGGGAGAGCCACTACCAGTTTCTGGAGTCAAGGTACCATCTGCATCAAGGTCCTGAGGGCACAGTTGCTACAGTAAGATCATTCGTCACCCAGGCACCAAAAACAATTTGAGAAGAAGACCTCTTGTCCCAAAGAGGGACAGGGCTAGAGATCCTATCAATACCTCATGATTTCTAGAAGGGGCCACTGAGTAGCGTGCCACCCTTCAGTCAACCTGCAAGTTCAACGACCCCATATGGGTGGATCAGTGGCTCCTCCCAGGCAGAAAGTTAAAGGCCCTGCAGTCCCACGTGCAGGAGCAGCTGTCTATGGGCCACATTGTACCATCCACTAGCCCCTGCAATGCACCTGTCATTACCATATGAAAGCCTGGCAAAGACAAGAGGCGGCTGCTGCAGGAACTCAGGAAAATCAACGAGGCCATCGAGGACACGGGTGCCCTCAGCCTCCAGCCTGCCCTCAGCCTCCATGATACCCCGAGACTGGTAGATACTTGTTATACTTCTAAATGACTGCTTTTTTGACTTCTCCTTGCACCCCAATGAAAGCCCCTTGTTTGCTTTTTCCGTCCCCAAATCGACAAGCACCTTAACAGAGGTACCAGTGGACTGTATTGCCTCAAGGGAATGAAGAAGAACCCAACTACATGTCAATGCCTTGCAGCCCAATTTCTTTCGCAAAGCCGGAAAAGATGTCCTAATGCTATCATTTTTCATTACATGGACCATATATTAGTTTGTGCAGAAGCTCTGATCATTTTGCACTTTGCAGTACAGGATGTCATCACTGCGGTACAGCAGAAAGGTTTTGAGATTGCAACAGATAAAGTCCAAAAGACAGCCCCCTGGAAGTATCTCGGCCTAAAATGCACAGAGAGAACCATCACAGGCTAAACACTGCACATCAAGGACAACCCAAAGACTCTGCATGAATTCCACCAGCTCTGTGGAAGCATCAGTTGGGTACGGTCACTACTGGGAATCACCACAGAAGATCTCGTGCCACTGCTCCTGCTCCTTAAAGGCAGTGAAGGACTCGATTCCCGTGATCACTGACACTGCAGGCAAAAGCAGCTGTACAAAAGTATCCTGGGTGATTCAAACTAAACAGGCACACAGACACCACCCTGATTTTCCTTTCTCCCTGGCAATTCTTGGTGTAAGTCCAAAATTCCATTCAGTATTGTTTCAGGGGGACTCAACTATCCCAGATCCCCAAATACAAATTGAATGTGTCTTCAGAGCATACCAACCTACTAAAATGATAACAATCCAACAGAAAGGTATTACACAATTAATCAGGAAAGCTAGAAAACATCAGTGCTCCCTTGCAGGAAGAGACCTTGTGAATATATACTTACTTCTCACTCCAGAGCACCTCAATTGCCTACTTGAAACATCTGACCCACTGCAATACGCCTTAGACAGTCTGTAAACAGGCAAAGATCAGCCACCAATTCTACCATCAAACCATTTCTGTGCTGCACAGAAATGGGATAATTACCCGAGACCCGGCAAGATCCATTGTAGCCACCGGCCCAAATTGTCAGGAACATGGCCTTGCTTCTCTCAGAGCTGCAGTCAATCCAAGAGCACTAGAGAGTCTCCACATCTGGCAATCAGACACCACACAATAAGGCCCTTTCGCCAGATTAAAATACATCCACGTCTCAATCGACACCTCTTCCACTGGGATTTTTGCCTCTGCCCACGCTGGTGAAAAATCAGAAGAGGCTATAAAATATTACTTTTTCGTTTTTTTCCACCTTAGCAATTCCACAGGAAATTAAAACTGATAGTGCTCCTGCATATACCTCACACTGATTCCAACAAGTTTCTCTCCACTGGGGTATAAAACATGTCACAGGCATGCCACACTCCGCCACAGGACAGTCCATAGCCGAGAGGGCCCAATGTTCCATCAAAAGGATCCTTGATCAACTGAGAGGGGTACTCCAGATATTATCTTCCATTGAGAGACTGGCCAAGGCCTTTTATGTATTCAACTTTTTGAACAACTCATTTATGGAGCCAACTCCCCCAGTCATCAGGCAGTTTACTAATTCAGCTGCAGCCCAATTAAAAGAACAGCCACCTGTGTTGAGCAAAGACCCTGAATCTAAACAAATTTATGGGCCCTTTCCCATTAAATACTTGGGGAAGAGAAGATGCCCTTGTCTTTACAGCAACACTCCTAGGATCGATCCCAGCAAAATACATAAAAAATCTTTCTGGGAACGGTGAGGCAAACACCAGAGCCACCACGAGAAGAACAGAACGGAAGCCTAATAGGGACAGCAGCAGCCTGGAAAAGAAGAAGGAGAAGGACAGAAGAAGATCTCCTAAGCAGCGTTGACCACACACACCAAGACCAAGATAGCTCAGACACCACTAACCAGGATTTATGTCTAAACATTTGTAAAAATTATATTTTAGCATTGATACATGATTCTTCTAATACGCTGAGTTCACACCCTTGCCTTACAGAAGAGAAAGTTTAGTGGCACCAGAATTTAAATTTCATCTTCTAATCACTTTATCTGTTTAATTTTTGGCCACCAACGCCTTCAGATACTAAATTAGCTAAAGTCAGAGGATGCTGCCGTTGGTTGCTGCTGCAGCAGGAATCTGGATGCTCCTCACTGAGCCACATGCCTTCAGCTGGGCGCTTCCACAGACAAGCCACAATTTCTTGTCCATGGCCATGCCTGTCAGGCATTTGAAGGCATGTGTTTTTTCAACCTGCTGTCACATAGGGAGTCAGTATACCAGGGCATCCAGCTGCTTAAAGATCAAGGAGAAAAGATCCAGATGGAAGGCAACTACGACTTGTTCACTAGACTTTCCAAACAAAGGGGGGATGAAAGGCTGGCTTTCATCTTTAGTTAAGACTCTTGTGTGGACTTTGTTTATTGTATTCATTGTGTTGGTTATTTCGTCCTATTTTGCTAAATGCTTCCAAAACTCTAGGGCAGAAGCCTTCTTTATAGTCAACAAAAAGGGGGGAGTTGTGAGGGCCCCGGGGCCTACCACTGGAACTGTAATACCTCAGGGCAAAGTGACCAAGGAAAAAGAGAGACACCGCTCTGAATGCAATGGTGCCACCCATGGGCATTTGCAGGCTCCGGATGATACAGCTCGTTTGTTTCGTATCACCAAGGTGAACTGCTGTGTTTTCCTTATATGTACACCCCCTGGAAGGTTCTCCCCTCTCTTCTACAGTTTTGGTCCTGGCTCACTGCAATGCTACCCTGATTTGTCTCCCATTTTCCATCTGTGTGCCCAGCCCCAATTTGTCACCTTCCTAGACCCTCTTCAGGGCAATCCACAGTGTTTGCAGTTCCACACAAAGACCCCTCACTCGCCTCGTTCACCAGCAGTTTAAGCAAGTGTGCTCCCAGCTCTGGGAGTGCAGGTCCCTCACAGAGGCTGGCTGTGGGCAGGCTGGAACACAGAAACTGAGTGCACGAGGGAACCTGGCCTCTAATACAAGGCACGAATCCCGTTGCCCAACCCAACCAATGCCTTGCATTTTTCTACATTTTCCGTCTTCTCTCATCTCACGTGTCATTTTCCCCATTTTCTCTTACTGGGAACTTGGCTTCCCTGTCCTGTCTGCAGGTCCAGCCACACGTGTGACCCTGCAGGAACAGCCTGACCCAGGGAAGTGGGAGAGGACTCTTGGTCAGGAACTGTAGTGACAGGACAAGGGGGAATGGGATCAAAGTGCAAGAGGTAGAGGAGATTTGATGATGGGAAGAAGTTCTTCACTCTCAGGGTGCTTGCCCTGACACAGGGACCAGTGCACAGAGGCTGTGGATGCCCCATCCCCAGCAACATCCAAGGCCAGGTGGGACAGGGGCCGCAGCAACCTGCTCTGCTGGGAGCTTGCTCAGCTTGGAGCCACATCATCTTTAGGGTCCCATCCAAGCAAAACCATTCAAGGATTTGATCATTCTGCCATCCCCATCTCCCACTGCGCAGCGGCCCTGAAACTTCAGTGACATCACAGCTCACAGAGGGTTCCAGGTGGAACGTCCAGGACCTGGAAACGAGCACAGCAGACACTTCACCGGCTGCCAAGGGTCAGCTGCTGCTCACCCTGCACTCTGACCCTCAGCGCGGAGGTGCTGCTGCCGCCTTGACTTTCCCTGCCGCCGGCTCTGGAGCGACAATCCCAGCAGGATGTGCTCTGCTGTGCCAATGGAGGTACAGTGCCATTCCAGGCAGGGGGCACCCGGCTTGGGCAGGCTGCAGCCATGTGGGAATGGATGGTGTGGGACAGGAAGCCCACTGGGAGATTGTGCTGCCCCTTGCAGATTGACAGAGACACTGTGGAGGCTATGGAAGTGGACCAGGGGCTGGATGATGAAGAAATGATGGAGGTGGACTCCTCCTCTACTTCCATGTCCTCCACTGTGGAGGACATGGAAGTAGACGAGGAGGACGCCATCGAGCAGATGGACGTAGATGAGGAGGATGACACCGAGGACATGGACGTTGACGAGAAGGATGAGGAGGAGCCCATGGTCCTTGGATGAAGATGGAGCCCCACAGGTAAGACAGGCAGATGCTTCCCACGCCCTGCCCACACACACACTGGGTCCCCTGACGCCCGGCTGGGGCTGGGCTGGATGGCCCCGCTCAGGGACACGGTGCCCGCAGGGGGCCTGGATTGTGCTGCCACAAGCACCAGCCCCGGCCTGCCCTGCGCTTGCCTGGGGCCACGCCTGCCCTGCCAGCCCCGGCCCAGCCCCTGGGGCCCAGCTGCCAGCCCTGCTGGGCCCAGTGCTGGCAGCTGAATCCAGCTCTGCTGTTTCCTTTCTTCCAGGGCTCATGCACATGACGGCACAAATGTCACGCGTTTGTAAATATGTTTGAAAGATTTGAAGATTTCTGTAAATATGTTGACTACATTAGAAGTTTTCTGTAAATATGTTTTTAAAATTGTTAGCCCCTCGGATCTCATGTAAATATGTTCTCTACATTGTTGTTGTTACAGTTATAACAATTGTCATAGCAAAAAATGTGCTGTAAATCCTAGATTTGCCAATCTTCGGCAAATAAATCCTGTTTCTTTTTAAAACCTGACTTCTCTTGGCCATTCCTTTGGGCAAAGGCAGCCTTTGCACACTTGTGGGTTCCACTTGTTCTGCGTTCCCAGGGATGGAGGTCCCTGGGGGTGCTGGCACGGCCACCCTGGGGCTGGGGGTCCCTGTGCACAGGGGATCCCGCTGACACCACTCCTGGTACTGGGCACTGCTGCTCTTCCTGGCCTGGGGCACAGCGCTCTCCCCAAGAGCTCAGCTGTCACCAGCTCTCACACAGGGGGCTCTCACAGCACTGGCCCCTGCAGCCATGCCACCAAAGCAGGCAGCAAACCTTCAGCCACCCTTCCTGCTGCAGACACAGGCACTCCTGGGCCCAGAGCCGCCAGCAGGCCACAGCCATGCAAAATCCACCTGCACGCTCTCAAGGCCACCACAGCCTTGGCAACTGAGCCACCTGCATCTGGGCTGCTGCAGGGGCTGATCTTTAAGCCTTGCAGCCTCCAAAGGCCCTGGGCTCTGCTTCCCAGCCTGCTCTGCACTGCCCTGAGCCCGCTTTGTTCCAGAGACAAAAGCCAAGACAGGCAATCCTCACCCTGCCTGCATTCCTGCTGCTGCCAGCGGCCACTGGACCCTGGGTCCCACGCGGGTGACAGCTGCAGGGACAGGGCAGCCTGTGCTGGGCAGGGGGCACGGGGCTTTGGGCCCTGGAGCTGCTGCTGCTGCTGCTGCTGCTGGGGGCCATGGGCCCAAAAGGGCCCTGAGCTCAGCCCCTGCCCGGGCAGCTGCCCCCAAAGCCCCACATTCCCTGAGCATCCCCATCACACCTGCCAGGGGGAAATCCCACGGGCTTCAGGCAAGAAATTCCCCATAGTGACTAAACCAAAGGGTCCAAGGGGAACGTCAGCACCAGCTGATGTTTACAGCACCTTGACAATGGTGGCTGCAGGGCAGGTGAGATCTCCAGGGCCTCTGGCAGGGCCTGCTCTGCACGTGAGCCTGTGCGGCTGCTCCCAGTGGGACACAGCACCGGGATCAGGCCAGCTCTCAGCCCCTTACAGCTGATCCCAAGGAACAGGCTCAGAAAGCATTTCCAGACCACTTCCTGTAGATATTTCAAAGGACTACATGTCATTCTAGGAAGCCACCTTGCACATTTAGTTTTTGTGTTGTGGCATGAGAAGCCATGAAGGTGCCTCTGAATGTGCACTCAGGGCACTTTTACTGCCATCCCAAAGGGATCACAAAGGACAGGCCTCTCCTTTCAGCACTGCTGAGCTCCTCAATGAAGTCAGCAATGAAGTCTCAGTTAGTTGTAGTTTTTGGAGGTCCAGGGGCCTACCACTGCAACTCTAATACCTCATTAGTACTATGACGAACTTAAGTAAGTTGCGGCACCCCTCTAAAGCAATGATCTTGCCCATTGGCTTTTGTAGGGTCATGGGGATTCAGGTAATTTTCATGATATCATGAAGTTTTTTCTTTCCTTCTATGTACTCCCCTAGGTGTTCTCCCCTTTCTTATCCTCTATTGGTCCTAAGTTACTGCACACAAGGTCCTTTTTTCCTGCATATAAAACCTTGTTTGCCCAGCCCCATTTTCTCTCCCTCCCTGGACCCTCTCCAGCACAAACCACACTGTTTGGAGTTCCACACGAATGCTCCTCTCTTGCCTCATCCATCATCCATTCAAGCAAGCCTGCTCCCAGCTCTGGGAGTGCACGTCTCACACAGAGGCTGGCTGTGGACATGCCACAACAAGGGGTGCCCAAACAGGGACCTTCTTTGAGAATTCCTGAGAGCGATTCCAGTGACGATTTGACTGTTCCACAGTCACGGGACAGAAGACGCCTTGGGTCAGCCTCCGCCCTGGAGTGAGAGCTGAGTTTTATCAGGGCTTGCTGAAGGCAGCGTTGGCACCCTCCAGCAGCAAGAGGGCCGACTCGATGGACAAAGCCCACGGGATATTTTGAAACACCTGCATCCAGAGCCACCAGAGCAGTGAGCTGGGGGACAGCCACCAGCAGTGCAGGATCTTTGGGTCATCTTTTAGGCCTGTGGGTGGGCCCCCCTTTACATCAGGGGCAGCTCTGGGTAACAAATTATCCAAAGACGAGAGGAACATATATGTTCGAGTCAGGGAGGTTCTCCTTTCAGAATGGAAGACTTTTACTAAGGACAGTTTGAAGTCATTTGTTCATTGGCTGTTTACGGAGCTCCCAGACATTTCTGTTGATTCAGTTCATCATGTAGCATTTTGGGACTGAGCTAGGGAAAGACTCTATTTTTAGAAAACTCAGGGAGTGATAAGAGTCGCAACATTTTCCACATTTTTTCACATGTTTTTTTGAGTTTTCTCAAGGGTTCAAAGTTCTTATATTCAATCCAGTCTTTGCGTTCTGCCCACAGCATTCCTGAACCCACTGACACCATTAGGATGAGAGACAGAAACTGCTGTAAAGCACAGACGAGCCAGCTGCTGTCTGACATCTCCCCTCTTTCTCTACCCCCTGCCCACATCTGTACGGATCACACAGGCTTGGATTCTACCCTAACCCATTCTCCAGTACCTCTCCTCACTGGATCCCCCTCAGATAGCCCACAAAATGGAGTCTTTCCTCTGGAGGGGGTCGTCAATGTCAAACTCCCTCCCACCCCCAGCTCTCTCATCAAATCCTCCCCCTGTGTTGGGTCCTACCCCTGCATCAGGAACCACCCCTGCACTGGGTTCCAGCGCTTCCTTGCCTACTCCCGCTGCCCTACCCCCTCCAACTCAGCCCCTTGCGGATCCCACACTGTCGGAGCCGGAACTGTGAGGGGTGGTAACCGGAAGGCCGCCATCTTGGCTACCAAAGGCCCACAACACCGCGCCTGGCCAGGCACGCCAAGGCCCCGCTCCTCTGCCAGAGACCAAGTTCCCTCTTCTGGAGAGGAGAGGGAAGGTTCATCCCACCTTCAGCATGAGCCTGAGGATTCTTGGCAGAGGACGGAGAAGCTGGCGGCAGAAGAGGGGGACTGGGAATTGGTAGCTAAAATACAAGAAGCACCGGTGCAGTAGCAGAGGGGGACTAAGCCCCAATTGGAAGCTCTCATACATAGCAGATGAAAGACCTTAATAAAGCAGCGCAAGACCATGGGAGGGGCTTGCCCTATATTAATCATTTGTTAAATAACATCTATCCAATACATGTGTTGTTGCCCCACAATTTGCGCCATTTTATGCACATCCTACTTTCTCCCACTGAAATTATTCTGTGGGAAGGAATGGGGAAAAAACTCCTACAACAACTATTAAAAGACTATGCTAGAGAAGACAGGCGGGCATACCTAACACTAGACCATCTAGCCAGTGAGGAAGATTTCACTAAACCTAATTCAACAGACCTTCCCTGAGCTCTGTTAGAAGAGACCTGCAGGGACCTGGGAAATCCCTTCTAAAATTTATTGATCCCCTTACACAAGCAATAGAGAAGAAACTTGAACATCCAAAAGCCAGGAAGGTACTGCTTACTAAACTTGCTGAAACAAATGCTAACAACACCTTTAAAGACATTTTACCTTCTCTACCCCTCAACAGAAAGCCTACCATTGCACAAATGGTCGAGGCATGCACACTTAGGGCATCCTTACACTGTGATGCTAGCCGAGATAATGCTTCCTGTCACGGTGTAGTAGAGGTGCTAGTAGCCTCCCAGCTTATTCCCTGGCACACACATGAAAAAGGATCTTGCTTTAAATGTGGAGAGATGAGGCATTCTCAATAGAATTGTAAAAATACAGGCTATTACGAGGGACCTTCTAGGTGTCACAGCCACTATCCCCACTGCCCCCCTCGTCCACATGCTTTACAACATCACCAAAACCGGTGGCCTGCGGGAAACCCCGCACACACACAGAAAGGCCCCGCACAATGACACCAAACGCGAGGCCGTTCCGCCCTACTCTCCCCAACATCGTGGAGAACCAGCACAGCGACCTTCTCAGATCCAGCGGGACAGCTCGATCACTGCAGAAAACTCGACAGAAGACAGCTCTGCCCTAGAACCTAAAGGCATCTAGTAAGCGCCTTTTCAATTCCAATCCACGATATTTATGTTCACCATATTCCCACAGGCAAATACGGGCCTGAAGAACGGCCCAGAGACATTTTGATTTTAACCAACACCAGGGAAGGGATGGAGGCACTCACTATACTACCTGAGGTACTCGCCTTGACGTCTTTGCAGGAGATAACTGTCCAGGCTCTATGCTTAGACTCTCCCCTTTTCATTCCAAAAGGAACAGTTATAGCCAGTGCCTACTTCCTACTGGACATGACCACCCCACCAGCTAATCCAATGGTGATGTGGGCACAGACAACAGGCAGAAACAGTCCCATTCTAACGTGTGCTTTGTCATGTAAAGGGAGAAAGAGATGTCTTTCACGAGTATTAGATACAGGAGCTGACATCACGTTAATTTCCTGCTCTGATTGGCTAAAAGAATGGCCCCTGGTTCCAGCTGCTGGGGTAATTTTAGCCATTGGGAGAGCCACTACCAGTTTCTGGAGTCAAGGTACCATCTGCATCAAGGTCCTGAGGGCACAGTTGCTACAGTAAGATCATTCGTCACCCAGGCACCAAAAACAATTTGAGAAGAAGACCTCTTGTCCCAAAGAGGGACAGGGCTAGAGATCCTATCAATACCTCAGGATTTCTAGACGGGGCCACTGAGTAGCGTGCCACCCTTCAGTCAACCTGCAAGTTCAACGACCCCATATGGGTGGATCAGTGGCCCCTCCCAGGCAGAAAGTTAAAGGCCCTGCAGTCCCACGTGCAGGAGCAGCTGTCTATGGGCCACATTGTACCATCCACTAGCCCCTGCAATGCACCTGTCATTACCATATGAAAGCCTGGCAAAGACAAGAGGCGGCTGCTGCAGGAACTCAGGAAAATCAACGAGGCCATCGAGGACACGGGTGCCCTCAGCCTCCAGCCTGCCCTCAGCCTCCATGATACCCCGAGACTGGTAGATACTTGTTATACTTCTAAATGACTGCTTTTTTGACTTCTCCTTGCACCCCAATGAAAGCCCCTTGTTTGCTTTTTCCGTCCCCAAATCGACAAGCACCTTAACAGAGGTACCAGTGGACTGTATTGCCTCAAGGGAATGAAGAAGAACCCAACTACATGTCAATGCCTTGCAGCCCAATTTCTTTCGCAAAGCCGGAAAAGATGTCCTAATGCTATCATTTTTCATTACATGGACCATATATTAGTTTGTGCAGAAGCTCTGATCATTTTGGACTTTGCAGTACAGGATGTCATCACTGCGGTACAGCAGAAAGGTTTTGAGATTGCAACAGATAAAGTCCAAAAGACAGCCCCCTGGAAGTATCTCGGCCTAAAATGCACAGAGAGAACCATCACAGGCTAAACACTGCACATCAAGGACAACCCAAAGACTCTGCATGAATTCCACCAGCTCTGTGGAAGCCTCAGTTGGGTACGCTCACTACTGGGAATCACCACAGAAGATCTCGTGCCACTGCTCCTGCTCCTTAAAGGCAGTGAAGGACTCGATTCCCGTGATCACTGACACTGCAGGCAAAAGCAGCTGTACAAAAGTATCCTGGGTGATTCAAACTAAACAGGCACACAGACACCACCCTGATTTTCCTTTCTCCCTGGCAATTCTTGGTGTAAGTCCAAAATTCCATTCAGTATTGTTTCAGGGGGACTCAACTATCCCAGATCCCCAAATACAAATTGAATGTGTCTTCAGAGCACACCAACCTACTAAAATGATAACAATCCAACAGAAAGGTATTACACAATTAATCAGGAAAGCTAGAAAACATCAGTGCTCCCTTGCAGGAAGAGACCTTGTGAATATATACTTACTTCTCACTCCAGAGCACCTCAATTGCCTACTTGAAACATCTGACCCACTGCAATACGCCTTAGACAGTCTGTAAACAGGCAAAGATCAGCCACCAATTCTACCATCAAACCATTTCTGTGCTGCACAGAAATGGGATAATTACCCGAGACCCGGCAAGATCCATTGTAGCCACCGGCCCAAATTGTCAGGAACATGGCCTTGCTTCTCTCAGAGCTGCAGTCAATCCAAGAGCACTAGAGAGTCTCCACATCTGGCAATCAGACACCACACAATAAGGCCCTTTCGCCAGATTAAAATACATCCACGTCTCAATCGACACCTCTTCCACTGGGATTTTTGCTTCTGCCCACGCTGGTGAAAAATCAGAAGAGGCTATAAAATATTACTTTTTCGTTTTTTTCCACCTTAGCAATTCCACAGGAAATTAAAACTGATAGTGCTCCTGCATATACCTCACACTGATTCCAACAAGTTTCTCTCCACTGGGGTATAAAACATGTCACAGGCATGCCACACTCCGCCACAGGACAGTCCATAGCCGAGAGGGCCCAATGTTCCATCAAAAGGATCCTTGATCAACTGAGAGGGGTACTCCAGATATTATCTTCCATTGAGAGACTGGCCAAGGCCTTTTATGTATTCAACTTTTTGAACAACTCATTTATGGAGCCAACTCCCCCAGTCATCAGGCAGTTTACTAATTCAGCTGCAGCCCAATTAAAAGAACAGCCACCTGTGTTGAGCAAAGACCCTGAATCTAAACAAATTTATGGGCCCTTTCCCATTAAATACTTGGGGAAGAGAAGATGCCCTTGTCTTTACAGCAACACTCCTAAGATGGATCCCAGCAAAATACATAAAAAATCTTTCTGAGAACGGTGAGGCAAATACCAGAGCCACCACCAGAAGAACAGAATGGAAACCTAATAGAGATAGCAGCAGCCTGGAAAAGAAGAAGGAGAAGGACAGAAGAAGATCTCCTAAGCAGCGTTGACCACACACACCAAGACCAAGATAGCTCAGACACCACTAACCAGGATCTATGTCTTAATATTTGTAAAAATTATATTTTAGCATTGAAACATGATTCTTCTAATAAGCTGTGTTCACACCCTTGCCTTACGGGAGAGAAAGTTTAGTGGGACCACAACTTAAATTTCATCTTCTAATCTCTTTATCTGTTTGCTTTTAGGACACCCAAGCCTCCAGATACTAAATTAGCCTAAGTCAGATGATGCTGCCGTTGGTTGCCGCTGCAGCAGGAATCTGGATGCTCCTCACTGAGCCACATGCTTTCAGCTGGGTGCTTCCACAGACAAGCCACAATTGCTTGTCCATGGCCATGCCTGTCAGGCATTTGAAGGCATGTGTTTTTTCAACCTGCTGTCACATAGGGAGTCAGTATACCAGGGCATCCAGCTGCTGAAAGACCAAGGAAACAAGATCCAGATAGAAGGCAACAACGACTGGTTCACTGGACTTTCCAAACAAAGGGGGGATGAAAGGCTGGCTTTCATCTTTAGTTAAGACTGTTTTGTGGGCTTTGTTTTTTGTATTCATTGTGTTGGTTATATTATCCTTTTTTGATAAATGCTTGCAAAACTCTATGGAAGAAGCCTTCTTTCTAGATAACAAAAAGAGGGGAATGTGAGGGCCGAGGCGCCTACCATTGGAACTGAAATACCTCAGGGCAAAGTGACCAAGGTAAAAGAGAGACACCACTCTGAATGCAATGGTGTCACCCATGGGCATTTTCAGGCTCGTGTTGATGCAGCACGTTTTGTCCGTATCACCCAGTTCAACTGCTGCATATTCCTTACATGTACTGCCTCGGAATGTTCCAACCCTCTTGTATCCATTTGGTCCTGGCTTACTGTAATGATCCTGCACTGTTCACCCCCATATTGTGTGCGCAGCCCATTTTGGTCTCCCTCCCTGGACCCTCTAAATGGCAATCCACAGTGATTTTAGAGTTCCAAAAAAAGTCCCACACTCACCTCGTTAACAAGCAGTATAAGCAAGTGTGCTCCCAGCTCTGGGAGTGCAGGTCCCTCACACAGGCTGGCTGTGGACAGGCTGCAGCACAAGAACTAAGTGCACGAGGGAACCTGGCCTCTAATACAAGGCATGAATCGCACAGCCCACGCAAACCAAACCAATGCTTGCATGTCTCTACTTTTTCCGTCTTCGCTCAGTCCTCGAGCCACTTTCCCCATTTTCTCTTACTGGGTACGTGGCTTCTCTCTCTCCTGTCTGCAGGTCCAGCCACATGCATAATCCTGCAGGAACAGCCTGACCCAGGGAAGTGGGAGAGGACTCTTGGTCAGGAACTGTAGTGACAGGACAAGGGGGAATGGGATCAAAGTGCAAGAGGTAGAGGAGATTTGATGATCTTCACTCTCAGGGTGCTTGTCCCTGACACAGGGACCAGTGCACAGAGGCTGTGGATGCCCCATCCCCAGCAACATCCAAGGCCAGGTGGGACAGGGGCCGCAGCAACCTGCTCTGCTGGGAGCTTGCTCAGCTTGGAGCCACATCATCTTTAGGGTCCCATCCAAGCAAAACCATTCAAGGATTTGATCATTCTGCCATCCCCATCTCCCACTGCGCAGCGGCCCTGAAACTTCAGTGACATCACAGCTCACAGAGGGTTCCAGGTGGAACGTCCAGGACCTGGAAACGAGCACAGCAGACACTTCACCGGCTGCCAAGGGTCAGCTGCTGCTCACCCTGCACTCTGACCCTCAGCGCGGAGGTGCTGCTGCTGCCTTGGCTTTCCCTGCCGCCGGCTCTGGAGCGACAATCCCAGCAGGATGTGCTCTGCTGTGCCAATGGAGGTACAGTGCCATTCCAGGCAGGGGGCACCCGGCTTGGGCAGGCTGCAGCCATGTGGGAATGGATGGTGTGGGACAGGAAGCCCACTGGGAGATTGTGCTGCCCCTTGCAGATTGACAGAGACACTGTGGAGGCTATGGAAGTGGACCAGGGGCTGGATGATGAAGAAATGATGGAGGTGGACTCCTCCTCTACTTCCATGTCCTCCACTGTGGAGGACATGGAAGTAGACGAGGAGGACGCCATCGAGCAGATGGACGTAGATGAGGAGGATGACACCGAGGACATGGACGTTGACGAGAAGGATGAGGAGGAGCCCATGGTCCTTGGATGAAGATGGAGCCCCACAGGTAAGACAGGCAGATGCTTCCCACGCCCTGCCCACACACACACTGGGTCCCCTGACGCCCGGCTGGGGCTGGGCTGGATGGCCCCGCTCAGGGACACGGTGCCCGCAGGGGGCCTGGATTGTGCTGCCACAAGCACCAGCCCCGGCCTGCCCTGCGCTTGCCTGGGGCCACGCCTGCCCTGCCAGCCCCGGCCCAGCCCCTGGGGCCCAGCTGCCAGCCCTGCTGGGCCCAGTGCTGGCAGCTGAATCCAGCTCTGCTGTTTCCTTTCTTCCAGGGCTCATGCACATGATGGCACAGATGTCACGCGTTTGTAAATATGTTTGAAAGATTTGAAGATTTCTGTAAATATGTTGACTACATTAGAAGTTTTCTGTAAATATGTTTTTAAAATTGTTAGCCCCTCGGATCTCATGTAAATATGTTCTCTACATTGTTGTTGTTACAGTTATAACAATTGTCATAGCAAAAAATGTGCTGTAAATCCTAGATTTGCCAATCTTCGGCAAATAAATCCTGTTTCTTTTTAAAACCTGACTTCTCTTGGCCATTCCTTTGGGCAAAGGCAGCCTTTGCACACTTGTGGGTTCCACTTGTTCTGCGTTCCCAGGGCTGGAGGTCCCTGGGGGTGCTGGCACGGCCACCCTGGGGCTGGGGGACCCTGTGCACAGGGGCTCCCATTGACACCACTCCTGGCCCTGGGCACTGCTGCTCTTCCTGGCCTGGGGCACAGCACTGTCCCCAAGAGCTCAGCTGTCACCAGCTCTCACACAGGAGGCTCTCACAGCACTGGCCCCTGCAGCCATGCCACCAAAGCAGGCAGCAAACCTTCAGCCACCCTTCCTGCTGCAGCCACAGGCACTCCTGGGCCCAGAGCCGCCAGCAGGCCACAACCATGCAAAATCTGCCTGCACACTCTCAAGGGCACCACAGCCTTGGCAACTGGGCCACCTGCATCTGGGCTGCTGCAGGGGCTGATCTTTAAGCCTTGCAGCCTCCAAAGGCCCTGGGCTCTGCTTCCCAGCCTGCTCTGCACTGCCCTGAGCCCGCTTTGTTCCAGAGACAAAAGCCAAGACAGGCAATCCTCACCCTGCCTGCATTCCTGCTGCTGCCAGCGGCCACTGGACCCTGGGTCCCACGCGGGTGACAGCTGCAGGGACAGGGCAGCCTGTGCTGGGCAGGGGGCACGGGGCTTTGGGCCCTGGAGCTGCTGCTGCTGCTGCTGCTGCTGGGGGCCATGGGCCCAAAAGGGCCCTGAGCTCAGCTCCTGCCCGGGCAGCTGCCCCCAAAGCCCCACATTCCCTGAGCATCCCCATCACACCTGCCAGGGGGAAATCCCACGGGCTTCAGGCAAGAAATTCCCCATAGTGACTAAACCAAAGGGTCCAAGGGGAACGTCAGCACCAGCTGATGTTTACAGCACCTTGACAATGGTGGCTGCAGGGCAGGTGAGATCTCCAGGGCCTCTGGCAGGGCCTGCTCTGCACGTGAGCCTGTGCGGCTGCTCCCAGTGGGACACAGCACCGGGCTCAGGCCAGCCCTCAGCCCCTTACAGCTGATCCCAAGGAGCAGGCTCAGAAAGCATTTCCAGACCACTTCCTGTAGATATTTCAAAGGACTACATGTCATTCTAGGAAGTCACCTTGCACATTTAGTTTTGGTGTCGTGGCATGAGAAGCCATTAAGGTGCCTCTGAATGTACACTCAGGGCACTTTTTCTGCCATCCCAAAGGGAACACAAAGGACAGGCCTCTCCTTTCAGCACTGCTGAGCTCCTCAATGAAGTCAGCAATGAAGTCTCAGGAAGTAGTAGTTTTTGGAGGTCCAGGGGCCTACCACTGCAACTCTAATACCTCATTAGTACTATGACGAACTTAAGTAAGTTGCGGCACCCCTCTAAAGCAATGATCTTGCCCATTGGCTTTTGTAGGGTCATGGGGATTCAGGTAATTTTCATGATATCATGAAGTTTTTTCTTTCCTTCTATGTACTCCCCTAGGTGTTCTCCCCTTTCTTATCCTCTATTGGTCCTAAGTTACTGCACACAAGGTCCTTTTTTCCTGCATATAAAACCTTGTTTGCCCAGCCCCATTTTCTCTCCCTCCCTGGACCCTCTCCAGCACAAACCACACTGTTTGGAGTTCCACACGAATGCTCCTCTCTTGCCTCATCCATCATCCATTCAAGCAAGCCTGCTCCCAGCTCTGGGAGTGCACGTCTCACACAGAGGTTGGCTGTGGACATGCCACAACAAGGGGTGCCCAAACAGGGACCTTCTTTGAGAATTCCTGAGAGCGATTCCAGTGACGATTTGACTGTTCCACAGTCACGGGACAGAAGACGCCTTGGGTCAGCCTCCGCCCTGGAGTGAGAGCTGAGTTTTATCAGGGCTTGCTGAAGGCAGCGCTGGCACCCTCCAGCAGCAAGAGGGCCGACTCGATGGACAAAGCCCACGGGATATTTTGAAACACCTGCATCCAGAGCCACCAGAGCAGTGAGCTGGGGGACAGCCACCAGCAGTGCAGGATCTTTGGGTCATCTTTTAGGCCTGTGGGTGGGCCCCCCTTTACATCAGGGGCAGCTCTGGGTAACAAATTATCCAAAGACGAGAGGAACATATATGTTCGAGTCAGGGAGGTTCTCCTTTCAGAATGGAAGACTTTTACTAAGGACAGTTTGAAGTCATTTGTTCATTGGCTGTTTACGGAGCTCCCAGACATTTCTGTTGATTCAGTTCATCATGTAGCATTTTGGGACTGAGCTAGGGAAAGACTCTATTTTTAGAAAACTCAGGGAGTGATAAGAGTCGCAACATTTTCCACAATTTTTCACATGTTTTATGCAGCTTTCTCAAGAGTTCAAAGTTCTTATATTCAATCCAGTCTTTGCGTTCCGCCCACAGCATTCCTGAACCCACTGACACCATTAGGATGAGAGACAGAAACTGCTGTAAAGCACAGACGAGCCAGCTGCTGTCTGACATCTCCCCTCTTTCTCTACCCCCTGCCCACATCTGTACGGATCACACAGGCTTGGATTCTACCCTAACCCATTCTCCAGTACCTCTCCTCACTGGATCCCCCTCAGATAGCCCACAAAATGGAGTCTTTCCTCTGGAGGGGGTCGTCAATGTCAAACTCCCTCCCACCCCCAGCTCTCTCATCAAATCCTCCCCCTGTGTTGGGTCCTACCCCTGCATCAGGAACCACCCCTGCACTGGGTTCCAGCGCTTCCTTGCCTACTCCCGCTGCCCTACCCCCTCCAACTCAGCCCCTTGCGGATCCCACACTGTCGGAGCCGGAACTGTGAGGGGTGGTAACCGGAAGGCCGCCATCTTGGCTACCAAAGGCCCACAACACCGCGCCTGGCCAGGCACGCCAAGGCCCCGCTCCTCTGCCAGAGACCAAGTTCCCTCTTCTGGAGAGGAGAGGGAAGGTTCATCCCACCTTCAGCATGAGCCTGAGGATTCTTGGCAGAGGACGGAGAAGCTGGCGGCAGAAGAGGGGGACTGGGAATTGGTAGCTAAAATACAAGAAGCACCGGTGCAGTAGCAGAGGGGGACTAAGCCCCAATTGGAAGCTCTCATACATAGCAGATGAAAGACCTTAATAAAGCAGCGCAAGACCATGGGAGGGGCTTGCCCTATATTAATCATTTGTTAAATAACATCTATCCAATACATGTGTTGTTGCCCCACAATTTGCGCCATTTTATGCACATCCTACTTTCTCCCACTGAAATTATTCTGTGGGAAGGAATGGGGAAAAAACTCCTACAACAACTATTAAAAGACTATGCTAGAGAAGACAGGCGGGCATACCTAACACTAGACCATCTAGCCAGTGAGGAAGATTTCACTAAACCTAATTCAACAGACCTTCCCTGAGCTCTGTTAGAAGAGACCTGCAGGGACCTGGGAAATCCCTTCTAAAATTTATTGATCCCCTTACACAAGCAATAGAGAAGAAACTTGAACATCCAAAAGCCAGGAAGGTACTGCTTACTAAACTTGCTGAAACAAATGCTAACAACACCTTTAAAGACATTTTACCTTCTCTACCCCTCAACAGAAAGCCTACCATTGCACAAATGGTCGAGGCATGCACACTTAGGGCATCCTTACACTGTGATGCTAGCCGAGATAATGCTTCCTGTCACGGTGTAGTAGAGGTGCTAGTAGCCTCCCAGCTTATTCCCTGGCACACACATGAAAAAGGATCTTGCTTTAAATGTGGAGAGATGAGGCATTCTCAATAGAATTGTAAAAATACAGGCTATTACGAGGGACCTTCTAGGTGTCACAGCCACTATCCCCACTGCCCCCCTCGTCCACATGCTTTACAACATCACCAAAACCGGTGGCCTGCGGGAAACCCCGCACACACACAGAAAGGCCCCGCACAATGACACCAAACGCGAGGCCGTTCCGCCCTACTCTCCCCAACATCGTGGAGAACCAGCACAGCGACCTTCTCAGATCCAGCGGGACAGCTCGATCACTGCAGAAAACTCGACAGAAGACAGCTCTGCCCTAGAACCTAAAGGCATCTAGTAAGCGCCTTTTCAATTCCAATCCACGATATTTATGTTCACCATATTCCCACAGGCAAATACGGGCCTGAAGAACGGCCCAGAGACATTTTGATTTTAACCAACACCAGGGAAGGGATGGAGGCACTCACTATACTACCTGAGGTACTCGCCTTGACGTCTTTGCAGGAGATAACTGTCCAGGCTCTATGCTTAGACTCTCCCCTTTTCATTCCAAAAGGAACAGTTATAGCCAGTGCCTACCTCCTACTGCACATGACCACCCCACCAGCTGATCCAATGGTGATGTGGGCACAGACAACAGGCAGAAACAGTCCCATTCTAACGTGTGCTTTGTCATGTAAAGGGAGAAAGAGATGTCTTTCACGAGTATTAGATACAGGAGCTGACATCACGTTAATTTCCTGCTCTGATTGGCTAAAAGAATGGCCCCTGGTTCCAGCTGCTGGGGTAATTTTAGCCATTGGGAGAGCCACTACCAGTTTCTGGAGTCAAGGTACCATCTGCATCAAGGTCCTGAGGGCACAGTTGCTACAGTAAGATCATTCGTCACCCAGGCACCAAAAACAATTTGAGAAGAAGACCTCTTGTCCCAAAGAGGGACAGGGCTAGAGATCCTATCAATACCTCAGGATTTCTAGACGGGGCCACTGAGTAGCGTGCCACCCTTCAGTCAACCTGCAAGTTCAACGACCCCATATGGGTGGATCAGTGGCCCCTCCCAGGCAGAAAGTTAAAGGCCCTGCAGTCCCACGTGCAGGAGCAGCTGTCTATGGGCCACATTGTACCATCCACTAGCCCCTGCAATGCACCTGTCATTACCATATGAAAGCCTGGCAAAGACAAGAGGCGGCTGCTGCAGGAACTCAGGAAAATCAACGAGGCCATCGAGGACACGGGTGCCCTCAGCCTCCAGCCTGCCCTCAGCCTCCATGATACCCCGAGACTGGTAGATACTTGTTATACTTCTAAATGACTGCTTTTTTGACTTCTCCTTGCACCCCAATGAAAGCCCCTTGTTTGCTTTTTCCGTCCCCAAATCGACAAGCACCTTAACAGAGGTACCAGTGGACTGTATTGCCTCAAGGGAATGAAGAAGAACCCAACTACATGTCAATGCCTTGCAGCCCAATTTCTTTCGCAAAGCCGGAAAAGATGTCCTAATGCTATCATTTTTCATTACATGGACCATATATTAGTTTGTGCAGAAGCTCTGATCATTTTGGACTTTGCAGTACAGGATGTCATCACTGCGGTACAGCAGAAAGGTTTTGAGATTGCAACAGATAAAGTCCAAAAGACAGCCCCCTGGAAGTATCTCGGCCTAAAATGCACAGAGAGAACCATCACAGGCTAAACACTGCACATCAAGGACAACCCAAAGACTCTGCATGAATTCCACCAGCTCTGTGGAAGCCTCAGTTGGGTACGCTCACTACTGGGAATCACCACAGAAGATCTCGTGCCACTGCTCCTGCTCCTTAAAGGCAGTGAAGGACTCGATTCCCGTGATCACTGACACTGCAGGCAAAAGCAGCTGTACAAAAGTATCCTGGGTGATTCAAACTAAACAGGCACACAGACACCACCCTGATTTTCCTTTCTCCCTGGCAATTCTTGGTGTAAGTCCAAAATTCCATTCAGTATTGTTTCAGGGGGACTCAACTATCCCAGATCCCCAAATACAAATTGAATGTGTCTTCAGAGCAAACCAACCTACTAAAATGATAACAATCCAACAGAAAGGTATTACACAATTAATCAGGAAAGCTAGAAAACATCAGTGCTCCCTTGCAGGAAGAGACCTTGTGAATATATACTTACTTCTCACTCCAGAGCACCTCAATTGCCTACTTGAAACATCTGACCCACTGCAATACGCCTTAGACAGTCTGTAAACAGGCAAAGATCAGCCACCAATTCTACCATCAAACCATTTCTGTGCTGCACAGAAATGGGATAATTACCCGAGACCCGGCAAGATCCATTGTAGCCACCGGCCCAAATTGTCAGGAACATGGCCTTGCTTCTCTCAGAGCTGCAGTCAATCCAAGAGCACTAGAGAGTCTCCACATCTGGCAATCAGACACCACACAATAAGGCCCTTTCGCCAGATTAAAATACATCCACGTCTCAATCGACACCTCTTCCACTGGGATTTTTGCCTCTGCCCACGCTGGTGAAAAATCAGAAGAGGCTATAAAATATTACTTTTTCGTTTTTTTCCACCTTAGCAATTCCACAGGAAATTAAAACTGATAGTGCTCCTGCATATACCTCACACTGATTCCAACAAGTTTCTCTCCACTGGGGTATAAAACATGTCACAGGCATGCCACACTCCGCCACAGGACAGTCCATAGCCGAGAGGGCCCAATGTTCCATCAAAAGGATCCTTGATCAACTGAGAGGGGTACTCCAGATATTATCTTCCATTGAGAGACTGGCCAAGGCCTTTTATGTATTCAACTTTTTGAACAACTCATTTATGGAGCCAACTCCCCCAGTCATCAGGCAGTTTACTAATTCAGCTGCAGCCCAATTAAAAGAACAGCCACCTGTGTTGAGCAAAGACCCTGAATCTAAACAAATTTATGGGCCCTTTCCCATTAAATACTTGGGGAAGAGAAGATGCCCTTGTCTTTACAGCAACACTCCTAGGATCGATCCCAGCAAAATACATAAAAAATCTTTCTGGGAACGGTGAGGCAAACACCAGAGCCACCACGAGAAGAACAGAACGGAAGCCTAATAGGGACAGCAGCAGCCTGGAAAAGAAGAAGGAGAAGGACAGAAGAAGATCTCCTAAACAGCGTTGACCACACACACCAAGACCAAGATAGCTCAGACACCACTAACCAGGATTTATGTCTAAACATTTGTAAAAATTATATTTTAGCATTGATACATGATTCTTCTAATACGCTGAGTTCACACCCTTGCCTTACAGAAGAGAAAGTTTAGTGGCACCAGAATTTAAATTTCATCTTCTAATCACTTTATCTGTTTAATTTTTGGCCACCAACGCCTTCAGATACTAAATTAGCTAAAGTCAGAGGATGCTGCCGTTGGTTGCTGCTGCAGCAGGAATCTGGATGCTCCTCACTGAGCCACATGCCTTCAGCTGGGCGCTTCCACAGACAAGCCACAATTTCTTGTCCATGGCCATGCCTGTCAGGCATTTGAAGGCATGTGTTTTTTCAACCTGCTGTCACATAGGGAGTCAGTATACCAGGGCATCCAGCTGCTTAAAGATCAAGGAGAAAAGATCCAGATGGAAGGCAACTACGACTTGTTCACTAGACTTTCCAAACAAAGGGGGGATGAAAGGCTGGCTTTCATCTTTAGTTAAGACTCTTGTGTGGACTTTGTTTATTGTATTCATTGTGTTGGTTATTTCGTCCTATTTTGCTAAATGCTTCCAAAACTCTAGGGCAGAA
Organism: Melospiza melodia melodia; assembly: GCF_035770615.1. NCBI lineage: Eukaryota > Metazoa > Chordata > Aves > Passeriformes > Passerellidae > Melospiza > Melospiza melodia. The sequence goes on along the minus strand of NW_026948796.1, from coordinate 2,288,194 downwards.
GCCTTCTTTATAGTCAACAAAAAGGGGGGAGTTGTGAGGGCCCCGGGGCCTACCACTGGAACTGTAATACCTCAGGGCAAAGTGACCAAGGAAAAAGAGAGACACCGCTCTGAATGCAATGGTGCCACCCATGGGCATTTGCAGGCTCCGGATGATACAGCTCGTTTGTTTCGTATCACCAAGTTGAACTGCTGTGTTTTCCTTATATGTACACCCCCTGGAAGGTTCTCCCCTCTCTTCTACAGTTTTGGTCCTGGCTCACTGCAATGCTACCCTGATTTGTCTCCCATTTTCCATCTGTGTGCCCAGCCCCAATTTGTCACCTTCCTAGACCCTCTTCAGGGCAATCCACAGTGTTTGCAGTTCCACACAAAGATCCCTCACTCGCCTCGTTCACCAGCAGTTTAAGCAAGTGTGCTCCCAGCTCTGGGAGTGCAGGTCCCTCACAGAGGCTGGCTGTGGGCAGGCTGGAACACAGAAACTGAGTGCACGAGGGAACCTGGCCTCTAATACAAGGCACGAATCCCGTTGCCCAACCCAACCAATGCCTTGCATTTTTCTACATTTTCCGTCTTCTCTCATCTCACGTGTCATTTTCCCCATTTTCTCTTACTGGGAACTTGGCTTCCCTGTCCTGTCTGCAGGTCCAGCCACACGTGTGACCCTGCAGGAACAGCCTGACCCAGGGAAGTGGGAGAGGACTCTTGGTCAGGAACTGTAGTGACAGGACAAGGGGGAATGGGATCAAAGTGCAAGAGGTAGAGGAGATTTGATGATGGGAAGAAGTTCTTCACTCTCAGGGTGCTTGCCCTGACACAGGGACCAGTGCACAGAGGCTGTGGATGCCCCATCCCCAGCAACATCCAAGGCCAGGTGGGACAGGGGCCGCAGCAACCTGCTCTGCTGGGAGCTTGCTCAGCTTGGAGCCACATCATCTTTAGGGTCCCATCCAAGCAAAACCATTCAAGGATTTGATCATTCTGCCATCCCCATCTCCCACTGTGCAGCGGCCCTGAAACTTCAGTGACATCACAGCTCACAGAGGGTTCCAGGTGGAACGTCCAGGACCTGGAAACGAGCACAGCAGACACTTCACCGGCTGCCAAGGGTCAGCTGCTGCTCACCCTGCACTCTGACCCTCAGCGCGGAGGTGCTGCTGCTGCCTTGACTTTCCCTGCCGCCGGCTCTGGAGCGACAATCCCAGCAGGATGTGCTCTGCTGTGCCAATGGAGGTACAGTGCCATTCCAGGCAGGGGGCACCCGGCTTGGGCAGGCTGCAGCCATGTGGGAATGGATGGTGTGGGACAGGAAGCCCACTGGGAGATTGTGCTGCCCCTTGCAGATTGACAGAGACACTGTGGAGGCTATGGAAGTGGACCAGGGGCTGGATGATGAAGAAATGATGGAGGTGGACTCCTCCTCTACTTCCATGTCCTCCACTGTGGAGGACATGGAAGTAGACGAGGAGGACGCCATCGAGCAGATGGACGTAGATGAGGAGGATGACACCGAGGACATGGACGTTGACGAGAAGGATGAGGAGGAGCCCATGGTCCTTGGATGAAGATGGAGCCCCACAGGTAAGACAGGCAGATGCTTCCCACGCCCTGCCCACACACACACTGGGTCCCCTGACGCCCGGCTGGGGCTGGGCTGGATGGCCCCGCTCAGGGACACGGTGCCCGCAGGGGGCCTGGATTGTGCTGCCACAAGCACCAGCCCCGGCCTGCCCTGCGCTTGCCTGGGGCCACGCCTGCCCTGCCAGCCCCGGCCCAGCCCCTGGGGCCCAGCTGCCAGCCCTGCTGGGCCCAGTGCTGGCAGCTGAATCCAGCTCTGCTGTTTCCTTTCTTCCAGGGCTCATGCACATGATGGCACAGATGTCACGCGTTTGTAAATATGTTTGAAAGATTTGAAGATTTCTGTAAATATGTTGACTACATTAGAAGTTTTCTGTAAATATGTTTTTAAAATTGTTAGCCCCTCGGATCTCATGTAAATATGTTCTCTACATTGTTGTTGTTACAGTTATAACAATTGTCATAGCAAAAAATGTGCTGTAAATCCTAGATTTGCCAATCTTCGGCAAATAAATCCTGTTTCTTTTTAAAACCTGACTTCTCTTGGCCATTCCTTTGGGCAAAGGCAGCCTTTGCACACTTGTGGGTTCCACTTGTTCTGCATTCCCAGGGATGGAGGTCCCTGAGGGTGCTGGCACGGCCACCCTGGGGCTGGGGGTCCCTGTGCACAGGGGATCCCGCTGACACCACTCCTGGTACTGGGCACTGCTGCTCTTCCTGGCCTGGGGCACAGCGCTCTCCCCAAGAGCTCAGCTGTCACCAGCTCTCACACAGGGGGCTCTCACAGCACTGGCCCCTGCAGCCATGCCACCAAAGCAGGCAGCAAACCTTCAGCCACCCTTCCTGCTGCAGACACAGGCACTCCTGGGCCCAGAGCCGCCAGCAGGCCACAGCCATGCAAAATCCACCTGCACGCTCTCAAGGCCACCACAGCCTTGGCAACTGAGCCACCTGCATCTGGGCTGCTGCAGGGGCTGATCTTTAAGCCTTGCAGCCTCCAAAGGCCCTGGGCTCTGCTTCCCAGCCTGCTCTGCACTGCCCTGAGCCCGCTTTGTTCCAGAGACAAAAGCCAAGACAGGCAATCCTCACCCTGCCTGCATTCCTGCTGCTGCCAGCGGCCACTGGACCCTGGGTCCCACGCGGGTGACAGCTGCAGGGACAGGGCAGCCTGTGCTGGGCAGGGGGCACGGGGCTTTGGGCCCTGGAGCTGCTGCTGCTGCTGCTGCTGCTGGGGGCCATGGGCCCAAAAGGGCCCTGAGCTCAGCCCCTGCCCGGGCAGCTGCCCCCAAAGCCCCACATTCCCTGAGCATCCCCATCACACCTGCCAGGGGGAAATCCCACGGGCTTCAGGCAAGAAATTCCCCATAGTGACTAAACCAAAGGGTCCAAGGGGAACGTCAGCACCAGCTGATGTTTACAGCACCTTGACAATGGTGGCTGCAGGGCAGGTGAGATCTCCAGGGCCTCTGGCAGGGCCTGCTCTGCACGTGAGCCTGTGCGGCTGCTCCCAGTGGGACACAGCACCGGGATCAGGCCAGCTCTCAGCCCCTTACAGCTGATCCCAAGGAACAGGCTCAGAAAGCATTTCCAGACCACTTCCTGTAGATATTTCAAAGGACTACATGTCATTCTAGGAAGCCACCTTGCACATTTAGTTTTTGTGTTGTGGCATGAGAAGCCATGAAGGTGCCTCTGAATGTGCACTCAGGGCACTTTTACTGCCATCCCAAAGGGATCACAAAGGACAGGCCTCTCCTTTCAGCACTGCTGAGCTCCTCAATGAAGTCAGCAATGAAGTCTCAGTTAGTTGTAGTTTTTGGAGGTCCAGGGGCCTACCACTGCAACTCTAATACCTCATTAGTACTATGACGAACTTAAGTAAGTTGCGGCACCCCTCTAAAGCAATGATCTTGCCCATTGGCTTTTGTAGGGTCATGGGGATTCAGGTAATTTTCATGATATCATGAAGTTTTTTCTTTCCTTCTATGTACTCCCCTAGGTGTTCTCCCCTTTCTTATCCTCTATTGGTCCTAAGTTACTGCACACAAGGTCCTTTTTTCCTGCATATAAAACCTTGTTTGCCCAGCCCCATTTTCTCTCCCTCCCTGGACCCTCTCCAGCACAAACCACACTGTTTGGAGTTCCACACGAATGCTCCTCTCTTGCCTCATCCATCATCCATTCAAGCAAGCCTGCTCCCAGCTCTGGGAGTGCACGTCTCACACAGAGGTTGGCTGTGGACATGCCACAACAAGGGGTGCCCAAACAGGGACCTTCTTTGAGAATTCCTGAGAGCGATTCCAGTGACGATTTGACTGTTCCACAGTCACGGGACAGAAGACGCCTTGGGTCAGCCTCCGCCCTGGAGTGAGAGCTGAGTTTTATCAGGGCTTACTGAAGGCAGCGTTGGCACCCTCCAGCAGCAAGAGGGCCGACTCGATGGACAAAGCCCACGGGATATTTTGAAACACCTGCATCCAGAGCCACCAGAGCAGTGAGCTGGGGGACAGCCACCAGCAGTGCAGGATCTTTGGGTCATCTTTTAGGCCTGTGGGTGGGCCCCCCTTTACATCAGGGGCAGCTCTGGGTAACAAATTATCCAAAGACGAGAGGAACATATATGTTCGAGTCAGGGAGGTTCTCCTTTCAGAATGGAAGACTTTTACTAAGGACAGTTTGAAGTCATTTGTTCATTGGCTGTTTACGGAGCTCCCAGACATTTCTGTTGATTCAGTTCATCATGTAGCATTTTGGGACTGAGCTAGGGAAAGACTCTATTTTTAGAAAACTCAGGGAGTGATAAGAGTCGCAACATTTTCCACAATTTTTCACATGTTTTATGCAGCTTTCTCAAGAGTTCAAAGTTCTTATATTCAATCCAGTCTTTGCGTTCCGCCCACAGCATTCCTGAACCCACTGACACCATTAGGATGAGAGACAGAAACTGCTGTAAAGCACAGACGAGCCAGCTGCTGTCTGACATCTCCCCTCTTTCTCTACCCCCTGCCCACATCTGTACGGATCACACAGGCTTGGATTCTACCCTAACCCATTCTCCAGTACCTCTCCTCACTGGATCCCCCTCAGATAGCCCACAAAATGGAGTCTTTCCTCTGGAGGGGGTCGTCAATGTCAAACTCCCTCCCACCCCCAGCTCTCTCATCAAATCCTCCCCCTGTGTTGGGTCCTACCCCTGCATCAGGAACCACCCCTGCACTGGGTTCCAGCGCTTCCTTGCCTACTCCCGCTGCCCTACCCCCTCCAACTCAGCCCCTTGCGGATCCCACACTGTCGGAGCCGGAACTGTGAGGGGTGGTAACCGGAAGGCCGCCATCTTGGCTACCAAAGGCCCACAACACCGCGCCTGGCCAGGCACGCCAAGGCCCCGCTCCTCTGCCAGAGACCAAGTTCCCTCTTCTGGAGAGGAGAGGGAAGGTTCATCCCACCTTCAGCATGAGCCTGAGGATTCTTGGCAGAGGACGGAGAAGCTGGCGGCAGAAGAGGGGGACTGGGAATTGGTAGCTAAAATACAAGAAGCACCGGTGCAGTAGCAGAGGGGGACTAAGCCCCAATTGGAAGCTCTCATACATAGCAGATGAAAGACCTTAATAAAGCAGCGCAAGACCATGGGAGGGGCTTGCCCTATATTAATCATTTGTTAAATAACATCTATCCAATACATGTGTTGTTGCCCCACAATTTGCGCCATTTTATGCACATCCTACTTTCTCCCACTGAAATTATTCTGTGGGAAGGAATGGGGAAAAAACTCCTACAACAACTATTAAAAGACTATGCTAGAGAAGACAGGCGGGCATACCTAACACTAGACCATCTAGCCAGTGAGGAAGATTTCACTAAACCTAATTCAACAGACCTTCCCTGAGCTCTGTTAGAAGAGACCTGCAGGGACCTGGGAAATCCCTTCTAAAATTTATTGATCCCCTTACACAAGCAATAGAGAAGAAACTTGAACATCTAAAAGCCAGGAAGGTACTGCTTACTAAACTTGCTGAAACAAATGCTAACAACACCTTTAAAGACATTTTACCTTCTCTACCCCTCAACAGAAAGCCTACCATTGCACAAATGGTCGAGGCATGCACACTTAGGGCATCCTTACACTGTGATGCTAGCCGAGATAATGCTTCCTGTCACGGTGTAGTAGAGGTGCTAGTAGCCTCCCAGCTTATTCCCTGGCACACACATGAAAAAGGATCTTGCTTTAAATGTGGAGAGATGAGGCATTCTCAATAGAATTGTAAAAATACAGGCTATTACGAGGGACCTTCTAGGTGTCACAGCCACTATCCCCACTGCCCCCTTCGTCCACATGCTTTACAACATCACCAAAACCGGTGGCCTGCGGGAAACCCCGCACACACACAGAAAGGCCCCGCACAATGACACCAAACGCGAGGCCGTTCCGCCCTACTCTCCCCAACATCGTGGAGAACCAGCACAGCGACCTTCTCAGATCCAGCGGGACAGCTCGATCACTGCAGAAAACTCGACAGAAGACAGCTCTGCCCTAGAACCTAAAGGCATCTAGTAAGCGCCTTTTCAATTCCAATCCACGATATTTATGTTCACCATATTCCCACAGGCAAATACGGGCCTGAAGAACGGCCCAGAGACATTTTGATTTTAACCAACACCAGGGAAGGGATGGAGGCACTCACTATACTACCTGAGGTACTCGCCTTGACGTCTTTGCAGGAGATAACTGTCCAGGCTCTATGCTTAGACTCTCCCCTTTTCATTCCAAAAGGAACAGTTATAGCCAGTGCCTACCTCCTACTGCACATGACCACCCCACCAGCTGATCCAATGGTGATGTGGGCACAGACAACAGGCAGAAACAGTCCCATTCTAACGTGTGCTTTGTCATGTAAAGGGAGAAAGAGATGTCTTTCACGAGTATTAGATACAGGAGCTGACATCACGTTAATTTCCTGCTCTGATTGGCTAAAAGAATGGCCCCTGGTTCCAGCTGCTGGGGTAATTTTAGCCATTGGGAGAGCCACTACCAGTTTCTGGAGTCAAGGTACCATCTGCATCAAGGTCCTGAGGGCACAGTTGCTACAGTAAGATCATTCGTCACCCAGGCACCAAAAACAATTTGAGAAGAAGACCTCTTGTCCCAAAGAGGGACAGGGCTAGAGATCCTATCAATACCTCAGGATTTCTAGACGGGGCCACTGAGTAGCGTGCCACCCTTCAGTCAACCTGCAAGTTCAACGACCCCATATGGGTGGATCAGTGGCCCCTCCCAGGCAGAAAGTTAAAGGCCCTGCAGTCCCACGTGCAGGAGCAGCTGTCTATGGGCCACATTGTACCATCCACTAGCCCCTGCAATGCACCTGTCATTACCATATGAAAGCCTGGCAAAGACAAGAGGCGGCTGCTGCAGGAACTCAGGAAAATCAACGAGGCCATCGAGGACACGGGTGCCCTCAGCCTCCAGCCTGCCCTCAGCCTCCATGATACCCCGAGACTGGTAGATACTTGTTATACTTCTAAATGACTGCTTTTTTGACTTCTCCTTGCACCCCAATGAAAGCCCCTTGTTTGCTTTTTCCGTCCCCAAATCGACAAGCACCTTAACAGAGGTACCAGTGGACTGTATTGCCTCAAGGGAATGAAGAAGAACCCAACTACATGTCAATGCCTTGCAGCCCAATTTCTTTCGCAAAGCCGGAAAAGATGTCCTAATGCTATCATTTTTCATTACATGGACCATATATTAGTTTGTGCAGAAGCTCTGATCATTTTGCACTTTGCAGTACAGGATGTCATCACTGCGGTACAGCAGAAAGGTTTTGAGATTGCAACAGATAAAGTCCAAAAGACAGCCCCCTGGAAGTATCTCGGCCTAAAATGCACAGAGAGAACCATCACAGGCTAAACACTGCACATCAAGGACAACCCAAAGACTCTGCATGAATTCCACCAGCTCTGTGGAAGCCTCAGTTGGGTACGCTCACTACTGGGAATCACCACAGAAGATCTCGTGCCACTGCTCCTGCTCCTTAAAGGCAGTGAAGGACTCGATTCCCGTGATCACTGACACTGCAGGCAAAAGCAGCTGTACAAAAGTATCCTGGGTGATTCAAACTAAACAGGCACACAGACACCACCCTGATTTTCCTTTCTCCCTGGCAATTCTTGGTGTAAGTCCAAAATTCCATTCAGTATTGTTTCAGGGGGACTCAACTATCCCAGATCCCCAAATACAAATTGAATGTGTCTTCAGAGCACACCAACCTACTAAAATGATAACAATCCAACAGAAAGGTATTACACAATTAATCAGGAAAGCTAGAAAACATCAGTGCTCCCTTGCAGGAAGAGACCTTGTGAATATATACTTACTTCTCACTCCAGAGCACCTCAATTGCCTACTTGAAACATCTGACCCACTGCAATACGCCTTAGACAGTCTGTAAACAGGCAAAGATCAGCCACCAATTCTACCATCAAACCATTTCTGTGCTGCACAGAAATGGGATAATTACCCGAGACCCGGCAAGATCCATTGTAGCCACCGGCCCAAATTGTCAGGAACATGGCCTTGCTTCTCTCAGAGCTGCAGTCAATCCAAGAGCACTAGAGAGTCTCCACATCTGGCAATCAGACACCACACAATAAGGCCCTTTCGCCAGATTAAAATACATCCACGTCTCAATCGACACCTCTTCCACTGGGATTTTTGCCTCTGCCCACGCTGGTGAAAAATCAGAAGAGGCTATAAAATATTACTTTTTCGTTTTTTTCCACCTTAGCAATTCCACAGGAAATTAAAACTGATAGTGCTCCTGCATATACCTCACACTGATTCCAACAAGTTTCTCTCCACTGGGGTATAAAACATGTCACAGGCATGCCACACTCCGCCACAGGACAGTCCATAGCCGAGAGGGCCCAATGTTCCATCAAAAGGATCCTTGATCAACTGAGAGGGGTACTCCAGATATTATCTTCCATTGAGAGACTGGCCAAGGCCTTTTATGTATTCAACTTTTTGAACAACTCATTTATGGAGCCAACTCCCCCAGTCATCAGGCAGTTTACTAATTCAGCTGCAGCCCAATTAAAAGAACAGCCACCTGTGTTGAGCAAAGACCCTGAATCTAAACAAATTTATGGGCCCTTTCCCATTAAATACTTGGGGAAGAGAAGATGCCCTTGTCTTTACAGCAACACTCCTAGGATCGATCCCAGCAAAATACATAAAAAATCTTTCTGGGAACGGTGAGGCAAACACCAGAGCCACCACGAGAAGAACAGAACGGAAGCCTAATAGGGACAGCAGCAGCCTGGAAAAGAAGAAGGAGAAGGACAGAAGAAGATCTCCTAAGCAGCGTTGACCACACACACCAAGACCAAGATAGCTCAGACACCACTAACCAGGATTTATGTCTAAACATTTGTAAAAATTATATTTTAGCATTGATACATGATTCTTCTAATACGCTGAGTTCACACCCTTGCCTTACAGAAGAGAAAGTTTAGTGGCACCAGAATTTAAATTTCATCTTCTAATCACTTTATCTGTTTAATTTTTGGCCACCAACGCCTTCAGATACTAAATTAGCTAAAGTCAGAGGATGCTGCCGTTGGTTGCTGCTGCAGCAGGAATCTGGATGCTCCTCACTGAGCCACATGCCTTCAGCTGGGCGCTTCCACAGACAAGCCACAATTTCTTGTCCATGGCCATGCCTGTCAGGCATTTGAAGGCATGTGTTTTTTCAACCTGCTGTCACATAGGGAGTCAGTATACCAGGGCATCCAGCTGCTTAAAGATCAAGGAGAAAAGATCCAGATGGAAGGCAACTACGACTTGTTCACTAGACTTTCCAAACAAAGGGGGGATGAAAGGCTGGCTTTCATCTTTAGTTAAGACTCTTGTGTGGACTTTGTTTATTGTATTCATTGTGTTGGTTATTTCGTCCTATTTTTCTAAATGCTTCCAAAACTCTAGGGCAGAAGCCTTCTTTATAGTCAACAAAAAGGGGGGAGTTGTGAGGGCCCCGGGGCCTACCACTGGAACTGTAATACCTCAGGGCAAAGTGACCAAGGAAAAAGAGAGACACCGCTCTGAATGCAATGGTGCCACCCATGGGCATTTGCAGGCTCCGGATGATACAGCTCGTTTGTTTCGTATCACCAAGTTGAACTGCTGTGTTTTCCTTATATGTACACCCCCTGGAAGGTTCTCCCCTCTCTTCTACAGTTTTGGTCCTGGCTCACTGCAATGCTACCCTGATTTGTCTCCCATTTTCCATCTGTGTGCCCAGCCCCAATTTGTCACCTTCCTAGACCCTCTTCAGGGCAATCCACAGTGTTTGCAGTTCCACACAAAGATCCCTCACTCGCCTCGTTCACCAGCAGTTTAAGCAAGTGTGCTCCCAGCTCTGGGAGTGCAGGTCCCTCACAGAGGCTGGCTGTGGGCAGGCTGGAACACAGAAACTGAGTGCACGAGGGAACCTGGCCTCTAATACAAGGCACGAATCCCGTTGCCCAACCCAACCAATGCCTTGCATTTTTCTACATTTTCCGTCTTCTCTCATCTCACGTGTCATTTTCCCCATTTTCTCTTACTGGGAACTTGGCTTCCCTGTCCTGTCTGCAGGTCCAGCCACACGTGTGACCCTGCAGGAACAGCCTGACCCAGGGAAGTGGGAGAGGACTCTTGGTCAGGAACTGTAGTGACAGGACAAGGGGGAATGGGATCAAAGTGCAAGAGGTAGAGGAGATTTGATGATGGGAAGAAGTTCTTCACTCTCAGGGTGCTTGCCCTGACACAGGGACCAGTGCACAGAGGCTGTGGATGCCCCATCCCCAGCAACATCCAAGGCCAGGTGGGACAGGGGCCGCAGCAACCTGCTCTGCTGGGAGCTTGCTCAGCTTGGAGCCACATCATCTTTAGGGTCCCATCCAAGCAAAACCATTCAAGGATTTGATCATTCTGCCATCCCCATCTCCCACTGTGCAGCGGCCCTGAAACTTCAGTGACATCACAGCTCACAGAGGGTTCCAGGTGGAACGTCCAGGACCTGGAAACGAGCACAGCAGACACTTCACCGGCTGCCAAGGGTCAGCTGCTGCTCACCCTGCACTCTGACCCTCAGCGCGGAGGTGCTGCTGCTGCCTTGACTTTCCCTGCCGCCGGCTCTGGAGCGACAATCCCAGCAGGATGTGCTCTGCTGTGCCAATGGAGGTACAGTGCCATTCCAGGCAGGGGGCACCCGGCTTGGGCAGGCTGCAGCCATGTGGGAATGGATGGTGTGGGACAGGAAGCCCACTGGGAGATTGTGCTGCCCCTTGCAGATTGACAGAGACACTGTGGAGGCTATGGAAGTGGACCAGGGGCTGGATGATGAAGAAATGATGGAGGTGGACTCCTCCTCTACTTCCATGTCCTCCACTGTGGAGGACATGGAAGTAGACGAGGAGGACGCCATCGAGCAGATGGACGTAGATGAGGAGGATGACACCGAGGACATGGACGTTGACGAGAAGGATGAGGAGGAGCCCATGGTCCTTGGATGAAGATGGAGCCCCACAGGTAAGACAGGCAGATGCTTCCCACGCCCTGCCCACACACACACTGGGTCCCCTGACGCCCGGCTGGGGCTGGGCTGGATGGCCCCGCTCAGGGACACGGTGCCCGCAGGGGGCCTGGATTGTGCTGCCACAAGCACCAGCCCCGGCCTGCCCTGCGCTTGCCTGGGGCCACGCCTGCCCTGCCAGCCCCGGCCCAGCCCCTGGGGCCCAGCTGCCAGCCCTGCTGGGCCCTGTGCTGGCAGCTGAATCCAGCTCTGCTGTTTCCTTTCTTCCAGGGCTCATGCACATGACGGCACAAATGTCACGCGTTTGTAAATATGTTTGAAAGATTTGAAGATTTCTGTAAATATGTTGACTACATTAGAAGTTTTCTGTAAATATGTTTTTAAAATTGTTAGCCCCTCGGATCTCATGTAAATATGTTCTCTACATTGTTGTTGTTACAGTTATAACAATTGTCATAGCAAAAAATGTGCTGTAAATCCTAGATTTGCCAATCTTCGGCAAATAAATCCTGTTTCTTTTTAAAACCTGACTTCTCTTGGCCATTCCTTTGGGCAAAGGCAGCCTTTGCACACTTGTGGGTTCCACTTGTTCTGCGTTCCCAGGGATGGAGGTCCCTGGGGGTGCTGGCACGGCCACCCTGGGGCTGGGGGTCCCTGTGCACAGGGGATCCCGCTGACACCACTCCTGGTACTGGGCACTGCTGCTCTTCCTGGCCTGGGGCACAGCGCTCTCCCCAAGAGCTCAGCTGTCACCAGCTCTCACACAGGGGGCTCTCACAGCACTGGCCCCTGCAGCCATGCCACCAAAGCAGGCAGCAAACCTTCAGCCACCCTTCCTGCTGCAGACACAGGCACTCCTGGGCCCAGAGCCGCCAGCAGGCCACAGCCATGCAAAATCCACCTGCACGCTCTCAAGGCCACCACAGCCTTGGCAACTGAGCCACCTGCATCTGGGCTGCTGCAGGGGCTGATCTTTAAGCCTTGCAGCCTCCAAAGGCCCTGGGCTCTGCTTCCCAGCCTGCTCTGCACTGCCCTGAGCCCGCTTTGTTCCAGAGACAAAAGCCAAGACAGGCAATCCTCACCCTGCCTGCATTCCTGCTGCTGCCAGCGGCCACTGGACCCTGGGTCCCACGCGGGTGACAGCTGCAGGGACAGGGCAGCCTGTGCTGGGCAGGGGGCACGGGGCTTTGGGCCCTGGAGCTGCTGCTGCTGCTGCTGCTGCTGGGGGCCATGGGCCCAAAAGGGCCCTGAGCTCAGCCCCTGCCCGGGCAGCTGCCCCCAAAGCCCCACATTCCCTGAGCATCCCCATCACACCTGCCAGGGGGAAATCCCACGGGCTTCAGGCAAGAAATTCCCCATAGTGACTAAATCAAAGGGTCCAAGGGGAACGTCAGCACCAGCTGATGTTTACAGCACCTTGACAATGGTGGCTGCAGGGCCGGTGAGATCTCCAGGGCCTCTGGCAGGGCCTGCTCTGCACGTGAGCCTGTGCGGCTGCTCCCAGTGGGACACAGCACCGGGATCAGGCCAGCTCTCAGCCCCTTACAGCTGATCCCAAGGAACAGGCTCAGAAAGCATTTCCAGACCACTTCCTGTAGATATTTCAAAGGACTACATGTCATTCTAGGAAGCCACCTTGCACATTTAGTTTTTGTGTTGTGGCATGAGAAGCCATGAAGGTGCCTCTGAATGTGCACTCAGGGCACTTTTACTGCCATCCCAAAGGGATCACAAAGGACAGGCCTCTCCTTTCAGCACTGCTGAGCTCCTCAATGAAGTCAGCAATGAAGTCTCAGTTAGTTGTAGTTTTTGGAGGTCCAGGGGCCTACCACTGCAACTCTAATACCTCATTAGTACTATGACGAACTTAAGTAAGTTGCGGCACCCCTCTAAAGCAATGATCTTGCCCATTGGCTTTTGTAGGGTCATGGGGATTCAGGTAATTTTCATGATATCATGAAGTTTTTTCTTTCCTTCTATGTACTCCCCTAGGTGTTCTCCCCTTTCTTATCCTCTATTGGTCCTAAGTTACTGCACACAAGGTCCTTTTTTCCTGCATATAAAACCTTGTGTGCCCAGCCCCATTTTCTCTCCCTCCCTGGACCCTCTCCAGCACAAACCACACTGTTTGGAGTTCCACACGAATGCTCCTCTCTTGCCTCATCCATCATCCATTCAAGCAAGCCTGCTCCCAGCTCTGGGAGTGCACGTCTCACACAGAGGTTGGCTGTGGACATGCCACAACAAGGGGTGCCCAAACAGGGACCTTCTTTGAGAATTCCTGAGAGCGATTCCAGTGACGATTTGACTGTTCCACAGTCACGGGACAGAAGACGCCTTGGGTCAGCCTCCGCCCTGGAGTGAGAGCTGAGTTTTATCAGGGCTTACTGAAGGCAGCGTTGGCACCCTCCAGCAGCAAGAGGGCCGACTCGATGGACAAAGCCCACGGGATATTTTGAAACACCTGCATCCAGAGCCACCAGAGCAGTGAGCTGGGGGACAGCCACCAGCAGTGCAGGATCTTTGGGTCATCTTTTAGGCCTGTGGGTGGGCCCCCCTTTACATCAGGGGCAGCTCTGGGTAACAAATTATCCAAAGACGAGAGGAACATATATGTTCGAGTCAGGGAGGTTCTCCTTTCAGAATGGAAGACTTTTACTAAGGACAGTTTGAAGTCATTTGTTCATTGGCTGTTTACGGAGCTCCCAGACATTTCTGTTGATTCAGTTCATCATGTAGCATTTTGGGACTGAGCTAGGGAAAGACTCTATTTTTAGAAAACTCAGGGAGTGATAAGAGTCGCAACATTTTCCACAATTTTTCACATGTTTTATGCAGCTTTCTCAAGAGTTCAAAGTTCTTATATTCAATCCAGTCTTTGCGTTCCGCCCACAGCATTCCTGAACCCACTGACACCATTAGGATGAGAGACAGAAACTGCTGTAAAGCACAGACGAGCCAGCTGCTGTCTGACATCTCCCCTCTTTCTCTACCCCCTGCCCACATCTGTACGGATCACACAGGCTTGGATTCTACCCTAACCCATTCTCCAGTACCTCTCCTCACTGGATCCCCCTCAGATAGCCCACAAAATGGAGTCTTTCCTCTGGAGGGGGTCGTCAATGTCAAACTCCCTCCCACCCCCAGCTCTCTCATCAAATCCTCCCCCTGTGTTGGGTCCTACCCCTGCATCAGGAACCACCCCTGCACTGGGTTCCAGCGCTTCCTTGCCTACTCCCGCTGCCCTACCCCCTCCAACTCAGCCCCTTGCGGATCCCACACTGTCGGAGCCGGAACTGTGAGGGGTGGTAACCGGAAGGCCGCCATCTTGGCTACCAAAGGCCCACAACACCGCGCCGGGCCAGGCACGCCAAGGCCCCGCTCCTCTGCCAGAGACCAAGTTCCCTCTTCTGGAGAGGAGAGGGTAAGTTCATCCCACCTTCAGCATGAGCCTGAGGATTCTTCGACAAGAATGTGGAAGCTTGCGGCTGAAGAGGGGTACTGGGAATTGGTAGCTAAAATACAAGCAGCACTGCTGCAGTACCAGAGGGGGACTAAGCCCCAGTTGGAAGCTGTCATACATAGCAGATGAAAGACCTTAATAAAGCAGCGCAAGACCATGGGAGGGGCTTGCCCTATATTAATCATTTGTTAAATAACATCTATCCAATACATGTGTTGTTGCCCCACAATTTGCGCCATTTTATGCACATCCTACTTTCTCCCACTGAAATTATTCTGTGGGAAGGAATGGGGAAAAAACTCCTACAACAACTATTAAAAGACTATGCTAGAGAAGACAGGCGGGCATACCTAACACTAGACCATCTAGCCAGTGAGGAAGATTTCACTAAACCTAATTCAACAGACCTTCCCTGAGCTCTGTTAGAAGAGACCTGCAGGGACCTGGGAAATCCCTTCTAAAATTTATTGATCCCCTTACACAAGCAATAGAGAAGAAACTTGAACATCTAAAAGCCAGGAAGGTACTGCTTACTAAACTTGCTGAAACAAATGCTAACAACACCTTTAAAGACATTTTACCTTCTCTACCCCTCAACAGAAAGCCTACCATTGCACAAATGGTCGAGGCATGCACACTTAGGGCATCCTTACACTGTGATGCTAACCGAGATAATGCTTCCTGTCACGGTGTAGCAGAGGTGCTAGTAGCCTCCCAGCTTATTCCCTGGCACACACATGAAAAAGGATCTTGCTTTAAATGTGGAGAGATGAGGCATTCTCAATAGAATTGTAAAAATACAGGCTATTACGAGGGACCTTCTAGGTGTCACAGCCACTATCCCCACTGCCCCCCTCGTCCACATGCTTTACAACATCACCAAAACCGGTGGCCTGCGGGAAACCCCGCACACACACAGAAAGGCCCCGCACAATGACACCAAACGCGAGGCCGTTCCGCCCTACTCTCCCCAACATCGTGGAGAACCAGCACAGCGACCTTCTCAGATCCAGCGGGACAGCTCGATCACTGCAGAAAACTCGACAGAAGACAGCTCTGCCCTAGAACCTAAAGGCATCTAGTAAGCACCTTTTCAATTCCAATCCACGATATTTATGTTCACCATATTCCCACAGGCAAATACGAGCCTGAAGAACGGCCCAGAGACATTTTGATTTTAACCAACACCAGGGAAGGGATGGAGGCACTCACTATACTACCTGAGGTACTCGCCTTGACGTCTTTGCAGGAGATAACTGTCCAGGCTCTATGCTTAGACTCTCCCCTTTTCATTCCAAAAGGAACAGTTATAGCCAGTGCCTACCTCCTACTGGACATGACCACCCCACCAGCTGATCCAATGGTGATGTGGGCACAGACAACAGGCAGAAACAGTCCCATTCTAACGTGTGCTTTGTCATGTAAAGGGAGAAAGAGATGTCTTTCACGAGTATTAGATACAGGAGCTGACATCACGTTAATTTCCTGCTCTGATTGGCTAAAAGAATGGCCCCTGGTTCCAGCTGCTGGGGTAATTTTAGCCATTGGGAGAGCCACTACCAGTTTCTGGAGTCAAGGTACCATCTGCATCAAGGTCCTGAGGGCACAGTTGCTACAGTAAGATCATTCGTCACCCAGGCACCAAAAACAATTTGAGAAGAAGACCTCTTGTCCCAAAGGGGGACAGGGCTAGAGATCCTATCAATACCTCAGGATTTCTAGACGGGGCCACTGAGTAGCGTGCCACCCTTCAGTCAACCTGCAAGTTCAACGACCCCATATGGGTGGATCAGTGGCCCCTCCCAGGCAGAAAGTTAAAGGCCCTGCAGTCCCACGTGCAGGAGCAGCTGTCTATGGGCCACATTGTACCATCCACTAGCCCCTGCAATGCACCTGTCATTACCATATGAAAGCCTGGCAAAGACAAGAGGCGGCTGCTGCAGGAACTCAGGAAAATCAACGAGGCCATCGAGGACACGGGTGCCCTCAGCCTCCAGACTGCCCTCAGCCTCCATGATACCCCGAGACTGGTAGATACTTGTTATACTTCTAAATGGCTGCTTTTTTGACTTCTCCTTGCACCCCAATGAAAGCCCCTTGTTTGCTTTTTCCGTCCCCAAATCGACAAGCACCTTAACAGAAGTACCAGTGGACTGTATTGCCTCAAGGGAATGAAGAAGAACCCAACTACATGTCAATGCCTTGCAGCCCAATTTCTTTCGCAAAGCCGGAAAAGATGTCCTAATGCTATCATTTTTCATTACATGGACCATATATTAGTTTGTGCAGAAGCTCTGATCATTTTGCACTTTGCAGTACAGGATGTCATCACTGCGGTACAGCAGAAAGGTTTTGAGATTGCAACAGATAAAGTCCAAAAGACAGCCCCCTAGAAGTATCTCGGCCTAAAATGCACAGAGAGAACCATCACAGGCTAAACACTGCACATCAAGGACAACCCAAAGACTCTGCATGAATTCCACCAGCTCTGCGGAAGCCTCAGTTGGGTACGCTCACTGCTGGGAATCACCACAGAAGATCTCGTGCCACTGCTCCTGCTCCTTAAAGGCAGTGAAGGACTCGATTCCCGTGATCACTGACACTGCACGCAAAAGCAGCTGTACAAAAGGTATCCTGGGTGATTCAAACTAAACAGGCACACAGATACCACCCTGATTTTCCTTTCTCCCTGGCAATTCTTGGTGTAAGTCCAAAATTCCATTCAGTATTGTTTCAGGGGGACTCAACTATCCCAGATCCCCAAATACAAATTGAATGTGTCTTCAGAGCACACCAACCTACTAAAATGATAACAATCCAACAGAAAGGTATTACACAATTAATCAGGAAAGCTAGAAAACATCAGTGCTCCCTTGCAGGAAGAGACCTTGTGAATATATACTTACTTCTCACTCCAGAGCACCTCAATTGCCTACTTGAAACATCTGAACCATTGCAATACGCCTTAGACAGTCTGTAAACAGGCAAAGATCAGCCACCAATTCTACCATCAAACCATTTCTGTGCTGCACAGAAATGGGATAATTACCCAAGACCCGGCAAGATCCATTGTAGCCACCGGCCCAAATTGTCAGGAACATGGCCTTGCTTCTCTCAGAGCTGCAGTCAATCCAAGAGCACTAGAGAGTCTCCACATCTGGCAATCAGACACCACACAATAAGGCCCTTTCGCCAGATTAAAATACATCCACGTCTCAATCGACACCTCTTCCACTGGGATTTTTGCCTCTGCCCACGCTGGTGAAAAATCAGAAGAGGCTATAAAATATTACTTTTTCGTTTTTTTCCACCTTAGCAATTCCACAGGAAATTAAAACTGATAGTGCTCCTGCATATACCTCACACTGATTCCAACAAGTTTCTCTCCACTGGGGTATAAAACATGTCACAGGCATGCCACACTCCGCCACAGGACAGTCCATAGCCGAGAGGGCCCAATGTTCCATCAAAAGGATCCTTGATCAACTGAGAGGGGTACTCCAGATATTATCTTCCATTGAGAGACTGGCCAAGGCCTTTTATGTATTCAACTTTTTGAACAACTCATTTATGGAGCCAACTCCCCCAGTCATCAGGCAGTTTACTAATTCAGCTGCAGCCCAATTAAAAGAACAGCCACCTGTGTTGAGCAAAGACCCTGAATCTAAACAAATTTATGGGCCCTTTCCCATTAAATACTTGGGGAAGAGAAGATGCCCTTGTCTTTACAGCAACACTCCTAGGATCGATCCCAGCAAAATACATAAAAAATCTTTCTGGGAACGGTGAGGCAAACACCAGAGCCACCACGAGAAGAACAGAACGGAAACCTAATAGGGACAGCAGCAGCCTGGAAAAGAAGAAGGAGAAGGACAGAAGAAGATCTCCTAAGCAGCGTTGACCACACACACCAAGACCAAGATAGCTCAGACACCACTAACCAGGATCTATGTCTTAATATTTGTAAAAATTATATTTTAGCATTGAAACATGATTCTTCTAATAAGCTGTGTTCACACCCTTGCCTTACGGGAGAGAAAGTTTAGTGGGACCACAACTTAAATTTCATCTTCTAATCTCTTTATCTGTTTGCTTTTAGGACACCCAAGCCTCCAGATACTAAATTAGCCTAAGTCAGATGATGCTGCCGTTGGTTGCCGCTGCAGCAGGAATCTGGATGCTCCTCACTGAGCCACATGCTTTCAGCTGGGTGCTTCCACAGACAAGCCACAATTGCTTGTCCATGGCCATGCCTGTCAGGCATTTGAAGGCATGTGTTTTTTCAACCTGCTGTCACATAGGGAGTCAGTATACCAGGGCATCCAGCTGCTGAAAGACCAAGGAAACAAGATCCAGATAGAAGGCAACAACGACTGGTTCACTGGACTTTCCAAACAAAGGGGGGATGAAAGGCTGGCTTTCATCTTTAGTTAAGACTGTTTTGTGGGCTTTGTTTTTTGTATTCATTGTGTTGGTTATATTATCCTTTTTTGATAAATGCTTGCAAAACTCTATGGAAGAAGCCTTCTTTCTAGATAACAAAAAGAGGGGAATGTGAGGGCCGAGGCGCCTACCATTGGAACTGAAATACCTCAGGGCAAAGTGACCAAGGTAAAAGAGAGACACCACTCTGAATGCAATGGTGTCACCCATGGGCATTTTCAGGCTCGTGTTGATGCAGCACGTTTTGTCCGTATCACCCAGTTCAACTGCTGCATATTCCTTACATGTACTGCCTCGGAATGTTCCAACCCTCTTGTATCCATTTGGTCCTGGCTTACTGTAATGATCCTGCACTGTTCACCCCCATATTGTGTGCGCAGCCCATTTTGGTCTCCCTCCCTGGACCCTCTAAATGGCAATCCACAGTGATTTTAGAGTTCCAAAAAAAGTCCCACACTCACCTCGTTAACAAGCAGTATAAGCAAGTGTGCTCCCAGCTCTGGGAGTGCAGGTCCCTCACACAGGCTGGCTGTGGACAGGCTGCAGCACAAGAACTAAGTGCACGAGGGAACCTGGCCTCTAATACAAGGCATGAATCGCACAGCCCACGCAAACCAAACCAATGCTTGCATGTCTCTACTTTTTCCGTCTTCGCTCAGTCCTCGAGCCACTTTCCCCATTTTCTCTTACTGGGTACGTGGCTTCTCTCTCTCCTGTCTGCAGGTCCAGCCACATGCATAATCCTGCAGGAACAGCCTGACCCAGGGAAGTGGGAGAGGACTCTTGGTCAGGAACTGTAGTGACAGGACAAGGGGGAATGGGATCAAAGTGCAAGAGGTAGAGGAGATTTGATGATCTTCACTCTCAGGGTGCTTGTCCCTGACACAGGGACCAGTGCACAGAGGCTGTGGATGCCCCATCCCCAGCAACATCCAAGGCCAGGTGGGACAGGGGCCGCAGCAACCTGCTCTGCTGGGAGCTTGCTCAGCTTGGAGCCACATCATCTTTAGGGTCCCATCCAAGCAAAACCATTCAAGGATTTGATCATTCTGCCATCCCCATCTCCCACTGTGCAGCGGCCCTGAAACTTCAGTGACATCACAGCTCACAGAGGGTTCCAGGTGGAACGTCCAGGACCTGGAAACGAGCACAGCAGACACTTCACCGGCTGCCAAGGGTCAGCTGCTGCTCACCCTGCACTCTGACCCTCAGCGCGGAGGTGCTGCTGTTGCCTTGACTTTCCCTGCCGCCGGCTCTGGAGCGACAATCCCAGCAGGATGTGCTCTGCTGTGCCAATGGAGGTACAGTGCCATTCCAGGCAGGGGGCACCCGGCTTGGGCAGGCTGCAGCCATGTGGGAATGGATGGTGTGGGACAGGAAGCCCACTGGGAGATTGTGCTGCCCCTTGCAGATTGACAGAGACACTGTGGAGGCTATGGAAGTGGACCAGGGGCTGGATGATGAAGAAATGATGGAGGTGGACTCCTCCTCTACTTCCATGTCCTCCACTGTGGAGGACATGGAAGTAGACGAGGAGGACGCCATCGAGCAGATGGACGTAGATGAGGAGGATGACACCGAGGACATGGACGTTGACGAGAAGGATGAGGAGGAGCCCATGGTCCTTGGATGAAGATGGAGCCCCACAGGTAAGACAGGCAGATGCTTCCCACGCCCTGCCCACACACACACTGGGTCCCCTGACGCCCGGCTGGGGCTGGGCTGGATGGCCCCGCTCAGGGACACGGTGCCCGCAGGGGGCCTGGATTGTGCTGCCACAAGCACCAGCCCCGGCCTGCCCTGCGCTTGCCTGGGGCCACGCCTGCCCTGCCAGCCCCGGCCCAGCCCCTGGGGCCCAGCTGCCAGCCCTGCTGGGCCCTGTGCTGGCAGCTGAATCCAGCTCTGCTGTTTCCTTTCTTCCAGGGCTCATGCACATGACGGCACAAATGTCACGCGTTTGTAAATATGTTTGAAAGATTTGAAGATTTCTGTAAATATGTTGACTACATTAGAAGTTTTCTGTAAATATGTTTTTAAAATTGTTAGCCCCTCGGATCTCATGTAAATATGTTCTCTACATTGTTGTTGTTACAGTTATAACAATTGTCATAGCAAAAAATGTGCTGTAAATCCTAGATTTGCCAATCTTCGGCAAATAAATCCTGTTTCTTTTTAAAACCTGACTTCTCTTGGCCATTCCTTTGGGCAAAGGCAGCCTTTGCACACTTGTGGGTTCCACTTGTTCTGCGTTCCCAGGGATGGAGGTCCCTGGGGGTGCTGGCACGGCCACCCTGGGGCTGGGGGTCCCTGTGCACAGGGGATCCCGCTGACACCACTCCTGGTACTGGGCACTGCTGCTCTTCCTGGCCTGGGGCACAGCGCTCTCCCCAAGAGCTCAGCTGTCACCAGCTCTCACACAGGGGGCTCTCACAGCACTGGCCCCTGCAGCCATGCCACCAAAGCAGGCAGCAAACCTTCAGCCACCCTTCCTGCTGCAGACACAGGCACTCCTGGGCCCAGAGCCGCCAGCAGGCCACAGCCATGCAAAATCCGCCTGCACGCTCTCAAGGCCACCACAGCCTTGGCAACTGAGCCACCTGCATCTGGGTTGCTGCAGGGGCTGATCTTTAAGCCTTGCAGCCTCCAAAGGCCCTGGGCTCTGCTTCCCAGCCTGCTCTGCACTGCCCTGAGCCCGCTTTGTTCCAGAGACAAAAGCCAAGACAGGCAATCCTCACCCTGCCTGCATTCCTGCTGCTGCCAGCGGCCACTGGACCCTGGGTCCCACGCGGGTGACAGCTGCAGGGACAGGGCAGCCTGTGCTGGGCAGGGGGCACGGGGCTTTGGGCCCTGGAGCTGCTGCTGCTGCTGCTGCTGCTGGGGGCCATGGGCCCAAAAGGGCCCTGAGCTCAGCCCCTGCCCGGGCAGCTGCCCCCAAAGCCCCACATTCCCTGAGCATCCCCATCACACCTGCCAGGGGGAAATCCCACGGGCTTCAGGCAAGAAATTCCCCATAGTGACTAAATCAAAGGGTCCAAGGGGAACGTCAGCACCAGCTGATGTTTACAGCACCTTGACAATGGTGGCTGCAGGGCAGGTGAGATCTCCAGGGCCTCTGGCAGGGCCTGCTCTGCACGTGAGCCTGTGCGGCTGCTCCCAGTGGGACACAGCACCGGGATCAGGCCAGCTCTCAGCCCCTTACAGCTGATCCCAAGGAACAGGCTCAGAAAGCATTTCCAGACCACTTCCTGTAGATATTTCAAAGGACTACATGTCATTCTAGGAAGCCACCTTGCACATTTAGTTTTTGTGTTGTGGCATGAGAAGCCATGAAGGTGCCTCTGAATGTGCACTCAGGGCACTTTTACTGCCATCCCAAAGGGATCACAAAGGATAGGCCTCTCCTTTCAGCACTGCTGAGCTCCTCAATGAAGTCAGCAATGAAGTCTCAGTTAGTTGTAGTTTTTGGAGGTCCAGGGGCCTACCACTGCAACTCTAATACCTCATTAGTACTATGACGAACTTAAGTAAGTTGCGGCACCCCTCTAAAGCAATGATCTTGCCCATTGGCTTTTGTAGGGTCATGGGGATTCAGGTAATTTTCATGATATCATGAAGTTTTTTCTTTCCTTCTATGTACTCCCCTAGGTGTTCTCCCCTTTCTTATCCTCTATTGGTCCTAAGTTACTGCACACAAGGTCCTTTTTTCCTGCATATAAAACCTTGTGTGCCCAGCCCCATTTTCTCTCCCTCCCTGGACCCTCTCCAGCACAAACCACACTGTTTGGAGTTCCACACGAATGCTCCTCTCTTGCCTCATCCATCATCCATTCAAGCAAGCCTGCTCCCAGCTCTGGGAGTGCACGTCTCACACAGAGGTTGGCTGTGGACATGCCACAACAAGGGGTGCCCAAACAGGGACCTTCTTTGAGAATTCCTGAGAGCGATTCCAGTGACGATTTGACTGTTCCACAGTCACGGGACAGAAGACGCCTTGGGTCAGCCTCCGCCCTGGAGTGAGAGCTGAGTTTTATCAGGGCTTGCTGAAGGCAGCGCTGGCACCCTCCAGCAGCAAGAGGGCCGACTCGATGGACAAAGCCCACGGGATATTTTGAAACACCTGCATCCAGAGCCACCAGAGCAGTGAGCTGGGGGACAGCCACCAGCAGTGCAGGATCTTTGGGTCATCTTTTAGGCCTGTGGGTGGGCCCCCCTTTACATCAGGGGCAGCTCTGGGTAACAAATTATCCAAAGACGAGAGGAACATATATGTTCGAGTCAGGGAGGTTCTCCTTTCAGAATGGAAGACTTTTACTAAGGACAGTTTGAAGTCATTTGTTCATTGGCCGTTTACGGAGCTCCCAGACATTTCTGTTGATTCAGTTCATCATGTAGCATTTTGGGACTGAGCTAGGGAAAGACTCTATTTTTAGAAAACTCAGGGAGTGATAAGAGTCGCAACATTTTCCACATTTTTTCACATGTTTTATGCAGCTTTCTCAAGGGTTCAAAGTTCTTATATTCAATCCAGTCTTTGCGTTCTGCCCACAGCATTCCTGAACCCACTGACACCATTAGGATGAGAGACAGAAACTGCTGTAAAGCACAGACGAGCCAGCTGCTGTCTGACATCTCCCCTCTTTCTCTACCCCCTGCCCACATCTGTACGGATCACACAGGCTTGGATTCTACCCTAACCCATTCTCCAGTACCTCTCCTCACTGGATCCCCCTCAGATAGCCCACAAAATGGAGTCTTTCCTCTGGAGGGGGTCGTCAATGTCAAACTCCCTCCCACCCCCAGCTCTCTCATCAAATCCTCCCCCTGTGTTGGGTCCTACCCCTGCATCAGGAACCACCCCTGCACTGGGTTCCAGCGCTTCCTTGCCTACTCCCGCTGCCCTACCCCCTCCAACTCAGCCCCTTGCGGATCCCACACTGTCGGAGCCAGAAGTGTGAGGGGCGGTAACCGGAAGGCCGCCATCTTGGCTACCAAAGGCCCACAACACCCGGCCTGGCCAGTCACCCCAAGACCCCGCTCCTCTGCCAGAGACCAAGTTCCCTCTTCTGGAGAGGAGAGGGAAGGTTCATCCCACCTTCAGCATGAGCCTGAGGATTCTTGGCAGAGGACGGAGAAGCTGGCGGCAGAAGAGGGGGACTGGGAATTGGTAGCTAAAATACAAGAAGCACCGGTGCAGTAGCAGAGGGGGACTAAGCCCCAATTGGAAGCTCTCATACACAGCAGATGAAAGACCTTAATAAAGCAGTGCAAGACCATGGGAGGGGCTTGCCCTATATTAATCATTTGTTAAATAACATCTATCCAATACATGTGTTGTTGCCCCACAATTTGCGCCATTTTATGCACATCCTACTTTCTCCCACTGAAATTATTCTGTGGGAAGGAATGGGGAAAAAACTCCTACAACAACTATTAAAAGACTATGCTAGAGAAGACAGGCGGGCATACCTAACACTAGACCATCTAGCCAGTGAGGAAGATTTCACTAAACCTAATTCAATAGACCTTCCCTGAGCTCTGTTAGAAGAGACCTGCAGGGACCTGGGAAATCCCTTCTAAAATTTATTGATCCCCTTACACAAGCAATAGAGAAGAAACTTGAACATCCAAAAGCCAGGAAGGTACTGCTTACTAAACTTGCTGAAACAAATGCTAACAACACCTTTAAAGACATTTTACCTTCTCTACCCCTCAACAGAAAGCCTACCATTGCACAAATGGTCGAGGCATGCACACTTAGGGCATCCTTACACTGTGATGCTAGCCGAGATAATGCTTCCTGTCACGGTGTAGTAGAGGTGCTAGTAGCCTCCCAGCTTATTCCCTGGCACACACATGAAAAAGGATCTTGCTTTAAATGTGGAGAGATGAGGCATTCTCAATAGAATTGTAAAAATACAGGCTATTACGAGGGACCTTCTAGGTGTCACAGCCACTATCCCCACTGCCCCCCTCGTCCACATGCTTTACAACATCACCAAAACCGGTGGCCTGCGGGAAACCCTGCACACACACAGAAAGGCCCCGCACAATGACACCAAACGCGAGGCCGTTCCGCCCTACTCTCCCCAACATCGTGGAGAACCAGCACAGCGACCTTCTCAGATCCAGCGGGACAGCTCGATCACTGCAGAAAACTCGACAGAAGACAGCTCTGCCCTAGAACCTAAAGGCATCTAGTAAGCGCCTTTTCAATTCCAATCCACGATATTTATGTTCACCATATTCCCACAGGCAAATACGAGCCTGAAGAACGGCCCAGAGACATTTTGATTTTAACCAACACCAGGGAAGGGATGGAGGCACTCACTATACTACCTGAGGTACTCGCCTTGACGTCTTTGCAGGAGATAACTGTCCAGGCTCTATGCTTAGACTCTCCCCTTTTCATTCCAAAAGGAACAGTTATAGCCAGTGCCTACCTCCTACTGGACATGACCACCCCACCAGCTGATCCAATGGTGATGTGGGCACAGACAACAGGCAGAAACAGTCCCATTCTAACGTGTGCTTTGTCATGTAAAGGGAGAAAGAGATGTCTTTCACGAGTATTAGATACAGGAGCTGACATCACGTTAATTTCCTGCTCTGATTGGCTAAAAGAATGGCCCCTGGTTCCAGCTGCTGGGGTAATTTTAGCCATTGGGAGAGCCACTACCAGTTTCTGGAGTCAAGGTACCATCTGCATCAAGGTCCTGAGGGCACAGTTGCTACAGTAAGATCATTCGTCACCCAGGCACCAAAAACAATTTGAGAAGAAGACCTCTTGTCCCAAAGGGGGACAGGGCTAGAGATCCTATCAATACCTCAGGATTTCTAGACGGGGCCACTGAGTAGCGTGCCACCCTTCAGTCAACCTGCAAGTTCAACGACCCCATATGGGTGGATCAGTGGCTCCTCCCAGGCAGAAAGTTAAAGGCCCTGCAGTCCCACGTGCAGGAGCAGCTGTCTATGGGCCACATTGTACCATCCACTAGCCCCTGCAATGCACCTGTCATTACCATATGAAAGCCTGGCAAAGACAAGAGGCGGCTGCTGCAGGAACTCAGGAAAATCAACGAGGCCATCGAGGACACGGGTGCCCTCAGCCTCCAGCCTGCCCTCAGCCTCCATGATACCCCGAGACTGGTAGATACTTGTTATACTTCTAAATGACTGCTTTTTTGACTTCTCCTTGCACCCCAATGAAAGCCCCTTGTTTGCTTTTTCCGTCCCCAAATCGACAAGCACCTTAACAGAGGTACCAGTGGACTGTATTGCCTCAAGGGAATGAAAAAGAACCCAACTACATGTCAATGCCTTGCAGCCCAATTTCTTTCGCAAAGCCGGAAAAGATGTCCTAATGCTATCATTTTTCATTACATGGACCATATATTAGTTTGTGCAGAAGCTCTGATCATTTTGCACTTTGCAGTACAGGATGTCATCACTGCGGTACAGCAGAAAGGTTTTGAGATTGCAACAGATAAAGTCCAAAAGACAGCCCCCTGGAAGTATCTCGGCCTAAAATGCACAGAGAGAACCATCACAGGCTAAACACTGCACATCAAGGACAACCCAAAGACTCTGCATGAATTCCACCAGCTCTGTGGAAGCCTCAGTTGGGTACGCTCACTACTGGGAATCACCACAGAAGATCTCGTGCCACTGCTCCTGCTCCTTAAAGGCAGTGAAGGACTCGATTCCCGTGATCACTGACACTGCAGGCAAAAGCAGCTGTACAAAAGTATCCTGGGTGATTCAAACTAAACAGGCACACAGACACCACCCTGATTTTCCTTTCTCCCTGGCAATTCTTGGTGTAAGTCCAAAATTCCATTCAGTATTGTTTCAGGGGGACTCAACTATCCCAGATCCCCAAATACAAATTGAATGTGTCTTCAGAGCACACCAACCTACTAAAATGATAACAATCCAACAGAAAGGTATTACACAATTAATCAGGAAAGCTAGAAAACATCAGTGCTCCCTTGCAGGAAGAGACCTTGTGAATATATACTTACTTCTCACTCCAGAGCACCTCAATTGCCTACTTGAAACATCTGACCCACTGCAATACGCCTTAGACAGTCTGTAAACAGGCAAAGATCAGCCACCAATTCTACCATCAAACCATTTCTGTGCTGCACAGAAATGGGATAATTACCCGAGACCCGGCAAGATCCATTGTAGCCACCGGCCCAAATTGTCAGGAACATGGCCTTGCTTCTCTCAGAGCTGCAGTCAATCCAAGAGCACTAGAGAGTCTCCACATCTGGCAATCAGACACCACACAATAAGGCCCTTTCGCCAGATTAAAATACATCCACGTCTCAATCGACACCTCTTCCACTGGGATTTTTGCCTCTGCCCACGCTGGTGAAAAATCAGAAGAGGCTATAAAATATTACTTTTTCGTTTTTTTCCACCTTAGCAATTCCACAGGAAATTAAAACTGATAGTGCTCCTGCATATACCTCACACTGATTCCAACAAGTTTCTCTCCACTGGGGTATAAAACATGTCACAGGCATGCCACACTCCGCCACAGGACAGTCCATAGCCGAGAGGGCCCAATGTTCCATCAAAAGGATCCTTGATCAACTGAGAGGGGTACTCCAGATATTATCTTCCATTGAGAGACTGGCCAAGGCCTTTTATGTATTCAACTTTTTGAACAACTCATTTATGGAGCCAACTCCCCCAGTCATCAGGCAGTTTACTAATTCAGCTGCAGCCCAATTAAAAGAACAGCCACCTGTGTTGAGCAAAGACCCTGAATCTAAACAAATTTATGGGCCCTTTCCCATTAAATACTTGGGGAAGAGAAGATGCCCTTGTCTTTACAGCAACACTCCTAGGATCGATCCCAGCAAAATACATAAAAAATCTTTCTGGGAACGGTGAGGCAAACACCAGAGCCACCACGAGAAGAACAGAACGGAAACCTAATAGGGACAGCAGCAGCCTGGAAAAGAAGAAGGAGAAGGACAGAAGAAGATCTCCTAAGCAGCGTTGACCACACACACCAAGACCAAGATAGCTCAGACACCACTAACCAGGATTTATGTCTAAACATTTGTAAAAATTATATTTTAGCATTGATACATGATTCTTCTAATACGCTGAGTTCACACCCTTGCCTTACAGAAGAGAAAGTTTAGTGGCACCAGAATTTAAATTTCATCTTCTAATCACTTTATCTGTTTAATTTTTGGCCACCAACGCCTTCAGATACTAAATTAGCTAAAGTCAGAGGATGCTGCCGTTGGTTGCTGCTGCAGCAGGAATCTGGATGCTCCTCACTGAGCCACATGCCTTCAGCTGGGCGCTTCCACAGACAAGCCACAATTTCTTGTCCATGGCCATGCCTGTCAGGCATTTGAAGGCATGTGTTTTTTCAACCTGCTGTCACATAGGGAGTCAGTATACCAGGGCATCCAGCTGCTTAAAGATCAAGGAGAAAAGATCCAGATGGAAGGCAACTACGACTTGTTCACTAGACTTTCCAAACAAAGGGGGGATGAAAGGCTGGCTTTCATCTTTAGTTAAGACTCTTGTGTGGACTTTGTTTATTGTATTCATTGTGTTGGTTATTTCGTCCTATTTTGCTAAATGCTTCCAAAACTCTAGGGCAGAAGCCTTCTTTATAGTCAACAAAAAGGGGGGAGTTGTGAGGGCCCCGGGGCCTACCACTGGAACTGTAATACCTTAGGGCAAAGTGACCAAGGAAAAAGAGAGACACCGCTCTGAATGCAATGGTGCCACCCATGGGCATTTGCAGGCTCCGGATGATACAGCTCGTTTGTTTCGTATCACCAAGTTGAACTGCTGTGTTTTCCTTATATGTACACCCCCTGGAAGGTTCTCCCCTCTCTTCTACAGTTTTGGTCCTGGCTCACTGCAATGCTACCCTGATTTGTCTCCCATTTTCCATCTGTGTGCCCAGCCCCAATTTGTCACCTTCCTAGACCCTCTTCAGGGCAATCCACAGTGTTTGCAGTTCCACACAAAGATCCCTCACTCGCCTCGTTCACCAGCAGTTTAAGCAAGTGTGCTCCCAGCTCTGGGAGTGCAGGTCCCTCACAGAGGCTGGCTGTGGGCAGGCTGGAACACAGAAACTGAGTGCACGAGGGAACCTGGCCTCTAATACAAGGCACGAATCCCGTTGCCAGACCCAACCAATGCCTTGCATTTTTCTACATTTTCCGTCTTCTCTCATCTCACGTGTCATTTTCCCCATTTTCTCTTACTGGGAACTTGGCTTCCCTGTCCTGTCTGCAGGTCCAGCCACACGTGTGACCCTGCAGGAACAGCCTGACCCAGGGAAGTGGGAGAGGACTCTTGGTCAGGAACTGTAGTGACAGGACAAGGGGGAATGGGATCAAAGTGCAAGAGGTAGAGGAGATTTGATGATGGGAAGAAGTTCTTCACTCTCAGGGTGCTTGCCCTGACACAGGGACCAGTGCACAGAGGCTGTGGATGCCCCATCCCCAGCAACATCCAAGGCCAGGTGGGACAGGGGCCGCAGCAACCTGCTCTGCTGGGAGCTTGCTCAGCTTGGAGCCACATCATCTTTAGGGTCCCATCCAAGCAAAACCATTCAAGGATTTGATCATTCTGCCATCCCCATCTCCCACTGTGCAGCGGCCCTGAAACTTCAGTGACATCACAGCTCACAGAGGGTTCCAGGTGGAACGTCCAGGACCTGGAAACGAGCACAGCAGACACTTCACCGGCTGCCAAGGGTCAGCTGCTGCTCACCCTGCACTCTGACCCTCAGCGCGGAGGTGCTGCTGCTGCCTTGACTTTCCCTGCCGCCGGCTCTGGAGCGACAATCCCAGCAGGATGTGCTCTGCTGTGCCAATGGAGGTACAGTGCCATTCCAGGCAGGGGGCACCCGGCTTGGGCAGGCTGCAGCCATGTGGGAATGGATGGTGTGGGACAGGAAGCCCACTGGGAGATTGTGCTGCCCCTTGCAGATTGACAGAGACACTGTGGAGGCTATGGAAGTGGACCAGGGGCTGGATGATGAAGAAATGATGGAGGTGGACTCCTCCTCTACTTCCATGTCCTCCACTGTGGAGGACATGGAAGTAGACGAGGAGGACGCCATCGAGCAGATGGACGTAGATGAGGAGGATGACACCGAGGACATGGACGTTGACGAGAAGGATGAGGAGGAGCCCATGGTCCTTGGATGAAGATGGAGCCCCACAGGTAAGACAGGCAGATGCTTCCCACGCCCTGCCCACACACACACTGGGTCCCCTGACGCCCGGCTGGGGCTGGGCTGGATGGCCCCGCTCAGGGACACGGTGCCCGCAGGGGGCCTGGATTGTGCTGCCACAAGCACCAGCCCCGGCCTGCCCTGCGCTTGCCTGGGGCCACGCCTGCCCTGCCAGCCCCGGCCCAGCCCCTGGGGCCCAGCTGCCAGCCCTGCTGGGCCCTGTGCTGGCAGCTGAATCCAGCTCTGCTGTTTCCTTTCTTCCAGGGCTCATGCACATGACGGCACAAATGTCAAGCGTTTGTAAATATGTTTGAAAGATTTGAAGATTTCTGTAAATATGTTGACTACATTAGAAGTTTTCTGTAAATATGTTTTTAAAATTGTTAGCCCCTCGGATCTCATGTAAATATGTTCTCTACATTGTTGTTGTTACAGTTATAACAATTGTCATAGCAAAAAATGTGCTGTAAATCCTAGATTTGCCAATCTTCGGCAAATAAATCCTGTTTCTTTTTAAAACCTGACTTCTCTTGGCCATTCCTTTGGGCAAAGGCAGCCTTTGCACACTTGTGGGTTCCACTTGTTCTGCGTTCCCAGGGATGGAGGTCCCTGGGGGTGCTGGCACGGCCACCCTGGGGCTGGGGGTCCCTGTGCACAGGGGATCCCGCTGACACCACTCCTGGTACTGGGCACTGCTGCTCTTCCTGGCCTGGGGCACAGCGCTCTCCCCAAGAGCTCAGCTCTCAACAGCTCTCACACAGGGGGCTCTCACAGCACTGGCCCCTGCAGCCATGCCACCAAAGCAGGCAGCAAACCTTCAGCCACCCTTCCTGCTGCAGACACAGGCACTCCTGGGCCCAGAGCCGCCAGCAGGCCACAGCCATGCAAAATCCACCTGCACGCTCTCAAGGCCACCACAGCCTTGGCAACTGAGCCACCTGCATCTGGGCTGCTGCAGGGGCTGATCTTTAAGCCTTGCAGCCTCCAAAGGCCCTGGGCTCTGCTTCCCAGCCTGCTCTGCACTGCCCTGAGCCCGCATTGTTCCAGAGACAAAAGCCAAGACAGGCAATCCTCACCCTGCCTGCATTCCTGCTGCTGCCAGCGGCCACTGGACCCTGGGTCCCACGCGGGTGACAGCTGCAGGGACAGGGCAGCCTGTGCTGGGCAGGGGGCACGGGGCTTTGGGCCCTGGAGCTGCTGCTGCTGCTGCTGCTGCTGGGGGCCATGGGCCCAAAAGGGCCCTGAGCTCAGCCCCTGCCCGGGCAGCTGCCCCCAAAGCCCCACATTCCCTGAGCATCCCCATCACACCTGCCAGGGGGAAATCCCACGGGCTTCAGGCAAGAAATTCCCCATAGTGACTAAACCAAAGGGTCCAAGGGGAACGTCAGCACCAGCTGATGTTTACAGCACCTTGACAATGGTGGCTGCAGGGCAGGTGAGATCTCCAGGGCCTCTGGCAGGGCCTGCTCTGCACGTGAGCCTGTGCGGCTGCTCCCAGTGGGACACAGCACCGGGATCAGGCCAGCTCTCAGCCCCTTACAGCTGATCCCAAGGAACAGGCTCAGAAAGCATTTCCAGACCACTTCCTGTAGATATTTCAAAGGACTACATGTCATTCTAGGAAGCCACCTTGCACATTTAGTTTTTGTGTTGTGGCATGAGAAGCCATGAAGGTGCCTCTGAATGTGCACTCAGGGCACTTTTACTGCCATCCCAAAGGGATCACAAAGGACAGGCCTCTCCTTTCAGCACTGCTGAGCTCCTCAATGAAGTCAGCAATGAAGTCTCAGTTAGTTGTAGTTTTTGGAGGTCCAGGGGCCTACCACTGCAACTCTAATACCTCATTAGTACTATGACGAACTTAAGTAAGTTGCGGCACCCCTCTAAAGCAATGATCTTGCCCATTGGCTTTTGTAGGGTCATGGGGATTCAGGTAATTTTCATGATATCATGAAGTTTTTTCTTTCCTTCTATGTACTCCCCTAGGTGTTCTCCCCTTTCTTATCCTCTATTGGTCCTAAGTTACTGCACACAAGGTCCTTTTTTCCTGCATATAAAACCTTGTGTGCCCAGCCCCATTTTCTCTCCCTCCCTGGACCCTCTCCAGCACAAACCACACTGTTTGGAGTTCCACACGAATGCTCCTCTCTTGCCTCATCCATCATCCATTCAAGCAAGCCTGCTCCCAGCTCTGGGAGTGCACGTCTCACACAGAGGTTGGCTGTGGACATGCCACAACAAGGGGTGCCCAAACAGGGACCTTCTTTGAGAATTCCTGAGAGCGATTCCAGTGACGATTTGACTGTTCCACAGTCACGGGACAGAAGACGCCTTGGGTCAGCCTCCGCCCTGGAGTGAGAGCTGAGTTTTATCAGGGCTTACTGAAGGCAGCGTTGGCACCCTCCAGCAGCAAGAGGGCCGACTCGATGGACAAAGCCCACGGGATATTTTGAAACACCTGCATCCAGAGCCACCAGAGCAGTGAGCTGGGGGACAGCCACCAGCAGTGCAGGATCTTTGGGTCATCTTTTAGGCCTGTGGGTGGGCCCCCCTTTACATCAGGGGCAGCTCTGGGTAACAAATTATCCAAAGACGAGAGGAACATATATGTTCGAGTCAGGGAGGTTCTCCTTTCAGAATGGAAGACTTTTACTAAGGACAGTTTGAAGTCATTTGTTCATTGGCTGTTTACGGAGCTCCCAGACATTTCTGTTGATTCAGTTCATCATGTAGCATTTTGGGACTGAGCTAGGGAAAGACTCTATTTTTAGAAAACTCAGGGAGTGATAAGAGTCGCAACATTTTCCACAATTTTTCACATGTTTTATGCAGCTTTCTCAAGAGTTCAAAGTTCTTATATTCAATCCAGTCTTTGCGTTCCGCCCACAGCATTCCTGAACCCACTGACACCATTAGGATGAGAGACAGAAACTGCTGTAAAGCACAGACGAGCCAGCTGCTGTCTGACATCTCCCCTCTTTCTCTACCCCCTGCCCACATCTGTACGGATCACACAGGCTTGGATTCTACCCTAACCCATTCTCCAGTACCTCTCCTCACTGGATCCCCCTCAGATAGCCCACAAAATGGAGTCTTTCCTCTGGAGGGGGTCGTCAATGTCAAACTCCCTCCCACCCCCAGCTCTCTCATCAAATCCTCCCCCTGTGTTGGGTCCTACCCCTGCATCAGGAACCACCCCTGCACTGGGTTCCAGCGCTTCCTTGCCTACTCCCGCTGCCCTACCCCCTCCAACTCAGCCCCTTGCGGATCCCACACTGTCGGAGCCGGAACTGTGAGGGGTGGTAACCGGAAGGCCGCCATCTTGGCTACCAAAGGCCCACAACACCGCGCCGGGCCAGGCACGCCAAGGCCCCGCTCCTCTGCCAGAGACCAAGTTCCCTCTTCTGGAGAGGAGAGGGTAAGTTCATCCCACCTTCAGCATGAGCCTGAGGATTCTTCGACAAGAATGTGGAAGCTTGCGGCTGAAGAGGGGTACTGGGAATTGGTAGCTAAAATACAAGCAGCACTGCTGCAGTACCAGAGGGGGACTAAGCCCCAGTTGGAAGCTGTCATACATAGCAGATGAAAGACCTTAATAAAGCAGCGCAAGACCATGGGAGGGGCTTGCCCTATATTAATCATTTGTTAAATAACATCTATCCAATACATGTGTTGTTGCCCCACAATTTGCGCCATTTTATGCACATCCTACTTTCTCCCACTGAAATTATTCTGTGGGAAGGAATGGGGAAAAAACTCCTACAACAACTATTAAAAGACTATGCTAGAGAAGACAGGCGGGCATACCTAACACTAGACCATCTAGCCAGTGAGGAAGATTTCACTAAACCTAATTCAATAGACCTTCCCTGAGCTCTGTTAGAAGAGACCTGCAGGGACCTGGGAAATCCCTTCTAAAATTTATTGATCCCCTTACACAAGCAATAGAGAAGAAACTTGAACATCCAAAAGCCAGGAAGGTACTGCTTACTAAACTTGCTGAAACAAATGCTAACAACACCTTTAAAGACATTTTACCTTCTCTACCCCTCAACAGAAAGCCTACCATTGCACAAATGGTCGAGGCATGCACACTTAGGGCATCCTTACACTGTGATGCTAGCCGAGATAATGCTTCCTGTCACGGTGTAGCAGACGTGCTAGTAGCCTCCCAGCTTATTCCCTGGCACACACATGAAAAAGGATCTTGCTTTAAATGTGGAGAGATGAGGCATTCTCAATAGAATTGTAAAAATACAGGCTATTACGAGGGACCTTCTAGGTGTCACAGCCACTATCCCCACTGCCCCCTTCGTCCACATGCTTTACAACATCACCAAAACCGGTGGCCTGCGGGAAACCCTGCACACACACAGAAAGGCCCCGCACAATGACACCAAACGCGAGGCCGTTCCGCCCTACTCTCCCCAACATCGTGGAGAACCAGCACAGCGACCTTCTCAGATCCAGCGGGACAGCTCGATCACTGCAGAAAACTCGACAGAAGACAGCTCTGCCCTAGAACCTAAAGGCATCTAGTAAGCGCCTTTTCAATTCCAATCCACGATATTTATGTTCACCATATTCCCACAGGCAAATACGAGCCTGAAGAACGGCCCAGAGACATTTTGATTTTAACCAACACCAGGGAAGGGATGGAGGCACTCACTATACTACCTGAGGTACTCGCCTTGACGTCTTTGCAGGAGATAACTGTCCAGGCTCTATGCTTAGACTCTCCCCTTTTCATTCCAAAAGGAACAGTTATAGCCAGTGCCTACCTCCTACTGGACATGACCACCCCACCAGCTGATCCAATGGTGATGTGGGCACAGACAACAGGCAGAAACAGTCCCATTCTAACGTGTGCTTTGTCATGTAAAGGGAGAAAGAGATGTCTTTCACGAGTATTAGATACAGGAGCTGACATCACGTTAATTTCCTGCTCTGATTGGCTAAAAGAATGGCCCCTGGTTCCAGCTGCTGGGGTAATTTTAGCCATTGGGAGAGCCACTACCAGTTTCTGGAGTCAAGGTACCATCTGCATCAAGGTCCTGAGGGCACAGTTGCTACAGTAAGATCATTCGTCACCCAGGCACCAAAAACAATTTGAGAAGAAGACCTCTTGTCCCAAAGGGGGACAGGGCTAGAGATCCTATCAATACCTCAGGATTTCTAGACGGGGCCACTGAGTAGCGTGCCACCCTTCAGTCAACCTGCAAGTTCAACGACCCCATATGGGTGGATCAGTGGCTCCTCCCAGGCAGAAAGTTAAAGGCCCTGCAGTCCCACGTGCAGGAGCAGCTGTCTAT
Organism: Melospiza melodia melodia; assembly: GCF_035770615.1. Classification (NCBI taxonomy): domain Eukaryota; kingdom Metazoa; phylum Chordata; class Aves; order Passeriformes; family Passerellidae; genus Melospiza; species Melospiza melodia. The sequence goes on along the minus strand of NW_026948796.1, from coordinate 2,252,597 downwards.
GGGCCACATTGTACCATCCACTAGCCCCTGCAATGCACCTGTCATTACCATATGAAAGCCTGGCAAAGACAAGAGGCGGCTGCTGCAGGAACTCAGGAAAATCAACGAGGCCATCGAGGACACGGGTGCCCTCAGCCTCCAGCCTGCCCTCAGCCTCCATGATACCCCGAGACTGGTAGATACTTGTTATACTTCTAAATGGCTGCTTTTTTGACTTCTCCTTGCACCCCAATGAAAGCCCCTTGTTTGCTTTTTCCGTCCCCAAATCGACAAGCACCTTAACAGAGGTACCAGTGGACTGTATTGCCTCAAGGGAATGAAGAAGAACCCAACTACATGTCAATGCCTTGCAGCCCAATTTCTTTCGCAAAGCCGGAAAAGATGTCCTAATGCTATCATTTTTCATTACATGGACCATATATTAGTTTGTGCAGAAGCTCTGATCATTTTGGACTTTGCAGTACAGGATGCCATCACTGCGGTACAGCAGAAAGGTTTTGAGATTGCAACAGATAAAGTCCAAAAGACAGCCCCCTGGAAGTATCTCGGCCTAAAATGCACAGAGAGAACCATCACAGGCTAAACACTGCACATCAAGGACAACCCAAAGACTCTGCATGAATTCCACCAGCTCTGTGAAAGCCTCAGTTGGGTACGCTCACTGCTGGGAATCACCACAGAAGATCTCGTGCCACTGCTCCTGCTCCTTAAAGGCAGTGAAGGACTCGATTCCCGTGATCACTGACACTGCACGCAAAAGCAGCTGTACAAAAGGTATCCTGGGTGATTCAAACTAAACAGGCACACAGACACCACCCTGATTTTCCTTTCTCCCTGGCAATTCTTGGTGTAAGTCCAAAATTCCATTCAGTATTGTTTCAGGGGGACTCAACTATCTCAGATCCCCAAATACAAATTGAATGTGTCTTCAGAGCACACCAACCTACTAAAATGATAACAATCCAACAGAAAGGTATTACACAATTAATCAGGAAAGCTAGAAAACATCAGTGCTCCCTTGCAGGAAGAGACCTTGTGAATATATACTTACTTCTCACTCCAGAGCACCTCAATTGCCTACTTGAAACATCTGACCCACTGCAATACGCCTTAGACAGTCTGTAAACAGGCAAAGATCAGCCACCAATTCTACCATCAAACCATTTCTGTGCTGCACAGGATGTTCAAATTTACACGAGACCCGGCAAGATCCATTGTAGCCACCGGCCCAAATTGTCAGGAACATGGCCTTGCTTCTCTCAGAGCTGCAGTCAATCCAAGAGCACTAGAGAGTCTCCACATCTGGCAATCAGACATCCCTCACTAAGCCCCTTTCGCCAGACTAAAATACATCCACGTCTCAATCGACACCTTTTCCACTGGGATTTTTGCCTCTGCCCATGCTGGTGAAAAATCAAAGATGCTATAAAATATTACTTTTTAGTTTTTTCCACCTTAGCAGTTCCACAGGAAATTTAAACTGATAGTGCTCCTGCATATACCTCACACTGATTCCAACAAGTTTCTGTCCACTGGGGTATAAAACATGTCACAGGCATGCCACACTCCGCCACAGGACAGTCCATAGCCGAGAGGGCCCAATGTTCCATCAAAAGGATCCTTGATCAACTGAGAGGGGTACTCCAGATATTATCTTCCATTGAGAGACTGGCCAAGGCCTTTTATGTATTCAACTTTTTGAACAACTCATTTATGGAGCCAACTCCCCCAGTCATCAGGCAGTTTACTAATTCAGCTGCAGCCCAATTAAAAGAACAGCCACCTGTGTTGAGCAAAGACCCTGAATCTAAACAAATTTATGGGCCCTTTCCCATTAAATACTTGGGGAAGAGAAGATGCCCTTGTCTTTACAGCAACACTACTAAGATGGATCCCAGCAAAATACATAAAAACTCTTTCTGGGAATGGTGAGGCAAACACCAGGGCCACCACCAGAAGAACAGAATGGAAGCCTAAGATGGACTGCAGCAGCCTGGAAAAGAAGAAGGAGAAGGACAGAAGAAGATCTCCTAAGCAGCGCTGACCACACACACCAAGACCAAGATAGCTCAGACACCACTAACCAGGATTTATGTCTAAACATTTGTAAAAATTATATTTTAGCATTGATACATGATTCTTCTAATACGCTGTGTTCACACCCTTGACTTACAGAAGAGAAAGTTTAGTGGCACCAGAATTTAAATTTCATCTTCTAATCACTTTATCTGTTTAATTTTTGGCCACCAAGGCCTTCAGATACTAAATTAGCTAAAGTCAGAGGATGCTGCCGTTGGTTGCTGCTGCAGCAGGAATCTGGATGCTCCTCACTGAGCCACATGCCTTCAGCTGGGCGCTTCCACAGACAAGCCACAATTTCTTGTCCATGGCCATGCCTGTCAGGCATTTGAAGGCATGTGTTTTTTCAACCTGCTGTCACATAGGGAGTCAGTATACCAGGGCATCCAGCTGCTAAAAGATCAAGGAGAAAAGATCCAGATGGAAGGCAACTACGACTGGTTCACTGGACTTTCCAAACAAAGGGGGGATGAAAGGCTGGCTTTCATCTTTAGTTAAGACTCTTGTGTGGACTTTGTTTATTGTATTCATTGTGTTGGTTATTTCGTCCTATTTTGCTAAATGTCTCCAAAATTCTATGGCAGAAACCTTCTTTATAGACAACAAAAAGGGGGGAGTTGTGAGGGCCCCGGGGCCTACCACTGGAACTGTAATACCTCAGGGCAAAGTGACCAAGGAAAAAGAGAGACACCGCTCTGAATGCAATGGTGCCACCCATGGGCATTTGCAGGCTCCGGATGATACAGCTCGTTTGTTTCGTATTACCGAGTTAAACTGCTGTGTTTTCCTTATATGTACACCCCCTGGAAGGTTCTCCCCTCTCTTCTACAGTTTTGGTCCTGGCTCACTGCAATGCTACCCTGATTTGTCTCCCATTTTCCATCTGTGTGCCCAGCCCCAATTTGTCACCTTCCTAGACCCTCTTCAGGGCAATCCACAGTGTTTGCAGTTCCACACAAAGATCCCTCACTCGCCTCGTTCACCAGCAGTTTAAGCAAGTGTGCTCCCAGCTCTGGGAGTGCAGGTCCCTCACAGAGGCTGGCTGTGGGCAGGCTGGAACACAGAAACTGAGTGCACGAGGGAACCTGGCCTCTAATACAAGGCATGAATCCCGTTGCCAGACTCAACCAATGCCTTGCATTTTTCTACATTTTCCGTCTTCTCTCATCTCACGTGTCATTTTCCCCATTTTCTCTTACTGGGAACTTGGCTTCCCTGTCCTGTCTGCAGGTCCAGCCACACGTGTGACCCTGCAGGAACAGCCTGACCCAGGGAAGTGGGAGAGGACTCTTGGTCAGGAACTGTAGTGACAGGACAAGGGGGAATGGGATCAAAGTGCAAGAGGTAGAGGAGATTTGATGATGGGAAGAAGTTCTTTACTCTCAGGGTGCTTGTCCCTGACACAGGGACCAGTGCACAGAGGCTGTGGATGCCCCATCCCCAGCAACATCCAAGGCTAGGTGGGACAGGGGCCGCAGCAACCTGCTCTGCTGGGAGCTTGCTCAGCTTGGAGCCACATCATCTTTAGGGTCCCATCCAAGCAAAACCATTCAAGGATTTGATTATTCTGCCATCCCCATCTCCCATGCACAGCGGCCCTGAAACTTCAGTGACATCACAGCTCACAGAGGGTTCCAGGTGGAACGTCCAGGACCTGGAAACGAGCACAGCAGACACTTCACCGGCTGCCAAGGGTTAGTTGCCACTCACTCTGCGCTCTGACCCTCAGCGCGGAGGTGCTGCTGTTGCCTGGGCTTTCCCTGCCGCCTGCTCTGGAGCGCCAATCCCAGCAGGATGTGCTCTGCTGTGCCAATGGAGGTACAGTGCCATGCCAGGCAGGGGGCACCCGGCTGCAGCCATGTGGGAATGGATGGTGTGGGACAGGAAGCCCACTGGGAGATTGTGCTGCCGCTTGCAGATTGACAGAGACACTGTGGAGGAGATGGAAGTGGACCTGGGCCTGGATGAGGAAGAGATGATGGAGGTGGACTCCTCCTCTACTTCCATGTCCTCCACTGTTGAGGACATGGAAGTAGAAGTGGAATACAACACCGAAGAGATGGAGGTGGATGCAGAGGATGACACCGAAGAGATGGAAGTCGATGAGAACGAGGAGGAGCCCATGGTCCTTGGATGAAGATGGAGCCCCACAGGTAAGACAGGCAGATGCTTCCCACGCCCTGCCCACACACACACTGGGTCCCCTGACGCCCGGCTGGGGCTGGGCTGGATGGCCCCGCTCAGGGACACGGTGCCCGCAGGGGGCCTGGATTGTGCTGCCACAAGCACCAGCCCCGGCCTGCCCTGCGCTTGCCTGGGGCCACGCCAGCCCTGCCAGCCCCGGCCCAGCCCCTGGGGCCCAGCTGCCAGCCCTGCTGGGCCCAGTGCTGGCAGCTGAGTCCAGCTCTGCTGCTTCCTTTCTTCCAGGGCTCATGCACATGATGGCACTGCTCCGACACCTTTGTAAATACGTTTGAAAGTTTAGAAGTTCCTGTAAATACGTTGACCACGTTAGAAGATTTCTGTAAATATGTTTTGAAGATTGTTAGCCCATCGGATCCCATGTAAATATGTTCTGTACATTGTTGTTGTTGTTGTTATAACAATTGTTATCATGACACATGTTCTGAAAATCCTAGATTTGCCGATCTTCGGCACATAAATACAGTTTCTTTTTCAAACCTGACTTCTCTTGGCCATTCCTTTGGGCACAAGCAGCCTTCGCACACTTGTGGGTTCCACTTGTTCCACGTTCCCAGGGATGGAGGTCCCTGGGGGTGCTGGCACAGCCACCCCCGGGCTGGGGGTCCCTGTGCACAGGGGCTCCCACTGACACCACTCCTGGCACTGGGCACTGCTGCACTTCCTGGCCTGGGGCACAGCGCTGTCCCCAAGAGCTCAGCTCTCACCAGCTCTCACACAGGGGGCTCTCACAGCAGTGGCCCCTGCAGCCATGCCACCAAAGCAGGCAGCAAACCTTCAGCCACCCTTCCTGCTGCAGACACAGGCACTCCTGGGCCCAGAGCCGCCAGCAGGCCACAGCCATGCAAAATCCACCTGCACAATCTCAAGGTCACCACAGCCTTGGCAACTGAGCCACCTGCATCTGTGCTGCTTCAGGGGCTGATCTTTAAGCCTTGCAGCCTCCAAAGGCCCTGGGCTCTGCTTCCCAGCCTGCTCTGCACTGCCCTGAGCCCGCTTTGTTCCAGAGACAAAAGCCAGGCCAGGGCATCCTCACCCTGCCCGCATTCCAGCTGCTGCCAGCGGCCACTGGACCCTGGGCCCCACTCGGGTGACAGCTGCAGGGACAGGGCAGCCTGTGCTGGGCAGGGGGCACGGGGCTTTGGGCCCTGGAGCTGCTGCTGCTGCTGCTGCTGCTGCTGCTGCTGCTGCTGGGGGCCATGGGCCCAACAGGGCCCCGAGCTCAGCCCCTGCCCGGGCAACTGCCCCCTAAGCCCCACATTCCCTGAGCATCCCCATCACACCTGCCAGGGGGAAATCCCATGGGCTTCAGGAAAGAAATTCACCATAGTGACTACACCACGGGGTCCAAGGGGAACGTCACCACCAGCTGATGTTAACAGCACCTTGACAATGGTGGCTGCAGGGCAGGTGAGATCTCCAGGGCCTCTGGCAGTGCCTGCTCTGCACGTGAGCCTGTGCGGCTGCTCCCAGTGGGACACAGCACTGAGCTCAGGCCAGCCCTCATCCCCTTACAGCTGATCCCAAGGAGCAGGCTCAGAAAGCAGTTTCAGACCACTTCCTGTAGATATTTCAAAGGACTACATGTCATTCTAGGAAGCCACCTTGCACATTTAGTTTTGGTGTCATGGCATGAGAAGCATGAAGGTGCCTCTGAATGTACACTCAGGGCACTTCCACTGCCATCCCATAGGGAACACAAAGGACAGGCCTCTGCTTTCACCACTGCTGAGCTCCTGACCCAGCAAGGAAGTCTGAGGTAAATGCAGGGACTGAGTGCACCAGGGGACCTGGCCTCTAATAAAAGGCCTAAATCCCTCAGGCCACTCAAACCAGTGCCTTGCATGTCTGTACATTTTTTGTCCTTTTCTCATCCTTCACGTCACTTTCCCCAAAACCTACCATTGGACAAATGGTCAAGGCATGCACCATTAGGGCATCCTTACACCATGATGCCAGCCTGTATAAGGCTAACAGTCAGGGTGTAGTAGAGGTGCTAGTAGCCTCCCAAGTTTTTCAACAACAAACATGAAAAAGAACCGTGCATTATATGCGGAGAGATGGGGTATTTTCTATAGATTTGTAAAAATAAAGGCTATCACCAGGGACCTTCTAACTCTCGCAGGCACTGTCCTCACTGCCCCCCTCGTCCACACGCTTTCCAACACCAGCAAAACCGGTGGCCTGCGGGAAACCCCACGCAGACACAGAAAGGCCCCGCGGGACGACACCAAACACGAGGCCGTTCCGCCCCAGTCTCCCCAACACCGTGAAGAACCAGCACAGTGACCTTCTCAGATCCATCAGGACAGCTCGATCGCTGCAGAAAACTCGACAGAAGACAGCTCTGCCCTGGAACCTAAAGGCAGCTGTTAGGGGCCTTTTCAATTCCAATCCATGATATTTATGTTCACCATGTTCCAACAGGCAAATACAAGCCTGAGGAACATCCCAGAGACATTTTGATTTTAACCAACACCAGGGAAGGGATGGAGGCACTCTCTATACTACCTGAGGTACTCGCCTTGACGTCTTTGCAGGAGATAACTCTCCAGGCTCTATGCTTATTCCCTCCCCTTTTCATTCCAAAAGGAACAGTTATAGCCAGTGCCTACATCCTACGGGACATGATCCCCACACCAACTGATCCAATGGTGTTGTGGCCACAGAGTACGGGCCCAAATAGACCCATTCTAAAGTGTGCTTTGTTATGTAAGGGGAGAAATAGATGTCTCTTGGGACTATTAGATACAGGAGCTGGCATCATCATAATTTCCCGCTCTGATTGGCTAAAGAATGGCTCCTGGTTCCAGCTGCTGGGGTAATTTTAGCCATCGGGAGAGCCACTACCAGCTTCTGGAGTCAAGGTACCATCTGCATGGAAGGTCCTGAGGGCACAGTTGCTACAGTAAAATCATTCGTCTCCTGGGCACCAATAACACTTTGGGGAAGGGACCTCTTGTCCCAATGGAGGACAAGGCTAGAGATCTGTCATGGTTTGATGCTGGCACAATGCCAGTGCCCCCATGAAAATACACTCTCCTTTGTTTCTGCTGTTAGATGTGACCAGTAATAAGTAAAGGAGGGTCCCACTTAGAAATGAAGAAAACTTTATTAACTAAACTACAACTATAAGTTAAAAGAAACACACAGGGAAAATGAAGACCTGCCAAAAACTTTTCCTCCTCCCCCCACCAAATCTCCAGTACATCTATCCCCAAATCACCAACTCTTAGTCCAGCAGCCCCCTTGAGATAATCAATACTCAGTTCATCAAGAGGAGTGGAGTCCTTATTGTGCCATAGGCTTCCCCAGCAAACACCAATGAAACCTCATCTGTTCCCATGTCACGTGGCACCGCCCAGAGAACATCTGCCATCGTGACCTCTTCCTTCCATCTCCAGTGCTCTCACCACTGCACATGGACCAGAGCTGCTTCTAGGGTCATCCTTAAAGGATGCTTTGTCCCGTTCCTAAAAGAGCACAGCCTCAATTTTGGAACACCTTTCTCCCCCAAATTTCACCACCTGGGGCCGAGGGGTACCAACACTGAACCCTCTTGGCTCTTAGACATTGTCTCCCCCTGGATGCAGTCTCTGTGTCACAGGAAACATGGTTCTGTCCATGGCTATAACAAGAAGAGTCCAGCTAAGGCCACTTCATCATCTCTTCCCACCTAAGATTCTTCTCTCCCAACGTCTTTCACTTGCCCAGACCTTCATCACACTTGCCCATTTCCTTCTTAATCTTCCACTCCATCCCTCTTCTAGGGAAGGTTAATGTTCTGTAAAGTTTTTATTGTAAAAAAAGGGGTTAAAAACTCAGGCTCTGCCTGCCCGGAGACTCCCACAAGCGGCCAGACACCTTCTCGCTGCACCCCCCCTTTATCCGCAAGCCGGGCTGTTCTGCCAGGACATGATATTAAATTTCAAGGCAGTCCAGGCTCTCTCTCTCTCTGTCTCCTGGGGGGGTCTGCATGATGCCTCCTGGTGCTTCTCTCTCTTTAACCCCTCCACACTCGGGGCCAGGCCTACCTCTCCCGGCCGCATGGCTTTTACCCTCCCCCGGCCCAGGCAGCAGCTGGGACAGGGGAGAGATCCGAACTCTTTCCCACCAGAAACCCAAAAGAGCTTCCCCCGGGGCGTGCTCTGCTTTTGAACCCCTGTGTTCTCAGAAGCGTGGCAATGTCCCCAGGGGCCAAAACAGGTGCCAATATTAAAATCTGAAAACCTATTGGTGTGACGACAGCATCCCAGAAAACTTACTTCCTCTCAAACCACAGAAAGATCCTATCAACTCCTCAGGATCTCTCGACGGCGCAACTGAGCAGCACGCCACACTTTGGTCAACCTGGAAGATCAATGACCCCATATGGGTGGATCAGTGGCCCCTCCCAGGCAGAAAGTTAAAGGCCCTGCAGTCCCTCGTGCAGGAGCAGCTGTCTGTGGGCCACATTGTACCATCTACTAGCCCCTGCAATGCGTCTGTCCTTGACATACAAAAGCCTGGCAAAGACAACAGGCAGCTCCTGCAGGACCTCAGGAAAATCAATGAGGTCATTGAGGACATGGGTGCCCTCCAGTCCAGCCTGCCCTCAGCCTCCATGTTAACTCGAGTTTGGCAGATGGTTGTTACAGATCTAAATGACTGCTTTTTTGACTTCTCCTTGCACCCAAGGAAAGCCCCTTGTTTGCTTTTTCCGTCCCCAAATCGACAGCACCTTTACAGAAGTACCAGTGGACCATAATGCCTCAAAGAATGAAGCAGAGCCCAACTATTTGTCAATGGCTTGGAGCCCAAATTCCCTCGCCCTTGTGGAAAAAACATACTAACCTTATTATTTTTATTACATGGGTGATACATTAGTTTGTGCAGAAGCTCAAATCATTTTGGATGTTGCAGTACAAGATGTCATCACTGTGGTACAGGAGAAAGGTTTTGAGATTGCAGCAGATAAAGTCCAAAAGACAGACCCCTGGAAGTTCCTCGGCCTAAAAAGCACAGAGAGAACCATCACACCACAAACACTGCAAATCAAGGGCAACCCAAAGACTCTGCCAGAACTCCACCAGCTCTGTGGAAGCATCAGTTGGGTATGCTCACTGCTGGGAATCTCCACAGAAGATCTCGTGCCACTGCTCCTGCTCCTTAAAGGCAGTGAAGTGCTCGATTACCGTGATCACTGACACTGGAGGCCGAAGAAACTGTACAAAAGGTATCCTGGGTGATTCAAACTAAACAGGCACACAGATACCACCCTAATTTTCCTTTCTCCCTGGCAATCCTTGGTGTAAGTCCAAAATTCCATAGATTATTGTTTCAGTGGGACTCAATTATCTCAGATGCCCACATAGAAATTGATAGGGTTTTCAGATGACACCAACCTACTAAAATGATAACAACCCAACAGAAAGTTATTGCACAACTAATAGGAAAGCTAGAAAGTGTCTGTGCTCCCTTGCAGAAGCAGACCTTGGGAATATTTACTTACTTCTCACTCCAGAGCTCCTCAATTGCCTACTTCAAACATCTGAACCACTGCAATATGCCTTAGATAGATTTTGGACAGGCAAGGATCAGCCACCAATTCTACCATCAAAACATTCCTGCGCTGCTCAGGATGTTCAAAATTACACGAGACCCGGCAAGATCCATTGTAGCCACCTGCCCAAATTGTCAGGAACATGGCCTTGCTTCTCTCAGAGCAGGAGTCAATCCAAGAGGACTACAGAGTCTCCACATCTGGCAATCAGACATCAAACACTAAGCCCTTCTGGCAGACTAAAGTACATCCACGTCTCAATCAAAAGCCTTTCCACTGGGATTTTTGCCTTTGCCCATGCTGGTGAAAAATCAAAGACACTATAAACATTAATTTTTAAGTTTTTCCACCTAAGCATATCCACGGGAACTTAAAGCTGATAAAGCTCTTGCTTATACCTTTCACTGATTCCAACAAGTTTCTCACCACTGGGGTATAAAACACGTCACAGGCATTCCACACTCCACCACAGGACAGTCCAAAGCTGAGAGGGCCCACTAATCCATCAAAATGATCCTTGATAAACTGAGAGGGAGAGTCCAGATATTATCTCCCATTGAGACACTGGCCAAGGCCTTTTACGTATTCAACTTTTGGAACAACCCATTTATGGAGACAAATTCCCCAGTCATCAGACTTTACTAATGACTAATTTACTAATTCAGCTGCAGCCTAATTAAAAGAACAGTCACCTGTGTTGATCAAAGAACCTGAATCTAAACAAATTATCAGCACCTTCCCATTGATTACTTGGGGAAGAGAAGATGCCCTTGTCTCTACAGAAACACTGGTAAGATGGATCCCAGCAAAATACATAAAAACTCTTTCTGGGAACCGTGAGGCAAACACCAGCGACACCATCAGAAGAACAGAATGGAAGCCTAAGAGAGCCAGCAGCAGCCTGAGAAAGAGCAAGGAGAAGGACAGAAGAAGATCTCCTAAGCAGTGCTGACCACACACACTAAGACCAAGATGGCTCAGAAATCATTTACCAGGACATATGACTTAACATTTGTAAAAATTATATTTTAGCATTGATATATGGTTCTTCTAATAAGCTGTGTTCACACCCTTGCCTTACAGTAGAGAAAGTTTAGTGGGACCACAACTTAAGTTCCACCTTCTAATCTCTTCATCTTTTTACTTTAAGGACACCCAAGCCTCCAGATACTAAATTACCAAAGTCAGAGGATGCTGCCGTTGGTTGCTGCTGCAGCAGGAATCTGGATGCTCCTCACTGAGCCACATGCCTTCAGCTGGGTGCCACCACAGACAAGCCACAAATTCTTGTCCATGGCCATGCCTGTCAGGCATTTGAAGGCATGTGCTTTTTCTACCTGTTCTCACATAGGGAGTCAGAGTACCAGGGCATCCAGCTGCTAAACGATCAAGGAAACAAGATCCAGATAGAAGGCAACAACGACTGGTTCACCAGACTTTCCAAACACAGGGGTTTGCGAGGCTGGCTTTCATCTTTAGTTCAGACTGTTGTGTGGGCTTTGTTTCTGTATTCATTGTGTTGGTTGTTTTGTCCTTTTTTGCTAAATGCCTGCAAAACTCGATAGCAGAAGCCTTTTTTATATATAACAAAAAGGTGGGGTTGTGAGGGCCCAGGGGTCAACCACTGGAACTGTAATACCTCAGGGCAAAGTGACCAAAGTAAAAGAGAGACACTGCTCTGAATGCTATGGTGTCACCCATGGGCATTTGCAGGCTCATGGCATTTTATTGGTATCACCCGGTACAACTGTTGTATTTTCCTTATGTGTATTTCCCCTAGAATGTCCTCGCCTCTCCTGTACCCTTTCAGTCCTGGCTCTTTCCACGGCTCCCCGGTTTTTCCCCCCAATTTTCCCTCTGAGTGCCAAGCCCCATTTTGTCTCCATTCTGGACACTCTTCGGGGCAATCCACCGATGTGTTTGCAGTTCCACACAAAGATCCCTCACTTGCCTCATTCACCAGCAGTTTAAGCAAGCGTGCTCCCAGCTCTGCGTGTGCAGTTCACACACAGAGGTTGCTGTGGGCAGGCTGCAATGCAGGGACTGAGTGCAACAGAGAACCTGGCCTCTAATAAAAGGCACGAATCCCGCAACCCACCAAAGAAAAGACATGCATGTCTCTACTTTTTCCTTATCCTCTCTGTCCTCATTCCACTTTCCCCATTTTTTCTGACTGGGAATTTGGCTTCTCTCTCTCCTGTCTGCAGGTCCAGCCACACGTGTGACCCCACAGGAACAGCCTGAAACACAGGGAAGTGGAGGAGCACATTTTGTCAAGAAATTTAGAGACAGGACAAGGAAAAATGGGATCAAACTGCAAGAGGCACAAAGGATTAGATTATGGGAAGGATTAGATAATGGGAAGAAGTTCTTTACTCTCAGAGTGCTTGTCCCTGACACAGGGACCAGTGCAGAGAGGCTGTGGATGGCCCATCCCCAGCAACATCCATGGCCAGGTGGGACAGGGGCCGCAGCAACCTGCTCTGCTGCGAGCTTGCTCAGCTTGGAACCAGATCATCTTTAGGGTCCCTTCCAAGCCAAATCATTCAAGGATTTGATCATTCTGCCATCCCCACCTCCCCCTGCGCAGCAGCCCCGAAACTTCAGTGACATCACAGCTCACAGAGGGTTCCAGGTGGAACGTCCAGGACCTGGAAACGAGCACAGCAGACACTTCAGCGGCTGCCAAGGGTCAGCTGCTGCTCACCCTGCGCTCTGACCCTCAGCGCTGAGGTGCTGCTGCTGCCTGGGCTTTTCCTGCCGCCAGCTCTGGAGTGCCAATCCCAGCAGGATGTGCTCTGCTGTGCCAATGGAGGTACAGTGCCATTCCAGGCAGGGGGCACCCGGCCTGGGCAGGCTGCAGCCATGTGGGAATGGATGGTGTGGGACAGGAAGCCCACTGGGAGATTGTGCTGCCCCATGCAGAGTGCCAGAGACACTGTGGAGGAGATGGATGTGGACCTGGGCCTGGATGAGGAAGAGATGATGGAGGTGGACTCCTCCTCTACTTCCATGTCCTCCACTGTGGAGGACATGGAAGTAGAAGTGGAAGACAACACCGAAGAGATGGAGGTGGATGCGGAGGATGACAACAAGGACATGGAAGTCGATAAGAACGAGGAGCAGCCCATGGTCCTTGGATGAAGATGGAGCCCCACAGGTAAGACAGGCAGATGCTTCCCACGCCCTGCCCACACACACACTGGGTCCCCTGACGCCCGGCTGGGGCTGGGCTGGATGGCCCCGCTCAGGGACACGGTGCCCGCAGGGGGCCTGGATTGTGCTGCCACAAGCACCAGCCCCGGCCTGCCCTGCGCTTGCCTGGGGCCACGCCAGCCCTGCCAGCCCTGGCCCAGCCCCTGGGGCCCAGCTGCCAGCCCTGCTGGGCCCTGTGCTGGCAGCTGAGTCCAGCTCTGCTGCTTCCTTTCTTCCAGGGCTCATGCACATGATGACACTGCTCCTATGCCTTTGTAAATACGTTTGTGAATTCAGAAGTTGCTTGTAAATATGTTCACTGCATTGGAAGTTCTTTGTAAATATGTTTCGAAGATTGTTAGCCCATCAGATCTCATGTAAATATGTTCTGTACATTATTCCTGTTGTTGTAATAACGATTGTCACAACGAATCTTCTTCTGTAAATCTGAGATTTGCCAATCTTTGGCAAATAAATCCTGTTTCTTTTTCAAACCTGACTTCTCTTAGCCATTCCTTTGGGCAAAGGCAGCCTTTGCACACTTGTGGGTTCCACTTGTTCCGCGTTCCCAGGGCTGGAGGTCCCTGGGGGTGTTGGCACGGCCACCCCCGGGGCTGGGGGTCCCTGAGCACAGGGGCTCCCACTGACACCACTCCTGGCCCTGGGCACTGCTGCTCTTCCTGGCCTGGGGCACAGTGCTGTCCCCAAGAGCTCAGCTCTCACCAGCTCTCACACAGGGGGCTCTCACAGCACTGGCCCCTGCAGCCATGCCACCAAAGCAGGCAGCAAACCTTCAGCCACCCTTCCTGCTGCAGCCACAGGCACTCCTGGGCCCAGAGCCGCCAGCAGGCCACAGCCATGCAAAATCCACCTGCACGCTCTCAAGGCCACCACAGCCTTGGCAACTGGGCCACCTGCATCTGGGCTGCTGCAGGGGCTGATCTTTAAGCCTTGCAGCCTCCAAAGGCCCTGGGCTCTGCTTCCCAGCCTGCTCTGCACTGCCCTGAGCCCGCATTGTTCCAGAGACAAAAGCCAAGACAGGGCATCCTCACGCTGCCCGCATTCCTGCTGCTGCCAGCGGCCACTGGCCCCTGGGCCCCACGCGGGTGACAGCTGCAGGGACAGGGCAGCCTGTACTGGGCAGGGGGCACGGGGCTTTGGGCCCTGGGGCTGCTGCTGCTGCTGCTGCTGCTGGGGGCCATGGGCCCAACAGGGCTCCGAGCTCAGCCCCTGCCCGGGCAGCTGCCCCCAAAGCCCCACACTCCCCGAGCATCGCCATCACACCTGCCAGGGGGAAATCCCACGGGCTTCAGGCAAGAAATTCCCCATAGTGACTAAACCAAAGGGTCCAAGGGGAACGTCAGCACCAGCTGATGTTTACAGCACCTTGACAATGGTGGCTGCAGGGCAGGTGAGATCTCCAGGGCCTCTGGCAGTGCCTGCTCTGCACGTGAGCCTGTGCGGCTGCTCCCAGTGGGACACAGCACTGGGCTCAGGCCAGCCCTCAGCCCCTTACAGCTGATCCCAAGGAGCAGGCTCAGAAAGCATTTCCAGACCACTTCCTGTAGATATTTCAAAGGACTACATGTCATTCTAGGAAGCCACCTTGCATATTATTTTTGGTGTCATGGCATGAGAAGCCATGAAGTTGCCTCTGATTGTGCACTTAGGTCACTTTTACTGCCATCCCAAAGGGATCACAAAGGACAGGCCTCTCCTTTCAGCACTGCTGAGCTCCTCACCCAGCAATGAAATCTCAGGAAGAGGCAGGAATTATGTGCTCCAGAGATTCTGGTCTCCAATAAATGGCATAAATTCCACAGGCTATCTAACCCAATGACCTGCATGTTTCTTTTTCCTCTTTCTCTCATCTCTCATGTCACTGTCCCCAAAACCTACCATTGCACAAATGGCCAAAGCATCAACCATTAGGATATCCTTACACCATGATGCCAGCCTAGCTAAGGCAACATTAGTTTTAGCAGAAGCTCAAATCATTTTGCATGTTGCAGTACAAGATGTCATCACCGCAGTACGGGAGAAAGGTTTTTAGATTGCAGCAGATAAATTCCAAAAGACAGACTCCTGGAAGTAGCTCGGCCTAAAAAGCGCAGAGAGAACCATCACACTCCAAACACAGCAAATCAAGGACAACCCAAAGACTTTGCCAGAACTCCACAGGCTTTGTGGAAACTGTTTTGATGTCGTGGCCTGAGAAGCCATGAAGTGCTCTGAAAGTGCACTCAGAGCACTTCCACTGCCATCCCAAATGGAACACAAAGGACAGGCCTCTGCTTTCAGCACTGCTGAGCTCCTCACCCAGCAATGAAGTCTCAGGAAGGTGCAGGAATTGAGTGTACCAGGGAACCTGGCCTCTAATAAAAGGCATGAATCCCACAGCCCACCCAACCCAAAGCCTTGTATATCTGTACCTTTTTCTTCTTCTCTCTTCTCTCGTGTCACCTTCCCCATATTCTCTGTCCGGGAGTTTGGCTTCTCTCTCTCCTGTCTGCAGGTTCAGCCACACATGTGACTCTGCAGGAAGAGCCTGACCTGCAAGCAAAGGTCACGTTATTTCAGAGGACTGCACTGCTCCAGCTTGCGGAGGAACTGGGAACTGAAGACGTGTGCTCCTCCTTTGGAGCAGCTCCTCCCCATCCCATACAGTGAGAAGTGGGATATCTACCACTGACCTCCTCCCATGCAGCAGCACCCCTGAAGTGCTGCTTTTCCCTCCCAGAATTGCCACCCTGAGCCACCCAAGGTGTCCCTCCGCTGCCAGGCTGGCTCTGATCCACAGTGGAGGTGGAACCCTGAGCCCAGCAGACACTGATTCCTTCCCTTCTAGCCCAGGTCCTAGCAGAGCACTAAAACTCCACACTAGGAGTGGATTGGGAGGCTACATGGAGAAAGGGGAATTGCTGTTGATCGGGGCAGACAGAATAAAACGCAGCTGCCAAAGGGAAATCAAAGCATCCCACAGAGTACAGCCAGGTACACTGCACATCAAGGCTGTGCTGGTGTGGAAATACTGTATTAAAAGGAATTTATGATCACTACTATCTGCCAGTAAAAATACACAGAATACATTAAGCTTCAGTTTTAAATGCAGAAAAGATATGAAATTCAGAGAGGTTTTAACCACAAACACATCTCAAGGGCCAGCCCAGCAGTGGGGTGAAGGGGAGGCAATATTTTGTTGCTACCTCTTGATGGCATTTCTTCTTCTCCTAATGCAGGAATTCTGCCTGCCCAGGACAGCAAGGATGCAGGTGAACAGCCACAGAGCTGCTCACAGATGGACAGACAGACCAAAGCTTCTCATCTTCCCCCTTCTGAGGAGGATTTCTTATTCAGCCTTTCCTTTCTCTCTTCCTTTTACCTAAAAAGATACCTGGGATAGAGTAACAGCTTGCAAGAGACAGGGAGCATCTCCTACCAAAGGGAAGTGAAGGCAAGGGTAATTATTTTGTAGAATAAATGCATGTACTCACAGACAAAAAGCTCTGGTCTTGGGAACAACTGGATTGATCCCTCCCTGTTCAAGACCAAAGAGACATTTCCCTGATCAAAGGACCTGGTCCCTCCTGTGTAAGACTGGGATGTTTGTCACAATTCAGACAGAAACATTTCAAAGCCTGTAGTCATCCAATAGGTATAAATGCTTTTAGAAAATGCAGGAAAATCCATCTTGGAGGATTTCCTATTAAAACAAGGTTTGTATTTCTGGTAGACTCTCTTTCTCTCCATCAGTCCTGTCCACTGGAAGCTGCATTGGTTGCATATGTGAGAGGACAGGTGTGATTATCTCCCCATTTTAGGGGAGGATAGGCTACATGTTCCTCCTCCACACTTGGAATGCTTTCCATGGACAGATCCAAATCTTCTCCTGCTCCTTAAATTTGTGATACACAGGACTTTTAATCTCTGTCTATCTGAGGGAGCATCCTTCCCCGCTGAAAAGTCGGGCTCTGCAGGAATTCGGTGCCCTCACCAATGTGTGCCCCTTGCTGGTGGTGGAGTGCTGGTCAGAAAGGAGTTTGTAGGATCTCCATGAAAAGGGCAACATCACATCTCCTGTCCCGGGCTCGGGCAACACCAGGACAGGGCTCTGCCAGCAAGGAAAACACAGCCAATGCTGACCTGCTCTAGTGGGAGACATCCCTGCCCACGGCAGGGAGGTGGAACAAGGTGAGCTGTGAGGTCCCTTCCAGGCCAGGCTCTGAAGGATGAAATGCCATCGCGGGCTGAACGGGAGGCGGGAGGACGATCCCCTCCTCCGCAGACACAGCCAGGGCCCGGCTGGCTGCCTCCCCCCAAAGCCCAGAGCATTCCGGGCTGTGCCACCAGTGCTGGGCAGGCCAGGTCACAGCCCCAGCAGTGGCTGTGGCAGCTCTGGGCTGTCACACAGCCGGGAATGGCCCCTGACAGGGAGCACAGCACAGCTCCAGCTGCATCCAGCCACAGCAGCCTGCCAGGGAGGGGAAGGAGGTGGATGGAATCCCATCGAGGGAATCACCCAAAGGGAAAGCACAGGAGCAGGCTCCAGAAGGGTGGTGGACTGGGGGGCCCAGCCCTCCTGTTTCTGTTCTCAGTGTGAGAAATGCTGCTCACTTCCAAAAAATTTAAAAGGTTTATTAAAACCCTATCAAAAATAAAACAGAAGACTGAATAGAGACAATATGACAGTGCTGGGAGCAGAGGATTTCCCCACCATGTGCTCACCCACACCAGGGAGGTTTCATCTTTTAACCCTTTAGCCCCCCCAAAGTTCTGTCCATCGACTCCTCCTTCCCTGCCCAGGGGTGGAGATCCCTTCCTGACACCTTGAGTGGGGCTCAGGTGCTGCCACAGGAATGAGTGACCCTCCCAAATGTCCCAAACCCAGGGCATCCCTGATAACAACACAAGGGGGTAAAACATAACTATAAAACTTCTCTGAACATTTTCTTTTTAATTGTGAGAGTCAACCATGGCATTACTCATCTGTCTAATCAGCAAGCAGAAAACAAAACCAAACCCAGGCCTGGTGCTCATGAGCTGCACCCCCAGCACAGCCAAATCCCCGAGGCTGCATCAGCCAAGGCACAAACCCTTCCTGCTCCTCCTCTGCACACTAAATGGGATTTAACCAGGAGCATCCAAACCCCAGAGCAAAACTCACAGCCCTGATGTGTTTAAGCAGCTCTTGGTGCTCCAGAGATTTCCCCTCCCCACCCACCACAGCGACCCAGGTTCATGGCACAGCAGGACAAATGTGCTGCTTTAATAAATAAACCATGAAAAACATCTCTGTTTTCAACAAAAAGATTGACACTGACACATAAAAATGTTACAGCTGTTCAAGGAAGGTCTTCTGTCTTATTTAGTTTGGGGTATTTTGAAGTCAAAACTGTGTTTGAGGGTAGGTTGGCTTGAATAATCTGATTAAAATTGCTGATTTAGACGAGTAAGTTGGAAATCTTGAATTTTAATCATGTTTCAGTATGTAGCTTCTAGACATTTCCCTTAAAAATAGTTGATTCTCTTTGATTCCTATAATTTGATACTATTCAACAACTGGGAGAACACACTGGAGCAATACATGTGTAAGAAATTACACAGCTTCACATGCTGCTAAAACAGAACCATTCGGTTAATAGCTTTTTCCCAAGAGAAATTAATTTCTTACTTATTGTTTGCATTAAGTTGCATTTGGGAAATGAAACTCAATTTAAAAAATACAAAACCACGTTTTCATTTAAGCCATTTCGTAACATTTTTTCTCCTTGACACCTTAGACAAATAAAATATGTGTATCCACAGGTAGGCACTGCATAGATGTGTTACTGAATCGTCCCTCTTCCCTGAGAGCTGCAAATCCTACAGCTACCAGACCTCATCCCTTGCTCCTCATAAAGGGAAAGAAGAGTTTCCATTCTAGTTAATTTCCCAGCTCTAAATCAACTACCCAGTGAGCAGAAATAGCTGTGAAAACCCCTCCACAAACCTGCAAGAAGGGTTCCAGCTGTGGAGGGGGAAGCAGCAAATTCCTGCTTCCACAATTGGTTTGGAACCCTTACCAATTAAAAAATATCCCACTCTTGGGATTTTTTTAACCACAACTAAAATAAATTAAAATCAATTAAAAATAAGATCACAGACTCACAGAATGGCTTGGGTGGAAAGGAACCTTAAAGCTCATCCAGTGCCATCCCCTGCCATGGCAGGGATACCTCCCACTGTCCCAATGTCCAGCCTGGCCTTGGGCACTGCCAGGGATCCAGGGGCACCCACAGCTTCTCTGGGCACCCTGTGCCAGGGCCTGCCCACCCTCACAGGGAACAATTCCTCCCTAATATTCAATCTGAACCTGCTCTCAGTTGGAATAGGTGTTATTGCATTGCCTTGGCATGATGGATCAGGAGAAAGCCCCAGGGTGTGAGCAGAGCTCCCAATGCCGCTGCTGGGGACGTGCCACCCACCTGCTCCTCAGTCACTCAGCTGCCTCACAGCCAAAAAGAGAGTGTCCAACAGGAAAAGTACTCCCAGAGGATGAAACCCTTGTCACTGCACAAATGACAAGGCCTTTATTGGGACTAAATGTCAAAGCAGAGCGACAGCGTTTATTTTCCAAACAGGAGACACTGATCCTTTGGCGACGCTGCAGGGATGGTGTTATTCCTGCTCCTGATTTAATCCCTTTATCAGCTGCAGAAGCACCAGGACAGGCTTTGGTCTCCCATGCCAGCTCTGACGCACACTGCTGTCCCCACGAGCTGTCCCCACCCCTGGGTGCTGCCTCTGCAGCCCAAAGCACCTGGAGGACCCTCTGAGCACTGGCACTCCTCCATTTGGATGCACTCTGTCCATAACGATGCTTAAAGAGACGCCGAGGAAGACTTTAATTTATAGCCCCATTCTTTTAATCTTGGTCAGCCAGATTTTTTCAGACATCTCTTTATATCTCCTTATAATATATTGGCTGGAGCAGAAGCACCAGGCAGCAGCTCCCTCCCAGGGGCTCTGCTGACATTTATAAACCAAAGCGATTTCTCTCGTGTGCTTTATGTTATCAGCTAAACCTGTCCACTTAAATTACTGCCTTGTAACCAAATCACAACTATCTGTTACTCTGCTCTGTGCACGTTTCCCAGGCTCTATACCAATATCAAGATTTGCAGAGGCTAAAAACAAGATTATAAATTAATAAACAAATGGAAAACAGGACATGCTTTCACCAGGCTCACAACTGAGGGAGGATCAGGCACGTTGTGCACCGCGTTAGTAAAAGCAGAGGGCTGCTGGTGGAATATGCAGCACGCAGTGATAACCAAAGAACCCCATCTCTCTTCTCCTAGAGCAACCAAATGACCAGTTGTGTTTCCTCACTAAAGGAGAAAGGTCTCATCCCGGGCTCCTTTCCAGCACATCATTCCACATTCCACAGGTGGGTTTGTGTTCCAGCATGGGGACAGGGCTGAGCCCCAACTCACTGCACAGCTACAGGCTGGCAAATTGTACATCACACACTCACTTGCAAACCTCCCACCAAGGTTGTGCAGTAACTGACTGCACTCCTGGCAGTGGCTTCCCCATCCCATCCCATCCCACCCCACCCCATCCCACCCCACCCCATCCCATCCCATCCCATCCCATCCCATCCCATCCCATCCCATCCCATCCCATCCCATCCCATCCCATCCCATCCCATCCCATCCCATCCCATCCCATCCCATCCCATCCCATCCCACCTCACCCCATCCCATCCCATCCCATCCCATCCCATCCCATCCCATCCCATCCCATCCCATCCCATCCCATCCCATCCCATCCCATCCCATCCCCACCCCTTGGACAAAGCTGCCAGCCACTGACTGCCCATCAAGAGGAGCCCAAGAGGGACAGGAGACTCTCCCCCTGCAGCACCACCCTGTCCCCCTTGGCACAGGAATGTCCCCTGGGAAGGCTGGAGCAAGCAGAACAAAGGTGATCCAGCTCACTGAGGCAGATTCCTGGCTTGTCCCCAAGTGAGCATCCTTGTTTGCCATTGTAAGAGAATTCAAAAATCTATCAAGGGTTTGAAAACAAGCCCCAGTTATGAGTCAGTAAGTGGCTCTGCAGCTCTCAAAAATTACCTCGGTGTGTGAGCAAGCCTCAGATAACATCTACCATCCTTTACTCTTTGTTTCTCTCCACACAGAGAGTGAGGGAAAACGGACTTTCTTTCTAGTACAGGCAACAAAGGAATTTGGAATCAATATGTGAATGTTCCAGCAAAACACACAAGCAGTGCTGCAGTACTGAAATAATCACACTGCCAGAGCATCCATAATAAGTTATCTGAGGGCACCACACCTTCTCCCTTAATAAAATAATGATTAAAAACCACCAGGAGACAAATCCCAATGAGCAGCAGAGCTCCCCAGAGCTGCCTCCCCAGCTCCAGGAGCCACCAGTGCCAGGGCTGGGGACCCGGCTGAGGCTGGGGCATCCCGTGCTGGTGGCACACAGGGCACACTGTGCCTGACTCCAGCTGTGCCTGGGTGGATGGGATGTCCCACACCAGCGTGCTCAGAGGAAAACAGAGGAGCCAGACCCAGTCTGGGCGCTCAGCTCACACCCTGACCCCAGACTCTGGTTAGAGCTGCTGACCAACGAAGCAGCAAAGCCTGCCTCCATTTTTCTTTCCCTTCTTTCCTACAAAGGCAAGTCTACCACTCTCCAGATTGTTTGTTACTTCAAAACAGAACATTTTTACATGCAAAAGGAAGACATATAACAGACACAGGTAAGAATGAGATGGATTACTGATGGGAAGAGGAGGCCCAGAACTTGAATCTCATTTCTTTCTGTCCCTTCTTCACTCAGCCTTTTGCATTAGTTCACTGTCTGGCTTTTACTGCTCCTCCCAATTAAGTGCCACTAGAAAATGTCATTAATATGCTCTGTGTCACCTCCTCCTGATAGCTGGTGGGGAGGTTTCACAGCACCAGGCCTGGAAGCTCCCCCAGCAGCTGCCCCAGCACCCCCAGCATTCCCCACCTCAGGCAGGGAGGAAGCTCAGACACCTGTGTGCACATCCCAAGTACAAACTCCTGTGACAAACTCCTCTTCCTGGGGAAGAAATGCTTTACAAATGCACTCCCTGGGCAGCTCCTCCTCCCACGGTACTGCTGGGGAGCCAGAGCTGCCTGCTGAGTGCAGCATCTCCTCAGAGCAGCACCAGCCTGGGCACTGCCTCCCCACTGCTCAGGTAACCAGGGACAGCAGGGGCTCTGCAGGGGATGGGATGCAGCAGGAACCCCTGGGGTGATGCACCATGCCCAGTGCCACGGTGCCACCTCTCCCAGGTGCTGCCCAGCTCGGGCTGGAGGAGCTGGGCTGCCTCTGCCTGCGAGCAACCAGCCCTGGTGCTGCCAGCCTGGTTTCATCACTGTTCTGTCTGATCATTGCCCAGAGGGCTGACAAGGACAGAGATGTCCTTCTCTTCCTGGGATTGCAGAGGAAACCCTCAGAGAGGAGTTCTGTCCTTACAGCATGAGCAAACAATTGGCACTGCTGCTTCCTTCTGCCTCCCAGAGCACCCAGATGGAGCAATACAGGGGTTTAGATGGTGGGTGCTGCTGCCTATTTCCCAATAAGCATCTCCTTGGAAAAGCTGCTTGGGTGAACATTCAGGGAGAGCAGCCAAGTCCAGACACCACACTCACCATGGCCAGTTCAGCCATGAGAGGCAGAAGGGCCTTTTGTATGACAAATTCCAGCAAAGGCTTATTCCAGCACGCCAAAGGGGAATCAGAGACAAAAGAGCTGGCCATGTGGTCTGCACAGGGTTAATTAGGGGTCAGTGGCCAATGGTCCAAAGGCACTGGGGTGGCACAAAGGGCAGGGCAAAGGGCACTGCCCTACAGGGAAGACGCAGAGCCAGCCACCAGGGATACCACAACCAATGAGGGAACAGGGAAAGGAGAAACTACCAGAATTTGGGACATATGGGGAAAGGAACTGGGGTGGTTCATAGTGTTGTGCAAGGCTCCATGGGGAAATTTTCCCTTTCAGCCTAGGTGGAGACTCTATAGCATAATTTAGGGCAAGGCCATGGGGATTGCCCTGAGGGATTCAAAGGATTCCACACCCAGACACACAGGGAGCAGGCAGGGCCTGATCCCCCAGCCACAGACCTTGCAGAGGCTCTTCCAGAAAGGCCTGAATGGGATGAATTGTTGAGAGACTAAATGAAGAGTTCAAAGCACCTGAAGAAAACCAAGGAAGTCTCATGTAAGAACTTCAGTTGGCTAGTTTATCTGACAAACCTTTCTGTGACATTCCAAGCTATGTTAATAAACATCCTGGAAATCAACCTGTCAGAATGGTGATGTCTAAGTATGACATCTTCTCCAACATCTGATTTTGTTCTGTGCTGCACTGGAGCAGGGACAGAAGCCATCTGAAATGCTTTCAAGCTTGCCAAGGGTGAATCTGTCCCCTGTTCAACATCCAGCACAGCTGCCGGCAGCAAAGGCATTCCTGAGAAAGCCCCAAAGCCACCCTGTTCTGGTACATCCCAACAGCAGGTGTGCTCCTGCCCAGGCTCCTCACAGGTCCCAAAGCAGCAGCTCTGCTTTCTGCTTGAACCCCACTTGAACAGGGACAGGGAAAGAATTATGGAATGGTTTGGTTGGAAGGGACCTTAAAGATCATCCAGTTCCAGCCCTCCTGCCGCAGTGATGCCACCCCAAAAGGGCTGATCCCGTTGCAGTTTCTCATTTAGCAAGAGACAAGTGACCCACTGGTGCTTGCTGTGCTGCTGCTCTCCCGTGGCTGATGCCACAGAGCTCACTGGTGGACTCGGGGTGTTAAGGGCTCCTCACACCACGATTACAGGGAGACAACCTCCACAGTAACCCCTGGGAGAACTTTCTTGCACCCAGTGATTTTTAATGCCAACCTTGCTGCAGTAATCACATCTTTAAGCACTGTCCATCAGGCCTTCAGCTCAAACACTTGTTTGGCTGAAAAGGGTTTTAGAGCCACTCTATTGTCACAGTGCTGAGAGGTCTTCTCTGTAATTTTTTCCCCTCAGCAAATAGAATGAAAACATTTTTAAAATGATGCCAGAATCCAATCCCTCCTCCCATGATTCAATCCACAGCTAGCAGAGAACAAAGCCTCACAAGGAAGAGGCTCTCCACTAAGTAACCCTTGATAAGAGATGTGAAAGCACCATTCCATTTGGACACTGGGCTGGACAGTGCTCACAACTGGCCCTTTTCCCTGAGCCAGGGCTCTCCTGTGGCACTGGGATTTATGTTCTCCCAGCTGATCAGTGGGTGCTGAGTGCTCTGAACGCTGCTATTCAAACAGAGGCACCCTGTGGGGGAGGCTGGGCTGGGCTCTCTCCTCACACCACCTGCCCAATCCACTTGGCTTCTCCTGCAGCTCCTGCAGCAAGAGGGAAGGAGGGGCACGTGAGCCCCTGGGATAAGCAGGCCATGGTTGGCAGTGCCAGAGCAGGTCCCTGTGACTGCCACCCACCCTCCATGGCAGCCAAGGTGACGATGATGATAGTGGTGGCACACCAGGGGGCCCAGCCTCATGCCCAGAGCTGAGCCTGCTGAACACACACCAAACCTCATCCCTCCCGTGCAGGGGAGCCACAAGGACAGGAGGGGTGTCTGTCACACACAGGGCACAGCGTGGCCCTCCCATGAGGTGCCTGGGCCCCCTGGGAAGTCTGGAAGTGATGGAATTGAAGGTGGAAGCCAGCGAGGAGCCTGGGGAGGAGGGATCTCAGGGAAGGAGGGGCGACAGGAGGGCTCCAGGGGGAAATACAGGGCCTCTGATGGGGGCACTGCTGCAGCATCTGCTGATGTACCTGCTGCTGCTGCTGCTGCTGCTGCAGGACGGAAATGCTTCCTGTGGCAAAGAGCTCATCCAACAAGTGCTCCATTCTCCACCTCCCTCCTGGGAGGGCTGCTCTGCCTTCAGTGCAACAGCAGCGAACACACCAGGAAAAAATAACCACAGGGCAGGAAGAAGGAGTGCCCTTTTGTAGAGTAAGGTCAACATGTTTTCACTTTGCCAGCAAAGCCTTCTCCCCAGTTTCAAGGCAGGCACTGCAGTGAGTTAGGGTGCAGCAGGAGCCATGTGCTGAGGATTTAATTCCAGGCATTTGATTTAGTTTTTCTTTTGATACTGGGCTTGAAGTCTGTGAACTGCAGCAGTTTAGGGAGTTTAATCCCACAAAGGTGCAAGCAGAAGAAACAGAGAGACCAAAGGTATCCAGCCACTCTGATATCTCATCTCTCAAATGGCACACCAGGCTGCAGAGACACTGCAGCGACCTTTGTCTCACCATGTCCCCAAGTCAACATCCATGAGAAGCTTACTTACAAAAGCCAGTTTTAATCCCTTTCCAACTCATTACATTATTTATCCCCAAGGCAGTGCTACAATCCATTCAATAATTGTCATTCCTCAGGTCTATTTGTTACTCCAGAAAGACCATCTGGGATGCTGAAGGCTTGGCTACGATCAGAGAAGATCAATGCAGGATGTAGGCAGAGAAGAACAAGGCAGCTGACCAGGAGAATTGAGAACCTGACAAAAGGAACTGAGGATGGTATTAATTTTGTGGGTTTTAGGCATCTAGCCTTTTGAGAGAGGCTTCTTTACTATGATGGAGGTTAGCACCTCCAGAACATCATCAACCATCATGTCTCCCACGTGTCACTCTCAGAGAGCCTCTCCTCCTCTCTCAGCGACTCAGGAGAGGGCCACCAAAGAACCTGGCAATGTGGAGGCACAGAAAGGACACAATAGGGGGGAATAATCCATCAGGACCAACACCAGTGTGAGAATCAGGAGGTTTAAAACAGCCCTGGTTAATCTGTTGTTGGAAACGTGGAGTTAAAGGCTAAAAGGGCTCAACTTGAGGAGGGCAAAAGAGCAAAACAGGAAACTATTTTCCAGGGGAGGGCTGGGAAGCTCAAGCAGGGAATTCATGACCAGGCCTCAGCACTCTCTCTTCCTGTCCTTAGGGTCTGAGTCTGTAACTCAGTGCTGAAATTGCAAGGATGAGACACGCATGACACAAACTCCTTCTCCCAGCTCCAGCTCCGAGTGGGAGCATTTCAGGACACGCTCTGCCGCTGTCAGGGCGTGCAGCTGACTGCCTTGGATCCCCTCTGTGCTCGATGGGTGTCAGCTGCCTCCCCTCACCCAGGCCCCAGCCCCGTGCCAGCAGTGGTGTCCCCTGTGAGAGTCTATCCGAAAATCCTTCATTTTTGCCTCACAATTGTCATGAAGAGAAAAGACCACCGAAAGGTTAAAAACTGTTGAGCCAGTTGGGAAAGAAAGTCTCATGCTTATTCAGTGTGTTCACAGGTGGTGTTTGCAGAACATGCCATGCTGAACTCGAAGGGGCATGCTGCCCTTTCTGAACAATGGATCTGGACATTCTCCCCACCTCCTGACCTGGCTGGTCTGAGCTCTGCGGTGGTTCCCCCCTCCAAGAGAAGACCCCTCTTGCCTGCCTTCAACTATCGTGACAGACAAACAGAGATGCTAATCGTCATCAAGGAACCAAGACAAGAAACCCCCCTGGCACCCCCCTTGGCACCCCCTTGGCACCCCCCTGGCACCCCCTTGGCACCCCCTTCCAGAGACTGGGACTTAACAACCGCCCTAGCTCGGGGGAGGTGTGCACGAAGGGGGGAATACTGCCCAGAATAAACGCACCTGCGAGCATTCGGCCATGAAAACAACAGAAATAAACACCCCTCCTCCTGTTCCTATTCTTTTCCCCTCCATGGAAACCTAATTTCAGCCACCCTCCCCCCAACGAAAAACGGTATATTTTTGGGGTGCAATCCGACCGTCCTTTGAGATCTCCCTGAGATGTGCACCAGTTAGCTTCAACGGCTGGACCCCTGAATGACAATGACACATTTCCCCTGTGCCTTGTTGGTTATTTTTGCAGCAAAAATCATCCGTCACCTGTTCACTCGGGCGGACCTCGACACCCCCGAGCCCAGAGCCTCCCCAGGGCCGAGGGCTCCGTGGGGCTTGGCCAGCACTGCCTGGTCCAGCTCGGGAGGTGCTGCTCCCACCCCTGGCTGCCAGACCAGCAGGATGGATGGGAAGAGCTGCCTGCCAGCCCTGCTGCCAAGGCAGAGTGAGAACTAATTTGGATAATAAAAGCTGGAATAAGGAGATGCCTTGGAGAGGGCGCTGGAATAGCTCTTTGCAAAGCTTCAATTTAAAACCTTGTTTCTACAGCTAATGCAGTGGTAAGGGACATTAGCCTGATTTCTGTCAAGAGAACTTGTCAACACTGCAGTATTTAAGATAGACATTAAAAATGTGTTTTATCTCACAGATAGATCACTGGGAAAGGAAGGAAATGTGCCACACTCGGTTCACAGGAAAATAAATTGACATTCTCCTGGGCCTAATTCGTGGATGCTGTTTTATAACACCACATGCACGAGCAGCCTCCCATTTTATCAGTATGCAGCTGAGATTGGTGCCAAATCCACTAGATAGTGGGGTTAGATACAGGAACTCACAGGGACGTGCTTCAAATGGGCAGCCAAGGACACAGAGCTGGGCATTTTCCAGCCACAGAGTATCTGAAACATTGGGCCATGTCCTGAAGGGTCAGGTCCTTCTACTGAAGGTGCTCACCAGCTGAGCCACAGCTAGCGGGGTGGGATTTCAGGGTCAAGGGGAGAAAACTGGTGATAGAAGAAAACTGTCTTGGCTTCCTCAGGACCACCAGCAGGAACTCAGCTGCTTGGTTTTTAGAGACAGTCCATGGTGAGTCAACACAAAGCAAAGAAAAGAGAGGTTGTACCCTGCAGCTTTAGGAGAGCATGCTCCTGCTCCCATCATACCCCACTCTGAGGAACTAAAACATTCCCAGGAGTCCAAGTGTATTAAGGCTGGCATGGCTCCACATGTCCCACGTGCCAGCCTTGGAGATGGGTTTGAGACATGCCCAAGAGAATGCTGGTGCCATGGCACAAAGGCTTCTCCCAGACTTGCAGCTTCTGCAGTGGAAAGTTGAAAATGCCCTTTTATTTGCAGTTGTTACACAGAAATAACAGCCATGTAACCTTGTCCCAGCCTTGGAACAGAAATCAGCTTGCAGAGGAAGCCTGAGGGAGCGCGACCCTGAGCTGCAGGCTCGAGGGCAGGAGGGTGGCTCTGCTCTGCCACGGATTCTGCTCTTGCAGGAGAACTAAATCACTACAGCAGTCAGAAATGTCCCTCGAGAAGGAAATCCTCTCAAAGATAAATCAATAACTCAGTGTAATTTTAGCATGCAGCCAGGAGAATTTACATTGCCACGAAGGCTGAGAGCTCTGCCACAGAGACAGAAGCACAGCATCATCAAACAGCCCTGCAGCAGACCCTGCACAGAGCTCAGGCTCTGTGTTCGCTGCCAAGCCACGAGGCTGGGCTCTGCATTTTGGGACCCCACAGACCCAAATCACAGGGACAGCAGCAGGGATGTTGTCCAGCCAAACTCCCTTGGGACAAACCCACCTTTCCCTTTTCTCCTCTGCAGCAGCAAGGCTGCAATCATGGCAGTGCTGGCAAACACTCCAGATCCTCCACTCCAGGGTGAGACACACAAAGCTCAGCTAAACCAGGCTCAGGAGCAGAGGGGGAGTGCTCCAGCCACAGCCCCCATCCCTGGCCAGGGGGTTCCCACCAGCCAAGCCACCCATGAAACAGCACAACAAGGATGTGCCGCAGCCCCCGGTGATTAATGAGACTGCAATTTACGTAATTATATTAATGCTAAGTACACTCGGAGCAGTAAGTTCAAGGGAAGTGATGACACTGTAGAGGACAGTTCAACACTGAGCAGTAACTCCAGCAAAAAGGGGGGAGAATAAAAAAAGCCCCTAATTATTCAGTAGCTCTTCTCCCAGATTCTCAGGGTCAGCTTGGCGGAGAAGGTGGCCTGAATTATATTTTCGTTTCCAGAACATCAACAGAATTGCTAAGTGAGTTCCAGCGGCAGTGTCAGAGCCTGCCATTGTTATGGGTGCCAGCCCCGTCCCCTCCCAAGCTCTGCCGTGTCCCTGCCAGCGCTGCCACCACCGAGCCCTGCCACCCCAGGGACACAGGACCAGCTCCTGTGCCAGTGCCTGTCCTGGTCCCCAGCACGGACAGACAAACTGCAACAACCAATTCCTCAGAAGCCAGGTGTAACCTCCATGTGTGAAGGTGCAGGAGCCTGTCCAGGATAAGCCTGAGGAGCAAACAGCCCGGTCCAGCCAGCAGAGGTTTGTGCACAGCCAGCCCTCTCCAGAGTGCCTGTTGGCACAGCCACAGCCCCTGGCAGATGTGGAGCCTGTGCCAGGGCATGCAGAGCTGGGAAGGACTGTGCCCACACACACACAGAGCTCTTCCCCTGTACGCCCACCTGGAGCCATGGACGCATTTTGGAGCACCCGTGCTGGCCACAGTCCTGTCACTCCTCACAGGTTCCTCTGGTGCCAACAAGCTCTCACACAGATTGTGCCATCAGTGCTGATGTGCTCCAAGAGCCTCAGTCTGCAAATCCAGCTTTACAGCAGTTACCAATGCACACTGGGCTTCTGCATTGCTTCATTGAGACTTGAACCTGTACAGGGGTCTGGAGTGCCAGGACACAGGGAATGGCTTCCACTGCCAGAGAGCAGGGATGGATGGGATATTGGGAATCAGGAATTGTTCCCTGGGAGGGTGGGCAGGCCCTGGCACAGGGTGCCCAGAGCAGCTGGGGCTGCCCCTGGATCCCTGGCAGTGCCCATGGCCAGGCTGGACATTGGGGCTTGGAGCAACCTGGGATGGTGGAAGGTGTCCCTGCCATGGCAGGGGATTGGAATTGGATGAGTTCAAGGCTCCTTTCCAACCCAAACCATTCTGGGACCCAATGACTCTGCACCTCTGAAATGCTGAGATCTGCCTCCAGAGCTGCCCCAAGGGCCAAGGTCAGTGCTGGAAGCTAAAGGTGCATTATGACCACCCCACACAAAGCCAGGACAATGACTTGTTTTGCTCCTACAACACACAACACAAAGCTGCCTGAAAAGCCAGGGCAGAAGAACTCTGCAAAGACTACACAAAAGAGGAGACCCCACAAGCCTCATGTGACCCCTGTGTCTGATTGAAAACCAAACTGAATTAAATGAGGGGTCACAAGTTTGGTGTCTCAGGATTGCACTCAGAGCTCTCCTGGTGCCTTCCAAGCTCAGCAGCCGCATCCAGCAAGAGGAACATGCAGAAGGCAACTCAGTGATGATTAGGAAGACACATATAAAGTTATCCATCACAGAGCAACCTGTGTGCACCTACATGTCCTGCAATACAATCAGAAATCAATAGCAAGATGCAGAAATCCTCAACCACTCAGTAAAATATAAAGAACAATTGTAATATTGATTTTAAAAGCACCACTGTAAAGACAGTTGAGAAGAAGCCTGAGAAACCAAAGTAAAATGCCTGAATTGAAACCTTTTTTTTATTTTCCCTCAGAAAGACATTAATAATGGATTTTCAATGCAAGAAGAAAAACTGAAACCCACACCAGATTCTCCTGGTAATAACAGCTTTCTGCAAAGCCCAGCTATTAATGTAACAGGGACATCCATCAATCAAGCACACAGAAAGTACTTTGAGAGCTAAAAAAAGAGCATGCAAACATCTGCTTTTGGCAACTTAAATTTTACCCTTAAGCACAAGGAACATAATAAATTAACAGGAGGTTGGGCTTGAACTTGTTTTCCTCCATCCTGGACCTGAATGCTGAGGATAAGGATGAAGGTACACAAACATGCTGATGCAGGGATATGTCATGACAAAAACTGGGCGAAAGGAGCACAATTTCATTTGCATTTTCATTTGAGAACACTGGTGCAAGAGGACACCAAGCAGGGGAGTAGCATCTCCCTGTGGGCAGTTCAGGGAGTTCCTGTGAACCCTTTTCCACCTCCAGCATCCTCAGCACATCCAAGACTGCTGGAGTGGTCCCACAGTGGAGTGACAATGTGCCAGTGTGCTCCAAGGTGCCCATGGCTCCCTCCTCGCCCAGCTCCTTCCCTGCTCCCCATGGAGCTCTGGTGATTTTGGCAGCTCCTCAGTCCCTCAGTGTTCTCTTCAACCACCACATCACACTTGGGGTCCATCCACACAGCCAAGCACTGCCTGGCGTGTCCCAGCAATCCCAGAAAAGCTGAATTGGCACCAGGGGAATGGCTGCAGAAAGCAGCTGGGGTGTCCCCACGCCTCCAGTGTCTCCCCCCTTGTAAAACACAGCAGGCCAGAGCAAGTGCTGGAGATAATGAACACAATTTATGGATTCCAGCACAGGAGGCTGCAGGCATGGCTGCAACCAAGTCTTAATAAATTCTGAAGAGTGACACCATAAAATGGCATTTTGGAAGGCTGTATTTATTGTCTCCCCATGCTTCCATCTCCAAGGTGCCACGTTACACTTAATAACAGTTTTCTCCCCAGCTGCCAGTGTTGCAAACCCTGACAAGCTAATGGTCGGGCCAGCCCTCCCCAAACACACACATCTCACCCAGTACACAGCTTTCATGGCAGGAACAGGCAAAAAGGATTAAACCAGTGCTGCCCAGCTGCTGCCCAGCCTGTCCTCTCCGTGCTGGCTCTGCAGGGCTCCCTGCCATGCAGAAGGACAGGAGTTCTGCCCCTGGAAGTGATGCAGAGGAGGAGCAGCTGCTGTGGGGTGGTACCTGCATGTCCAGTGTCCTGCTGGGACAGGAGCATCCCTGCCCTGCCCTGCTGGGAACACCAAGGCCCTGCCAGCAGAGCAGCCCCACCTGAAACTGCTGCTGCTGTCACAGCAAGCTCCGGGCAAGGCACCAGCACAGCCCTGGGGGGAACCATGGGGAACCAGGGATCCTCATGGAGAACCAGAGATCCCCATGGAAGACCATGGAGAGCCAGAGATCCTCATGGAAGACCATGGAGAACCAGAGATCGTCAAGGAAGACCATGGAGAACCAGAGATCGTCAAGGAAGACCATGGAGAACCAGAGGACCCCTGGTTCCTGGTGCCAAAAGGACAGGAAACCTCCCCATTCAGCATTCCCACCTCCCCTACCACTGCAGTGTGCACTTCCATGGTTCCATATTTAGCTTTTGGGCAACACATACAGTTTTTCTGGAGCATAATCTCCACTGAGTTTCTTGTTCTCCCTGCTGGTGTAGTGTTCTAAGCCTGCAAGAAAATCACTTTGAGCTTCAGGCAGTGCCTTGGGTGTGGATGGAGACTGGACAAGTATAAAGATGCTGCTGTTCCATCCCTGCCTGCATCGCCTGCACTGCAGAAGGCACAAAAAAAATCATGTGAACCACCTTTAGTTCTCTTTAGAATACAAAAAGGGTGACAAAAACCCCCAAACTCACATATATCAGTTTAACAAGTACAGCAAACAGTACAAACAGGAGTGCAGGTGTGTTTGGAACTCGCAGCAGACGGAGATGAGTGTGAACATCTCCTCACCCAGTGCCCCCCCTCTGGCCTCCGTGTCCCTCCTCTCTTGCCAGCTGACAGTGACCAGCTCTCCTCAGCAGCCTGGCTCTGCTCCTCCTCCAGGACAAGTCCTTTCCCCTTCAGAAAGCAAACCAAAGGTTTGGAGAGCATCTGAAGAGATCAGTGTGTGGAAGGATGATGAAACAGGAGTCAAGTGAAAGCCCCTTGACTTCTCTTCCAGCAAAGGCTCTGCCCTCATGGACCCCCTTCCCTGCAGCCTGTGGCTCCTGGCTCCAGCCCTCTGGACCCACAGCTCCCCAGCAGCTCAGACATTTCCTGCTGCCTCTTTTCAGAGGAGCCCTTTCTGTGCTTGCTTCGCTCAGACTGCAGCTATGTTAGTGGGGCAGCAGTCAGCACCACCACCAGGGCTTGCAGCCCTCTGTGAAGCCACTGTGAGATTTTCTGTCTTAAAAACGGCACTGCCAGAGAGTCCCTGATAGCTGAGCCTGGAAACACCTCTGGGATCAACCCCTGCTCCAGCCGTGTCCCCTCCAGCCCTAGGGCTGTGCTCAGGAGGGTCTGGGATGTCCCAGGATCCAACACCTCTCTTGTGGAGATGGCCTGCTCCAGCCACCCTGCAGTTACCATTTTTCTGTGTTTAAGCAGTGTTTTCTGTATGTTTTGCTGCTGGGATGGCAGCACAGCCAGTGGGGCAGCAGCCACTCATCCAGCATTTCCTCAGACAGTCTATAAATACCTGCACTCCACCTGTAAAACCCATCACCATGTGCACCCCCCTTACAGCTCCAGCTAATTCAGATACAGCCAGGGATAACAATTTTTTGGGTATTATCTGGTGAAGAACAGACAGAAAACTGTAATTAGTAGCACCCTGGTTAGGTGAAATGATAGTGTAATTAATGAAGATCAGGTGGCCTTTGTTTCAGATAAGGAAAGCAGCAGATTCTATCAAAATGTAAATGCAGCTCAAAATCCAGCGTCAGTGATCACTTAGAGGTGCTTTTAGAAACACCACCAGCCTGAGATGCAGAGGTTTTGCTTGGGCTGAATGACACATCCTGAAAATAAACCCTGGTCCAGGGCTAACATGTAAATTGTTGATTAGATCTATTTATTCACACCCCACAGTGATGGGGGAGTCTTGCAGCTCCCTGCTCCTCCTCTGGCTTTGCAGGATCACAGGCACATTCCTGTTATTGCTGCTTGCAAGGACTCTGCAACCCCGGGAGCTCCCCAGCAGCAGAACAGCAGCAATTCCAAGTGACAGGCTGCATACATTAATTCTGTATTCACATAACATCCCGTTGCAAGTGAATGACCCAAGCAAAACTTCCTGCAGTCTGAAGGATCAGGCAGAAAAATCAGAAGAGAGGAGCCTGAGTCTTTTGAATCAGAAATGCTGTCCCTCATTAGAATTTCCAACACCACCACCCTTACTCCTTCCAAAATGTAAACACATAATAAAAAATTAAACGTTAATATGGCATGGAGGATTATTCTTTCAATAAATGGGAATTAGCTGTACAAAACATCAGGACAGAGCCCAGGAGATTACATTTCCTTCCCCAGCTTTTGCTGGTAAAGCAGGGCTGGAAAAACAGAGCCATATTTATTTTTTAACTGGGAAGCTTCCTCAGGATGCCAAAGGAAGCAGCTTCAGTAAAGCAGAGCCATTTGTCTCAGTGTGTGTTCAAGTAAGAACAAATGCAAAACCAGCTTCTAGACCTCAAGGAGCATCAAATAGCTTTTTAATTTATGCCCCAAATTCCCTGCAGATTCTGAAATGAACAGAGGGCAGGGTTCAGAGAAAATGCCTCGCTCAGTCAAGACAGCTGGATAGATATTCTGAGTTTTCCTCAGAGGAGAAGGTGATTTGCACCAGAATGGAGCAGGCACAGCGCGTGGCTCTGGAAGGATCTGTGGAAAAAGCAGACCTGTTGCTTGTGTGACCTATAAATAAATGTATGGAAAACTGAATAACTTAGGAAAGAAAAAGGAGAAAAAAAAAAGAAACTGGAGCCCCATCTGAGCAAGAGGACAATTTGCAGGTAAGAGCTGTGAAGG
The DNA here is from genome assembly GCF_035770615.1 of Melospiza melodia melodia. Classification (NCBI taxonomy): domain Eukaryota; kingdom Metazoa; phylum Chordata; class Aves; order Passeriformes; family Passerellidae; genus Melospiza; species Melospiza melodia. The sequence goes on along the minus strand of NW_026948796.1, from coordinate 2,218,011 downwards.
AGCAAGTGAAATATTCCTCACAGGAGCCATCTGACTGTGCTGACTGCCTGAAAACCCTCTGACCTTGTCCCTGCCCGCCCAGAATCAGTTTTGTGGAAGTTTCAGTAAGTCAGGCTTTAACCCACGGGGGAAACTGCAGGGAGGAAGGGCCTGAGCAAGACCATGGAAAACACTCCCTAATTATGGAAAAAGATAATGCTGCAAAACTGTGGGTAAGGGATGTATATGATGCAGACTGAACAGCAAGGAAAAACCAGGGATTAGCCCCTAGAGCCAAGTTCTTTTGTAACAACTGCCACACATATCCCAGGGCCCAAATCCAGCAGCTCCTGGAGCATATGGCCACATGTATCCTGGGAAAAGGGCTCAGAAATGGTCATCCTGGCCACAGGCTCAGACACCTGTGCTCCAGCAAACCTTCAGTCAGGGCAGGGTCTGGGTACAGAGCCAGCAATGCCAAAGGGACAGATGTGGAAGGAGTTGGAAAGATGGTGCATCCCCTCAGGGCTGGGGCTGCCTCCTTCACCACCAGCAAATGACAGCAAACACAAGAGAGTGGGCTGAACACACAACGTCTGCAAGATATCTATAGGTCAGGGTTTAATTTATGAAATTACAGAATAAAACTGACAAATTTAGGAAAAAAAAATATCTGCAGGAATGCCTGACCCCAGAGCTGCCAGCCTCTCCCAGAGTGTGTGGTCAGTCACATCCTGCAGCAAACATTGCAGTGCCTGCAGTGCCTGTCCCACACAAGATCACACATTTGAAGCCTGAGGGAGTTGCTGTGATTATGTTTGATCAAACCTTCATAACTGTTTCAGTGACCCTGGGACCCAAGTCCCATGTTTTGAAAGCATATTCCCCCAGGAATTTCCCATTTCCCAAGGAAAAGGTTGGAGCTTTGGGCCTGCTGTGGCTTGCTGGCTTTGGAAGGAGGAGGGATGCTAGTCAAACTGGAAATTCAAGATAACCAAGGCTGGAGGCACTGCCAACACATTTCAGAGGAGGGAAAACATTTTTCTTCCAAAGCACTGTTACAAGCTTAAAATAAATGTGCAGACTGTTAGATAAAGACAGAGATAAAAATAGGCCTGTTATTAAATACCTCTTCTTTATTAATGAGGTTCATCCTTCTAAACAGCCACGTGAAGGTTATTGGAGCTATTGCAGAAAATCCAGCCTACTTGCACATAAAAACCAGAGCAAGGTATTCCTCATCACCCAGCACACATTTGAGCACCTCTCAGCAGCTCACAGGCTCACAGCATCCCCAGCTTGGCAGGGAGGAGATAGAAGCAAGGAATGAGAGATGTCTTCCCTGGGAAACAGTCTCTCTTCTTTCAAAGCACTTTTCCCCCACCAAACATTGTACATTTAACCACGGGAATGGTTCCACTGCTGATGTCTGCTGCTATTACACCACCAGCAGCCTGAGCATCATTAAAGTGAAGTTTGAAATTATTCTGAAAGCTGCAGCTTAAACCCCTCCTGTTGCACTAAAACCACTGCTTGACTCTCAGCACCTCATCCCCTGGTTTATGGCCACTCCTGACCACCTGAAATACCCTGCAGGGCTCAAAATTCCACAAATCACTAGCAGGAGTCATGGCTTGGCTCATGACAACACAGCACTGCACCCTTGTTTTGGCAGTGCCCACAGCCTAGCCCATGGCTCTGTGTTACAGAAGCTCAGATTTTATTCTGGCTGCTCAGAAGCACAGTTAGTTTTTGGCAGAAGGAGCATCCCTGCAAAAGTCTTTTGTAAACAGTTTGAAACCAGAACATCATGGCCAGCAAGGGACAGGACTGACCTGACACACCAAAAACCCACCCCAAGCCCACTCTGCTCCTAAACCTGAACAAGCACTGTAGGGCTCTTTCTCACCACATCAGTGCTGCCAGGACACTGCCACTTCTGCAAATGACAGAAGAGAAGTTTTACCTGCATTTGAGGGGGCAAAAGCTGGCTTCCAATTCATGGAATTTGGGGTCCCAATTCTGTACAGAAATGCTGAAACCAAGCTGCAGGGCAGGACATTTGTGCTGTGATTCCCTGCCCAGGGCTGTCATCCTTCAAACACATCCTCCTGCTGGAGCAGGGGGGTGGGAACACCTCTCTGATCACTGTCCCAGCATCTCCTGAGCCCCAGTCCTGTCCTCTCACCAACAGCTGGAGGGAAACACCACTGTCCCTCTTACCCAGACCAGGACCAGGGCATGGAGGGTGTGCTTGGTGAGCCCCATCTGCCTGGCACTGCCCCACACACCAGGCAGGAGCAGCACCTGGAGCTTCAGCCCTGGCACTTCTGCCAAGGACTTGGAATTAGGCACAAGTGTTAGAGACACTGTGCCACCTGTGATGTGAGGATGAGGGGCAAAGGAAAGCTCACAAGGGTAGGAAGCTGAGAGAGGAGCCCACGAAGGCAGCTGGCAATAAAAAGGACAGGCAGGAGATAAATTAAGGATGTGGAAAGCCTCCTATGCTAGAAGTCAGATTGAAAACAAGTAGAGGGAGAACTACCAGGGACTATAACTCAGCTTCCAAGCACTGAACATTTGCTCTCAAGTCAGTCTGGCCTTTCCTACCTGCTGGAATGATCCTCCAGCTCTCCTGTTGCTGGCCAGACAAGATTATAACAACTCCAGAGTCGAGATTCCTCCCATCTGCACATCACTAACAAACCGTTTTATAAAGAAACCTGGAGAAGAAGCATTTCATCTAGTATAGATGAGGTTTTTAAAATTCCATTTGCCTTCCCTCTATGCAAAACTGTGCTGATCTGATGAGGCTCCTATTTCCTGGATTAGACATGTCAAACTTTGCAAAAACGAGCATACCCTGGTGATTTCACTCTGTATTTCACAGCCCTCTCTTGATTGTGCTGCCATAAATATTTCAGAGACCTGCCACCACTGTCTCAGTCAGGTCTGGGTCAGTGAGAAGCCAATGGTTTGGACAGTGATGAATTCAGCAGAGCAATTAGCAAGAGTTGTTGCAGCTCAGGACATCCCAGCGAGCAGCAGGAGCAGACAAGGTGTGAGGGGACCCTCAGCAGCAGCCAGGTCACCCCCACGGGCTGTGGCACAGGCCTGGCACAGATCCTGCTGCCTCCTGCCTCCCCTGCCTCAGGAACCTCCTGTCAGCCAAATCAGTGCTGCCTCATTAGGCCACTGGAATCCCCTGGAGGACAGACTGGCAGTGAAACTGGGCTGAGGTACTGCCCATCCTCAGCCCTGTCCTTGCACAACAAGCCCTTCAAAGCAGCCCTGAAAACACCTCCCTGCCGTGGCTGCCTGCAGAACTGGGCTCCCACAGGTGTAAAACCCTGTTTGAGCAGCAAATGAGACGGGAGAAGACATGTGACAAGCAGGAGCAGCAAAGGTAGCCTGAGGATCCTTGGGAGCTGCAGCCATGGATATTTAAATGCCAAGCAATGTATCACTGGCTCCCTGCTGAACATGAGATGGTTTCATCTTTGCAGAAGCAGCACCAACAGCATGCTCACATCAGCTTCACTCTGGCAGCCTGACCAGCAGCAGCAGCTGTGGCTCCTTGGCTTTTAACTGGGAAATCATTGGGCACTGCAGAAAATTACTCTGGGCAGCACAAACAGTGGGGAGTCACTGCAGGTTCAGCTCTGCAAGGCAGAGCTTTAACCACAGCTGAAGGTGCAGGCCAGCTGAGCTCCCTGCTCTGCCCTGAGACATCCATCCAAAGCCCAGAGAGATCCACGCTGCACCGTGCCAGTCACAGTGCCAGGCTCTGCTCCATCCCTCCAGTCTGCAGGGAGCTGCTCTGCAGCAAAGGCAGCCTCTGTGCCCCACTGCTGCCTCTCTGCAGAGCAATCTGTAAATATTTTGATATTTAGGCAGTGGAGGTTCTCACTTCTCCATCTGGATTGGAAACTGGACTCATTAACTCCCAACTGTCAGCTGGAAAAGCTGCCAGAGGGTTTCTGCCACATTAGGGAGCAGCAAAGGACTGCTGCCACGGGGATGGGCAGAGCAGAGCCCTGTGCAGCCCCAGCTCTCCACTCATCACTGCTGGGGGGTGATTAATGCCCTTTTCCTTTCCCAATTAAACCCCTGCCTCTAATATCCTTGCTCTGAATCTTCACAGCAAACTCTTCCCAGAGGAGCCACTGCTGCGTGGAAAATTTCCCACCACTGCTGGGTGGAAAATCTGCTGCTCAGTGATACAACTAGATGGCCACAGAAATCCAACTTCCAATCATCATCAGAAATGCTGAACAAAATATTGGGAAATTTGGTGCCCAAATAACAAAAGTAAAATATGTTCCAGCCCCCAAGGGTACTGTCACATGGAGAAAGTGTATTCCGAAAGAAAAAAGACTGCAGAGGAAGCACAACTTTAACAAACTCTGTTACCTGACCATGAGGAGTCACAGCAGGGGTGTGAACCTTCATTCAGAGGAAAAAGCAATCCCACTCACTAAACCCCAAAAAACCTCCAGGTTCCTGTGGACTCCAACCATGGACAGAAGGAAAAGCCCTGTGGTAATGTGTTGTAATAGCCTGTTTTAAACTTCTGGGTCCCTTCCCCAGGTGTGCCAATACCCCTCCTCCCCTTCCCCCCTCGCCCCCTGCTGGGCTGTCAATCAGGCTGAACATTCCAGCAAGACGTCGTGTGGTTGGTCACTTTCAAAGGATGCCCCTCAGGCCCAGGGGTCATTGGCCTGTCTAGGTGTCATCCTCCCCTGAGACCCTGCCCCTCTCACCTGGTTGGTGGCTCACCTGTCCCCTCCCCTCCCCCTGCCCCGGGAGCTTAAAAAGGTGATCAAGCCATGCAGTTGGGATTATGTTGGAGCAGTTGCTCACATTCAGACCTCTGTAACCATGGAATAAACCTCTGGATATAACCCTCCAGCAGAATCTCCTTTTTCTCTTCACCATCGCCTGAAGCCTTTCTCATGAGGTAAACGGAGTTCCTAACAAGCCTGGACTTGTTTAGTGCCCAGCTGCAACCTCCAGCAAGCTAAAGGTGTCTCTGGGGTGATACACCGCAGTTGCTGCCTTTGGCCCAGCAGCGAGGGTCAGACTGGCCCAGGCACAATCTAACTGGTAATATTGGGATTCATATTCCAATAAAGCCCCACAGATGATGCCCAAAAGTCTAAGAGCAGAGGTGCTGGAAGCCTCTCTGGGGCACACATCTCCCTTCAGTCTGAGCCTGCACCTGGTGCATTATTTAGTGCCAAGTGAGAAAGAAGCAATGCCTAACCAAGTGTTAAAGGGCTTTGGAAGTTTCACCAACCTTTCCAGAGCTGTCAGCTCTGGCTGCCTGGCAGAAAAGACAACTGATCTTGCTTCCAAATTACAGGCAGCACAGCTCTTAGGGCAACTGTCTCTCTGTGTTTGCATCCAGCTACCTCCAGCAGCTTGAAGTGTGCTCAAAGTGCAAGGAAGCACTTGATCAAAATCCAGCTCACACTGTAAACAGCAAGGAACAAGTGCCCAAAGCATTACAGACACAACAACAATCGAATTTGGGGAGGGATTTGACAGGTTACAGGTTGATGACACTGCTGCAGTCCCAGTGGAAATGTGGGTTGATGCAATTAGCAACAGGGAACTGGAAACTCACCAGAGGAAAACTGGGAACACATCTATAAAAGATGAGCTGCTGTGCCATTGTAGAGAAGCACAAAATCCTGCGTGAGCTCAGAACAGGAACAAGTTGAAACAGGAGTGAGATGGGGGAAACGCAGCTCCAAGCTCCCTCCCAGTGCTCAGAACTGTAGATCCAAATTCTAAATTCAAACACTTGAATTTGCTTCCCCCAGGGAGACTGGCTTAGTTTGCCACAGGGATACAACGGGAGAGGGAGTGGGGGTGTCCTGGAGACATGGGCAGCAGCAGGCAAACCCTGAGCCCAGCCAGGCTCTGCTCAGCTGTCAGTGAGTGCAGCCACATGGAAAACATGGCAAGATGCAGAACCAGTGGGATGGACACGCTGCCAAGTTGCGTGGCTCTGCTGCAGCACCAAAAGGTGAATCCCTGTGCAGCCACAGCAGCAGCTGTGCCAGGTCAGCTCCCTGCCAGCCAGAGCTGAGCTCACACTGGGGAAGTGTGGCCAGAGGCTGCAGGGATGGGCTCATGCTGGCAGCAGGGCCCCAGCCTTGGCTAACACGTGCTGAAGGTGTCAGTGCCAGTCCTCACAGGGATTTCACTGCAGAAGAACCCCAGGAGACAGAAACCCAGGCTGGCAGCAGGAGACCAAGGCCGGCTCCTCTTTGTGCCACGTCCCCAGTGCTGGGGTCTGTAGCAGTCAGAACATGAGGCAGGACACCATTTAAGTCTTTACAAGAGTAACCAAAATTACTCTCCTCTGTGAATACTGACAAGCTCCCCACTTCCATAAGCCCTTCACTGCATGTGCCCAACATGGAATAACTACAAAAATGAAGCGGAATAAGGCACCCGAGCAGTGGAGAAGGTGCTTGTGAACAAACCCTGCAATGAGGTTTCTAATGATTGCAAGTATGTACATGTTCTGCTCCAGCAAAGCTGGTGGGGATCTGCCAGACTGAATAATGAGCAGGGACACCACACGCCTTCCATACATAATGGTACAGAAATGGAATATAAGTATATACTGCAGCTCTGTGGAACACAGGGGCTTTTGTAGCCATTTATGTTATACAAAGATTTACATTTGGAAAAGTCATTCTGCTATATCTGGCAGAAATTTCAAGACAAATGGAACCCATACTTATTCTTTCAATGATAATACTGAGCACAGGATAAAGCTCTTAAATTCAGAGCACTTTATAAAAAATAATTACTACTTAGTTCACCCTTGTGAGGTGGGAAGGTATTACACCTGCATATACATGAGGACACCAAAGCACAAGTGGATTAAACAGCTCGTTCAGGATCCCAGAGACAGGCTAATTGTTGAGTTATGTATGCACATGTGCATCTGTGTGTGTTTGAATGGGTTTTTGCCCCTCCAGAGCCTTCTCAGCACACAGAGGCCAAGCTGCTCTGCTGGGCTCCTGTCACCAGAGTCCCAGGCATGTCTAATGAAAGACATCAACCCAAAGAAAGGGAAGAGATTTTTTGTGATTTGCACAGATGGAACTAAAAGCTAGCTTTCAAACAGGCGAGGAACAGAAAAGCCATTGTTAAAAAGCTGTGCAGTGCTCCAGTGACAGCTCCTAATCAGCTTGCCACTGAGCAGCGCCACACCGGAGCACAGCAGACCTGGGAATCCACGTGCCAACAAAGGTTATAAAACCTGGCCCTTGACAAATGAAGAGAGAAAGGGCTGTGGAGCCAGTGACAGAGACAGCCCCCCACCCACAGGGGGCTGGCAGCCCACTCCTCCTGCTCCAGTGACCTGAAAGCCCTGGAGCAACCTCTCCCCTCCTTGGACGCTTTGCTCACCACCTCCAGTCACTGCACTGGGTCACGAGTCCTCCTCTCTGTGTGAGCACCAGCAAAAGCACACATTGTCATGGGCACAAACAGCTCTTGGAGCGTCTGCAAGGCTCCTGTCAGTGCTGGCAGGTGGGTTCCAGAGGCATGCTATAATTAGCAGTTACCTGGACGCAGGGTTTGCCACTGACCCGTGGGGTAAAACACTTCCAGGTCTTCAGGATCAGCGTCATCCTCTGTCCCCAGCTCCTTCCCACTGTCATCTTTTATGTCGCTCTCTTCTGTTTTTGTAAGGGCAAACTCCTTTTGGAGAGAAGAGATTCAGCTCATTAGCAATTGCATCTGGGTAATTTAGTGCTGGCTGAGAATACAAAATTTTTTCCCTCGCCAGCAGATTTTTTTTTTTTTGACATCTGAGATTCTTTCCACATGGTTAAATTTAGATTTAAAGTATATTAAAGGTTAAACATGCATAACTAGCATGACATTTGTGCTGAACAAAGCAACGCAGCTTATTTCCTATTCCAGAGCAGGTTGCAGGTTTCAAACCAGCTCTCACAGAGCCTTACCTGTATTTCCTCCTGTCAGAGGCAGGAGCCCTGGCTATTATTAGGGTTGTATAACGTTGTAAGACCCCTTTTTCCCTTGCCTAAAAATATGTCAAGCTTTTAACTTTTTCAGCTGAAATTTTCCACACGAGTGGAATGCCTCAAGGCTTGTTGGTTGGTTTGGGCTTTGGTGAGTTTTTTTGGGTTTTGTTGGATTGTTTTTTTTTTTTTTCTTTTTCTTAAATGCACTTATTTCAGGCTTGGAGAAGATTTCAGCTAAAATAGTTCAGCTGTTTCCAAAATAGGACACGGGAAAAAACACACCGAGCTGCCCACATGATACAAATGTGAGGATCCTCTTCTCCACCCTCTTCCAGTGTTCTCCAAGGCTTTTAAAACAATGAGGCAGGGATTTAATCACCACCTCCATGGCAAGTGCAGCACGAGGCTGGCAGAGGTGTGGGAGAACAGCCAGCACGAGCAGCTCGATGTTACACCAAGGGAAGAACAGCAGGGAAAAAAATCCTTGCTGTGAGGGAAACCTTGGTGTTCAATGGAAAGCCTCCCTAGGGAGCTGGTGGGAGTCACAAAAAACTCTGGAGAGAGCACAGAAATGACCTGTACTCTCACACCTGGCACTGACTCTGGGTCTGGGCTGTTCTGGTTCCAGCAGGAACAGATGAACTGCTCCAGGCTCATCATCCCCACAGCTCAGTGCCTGCTGAAGGGAATATTTTCAGCTTCTGAGATCACCAATTCAGTCACCACTGAGGAATTTGAGTTAACCACCCTACAGGGAATGATTAGTCCTAATTGCTGGTAATTAAGATGGAGTTACAGCTCACTTCATGAAGTGTTTGGTTCTTAATCCTTAGGATGTTTTCACAGGGAAAAATGTAAGTAAATTCAGAGGTTAACTGGGAAATTCTGGGACACATTCTGCCTTCAGTTCTTCCACTCTGGGAAAAAATGCATGCACATTTTCTGTCTGAATTTGGATGCTCTGCATATAATTATCCGTTTCCAGCCTAGAAGAGTCTTTCTGAGCAACAGAAATGTCAACCTGAGCAAAACACGCAGAGTAGCAACAACAGTGTGGATGTGGCACTTGGGGACGTGGGCTGGTGGTGGCCTTGGCAGCACTGGGTTAAAGGCTGTACTCAATGATCACAAAGGTCTCTCCCAACCTACACAATTGCACAATTCCATGATTGTGGTAACACACAAGGAAGGCTGACAAACCTATAGAATGTTTTTATTTCAGCTGTGGAAAGCGACTGCGATTTCAGAAATGCACGAGGAACCAAATCTTAACTCCTGCTTTTGCTGAGTGCATCAGGGGCTTGGAATTGTTTAAATTATAACAAATGGTTAAAGCTCAGGAACAATCACAGCCATAAAAGCCCAGGTTCTGCAGATGAAAATCAATGTTAACATTTTCTGAGCCAAGACTCAACAGGACTAAAAAAGATTGAGTGGAGCAGTTATCACTTAGCTGATTTCCACAGCTCTGTGATTATCCAAGAGGGAGTTAGTGATACAGGCTATTGTAAATTTACCACCAGGACTCCCAGTGCTGGATCTGTTCAAACACATAATGGAGACAGCTGATGTTTACCAGCTCTGCTCAGGAAAAGTGTGGGGATTAAATGCTCAGTAAGGATAAAAGGATGTGACTTGGTTCATTTAAGTGCTGCTGTCACTGCCTGGCCACAGCTGCTTTGCAATACCCCATTTTCATTAGCATTTCTAGCAAAAATGGGCAGCACCACACAAGCGATTCTTCATTTACACAGAAATCAGCAGAACCCTTTCTGGTTTGTTTTCATAATTCAAGCAGGAGAAAGACATTTCCTAAAGAATAATGGGCATTTCCTTAAAGGCAAAAAACATCTCTGTTTTATCAGTCTGAAGTCAAGTGGAGCAGCCAAAACTTACAGGCACTCTCTGTCCCAGGCTGGAGCAGGAGAGGAGCACAGAGCCCAGCAGCAGCAGCAGGCTGACCCTGGAGGTGCTGGAGAGGAGCCTGGCCCAAGGAGACATTGCCACCAGCCTGAAATGCAAAGCAAAACAAATCCAACAGTATTTTTTTTTCCATTTTTTGCAGGTTTCAGGACTCTTTACACAACACTTTGCAACACAGCATGGGATCAGGGGTGTGACATGGCAGGAGGCACAACACCTCGAGGTGTGAGCACAGGGACTCGTGGGGCTCACTGCTAATGGGGTTTGTGACAGGAAATGCCAAGAACTCATACTGACCCCACAGGGGATGATATCTCTCCTGGAAAATGTGAGGAGACCTGCAAGACTTGTTTAAAATCTCTGTGTCAGTGCCATGGATGACAACTGGAGGGGAAAATAAAAAGCCGTGCAATCCTGTGAAGGCTTTTTATGCCTGTGCCTCATTTTAAGAACTGAAGCAGCTGCGTTAATTCAAATTAAACAAAACGACCAGCTGTCCAAGGAGCAGGGGTTCATCTAATCCATATGTAGGTTTTTCTTGAGGAAAACAACATTTTGCAGAGGTCAGCAAGGTTTACTCAGTGGTTCCTACAGCACAAGGCTCTCCCTGCTGCTCAGAGCAGAGGCTCAGCCCAGCCATGGGGCCAGGAGCTGGCTCTGACCATGTTCAGGTGTTCCAGGGAGCAGAGCCATGGCACAGACCCACTCTGATGGGGCACAGAGCCACCCTGATGGAGCACAGAGCTACCCTGATGGAGCACAGAGCCACCCTGATGGGTACAGAGCCACCCTAATGGGGTACAGAGCCACCCTGATGGAGCACAGAGCCACCCTGATGGGGCACAGAGCCACCCTGATGGGTACAGAGCCACCCTGATGGGTACAGACCCATGGCACAGAGCCACCCTAATGGAGCACAGAGCCACCCTGATGGGTAGAGAGCAACCCTGATGGGGTACAGAGCCACCCTGATGGGTAGAGAGCAACCCTGATGGGTACAGAGCCACCCTGATGGGGCACAGAGCCATCCTGATGGGTACAGAGCCACCCTGATGGAGCACAGAGCCACCCTGATGGGTACAGAGCCACCCTGATGGGTAGAGAGCCACCCTGGTGGGGCACAGAGCCACCCTGATGGGACACAGAGCCACCCTGATGGGTACAGAGCCACCCTGATAGGGCACAGAGCCACCCTGATGGGTACAGAGCCACCGTGATGGGTACAGAGCCACCCTGATGGGGCACAGAGCCACCCTGATGGGGCACAGAGCCACCCTGATGGGTACAGAGCCACCCTGATGGGGCACAGAGCCACCCTGATGGGTACAGAGCCATGGCACAGACCCACCCTAATGGAGCACAGAGCCACCCTGATGGGGCACAGAGCCACCCTGATGGGCACAGAGCCACCCTGATGGGACACAGAGCCACCCTGATGGGGCACAGAGCCACCCTGATGGGTACAGAGCCACCCTGATGGGCACAGAGCCACCCTGATGGGTACAGAGCCACCCTGATGGGGCACAGAGCCACCCTGATGGGTACAGAGCCACCCTGATGGGTACAGAGTCACCCTGATGGGTACAGAGCCACCCTGATGGGGCACAGAGCCACCCTGATGGGGCACAGAGCCACCCTGATGGAGCACAGAGCCACCCTGATGGGTATAGAGTCACCCTGATGGGTACAGAGCCGCCCTGATGGGTACAGAGCCATGGCACAGAGCCACCCTAATGGAGCACAGAGCCACCCTGATGGGGTACAGAGTCACCCTGATGGGTACAGAGCCACCCTGATGGGGCACAGAGCACATCACGGGGAAATGAAGGCTGCTGCTGCCGCTGTGGGTGCCAGTGCCCGGGCACAGAGCGGTTGTGCCCACCCTGCGTGTGAGCACACACACGTGTGCCCCCAGTGCCTCACACGAGGCTCGGGATCCACCTGCAGCCTTCAGCTCTCTGCTGGGCTAGGGAGTGCAGCAGCCTGCCAGCACACAGGCTGCACAAGTATTTCCTTTGATTGGCTCTAAATTTACATGCTGCTAAATTAAACTAAATGAGGTCTTTTGAAAGAAGATAGGACTGATTAGTTCCGTTCAAACACTCCTTCATTACTCATCCCTCCATCAAGTCTGCTCCTACTCATATCCAGGTTTTAAAGAAGTTCCTCCCCTACACACAGTCCGAAATATCTTGCTTTGCTGTCCATCAGGGTGGCACATCAGATAGCAGAGCTGTCCCTCACTGAAGCAACCACTTTGTGTCCCACAAAGCAGAAAACCTGCTCACAGCAGCACCCACCACCAGCTCCTGGCACCAAAGAGCCTCTGCCCCCAGAAGCCTTCAGGGACGTGGAGGGAAGCCTCCTCTCCTTCCACCCTTTCACTGGTACCTTGTCCCTACACTCCACTTTGTTATTTCTTCCTCTCCCTGCTTGGTTTTTGCCAGAAAAGGAAGAGGAAACCAGGAGAGGGACAGAGCAGAGGTAACAGTGCACCTGATGTGCTTCTGCAGCCTCCAAAAACTCCTGAGCCAGGGTCTTCCTGAGCAGCAGCCTCTTCCTTTGAGCCACCTCGACCACATCAACTGGATTTTTCTCATTAATTGGTTTTGGAACAGATCTGGATTTCTGACACCCACAGCATGCCTGAGCAATGAGCATCCCCCTGCTTAACTCACACAGTTCAGGAAAGCATCACCTCCCAGTTCCTACTTCAGTGTCCCCTCTTTCCTAAAGGGTCAAAGAACCACCTCAAGGGCCCACAAGCCCTTATTAAACCACAGCTGGAGTAAAAGAAAAGCTCCCTGTTTCCATAAGCCAACCTGTGGCCAGAGCCTCCAGCTCTCTCCTGGGACATGGCCAAGCAAATCCAGGCTACAACCAACACCCAGGCTCCTGAGCTGGCACACCCAGAGCACAATGCACAGCCTCAAATTCCCTCTGCTCCCAGATCGTGATCCTTGTGCCCTTCTGGACAGTCCCACGGTCCTGACCTCAGTCCAGTGTGACCACAACACACAATTAACTCCCTCTCACCTCAGAACAAACTAAAGCTTTTTACACAGGAACAGGTTTCTTGGTTTGATTGAGGTTTTTTCAATTATAAAACAAGCAGCAAAACTGGAATAATGAAAAATAGATGTATCCCTCAAACTTTATCTGCAAGCCTGGAAATAAAAAGAGAAAAAAAAAAAAAGAAGAAAGAGAAATTCAACAAAGCAGTGGCTGAAAGCAAACACACACTCCCAATAAAAACAGAGCTCACGTGTACCGAGGAGGCTGCTAGCAAATGACAGCACAGCCTCTTCCAAGCCTCCAGCCTCCTGCCTGCCTGGCAGATGACATCTGCACAACAATTAGCACTTTGCTCAGTCCCAGGTAGGCAGGAGGAGCCAACATGTGCAACAGGGGCTCTGGAGCTCCTGGAGAGGAGCTTCTGCACAGGCTGACATCTCCTTACAGACAGACACACACAGAGAGCAGGAGACGATTTCCACACAGAATGTTCTGTGGATACAGTGGATTTCCAGAAACAACTCTCACAGCCTGTGAAGCAGAAAGGGTGGTCGTGGTGACCCCACCTGCACACGGAATGTTTGCTTGGATTTGAGGGCATCTTTGGGGATCCAGCATGTACAGCAGCCAGGCAGCAGAAAAACTGCACTAGGAAGGTCACAAATTCCCCTTGTGCAGAGTGGAGGGGCTGGTTTTTTCTCAATAATCCTTTTTGTCAAACAAAATCAGGCACTAGGGAAAGAGCAAAGGGTCAGACTCTGAGAAGTCTCCTCTGCTGGCAGTAACCCTCCTGTCAGAGATGGGGATGTTGCTGGCTGGGAGGTTCTGCTCCACAGCTCCAGAAATCCTGGTCTGCACCAACAGCAGCAGAAACAGCCCAGAGCTGTGCTCCCCCTTAGCAGGGACATTCCAGTGAGGGCAGAGCTGTGCACAGGGGGCTGCACAGCCCCGGGAATGCAGCTCCCACAGCCACAGGTGACAGCCCCAAGGCAGCCAGAGAGAGGAGCACATGTCATTGATGCCTCCTGCTGCTGGCAGCACTGCCCTCACAGCCCAGCACAGAGCCCACACTGCCCGTCCCGTGCCACTCCAACAAATCCTCCAGGAGCCTCATCTGAGCCCTGACATGCTGCTCCAGGAGAGCACACAGACATCCCAGAGCCCCTCAGCCCCAACATCAGCCTCTGGCTTTGCAGCCAGCTGGAAGCAGAATTCCAGAATCACTGAGCTTGCAAGAGACTGCCAGGACCATTGAGTCCAAGTTGTGCCTGATCCCCACCTTGTCCCCTGCCCAGAGCACTCAGTGCCACCTCCAGCCCTTCCTGGGCAGCTCCAGGGATGGGAGTTCCAAACCCCCCTGGGCAGCCCCTCCCAATCCCTGAGCCCCCTTTCCATGGGGAAATTCCTGCTGTGCCCACCCTGAGCCTGTAGGCAATTTCCTCTTGTCTTGTCCCTCATTCCCTGGGAGCAGAGCCTGACTCCAACCTGGCTCCTCCCTCCTGGAGAAGGTTCCCCTGAGCCTCCTTTTCTCCAGGCTGAGCCCCTTTCCCAGCTGCTCCTCACAGTTCCATACACTGCTGGGACTCTCCAGCCCCTTCCCAGCTCTGTTCCCTTCCCTGGACATGCTCCAGCCCCTCCATGTTTGTCTTGCCATGAGAGCTCAGAACTGGACACAAGACTGGAGGTCCCTCAGCAGTGCCAGCACAGGGGACAGGCACTGTCCTGCTCCTGCTGCCACCCCAGTGCTGATACAAAAACACCAATTATCTCCAACAATAAGCAATACCAATAAGCTAATCCCTGTTTTCACCTAGGGATGACCTGAGGGAGCAGGACTGGTATTACAGCCTTACAAACTGTCTGCAGGTTAACTCAGGGCAGGTTCCTGTCCAGCCAGCCTCACTGAGATGGCAAGGGGAGCACCAGCAGCACACTGTGCCATCCAGCACAAAGCACCAACAGAGCTCCCTCAGTGAGAGCAGGGCAGGGATGGGAACCCCCAGGCACCTCCAGCTGAAGCAGGGCACAGAGCCCTGGCGGCACTCACAGCCTCTGAGGCTGAAGGAGAAGTTCCCTGGGCAACAGCAGCTCAGGGAATGAGCTCCAGCCAGCCGTGCACGGGGGCTGTGGGACTGGAGAGGCTCTCAGGACACAGAGTGCACTCACAGCGAGCTGAGATCCCCTTCACACACAATGTCCTTCCAATGGTGGCATCCAGGGCCGAGCCCCTGTGACAGGCTGAGTGATGTGCAGTGCCACAGACAAAGAGAAGGAAATGCAGCTGACCTGACCTGCAATTTCCCTCCTCTGAGCAAGAGGGTCCCCAGGTGTGTGAGGAGCACTCATGTTTGCTGGTGTGCTACAGACACCTTGGGAGCACCCTGTGGCCAGCTGTCCCTCCTGCTTGCCAACCACACAGCTACACCAGCAGGAGAAAGAGGAGGCTTGGAGCTGAAATTCAGCCTATGCCTAGGACAGGAAACAGCTGGACAGCAAAGAGAGGATTATTGGGAGGCCACAGAGGATTACTGGGAGGCCACACTCTAATGCCCTTCCCCAGTCACTAGCTGGGTGTGCACAACCCTGTGCTTTCACACAGGACAACCTGCACACACCATCACCCGAGGTCAATGCCCAGGATGATCCCAGCAGCTCTGCTCCTCCAGGCATCCTGTCCTCAGGAAAGCACCCCTGTGCCTCCAGTGGGTGTCCCAGCCCCACTCCAGTGAGAGCCCCCAGCCCTGCCAGAGGGTCCCACCTGGGCACAAAGCCCCAGCCAGGCAGGGCAGCCCAGGGAGCAGCAGTTGTTTTCCAGCCCCCTCACACCTCCAGGATCCCAGTGGAGAGGGTGTAGCTGCCACACAGACCATTCCATTCATGTCGCTTATGAAATGGCTTTAAAAAAAACATTTATTCTTCTTGCCTGCTCCTCATCATTTACTCCTACTAGGACTCTGCTCTGGCATGTTAAAAACACTCCTACACAAAGGGAAAAGTTGTGGGAACACCTTCTTGCTGCCTACAGAGAACCCACACAGCAAGGAAGCCACACTTTGAGGCTGGTAGGAATAAACTGGGCTGGCTGGGCCCAGCCTGAGCAGGGGCAGCAGGTCCTGCTCCAAACTTGAACCAGCCCACAGGAGGGAATTGTAACACGGGCACAGGGTGGCAGGGGCAGGATAACCATGGCACAAACACATGTTTACAGAGCTTGGCATCTACTGAGCACTCATGCAACCTTTGTAACCGCTGCTAACAAATAATAACAACTATTAACAAATATTAATAACTCCTCCAGGCTACCTGTGCAGCCATCAGCTCTCATCAGCCCCTCGAGCAGCAGCTTGGCCATGACACCACCCAACACAGCTCAGACAGCCCTGCCAGGTGCCAGGAGCAGGACTGGGATGTGTCCAGCAGCAGGAGACAGCCCAGCAGTGCCTGGGCACGGTGGGGGCAGCTCCTGGCACCAGCAGCTTCACCAGCACTGCCACAGCTCCCCCAAGAGCAAGGGAGGCGTTGTTGTGTGTTGGATAAAGCCGGAACCGCCCCTTCTATGTGGCCACAGCAACCCTGACCCTGCTGTTTATACAGCTCGCACAGTTTAACACTAAGCATCGTTTAGTCTATCATTTAAATTGACTTCATTCATTCATTCAGCAAGCTGCATTCACACAAAACGCTGCTCTCCAGAGGGCAGGAGCACAGCTTTGAGCGGGGGTGGTGTGAAGGCTGAGCAAGGCTGCCCTCACCCTCGTTAGCAGCCCTGGCACAGGGGCCACGCTCATTAGTGCTGCCCGCAGAAGGGGCCACGCTCCACCGGGGCTCAGCACGACCCCAATTCCATGAGCTGCCTCCCCCAGACCCTCCACGCCAGAGACAGACTGCTGAGTCCAGCATGGGGAATCTTCTCTGCCAGCATGGAGTGTGCAGAAGCAGAGCGTGCCTCGGAGATCAGAGGCTGAATTTATCATTTATTGTTTATAAGCAGCGCATCTCTCTGAATTTCTGGCAGCTGCTCTCGCAGGGCTCTGCTCTGCCTGCACACCACATGACACTGACTCCTCAGAGCTCTGGGGTTGGCAGGGACCTCTGGGCCCACACCAGAGCACTGGTGCTGATTTGCTCCAATTTAGGACTTCAGGACTTGCCTGGAGATGAGAGTGCACAGGGACCTTCAGGACAAACATCTTTCTAAAAGCTGTCACACTGCCTGACCTCCACCACATGAAACAGCTTTTCCCTTCCTCTTCACCTCCCCACCCACCCAAATCCCAGCCAAAACACCTCTCATCCTACCCATACCTATTCCCTTCTCCCACTCCTTGCTGCAATTTCCCATGCACAGCACAGACAATAAGTGATGTTTTCTCCCCCCACCAGATCTATCCTTTCCACCAGTTCCTATTTGCAAGGTGACACGTTGCCTCACTATCCCAGGAGTCTCCCAGCATTCCGTGTGTTTTTATCCCCTCTGCTTTCCCAAGCTTGGAGAATCTAACAGGAAAGAAAGCACATGCTGCACTAACAAGGTCCCAGAGAATCCTGATGTCCCACTGCAGCTGGGCCCACGAATTGCCAAAGATTTAACTGGCTTGTTCCCAGCCTCTCTGGAAACAGCTTTTTGTATTTTCCAAGTTCCTGCTGTTCACCCATGGTTCTCATAGGGAATAACAACCTCCTTCCCCTGTCAGATGCCAGCTTCCCTATAAAGAAACTCAATTAAGAGGTTAAGAAACTATGAAAAAAAAAATTCCTGCTCAATGCTACAGAAATTCAGCAGTGATGGATCCAGCACACGACTCCCACAGCAGCAGCCACACCACACTGCCTGCCCAGCACAACCATCCCTGCCCCTGGCTGAATCTCAGTCAGGAGCCCCAGCTCAGCCTGCAGGTTTCCTTCCCACGGGGATTGCCAAGCCAAGGAACCCCTGCCAGTCCCTGCAGAGCACTGGCACAGAGCTGCCCCAACAGTGGGCACGCAAAGGACTCCTCCAGCTGCCCTATTGATCTGCCAGGAGCCACGAGCTGTGAGCTTCATGAAAAATGCATTTTCTCACCTCTCCACAGAGCGTCAGTCGGTGGTGACAGCTCTGAGTCCCCGTGACAAGCCAGGGGACCGGGAGCAGCAGGGAGCAGGATGGCACACGGGCAGCAAACATGGGGCTCACCTGCTGCATGCCCTGGGTATGTGCGCAGGAATAACATGGCATAGCAGCTTGTGGATTGAGCTCATGGAATGCCTGGCTGGATGTCCAGCCCTGGCTTGGCTCCCACATGCTTCCAGTTTTGTGGCAAGCTCCCAGATGAAAAGGCAGAGGCCACTGGGATCCACCTCGTGGGTCAAACCCAGTCAGGAGCTGCCAGACTGGCAGCAAAACCTGGGATAAAGCCCTAACAAGCCAATCTCAAACCCACCCCTGAAGGGGAGGAAGGAGCTCTCTGGGGATGAACACAACCTGCTGCCACACAGGCTCCCTCAGGACCAGTCCTGGCTTTGTCCCCAGTCCCTGCATCAATCTGGACACATCAGTGCCCACGCTGGGGCTCAGCTGCTCCATTCCAACACTGACACCGTGGTTACAAACACTGAGGTCAGCAGCAGTAGCTCCCTGTGCTTGGATCAAAGGCTTGATGCAAGTTTGCTTTTTTTCCGTCCCTGCACTGGTCCTTTCTCAGTGGTTGCAGAGGATGCCTTTGTTCAGCAATTAAATAAGCCCTGGGACAGGAATGAGCATGAAGGGAGAGCTGAGAGATTGCCAGTCCCACCATCCAGAAGTGACTCTTGTGGTCATTGCCGTTCCTCTATCCAGGCATTTCCCACCAAGACTGAAAAGCAACTCTTGCTCCCCAACCATCAAAGCTTCCCCAGGACAAAGCCAAAGCAGAACAGCCAGCCACTGCAGGCAGCATTCCTTCAACAGGGTTTTTCCTAAGGAAATTTAAATTAAAACAAGTCCCAAGGCCTGCAAATGCAGAAGCAAATGCACAGACACAGAAAGCACAAAGAGAACATAATCCCTTCCCTCTCATGTTGTTCATCTGCCACCCCTGCTTTGGGGAATGGTTTGTTGCCTTTTAGAGCTATTTTAGATGTTACTTGCAGCAATGTGTGGAGAAAACAGTTGAAATGCAATGGTGCAGCATTCTTTTTAATTAAACAATCCCTCAGGCACCACGGAATCGCTCCAGTCAAGCCCAGGACACTGCAGGTCTGCCTCCTCCAGCACAGCAGAAGGTCTCCCAGGCCCCTCTGGAGGTCTGCTATCAGATGGCCCAGATCTTCTGCAGGCTTTGTCCTTCCTGCTGCCATCCTGGCTTTTTGCCCTGTCAGCCTCTGCTAAGCAGAGCTTTGATCCTCCAAGCAACTCCTGGTTCAGGGACCTTCTTTCCTTCTGCTGCCCAAACACGAAGGACATGCAGCTGGAGCTCCCCATCACCTCACCTTCAGATGGGAAGGCTTTGATGTGGTACAGAGTGCCTGGATCTGAGATTCCTCAGGTCTCTTCAAACAGCAGCAGCGGCACAGCTTGTGATCTGTGCAAAAGAGCATTTTCCTGGGGAATGGAAGTCACGCCAGCATTCATCTCCACCTTGTCATGGCAGAACAAGCTGCATCGGTGCTTCAAAGAGCTCCTCAGCCTTAAATCCTTATAAAACGTTGACTAAGTGGAGAACCTGTCTCTGAACATCTCATGAATCCCAGCAGAGGTTATGAAACAGCTTTCCTGTGACTGCCTGCACTGCCATGGGACCCTGCATGTGCCACTGGAACCGCAGCACCAAGGGCTCCCCTCACAAGGAACGCTCTGCTGCCCCAGGAGATCTGCATTCACGGGTTGTGGAGAGAGAACTAAAGAGCCAGTAAAGCTCCCAGGTCCCTCCTGGGCTCCATGACCAGGCTCCCTGCTCCTCAGAGCCGTGGGGTTCACTCAGCAGAACTTCAGCTCCATCCCCACTGCCCCTCAGCCACAGCACTCCTAAACCTGCTCTGAGGAAGAACAGAGACGTGTTCTGAGTGGGTTTCCTCCACAATTTTCTCTTCTAAGGGACAATTACTCTGTTTGTAACCTCAGTACCTTCCAGTGAAAGCACTGTTTCTCATCTGGAGCTCAGACCAACAGCAGGAGATCCAGACACTCAAAAGGAAAATCCTTTTGGTGAGACACCCTATAAAGAGCCATTTCATGGACCGGCATATCTCAGTATTGAGCAGCACTGCTCCACAGAGGGTTCTTCCTTTGACAGTCCTGGCTGTCACTGGACCTGCTGGCTCTGCAAACACCCAAGCAGCAGCCAAAGGACACAGGGACTTTCACTCCCATCTCTTGGTGTTTGCTGTGAGGTGATTGGCAAAGCCAAGAGCTCGAAATCTGCTGTCAGAGCGAGCAGCAGGCTGTTCCCTCACACACCCTCAGCTCTGATCCAAGAGGCACCTGCAGCACCTTCCTCTCTGCTGTGAGACACCAGAACATCCTGAGCAGCTGCCTGTGCATCCTGGTGGTGCCATGGCAGGTGGGACATGGCACATCCACCACAGGTTTGCCACACCACGTCTGTACATGTGTGAGCTTCTCCCACGATAACTGCAGCTCTCAGCTGTCCCCTCCTGCACAAAGGTTTTCTACCCAGCCATTCTGCAGAGCTCCTCCATCAGCTGCCATCTAAATGAAGCTGCTCTGTGAATCCAGGCTGTTTCAGTGACAGCCTCCACAGTGACTTCCAGTGACCACACACGTCACACGTCAAGACAAGTTTTAGCACTGACCCCAATGAGGGAGTGAGAAATCTCCACGCACCCAGAGGCAGGCAGGGGCAGTTCCTCATATGTCAAAGGGAACAGCAGTGGAAACAGGCCACATGTTTTCTGAGGCAAGGACCCTGACAAATGGCACATTTATTGTGCTATTCAGGAAGAAACAATAACTACAGTGGCCTCCAGTCTCTAGCTCTTTTAAGTCTGTACTTAAAGAAAGAGCAAAAAAAAGACCAAAGCAAACAAGGCTTCCACAAAACCCTCTGAACAGGCTTTTAGCTGCTGGACAAAAGCGTGGCAGCAGGAACTGCTCTGCATTGTCCCATCTCGTTCCTGTTTCGTAACAGCCCCGGCACTGCAGGCAAAGCACAGCAGCAGCAAAGCCCTGCTTGGGTGCTGGAGCTGCCCTGACTCCAGCTCCTGCCTTGCCACTGTGCTCCAGGTGTGCTCCAGGTGTTTCCCAGGTGTGCTCCAGGTGTGCTCCAGGTGTGCCCCAGGAGTGCTCCAGGTGTGCCCCAGGTGTGCCTGGCTGCCCTGGCACGTGCTGCCTGCTGGGCTTGTTCATCCCAGGGCAAGGAGCAGGGAGCCAGTCCAGGCACCCATGATGCCATGAGGATTTTTTGCCATTCTTTTATGTACCTTTTATGTATTCTCAGTGCCCCTAACATGCACACTGTTAATTCCTTATGTCTGATCACTTACCATAAGCCTGGCATTCTGTTAGGTCAGAAAACCAAATATCCAAAAGGCCGCTCAGCAGGAGGCCAGAAAGCCCTAAGCTATCTTGAGAAACCAAGATCCCCTCTAAAATACATCCTGTAAACTAAAATTAAGCCCATCTAGTGACAAATACTTTGAAATAGGAAGATATCAGGCTATTCCTTCAAGCCTTTCATTGAGGCATTTTTGTTAAATATGCTAATTTGCAAGGTCTATAAATTGTATACCATGTGTGTGCATTTCAGCACATTCCACCTTGGTGAAGTGGTGCACCATAAAGATCTTTATTAAATACCAAGATAAAAACCCTTTATCCCCTAACTGTGTCTGGCTCCTCATTTTAAGACCAAGGAAAAGGCATCACCTGGTGGGTTCTGTGTGCCAAGGGCATAGAACAGCAGCACCCAGGGCTCCATGCACAGCTCCAGGATGATCTCCTGGGAACACATTCCCAGCACACATAACTCTCTGTCTAATCAGGCACTCAGCCCTGTTTTGGAGTAGATTTACAGAGAGGTTTTTTTCTCTTGGAAGCAATAATAGATGGACAGCAGGAAAGGGAAGAAATTAATGAACAAATAATCATTCCCAAAGTTGCAAATAGGAGCAATTCCTCACTCTGAGACAACTCTGGAAAACAAGATTAAAATGCTTAGGGGACATATTCTGAAAACTGCAGGTAATAGAACAGATTAAATGTATTGACACTATCTCACAGGGGACATGTACTTTTTATTCTGCTGAGGAATGTAATATTCTGCTGCTCGTTGCAGAGCTAAAAGGGTGTCCTAAAAAAAGGAACTTAACAAAGTGTTTTTAGTGGCAACTGGGTCTGATTCCAGAACACAGGTTCTCCTCTGCCCCGCCATGGGAGCCACAACCAGCACCTGCAGACACACCCAGCACACAAACACCATTAATAATCCATGCCAGCAGCACCGTTACCAAGCAGCAGAAAGGAGGCTGGGATGGCAGGGGGGTCACAGCAACGCTCTCTGCACTGATGTTGCCTAAGAGGAGGAGGCAGGGCTGCCTTCCTCCACTTCCCAGCGCCCGCAGAGCCGCGGCTGCCAGCGAACAGACTGTGCCTCAAGTAGCCGCCAGCAGAAACAATTTGTCATGTGTCAGATCAAATAAACTCTTATGAGGCCACTGTGCTCCCTGAAGCAGACGGCTGCCAAACTCCAGAGGAGAAACCCAAGGAAGCGAGCCGGCCGTGTCAGCCCCGAGTGCTTGAGGAGCCCAGCACACTCCTTGTTGTGAGACTGCAGATCCCGTGCAGCACCCCACACCAGGCAGACACCAGCAACTCCCATCAGGAACAAGGGTTTGGTGTTTAAATTAGCCCTCCACATAGTCCAGAAACTCCACATTCCTCATCCAGTGGCACAGCACATCGCTCATCCCAGGGAGGCCTGAGGAAGGCTGGTATCTGCCAGGTGTCTGGAATGGGCTGCTATGGATTATCACTTGTCTGAGCAAGTGCTTCTCCCCTCCCAGCCAGCACATGCTCTCCTGCTACAATAATTCCCTCAAAACTGCATTACAGATTACTACTTTTTCATTTTAAATAGACTTATTTTTGTTCACTCCCAAGCACCATTGCAGTTCCCCATGCATTGGGCTTGTGCCCTTGTGCTGAGGCACCTTGCAGGTCCTGTTTGCTGCATAGTCCTGCAAGAGCCACTAAAGCACAGGGCCCAGGCATGTCCTTGTCTGTGATCCTGCTGGGCAGAACAAACCCCTGAAGTTGCTGTGGGCACTTCTGCAAGAATAAATCATGCCAGCAGTACTGTGAGGATCTCAAATCTCTCACCTGCTCATGCAAAGACCAGGCTCAAGCACTCCCTGGTCTGCAGAGGGCACATCCCTCAGCCCAGGGCTCAGCCACTGGCTCCAGATGATCCAGTGGGCTCCATCTGAGAGCAGCCACCTGAGCTCTGCCACAGCCAGGAAAGCCTCTCCTTCTATAGATGATGGATAATGGCCCCATAAAAGTGAGTCTGCAAGAGGCCTGAAGTTCCTAGCTGGAAGGAGATTAGTTTATGGCACAGTGAGAGCAGCCATAGGCAGAAAGGCAGGAGATGCAAAGGAAGGACAGGAGAAGCTGGACGTGTTGCTTCAAGTCACCAGAAAGCAACATCCTGCGCCAAACCCCAGCAACAGAGCCTTGACACTGCCTATCAACAAAACGAAGTGAGCAAATGGGAAATCTGGCAGCCTAAAGCAAGGAACAAGGGAAGAACAAGGATTCAGGCATGGGGCATTCCCCCAGCATTAGCAGGGCCAGTACAAACCTCAGCTGTGAGGGGTTTTTCCAGTTTATTTAAACAGCATCCGGTGCCTGATGACGAGTTCTATTTATACCCCTTCTATCTGTGCCAGGACTCCTCTCCAGCCACAGGGACTGGCAGGAGCACAGGACCCCATCCATTGCTCCAGGAGCCTCTCACCAGCTCAGAACACAACCCTCAGCCGGCCCAGGCACCAGGAGAGCTGCAAAGGACTCACGGTGCTGCTTCCAGCAAGGAGCAAACAACACAGGCTGTGCCTGGAACACGGCAAGCGTTACACTGAGATCCCAGGGAGGAGGAGGAGTTTACAGCCTCCAGTCTGTCATTTCCAGCCATGCTTTTCAGGCAGGTACAGCTGCACAGACATCAGGAGTCAGGTTCCCACAGATTCCCAGCCTTTGCACGCTCCAGTTTCCAGCCAGCAGCTCTCTGGACTGTGACCCAGCCCAGCTCAGCAGTGGAAAGCAGTGCCAGCTCCAGGCACAGCCCTTGCCCCCAGCCTTTGAAGGCAGGTTAAGCAGGCAAAGCCTTAGGCATCAACCCAGGACATGGCTTGAACTCACATCTCTGAATGGAGACTCTGCCTCTGAAAAATTAATGCTTTGTTCAGCTCTCTGCCTTTGAGAGATTTCTGCAAGAATCAAAGGGCTGGAGTGCAGTGGGAGTCACACTCACATCGGGTTCCTCAGCAAACTCTGCTTCTGTTCCTGAACAATGGTAATTTCTCCAGACACCTGGAGAAACCAAATCTCTCAGCCAGCCCATCTCACCCTGCTCCTCAAATCTGAACAAAGGAGCCCATTAACAGCACCCGTGACAAATTTCTTTACCCAAGAACACGTGTCCAAGTGCCTTGCTGTGAGCACTCAGATGGCTCCCAGAAACCTCCTGCTGATGTGGAACACTCTGCCCGAGCTTCCCCACACACACTCTGTACTTGATTACCCCACGCTTGCTGGGAGAAGAGGAACAAAATGCACTCCAGAGCCACTGACTGATTCCTGATTTGAGTACAACCATGGCAGCAACACCATTTTTCCCTCCCTCTCCAAGGCTGGCACATGCCATGTCCAGTTCCCAGAGACAGGAACCTCACACCCAGCCCTTCTGTTCTATCACCCTCAGGAGGGCCCATCTGGAGGAGCCATCACACACTAGGTACCAAGACAGTATTCAAAACTACATGCAGAACTTGCACTTAGATCACCCACGGCTCCTGCTGGAAATTTTCCACAGTGTAAGAGTTTATTTTGTGGGCAGGAAGAGAGCAAGAAAATTAATTAAGGCAGAGTAAGAAGAAAAAACTCCTCCTGAAGTGCGTTAAATACACTAAAGCAGCAGTTGTGAGCAGGCCAAGTCCATTTTAAGGGCTATACATTTTCACTTCCACAGTCTTGAAAAGGAAAATTAAGAGACTTTGTTCTGTATGCATATTGTCCACCATTTGTTATTGTCTGTCTATTGATGCTCAGTTGAAAAACAAAATTTAATTAAACCCCACAGTACTGCATTGCCTGCCTTTGAAATATGCCTGCATTAGTGGATCATTACAGTAAATGAAATACAGCTTCATATCGGATTTTTCAAATAATGTCCTAAAACTGTTACAAATTAAATAATACTCCTGCAGAGGGAAATTAAGAGACAGTGTTTTTAGCAAGGGCAAAGAGATGTTTACAGATGAAGTCTGGAATAAGACGTGGAGGCAATGAGGCAGAGTTGCCACAGGGCCCTTCCAGACCTTGTTGGGAGGGTTCTGTGTACCAGAAACTAGAAAGGAAAGAGTGTGCCAGGGGCAGGCACACAGAAAGGGCAGTGTCCCAACCCCCCAAGAATGTCTGCATGACCAGAACAGGGTTTTGGGGTGTGCTCAACCCAGAGAGGTGTTTCTGCATGGGGGAGAACTCACTGCAGCCACACACCCTCCACGTCCTCCCCAAACCCGGCCAAAGCAGCAGCAGCCATGGGAGGTGAAGCCTTGTAACCACTCAAAGCATTGAAAGCCTGGACATTCAGTGGGCAAAGAAAGAGATCCAGGAAGGTGCTGTTGTGGCAGGATGACAAATACCTACACAGGGAGGAGAAATGCAACAGGAGCTTTGTTATCTCGGGGTAAGTAAAAGTACAAGTGGGTCAGTGAGTCAGCATTGGGCACAGCAGCAATGCCTGATGTGGAACACAGCAAAGCAGGTGAATATTGTATGAGCCTCACAGCTCTGGCTTCAAGAGATCTTCTCCTTAATAGCACCTGAGCTGATGCCAAGTGTTCTTTGACGATTTATTTACTCCAAGAAACCATTTTCCCTAAATAAGAGGAGCCCATTACCGCATCCTTCTTCATGTGAGCCTGGAAAAGGCTGCGCCCTGCAGCTCCTGTGGCCTCATCTCCATGGTGATGCACCAACACACACACACACACACTGACTCCAGCAAGAAGGCAAACATCCCCAAAGGAAAGGCTGAACCTCCCAAAAAGAAAGGCTGAACCTGCCCAAGGGAAAAGCTGAACCTCCCCAAGGGAAAGGCTGAACGTGCCCAAGGGAGAGGCTGAGCCTGCCCAAGGGAGAGGCTGAACCTCCCCAAAGGAAAGGCTGAACATGCCCAAAGGAAAGGCTGAACGTGCCCAAGGGAGAGGCTGAAAGTGCCCAAAGGAAAGGCTGAACGTGCCCAAGGGAAAGGCTGAACGTGCCCAAGGGAAAGGCTGAACGTGCCCAAGGGAGAGGCTGAACGTGCCCAAGGGAAAGGCTGAACGTGCCCAAGGGAGAGGCTGAACGTGCCCAAGGGAGAGGCTGAACGTGCCCAAGGGAGAGGCTGAACGTGCCCAAGGGAGAGGCTGAACGTGCCCAAGGGAGAGGCTGAACGTGCCCAAAGGAAAGGCTGAACGTGCCCAAGGGAGAGGCTGAACAGCCCCCAGGGAAAGGCTGCAGGTGGCAGAGCTCTCAGCAGCACCAGGCCTGGCACAAGGTGTGCTGCAGGTGTTGGCAGGCAGGGCTTCCCTGAGAAGCAGAGCAGGTCAGCCTATCAACAGGCTGGAAATAAAGAAAACCTAGCAAGGGCACCTCTGGATCCATTTTATAGGAAAACAGCACATTTCCAACTGCTGTCCATGCCAGGGAGCAGCAACTGAGAGACAAGTTCCTGTAGTTCTCATCAGCCTGTGAATCAATTATTTATAGGAAGAAGGTTCAGCATATAATCATTGAAAGCTGTCAACTTCCAGCCCACACAGAGCTTCCTCTGTGGAAAGGCTGCTGGTCTGTGAGCCAGGGACTCCTCACTCCTCATGTCACAGGATTAAATGAGCAGCTGTGACACGAGGGGATCCATTACACTACAGCCACAATGAGCACTGGCACCCCAAGGCACTAACAGCACTCAGCAACATCGGGCAAAAACCACAGGAACACAGCAAATGCAGCCCAGCATCCTTCCTAAAGGAAAAATAGTGGTGAAAGGGCATTGGGAGTGATGTAACAGGGCTGGCACATGGAGCAGCTGGGGAAGGAGACTCTGACAAGGCTCTG
Source organism: Melospiza melodia melodia (assembly GCF_035770615.1). NCBI lineage: Eukaryota > Metazoa > Chordata > Aves > Passeriformes > Passerellidae > Melospiza > Melospiza melodia. The sequence continues at coordinate 2,190,783 of NW_026948796.1, read as the reverse complement.
TGGGGCCCAGCCTGTCAAAGGCAAGGCAAGCACAGCACTCAAGCACCAGCCCAGTGCTCTGCTACCCCCACAGCAAAGCCTCTGTAGGGATCAACAACTCTCAGTCACTCACCTGCACACCCCCAATGCTCTCCATCAGGAGACTCTGGCTTTGTGCTTCCCAGGCTGTGGCAAAGCCACCCCTAATGGTTAAGAGCAGCACAAGCAGCTTGCAGAGAGGATGGAGATTGCTGAGGCTCTGCAGCTTCCGAGGGTGGGAGCAATCCTCGAGTGCCACAATCATCAGGCTGTGGGAGCACGCCAGGAGCAGGGCAGACAGAGGCTGAACACGAGCAGGCTTCACACTCCCAGGTACTGCAGGAAACGTGCTCATCCTCAGCTCACCAGCACTCTTTGAGCACAGCCAGAATGAGGTCTGAACATTAAAAACACCCCAGAGTGCTGCTCCCAGTCTGCTGGAGGAAATAAAGGGAGGGGGATGTCTGATGGGGAGGAGAGGGCGCAGCACAGGCACCTCTGGAAGAGCCCTGCCTCTGCAGTTCAAGGTTAAACACCTCCTTTGCACTCATCTCTGAATCTGCCTCTCTTTAAAGCTGCACCAGGTATTAGAATCATTATAACTATTATTAGACCATAATATTATTATAGCATTTTTGCTACACTTGACATCTCTTGGCTGACAGATTTAACAGGTACATAAGAAATAACTGTGCAGAGATTTCTTGAAAATGAGCGCCAACACGGTAGACATTAAAGCATTCTGCATTCAAAAAGTTAATTTTATGGAAGGACACTTGAAATAACAATTCTAAAATTAGGTTAAACCTTTAAAACCTGCCATTAAAGGAATTATTTGGGCTTTAAGTAGGCAACCATTTAAAAAATCCTGACTTTTATTTAGATGCTGGAAGACATATATGTGGCTTGGTACCTCCTTCAGATCAACATATGCATCTTTTTCCCATCTGCTCCAGAGATTTCTAAATCATCCTTCCATCTTCCTTTCCCTCTCTCTGCAGCAGGCACTTGAATTATTTGGGCAGAGTCTGACTGCACAGGGAACCAGTATAATCAGGGCTCTTACAACCTGCTGTCTGCAAATCCTATAGAATTATCAGCAAACACACATCCAGAATAAAATACAGCTTCCTGTAGCCCATGAAGCCCAAAGGGCTTTGCAAACTAGACTTGGGATGCAATTTATCCACCACTGAGATTCAGCTGTAATCCAGAGTGGAACACAACCTTTCCATCCATATTTAACTACAGCACACAGCCCCCTGGAGAAAAGTGAGGAAGAATCCAACAGGAGCCATAGGAAGGTTTTAGGGAGACTGAATTTTCTGCCCTGGAACTGAAATTAGGTCAGGGCATCCACCAAGTTGGACACAATGATGCTTGTAGGTGCCTTCCAACTCAGAATATTCCATGATTCCATGACTCTACCATCAGCCACAGACCAACAGAAAGAGGGCACAGCATCTCCATCCTGTTGATGGTGTCCCTGAAGCACAGCTGGATTGAACAGCTGGGTACCACAAGTTACCAGCCTGGAGAGGAGGAAGACATGAACACCCTGCGTTGTCCCTAAATTCAGTGGGGCCCAAATTTTGCCCCACAGTTACACCCACGTGCAAAGAAAGATGGAACAGCACTTCAGAAAAGGACCAATTCTTGAACCTCAGGCAGCTGAGCCCAGCAGCTCAGCACTCACAGAACTCACGGAGGGTAGAGCTAGGCAGAGATGTTTGCTCCAGTGAAATCTATTTCAGCTCTTCCTTAAGCAGTTGGCACTGAGGTGACAGCAGAGGCCTGGTGCAGTGAGGTGTCTTGCAACCACACCCACCATGACACACTATTTAGGAATAAAAATGAGCGTCATTAATTTCTCCAGAGCAGGTAGTTTTATCTTTTCCAGAGAAGAGCAACCACACAAGGAACTTGGAATTGCTTGAGGAGAAAAATGCATTTTTGCTACCTTAGCCACATACAGACAAGCCCAGCTCTCACTGAGGAGAGACTTATAGAGAGAAAAGGGGAGCAGGAGATGCTGGACACAACTTCCCCCATGCACAGCCCACTGCTGAGGCAGCTCTGAACGGGAAGCAGGGCTGAGGATTGTCTCAGAGCTGTGACAGCCCCAGCAAGCATCAGCAAGAAGCCCCAGGTGAACAAAGCTCATGAAAGCTCTTAAAAATCACCTCAGCCTTCAGAAGGAGAGCGCAACACAATCCTCCCCTACAGAGACCTGCCCATCACACCTGTGACCAGCACAAAGCAGGTTTTTCACTCCATCCATCTGATGCTTTCAATAGCCAGAGGAGCTGGGTCTGGGCAAGCTCACCTTCATGAGGCCCACTGCTCATTAATAAGAAGAAAAAAGACCAACCAAAGCAACTCAACCCCACACACTTGAGGGGTAGCCATCAGCAATTCCCTGTCACCACAAGAGAAATCCTTGTGGATGAGCCCTGGGAGCTCAGCCCAGGTCTGCTTCTGTTCAACCTTTCCATTAATAGTTTGAACAAAGAAGAGAAAGCACTTTTATAAAACCTGAAAGGATGCCCAGGAGTTAAGAGCTGGAGGCACTCTGGAGGTCATGATCGGAATTGATAAACTGAAGAAAAGTTCCCAAAACACCAGCAAATCAATAGAAAGAAAAGCTAAGAAAACAATGCAAAGAAGTGTTCTTGGAAACAGCACAAACAGAGATCAAGCACACAAACAAAGTCCAGGGGAAAGTTCTCCAGACAGAGGGAACCTAGGGAAAACTGGGGACCAGACTAAATGTGCCAGCACTGTGACACCACAGCTCCAAAGAGCTGAACTCCCCTCTGTGATCCAGAAACATAAAATACCCAGTTCTGGGCTCTGTGCTGGTATCAGCTCTGAGGTACACACAAACCAGAGGGTCTGGGCAGCCAGCAGAGCAGTCAGCAGTATAAAACATGCTGCCCTTCACCAGCTGTGGAGGGGTTTCTCCATCCCTGCTCCCTCCAGGGCCAGTCCCAGCTCTCAGATTTTAACAGGGTTTACTCACAAGGAAAACCAGCCACAGGACTCCCCACTCTATGAAGGCAAGACACAAACTGGCTGTTCAGTTTGCTGCAAGGACAAGTTAGATGGGCTGTCAGGCTCTGAGAGTGGGATTTCATCAAGGCCCAGAGGGAACTGGGCCCTGTCCAGATCTGCACTACCATCCACCGCTGCCCAGCCTGGAGCCAAGCATCTCTCACCTGGCTCAGGACAGGGGCACAGACAAGGAGGCTGTTCCAGCCCTGTATTTCCTTTTAGCCTCCTCCATCTGGCTACTCCTACAGCAGTGACAAAGCCAAATGAACAGCCTTCTCTTCCCCAAAATACAACAGAGCTCCTCATCCTGCTGAGGGGCACCCACACAACACAGAGCCAGCACTGCTGTGGCCGTTTCCATTCACGTCTTCCTTATCCCTCACTAACAGAGCTCATCAAGCTTCATTTGCCACCTGCTGCTGCAGCAGAGAAGCCAGCAGGGAATGGGATGCTGCCCTGGGAGAGGGCATGGTTTCCCAGCTTCCCTCCTCCCTTGCACCCCACTGACCTCTGCAATGCCTGAAGCCCACAGGGGCCATCACCCAGCCCTGCCCACCCCAGACACCTTAATTTGAGGGGACAGTTGTTAAATGCCATGCCATTGCCACAAGGTGTTACAAAGCAGGTGACACCAGAACACAGCTGCACCAAACCCAACCAGCAGCCTGGGAGAAACCCAGCGAGGGGGCAAAAGCTACAAATCTCATGCAAAAGCAGGGCTTAGCTCTCAGGAACGTTTCACATTTCCCAAAGACTCAGAGGGATTTGGGGTTTTGCTGAGCTGCCTCGTGAACCACAGCCAGAATGGATCTCATGGTGAGCAGGCGCCGTCTCCCTTGGCAGGGCTGCTTCCCAGAGATCCCCAGCCTTGTGTCACTTCCCACTGCAGGTGCTAAGAATATCTGCGTGCTCATAAAAAATAGCAACCAGCTATTGAGAACTTATCAACAAAGTGCTCGACAAATCTTAATTAAAGCTGATTCACCTCCCTCACGAGCACGAGTGGAGCGTTATTTCTCAGAGGAGAACGCTGGGTGTAAGAGCTGAGGTGGGTTACAAAAGCCACGGAGGGAGTCAGTAGCGCAGAGGATTAGCACATGGAAAGGCTGACTATTATCCCTAAATTTATCCAAATTATCCACTGCCTCACAAATTCTCAAGCTATGGCTGCTGTGCATTCAACCCCATCTGCTCAACCCAAGCAGAAGCAGAGACAGGTGTGGGGGTGCTGGAGTTTGCCAGGTGTTTTATTGCTCAGGCTAAAGGAATTCTCCACTGTAAAAATGAAGAAGGTGGTGGCAGTACCACCAGCCCTGCTCTTGTGCTGCTTCAGGACACAGGGACAACACTGTGGGTTCAAAGGCTGTTCTGACAGTTCACCAGGAATTGTTTCCAGCCGATTTCTTACCAAGAATCATATTTGTATCCTTTCAAATTTAGTAAATACATGGTCACACAGACAGCAGCCTCCAGGAACTCACAACACTGCTCTCCCACCTCTGGTAGCTGGACTCCTACACTGAAGTTTCTGGGACAGCATTTTGGATACTTCCACCACAGAAATACCCTAGAGGCTGCTGAAAAACTAAGTGGATCAGGCTGGGTCATTTTAAGGCAGGACTGGGGGAAAGAAAGACAGAAACTTAGAAGTGCATCCCTTAACAGTGCTACTCCCAGAGAACAAATGAATTCAAATGATCACAGGGAGCAGGAGCACTGCGGCAGCACATTGGGTAAATGACAGGGCATGTCACCATCTTCTAACATCCTCTGGACACTTATCTGCACTTAAAAGGCTCCTGCCAGGCTCTGCACAGACCAGCCTCTTCCACAGACAGCTCCACCACAGAAATGCCTCTGCTGATCACCCTCCTTTGGCAGGCACACTGAGCAGCACCAGGCAGGCAGCTCTGCCTCTGTGCTGCACTCAGACAGGGTTAGTTCTAGCAAAGAAACACTGCAGAATAAATAACTTAAGAAATTGTGTCTATAGAGCTTGGTGTAAACCCAGACCCTCCTGAAGGTGGGCAGCATCAGAGCTCTGTCAAAGCTCACTCCTAATCCAAGTGTTAGTCAACCACTGAACTTAAACATTTTAAGGCAACATTCCAAACAGCGTTTATATACAAAATCCCATTTGCTCAGCGTTCTCCTTCCTGGCCTTGTGGAATGCATCGTTTCACCAGTTCTCCTGCCAGAAAACCATATGCGGGCTTGTACCAAAACAATTAAACCAGTTTTAAAATTCAGACCTTGTGTTAGAGAGCGCACACCCTGAAGAAACATCCATTTTAATATCCCAGAGCTACTTCAATTTTTCCAGCACGTTTTTATTCAACAGCAGCCTGGGCACACAGTAGGCCAGAGGTCACGCAGCCTCGTGCTCCAGGCAGGATCCAAACTGTGCCCGTTGGGGGAAACTCACGTGTAAGATTTTTGTTTAAAAGCCCTGAGTGTAAGGGACCCCTGCCCTGCTCCGACTGTGTGCCTAAGTGCCCCTCACAGGGCACGCGTTTGCTGCAGCACTCCAGCCGCACAGGCTGCCCGTCCTGCCGGGGCTGCCGAGCCTCCGGGGCCGCACACGCAACGTCCCCAACGGCCCGGCCACAGCCAATGAGGGGAACCGGGCCGGCGGGCAGCCTCCACCCGGCAAGGCCTTACCGCCGGGTCCGCTCGTGTGAGGGCAAAGCAGGGAGGCAGCAGTGGGTACCCCCGGGCCGGGACCAGGGCTCCGTCCCGGATCGCAGATCCCCGACCCGGAGCTGCGCCCCGGCCCTCACGGGCCGCCAGCACCACCGCCCCCTGCTACCCCCCCACCCCGACTCACCGCTCCGCACTGCGCACGCGCCGCCCGGCCCCAGCCGCCCCGCCCCAGCCCCGCTCTAGCCAATCAGCGCCGTCCTTGCACGAGCTCCTGCCATTGGCCCCGCCCCTGGCCCCGCCCTACTCACTGAGCACGGCCCCACTCTTGGCCGCACCCCCTGACCCGTGCCTGTCTGTCACCACTGCCCTTGGTCCCGCTCCCTGGCCCTGGCCCCGCCCCCTGATCCTGGCCCCGCCTGGGCCCTGTGAGGCGGTGGTGGCGGCGCTGTCTCGGCCCCGCCGTGTCCCGGACTGGATTCGCCGGCCTGAGCCTGAGCCTGAGCCTGAGCCGTGTCCCAGGCCGATCTGAGCCATGTCCCGGGCTGAGCCTGAGCCTGAGCCGTGTCCCGGGCCGATCTGTGCCATGTCCCGGGCTGAGCCTGAGCCGTGTCTCGGGCTGAGCCTGAGCCGTGTCCCGGGCCGATCTGAGCCGTGTCCCGGGCTGAGCCTGAGGCGTGTCCCGGGCCGATCTGAGCCGTGTCCCGGGCTGGGTTAGCCGGGCTGAGCCGTGTCCGCTGCCCTGGGCTGCGGGAGCCTCCCTGGCTGTGGGAACGGCGTGTCCCGGGCAGCAACCCCATCCTGGAGGATCTGTCCCTCAGGAGTGAATGCCTGCTTTGGCGTGCCTCTGTGCATCGTGTTAGGTTGGAATAATGGAGGAATTTCTCCGTGGAAAGGTGGTCCGGCCTTGGCAGGGGCTGCCCAGGGAGGTGTTGGATTCTCCTGCCCTGCACATGTCCAAGGAAGGGCTGGAGGTGGCGCCCAGTGCTCTGGGCTGGTGACAAGGTGGGAATATCTGGGATGGATGCCTGGGATCAGGAGGGAATATTTGCAATGATCTGGAGATATTGGCTTTACTCATCACATCATCCCTGCCACAGGATACTTCAGCACCCCCTTTATTTTTCACAGGTTTTGAGGAAAGTAGTGAGGTTTCAGGTAAACACAAGGGTGTAAATTCTCAGTCTTGGCACCCCTGGTTGATGCTGAAATGAGGTGAGAAAGTCAGAGAAGGCACAGGGAGCTCACTGGTCCCCTCACCTCATTCACTCAAAGCACTCTGCTGATTAAAATCATGCCAAAGCATTTCCCACCCCTCTCCCAACTGCAACTGAGTGATGGCATTGCAGACATGATGGAAAATCAGCCACGAGCTGTGCATCCCTCCCTGGTGAGGGCTGGGCTGTGGCTGAGGAACAGGCCATGGGATCCACTGCACAGCAGCCAAAACCAACGTGCCAGCCCCAAAATTAATCCTGCAATGCTTAATCATCTAGTGAAAGATGCTCAGTGACATCAGGGGACCTGTCCCTGGGCCAGTCCCCACAGCTCTGCTCACCCATTCTGTGTTTCACTGCTGGCACCCACAGAGATCCTGGAGGCAGGAGGTTGACTGTAAGCAAATCTCAGCTCTCCTTGCCAGTATTTGAATATTTTCAATCTTTCCAGGTTGGTTGTAAACATCTCAAAAACATAATCTGGAATCAAATCCCTCAAAGCCTGTCAGGAGTGCACCAGAGCTTTATAGATGTTTATGATTTTTGTTGAGGTTTATAGTTTCTCAGGCAGCTACGTGATTGCTGCCTGGGTGAACTCCTGGCTTTTGGATGGGGGAAGTACTGCTGTACTTCATCCTCTTCCTCCTCCTTTTGGGCTCCACACACCAAGCCAAGGCTGGCAGCCAGGCAGGACTGGTCTCTCTGCTTGCAGCCCAGGAGCCAAATGTCAGCTGGGGCACTGAGAAGGGGATTTTCCCCCTTCTTGTCTCAGGCTGCTGCACACCAGGCACTTTGGGAAGCCTCACTGAGATGCTCAGTCCATCCAGAGAGGAGCACTGCTGCATCCCTGGGCAATCCCAACCAAATCCCACATCTGAAACTGCTCCCAGAACTAAGAGATAAGAAAATACACTCTGCATGTATTACCTTCTGCATCTGGAGTTCCTCTCTCTGGTCTGATGGGATGAAGGGCTTTTTCAAAAGGTATTAGAGAAGATGGGTGTGAGAGAGTAATTTGGGACTGGGAGTAATTTTTCATCAGTGTACTTAAAGACAATCACAGCACTAGGAGGGAGGCCTAATTGTGGAGTTGTGTAATTAGTTTTTATGTCACTGCAATTATTCTGTTGGCTATATATAAAGAACATGGGAAAATGCAGCACTTAATTTTAAATCAAGACTTGATTCTCTTTTAGTAGGTAATTGATGTTGATCACATCACTTAGCAATTATAAAATGTGCTATTTAGATTGTAAAAGGATGGAGAAAAGGACTGAGCAGATAGGTAATTGATGAATCACGGCAGTGTTGGTGGGAGGCAGCAGGAATCCCTCAGCTGCATCTGCCTGCAGCTGCTCCTGGGCTTCCTTAGTGCCCAGGGCTTTAACAGGCACTGAGCCCCTGTCCCAATACTGTTGGAAAAGAAATGAAATTTAGCAAAATATTTAATTATAGTGAGTTGTGTGTGAACTGGTTTGTTAAAAAGCAGTTTTGTAGCCGTTGAAAAGTGTGTTGAGTTTTGTGTGTAACCTAGCAGGTAGTCTTAGGGATTTAATAAATAATTAAACTAGTGCAAGAAAGTAAGAATGCTAACCTGTCTAGAGGCAGCATACAATGCTCTTAGAATAAGATAGGCAGAGGATTAATGATCTTGTTTGTGAACCAAGGAATGTATCACAAGGGGTCTGTGACCAGGCAAGGGGAACGGGGAACTGTTCCTTGGAGACTTTGTTGTGAATCCTATGTATAAGAGGGAAGCACCCATACGTGAATTCGGGGGCTCGGACTTTAGGGACGTGAGTCCCCCAGTTCCCCGGGCCCTTAATAAAGCACCCACAAAACTTATCCGAGTTTTGTGTCATTTATCAATCGGGCAACAGTTTTCTGGCAACCGCGGCAGGACTCCGAGGGCTGCTGGGGCGGTTCGCGTCCCGATCCACTCCAAGCCGGCACCGAGCACTTCTCGGGGAGTCATCGGTCGTGCCCGACCCCCCGCGCCTGTCGGACAAACTGCATTAAGGTAAGCCCGAAGGTGCTTTATATTGGAAAAAAAGGTGATAATTGGATTTGGATTTGGTGGTTGGTAAAAAAGCCTAGGCTCCGGCCATAATACGTCTAAGGACGCAGGACCGGAACTCGCCTCCTGTTTGTTTTAGGGAAGGACGGCGAGAAGGTGTATTGGTTTAAGGTATATTGGTTTATTGGGATTAATAGTGGAATTAAACGTTGTAATATGATGTCTTTTAAAACTTTTAAAACCTTAGTGCAAGCCAATGGTAAAATACCTGGAAATACACCATTAGGTTGTATATTGAAACGGTGGAAAAGTGAGGGGTATTATCAAGAATTGGATAAAAGTAAAATGATAGATTATTGTAATCATTGGTGGCCTGAATATGAGATTGGGGAAGCGGGATGGCCGGTGAATGGTACACTGGAATTGGGGATAATGGAATCTTTGATGCAATTTTTAAGGAGGAATGAGAAATGGGATGAAATACCATATTTGGATTTGTTTTTCGTTTTATATCGGAAAGAGGAATGGCAAAAGGAATGTGGTATCTTGGTTTTAGAAGTGAATGATGAAAGGGAGTGTGTGGGATGTAAAGAAAGAAAGGAGCGTAATTTGTATCCTTCAATCGAGGAAGATTTGTCTTATTGTATAGCACCTCCAAGGGTTCCGGTTGCTCCTAATGTGCCCCCTGCTCCCCCTGCGGATATAGCTATAAAAACGGGATCTAGTGAGAGTGATAGTGATGGTGGTGATGGTGAAAAGAATGAGAGTGTTAAAAGAACTCCGTTAGCAGGGCGGACTCGCAAGGGAAGGAAGGGGCAGAAGGGGCCACATTTAATTGCACCGTTGAGGGAAGCTGTGGGACCGCAGGGAGAAAGGATACTTATAAAGGTGCCTTTCTCCCCCGGGGATTTAGTAATATGGAAGCAATCAGTGGGGAGTTATCGGGAGGATCCTGAAAGGGTGGCAAGGGTGGTTAAAATGGTAATAAAGACTCAGAATCCGGACTGGAATGATTTACAGGTATTATTAGATACTATAATGGATTCCACGGAAAAGGAAATGGTTATTAGAGCCACTAGAGAAAAGGCTCGTGAGGAAATTCGGTTGAGACAACTAAATGAGACAGTTGATGAATTGGTACCAAGTGAGGAACCTAAGTGGGACCCAAACTCTACGGGAGGAATAAGGGCTGTAAAACGATATCAGGAATTGTTGGTGGAAGGAATTAGGACAGGAATACCTAAGACTATGAACTGGTCTAAGTTGTATTCGGTCAAGCAGGACAAGAATGAGTCTCCGTCTGCCTTTTTAGAACGATTAAAAGACATGGCTCGGAAGTTTACTAATTTAGATGTAGAAGATCAATCAGGAAAACTTCAATTGGCATTGTTGTTTATGGGGCAATCACAAGAGGATATTAGGAAAAAGTTACAAAAGCTGGAAGGAGAGGATACTAGAAGTTTGGATAAAATGCTGGAGGTAGCGTGGAAGGTATACAACAACAGGGAAAAAGAAACTGCAAAAAGACAACAAGCTAGTATTCTGGCTGTAATGCAACAGGCAGGGGCAGGAGGAAGACCCATTAGGGGTCGAGGTCGGGGAGGAGCTAATCACGGACAGAGGGGGGTGCCAAGAGGTCGGGGAGGATTTGGGTTTGCACCTAACATGGGGAGGTTGGATCCAAACCAGTGTGCGTTTTGCCGACAATTGGGACACTGGAAAAATGAATGCCCGGTTAGAGGAGGTATGGGCATGGGAAACATGGGATTAAGGACAGCCCCAATGGGAAATGCCCCTGTGGGAGGATTCACGGGAGGACCAGCAGAAGTCGCTCAAGCACTAGTTTTGGGAAACTATCAGAATCAAAGCTGACTAGAAAAGGATTCAAGGGTAGTTTTAGAAATAGATGGAAAGGATCAAGAATTTATGGTAGACACTGGAGCTACTTATTCTGTACTCAATAGACAATTGGGACCTTTGAGTGACACAATGGTATAGGTGGTGGGGGCAACAGGGAAGCTAGAGGAACAACCATTTTTACAACCTTTAAATCTTAGGTTTGGGGGGAAGGAATTAGATCACCAATTTTTGTATATGCCAAACTGCCCCACACCCCTTCTTGGCAGAGATCTGTTGTCCCGACTTAATGTGAAAATAATATTTGAAGGGGGAAGGGTGAAATTGGAAATACCTGAGGAAAAAATAGCAGGCATTTTTGTAATCAAGGAAGTGGATGCCTCTCCTATTCCAGAAGAAATTGAGCAGGCTGTAGTACCCTGGGTATGGGAGTCAGGGGTCCCCGGAAAATCTAAAGCTGCGCAGCCAGTAAAGGTGGAACTAAAGGAAGGGGCCCGACCAGTGAGGATAAAGCAATACCCCTTGAAGCTTGAGGCAAGGAGGGGAGTAGCCCCGTTAATTAAACAATTTTTGCCTCAAGGAATATTACAGGAATGTGAATCGGAGTATAATACTCCAATTTTTCCAGTAAAGAAACCTAATGGTAAGTACCGTTTGGTACAGGACTTAAGGGCTATTAATGAAATAGTGAAAGACATACATCCAGTTGTTGCTAATCCTTATACTTTGTTAACATCTGTATCAGAGGAGTTTAAATGGTTCTCAGTGATTGACCTTAAAGATGCCTTCTTCTGCATCCCACTGGCAATAGAGAGTAGGAAATATTTTGCCTTCGAGTGGGAGAGTCCTGATTTTGGGAGAAAGAAGCAGCTTATGTGGACGAGACTCCCACAGGGATTTAAATACTCCCCTACTATTTTTGGAAACCAACTGGCCAAGGAGCTGGAGGAATGGAAGATAACCCAGGTAACAATATCCCCATCCTTGTATGTAGTCCTGCAGTACGTGGACGACATTTTTCTGGCTACTAAGGAAAGGGAAATGTGCGTGGAATTAACAATTAAATTACTCAACATGCTTGGCCAAGCAGGGTATCGGGTTTCTAAGGAAAAAGCTCAATTGGTCCAAAATATCGTTATTTACCTCGGTTGTGAGATCACACAAGGGCAGAGACGTTTGGGAGTAAACCGAATAGAGGCAATATGTGCTATTCCTTTGCCTCGTAACCATCAGGAATTGAGATCTTTTCTAGGAATGGTGGGATGGTGTCGACTGTGGATCATGAATTTCGGTCTCCTAGCCAAGCCACTATATGAGGCCTTGAAGCAGCATCGGTTGGAGTGGACGACACAGCAAAAGAAGGCCTTCCAGGAATTGAAGCAGGCACTAAAGGAGGCCCCAGCCCTAGGACTCCCTGACGTGACCAAGGAATTCCAGTTGTACGTGAATGAGAGGCAAAAACTGGCATTGGGGGTCCTCACCCAGAAGGTGGGATCCTGGAAGAGGCCAGTGGGATACTTTTCTAAACAACTGGATTCGGTAAGTTCCGGGTGGCCCTCGTGTTTACGAGCCGTGGCGGCAACAATAATTCTTATTCAAGAGGCCCGGAAATTGACTTTGAGGGCAAAAATGAAAGTGTTTGTTCCCCATATGGTCATGGCCGTTTTGGAGCAAAAGGGGGGTCACTGGCTATCATCCAGTCGAATGTTGCAATACCAGGCCATCCTGAGAGAACAGGATGATATTGAAATAAGGACTACTAATCATGTTAATCCAGCAGAGTTTTTACGCAGTGACCAGGAAGCTGGGGGACTGGTGCATGATTGCGTAGAGGTAATTGAACAAGTATATGCCAGCAGACCCGACCTAAAGGATGAACCATTGGAAGAACCTGAATGGGAACTATACACTGATGGATCCAGTTTTGTCGAGAATGGGACTCGCTATGCCGGGTATGCAGTGGTAACATTGGATCGGGTAATAGAGGCAAAGGCTTTGTTACCTGGAACTTCGGCCCAGAAGGCAGAGGTGATTGGACTCACCAGAGCCCTGTATTTGAGCAAGGACAAAAGGGTTAATATCTGGACAGATTCTAAATATGCCTTTGGTGTGGTTCATGTACATGGGGCGTTATGGAAGGAAAGGGGGCTTTTGAATTCACAGGGAACCAACATCAAGCACCGGGAAGAAGTGCTACAGCTACTGGATGCGGTACACAGTCCCAAAGCAGTTGCAGTAATACATGTTAGAGGACATCAGACTGCGGAAGGAGACGTTTACAGAGGAAATCGATTTGCTGATGTTACAGCTCGGCAAGTGGCACGGGAAGTATGGACTCAAATGGCATTGGTACCGGTAAGAACAAATCCGGCTACCCCATACCTGAATCAGGAGCCCAAATATTCAATAGAAGATGGAAAACTAATAAACTTGCTAGGGGCACAGAAGAATCAACTTGGGTGGTACGTTACACCAATGGGACAAATAGTGGTACCTACCCGCATAATGAAATTTATTTTGGAATCAGAACATAATAAATGTCATTGGGGGGCAGAAGTATTGGTAAAATTTTTGAAGAATGAGATAATCTCTAATCAGATGTTAACAAGGGCAAAAAGAGTTAATGCAATGTGCCCAGTATGTTTGAAAAATAATCCAGTAGTTAGGAGACAAATACAAATGGGAAAGTTGCAAGTCGGGCCACAACCAGGAGATTACTGGCAAGTTGATTTTTCTGAATTGCCTAGGGCACAGGGATACAGATACTTGTTAGTGTACGTATGTACGTTCTCAGGGTGGCCGGAAGCTTTTCCATGTAGAACTAATCAGGCTAAGGAGGTGGTAAAAACCTTGTTAAAAGAAATAATACCAAGATTTGGAGTACCTTTAGGATTGTCATCAGATAGGGGTCCACATTTTATAGCCGGGGTAGTGCAGGAATTAGCACGAATGTTAGATATAACCTGGAATTTGCATACCCCCTGGAGACCTCAGTCTAGTGGGCAGGAAAGGATGAATCAAACCCTGAAAGGACAAATCAAAAGGATTTGCCAGGAAGCTAAACTGCACTGGCCTCAAGCTTTGCCTTTGGCCCTACTCAGGATTCGAATTAAACCAAGGGAAAAGGTAGGCGTAAGTCCATATGAGATATTATATGGCAAACCATATCATGCAACTGTATTAAAAGGGGAGGTACATGTGAGTGGGGACCAGGCGATTGCAGAGTATGTTATGTCACTTAATAAGATCTTGAATTCTTTAAGAAATACGTTACAGTGGAATAGACCGCTCACGCTGGAGAATTCTGTCCACGACATCCAGCCTGGGGACCAGGTGTACGTCAAGAAGTGGATCACGGATCCGCTACAGGAATCATGGAGCGGACCCCACCAGGTGATGATGACGACCTACACGGCGGTGAAGGTCCAGGGGATGGATGCTTGGATCCATTACACCAGGGTAAAGAAGGCACCGTTCCAATGGGAAACCCAGATAGTGTCTCCAACCCAGATGATCTTCCGCGCAAAGCCGCCTTCTTAATTATATTACTGCTAGTGATCATGAGACTATTACCCGTTCAAGGGTCTACTCTAGTACAGGTTGAAGAAACAAAGGTTACAGTCATGGAAGGGATGGATGTTCAATTAACTTGTGTTATCTTTGACAGCCAGAGAGTTGAGGCCGGTGAAGTTATTGCAATATGGCAACGGGGGGCTGAAAGAAGCCGAGGCAAGATAGGAGTCGGTTGGGATCAGGATAAACAACAAGGAAACACGGTACTGAATCTTACCAAGGTAACCACAAACGATACGGGAGAATATACATGTTTGGTCAAAATACGGGATAGTTTTGATTACAAAAGAGTGAGTATGAGGGTTTTTGCCATGGACAGGGGATCATGCTGAAAACATAAAGGTTAATCCAGTATCAATGGCAGTGGACATGTGGGATGGGCCACCTCTCAGAATAAATTGTTCCTTCCTAGTAAGATCAAGATATCAAAGGAACCTTTGGGTCAAATGGTGGAAGCAAAATAGGGAACTGATCTGGGACAGAATAGAGGACGGGACCAGTTGGTGGGGAAAGGAAGGCAAAGGTTGTGGGTGGTCGAGTGTCACTAATCCTAGAATAGGAAATGCATGGTGGAGGCATGACAGAATGATGTTATCCTTACAGAGACACGGTAGGAGTAGACGGGAGGTTAATGATACAATAGAACGAAATACTGAGCAGGAAAATATAGTGGAAGGATTAATCAGAGATTTTGGGATCATGCAGAATGTGACTAAAATAACAGCTTGCCTGCCATTGCCACAGGCTGCAGGTGAACCAATTCCCTGGGGAATAATACCAGTAACCAAAATGCCTGAAACATTCAAGAATGTTTCATGGTCCTGCCAGTCAGTTCCCAAACCAGTAGATGTATGGAGGGATTTGTGTATGACCATTCGGGCTATGACTAGAGAGGAATGTGAAAAGAAATCCAATCATTATGGTTGGATTCAAAATACCAGGAGGTGTTTAATTGCAACCCCAATAGATGAGCCATGCAATACAGTACGAATAAGAACGAAATCCCAACAAAATGAGATGAGTTGTCAGAATGTCACACAGAATTTTGACACCTGGAATAGTTGGAAGACATTATGGGGACGTAGTGTTTTGGAACACTATAATTACCTTGGGGAAGTACAATGGTGCATCCAATGGTCAGGAGTAAAGAATCAGTCACATTATAGGGCCCTTATCACGTCTACATCTTCCCGAGAGTTCAGACCGCAGAAAGAGGATTGGAATTGTACTGAGGTTTTTACATGTGATACACCGGAAGACTGAATTGGATTGGTACCGGTGAAAATGGCATTAAAGTGGGGATGCGAGTGTAGGGGGTATGATCACACGGTTAGCAGAGAGTCCATGGATGGACCTATAGATTGCAGATATACCACTGTGCATAGCCCTGGAAATTTAGTCTGGGTGTTGGGACAGGGACAGTGGACCACACATTTACCTCTAGATGGATCAGTAACACAAATCACCCTAGGGGTTCCCACATTGTGTCCATACTGGAAACAGAATAGATTGGTCCAACGGAAAGGACTCAGAAAGAGGGAAGAATCCCTAGAGGAGCAGTGGCATGAACCTGGCTCAGGAGTGCAATTTGGATGGATATTGGAGTCATTATTCCCTCCGGTAGCGACATATCGAAACAGGGAAATGCTCAACAATTTCTTAGGACAGACAGAAAGGTTGGCAGCAGCTACTAAGAAGGGATTTAAAGATCTAAATTTGCAATTGCAAGCTACATCAAGAATGACCCTACAAAACAGAATGGCATTGGATTTGCTACTGTTAAAGGAACATGGAGTTTGTGGTTACCTGAGTAGGAGAATAGATCATTGCTGTGTACACATTCCAAATGTTACACTTGAAGTTGAGAAAGATATTTCTCAACTGGCAGAAGTGGAAACAAAAACCAAGGAAATTGAAAAGGAAGCACAGCATAATTGGATAGGAGCAGTATTTGATTCTTTGGGGCTTCACCTGTCTGGCTGGATTACGTCTGCTATACAGTATGTACTAATGTTTTTAGTGTTTCTAGTGACTATATGGATTGTATATAGATGCCTCTTAGGTGTGATCGAAAAGGAAAAGAGGCGATCTCTCCGGTTGCTGAAGGCAATGACCCGTGGGTGGCAGAATGAAGAACATTCCCCACCTCGTTATGAAGATGTTACTGTTGATTGAGCATCCTTGCAGCAGGACTGAAGGATGCTCAAAAGGGGGGAAATGTTGGAAAAGAAATGAAATTTAGCAAAATATTTAATTATAGTGAGTTGTGTGTGAACTGGTTTGTTAAAAAGCAGTTTTGTAGCCGTTGAAAAGTGTGTTGAGTTTTGTGTGTAACCTAGCAGGTAGTCTTAGGGATTTAATAAATAATTAAACTAGTGCAAGAAAGTAAGAATGCTAACCTGTCTAGAGGCAGCATACAATGCTCTTAGAATAAGATAACCAGAGGATTAATGATCTTGTTTGTGAACCAAGGAATGTATCACAAGGGGTCTGTGACCAGGCAAGGGGAACGGGGAACTGTTCCTTGGAGGCTAGGCAAGGGGAACGGGGAAACTGTTCCTTGGAGACTTTGTTGTGAATCGCATGTATAAGAGGGAAGCACCCATACGTGAATTTGGGGGTTCGGACTTTAGGGACGTGAGTCCCCCAGTTCCCCGGGCCCTTAATAAAGCACCCACAAAACTTATCCGAGTTTTGTGTCATTTATCAATCGGGCAACAATCCCACAGCATTGCTCTGTCCTGGACAGCAGTGGAACAGGGCAGCTGCTTTTCATGGAATTGATCCCTCCTGGGAAAACCCCTTCCTTTAAGGAATCCAGATCTTCTTCCTGGAATTGATCCCTCCTGGTAAAACCCCTTCCTTTAAGCAGTCCAAGTTTTCTTTGTGGAATTGATCCCTCCTGGTTAAACCTTTTCCTTTAAGCAGTCCAGGTTTTCTTCCTGAAATTGATCCCTCCTGGTTAAACCCCTTCCTTTAAGCAGTCCCAATTTTCTTCATGGAGTTGATCCCTCCTGGTTAAACCCCTTCCTTTAAGGAATCCAGATGTTCCTCTGGCAAAGGTGTGTGAGTTTGCTCCCAGGACTGCCATATGCTCATCTGGAGCCACCAGGCTCCTCTCCTCTCAAGGCTGTTTGGCTTCTCCAGTGACTCAATTGTGGCAATGTGTCCCAAATTTGGTCACAACAGCTAAACACTCCCAGATACATAACTGGACATTTAAGTCCACAAGCAAAATTAAGTCCCAAGGTGCCAATGCTATGAAGCCTCACAGTGCTGCCCTTGACAGGTAACTTAGGTTTTGGTGATGGGTTCATACTAAAAGTACCTGCAAGTAGTTTTGGTTGGGGGAAGACCCAGAGACAAGGCCAACAGCAAGGCACAGACATCCAGAGGGTTCAGTTGCCCTTTTCTCTCTGGAAGGATGCCAGGATGAACATGAGAGGTGTCTCTTCTGGGTACAAAGCAAACTCCACAGGCTACAGGAGACTCTTGAGGTCACATTTCCAGGTGGCAGGTCCAGGCTTTGCACTTGCACCAAAACAGATGGATTTGTGGCCAGACAAGCCACTGCATAGAGTCCTACCAGGATTTTTAAGTGAAACACTTTTCCCCTTCAGCCTTTCCTTCCCCTGAACCTTTTTTGTGTGCTGTAGCAAAATATGAGATGGAATTTGGGCTCCAGTGGGTGTAATTGCTGAACAGCCTGCCCTGGCCAGCCTCACCGCTGCCAGAGCGCTGCCCACAGCCACTTTCCTGCTGACACAATGAAATGCATTTTTACAGCCCAAGACATGAGTCATGACCCAGCCTGAGTTCAGAGCAGAGCATTTTTTAAGTACTTGTGACTCCAAAGAGGCCGGAGGGGAACCCTGGCCTTGAGATAGGATAGCATCATAACTGCAGAGTTTCCCCAGTCACTTTTAAAAATGCTTTTTCTCACCCATTTTGTGTACTAGGACGTGAAGACTATTGTAGGACCTGTTCTGCCATGTCAGCATCAGCCTCTCTGAATTGCTGTGAGGATCAGATGAGTCCATCTTGCAGTCTCTTATCACCAGCAGCACAAATCCTATTTCATTCACTGCCAAAATAAGAGACTCATCCAAAGGCTTTTGCCATCAGTCCCTCGGGGGCTCTGGAGCCATAAGTGGGATGCAATGAGCCCGGGGCCATCCCTGCTCTAGAAGGGCTCTGCCGGCGGGGATGCAGCTCGGGGTTCGCGGGTGAGCTGCTGCCCATGCAGCCCTGGCACAGCTCGGGGTCAGGCCTGCCGGGTGACAGCCCCTGACGGTCCCTGTGCCATGTCCCCAGGACAGCTCTGTCCTGCCACTGAGGGCTCAGCACCCGCTGGGTGACAGCCCCTGAGGGTCCCTGTGCCATGTCCCCAGGAGTGATCTGTCCTGGCACTGAGGGCTCAGCACCTGCTGGGTGACAGCTCCTGACAGTCCCTGTGCCGCATCCGCAGCACAGCTCTGTCCTGGCACAGCTCGGGGTCAGGCCCGCTGGGTGACAGCCCCTGACGGTCCCTGTGCCGTGTCCCCAGGACAGTTTTGTCCTGGCACAGCTCAGGCTCAGCACCCGCTGGGTGACAGCCCCTGACGGTCCCTGTGCCGTGTCCCCAGGACAGCTCTGTCCCTGTGGGAGCTGTGCCAGGGTGAGAGGGGCGATGCCGGGGGGCTGCCGCCTTTCACCTCCGTTATTAACAGCGCCGCTCGGCACCGACGGGTTCTTCACAGCATGCCGGGCCCCCGGGCTGCCCTCGCTCACTCCCGCCTGGTTAAATTTGGATTAAATCAGCGAAGCCAACACAGTGATCAATTCCCAGTGCTCTCCTCCAGAGCGGGGCACAAATGAGGGGAAAGCAGGGAGGAGAATAAAGCCCGGAGTGAGGGCACAGGGACCTGCAGGTACAGGAGGGATGTGAATGGAAACTCAAGTTTTCAGTGCCACCAGCTCAGCTGTGACTAGGCAGGGACAGCGACCCTAGGGACGCTTTTCTAGAAGCCATCATGCCAGATGATCTGGGCAGGGGCCTTTATGGGTGCTCAAGCCAGGATTTAGGTGAAAAATTGGCCAGCACAGAGGGCCATGCAGGCAGCAAGGGGACAGTTCAATCCCCTGCCTCCTCCCCATGGAACAGAGCCCGGTCACAGACACACAGTCCTGGTTATCCCCCAGCAAAGTCAGACTCCCTTGGCCTGGAGCAGTCACTCCCTCCCAGGGCTGAAGGTTTCAGATCACTGGACAGCTGTGGGCAGCACCACCCCTGCCTCTCTGGCTGCCTCCCCCAGGAGCCACATCCTGGCTGCCACCTCCTTGTCACTGCATTTGAAGCACGTCCACATCACAGCACACACGGGCTCAGGAGCAAGGCCAGGGACAATTAATAAAACGCCTCCCCTAAGGTGGAAATGAGACCACCCATGTCAGCAGTGTCACACCACTAAAGGAGAGGGGATGGTTATGAGCCATTATTCCCTGCACAAATGGGCTTTAAATCATCATCCATCACCAGCACCCAGCACTGGATGTTCCAAAGGTATCCAGCAAAGCCTTTGTGGCTCCTTTCCACCATGGCATGGGTGACCACAGTGCCCATCACCTGGAGATCCTCACGGAGCCTCCACACCCACACTCTGCTGCTGCTCTGGGAAGAAATCAGCCCTGCCAAACATCAGCAAGACCAAACGTGCTGCTTTGGGGTCTCAGGTCTCTCTCCCTGGGGTGGGATCATAGGAGGGCAGGGTTCCTCAGCTGCCCCACTCCTCCTGGCCTGGCCGGGGAATTGGGTTGTTAGGGAGCAGCAGTGCAGGAATTGAAAGCCTTTTTCCTTCTGGAAGCCCTTGAGGCTGCCAGTCTCAGCTGAGCTGCCGCTTGCCAACAGTTTTTCATTTCTTCTCTGTTTCATCTAAACTTTCCATTGGGTTCCTCATCCATCTGAGCTGCAATGATAAATATGGAAATAAAGAGGCATTTACAGCCCCTCTCTTGGGCTGATTCTGTGTATAAACAAGCTGTGCTCACAGCATCCTCCTCTCCACAGTGCTGATTCAGGAGTAGCAGGGTCTGCCCAGGACTCAGTGGGCACAAGGATTCGGGGGAAATCCCTGGGTCACTGTGGGGAGAAAACTGCAGCAAAAGGAATGGGGCAAGCAAGGCCCGCAGGGACTTCTGTAAAGGACTAGAAGGGAAAGAACAACAGCTGAAGGGCTGGATGTGCAAAGTATGAAGAAAGGCTTTAATTTGCACAGAATCTCTTAATCCATTAATCACAGGGACATTTGTGTGTGAAAACCTCCCTCTCGTTTAATACTATCTCAGGTTTGTCCAAGAAGGTCATAACTGTTTGGCAGGGGAGTGGGAGGGGCGAGGTGGGACAGGCAAAGGCCATGGGCTTGTTTCCAGGCAGAGATCAGCCATTAACAGCCTGGAGCCTGCCCAGGCATGAGCAGGCATGAAAAGCACTGGACATGGCAGTCCAGGAGTCACAGTGGCACTGGGGACACCAGTCCCCTGAAAGAGGATGTCCCAGTGCCTCTTGGCTCTCTGGAGGTTGCCTGCAAAGGCTGGACAAACTTGCCTCGGTGCCTGGAATAGAGGGTTTGGGGGTTTAAGAGCAGACTCTGACATCTTCCCCTCCCCTCCACCACAGTCATTTCCTCTTCATTTGCTGCTCCAGTGTTCCTTTCCTCGCCCTACAGAGCTGGATTGTGAGGATCATCCTGGAGGCAGGGGGAAGCTCTGGCTGCATAGCATGGACTGATCCATCCCCTGATCTTCACCTGATGTTTCTCTCAGGTTTAACCTGTTCTGCTTTAATCCCACATTCTTTCTCAGCAAATCCAGCCTTGCACCAGACCAGCCAAAGTCTCCTTGTGTCCCATGATGGTCCCACAGACCTCAGAATTCCCTGTCAGCCAGTGGGTAAACATAATATCTACAAACCCAGCTGTCTTCCTGGAGCTATTACCTGTGTTCCTCAAGGGAGGAAAACAGGAAAAATTAGTATGCGGCTTCTTCCTCGAGAAATCAATGCGATCTCAACTCACTGTGAAGTTCCCTGACTGTTAGAGATGCTGCACTGGTAAAATCTAACCCTCAGAGGAGAAAGGGTGGGAAAAAAAGAAAGAAAAATAAATTCCAGTGACTAGACAAGTCTAAAATGTTGCAGAAGGCTAAACTGCCAGGGCTGGGGCTTGTTTGGAAGTCCCAGAGTGGAGAGGACTGTGCAGTCCAGCTGTTTATCACCCCACCAAGAATCAGCTGTAATTGTTAATTCTAATTAGAACTGTTGGGTAAAAATGTAATCAAGAGTTTCCATTAGGAAAAAAAAAGACATTTCATCTAAATTAAAAATTTTGTTTTTTAAGAAAGGGGGTAAATGTTGAAAATTTTGTAACAACTCATTTCAGCATTTTCAAGATGAAAAGGGATGTATTTTTGCTGTGAAATGAATCATCAATTCAAATTGTTTTATCTTACAGTCTGAAGAGTAAAAAATAGTTTTCAAATCAAAGCAAAAATGGTATTTTTAGGCATTTTCTTTAAAAAAGCCTATCTGGAGGTTTCTGTCCTAATTAAGAATGATTATTGGTTTTCTTTTTTTTCTTAATGGAATAAGCTGTTCCTAGTTAGCTCTGCTCTAAAACATTGGGTTGATGTTGACGTGCCCACCCATCTGCCCCAGCACCTGACCCCAGGGCTGTGCTCACACCACCCCACTCTGCGTGTCAGCACTGCCTGAAATCCCTGGGATTTGAGTCAGGCTTTATAAAACTCACAGAACTAAAGCAAATTCCTTGCTGCCAGGAGACCTAGTGGGGCACTGGAAGGACACAGGTGTGTTTGGTGGGCCTTGTGCAGGTCTCAATTCCTGAGGCAGGCTGCTTGTGGTGCCCACACTCGGGCAAGGCAGCTGCAACCCCCCCTTGTACGTTTGACCCTGTGGCTGATGCCATGGAATTGCCATAGATCTCAGCAGGGGTTTGCATCCTGGGGGATCCTCTCCACAGGATTAGCAGATCACCTTTATCACACTGAGACAGTGGCTTGGGATCTGGTAGATGAATAGCAGAGCTTGTGGTTTGTGATCTGTCCTCTGGCTAGGAGCACTGAAGGAGAGGACAGAAAAGATGGGGGTTAAATAGGAGCTGGGAGCAGAAGGGGACACCAAGGAAGGAGACTGGGCCAAGGAGAAGCTCAGTAGGAGGAGAGGAGGGTGGAAGAGGAAGGGAGCAAAGCTCAAGGGCTCTGCCAGAGATGAAATGGAAAAAGGAATTGCTGTGCAGCAGTTTCAGCCCAGAACAGAGGGAACTGCACGGGCTCCTCGAGCTGACTGAGGGCATTTTGAACAACAAAACCAGCAGGCTCTGACAGGGCCAGGAGACCCAGGCAAGAGTGAATGGACAGAGGGGCTGCAGGGTCCCACAGGCAGAGTCCCACAGGCAGGGCACGCTCCTGCCCAGCCACATCCAGAGTGGCACCGCCCTTGCTGCTGCTGCACCACCCCTCTGGCGGCCTGATCGGGGTTATGTAACCTTTCCTGACTGCTCTTTCCCCCGATCAAGTGAGGTTGCTGCTCCAGCTCCCTGCAAGGAGCAGCCGGAGCAGCCTTTCCTGAGCTGCCCAGAGGGACACAGCCAGCCCCAGCCTCCAAGGCAGCTGAGCAGCAGATCCTGCCCCACTGCCACCCCCGGGGAGCTGTGCTGGCAGAGCTGGCACCCAGGACATGGCACCAAGCCCCGGTGGGAGGCTGCAGGCCCTTGGCCAGGGAAGGAGATGGTTGGATCATGGGTTCTTCCTGCAGGGAGCAACTGGTGGGTGAAGCCTGGAGCACCCACTCACACGTGGGAGCAGACACTGTGGATAACACACTGCACTAGTGCTTTATGCACCTAACTCAAAATAAGCTTTCTTTTTAAAAAACATATCTAAGAATAATGATTTTTCTCTCTCTTTGTTTTTTTTTGTTATTATTTTGAAGTTATAAATTATTGAAACAAATTATTCTCACTACTCTCCCAAATCATTCTGAGGCAAAGAAAAGGCAGCTCTACCTTCAACACTGCTTTGTAACAAAATGAGTCAGATTCATTTTGCTCATGATTTGCCCCTTGGCTCCCTTTGTCCATGTCTTAAACTACATCCTGGCTCAGTCTGATTAGCAGCATGTCCTCGGACGCAGAGGAGGCCCTGCAAGAGCCCGAGGTATTGCAGGTCAAGATTAAAGTGCTCTGCATGACATTCACTGTCAAAGCTGTAACTGGCTTAACTCAGGGCAATTAGATGGCTCAGGGGTTACACAGTAACGGCAGTAGTGTTTCAGTGCAGCTGATTAAAGCACAGCCCTGGCATTAAAGGATGTGATTAAAAGGCAGTGTCCGGGCTGAGACCTGGCAGAAGAGCTCAGCAGGCACGGTTAAATCCACAGCTTCTTCTGGGGTTGGACACCCCAGGGCCTGGAAAAGATCTCCAAGTATCAGCTGAGCCAGCTCATCTTTTAGGTCTGGAATGCCATCTTATGATGGCAGTGGGGAAGTGGAAATGGCCCCTCTGTGGAGGCAGAGGAGATGATGGAATTACAGAATGGGTTGGGTCAGAAGAGACCATAAAAATAATTTTATTCCTCCCCCTGCCATGGCAGGGAAATCTCCCACTGTCCCAGGCTGCTCCCAGCCCCAATGTCCAGCCTGGCCATGGGCACTGCCAGGGATCCAGGGGCAGCCACAGCTGCTCTGGGCACCCTGCCAGGGCCTGCCCACCCTCCCAGGGAACAATTCCTGATTCCCAATATCCCATCCATCCCTGCCCTCTGGCAGTGGGAGCCATTCCCTGTGTCCTGTCCCTCCATCCCTTGTCCCCAGTCCCTCTCCAGCTCTCCTGGAGCCCCTTTAGGCCCTGGAAGGGGCTCTGAGCTCTCCCTGGAGCCTTCTTTTGTCCAGGTGAGCACCCCCAGCTCTCCCAGCCTGGCTCCATGGCAGAGGGGCTCCAATCCTGGGAGCATCTCCATGGCCTCTCTGGACTTGCTCCAACAGCTCCAGGTCCTGCTGATGCTGGAACAGCTCTGCAGGGGTATCTCACAAGGGCAGAATAGAGGGGGACCATCCTCCCCTCACCTGCTGTCCACTCCTCTGTGGGTGCAGCCCAGCACAGGGGAGTTTCTGGGCTGCCACTGTTGGCTCATGTCCAGCTTTTCATCCATTATGTCCTCCAAGTCCTTCTTTGCTGGTCAATGAGCTCTTCTCCCAGTCTGTGCTCATGTGTGGGGTATCCCTGACCTGGGTGCAGCACCTCAAAGAAGAAAAGGCACCATCAAGGCCATGGCTGCCCTGCCTTCTGCTGTGTGGGAGCCAAGCAAGGCTGGTGTCACTCACAGGGCAGTGCAAGCACCAACACCCATAAGGTGTCATCATCACGGGCCCCAGCCATGACAGACACCAGGGGGATAAAAGTTCTTCTCACCAAAGCCTGAACATGCTTGGCTGTGGGGCTGGAGGTGACCACCATGGTAAATGATGATGTACATCCACAGATCTTTTCTTCCATAGGTTTACTGATTTTTCTTCCTCTTCCCACAGTACTACTCTGTCTTTTTCTCCAGTGACTGACAGTGTGGCCAAATGGTGTTGAGCCAAAATCTGATTGGTACAGAAGGATCACAGTACCAGCCCTGCAGTGCCAGAGCTGAGCAGTGACGGGGGGCAGGCAGTGAGCCCTGGGCACGGGTGTGTTCAGGGCTGAGGTGACAGTAAAGGATCTCTCTTGCTGCCACAGGAGCTGCAGACATCAGCTACATGGGGGATGTCCCACCCCAGGCTTGGAGCACATGTCTTTTGAAGCACTACAGCTCCATGCCAGTGCAGATCTCTTGAGTGGATGCACTGTGCCAGCAGACAGTGCTCATGTCCTGGTTTAACCCATCCTGCTAATTTATGGGAGCAAAATCACTCAGATGTGATTCCTCCTTTATGCTGCAACTGAACATTCACTCGACAGAGGTTACCCAGGCTTCTGGAGCCAGTTGAGTTGCTTTGAACACAAGCTACAGGGCTGTGCTGGGATGCAGGGAGCTCAGGGGAGGCTGTGTCTAGACTAGAGAAACTCTCCAGGAGGCTTGCTGGGCTTTTGTTTTGTAGTAACTCATATCTCTAATCTGGCTTGGAACAAAGCTTCTCAGTCCTTTCAGGCCTTGCCACGACACTTGCAGGAGAAAAGGAGGCTCTGTTTAGCGGTCAGCAAGCCAAGATGAACAACAGGGACTGGCTGCAGCTAATGCAGAGAGCACATTCCTGTGACAGAAAAGGGCTTCACCCCCATGGCAGAGCGGCTCTGCTGTGTTTCATCTGGTTTGATGCTTTTCACCCAAAGTTCACAAATGATGTGCAGGCCTTTGTTTGAGCCCCCCTCCAAGGCCAGCAAGCAGAGACAAAGCTGTGCACACAGAGGGAATCTATACTGGGAAGTGAGAGACTGGTCCTGGCACTGAGAGTTGCTGAGTTCTGGTATTTGGCATTCAGGAAGCTTTTGAAGTATCTCCCCAGTCCTGCTGAAAATGTCTTATTAAAGAGACAAAGCTTATTAATTTGGGCCCCATGCTGGGCTAATGAATTAAACAGTTCTAAACTGAAGCTGTGGCTTAGGGTCTTGGCACAGTCATCATCCATGCCTGTGTGGGCACGTGCCCTTGGCCATGGGCAGCGAGACCCCCAGGAACAAGAGCATGAAGTGTTCTGTGTCTGCTCTTACCTGTCTCTCCCCCAGACAGGTTTTGCTGTGCTGCACTGGGCATAGCTGGGAAACCTGTTCCTCACCAGGATTATCAGTGACAGGGGAAGCACCGAGCTCCTTCTGCTCAGCACCAGCCTCTGTCCCTGCACACAGCAGTGTCCTGGGCACAACAAGCTCAGAGCTTCCCAGGACAAGGCAGGATCAGGCTGAGCTGGAGAGGAGCACCCCACATCCAGGAAGAATAGTTACCTGCTTGGGCTGAAAATAGACCATGAAACATTTGAAGAAGACAGAGCTGGAGTGGATGATTGCCTGAGGCAAGGCGCAGCTCCAGCTGAGTTCACTGCTGAGCTCTGAGAGCATAAGCACATGAGGAGCATGGGGGAGGGATGCCAGGCTTTCTGGAAAGGCCTTCAAGTGTCTCAATGGAGCACAAAGCTCAGAGAAAAACTTCCTTTGAATGGATCCCCAGCGAGAGAGTTACAGTTACACTGCTGTGCCCAGACATGGATACACAGAGCACTGGGCTGATGTTACAGCATCCAGTGGAGGTCAGGGAAGGTGTGGAATTGTGCTTCTCCCAGCAAGGCACTTGGCAGCACCACAGCTTTTTCTCTGCTTATTTCAGTGCTGGATTTTTTTTTGCTGGCAGCTGTCTCTGAGCTGACACTTCTACCTCCTGTGCCCGAAGTGGGACACGTCAGCTCACCAGCCCTCTGCTTCCCATGAGCCGGTGCTTGAGTTCAGTTCTCCCAGCTCCACAGATCATGTTCCTGCTCCGGCTCTGTCAGGGATGCTGGAAGTGTCCAAGGCCAGGTCGGACAGGGACTGGAGCAACCTGGGACAGTGGAAGGTGTACCTGCCCATGGCAGGGAGTGGGACGAGACGATCTTAAAGTCCCTCCCGGTGCCTGATTACCGAGGGTTTTTCCCCGCCCCGGGGGGAGCGGCCGAAGCGAGCGGGGCGGTGTCTGTGGAATCACCTCGGCAGCGTGGAGAGGACTGCGCCTTTTCTGCTCCCGCCGCCGTGTGGAGATGAAGCGATTCTGGGGGGCTGGGCTTCTTCAGCTCGCCGCCATAAGGGCCAGGAGCGGCTCTGGCGGGCCGGGCTCCCTCGCCATGAGGGCAGGGAGTGGCTCTGGCGGGCTGGGCTCGTTCAGCTCGCCGCCATGAGGGCAGGGAGTGGCTCTGGCGGGCTGGGCTCGTTCAGCTCGCCGCCATGAGGGCAGGGAGTGGCTCTGGCGGGCTGGGCTCCCTCGCCATGAGGGCAGGGAGTGGCTCTGGCGGGCTGGGCTCCTTCAGCTCGCCGCCATGAGGGCAAGGAGCAGCTCTGGCGGGCTGGGCTCCTTCAGCTCGCCGCCATGAGGGCAGGGAGTGGCTCTGGCGGGCTGGGCTCCTTCAGCTCGCCGCCATGAGGGCAAGGAGCAGCTCTGGCGGGCTGGGCTCCTTCAGCTCGGCGCCATGAGGGCAAGGAACAGCTCTGGCGGGCTGGGCTCGTTCAGCTCGCCGCCGTGAGGGTAAGGAGCGGCTCTAGCGGGCCGAGCTCCCTCGCCATGAGGGGCCACCGCCGCCATGAGGTGAGGGGGGGGGGGTACAGGGACGGGTGGCGGCGGCAGCGGGGCTGGAGACCGGGGCTCCGGGGCAGGAAGGCGCCACCTGAAATACTCACTGTCTCCTATTTATCTGTTCGGCCGGGGGACTGGGGATGTTGCTCGGCTGTGCGGTTCAGCATTAATTCCTCAGCCTTTCGCTCGGTGTGCTGGCTTTTGTCCTCTGCCACAAGCCAGGCCGCTGCTGTTGAGCTTTGTGAATACAGATGGAACTAATGGCTTATTTGTGTTTCTGCTGTCCTCTCTTTAGGCCTTCAGCCGATGACCGATGGTGGTGACCCGCCCGAAGGAGCAGCTCTGAGGTGCCCCGGCCCCATGGCGTGTGGAACCCCGAGCTGAGCTGTGCTGAGCTGTGCTGGGACAGCCGGGGAGGCGCTCCGGGAGGGCACTGGAGCCTGCGAGAGCAGATGTGAAGGGATAACCTGCCCGTGGGACACAGCAAGAGCTCTGGAGCCACATGGGTGAGGTGTGACCGTGAGCCAGCCTGGGAAAATGGGCAAAAATATTTTGCTGTCTAAAAGGCCTCTGCTGGCTCCTGTGCTAGCCTCAGGTCCTCAGGGTGGAAATAACGTGGTTTATCCAGAAATAAGTTTAGCTTATCTATTCCTCTTGCTGGATGAAGCCTTGATGAGAGTAGGCATCATCAGAAAAGTGCCTCCACGTTTTTTCTGCACTGTAAACCCTCCAGTTCTGGGGTTTTTGTCTCCCAGCAGTAGTCAGCTGCTTGTGGCTGCTCAGTGCCTGTGGCAGTGTTATGCTACTGGGAGAGAAAGGTGCTGCTGAGCTTTCCTGGCACCAGCGAGGCCGTCCTGGTGCTCAGTGGTGCCAGGTTTTGGCAGCACTCTGCATGCCTGAGAGTGGAGTAACTTCTGCCCGTGGAGACAGGTGACTAGACTGTACATGTTCATGCAGCAACAGGCAGCTTTATTGAGATCTAACTTCCTTATATAGATGAGAAGGCCCATGAAGGTAATCCTCATTGGCTGAGCCAGTTACTACTCAGCTAACCAGCCAATAGCAGCCTGAGTCTCCAATGGCCTGGGCCTGCTCTTACTGGTCGAATTACATAAGCAAGGTAATTATATAATAAATCACTTATGAAGTTGGAATTACTTTTACTGTGTGGCCTACAGGCCAGATGTAGAGCATCACAGAGGAATAGCTCATAAATATGGAACTTGTGTGTGTCATAAAACCTGTATAGCTCATAAATATGGAACTTGTGTGTGTCATAAAACCTCTGTTCGCATGATGTTTGGGGCACTCGAATGGAGGAAGGATCCTCCACGTGATCAGTGCTGCAATAAAAATGAATGCTTTTTGATACTCAAACTGTGTTAGAAAGTTTCTTTTTGGGTGATTTCAGTGTCAGTTCCACAAGGCCCTGTAGTTTCACAGTGGCCCCCTGGTTCTAAAGTGTCACGATGGCCTCAGTCGCACAAGGCCCCACAATGTCCAAAGAGTCCCCTTAATTCCATGGGGCCCTGAAGTGCTACAATGGCCCCTCGGCTCCATGAGGCCCTGCAGTTCCACCCTGGGGCAGGAGGCCAGGAGGAACTCGTTCCCCACACGCTGCAGCTCCCTGGGCCAGCTGGCACCAACACCTTCTCCCAGGCCTGCACTGCTGGGCACAGCCAAGGCTGAGCCACACTGCAGCTCCCTGGAAACCACAGTGGGGGCTGCGAGGCCAAAACCCGAGTCACAGACAGTTTGTCACTCTTCCTGTCTGTATCTGACCAAGAAATGTCCCATTGTGGGGTCCCCTTTCCTGCAGTCACTGCAGCACTGGGACCATCCCTGGAGCTCTGAGCACGAGAAATGGCCAGCGCCGTACCTCTGCACTGACTCGGGGATGGTGGGAAATGCTCTCTGGGGTGGCTGGAACCATGGAAAAAGGACAGTTGGGAGCACAGAGGGAAACCCAGCTGGGCTGCTGGACTGGGGCAAGACATCTCTGTCTGGGGGAGAAGTTGGCTGTGAAACTCCCTCCTGTGGATGCTCACGTGCCCAAGAGTTGGGCACTGAAGAGCATCACAACAACAGACAGGAGGATGGGGCGGCCAGGATTAAAGTGCCTCAGGGGGGTCTGGACTGGCCACACAAGGGTGAACCCTGGACACCATCTCCAGGTTATCCCTGACTGTGAAACATGGGCTGAGATCAATCAGGGCCAGGCCAGGCAAAGCCCCTGTGGTGTGGGGGGGGCAATGGTGGGAATATAAATCTGGGGCGACATGTGGTCTTGGTAGTAGGTGTAGTA
This sequence comes from Melospiza melodia melodia, assembly GCF_035770615.1. Lineage (NCBI taxonomy): Eukaryota > Metazoa > Chordata > Aves > Passeriformes > Passerellidae > Melospiza > Melospiza melodia. The sequence continues at coordinate 2,160,808 of NW_026948796.1, read as the reverse complement.
AATTGGGAGCACCATTCCTAAACCACAACAGCCCTGTCAGAACCAGTCCCTGCACTGTCCCCACTCTGCTGCCCCACAGCTGCTGGATCAGGAAGGGCAGTGATGCCGAATTTTGCCCCAAAAGGCAAGAATAACTGCTTAAGAGACTCAGTCTAAGTCAGATAAGCAGGAGGTATTTTATTGCGACGCGTCGGAGAAATCACAAAATGGACTTCTAAATTATGTACAGCAAAAGCGGGTTTTTATACAATTTTAAACAAGGATTACATCATTTATTACATGCATATTCATAGGCAGGCGGGGTCTTCCAGGAATTCCTGGTCTTCCTTAGTTAAATTTTAAGCTTTTCCTAATTTGGACTTCTTCCTGTTATCTTTGGCATGTTTTTCCATGGCTTGGCTGAAGTTACTGTTGTACTTGGCTTGATTCTAACGGCTTGGCAGGTCACTTTAACTTATTGGCTTGATTCTAACGGTTTGGCAGGTCACTTTAACTTATTGGCTTCCACTTCTGCTTCTTCAAATATTTTAATTCCAAAGTTTCTTCTGTGAGTGTATTTTAGATTATTTATTAACGTATCTAGATATCTGATCAAAGTTCTTCCTAATAGTGTATTTTAGGTTATTTATTAACTTCTGCGATTGTCTTGATATACTTTTAAGTGTCTTTTAATTCTTTTATTTCTCAAAAACTATTGTTCATTATAATAAATGGCTTCAGCAGAGCCATGGGGGAGGAAAATGCACAGGGACTCCTCCTGGGAGCGACCTTCCATCCTGATACTCAGACCCCAAGGCAGAAACCCCCATCGTCAGCTGGGAGGTCACCGTCAGAGTCTCTGCCAATATCCCACTTGGTGAATCTTTCCCACTGAGATTTTGGTCCTTCCTTTCAGTTTCTTTACTTTTGGGGCTTTTAATGATTCCTCCATAAACATGGCAATTCATGTCCCTAATATGGCAATTCTTTCCTTTTTATGAAAGTGTTGGGAATTAGGCCACATTAAAATGCTGGCAGGGTGTGCATAGGTATTTGCAGCCCTGTGGAGAAGCAGTTGGGATATAAGAACCAAAGAAATGTAAAATGGTTTGAGTTAGAAGAGACCGAAAAGAGTCTCTGGTAAAACTCCCATTACCCAGGAACACCTTCACTCATTCAGGTTGTACAAAGCCCCTGACCTTAAACACATCCAGTGATGGGGTTTCAATTCTGAGGGCAGCTTATGCCAGTGTCCTGCCACCATCATCAAAAAATATTTTGTCCTTACAGAAAATTTAAATCTGCCCTCAGTCACTTAAAAGATACAGTGTATTATTCTGTATTATATTCCCCAATACAATCTTGGGCAAAAATGTACTCAGCCATTCCTGGACTTAAATCACATCTCCAGGGCTGAGCACCTTTGAGAAGGCCCAGAGATCTCCCAGGATGAGATTTGGAGGCCCCAAGAACATGATCAGTGTATGGGAACTGTAAGTCCTGGGTTCGGTGGAGACTGAGGGCAGAACAAGAACAGCCTGTGAGGATGACAAAGGTGGATTCAAATATATTGGACCTCTTCTTCATAGTGGAAATGAATCTGAGATAGAAATAATGTCACCAAGTGCAGCTGTGAAGACCCAGAATGGAAACAAGGAGAGATTAATTTCCCTGCCAGGGCAGGGCTGTGGCACAACACATCTCCCAGAAGGAGTCTGGGTCAGCCCCAGGCTCTGTGTGGGCAGGCAGGGGCAGGCAGGAGGCAGAGCTGTCAGCAAAGGAAGGGCCCAGCCAGGTGGGGCAGCCGGGGGATGCCAACAGCCTGCAGGGACAGAGAAGCAGGGCAGGGACACCGTGGGACAGCCTGGGCTGCACAGGGCACAGGGATGGGCAGCAGCTGCAAGACAGCCCTGCCAGAGCCAACTTGGGCAGCGCTTTGGCCATGGCTGCTGGGCCTGGGCCTGAGGCAGGAGCAGGAGACAAGTGACCCTTGCAGGCCTGGGGCCTCATTGCCTCCTTGTCCCTGCTCAGCAGCCTGGCAGGGGCCGCCCCATGCTCCTGCCCTGGGCATTGCACATCCCCACATGCCAGTGCCCATCCCGGGAAGAGCCCTGAGCAAGGAGGGAGGGACAGGATCTGCCTGGCCAGGGGCTGGGGCTCAGGCCTTGGCCCTTTGCATTCCTCAAACACATCCAGGTTTGCTCAGCACCAGAGACACCTTTGCCTTGTTGGTCCCCAGCTGTCATCACTGCCTCCAGTGTTCTGCTGTCCCTGGAACCAGGGGAAAATTTCTCATTTGTGTCTCTCAGTGGTACCCATTAAAACTTGGAAAACTTTGGAGTTTCAATTTAATTTTGAGTTGTTGAGAAGTTTTTTGAAGACACTCTCTCAGGGACTCAGTTTGATGTAAATAACACCAAATCCCCAAGAGTCTCATTTAAGTCCTTGTGCTGTGTCTATGCTGCTGAGCTTTAAAGGAACAGCTCTTCCCAGGACCAGCTCCTCTCCCAGCCCAGCAGGGCTGAGGGCTCTGCCTGCAGCCACTGAGGGGACAGGAGCCAGGCAGAGACAGGCTGAAGGCAATCAGGATTGGGAAGACATTGAGCTGAGACTTCACTTGGGGAAACATCTTCACAGCCCTGTGCATGGTGAGTGTGTGGGTGCAGGGCAATGTCCCCTGTGCTCCTGGAGGGATCTCCTGAAGCCAGAACACCCCACAGCCTGGGGGATGTGTCAGGAGGACTCTCCCCGTTTCTCTGTGGCACAGGAGGAGGAGGAGGTGGAGGAGGAGGATGTGCTGCAGAGCAGGGCTGCCCTGGGCACCATCAGAGGGACAGGGCAGGACGGCTCCTGCTGCCAGGGACGGCTGCACGGGGTGAAGCTGGGGCTGCAGCCGGGGCTGCCCAGGGCTGTCCTGCAGAGCAGCTCCTGCAGCCCTCAGGGCTCTTGGCCAGCCCAGGGCATGTGCCACCTGCCAGGGGCACCTCTCAGCCTGCCTGGCAGCTCCCCATGGACGCTGCAGGGGAGAAGTCAGAGGTGGAAGGAGCCACCCCTATCAGGGCAGATTCCTCCTGCTGTGGAGATGGTGCTGCATGGCCAGGGCTGCTCTCAGCTTTCTCCTCAAGGGAAGGGAAAGGGGCTGTCAGCTTTGCCTGTGTCACTGAGACTCCTGCACTGTCAGCCTGGGCATCAGCAGATGTGCCTCAGATCTCCCTCAGACAGTGCCTCCTCAGCCTCCTCTCCCTACAGACAGCAGCAGCAGCACCTTGGCTTGCAGCATCTCTGTTTGTCTGGCCTGCCCTTAAGGCCCTGCTGCCAGGGAGATGCCCCTGGGCAGTGCCCTGTGCTGGGAGGGGTCTGCAGGACAGAGCTGGGACCCCAGGGCTGGGCTGGGCCCTGGCAGCACAGGCAGGGACAAGGCTTGGATAGAGAGAAACAGCTCCCAGTAGGCACAACTCCAGGCAGCAGAGAGCCAGACTAGCCCTTGGTATCCTTTCCTGTTCATGTGCATAGGGAAAGAGAGAAGGGTTTGGAAAAAAAAAAATCAGCTGGAGAATTCAAAAAGTCTACTTCATTTTTCAAAAAATATTAAAGTGTGATCACGGTGAAATAGAGAGAGGTTAAATGAACAAAGGGCACCTGTGTGGTTCCAGTAGGTCTGACTGCCCTGCGGCACAGGGAGCCCTGTTTTCCCTCAGGTCTCCCCAGTATTCAGGCTGAGTGCAATGCTGAAAGTAAAGCAGTAACTCAGAAGGAGCACAAGCCTGAAATCAAAAAGGAAATCTGTCCAAGCTTGTCAATGTCTTTTTCAACAGCGCACCATGCCCAGAGTGAAGGAATGTCCAACAGCAGCTCCATCAGGCACTTCCTCCTCCTGGCATTGGCAGACATGGGGCAGCTGCAACTCCTGCACTTCTGCCTCTTGCTGGGCATCTCCCTGGCTGCCCTCCTGGGCAACGGCCTCATCATCAGCGCCATAGCCTGCAGCCACCACCTGCACAAGCCCATGTTCTTCTTCCTGCTCAACCTGGCCCTCAGCGACCTGGGCTCCATCTGCACCACTGTCCCCAAAGCCATGCACAATTCCCTCTGGGACACCAGGGACATCTCCTAAAGGATGTGCTGCACAGCTCTTTTTCTTTTTGTTTTTCCTCTCAGCAGAGTATTTCCTCCTGACCATCATGTGCTACGACCGCTACGTGTCCATCTGCAAGCCCCTGCACTACGGGACCCTCCTGGGCAGCAGAGCTTGTGCCCACATGGCAGCAGCTGCCTGGGCCAGTGCCTTTCTCACTGCTCTTCTGCACACAGCCAATACATTTTCATTGCCCCTGTGCCATGGCAATGCCCTGGGCCAGTTCTTCTGTGAAGTTCCCCAGATCCTCAAACTCTCCTGCTCCAAATCCTACCTCAGGGAACTTGGGCTTCTTGCTGTCAGTGTCTGTTTAGCATTTGGCTGCTTTGTGTTCATTGTTTTCTCCTATGTGCAGATCTTCAGGGCCGTGCTGAGGATCCCCTCTGAGCAGGGACGGCACAAAGCCTTTTCCACCTGCCTCCCTCACCTGGTTGTGGTCTCCCTGTTTCTCAGCACTGCAGCATTTGCCCACCTGAAGCCCCCCTCCATCTCTTCCCCATCCCTGGATCTGGCTGTGTCAGTTCTGTACTCAATGGTGTCTCCAGCCCTTAGTCCCATCATCTACAGCCTGAGGAACCAGGAGCTCAAGGCTGCAGTGTGGAGACTGATGACTGGATGCTTTTCAGAAACATTAAACTGCTGGCCAATTTCCAATTTCTTAAATAAAAAGACTTATAATAAAAATAATCTTTGATACTTGTTGTTGGTTTGGTTGTGGGTGTTTTTCCTTTGTTTTTTTTGGTTTTTTTTTTTTCTATTGTCCACAAAGGACTGTCATTCCTTGTGCCATTTCTCCTTTTGTTTCCCTCCACTTTAACTCCAGACTGCGTCAATGAGGAGCTGGTCTCTTGGTGGCTTTGAAGGAACTAAACGATCTCCCAGCATTGTTTTCACCAGAGATGCCCCTTGGGTTCTCTTCTCTGGAGCTGCAGCAGCAATGTCTGTGTGCAGAGCTGGAGGCAGATCAGTGCTGGCCCAGCAGCTGTGCCCAGCAGCAGAAGCACTTGGTGTTGCCAGTGCTGCTGCCGTGGCCCTGCCCCACTGCCCTGGTGGCCCTGGTGTTGCTGTAGGGCCTGAGTGCTCTCGGGGCCGGGCACAGTCCTGGGGGTGGCAGTGCCAGGGCTGCAGCAGGGACAGGCCATGGGCACTGCTGGGGCAGCGCTGATGCCTGAAGCCAAGCCCTGGGGGCTCCAGGCTCCTTGCCCAGGCTCTCTCAAGAACACGCCCAGGCCAATGCTCACCACAGAAAAGCCCCTAGAGCAGCCCCAGGCTGGCCGTGGGCAGGCTGGGGGCAAACAGCATGGCTGGGGCTCTGCAAGGGCCCTGGGGCAGACGGGAAGGAGCAGCAGAGCAGGGGCTGATCCATCCCCAGTGCTCTGCACAGACCAGGGCAGCGTCCCAGAGTGTCCTAATGGAGCTGCCAACAACATCCCCCCTCTGCAGCCCTGGCCTCTCCCCCAGCTCTCAAAGGTGCACCATCCTTGCAGGCACAGACACGGCAGCCCTTGCTCAGCAGCCCCTGTTTGCATTGCACACAGCAGGCGGGAGCACCCCATGCTGTTGCTGTGGGGACATGAACCTGAGGGAGCACAAATGCCATCAGCCCCTGGGGCCAACATGGGCTGGGGAACACCAGGGAAACCACTTAATTTTGTCCTGGACTCTGCAGTCAGCCAGAAAGTTTGTTCCCATCAGCTGGGAGTTTCCTGTCCCGCTGCAGACGCTGTTGCTCAGAGCCGGGGCTGCCTGGCTGCCACCTGAAAATAGCCCTAAGCATTTCCTTTCCTTTACCTTTGCTTTCTTTAGCCTGCCCTGATACAAATTTCTTCCTCTTGCCCACTCCCGGAGGCCCAGAACTGGACACAGCCCTTGAGGTGCTGCCAAACCAGTGCTGAGCATAGAGGAAGAATCACTGCCTTACTCCTGCTGGCTACCCCATTCCTGATCCACAGGATTTCCAGGGGTTGGGTGAGGCAAATAGTGGGGTAGGGGTGAGGACAAAGTGTTATTGATTTTCAGCCATGAATGTTCTTGATCTTCATATCTATTCAAACTGCATTAGAGGGAGCTGAGTGTCAATATCAATTAGACATTTGTGATACCAATCTATAAACAGAAAAAGAATACTGGACAAAATAGTTCTCTCTTTTTTTTTTTTCAATATAGCAGATTCACTTTGAAGACACTTCTGAAATCTGTCCAAACAAATCACATAAGAACTGAAAACTTAAATTATTCCCATGGACTTTTCTTGTTTTTCTTGTTCCGAACAAAGTGTTTTGAACAAAAAGTTTATGAGTGTTTGTCACGGAATTCCTGAACTGATGAGCTCAAGAAAGGAAAGGCCTCTGGAGTAAAAAAATTCATCAGCAACCTCCAAGTGGCGGAGGATCCATCCCCATCAGAGCAGCAATGAACAGAAATGGGCACAGCTTTGTGCCTGCCCCAGCTCTAAGATTGGCTCTGGGCCTGGAGCAGGAGCAGCTCTTGATGGCCCCAAGGCCAGGGCTCTTGTGCTGTCCTGGGCAGATGGGATGGCAGCAGGGGCTGCAGAGCTCTCAGCACCTCAGCCCGAGGGCAGCAGGGCAGCCAGGGAGCCTCCTTTGGCCTTGGCCAGGCACCTTCCCCCATGGTGGGGCTGAGTCCTGTGGCAGCTGCAGCTGCTGCGGTGCCCTTGCCAGGGGCTGAGGACGTGGGGCAGTGCCCAGAGCAGCCTGGCCTGAGCAGAGCTGTGGGGCCAGAGCCGGCTGGGCTGGGCTGGGCTGGGGAGAGGCCCTTGGTGCTGCCCAGAGCTCAGGGCAGCTGGCAGAGCTTGCAGGGAGCTGGGCTGGGCTCAGAGAGCCTGGCCCAGAAACCATCAGTGTCCATCTCAGCCTGGCTGAGAGTGCAGGGGCAGGACTCAGGCCAGGCCTTGTGGGGCACGAGCAGCAGCTGTGCAAGGCATTGCAAACAAGCAAGTGGCCCAGAGAGGAGGCTGCTCTGTGCCCTTGGGGGCATGGACAGAGCAGGGAGGGGGCCCAGGACATTTGTCAGCTCCAGCCTCTGTGCCCATGTGTTGGCAGCCCTGGCTGCTGAGCCCAGCTTTGGCCTGGGCTGAGTTTGGCTGTGGCCCAGCTCCATCCTCCTGTGGGGCTCAGGGCCTGTTCCCGGCCATGGCCAGCCCTGTCTGGCCTCTCTGCTGGCCCAGAGGCTGCAGAGCCTGGCGCAGGGCTGTCTGTGCAGCCCTACAGGTGCCAGGGCCTCTGCAGCAGCTGGCAGAGGCTGCCAGGCAGGGAGACCATGGGGCACAGAGCCCCAAGGCTGCTGTGGGCACCACGGCACGGGGGCTGTTCCCAGCCACAATGCTCCTGGCCTGGGCTGGGCCTGCACAGGGGCTGGGCCACCATGGCTTGGCCAGCACAGGGCCACAAAGGGGCCACACAGTCGCTGCCAGGGCTGACAGCAAGGCCAGGCACACACAAGCAATTGCTGAGCATGGCCTGCGCTGGCCAGGCCTGACTGTGCCAAAGGCAGAGCTCAGCTGCCCTTGGGGGCTGCAGGAACAGTCCAGAGACCAAAGAGCCTCCATGGCTGTGCTGGAGACCAAGGCTGCAGGAGGGAAATGCAGGGCTGCTGTGGGATGGGGAGGGCATTGAATTCCAGCACACACCTCAGCTCTCTGATGATCCCCGCACCATGCTGGGCCCTGTTACAGACTGGAGCAGAGCAGATGTTGATGGGACAGGAGCCCTGTGGGCCTGTCAGGGACCTGCAGCTTGCAACGTGCTCTGCTCTCCCTCAGGTGTTTTCGGAGACATCCAATCCTAGCTGGGCCCCTCAAGGCACAAGTGGCACTGCCTGTTCATGGGTACACAACTGATGTCTGCCTGGAAAGGGGCATAGGTGTTAATACCTGTTACTTTCATAATATACAAGCAAATCTTTATTATCTGTGTCATTTGAGTACTCTTAAGGAATGGCAACGTTTTCCCACCAGAAACGGGGATTTCCTGGAAGCGTACTGATGGCAGGAGAAGAAATACTGATCTTCCCATCTACTTGTGTCACCAATAATCAGTCTATTATTTAATCTCTCTCTTTTCCATCAAGTGCTTCCATCTCTCCTGGTTAAAAGGCCATGTCTAAGGACATCTCTTCACTAGACCAGCTGGATATTTGTTCTTTCCATTGGTCCCAGATTTCCTCCACCAGATGCTCTCTGGTCATTCAAGTGCCTCTCAACTGACTGGTTTCATGCTTTGAGCTTCAGGGAGTTGCCCAATCTTTCTGAAGTTTAAATAAATATCACATAAGGCGACATCTTAATTGTCTTTATATCTATCACAGAATTACCTTTTCTTATATCTATGTCTAAAACTGTTCCTGCATAGGAATCCTTTAGGGATGGTGGACATGTCCGATGATGCTGGGACATTGCAGAGAGCTGAGGAAAGAGCTGTGATGGTTATTAAACTGTTCAAATGTTCAACTTGTGTTTGTTGGCAAGAAACCTTTCTGTACCTCTGAGTGTCACCAGGCCCTGAGCCCAAAGGACACAAACCTGATCGGTTGTGGTTCCCAGTGCAGTGGCTGCACTTGGACCTTGGCTCTGCACAGGAGAGCTCTTCATCCCTTTTCTCTCTTTTCCTCCCTCTGGGCATGGAGAGAGCTCCTGACTTCAGCGTCTGACTCATGTGTGCAAAGAGCAAGTCTGGGCAGAATTGGGGCAGGGAGGGTTTGGGGGGCCTTGGGATCTGTGCTGGGCACAGAAGGTGTTTTCCATTCTTCTGAGATTGTCTGCTGTGGAAAGTGGATTTAATATCCAGCAGAGGAATGACTTTTGCATTTGATAGAGCTGTGCCATCCCCTGGCTCTTTTGGCTGACCAGAAATGAACATCCCTCTTTGTCTCGGACAGCTCCTTCTCCAAGGAAAGCAGGTGGGAGTTGGAGCCAAGGAGCTGAAAGCTGCAGGTGCAGCCTGGGCTGGAGGGAGCTCAGATTTGCACAAGGCTGCTCTGAGTGCCAGGACTTGGATGGGAGAAATGGTGGGGTGGGGATAGGGACAGAGTCTGATTGATTGTCAGCCATGAAGAGTCTTGAATTTCATATCCATTCAAACTGCATGCGGAGGTACTTGGATTCAATGTCAATACAAGATTGCATCTATCAATTTATTAACAGGGGGAAAAAACCTAAGCAGGACCTAAGAAACTTTTCTCACTGTCTTTTTAAATAGAATCTATTCAACTTGAATACACTACTGGAATTTTTCTAATTAACCACAAAAGATTTGAAAATTAAAATCAAATTGTTCCCAGAGGCTTGGCTTGTTCAGGTGCTCTTAATGTTAATGAGCCCTGGGACACTGAATTCCTGCACTGAAGAGCTGAAGGCTGAACAAGCCTCTGGAGCAGGAAAATTCAGCAGCAGCCTCCAAGGTGCTGAGGATGTCAGCAGCCCCCACTGAGGCCATCTCTGCCCAGAGACCGTGGGGGAATGGGCAGACAAGGAGAGCGTCCCTGGGGCTGGGGCAGCACAACTCAGAGGCACCAGCGGCTCCAGCTGGGAAATGGAGTGTGGAATGTGGCTGGGAAAGCCCTGCCTGGGCTGTGCCAAGCAGGACACACAAGTCCTGACCCCATCCCCCAAACAATTCTCTCAAACAAGAAGATATTTAAAAGGAATTGCAGTTGTTTCTGTACCCTGAGTTGGACTCCCTGGGAAATACAAACGCAAGATTCTGAGGAGCTCTCATGAACAAAACAGCCTTTACTGGCTGCTTTAAAAGATCAGAGAAACTTCTGCAAAATGTTTATTATGACATTTTAGTGAGTTTTGTTAATTTGTTAATTTAAGATTTTTCAAATCTTCAGATTTCTTAATTAATGTATTGATGAGTGTGGTGGGTTTTCATGTCAGTTAATTATTTATGTATTTATTTCATTGTGAGAAAGGATTACGGGAAAGGTAAAGTTGGCCTAACATTTTAAAAGGGTATAAAGAAATGTTTATTAAAAGTAAATTAAAAAATAAAAAAGTAGTAGAAATTCAAATAAACCATTTTTGAACGCTTTGTTTTCTTTATAACTTTTTCTTTTTACTGACAACATAAAGAAAGTAATCTTAAAATTTCTAGTTTGTTTACTATTTCTAGAATAGTCTTTTTAAATTTAATTTAGGGAGAGAAGTTTTTCTTTTTAAGCTTATTAAGATTTTTTTACAAGAGGAAAATATAGGTTTTTTGTGATTCTTAATTCTGTCATGGATAACAGTTGTCTGGGCAATTGTTAATGTGAAGTTGTTTTTATTACTACAAACTTTTTTACAGCTTGTTGATGGGCCATGTCAACTTATGAGGTATTGTGTTAAAGATGAGTTCTTTAAGGGTAAAAGGTTTTATTTTTTAATTTTATAATTTTTTTTATCTCTGGGAAGAGCTCTTCTTTTGGGGATACTGTCTTTTTTTCCCTGACTAAACTTTTTTAAAATTCTTGTTATTTTAACATTTGTTTAATTTTAACATGCAGGTTTTTGTTTGATATTAATTTTAAATTATTTTAATAGTTTTTTGTGCTATAAAGAAGAAGAGTTTTTTCTTTATAGTTTATAAAAAGATTTTAGTTTTAAGATTAAGGTATTTTTCTTATTTTTTATTTGGGATTTAATTTCTTCTTTAGCGACTTTGAGGGGTTTTTATTGCTTTTTATATGCTTGTATTTTGGTTTTTTTTCTTTTACTTGAGGGAGGATTGAAGTATTGAAAGGATTAACACCTGACCTTCCAGTAACTTGTGGTGGAAGTTGTAGTTGGGTTGTGGTAGGATTGGTTTTATGGTTGGTTTTTGGGGTTTTTTGTGTTTAATTTTTTAGTTGTAGGGTTATTTTGTATGGGTTGTAGGGGTTTTTGGTTTTAGTTATGTTGGGTGGAAGGCACTTGATGGTAAGATTTTAATAGCTGTGGCTGGTTTAGTTCTGGTTGGGGTTTTGTAACCTCTTTTGTTTTCCTGTTTGGTAGTTGTTGGGGTTTGGTTTGGTTTGAATGGGGCTGATGGAGAGGGGGGTGGCCTGCAGAGGGGGGAGAGGCCTAAGCCCACTGCAGGGTTGCTCGGTTTGGTTTGGTTTGGTTTGGTTGAGATGGGGGCCAGGGCTAGGGCCTGCTGCTTCTTTGTTGAGTGGAAAAGAAAGAGGAGGTTCCTGGGATTTTTCATCTTTAACATATGTGTTTCACAGAGGTGAGTTCAATATCTTAGTGGTTTAACAGATTGTCAGTTACACAAAAAGTTTTGTATTACTTTTTAAAATTTTTCTCATGTAAAACTACAACATACATACAATCCACAAAAAACACTTCTCAAAATATTGACTTGGCCCCTTCAACTTCACAAACTCTAAGCCTGTTCAATATAATGTTAATCAAAATTTGTCGGAGCACAGAAATGAAGAAGAAGACACAGAAAGAGAGAAAGAAAAAAAAGATCCAGAGAAGCACAAACACAGCTGCCAACTCCTGGATTCTAGTGTTGTTCAGATGGAAATTCCAAGAGGATGCAGGGTCAAGATGTGTGCTTGCCTTGTGGTCAGCTTTCAATACTGCTTGGTCTTCCTGGGCCCTTCCCCCAGGTGGGCCTTGGGCTCATCTGGTCCCTCAGGAGCTGGGCTGGGGGCTGTAGAGGTGGCTGTGGAGCATTGCCTGTGCTGTGCCAGGGACTGGCAGACACTGCTGGGCTGGGATAGAGGCTCTGGGGGGATTGGGGTTCCAGGGCAGGGCAGGGCAGGGCAGGGCAAGGCTGGACCTGCCCCTTCCTCCCCCACACAAAATGTTTTGAGCCAACAATCTCCTCCAGTCTGTCACAGTAAGGCAATATTGGAGGTGAAATCCCACTTCGGGCCATGGGCACCATGGATGAGAAGGACAGTTCTTTTCCATAGGAAGAAAAGCACAGACCACAGTGTTTGGAAGACAGGTGAGAGCCTCACTAGACCAAGGCCAGTCAGACGTGTCAGTAATAGCAGATTTGGTATGGGAGCAGTCTTTGGATATAGGAAATTTTGGAGGTGGAACCCCAATCTCAGCCATGGGCACCTAGAGAATCAGGAGAGTTTTTTCCCATAGGAAGAAGAGCACAGAGCCTTCCCCAGTGTTTTGGGGACAGATGGGAAGTGACCCTCATGCAACCACTGCCAGCCAGACTTGTCCTGGCAATAATCTTATGTGAACAATCTCTGGATATAAGGAAATTTGGAGGTGAAATTGCAATTCTGTCCATGGATGCCTGGTGGAGGAGGAGAGATCTTTTTCATAGGAAGGAAAGCCCAGAGCTCCATCATTTGAATAGCAGATGAGAACAGACCCTCAGCATGCCAAGGTCAGCTTTCAGGCAGCCCCTGGGAGGCCAAACTAGCCAGACCTGTTCCATGTTCCCTTGGTTCCATGAGGCCTTGCAGTGTCACAATGGACTCTGTGATTCCACAGGACCCAGAGTGTCGCATGACTCCTCTGTTCCATGAGGCCTGCTATGTCACAATGGACCTTTAGACCCTGGGGGTTTGCAGTGTCACAATGGTCTCCTTTGGCTCCCAATGTCACAATGATCCACTGATGTCACAATGGACCTTTGGTTCCATCCAGCCCTGCAGTGTCACAAAGGCCTCTTGGTTTCACGAGGTCCCACAGTATCACAATGGTCCTCTTGGTTCTGTGGGGACCTCCAGGGTCATTTTGGCCTCACTGGCTCCATGGAACCTCACAGTGTCACAATGCTTTGCTTACTCTATGGGGCCTCACAGTGTATTAATGGTCCCTTGGTGTCACAGAGTCCCACAGCGCCACAATGGTCCCTTGGTCTCACAGAGCCCCATAGTGTCACAATGGTCCTTTGGGATCACAGGGCCCCACAGTGTCACAATGGTCCCTTGGTGTCACAGGGCCTCACAGTGTCACAATGGCCCCTTGTTTCCATGGCCCCTGTGCTGCTGCATTCCCCCCTCCCCTTCTCAGGCTGCCCTGCCAGCTGAGAAATGCTCCTTGGGGCTCGGCCTTGGCCAACAGCCCCTGGGCTCAGCTCCTCTGCAGCTCATCACAAACACTGTCTGCTCCAGGCACTGCTGCTTCCCAACCAGCTCCTGTTTCCTTTAGGAGCAGCCCTGGGAACTGTTCGTGTTCCCTCAGTGGCACAACATCCCTGTTCTCACACTGTTAAAGAAAGCTGTGGATGCCAAGTGCGGCCAGGATGAACCATTGCTGGGACTGAAGCCCCTCTCTTGGGCCCTGCAAACAGCGCTCCAAAAGGAGCCCTTGGAGCTCTCCTGGGCCAGCGACTCCCTCTGAGTGGGGCCTCTCCCAGCTGGGAACTCTTCCGTTTGCTGCACTCGGGGATCCTGAACAACCACAGAGCCTGGGCCGATACCCCCACTCCTCCAGGCTCAACCCTTTGCCCTTTGCTGGGGAGATGCCAAAGCATCAGCAGTGAGCATTGCCTGCCCTCAGGGGAATTGCTCACAGCTGCCTGGACATGACTCCTTGTGTCTGTGTGCACACAGGAGTGCCTGTGCTGGGGAAATGCTGCTCTGTGAGGGGCTTGAGTGGTGTGGATGGCTGAGTTAGTCATGCCTGTAAGGAAGGTTGAATCACAAGCCATAAGTTAAATGCTGCTAAGAGTTGTTTTGCTAAGTTGTTAAGTTTAATATAAGTTTATAAGCTAAGTTGAATATGGTTAAGTATTATTGTACTGTTAAATCATTCAGTCATAGGTTATAAGTAAGGTTAAATACTGTCAAGTGCTGTTCTTTTGCTAAATTCTGAAGTCTGAGGTATCAGTCTAGGCCTGTAAAGTTTGAAATCTGGTTAGCTTTTAGGCTGTATTCTTTTTATCCTTGACCTCATTGCTCTTTTGTCACACACACGCACGCACACACACACACACACAGAGGGAGAGTTCTTGGTTCATTTCTGGTTTGATTGCCTGGATTCTGTTTGGTTTTGTTGTTGCTTTGTTTCCTTGGTGTGCCTGAAGTGTCCAGTCAGGAGCAGAGTAACTCTTGCCAAGGAACTTTGTGCTGCTGTCCCTTAATATTAAATCTGGTTTTTGCTGATCCCTTGCCAGGGATTTTTCAGCACTCTCAGCCCCTCATTTGTAACAGGGTGAAGGAGCCCTGGCCCAGGCTCTGGCCCTGGGGGACATGGGGATGCTGCCGGGGGGTCCCTGTCCCCCTGTCCCACCCCCAGGGCCCCGGCTCCCCATCCCCGTGTCAGGCTCTGGGGTCGATCTCGTGAAAAATCCTCTGGGGGAGGCTGCGAGGCCGGGGGCAGGGGGGACCCGGGGGGACAGGGGACCCCGCTGTGCACGAGCAGGGTTGGACTGCTCTGGGGGTGAGCTGTGAGGGGGGCCGGGGCAGAGTGACCTCCCCAGTGACCTCACACAGCCCCTGTGATGTCACACCATCCCTGTGATGTCACACAGGCACCTGTGACATCACACAGCTTTTTTGCGATGTCACACAGCCACCTGTGATGTCACAGCCCCCTCTAGCATGTCACACAGCACCCTTGTGATGTCACAGAGCCAACTCTGGGATGTCAGCCTCGAATGTCAGGCAGTTGCACTGTGATGTCACAAAAGACTCTGTGATGTCAGAAAGCCACAATGTGATGTCAGAATCTGTTCTGTGATGTCACAACCTGCTCTATGATGTTACACAGCCAGCCAGTGAGGTTCACAACCCATTCTCTCATTTCACAGGGCCACCCTCTATGATGGCAGGATCTCCTCTATGGCCACGCACCCTACTCTATGATGTCACAGAAGCTGTTAGATGTCACAACCCCCTCAGTGATGTCACAAAACCCTCTCTGTGATGTCATGCTGTTATGAGTAGAGAAGTTGCCCATTTTATTAAAAGGTTGCAGAGTTCACAGGTTGGGCCAGTTGCTGCCAGGGTGGAGTTCTAACTGTTTGTTGTTGTAATCACCTGTTTTTAATAGTTTTTTGTTAACTACCTGTTGTTGATGGATGCGAATTCCCCTTTTTGTCGAGTGGCACCCTGCTGCTTCTGGGAGGATGGCACCCGGGATAGGAAAGAGAGGGGACAACCAAGTTGGCATGCAAATGATATTGGGGTTGGCATGCAAATGAGGAAGCTCTGCACCAAACCTAGCCAAAAACCCCTAAAAACATCAAACCAACATGGAATTGAGGGATCAAAGTGATGTCTAGACGTGAAGAACAGAACCCAGTGTCCGCTAAAACTCTTTTTACCCCTCATCCTAACCTAAAAACATGTTGGCTGGAAAGAGGACCTCGAATGTCAAACCAAAATACTGGGAATCACCTGGTGCTCTGGTGAGGAAGGAATCCCCAGCTCTGCCTGCAGACCAGTGGACAAAGCTGCACTCTTTCTCCTCCTCTGTGCCACTTCTGGGGGCAGAAGCGGTGTGAGACCCATGGGATTACCCCACCTGAGCTGATTTTTAATAAAGACATTAAAAAGGAGAAAGATCTCCTGCCTGATTTATTTTGTTTATATTTAAAAACCAATACATGAAATAAAAAGGGCAAGGAGACTTCTTCTCCTTTTTAATGCCTTTATTAAAAGTGATCAGCTCAGGATTGGGCAGCTCGGTGGGGCTGCAGTCTCCCGTCGTCTCTACCAGGGCGACTCAGAAGAGGGGGATATGCGCAGCTTTGTCCTGTAAGGGCAGAGCTAGGGAATCAGGTCCTCATGGGAGCCTTTTAGGGCATGATGATCCCTTCATTGTTCGTTTTCAGATTCCTGTCCACCCGGTCTCAGCACAGGGGACGACTCCCGTGGTCAGGGCGAGAGGGACTCCAAAGGTGTTCCGCATCTCTGCAGGCTCAGCACTTGGCTCCTCAGGTCCAGATATCACTCCAACCTCTCAACTCTTAGTTCGCTCATTGTTTTGGGGTTTTCTCAGTACGTTTGGAGCTGTAGTCCCCCATAGCATGCTGGTCCTGGAGTCACTTTGCATAGCCACCCCCCCCAGGTCTCTTCACTATTTTGGGGAAAAGTACAACTTAGCCTCGGGCAAGGCTCTCCTAATACAAAAGGAGCAATTAGCCACAACGACCCGCGATTACAATAAGAAAACAGGCAGAACTAGAAGCAACAGTGCTCTGGCTGATTTTTTTGTAACCTTTTGTCACAAAAAAAATAGCAGAATTTTTGTTCATAACAATACATTTTTAGGAAGCAAAAAAAAATTACTGGTCTTTGGTTCTAAGTAATACAATTCCCTTCATTCATAAGTTGATCTCCATTGGCTATTTATTTATTCCTCTTTATGGTAACTAGTAATATTTGAGGTTTTTTGTCATCTTTTTTATCATCTTTTTCTCAGAAAGGGTCAAGGGAGGCACTTTGGGGTCCCTGGAGACATTTCTGGGGCACATTTGGGGCAGTTTTTAGTCTGGCGAGGGAATTCAGAGAGAACTTGAGGGTCTGGAGGACACTTGAGGGACCCCGGTGGGCACTTGGAGGGGCCCTCAGAAATTCCGAGGGACAGTTCAGGGTCTGGGACAGAACTTGGGCGTCCAGGGGAGTCCTTGGAGGTCAGGGAGGGGAATTTGGGGCCCTTTGGGGTCCGGGCGGTCCCTTGAGTGGCTCTGACGGGATTCTCTGGGGCGCGTGGGGTGATGGGAGTTGAAGGCGTGGGTGTAATACTGTTCAAGGGGGCCGCGGAGAATCACGGGAGTTCAAGGCACAGCTGCAATGGCTCTCGGTGGGGCGTGGGGCATGACGGGAGATGAAGTCCCGGCTGGAACAGCGCTGGACATGTGTCATGGAGCATGATGGGAGCCGTAGTCCCAGAAGTGACTCCAACTCTTTGTTTGGAGGTCCGGGAAGTCTCTTCGGGGCACTTCTGCATCCGAACAGCGATTTGAAATCCTCGGGGGAACGTAAATGGTTCGTGAGAACTTGCAGGGGTCTCGGGGAGCTCTAACCAGGCTCTTCAGGGCACGGGGCATGGCAGGAGTTTTAGGCGTGGGACTGTGTTCTGAGGGCTCTGGGGCCACGGGGGATGAGAGGAGATGAATTCTCAGAAATGGCTGTACCGGGCATCTGTGGGGATGGGAGCACTCAGGGGATCTGGGGACACTTTTCAGGGGTCCCGAAAGAGTGCTGAGAGGGCACTGAGGGATCCTGGAGGGTCTGGGGGACAATTAAGGGACAAGTGGGGGGTGGATCCCAGGGTTCTGTGGAGTGCAGGACATGACGGGCATTGTAGTCCTGGCTCCAGTGGGGCTCAGTCGGGCCATGGGGCATGACGGGAGTTGTGGCTACTGTAGGCACCGTCCCCGAGTCTCCGATCTCTGGTGCTGATTGGCAGGAGTCTCGGCAAATGGGATGTGGTGGAGGCGGGAACAGCCCATTCAACTTCTCCAGTCCCTCCCAGTACAGCCCAGTTCATCTGCAGTAAAGCTCAGTTCATCCCAAGTAGAACCCAGTTCAACCCCAGTACCCCTCCAATCCCTCCCAGTACAGCCCAGTCCCTCCCAATACACCTGAGTTTATTCCCAGTCCCACCCAGTTCCCCCCAATATCATCCACAGGATGCCCCAGTGTCCCCAGTCTTCTCCGCAATGGCCCCAGTGTCCCCAGTACGTCCCAGTCCTCCCCAGTGTCACTCCCAGTATGTCCCAGTGTCTCCCACAGCGTTCCCAGTATTCCCCAGTATGTCCCAGTCCTCCCCAGTGTTTCCAAGGACAGTTTCATTTCTCACAGTGGCCGTGGCAGCCAAACCCAGCAGTGGGGTCAGTGCAGTGCCCATGGCCACAGTCCTTTGCAGGGGCCCAGTGCAGCTTGGGCTGATGATCCACCCTCACAGCTGGCCCAGGGCAGCTCTGCAGTGCCTTTGGTGGCACCTGAGGCTGGCACACACCTGAGCAGCGTGTCTGTTGAAGTGGGGAAACTCAGCAGTTTGAGATTGCTGCGAAAAATCCCAAAAAGGGAAAACCCCTCTTAGGCTGGGTGCAGCCATTTCTGCAAGCACAGCATGGCTCAGGGGAGTAAAGACAGACAGGATGGGGCTGGGCAATGTGGAGCAAGGTTGTCCATACTGGGTCAGAGCTCAAGGCACAGCTTCTGTGAGCAGGCCAGAGCTGCTCAGGAGAGACCCTGGGTCAATATCAATCATGCAATGCTGCAATCACCTCTGCTCTAAAGAGAAATAAATTAAAATACTTCATTTGAAATAGGAATGTGTATTTCTTACAAGTTCTTTGAGATCTTTCTCCATAACTGGTCTAGGAAAACTTTAATGATTCTCACAGGGCTTTGATGTTGTTTACATCAGACTCAGTACCTGAGAGTCTCTTCAAAAAACTTCTCAAGTACTCAAAATTAAATTGAAAGTCTGAAATTTCTTGAAGTTGTTATGGGTCCCCCTAAGGGACATGGATCAAAAAGTGTCCCCAGGTTCCAGTTAGAGCATAACACTGGAGGCAGTGATGGCAGGTGGGGACAAACAAGGCAAAGGTGTCTCTGGTGCTGAGCACACCTGGATGTGTTTGAGGAATGCCAAGGGCCAAGGCCTGAGCCCCAGGCCAGCAGCCATGGCCAAAGTGCTGCCCAAGTTGGCTCTCGCAGGGCTGTTTTGCAGCTGCTGCACATCCCTGTGCCCTGTGCAGCCCAGGCTGTCCCACGGTGTCCCTGCCCTGCTTCTCTGTCCCTGCAGGCTGTTGGCATCCCCCGGCTGCCCCACCTGGCTGGGCCCTTCCTTTGCTGACAGCTCTGCCTCCTGCCTGCCCCTGCCTGCCCACACAAAGCCAAATGCCAGGCATCCATGTGGGCTGCTCACTCATTCCCATCTGCAGCTGGACAAAAAAAATTTAATAAAGGGTTTGTGGTTTGAGATCTGGGACTGGGAGATCGCTCATCAAATACTGTCCTGGGCAAAACAAGCTTAGCTTAGAAATGTGAAATTCATTTATTACTAACAAAGTCAGAGCAGGAAAATAGGAAATAAAATATGCCCCTCACCCCCCTCCAGCTCTGCCTCCCACCCCAGCAGTGCAGAGAGACAGGGAATGGGGGTTATGGTCAGTTCA
The DNA here is from genome assembly GCF_035770615.1 of Melospiza melodia melodia. Taxonomy (NCBI): domain Eukaryota; kingdom Metazoa; phylum Chordata; class Aves; order Passeriformes; family Passerellidae; genus Melospiza; species Melospiza melodia. The sequence continues at coordinate 2,141,650 of NW_026948796.1, read as the reverse complement.
TCGCCCATGGCTTCTGCCCCTGCTCAGGGAGAGGAGTGGTTCCCCTGCTGCACCGTGGGTCCCTCCCAAGGGAGACAGCTCTGCAGGATCTTCTCCCATGTGAGTCCATTTCAGGGGCAGCAGCCCTCTGCAAACTGCTGCAGTGTGAGTCCTTGCCAGGGACAACAGTCCTTCCCAAACTGCTGCGGCATGGGTCACTCTTCCAGGGGTGCATTCCTCCAGGGACAGGCTGCTCCAGCCTGGGAACAGGGCCCCTCTCTCCATGGCTCTCCTGAAGGGTGCCTGGGTCTCCAGTGCCTGGAGCACCTCCTGCCCCTCCTTCTGCATGGACCTGGATGCCTGCACAGTTGTTCTTCTCACATGTTCTTCCTCTGCTCTCCTCTGACTGGAGTTAAAACTGCGCCACAATCTCTATTTTGATTTCTTTTTCAATCTGTTATCACAGAGGCATTGCCACCATTTGTAACTGGCCCAGCCTTTGCCAGCAGCAGTTCCATCTTTGAAGTCACCAGGAATTGGCTGTGCTAGACACGGTGGAAGCTTCCAGCAGCTTCTCACAGGAGCCATCCCTGTGCCCCCCTCTGAAATACAAAGCTGTGTTTTGTGTCAGGTACATACAGGCAACGTGGTATTTGTGATTGTAATATGTGTGGAAACTCACCATGGGACAGTTATAAAGACAAATTCTAATAATTACTGAGGAAAGTAAAGCATGGAAGAAGGCCTTTGAGCCTATCTTTTGTTCGTAATTAACCTTGATAAGTCTTAAGTTGATTTAGGAGCATTTGAATTAAAGCCTTAAGTCTGCTGCTTTTTGACAGGAACTTTCTGCTTGTAGCTAAGGCTTAAAGAGTTTTGCAGTAATAACCTTTTGAAGTATAATTTTAGAATATTGCTTTTAGTAAGGATCTTTGAAACTATAGCTTTAGAATATATGAAAAGAAACATGCTTATCTGACATCTTAACAAAACAGTGAAAAGCAGCTTGAGAATGGAAGATGAACATCAACTCATGGATTAATAGTTTCAACCATGGGAAGCTGGACATCACTGTTATGAGATTTATAGTCTCTGTAATTAAAAGGTGGACCCACATCTGGAATCTGGACCACACCATCTGGGAGATTTCTTCCTTCTTTCAGAAACCGAACCACCACCATCTGGGGATGCTGCTTTCTGGATACATCCTGAGAAAAACTAGATCACAATAGGTGTGGAATTGGGAATAGAAAACTTGGGAATAGAAACTGCTGAGAAAGCTGAGTACCCCTATAAATACCTGTAAGCCTCAACTATCAGTGTGCAGTTGGAGGGAAAACTTCCCCCATTGTACCCAGCGCTGTATCGCTCATACTTTATCATAGTAATTAATAACTTGATTGCTGCTTGAATATTGGCCTAGTCAAGCTTCTCATTTATAACACTCCTGTGGTGGGAGCTGGGAGAGAAGAAGGGGACGCTGGCCTGTCCCTCAGGGGAGGCATGGCTCATTTGCTGACAGCTGGGGCCTCCCAGCTGAAAACTTTCAAACTCTGTGTTTTTCTGGGACACAACATTTTTCACGGGCTGATTCACGTTTGGTCAGGGGCTTCTCGCTGGGATTTGAGCGGCGTGGGGGATGTGGCTCCCAGAGGTGCTGCCTCTGGCCACAAGCCCGGAGGGGATGGGGATGATATTGAGGAGCAGAAAACAGGAACACTGGAATTTGAATCACGGGGTGGGGTGGGGTGGGGTGGGGTGGGGTGGGGGTGTTGGAGAGCGAGCATCGATGACTTTTTCTGGGGTAAGAAGACCCGCAGATGCGGGATGGAGATCCCAGGGAAAGCTTCTCCTTCCCAGCCACCAGTGTGCACTGGTGGTTCTGGGGGGAGAGGGAAAAAGCGTTCAGTCACTCCTGCTGCCAAGGCACTGGCAGCACGATGGGGGTGGGCTGTGAGAACAAAGACCCCGCCCTACAGGCCAGGTCTGGGCTGTTTGGCCTGCCCACTGCCGGGTTTGGGGGCTGTGATCCCACTATCCGGGCCCGGGGCACTGTTCTGTGGGCCAGGTCTGGGGTCCTTGGTCCACCCACCCAGACTGGGGCCAGGGATTCTGTCCCACCCAGTGGTGCAGGTCCAAAAAACCCTCTGCTGCTGCTGATCTTTCTGGGGGAAAAAAAAAAAAAAAAAAAAAAAAAAAAAAGGCGGATAGAGCTACCAGCTCAAAGTACTGGAAAGCCACGAGTCAGACTCAGCCCAAGTGATTCAATTAAGGACAGTGGCCAGAGCATTCCAGAAATTTTCTCAATATTGTTTGATAATTATCAATGGATTTTTTAAAATAGTTATTAGTGATTTTTCTTTAGCAGTTCTTTGTTTCAGGATTCTGCAAGTCTGTTTCAGGACCAAAAGAGATCATTCAGGGATGTCAAAGATCAACATCTCCAATGACTGGGATTGTACTGGGATACTATGGAGATCATATTGGGAGCAGCTTAGCCCATGCTGGGGCAGACTGCAATCACACTGAGGGAGACTGGGATCATACTGGGATCACACTGGGATGGAGTAGGAGCCTGCAGGGGGAAATTGAGACCATATTGGGGACAGATGGGATATACTGGGAGTGACTGGGATCATTCTGAGGGTGACCAGGAGCAGTTCTGAGCAACTGGGATCATGCAAGGAGCAACTGGGAGGAACTGGGAGTGACTGGGTACATGCTGGGGGTGATTGGATGCCACTGGGCTTATACTGGGATGAACTGGGGTCATGCTGGAGGTGACTGGGATAATACTGATAGTGAGTGCCACTACACTGAGGCTGACTGGGAGTGGTTGTGAGCAAATGGGATCCTGCTGGAAGGAACTGGGAGTGACTGGGAATGTGCTGGAAGGAACTGGGGTACACTGGGAGAGACTGGAAGTGATTGGAACAAAAGTGAGGGTGCAAGAGAGCAACTGGAACCACGTGGAGCACAACTGGTTCATACTGGCAGGGACTGGGAGCACACTGGGCTCATCTTTGAATCATACTGGGAGGGACTGGACTAATACTGGGAGTGTCTGAGAGTGACTGGGAACACACCATGCACATCATCTCCCATACTGGGAGCAACTGGGAGCAACTGGGAGCAACTGGGAGCAAATGGCATCATACTGGGACTGACTGGATTGATCTAGCTGGAGACAACTGGGACCATACTAGGAGTGATTGGAAGTTACTGGGATTATACTGGGACCATACTGGGAGTGCTGGCATGTGACAAGGATCATACTGGAGCTTCCTAGGCTCCTATTGGTATTGAAAGAGAGCAACTGGGATCACACTTTGGGCCACTGGGAGCAACTGAGAGAAACTGGGATCATGCTGCAAGCAAACTGGAGGAACTGGCAATGACTGGATGCAGGCTGGAGGCAACTGTGATATGCTGGGCATGACTGAGAACATACTGGGATAACAAGCACCTTACTGGGATCACTGGGAGTGTCTGGGAAGAACCATGGACATGCTGAGGGCAACTGGGATGTACTGGGAGTGTTTGTAATCATACTGGAAATGACTGGGAACAAGAGGGACCATGCTAGGGAGAACTGGACCATGGTAGGGGCAACTGGGAATGAGTGGGAGTGACTGGGTCTACACTGGGGGCAACTGGGCATGACTGGGATCATGCTGGCAGGGACTGGGATCACAGGGGAGTGACTGGGACTATAGAAGGGACAACAGGGTTCAACTGGGATCACACTGGGAGGAACAGGGAGCAACTGGAACCATGCTGGGGGCAACTGGGATCATACTGGGTCATACTTGGAGCAACTGGGACTGCACTGAGGGTGACTGGGAGTGGCTGTGAGCAACTGGGATCAGGCTGGAAGCAACTGAGGACGACTGGGACTAACTGCGAACCTGCTGGGAGTAACTGGAATATGCTGGGAGTGATTGAAACCACAGTGGGGGTAAATGGGAGCAACTGGAACCCCCTAGATGATAATGGGAGCAGCTGTGCCATGCTGGGGTCATACTGGAACTGACAGGCATCATACTGGGAGTGACTTGAAAAGCATTAGGAGTATCTTAGAGTGACTGGGATCCTACTGGAACCAGACTGGGAGTGACTGGAAAGGTGCTGGCTGTGACTGGAACTATGCTGGAGGTGACTGGGAGCAACAGGGCCCACACGGGGAGTGACAGGGAGTCACTCTGAGCATGACTGGAATCATACTGGGAGGATCTACGAGTGACTGGGATCATACCGGGGGTGGTACTGGGAGTGGACTGGGTGCAACTGGGATCATCCTGGGAGCCACTGGGATTACAGCAGATGAGAATGGATCATGACTGGGGGTTACTGGGAGCTACTGGGCCCATGCTGGGAGGAAAATGTGGACAGAGTGGGAGCAACTGGTATCAACGGGAAGGTATTGGAACCATGCTGAGGGGACTGAGACTATAACTGGGATCATATTGGGAGCAACTAAGACCTTACTTCAGGCAACTGCCAGAAACTGAAATCATGCTGGAGGCAACTGGGAGGAACTGGGAAAGACTGGGATCATTCTGAGTTAACCAGAACATTACTGGGCACACTGGAATATACTGGGAGTGTCTGTGACCATACTGGGTGGACTGGAATCACACTGCAAACAGCTGGGACCATGCCAGGAGCAACTGGGAGTGAGTGGGACCATCCTGAGAGGGACTGGGACTATTCAAGGGACAACTGGGATCATACTGGGAGGAACTGGGAACAACTGGGATTATTCTGGCAGCAGCTGGGATCATACTGAGATCACAGTGGGAGCAGCTGGGTCCATGCTGGCTGAGACTGGGATCACACTGTGGGTTACTGGAATCATACTGGGATTGACTGGTAGTGGCTGTGAGCAACTGGAATCATGCTGAAAGGAACTGGGAGGAAGTGGCAGTGACTGGGAGCATGCTGGGGGTGACTGGGATATACTGGGAGAGACCGGGAGTCATGAGGATCATACTGGACACTACTGGGGTCCTGCTGGCATTGACAGGGAACAACTGGGATCCCACTGGGGGGACTGGCATCATACTGGGAGTGACTGGGATCAAACTGGGATTATAACCCCTGACTGGGGTTCCTGGGAGCTACCAGGCCCATGCTGGGAGCTGCCTGCGCACCCACTGGGAGGAACTGGGAGCAACTGGGAATGACAGGATGCATGCTGGTGACAACTGGGATGTCCTGGCAGTGACTGGGATAAAACTGGGGGCAGCTGAACCATGCTGAAGTAACTGGGAGTGCTTGGCAATGACTACGAGAATGTTCAGGGCAACTGGGATATACTGGCAGTGCCTGAGACCATGCAGGTGGAGACTGGGACAACACTGGGAGCCACTGGGAATGTGCTTGGGGTGACTGGGACCATGCTGGGGGAACTGAAGACAAGTGTGAGTGCCTGGGGCCCTGCTGGAAGAGATGGGCATCATACTGGGAGTTACTGGAACTATACGAGGGGCAACTGGTAGAACTGGGAACACACTGGATGAAAGTGGGAGCAACTGGGAGCAACTGGGACCATATTGGGGACAAATTGTGTCATAATGGGGCTGGGCTCATACTGGGAAGAAGAGGGATCCTGCCAGGAGTGAGGGGAAGTGACCAGGATCATGTTGGGTGTGACAAGGAAACTGGAAGCACACAGGAGCAGCAACTGGGCTCATGCTGGGAGCAGGGCTCCTGGAAGGATGGATGCAGGGGCTAAACCCAACAAGGTGAGGTGTCACAAGTCCAAGTGCCAGGTTCTGCACCTTGGCCACAACAACCCCTGCAGTGCTACAGGCTGGGGACAGAGTGGCTGGACAGCAGCCAGGCAGAAAGGGACCTGCAGGGACTGATGGACAGCAGGCTGGACATGAGCCAGCAGTGTGCCCAGGTGGCCAGTGGCTCCTGGTCTGGATCAGGAATGGTGTGGCCAGCAGGAGCAGGGCAGGGATTCTTCCCCTGTGCTCAGCACTAGTTGGGCAGTAACTCGAGTGCTGCATCCAGTTCTGGGCACCCAGTTTAGGAAGGCTATGGAGGGGCTGGAGTGTGTCCAGAGAAGGGCAACAAGGCTGGGGAGAGGTCTGGAACACAAGTCCTGTGAGGAGCAAGTGAGGGAGCTGGGGTTGTTTATCCTGGAGAAGAGGAGGCTCAGAGGACACAAGGCAGTGTTAGGGCACAGGTTGGACTCTATGATCTACAAGGTCTTTTCCAACCTTGCTGATTCTGGGATTCTCTGGAACCACCCTTGGAGCAGTTGCAGGATGAGCCCTGGGCCTCCTCTTCAGAAGCTCCAGCAGTCCAGGTCCCTCAGCTTCTCCTGCCATCCCCAAAGCCCATCCTGTCAGTCCTGCAGAGCCACTGCAGCTCCTCCTCACTGCCCAGAACAGGGAGCCCCAGGGGCAGACACAGCAGCCCAGATGTGCTCCCTTGGCCTGGGGTGCCTCTGGCAAGGGAGCAGCATCAGGCACTGCAGGAGCCTGCAGACAATTCCTGCAGAAGTTGTAAGATGATCCTGCTCCCGAAGGGACGTTCCCATGGTGCCAAGTCAGGAACTGCAATGGGGAGAGGGGCCAGAGAGAAAAGGGCAAACAGGGATGGGAACAGGGCTGGGCAAGAGGAAGAAATGTGTACCAAAGAAAAGTAAAGAAAGCAAAGGTGAAGCAAGGGAAATGCTCAGGGCAGTTTGTGGGTGGCTGCCAGGCAGCCCTGGCTCTGAGCAACAGCGTCTGCAGTGGCACAGGAAACTCCCAGCTGATGGGAACAAACTTTCTGGCTGACTGCAGAGGTCAGGACAAAGCTGAGTGGTTTCCTTGGTGTCCCCCAGCCCTTGCTGGCCCCAGGGGCTGATGGCATTTGTGCTCCCTCAGGTTCATGTCCCCACACCAACAGCATGGGGTTGCTCCCCCTGCTCTGTGCAATGCAAACAGGGGCTGCTGAGCCAGTGCTGCTGTGTCTGTGCCTGCAAGGATGGGGCACCTGTGTGAGCTGGGGGAGAGGCCAGGGCTGCAGAGGGGGGATGTTGTTGGCAGCTCCATGAGGACGCTCTGGGATGCTGCGCTGGGCTGTCCAGCACACTGGGGATCGATCAGCCCCTGCTCTGCTGCTCCTTCCTTTCTGCCTCAGGGCCCTTGCAGAGCCCCAGCCATGCTGTTTGCCCCCAGCCTGCCCACGGCCAGCCTGGGGCTGCTCTAGGGGCTTTTCTGTGGTGAGCATTGGCCTGGCTGTGTACTTGAGAGAGCCTGGGCAAGGAGCCTGGAGCCCCCAGGCCCTGGCCTGAGGCGTCAGCACTGCCCCAGCAGCGCCCATGGCCTGTCCCTGCTGCAGCCCTGGCACTGCCACCCCCAGGACTGTGCCTGGCCCCGAGAGCGCTCAGGCCCTACAGCAACACCAGGGCCACCAGGGCAGCAGGGCAGGGCCATGGCAGCAGCACTGGCAACACTGAGTGCTGCTGCTGCTGGGCACAGCTGCTGGGCCAGCACTGATCTGCCCCCAGCTCTGCACACAGACATCGCTGCTGCAGCTCCAGAGAAGGCAACAAAAGGGCATCTCTGCAGAAAACTTTGCCTGGATATCCTTTAGTTACTTTAAAGCCACCAAGAGCGCAGTCCCTCATTGACACAGTCTGTGGGCACAGGGAATGTGGAGAGAAACAAAATGAGAAATGGCACAAACATTGACATTTATTTGTGGACTATATGAATACCTAAAACAAAGGAGAAAATCCCACCACAACCAAACCAACAAGAAGTATAAAGATGACTTTTTTTACAAGTGATTTACAGAAACTTGCCAGCAGTTTAATGTTTCCGAAACCATCGAGTCATGAGTGTCCACACTGCAGCCTTGAGCTCCTTGTTCCTCAGGCTGTAGATGAGGGTGTTCAGGGCTGGAGGCATCACTGAGTACAGAACTGATAGGGCCAGATCCAGGGATGGGGAGGAGACGGAGGGGGGCTTCAGGTAAGCAAATGTGCCAGTGCTGAGGAACAGGGAGAGCACAGCCAGGTGAGGGAGGCAGGTGGAAAAGGCTTTGTGCCGTCCCTGCTCACAGGGGATCCTCAGCACAGCCCTGAAGATCTGCACATAGGAGAAATCTACAAACACAAAACAACCAAAAAACGGAAAAGCACTACCTATGAGTAGACCAAGTTCCCTGAGGTAGGAATTTGCGCAGGAGAGCTTGAGGATCTGGGGGATTTCACAGAAGAATTATTCCAGGGCATTGCCATGGCACAGAGGCAGGGAAAATGCATTGGCTGTGTGCAGCAGTGAATAGAGAGAGCCACTGGCCCAGGCAGCTGCTGCCATGTGGGCACAAGCTCTGCTGCCTAGGAGGGTCCTGTAGTGCAGGGGTTTGCAGATGGACACAGAGCGATCATAGCACATGATGGTCAGGAGGTAGTACTCAGCTGACAGTAAGAGCATAAAGAAAAAGAGCTGAGCAGCGCATCCTGTGTAGGAGATTGTCCTGGTATCCCAGAGGGAATTGTGCATGGCTTTGGGGACAGTGGTGCAGATCATGCCCAGGTCACTGAGGGCCAGGTTGAGGAGGAAGAAGAACATGGGTGTGTGCAGGTGGTGGCCACAGGATATGGCGCTGATGATGAGGCCATTGCCCAGGAGGGCAGCCAGGGAGATGCCCAGCAAGAGGCAGAAGTGCAGGAGTTGCAGCTGCCGCGTGTCTGCCAATGCCAGCAGGAGGAAGTGGCTGATGGAGCTGCTGTTGGACATTTACTGGGGCTGAATATGGGGATCTGTTCATGGAGAAAAGGACAGTGAAGAGTTAAAGGAAATACCTGTATCCAAAATCAAAGCCAATTCCCATACACCCTCCTCTGTAACACACAGACATGGTCTTCAGTTTTTTTAGTTAGGAGGTTTTCTCTATAAGCTGCCCCATATGTCTGCTGGTGCTCCTGCATGTCAGAAACCCTCAGCATTTCTGGTGCACTCAGGGAGAAAGATCTGTGATGCAAAGTGGAGATTGAGGGGAGATGGTTTGTCACTTCATTCTGTTTGGAGTTTGTCTGGGCTTCCACTGTTCTGAAATGGAGGATGTTCACACTCCCACATTTTCCTTAAAATTCCTCAGGTACTGCTGAGAGCAGATGGGTGCACCATAGCCCAGCTCCACATTTGTAGCCAAGGACTCATATTGCTCATTTCACCAACCAAGCATCATTTTCAGTGTCAGAACAGCTCTGCCTTTCCCCATTAATCTTATAACCCAGAGATGTTCTTGGACAGGTTTGCACCCTGCATTGAAGCTCCGAGCTTGGACTGAAATCTCAGAGAGACTTCCAAGTGTCCTTATGCTGGCATTAGATTGAGGGAGATGCAGCTCCTTCCCTGGCTGTCCTGACAGTATTGCCCAGAGCCTGGCACTGGGGACAGCATCACCCTGAGCCAGCTGTGCCCCCTGCCAGAGTCCCCAGGGCCGGGCAGCTGCTCCCAGTCCTGTGCTCTGCAGAGGGAACTGGGCCCGGGGCTGCAGAGCTGCCCCACGGCTCTGCTGCAGCTCTGCCTGCACAGGAGGGGCTGCACCACTTGGAGCCCCGACCCTGAGGGCAGAGGCTTGGCTGGGGCACAGAAGGGAGGGGGCTTGTTCAGAGGGAGGGGCTGCACTGGAGGGGATCCTGTGGGCATCTTTAAACTCTCCCTGCTACAGCATTTCTGGGTTTTGTTTTCTCTCATTGCTTGATCTTTTCTCTTCCTCCTGCAGATTTTCCTCCTGCAGGTGTTTCCCTGTGCCTGATCTCTCCCTGCCAGCACTCACAGACCCCAAATCTCTGTGCACTCTCCTTGGCCTGACAGGACCCTGCCTGTTTGTAGGGCACTGCCTGGGAGCAAGTTCTGTTTGCAGCTTGGTGAAAGGACAGATAAGCCTGAGCCTGATAGCTCCAGCAAAGGTGGTGCTGGTCTGTCCGCTGGCAGAATGGCTGCAAGCACATGAGGGATCTCCTGTGAACCTATTGATCACTAAAAGTAACAGTTCAGATGTCTCTGGCACTTGTAAAAACTAATAATGGTATTTCATAAGCAACATGTAATATTTTTCCCCATTCTCCAATTGTAGGAAACTGAATACCTATCTAGTCTTTGGAAATTTCCTCATTTTTGTAACATTCGTTGTTTTGGAAATATTCTATGACTGACGAGAAGCCCTGAGCATGTCAGAGTTTCATGAGCATTTCACCTCCCCTGCACCAGAAATATTCAGAGTTGTACTCACAGAGTCTGTAGGCAGTGGGATGTTCAAGCTTTAGGAGATGGCTCCAGGAGCTGCAGCTGCATTGTCCTGCAGCCAGAGGTTCCTGTGCCAAGGGCTGGCAGTGATTCTACCCCAGACACTTCTCAGCACCTTCCCACCCCTGACTGATTAAAGCCTCCTGTGCCTCTGTGCTGTGCCCGGGGTGGCTGCAGGCAGGGCCCCAGCTCTGCTGGGCTGGCAGAAGAGCTGCTCATCAAGAGAAATGTGCTTTTGAAGCTTTGCTTGGTTACCAGGAGCTGCCTCTGGGCCAGGAGCCCAGCCCAGCTCAGCAGCACAGACACAGCACAAGGACTTTAATGAGCCTCTGGGGCTTTGTGCTCAGGCCCTGACCATCAGTCCTTGAGAGGGAGCTAGCTGAAGAAACCTCTCCAGAACTCCAAGTCAGAATCCAACTCCAAATTTTCTTGAAGTTTTAATGGGTCCCACTGAGGGACAGGACAGAGAAAGTGTACCCAGGCCTCAGGCAGAGCAGAGATGTGGAGGCAGTGATGACAGGTGTGGATAAACAGAAGCCAAGTCTTGGTGCTCTGGGCCACAGCAGCAGGGTCTGTGCCAGCAAGGGCTGGGAGGAGACACCTTGTCCTGAGGCCCTTGGGCCTCCTGGCACAGCCCCAGCCAGACTGGGCACTGTCAGCCCGTTGTCCTGCCCTCAGCATCCCCCCCTAGCCCACATCCCAGTGGCTTCAAGGATCTGCAGGAAGGAGTCCCTGGGGATCCTTGCTCAGAAATGCCCCTGGGAGCTCCTTAATGCTCCCTGCAGGGACTGCAGGTTTTTCAAAGGACTTTGGGTTTGGCTTTTGCCTTGGAGTGTTTAAGAGGTTTGTGCAATCATGGCCTCCAATTATCTGTTTTAATTAATCCCTGGAGAGACTTTGTCAGTAGCAACACTCAGTGGGGCTCATTAATGCTTCAAGGTACTTCAGTTATTTTAAGGTACTTGGTGTTTCCCTTTTGATCCAGACTCTGTGAGAGGTTTGTGCAATCATGGCCCCACTTATCTGCTTTAATGAGTCCCTTGAGAACTTTGTACTGACACTCAGTGGGGCTCATTAATGTTTTGAGATACTCAAGGTTTTTAAGATATTTATAGATTTAAGAATACAATTAGGTACTTTTAAGGATTTTCCCTCCTACACTGAGTCTCTGAGAGTTTTTTGTGCCATCCTGGCCTCCAGTTCCCTCCTCCATGGAGTCCGTGAGGAGCCTGTGTTGGGTATCTTTCTCTGTTCTGCTTTACAACAATGATGGAACTGAAAGAATTTTGTAAGACTTTCTAAAAGCATTCAAACAAACATGGGACAAATAACAATACAACAATCACTAAGAGAATGAATAGTCCTGTTTTAGCTAGAAATCATCCAACCCTTCAGCCCCTTGGATTGGAAGAGTTATTCACCCAGTCTTTGTTTTCCACTTGAAACTTCTTGAACCCTTCCTTCAGTACCTGACTGCTCTCGTGGATTGATGCGCTTTGGCTGGAAAGGTTCTTACAACACAGCTCTCAGAGTCTACACTGCCATTCCAATGTGTCCAGAGTAAAAACTCTATCACTGTTCTGCAAGGTGGCATGTCTGATGGTCTCTATGTCTGAGAGCAGGCCACTCAATGTAGCATTGGCTTGCTTACTTAACAGGCACTCAAGATGGTCTAATTGTCCTAAAGCTTTAGCTGCAGCCACCGCCACCCAAGGTAGTCCAAATTGGGAGTGCTACCATCCGATACCTGGATTAAAGCTTGCAAAGCCATCTCTTTGATATCATCCAATGCATCTCTGGGGATACCTGTTACTTGGTCATCTGGTAGGCTGTGTTGTCCTTCTCCAGCTAGATGGTCCATTGTCACTTCTGCCCTTGCCTCATTATTAGCATAGTCATTGCTATGAATTGATTTAGTAAACACTTCCATCCCCCTTCCCACAGAGTGTATTCTGTAAGTGACAGAAACATGGTCATATTACATTTTAAATCATAGGAGATTAAGACATGTGCTGTAAACATGGCCCTCATTAGCCCATTAAAACAAAGTAAGTCCTTCCCCTATGGTCTTTAGCTGCCCTACATAGATCCTTGATTTCCCCATAAACCAATGGCTGATACCTGGGATTCTGCCCCCTTCTTTCGTAACATCCCGGGGCAATGAGGAGTTTCATGACTATTTGCCAGTCTCCTTCCTTAACTGTTTCTTTCCAGATCTTTTCCTAGGGATCTTCTGGGGTTGAGTTGTGAGGTGGCTCTGGGGAATCCAAACTGTCTTCTGAGGAGGAAGGGTAACTTTGAACAGGAACATTTGGTTTAGAAATAGTGTGAAAGTTCGGCTTAGTATCTTTGATCATGGGGTTATATTGTTGCCGGAGGGTGAGGCAAAGGGCACTGCCATTTTGTCAGGTGTTGGGGACGAAGGGCCTTGATTTGGGATGGTGGGCTTCTGGGATGCAGTTCTGTAGGCATGGTCCAGGGTGAAGGTGGAATGATTGACAATTGGGCCTTACCCGCAGTCATGGGGGTGGAGTCTGGAGGTTCATTCAGGGCAGAAGAGAAGGTTGTAGTTGCAGGAAGTGGAGGAGCCATGATGGAGGTAGGATGGTGGGGCTCCTGAGCCACATTTGGACTCCTTCCATCTTGAGTCTCCAGCGCATGATGCTCCATTGCCATCTTGGACCATCATGGAAGGTCTGAGAAAGTCAGGTTTGAGGGGAGGTCCTGAGTTAGGAGTGACCAACGGGTTGAGTTTTCAACACACTGCTTGCTGGTGAAGGGTCTCAAGGATGGTGTGGAAGATGGGGAATATGCAGATTCAGAGTGGCTCTGGGTGCAATGGAGTCCCTTTTGATCGAAAGGTTGGAAAATTTAACTCCCACTGAGTCCCAAAATTCAGTGGTATGGATTTCGTCAGCAGAGGCATCTGGAAAATTTTTAATGATCCACCTGATCATTGATTGATTTTAATTCATTATTTGAAACTATTTGGTCATGATCAGTGAGAATGAAAGCATCCATATATGCTTCTTTCTACTTTGGACATCTGGCGGCCCATTTTTCTTTTTCTCTGCCTTATGGGGAGGAGGCACCGGAACACCCCAACTCAATTATGGGACTTGGGTGCATATTGTAAAAATGCAGTGGCAAAATGGGCAATAAATATCTTGCATTACCCCAAACCCACCTGCAATCCTATGCATGTGAAACCATCGTTGTTCCTGCCGATCCTGGGCAGGGTCCCTTTAAGCAACGATGAATCAGCAGGGCCTGGCACAGTCCAAAATCTCAGGGAGTACTGGCCTATCCATCAGCTAACCCCAGCTGACATGACTGACACAGGGATCCCTGAATGCCATGGTCCCTGTTCGGGTGCTAGATATCACAATGAAGGTGGCTATGAGAAACCTCTCTGGTTCCCTGACTTCAGGGCAAGGGAGGCAAAAATGAAAAGAAGCAGGATCATTGGAGTTGTTAAAAAGGAACTTTATTAACAGGGTGAGAAACAATAAACATGGAGAGGTCAAGTATGAGGGGCAGGATCCAAAGACCCGAGACAAAGGGGAAGAAACAACATAGACACTTAGGGGTAGAATACTCTAGAACTATAACCCTATAGGGGAAACAAGTAACCAATAGGGGAGTAGAACTTGGACAAATTAGCATAGCAACACTAAAGGCTTATGGGAGAACTATCAGGTGCACCCTAAGTTAAACAAATGATTCCCAGGGTTTGAAACTCATGTCCAATTCTTTTGGGATAAAATCTGGCTGACTCTGAGTTACAGCTGGGCAAACTCCCACACCGCTGCTTTGCTCTGGCCCCTTGGCACCATGCGGCCAAATAGAGCCACGATTATATCCTTGGATCCACGAGGCTCCAAAGTGTCACAATGGTCCCTTGGATCCATGGTGCTCTGCAGTGTCACAATGGCCCCTCCATTTCACAAGGCTCCCAATGTCACATTGGTCTCCATAGGAAGGAAACCACGGAGCCCCCATGTTTCAGGAGCTGATTAATGGCTGCCACCAGAGGCCAAGGCAAGCCTGATATGTCTCTCCTGGCAGGTTTGCTTGGAGCAGCCCTTAGATATTTGAAATATGAATGTGGAGTCTTAATTTCAGACATTTGTGCCTCAAGAAGAGGGATGTTTTCTTCCACAAAAATAAAAGCAGAGAGCCCTTTCCAGTGTTTGGAAAATAGTTGAGTGCTAGCACTCAGGAGTCAAAGACCAGCCAGACCTGTCTGTCCTGGCAGCTTTTTTCTGGCAGCAATCCTTGGATACACAGAAATTTGGAGGTGGAATCCTAATTTCGGCCACGGATGCCTGGAAAAGATGGACATTTGTTTTCCATACAAAGGAAAGCCCAGAGCCCCAAGGTTTCAGGGGCAGATGGGAGTGGCTTCCACATTCCAAGGTCAACCAGACCTGTCAGGTGACCCCTGGGAGGCCAAGGCAGCCACACCTGTTTCATGTTCCCTTACTTCCACAGGGCCCTGCAGTGCCACAATGGTTCTCTTACTTCCATGATGTTCTCAGGTGTCATAATGGCCCCTTGGTTAGACAAGTCCTTAAGGATCTTAATGGTCTCCATGATTCCACAATGCCCCACAGTGTCCTAATGGTCTATTGGTTCCATGAACCCCCTCTGTGTCACCATGGCCCCTTGGTTCCATTGGAGCCCAGTAGTGCTGCAATGATCCCCTTTTTTCCACAACTTCCCATAGTGTCATAATGGCCTCTTCCTTCCATGAGACCCTGCAGGGTCACAATGGCCCTTTGGTTCCATGAGGCCCCACAGTGTCACAATACTCTCTGTGATTCCATGGGGCCTTGCAATGTCACAATGGTCTCCATGGATCCACGATGCCCTGCAGGATCACAATGGCCCTTTGGCTCCACAAGGCCCTGAAATGCAGCAATGGCCTCTTGGTTCAACAAAGCCCTGCTGCTTCACACTGGCCCCTTGGGACTATGTGGCCCAACAGAGCCACAGTGATGTCTTTGGTTCCATGAGGCCCCCCAGTGTCACAGTGGCCCCTGGGATCCATGGTACCCTGCAGGGTCACAATGTTCCCCTTGGTTCCACAAGTTCCTACAGTGTAATAGGTTCCACAGGGGTCTGCAGTGTCACCGTGGCCTATTGGTTCCGCAATGCTCCGCAGTGTCACAATTGTCTCTCTAGGAAGGAAACAAGTGAGTCCCAGTGGTGCAGGGGCAGTCTCCAGAGGCCATGTCTAGCTAGACTTGACTGTATTAGCAGATTTTATGTGGGAGCAACCCTTGGATATAGGGATATTTAGAGGTGGAATCCTATTTTCAGCCATGTGAGCCTAGACAAGACAGATAGTTCTTTCCCATAGGAATAAAAGCACGGAGTCAAAGTGCTTCATGGTCAGATGGGAAGTGGTCGTTGACATATCAAATTCAGTGGGACCTGTCAGATCGCCCCCAAGAGGCCAAACCCGGCAGACCTGTTCCATGTTCCCTTGATTTCATGGGTCTCCATACTGTCACAGTATTCTCCTTGATTCCATGAGGTCTTGCAATGTCACAAAGGCTTCTTGGTTTTAGGAGCTTCAACAGAGTCACAAGGGTCCCTTGTGCGGCCCCGCTGTGTCACAATGGCTCCTTGTTTCTATGGGCCCACAGTTCAATCATTGACCCTTGCATTCATAGTGCATCGAGCTGCACAAAGGTCTCCTTGTTTCATGAGGTTCCATAGTGTCATCGTGGTCGCTGTCAGAGGCTGGATGAGATCGATGTCCTGAGACACCTTGGGATGCTCGGAATGCCCGTGTGGGGCCAGGGCCGGGTCAGGCCTTGGTTTGTGGTGGGACAGAGCCCTGCCCCCAGCCCTGGCCTGGCATAGCTGTCAATCACATAGCTCTGAGGCCAGAGGCCCCACTGTGTCACACTGGGCCTTGGTTCCATGAGGATCTGGAGGGTGACACAGGTTTATGACATTTGTTGTTGCTGCCCCTCACATCCCAGTGCCCCACAAACAGCCCCAAGCCAGTCAAGAGGGACAGGCCCTGCTGTCCCAGGCTGGACTCAGGGCTTGGCCTTTCTGCCTTTGTTGTAGTGTGTTTTTATACTTTGAAGTAGTTTTGTTTTGTATCCCTATATTTTTCCCAAATGGTTTATGCCAGACTATGCCCCCCTCCCCTTACCTGTGTTATTCCTCTCCCTGGATGAGATCATCCCCAAATCCCCACCCTGGCCCTCTGTCAATCACTCAGCATCCCATCCCCTCCATCTAGAAGCTTCAGTCCAAGTTGTCAAGTGATTAGCCAGAGGCCAGGGGTCAGTCCCCCAAGCCTTGCCCCATATGCTGTCCTAAATGTCTATCCCCCAGCACCCATCCCTTAGGGTCACTCATTGGTTAGTAAAATGTTATCTACTTTTTGTTTCCACCTCCCTTTAAATGTAACCTTGGCACATCTCCCGGGGTTCTCAGCAGGAGGCCCCTGAGGTACAGGAGCTCCTTTGGGACTCCTGGAATAAAACCTTGGAATAACCCCTGCTAAGAGTCGGCCCTTTATCTCCTACTGATTTCTCTGGTGTCCCTTCTGCTGCAAAGGCAACCAGCCCATGTGCCCTCAGTACCCTCGGGGCACAGAGAGCGTCTCCCCGCTGTTGGAGCTGCCCCCCGGTGTCTGCCGACTTGGGACTGGCCAAGGGTTCCTGAGAGGTTCACAGAGGGACCGAGACATTCCTTCCCCCAGGCAGCCCAGGCCTTGCTCAGCATTGTGGTTTCCTGCTCAGAGCCTTTGGCTCCCTGCAATCCTGGCCTCAAGGATCTGCTCTCAGCAGTCCCTGAGGAGCCTTTGGCACTCCCTGCCCTCAGTTGGGCCCTGGGACTCGGAGTTTTGCTGCTGACTCCTTGAGCAGCTTCCTCAGCCTTCTCTCAGTGCCTGAGGGTCCTGGACTCAGCCCCTAATCCACCATCAGGATCATTAAAATACAGAAAGACCTCGGGAGTTCTTCCTCTTCCTGCAATTGTCTACAGGATTTCAGGGCCTGTACAGGTGTACAGGCCCTTAAATCAGTTTGGAGTCAATTTGGAGCTCTTTTAAGAATGGAGAATTAAGAGTGCACCTTAGGACCTTTTTTTTAATCAAGTGATATTTTTTTTATTTTCCAGTTCAGAGAAGAGCTGATAGAAGCATCCCCCAGGTGATCTTGATGCTGAATGTCTCCTTAGGAGCTCTGGGCACAGAGAAGAATGAGCCCCTTGAGGGCTGACCCTATTTGAATCAGCTGCTCCTCACCCCCAGCCTCACCATGTCTGACATTGCCCATCTGGGACTGACATCCCTGTGTTCTGCAGCAGAACCTCGTCTCCTGAGCTCTGCAGCTCCATGTCCAGCCCACTGCACCATGTACCACTTGCTCTCCTCAGGGCTCTGCCTGCACACAGGCCCAGGAAAAGTTTTCCTGTTGGTAAGGAAAGCATGGAAAAGCCAGAGCAGGTTTCCTAAACTAAAAACCCCACTCAGGAGCCACCTGCTCAGTACAGGCTGCCTTGAATGGTGTCACCATTCTCCAAGGGACAGTGTGAGCAGAAATGATCTCTGGAAGCAGAATTCTCTGAGTCTTGCAGCTGAATTCTCTGTCCTTGTCCTTTCCCTAGATCTCTGTTGCAGATGGAAGCTGCCGGTGCCATCCTCACCTTTAACCTCTCTCTTGAATGCAAACAGAAGTTCCCACATGTGTTAAGCAGGATTTGCTCAATGTTTCTACAAAACTTTTGTTGTTCCTCATGGAATGAAGAGGCCATTTTAGCACTGAGGGGGTGGTATGGAAGCAAGAAGCCAATTGTGACCCTGGGGTGCCATGGACCCAAGGGGCCATGGTGACAAAGCAGGGCCACGTGGATCCAGAGGTCCGTTGTGACACTGTGGATCCAAGGAGACCATGGAGGCACCCCCAGAATCTCATGGAACCAAGGAGTCCATGGTGAACCAGCGGGGCCGCATGGAGGCAATGGTCCATGGTGACACTGCCCTTCCAAGGAGGCCATTCTGATACTGTGGAAGCTCATGGAGCAAGGGAGGCCATTGCGACACTGAAGAACTTCATGGCACCAAATATCCATGGTGACACAGCAGGGCATCATGGGAACCAAGGAACCGCTGTTGGCAGTAGGGAAACTCATGGACCCAGAGGTCCTTGTGGCACTGCAGAACCAGCACAGCTGCTGGACCTTGTACCCTGGCCCTGCACAGCTCCTTGGGAGGAGCAGCACCCTGGGAGCCTCAGGAATGCCCCTCAGGGATCCACAGCACACACTCCCAGGGGCTGGAATTCCATTTCTCAGCCAGGAAAAGATGTTCCTGCCCTGGAAGGCAAAGCTTTTAAGAAGGAGCCAAAAGCCAAGTGGAGCAAGATGCTACAGTGACATTTCACTGCCAGCCTTCATAACTTCACACATGTTACATGTTGTAGTTCATGGATTGGGAATTAAATCAGGGCAAGGTGTTTGGTGGGAGTGGCCCTAGGTCAAGAGCAGAGAGGGACAGAGAAGGCAAAGAAAGGAAGTAGAGAAAGGAGGGCACAAACACAATCAGCTGAGAAGGTGTCACTCTGAAAACAGAACTGCAACTGACTGAAAATTAATGGGACAGAAAGAAATAATTTTGCACCTTTTATTTCCTATCAAAATACAATTTCTTCCCTTTCTCACAAACCTCCTCCCAGTGTCATTGAGCAGGGCTGTCAGAAAGTCCTTCATTCTGAGTGGATGTTCCAGGCTGCGGCCACAATGAAACAGGGAATGGGGATTTTGCTGCTCCTGGGGAGTTTGACATCCTCAGCTGAGGAGAGGAGGAGGCACCAGAAGAAAACGGCAGCTGGGCTTCACTGTTCCTCAGGAATTAGGGTGGGGAGGACTCTCCCATCCTGTCTGTAGCTGCTCCCACAGGGATGTGAGGGCTGATTCCAGAGCTCCAGGAGTCACAGTCAGGGCTGCCCTCAGGGAATGCTTGCCTGGTATGGAGGGGCAGTGTGCGAGCACCTGGATCTTGGGGCACCTAGCTGCCCACCCTGTTTGGAGGTGCCTGAGGAGGGCTGGGACAATGCCAGGGACATCTTGCAGTGACATCCCCCTGTCCTGCTCTGGGTGAGCTCAGTCCCAAACCTGACCTTGATCCTTGTCTCAATCTCACTCCATGTTTAGGCACACTCACAGTTCTGTATTTTATCTCATCTCAGTGCCAGATTCATCTAGCCCCAGACCCAATCCCAACTCCAGCCCTAAAGCCAATTCCATGTCTACCCTTAACCCAATCCCAGCTCTAATCCAAATCTCAGCCCCAGCTCCAACCCCAGCCCCAATTCCAGCCTCTTCTTAAATTCTCAGCCCCAAGCCAAATCCCAGGTTCAGCCCCTCTGGAGCTTTGGAGTTGTCTCTGTCCCTCTGACCCCAATGATGTTTGGGTGGGGTCACAGCAGGGCTGAAAGGGACAGAGACCTCCCCGGCCTCCGCAGGCATGAGAAGGTTGGAGAGACCCCTAGCCCCGAGCACCCTCAGAGGTGAGCGGAAACAGACCCCCTGGTCCCCAGCCCTGCACAGGCATTGCCTGAGGCCAGAGGGATGGAGACCCCCCTGAGAATCCCCCAGGGTGAGGGGACAGAGACCCCCTGAGCACCCCCTTGGCTGAGAGAGACAGAGACAGCCCCAAGCACCCCCTGGCACAGGGGTGAGAGGGAGGGAGACCCCCCAGGCATTCCCTGGGGTGAGAATGATGGACACTCCCTGGGGAATGGCCTGGGGTGACAGGGACAGGGACACCCCCTGGGGAATGGCGTGGGGTGACAGGGATACCCCCTGGGGAATAGTCTATGATGACAGGGACAGGGACACCCCCTCCAGCCGCTCTGAAGCATTTCCAGGGCATGAGGCACAGAGGCCCCTCGAGCATCCACTGAGCACTGTGTTATAAATAAGATGCTTGACTAGGCCAATATTCAAGCAGCAATCAATTTATTAATTAATATGGTAAAGCATGAGCAATACAGCACGGGGTACAGTGGGGGAAGTTTTCCCTCCAACTGCACACCAATAGTTGAGGCTTACAGGTATTTATACGTGTAATTATAAGCTTTCTCAGCAGTTTCTATTCCCAATTTTTACTCATCAGCACTTTCTGTTCCCAATTTTTACATCAAAATTCTATACCTATTGTGATTTAGTTTTTCTCAGGATGTATCCCAGAAAGGAGTATCACCAGATGGAGGTGATTTGGTTTCTAAAAGAAGGAAAAAGTCTGGCAGAGGGTGAGGTCCAGCTCTCCAGATGTGGGTCCATCTTTTAATTGCAAGGACTATAAATCTCATAACAGTGATGTCCAACTTCCCTAGATTGAAAATATAAATCCTTGAGTTGATGTTAATCTTCCTTTCTCAAGCTGCTTTTCAGTGTTTTGTTAAGGTGTGAGATAAGCAGGTTTCCTTTATATATATTCTAAAGCTATAGTTTCAAAGATCCTTACTACAAGCAATATTCCAAAATTATACTTCAAAAGGTTATTGGTGCAAAACTCTGTCAGGCTTAGCTACAAGCAGAAAGTTCCTGTCAGAAAGCAACATCCTTAAAGCTTTAATTCAAATGCTCCTAAATCAACTTAAGACTTAACAAGGTTAATTACGAACAAAGAATAAGCTCAAAGGCCTTCTTCCATGCTTTACTTTCCTCAGTAATATTAGAATTCGTCTTTATAAGTGTCCCATGGTCGGTTTCCACACATATTACAATCACAAATACACACATTGCCTGTATGTACCTGACACGAAACACAGCTTTGTATTTCACAGGGGGGGGATAGGGATGGCTCCTGTGAGAAGCTGCTGGAAGCTTCCACCGTGTCTGGCACAGCCAATTCCTGCTGGCTGCAAAGATGGACCTGCTGCTGGCAAAGGATGGACCAGTTACAAACGGTAGCAATGCCCCTGAGATAACAGATTTAAAAAAAAATCAAAACAGAGATTGTGGCACAGTTTTTACTCCAGTCAGAGGGAGAACATATGAGAAGAACAACTGTGCAGACATCAAAGTCAGTACAGAAGGAGGGGCAGGAGGTTCTCCAGGCACTGGAGACCCAGGCACCCTGTAGGAGAGCCACGGACAGAGGGGCCCTGTTCCCAGGCTGGAGCAGCCTGTCCCTGGAGGAATGCACCCCCTGGAAGAGTGACCCATGCTGCAGCAGTTTGGGAAGGACTGTTGTCCCTGGCATGGACTCACACTGCAGCAGTTTGCAGAGGGCTGCTGCCCCTGAAATGGACTCACATGGGAGAAGCTCCTGTAGAACTGTCTCCCTTGGGAGGGACCCACGGTGCAGCAGGGGAACCACTCCTCTCCCTGAGCAGGGGCAGAAGCCATGGGTGATGAACTGACCATAACCTCCATTGCCTGTCTCCCTGCACTGCTGGGGTGGGAGGCAGAGCTGGAAGGAAGGACCTGAGGGGCATATTTTATTTCCCCTTTTCCTGCTCTTTGTAAGTAATAAATGAATTTCACATTGTCGCAGACATTTTTTCAGAGAAATCCTTTCTTTGGGATTTGTTCATCTTCTGGGAAGCTGAGGCCCCAGAAGAAGAATGTAAACAATGGTTATCGGCTGGTGTGGAATGCAACAGGTGCAGCGGTGATTGGTCTTCTGTGAGTGTTTGGATTTGCTGACCACTGACAGGAGAGTTTGTCCTTGCTTTCTGCTGGACACAGAACTTTCTTATTCATTCTTTTCTATGCTATTCTTAGCTTAGCAGCCTCTGCAACTTCTCTCTTTATTCCTTTTAGTATAGTAAAAATGCATTATATATCATATATCAATAAATCTAGCCTTCTGATCATGAACCAAGATTCTCATCCACTTCTCTCACCCTGAAGACCCTCATCAGGGCCCTGTAATATTTGGTAACCCCTTGTGTCAGAGCAAAAATTAATTTGATAAGCCCAGAGGAACAAAATTTCTGCACTGGGTAAAATCCTGTCCGTGTAGCATTTGATGGTGGCTTTGAAGTGACCATAGAAGTGGATTTAAGCCAGGAGCTGAAGAACTGAAGATCCTGATTGGGACAGAGTTCACAGCCAAGGCTGACCACAAAGAGAACCTGAAAACCCTCTGGGAGATGTTCGGAAAGAGCAGCAGAACCGTGGAGCGGGCCAGAGCATGCTGGACTCTTTCAAAAAGTACTGTTGGCTTTTCTCTTCCTGACGATTCCACCCTGAGAAGTTTGCGGCTGTTCGTATGGGGGACACATGCCTTGGAGGAAGAGGTTTAGTTCTCTCCTTCAGAGAAGAAGCTTATTGCCCTCTGGCAAAGATGGAGTGTGGAGGGGATGGATTTTTCTGGTCAAAAACAGATCTCTATGAGTTCTTTTGATGGGCAAAGCTTTTTGGGTTCTTTACTGATGTCCTATACGCCTTGGATGTTTTCCTATGGGAATGCATGGACTCCATTTTTCGATTTGTTTGGGGTCAGGGGGTGCAACTTCCCTCTTGTCTGCCCAGCATTTAGAAAGCACTTCCCAGTTTTGAAACGGAGAGAAGCTATTTTTCCATGGATTTCTAACTGCTATGGATTGGCTCCGTTTCCACTGTCCCCAGCTGGAGAAGACCCAGTGGGGGATGAGATTCTGCTTCCCAGCCCCCTCCTGCTTTGCGGCATGGGGGGATGAAACTGCGCTGCGTGAAGAAGTTTTTTTACTCTTTCTCCGAGGCATGCGCAGATGCAGCCGTTTCTTCCCCCCACCCTTCTCCCTCACAGGGGATATAGGAGGAGGCGGTGCCGCTCAAGCCAGCGCCGTTGGTGCCGCCCCTGGAAGCCCGGCAGGCTTCTTCCCAGTTGGCCTCTCGGACCCAGCCCCACTCAGAGATGGGGGTGGTACTGGTCCCCGAGGCCCCCCCACTTGCCGGACCCCCGCGGCCACCTCCAAGACCTGCGCTGCAGCCGCCCCTGCCAGCCCAACGGCCGCCTCCAAGACCCGCCCCACCAACGCGGCCGCCTCTCCAGGCAGCCCCACCCGCAGCTTCACCGGCTTCCCCGCTTGCATCTGCGAATTCAGAAACAGCGCTTCCTACGCCTGCGCCATTGTTGCTAAGCGACGAAAACGCGTCTGCAGCTTCCCGCTCAGCAGAGGAGGGGTCGTCCCCGGCTCCAGCCCCCCCACCGCTTCCACCCGCCTTCCTGCCGCCTCAAGCCGAGACAGTCCCTGTTCAGGATGGTGTTGGAGACGCCGCCGAACCCGCGGGACTCTCGGAGCAGCCCACGGCCGCTCCTACGTGCAGCGTGATTCCCTCCCTGGTTCTGGCCCCCCTGCCGCTCGCACCGGCCGCCCCAGCAGTTCTGCCGCTGTCGGAGACTCTGTCCACCATGTCGGTGTCAGAGACTGCCCTGGAAATGGCTGTTTGTTTGAGCTCGGACCATCCTGGACCGGTTGCCTCTGTAGCAGCGGCCCCGGTGGCTGGTCTCTCCTTCTATGGAGCCGGGGGTGCGCGACAGCTGGGGGCAGGGGCAGTGCATCTGCCTGCTTTCAAGATCAGCATTCTCGGCGGTTTGGGGGATGTTTTTTCGGGGATTGTCCCATGGAGGCTGCCATCTCTGCCGCCTCTCTTACGCCCTAGTGGCAGGGGGCAGGTGGGTCCCAAAAGC
Organism: Melospiza melodia melodia; assembly: GCF_035770615.1. Classification (NCBI taxonomy): domain Eukaryota; kingdom Metazoa; phylum Chordata; class Aves; order Passeriformes; family Passerellidae; genus Melospiza; species Melospiza melodia. The sequence continues at coordinate 2,117,752 of NW_026948796.1, read as the reverse complement.
TCTGCCTTTGGTCCCCAGCCCAGTGGGGATGATGCCATGGGGCGGATGGAAGATACACCTGATGCATTTGCATTGCAGGGGGAGAGGGCACAGATGGAGGAGACCATGGCTGGTTTGCTCTGGGGAACAAACATCTCCAGACCCCAGATGGGATTTCTGGGGAAGGCTTCTATTTCCCTGCTGCTGGCATGCCTCAGTGGTTTTGGGGAAAGGAAGTGTGTCACCACCCATTCTGCCATTGTACTGGCAGCAGGGTGCAGGCCTGTGGGAATGCAGAGCCTGCCTCATGGGTTTGGGCCAGGGCCATCACTTGGCCTCCTGATGTTTCTTGGAGTTGTTGTTTCTCCTACCGGTCCTGGCCCCCCTTTTGGGGCCAGTTTTGGGGTTCCTGGTCCGTCATGGGCCAGGGCCCCAAGGGCCTTTCCTTCTCTGGCACTGCTCTGTTCTGCTGCTGCTCTTTTCGATAAAAAAAAAAAAAGAATTTAAAATTAAATAAAAAAAGATTGAAAATAGTGGGCAGCAGCTCTGAAGCACTGAAGCATTGAAGGGTCAGAAAAGGACATGCCAAAAATTGTTCAAATTGTTTGAAATTGTTTGAAATTTTTGTAAGACTGTCAATGGTTTTTGATAACTATTGATGGGACTTTTGCAGCAAGTCTGTTTCAGGACCAAAAAGGATTCTCAGAGAGAATCAACTTCAGCTCATGGACTGTTCCTGAAACTCAGCTGCTTGGACTTGAATTCTCTTTTCATTGTTTTTTGAATTTTCTTAGATTGTAGGATTGTTTTAGTGATTTGTTAGTATTGTATATTTTACAGGTGAAGAAATTTCCTGTTCATTTCACATCAGCATTTTTCTTTTTAATTTATACAATTTAGAAAGGTGAGATGTCGCAGACATTTGTTCATAGAAGTCCTTTCTTTGGGATTTGTTCATCTTCTGGGAAGCTGAGGCCCCAGAAGAAGAATGTAAACAATGGTTATCGGCTGGTGTGGAATGCAACAGGTGCAGCGGTGATTGGTCTTCTGTGAGTGTTTGGATTTGCTGACCACTCACAGGAGAGTTTGTCCTTGCTTTCTGCTGAACACAGAACTTCATTATTCTTTCTTTTCTATGCTATTCTTAGCTTAGCAGCCTCTGCAACTTCGGTCTTTATTCCTTTTAGTATAGTTATAATGTATTATATATCATATGTCATAATATATTATTATATATCATATATCAATAAATCCAGCCTTCTGATCATGAACCAAGGTTCTCTTTCACTTCTCTCACCCTGAAGACCTCATCAGGATGCTGTAATAGCTCTCAGTACTTGATTCACCACCAGCACACAGAATGAGAAGCCAGGAAAGGGCACGAGCAGAAAGCAGTAGGGATAGCAATAAAGAAGGGAATGGGGGACAGCTGTACCCATTGAGGGAAGTACCATTATTAGGAAATCAAGGGAGACCAGTCATTGGGCATGTGTCAGCACCCCTGAACACCGATCATGTAAGGGCTTTTAAAAAAGAAATGGGAAGGTGTCCTGGGTTGACTATATGATGCTTTTATCCCCAATCATCTTATTCTGCTTATGTTGAATAATAGGTTTTGTACCTTTAAGAGTGTTCCAGAGGGTGAAGGGGGGAGAGAAGAAGTGCACAGTTTGTTTTCAGACACTGCACACCTCCTCCACATTCCTTCTCCTGGACTGTGTTGTCTGTGGATGAACAAACAGCGGGACAGAGCTCTTCTTTTGCTTTTTAGTTAGTTTTAGCTAGCTGAGGCAAAGTTCCCTGGACTGTGTTTTTTCCTTTTTCTTTGGACCTCTTGAAACTGCTCTGGACTGAACACCCAGGAGAGCACCGGCAGCTGCAGCTGTGGCCCACCGGGCCAGGCCTGGCCTGCGACAATTCCAGCACCGGAGGGACTGATCAGAGACTGAGTGAGCTGAGCTTCAACCCGGGGTTTTCTCAGTTTGTCATCTCTTTTAGAGTGGCAAGGGGGGGTCTCATTGTTTGATATTGTTTTGGTTTTATTGTTTAATAAACAGGTTTTATCCACCTTTCTCCAAGGAGGTATATTTTTTCCCTCCCGGACCAGTTGGGGGGAGAGGCCGATTGGATCTGCTTTTTTCCCACCAAAGCTCCTTTGGGGGATTCTTCCCCAAATTTGCTCTAAACCTGAAAAAATACATTAATTGGTGCCCAATGTGGGACTGGAAAATGTGGAAACAAAGCTCTATTAATTGTGTGTTTGTTGTTGTTAAAGCAGTTAATAGCCATGCTGCTTGAATCCCTGTTGTCTCTGGTTGTGAAAGCCTTTATGTGGCTTTGGGCTCTAGACCTTTTTGAGGTTTCAATACCTTTCTGGTCACTACGATTGTTGTCCTTAACAAGTAATTTTTATGGTAGAGGGGTATGGATTGGAATAGCTGTTGTGCTGGCCTTGGTGATAATGATTTATAAAGCGTTTATAAACTGACCTTTGTTTACGGTATGTATTGTTTATGGTTTCTTCATCCTACCCTGCATCCCAATTCCAGTAGTCTTTTTTGGGAATTTATTAGTAATTACACTCAGTCTGTTAGAGGAGGAGCCAAGAATGAGACTTTCCACCCTTCCCTTTCCTTCTTCTCCTTTGGATCTGTTATGTCACTTTTTGAGAATGTTCAGTTTCCCCTGAATGCTAAAGAGACCATCTTTCTGGTATTTAATCTTGTAAGCTTCCTCTATGTGGTCTGCAGCTCCTCTAGAATGAGGGCTGAGATATCCAGAGGAACTGGTGAGACCCCTGGCCCAGAAGCAGATGCAGGCATGAAAAATCCTGAGTGGTGTGGAGAATGGGAAAATATAGGCCAAACCCTGAAGGAATTTTCTGATCCTGTAGACTGGGATTTTCCATGGGACCCAATTCAGAACACAGCAGAAGTGGGGAAATACCTAAAAGAGAAGTGCCATGACCATTCTAAGGAGAAAAGGCTCATTGCAATAAGCTAGGCTCTGGTCTACGCTTATTGCACTTTGTTAGATAGTGTAGAGCAGCAGACAGAGGCAGGGGGGCAGGGAGATAAATCAGCTATCTCAGTCACTCAAGCTGTAGCAAACAGCCCAGGCTCGAAGCCAGCAGACAAACCAGATAGTGAGCCTAAGCCTGCATCTAAACCCATGGCTGTTGCTGCCTGTACGAGAAGTGGGAAATGCACGGAAAAAACTAATCGACCAGTGGATGATGATGATGATGATGGTGATACAGAAGAAGGAACCTCAAAGCCTCCTGACATAAAATCAGGAGTCAAAGCAGCAGGTGCAAGATCAGACGCAAATATTGAGTCTTATTCCCTGAAGGACCTTCATGGCCTAAGGAAGGATTGCACCCGACGACCCGATCAATCCATAATTTGTTGGCTGGTCTGTCTCTGGGATGCTGCAGGCAAGGCTACAATTCTGGATGGCACTGAAGCAAGGCATTTGGGATCTCTGTCACAGGATCCTGTCATCGACCAAGAAATTATAAGGGGGGCTAACCCTCACAGCCTCTGGGAACGGGTCCTAAGAAATGTAGCACAAAGATACCTGTGTGCAGCCGATCTCTATATGCAGGAAACCCAGTGGAAAACCATAGAACAAGGGATTCAACGCTTGAGGGAAATGGCAGTGGCTGAGATTGTCTTCTCAGATGATGGAAACATTGTAAATCCAGACTTGGTACCATGCACATCCGTGATGTGGAGAAAACTTGTACAACTTGGGCCACCAGAATATGCTTCTGCTTTAGCAATAATGAAGCGGGATGATGGTGAAGAGACTGTGCTGGATATGGCAAAGAAGCTCCGAGCATATGCAGACACTGTGAATGGCCCAACACATGCCAGAATCACAGCAGTGGAAACATGTCTGCAAAAATTAGAGGACAAGATGGAGAAGGGTCACAAGAAACTGAGGGAGGAGATTAAAGAGAGCTTTCTCCAAATCTCGGCATGGCAGATCAGAGGTTCTGGTACCCAATACAGACGTTCTCCAGATGGAGAGAGAAGGTACATCCCACGAGCTGAGCTGTGGTTCTACCTGCGTGATTGTGGAGAAGACATGGGAAGATGGCATAGAAAACCTACCACTGCTCTGGCACAATGGGTGCGTGAACTGAAGACTCAGAGAGGAAGTTCCAAAAGGGAAGCAGCTCCAGTGGCCAGTAACTGAACTGTCACATATGATGATAATGAAAATATTTTTGATCCCCTTGAAGGAACCTCCAAGGCATATGCCCAGGGAAAGAAGGATAACCTGGCTTAGAGGGGCCCTGCCTCTAGCCAGGTAGAGGCTGGGGAAAACTGTGTTTTTTTGACTGTGTGGAATTATTGGCCTGGCACATCTGAATTACAAGAATACAAAGCTTTGGTTGACACTGGTGCACAATGTACATTAATCCCATTGAGACATGTGGGGACAGAGTCCATTTCTAGTGCTGGTGTGACAGGGGGATCACAGGATTTTACTTTGGTGGAAGCTGAGGTGAGCCTGACTGGAAATGAGTGGAAGAAACACTCTATTGTGACTGGCCCAGAGGCCCCATGTATTTTGGGCATAGACTTGTCCAAAGTGGGTATTTCAAAGACCCAAAGGGACTCAGATGGGCATTTGGAATAGCTGCTGTAGAGACAGAGGGTGTCAAGCAGTTGAACAGCTTGCCTGGACTGTCAGAAAGCCCATCTGCAGTAGGTCTCCTGAAGGTGGAAGAGCAACGAGTACCAATTGCCACCTCAATAGTGCACCGCCGACAGTACCGAACGAATCGAGATGCTGTGATGCCCATCGACAAAATTATCCAAGAGGTGGAGAGCCAAGGGGTGCTCAGCAAGACCCACTCACCCTTCAACAGCCTCATTTAGCCTATGCGTAAATCTGAAGGAGAATGGAGATTGACAGTGGACTACCGTGCATTGAATGAAGTGACTCCACTGCTGAGCGCTGCTGTGCCGGACATGCTGGAACTCCAGTACGAGCTGGAGTCCAAGGCAGCAAGGTGGTATGCCACTATAGACATTGCCAATGCATTTTTCTCCATTCCTCTGGGAGCAGAATGCAGGCCTCAGTTTGCCTTCACCTGGAGAGGTGTGCAGTACACCTGGAACCGACTGCCCCAGGGGTGGAAGCACAGCCCCACCATTTGCCATGGACTGATCCAGGCTGCACTGGAAAAGGGCAAGGCTCCAGAACATCTGCAATATATTGATGATATCATTGTGTGGGGGAAAACAGCAGCAGAAGTGTTCGAGAAAGGGGAGAAAATCATCCAGATTCTCCTAAAAGCTGGCTTCGCCATCAGGAAGAGCAAAGTCGAGGGACCTGCCAGAGACATCCAGTTTCAGGGAGTGAAGTGGCAAGATGGACGGCGTCAGATTCCCACCGATGTCATCAACAAGATCACAGCAATGTCTCCACCATCCAGCAAGAAAGAAACACAAGCTTTCCTAGGCACCATATGTTTTTGGAGGATGCACATTCCCGAATACAGTCAGATCGTGAACCCTCTCTACCTGGTCACACGTAAGAAGAACACTTTCTACTGGGGCCCTGAGCAGCAACAAGCCCTTGCTCAGATCAAGCAGGAGATTGCTCATGGAGTAGCCCTTGGCCCAATCAGGACAGGACCAGAGGTGAAGAACGTGCTGTACTCTGCAGCTGGGAACAATGGCTTGTCCTGGAGCCTTTGGCAGAAGGTGCCTGAGGAGACTCGGGGTCGACCACTGGGATTTTGGAGTCGAAGCTACAGAGGGTCTCCCACAGAGAAGGAAATCTTGGCTGCTTATGAAGGAGTCCAGGCTGCCTCAGAGGTAATAGGCACTGAAGCACAACTCCTGGCACCCCGACTACCAGTATTGGGGGGGATGTTCAAAGCAAAGTTCCCTCTACGCACCCTGCCACCAGTGCTACATGGAGCAAGTGGATTGCTGTTATCACACAGCGCCCCCGTATTGGAAAACTGAATCGCCCTGGGATTCTGGAAATAATTAAAAACTGGCCATAAGGTGAAAACTTTGGTCTTGCTGATGAAGGGGAACAAGAAGCGACACGGGCTGAGGAAGCTCCACCATACAACTGACTGCCAGCAGAAGATACATGATACACTCTCTTTACTGATGGTTCATGCCGCATTGTGGGAATGAACCGGAAGTGGAAGCAGCCGTATGGAGCCCCACATGACAGGTGGCAGAGGCCACTGAAGGAGAAGGTGGACCAAGCCAACTTGCTGAACTCAAAGCTGTTCAACTGGCCCTGGACATTGCTGAGAGAGAGAAGTGGCCAAAGCTCTACCTCCACACTGATTCATGGATAGTAGCCAATGCTCTGTGGGGATGGCTAAAGAGGTGGAAACAGGCTAACTGGTAGTGTAGAAGAAAACCAGTTTGGGCTGCTGAAGATTTGAAAGAAATTGCTACCAGGGTAGGGAGGCTACCTGTGAAAGTCCGCCATGTGGATGCTCAGGTTCCCAAGAGTAGAGCTAATGAGGAGCACCAAAACAATGAGCAGGTAGACCAGGCTGCAAAGACAGAGGTGTCAAAGATAGACTTAGATTGGCAACCTCAAAGAGAGTTATTCCTAGCTCGTTGGGCCCACGATGCCTCAGGCCATCAGGGCAGGGATGCCACCTATAAGTGGGCATGAGACCGAGGGGTGGATCTAACCATGGACAGTATTTCTCAGGTTATCCATGACTGTGAGACGTGTGCTGCCATCAAGCAGGTCAAGCGAGTGAAGCCCCTGTGGTATGGTGGGCGGTGGTGCAAGTACAAGTATGGGGAGGCCTGGCAGATTGACTCCATCAGAATGCCCCAGATACGCCAGGGCAAGCGCTACGTGCTGACCATGCTGGAAGCCACCACTGGATGGCTGGAAACCTACCCTGTGTCTCATGCCACAGCTGGGCCTTGAAAAGCAAGTCCTGTGGAGACATGGTACCCCTGAGAGAATTGAGTCAGACAATGGGACTCATTTCAAGAACAGCCTTATGAACACCTGGGCTAGGGAGCATGGCATTGAGTGGGTGTACCATATTCCCTACCATGCACCAGCTGCAGGAAAAGTAGAGAGGTACAACGGACTGTTAAAAACCACATTGAAAGCTTTGGATGGGGGATCTTTCAAAAACTGGGAGCAGCATCTGGCAAAAACCACCTGATTAGTTAACACCTGAGGCTCTACTAACGGAGTGGGCCCTGCCCAATCTGAGCCTTTGCACAGAGTAGATGGAGACAAAGTCCCAGTGGTACATGTCACAGGTTTATTAGGGAAGACAGTTTGGATTCATCCTGCCTTGAATACAGACAAACCCATTTGTGGGGTTGTTTTTGCTCAGGGACCAGGTTGCACATGGTGGATAATGCAAAAAATGGAAGAACACTATGTGTACCTCAGGGAGATCTGATTGTTGGATAAAACCTGTGTAAATATCATTGTTTGCTGGATGTTATTACCATTGTCTATGTATAGCTGTATAATGGATGTATCATGTATGTACTTGTAGAGTTAGAATTTATATTAGTTTTAGTAGTAAGCAGACGATATGGGGATAAGGGGTGGAATGTCCTGGGTTGACCATATGATGCTTCTATCCCCAATCATCTCATTCAGTTTATGTTGAATAATAAGTTTTGTACCTTTAAGAGTGTTCCAGAGAGTGAAAGGGAGGGAGAGAAGAAGCGCGCAGTTTGTTTTCAGACACTGTACTCCACTCCTCCGCATTCCTGCTCCTGACTGTGTTGTCTGCAAACAGACAGCGGGGCAGAGAGCTCTTCTTTTGCTTTTTAGTTAGTTTTTAGCTAGCTGAGGCAAAGTCCCCTAGACTGTGTTTTTTCCTTTTTCTTTGGACCTCTTGAAACTGCTCTGGACTGAACACCCAGGAGAGCACCGGCAGCTGCAGCTGTGGCCCACCGGGCCAGGCCTGGCCTGCGACAATTCCAGCACCGGAGGGACTGATCAGAGACTGAGTGAGCTGCTGCTTGAACCCGGGGTTTTCTCAGTTTGTCATCTTTTTTAGAGTGGCAAAGGGTCTCATTGTTTTGATATTGTTTTGGTTTTATTGCGTAATAAACAGGTTTTTTTCCACCTTTTTCCAAGGAGCTATTTTTTCCCTCCCGGACCAGTTGGGGGGAGGGGCCGATTGGATCTGCTTTTCCCACCGGAGCTCCTTTGGGGGATTCTTCCCCAAAGTTGCTCTGAACCTGGACAAGTGCCTTGTGCTGCTCCCTTGCCAGAGGCACCCCAAGCTAGGGGGGCACATCTGGGCTGCTGTGTCTGGCTCTGGGGCTCCCTGTTCTGGGCACTGAGGAGGAGCTGCAGAGGCTCTGCAGGACTGACAGGATGGGCTTTGGGGCTGGCAGGAGAAGCTGAGGGACCTGGGCTGCTGGAGCTTCTGAAATGGAGGCCAAGCGCTCCTCCTGCAACTGCTGCAAAGGTGGTTTCAGAGAATCACAGAATCAGTAAGGCTGTACAAGACTTTGGAGATCATCAAATCCAACCTGTGCCCGGGCACCACCTTGTGTCCTCTGAGCCTCCTCTTCTCCAGGATAAAGAACCCCAGCTCCCTCACCTGCTCCTCACAGGACTTGTGTTCCAGACCCCTCCCCAGCCTTGTTGCCCTTCTCTGGACACACTCCAGCCCCTCCATGGCCTTCCTAAACTGGGTGCCCAGAACTGGACACAGCACTCGAGTTACTGCCCAACTAGTGCTGAGCACAGGGGAAGAATCCCTGCCCTGCTCCTGCTGGCCACACCATTCCTGATCCATAGGAGTGCCAGGGGTTGGATGGGGGAAATGGTGGGAAGGGACAAGGGACAAAGTCTCATTGATTGTCAGCCATGAAGGGTCTTGATCTTCATATCTGCTGAGATTGCATTGGATGGTGCTGGGGAATCAATATCAATTGGACATTGCTGGTATCCATCTGTAACCAGGAATAGAAAACAGGATAAAGTAGTTCACTTTGCATTGTTTTCAATACAATATATTCACTTTGAATTACCTTCTGAAGTCTGTCTGATTATCCACAGAAGAATTGAAAATTTAAAGTATTCCTAGGGGCTTGTCTTATTCAGGTGCTTAGAAAAAATATTTTTTGCTTTTCTCACTGAATTCCTGAACTGAAGAGCTCAAGAAAGAAGAGGCCTCTGGAGTAGTACAATTGATCAGCAACCTCCAGGTGGCTGAGGATCCATCCCCATCAGAGCAGCAATCAACAGAAATGGGCACAGCTTTGTGGCTGCCCCAGCTTTGGCATGGGCCCTGGGCCTGGAGCAGGAGTAGCTCTTGAGGTCCCCAAGGCCGGGGCTCTTGTGCTGCCCTGGGCAGATGGGATGGCATCAGGGGCTGCAGAGCGCTCAGCACCTCAGAGTGGAGCAGGGCAGCCAGGGAGCCTCCTTTGGCCTTGGCCCAGCACCTTCCCCCATGGTGGGGCTGAGTCCTGTGGCAGCTGCAGCTGCTGCTGTGCCCTTGCCAGGGGCTGAGGCCATGGGGCAGTGCCCAGAGCAGCCTGGCCTGAGCAGAGCTGTGGGGCCAGAGCCGGCTGGGCTGGGCTGGGGAGAGGCCCTTGGTGCTGCCCAGAGCTCAGGGCAGCTGGCAGAGCTTGCAGGGAGCTGGGCCGGGCTCAGAGAGCCTGGCCCAGAAACCATCAGTGTCCATCTCAGCCTGGCTGAGCGTGCAGGGGCAGGACTCAGGCCAGGCCTTGTGGGGCAGGGCCAGTGCCTGTGCAAGGCATTGCAAACAGGCAAGTGGCCCAGAGAGGAGGCTGCTCTGTGCCCTTGGGGGCATGGACAGAGCAGGGAGGGGGCCCAGGACATTTGTCAGCTCCAGCCTCTGTGCCCAGCCCTTGGCAGCCCTGGCTGCTGAGCCCAGCTTTGTCCTGGGCTGAGTTTGGCTGTGGCCCAGCTCCATCCTCCTGCGGGGCTCAGGGCCTGTTCCCAGCTGTGGCCAGCCCTGGCTGCCCCTCGACTGGCCCAGAGGCTGGCAGAGCCCTGGGCAGGGCTGTCTGTGCAGCCCCACAGGTGCCACAGGCTCTGCAGGAGCTGGCAAAGGCTGCCCAGCAGGGAGGCCATGGGGCACAGAGACCCAAGGCTGCTGTGGGCACCATGGCACAGGGGCTGTTCCCAGCTGCAATCTCCTGGCCTGGGCTGGGCCTACACAGGGGCTGGATCACCATGGCTGGGCCAGCACAGGGCCACAAAGGGGCCACGCAGCCGCTGCCGGGGCTGACAGCAAGGCCAGGCACACAGAAGCAATTGCTGAGCATGGCCTGCGCTGGCCAGGCCTGACTGTGTCGAAGGCAGAGCTCAGCTGCCCTTGGGGGCTGCAGGAACACTCCAGAGCCCAAAGAGCCTCCATGGCTGTGCTGGAGACCAAGGCTGCAGGAGGGAAATGCAGGGCTGCTGTGGGATGGGGAGGGCATTGAATTCCAGCACACACCTCAGCTCTCTGATGATCCCAGCACCATGCTGTTCCCTGTTTCACACTGGAGCAAAGCAGATGTTGATGGGACACAAGCTCTGTGGGGCTGTCAGGGACCTGCAGCTTGCAAGGTGCTCTGCTCTCCCTCGGGTGCTCTTGGAGAGATCCAATCCCAGCTGGGCCCCTCAGGGCACACGTTGCACTGGCTGCTCATGGGCACACAGCTGATGTCTGTCTGGAAAGGGGCACAGGTGTGAATATCTGTGAGTTTCATAATATACAAGCAAATCTTTATTATCTGAGTCATTTGAGTACTTTTAAGAAATGTCAAAGTTTTCCCACCAGGAACAGAAATTTCCTGGATCTACTAGATCCTTCTGCTTATGGCAGGAGAAGAAATACTGACCTTCCCCTCTCCCTTTTCCACCAGCATTCAGTCTAATATTTCATTACTCTAATATTTCATGACCCTCTTCCTTCAGGTGTTTCCAGCTCTCCTTTTTAAATGGTCCTGTCCAAGGACATCTCTTCATTTGGAGCAGCTGGATCTATGTCCTTCCCATGGCTCCCAGATTTTCTCCTGCAGCTGTTCTCTGGTCATTCCAATGCATCTCCCTTGACTGGCTTCATGCTTTGAAATTCAGGAGGTTGCCCAATCTTTCAGAAGTTTTAGTAACTCTTTAGTCAGCATCTTAGTTGTAGTTTTATCTTCCTATGTCTTCCTATGTCTTTGTCCAAAATCCTTCCGGTATGGCAGTCTGTTGAGGATGGTGGACATGTCTGATGTTGCTGGGATGTCACAAGGAGCTCAGCGAAGTGTTTTGGTGTTTATTAAATTTTATCATTTCACTTTTTTATGCTGCCCATGAACAGAAACCTTTCTGTGCCTCTGAGTCTCACTAGTTCCTGATCCCTCAAAGGATACAAACCTGATGAGTTGACAGACAGACACTGCTGGGCTGGGATAGAGGCTCTGGGGAGACTGGGGTTCCAGGCCAGGGCACTGCTGGGGTTCCAGGGCAGGGCAAGGCTGGACCTGCCTCTTCATCCTCCCTCACACATGAAATGTTTCAAGCCAAGAATCTCCTCCAGTCTGTCACAACTGGCAATGTTGGAGGTGAAATCCCACTTCTGGCCATGGGTACCTGGAGGACAAGGACAGTTCTTTTCCATAGGAAGGAAAGCAGAGACCCCCAGTGTTTGGAAGGCAGGTGAGAGCCTCACTAGGCCAAGGCCAGCCAGACTTGTCAGAAATGGTAGATTTTGTCTGGGAGCAGAGTTTGGATTTAAAGAATTTTTGTGGTGGAACCCAATATCACCCATGGGTTCCTGGAGAAGCAGGACAGTTCCTTCCCATAGGAAGGAATGTACGGAGCCTTCCCCAATGTTTTGGGGACAGATGGGAGGTGACCCTTGTGAAACTACTGCAAGACATTCTTTTCCTGGCAGTATTCCTATATGAACAATCCCTGGATATAAGGAAATTTGGAGGTGAAGTCCTAATTCTGGGAATGGGTGCCTGGAGGGGAAGGAAAGGGTTTTTCCATAGCAAGGTAAGAATGGAGCCCCTGTGTTTCAATAGCTGATGAGAAGAGACCCTCAACATGCCAAGGTCAGCTGGACAAGTCAGGCAGCTCACAGGAAGCCCAACCAGCCAGACCTGTTCCATGTTCCCTTGGTTTTATGGGGCCCTGCAGTATCACCATGGTCCCCTTGGTTGCATGGGGCCATGCAGTGTCCTAATGGTGCTTTGATTCCATGGGGTCCAGCAGTGTCACAATGGACCCTTTGTTCAATGGAGTCCCACAATGTCACAATGGCCTCTAGGCTCCACAAGGCCCTGAACTGTCACAAAGTTCCCACTGATTGCATTAGACCTTGCAGTGTCACAATGGTCTCTGTGGTTCCCCAGGCCCCACAATGTCACATGACTCCTCTGTTCCATGAGCCCTGCAATGTCACAATGGACTTCTGGACCCTGGGGCTTTGCAGTGCCACAATGGTCTCCTTTGGTTTCCCAGTGTCAAAGTGGTGTGCAGATGACATCAGGCCCTGCAGAGTCACAACGGACCTTTGGTTCCATGCCGCCCTGCAATGTCACAAAGCCCTCTTGGTTTCACCAGGCCCCACAGTATCACAATGGTCCTCTTGGTTGTGTGGGGACCCCCAGGGTCACAATGGTCTCACTGGTTCCATGAGGCCTCACAGTGTCACAATGCTTTGCTTATTCCATGGGACCTCATAGTATCACAATGGTCTCCATGATTCCATGGTGCCCCTTAGTGTCACAATGGTCCCTTGGTGCCATGAGGCTGTGAAGTGTCTTAATTGTCTTTGCATGGTTCCATGAGGCCTTGCAATGTCACAATAGACCTTTGGCTCCACGGGGTTTCACAGTGTCACAATGGCCCCTTGGTTCCATGACACCCCGAAGTGTCACAATGGTTTCCACGGTTCCATGAGGCCCCACAATGTCACAATGGACCCTTGGTTTGATGGGGCCTCTCAGTGTCACAATGATCCCAACATTCCATGGAGCTACACAGAGTCAGTACGGTCCCCTTGGTTCCATGAGGCTCAGCAATGTCACAGTGCTCTACAAGATTGCATGAGCCCCCACAGTGTCACAATGGTCCCTTGTTTCCATGGGTCCTGTGCTGCTACATTCCCCCCTCCCATTCTCAGGCCGCCCTGCCAGCTGAGAAATGCTCCTTGGGCATGGGCCTTGGCCAACAGCCCCCGGGCTCAGCTCCTCTGCAGCTCATCACAAACACTGTCTGCTCCAGCCACTGCTGCTGCCCAACCAGCTCCTGCTTTCTGTAGGAGCAGCCCTGGGAACTGTTTGTGTTCCCTCAGTGGCACAACATGCCTGTTCTCACACTGCCAAAGAAAGCTGTTGATTCCAAGTGTGGCCAGGATGAAGCATTGCTGGGACTGAAGCCCTTCTCTTGGGGACCTGCAAACAGCGCTCTAAAAGGAGCCCTTGGAGCTCTCCTGGGCCAGCGACTCCCTCTGAGTGAGGCCTCTCTGAGCAGGGAACTCTTCCGTTTGCTGCACTCGGGGATCCAGAACAATGACAGAGCCTGGGCCAATCCCGCCACTCCTCCAGGCTCAGCCCTTCACCTGCTGGGGAGACGCCAAAGGATCCACAGTGAGCATTTCTTGCCCTCAGCGGAATTTCTCAGAGGTGCCTTGCACTGACTCTTTGTGTCTGTGTGCACACAGGAGTGCTTGTGCTGGGGAAATGTGGCAGAAGTGCTGCTCTCTGAGGGGTATGAGTGCCTTGGATTGCTGCGTCAGTCAGATATCCAGATATCAGCAAGTAAGGTTAAGTCACTAAGTCTAAGCTAAGTTAAATGCTCCGAAATGCTCTGAAGAGTTGTTCTTTTGCTAAGTTGCTACGTTTAATTTAAGTTATTAGCTAAGTTAAAAATTGTTAAATGTTATTCCTCTGTTAAATTGCTAAGTCATAGGTTTTAAGATAGGTTAAATACTGTTAAGTGCTGTTTTTGGCTAAATTGTGACATTTAAGGTCTCAGTTAAGGTTAAGGTGTAAGTTAAGTCCTGTTAAGCTTGAGCTCTGTTGAGCTTTTAGGCCGTATACATTTTATCCTTGCTCTCATTGACCTGTTGTAACACACACACACACACATACACACACACACACACACACACACACACACACACACACACACACACACACACACACTTACACACACACAGGGACAGTTCTCGGTTCATTTCTGGTTTGATTGACTGGATTTGGTTTGGTTTTGTTGTTGCTTTGTTTCCTTGGTGTGCCTCCAGTGTTCAGTCAGGAGCAGAGTGATACTTGCCAAGGAACTTTGTGCTGCTGTCCCTTAATATTAAATCTGGTTTTTGCTGATCCCTTGTCGGGGATTTTTTCAGCACTCTCAAGGCTTCATTTGTACCAGGGTGAAGGAGCCCTGGCCCAGGCTCTGGCCCTGGGGGACACGGGGACGCTGCTGGGGGGTCCCTGTCCCCCTGTGCCACCCCCAGGACCCCGGCCCCCCGTCCCCGTGTCAGGCTCTGGGGTCGATCTCGTGGAACATCCTCTGGGGGAGGCTGCGGGGCCGGGGACGGGGGGACCCGGGGGGACAGGGGACCCCGCTTTGCACAAGCAGTGTTGGACTGCTCTGGGGGGAACTGTGAGGGGGGATGGGGCAGAGTGACCTCCTCAGTGCCCTCACACAGCCCCCACGATGTCACACAGCCCCCATGATGTCACACTGCCCCTGTGATGTCACAGAGCTCCTGTGATATCACACCCCCTGTAATGTCACACAGCCTCTGGTGGTGCCAAACAGTCCTTGTGATGTCACACAACAAACTGTCACACAGCTCTTGTGATGTCATCCAGCCACCTATTATGTCACACACCCCCTGTGATGTCACAGAGCCAATTCTATGAAGTCACCCTGTGATGTCATACAGAAGTGCTGTGATGTCACAGAAGACGGTAATGTCGCAAAGTCACCCTGTGACATCACAATTGTGTTCTTTGATGTCACAGCCTGTTCTATGATGTTTCACAGCCACCCAGTGATGTCACAACCCATTCACTGATGCAACAGAGCCACCCTCTATGATGGAAGAGTCTGCTATATGGCCTCACATCTTGCTCTGTGATGTCACAGCCAGTTCTGTTATGTCGCAAAACTCTCAAGAACTCAGTTGCATTGAATCACTGAAGTTTCTTGTACTTTGAAGAGATCCCTGTCAGGGACACAACTGAAAAAGTGTCCTCAGGTTCCAGTCAGAGCAGAACACTGGAGGCAGTGATGACAGCTGGGGACGAACAAGGCAAAGGTGTCTCTGGTGCTGAGCACACCTGGATGTGTTTCAGGAATGCACAGGCCAAGGCCTGAGGCCCAGCCCCTGGCCAGGCAGATCCTGTTCCTCCCTCCTTGCTCAGGGCTCTTCCCGGGATGGGCACTGGCATGTGGGGATGTGCAATGCCCAGGGCAGGAGCATGGGGCGGCCCCTGCCAGGCTGCTGAGCAGGGACAAGGAGGCAATGAGGCCCCAGCCCTGCAAAGGTCACTTGTCTCCTGCTCCTGCCTCAGGCCCAGGCCCAGCAGCCATGGGCAAAGTGCTGCCCAAGTTGGCTCTGTCAGGGCTGTCTTGCAGCTGCTGCCCCTCCCTGTGCCCTGTGCAGCCCAGGCTGTCCCACGGTGTCCCTGCCCTGCGCCTCTGTCCCTGCAGGCCGTCGGCATCCCCTGGCTGCTCCACCTGGCTGGGCCCTTCATTTGCTGACAGCTCTGCCTCTTGCCTGCCTCTGCCTGCCCACACAAAGCCTTGGGCTGATACCAAAAGGGTTAATTCAGTTTTTACCATGCCTGTGAATTTTTAGGACAGGAACAAGGCATGCAGGGGCTGCTTTCCCAGCAAGGATGGTTGGAAGAGAAGACATCTGGCTCAAGAATGCAGTGATAGAAAAAAGAAGGACTGAATCTGGAAATTTGGGGTGAGTTTTATGGTAATGCATAAATTGTTATACACGTTTTGTGGCGCTGGTAGAATTACATGTCCACATAAGTTTAGGAGTTATCCCTCACTAGACCTCAGGCCTGAATAATGATCCCCTCTTAAATAGCAAAGTAGTGTTAAGGAGCCTTATTCTGATATTTCGGAGACTTGGTGACAGCGAGGCCTCACAGAACCAAGGAGTCAGCTGTGACACTGAGCAAACTCACGGAACAAGGGTCCATTGTGACACAGTGGAACCCCATGGAACCAAAATTCATTTTATCACATTGGGACCACATTGAACCAATGATCATTGTGATACTGCAGATCCAAGGAGACCATTGTGACTTTGAGAAACCTCTTGGTGACCATTCTTACCCAGCAAGGCGTTGTGGAACAAAGGGTCTGTTGGTAAACTGTGTGGCCTCATGGAACCATGAGCCATTGTGGCACAGCATGGCCACGTGGAGCCAAGGGGCCACTGTGACACTGTGGATCCAAGGAGACCGTTGTGACTGAGGAACCTCATGGAACCAAGAGTCCATCGTCACACTGTGGGGCCCTGTGGAGCCAAGGGGACCACAGTGACTTTGGGGGGCCTCATGGAACAATGGAGACTCTTCTGACACTTTGGGACCCACTGGAACCAAGGAGCCATTACAGCATGGCAGGGCTTCATGGAATCAAGGGGACTACAGTGAACACTGTGGGTCTCCATGGGATGAAGGGTCCAGTGGAACCAAGGGTACCATTGTGACACTTTGGGGCCTCATGGAAACAAAGGTCTATTGTGACATAGCAGGGCCTCATGAAACCATGGAGGCCATTTTTACACTTTGAGGCCTTGTGGAACAAAGGGTGCATTTCAGAGCCCTCTGGAGCCAAGGGGACCGGAGTGACACTGTGGGGCTCAGTGAAACAAATGGTCTGTTGTGACACTGCAATACCTTATGGAATCATGGAGACCATTGTGACGCCTAAGGCCTCTCTGATCCATGGGGCCATTGTGACACTACAAGGCCTCATGGAAGCAAGGAATCATTGTGGCACCATGGAGCGCCGGCAGGCCAAATGGCTGTTGTCACACTGTGTGGCACCAAGGAGTCCATTGTGACATTACAGGACCCCATGGAACTAATGATTTGTGGAACAGTGCTGGAACACATGGAACCAAAGGTCCGTTGTGACATTAAGGGGCCTCATGGAATCCTGGAGGCCATTATGACACTTTGAGGCCTTCTTGAATCAAGGGGCTCTGCAGGGCCTCATGGAACCAAGGAGACCCTTCTGACATTGTAGGTCCCCATGGAACCAAGGGTCCAGTGTGACACCATGGAACCAAGGAGACTGTTGTTGGCTGTTGTTGGCAGTACAAAAGCTTATGGAACAAAAAGTCCATTGTGACATTGTAGGGCCTCACAGAACCATGGAGATTGATATGACAATTGGGGACCCACTGGAACCAAGGGGCCACTGTAACACCACAGGTTATTGTATAACCGAAGCAGCCACTGTGACACTGCACAGCCTCATGGAAGCAAGGGGCCATTGTGTCACTGTGGGCCCCCATAGAAGCAAGGGGCCAGTGTACCACATCCAGGCCTGGTGGAACCAAGGGGCCATTGTGATCCTGGGGAGCCCAAGAGAACCAAGGGGCCAATTTGAGACTCTGTGGCCTCATGGAACCAATGGGCCAATGTGGCATTGCACAATCCCATGGAAACAAGGAAACCATTTTGACACTGCAAGGCCTCATGGAAGCAAGGGACCATTGTACCACTGTGGAGCCAAGGAGACTACTGTTATATCACTGGGCCTCATGGAAATAAAGATCAGTTGTGATCCTACAGGTTCTCATTGAACCAAAGGGTCATTGTGATGCTGCAGGGCCCCAAGGATCCAAGAACATGGAACAGGTCTGTCTGGCTGGGCCTCCTGGGGGCTGCCTGACTGGTCCAGCTGACCTTGGCATATTGAGGGTCACTCTCCATCAGCCCCTGAAACCCTGGAGTTCTGTGCTTTCCTTCCTGTGGGAAAGAACCGTCCTCCTCCAGGGGTTCATGGCTGAAATTGGGATTCTTCCTCCAAATTTGATTATATCCAAGGATTATTGCCATATGAAACCTGCCAGGATAGACAGCTCTGGCTGGCCTTGGCCTCTTGGGGGCCACCTCTCATCTGCCTTCAAAATACTGCAGGCCTGTGCTTTTCTTTCCCATTGAAAAAACATCTTTCAAGTCCAGGCATCCATGGCCAAAATTGAGAATCTGCCGCTGAAATTCCTTATATCCAAGGATAGCTCCAAGACTAAAACTGCCAGGACTGTCCAGATTCTCTTGGCTTCCTGAGGCCCAGCTCTCATCTGCCTTTGGAACACTGGGGCACCTTACCTTCCTTCCTATGGAAAACAACTGCCATGCTCATCCAGATGTCCATAGACAAAAGTGGGATTTGGTCTCCCAAAATCTGTCCCTCCAAGGATTCCTCCCTGACAGCACATCTGGCTGGCCTTGGCCTCCTTGCGGCTGCCTCTAATCATCCTTTGAAACACTGGGGCTCTGCCCTTTCCTTCCTATGTAGAACTGTCATTCAAGTCCAGGAACCCACAGCTGAAATGGAATTCCACCTCTAAAACCCCACATATATCCAAAGGCTGCTTTCAGACAAAAGCTGCAAGGACAGACAGGTCTGGCTGGCTTTTGCCTCTGGTGGCTGCTTCTCATCTGCCTTCAAAATCCTGGAGTTCTGTGGTTTCCTTCCTATAGAAAATAACTGTCCTTCTTGTCCAGGCACTCTTGGCCTCAGGCACTTGAGGCCACTCTGTAGGGATGTTGGGAAGGATGAAAGTTTGACAAGAAAGTCTCACAGATATGTATGCTTGGCAGAAGAATTTTTCAATGTAGTATCTGAAGAAGGAATAGAAATTAAAGCAAGTTTTGATATAGAAGAAAAGAATTGCTGAACCCGTCTTACTGGATAACTAAGAAGGCAAAGGGTATGTTAGTTAGAAGGGGGTTTTATGGCTTAGAGCTAAGGATAAACCCACCTCAAACAAGAAGATGGCTTTACCAAGCAGAAAGATACCACAGGCAAACAAGACTGCCAATGCTGCAAATGGAAAAAAGGTCTAAGAATTTTCCTCTGCAAGAAAACTGGAAAACAACTTCTAGCTTATATTATAATGTAGTAACTTTAATGTTTGGAGAATAGTAACATGAATATGGTAATTATAATAGTTATAATAAGCTATAGGTAAAAGTTAAGGTATAGATTGGTTCTTCTGCATGAAGATGCTCACCAAGAAAAGTATATAATGAATTTGTAACAAAAACGAAAGGGTCTCCAGGTCTGCCTGCAGCTGGAGCTGACAGCTGCAGGCACAGGTTCTGTCACACACGACCCTGGACTGCTATAACACCTTGGATGTAATAAATTGCTTTTTGAAGAGCCACCTGGAGTCCTGCGTGTCTCATTCCAGTTCTTACTCTACAGAAACTCATGGAGCCATGGGTCAGTTGTGACAATACGGGTCCAAGGACACCACTACAGAACCTCATGGAACCAAAGGGCCATTGTGACACTGTGATGCCTCATGGAATCAAAGAGACCATTGTGAAACTCGAGGACCCCAAGGAACTAAGGGTTCATGGTGACCTTGTGCAGCCCGTAGTGTCACAGAGGAGCCACTGTGACACAGCAAGGGCGCATGGAGCCGAGGGGCCACGGTGATACATCACGGCTTTGTGGAACCACAGATCTATTGTGACACTGCAGGCCCTCATGGAACCAAGGAGACCATTGTGACACTGTGGGGTCCCATGAAACCAAGGGAACATGGAACAGGTCTGGCTGGCTGGGCTTCCTGGGGACCACCTGCCAGGTCTGGCTGACCTTGGCATGTTGAAGTCTGTTTCTCATCTGCCCCTGGAGCACTGGGGTTTTGGGCAAGAACTGTCCTTCCCCACCAGGGGCCCATGGTCAAAATTGGTATTCCTCCTCCAAATTCCCTTATATACAAAGCTTGTTCCCAGATGAAATCTGCCAGGACAGACAGATCTGGCTGCCTTGGCCACCGAGGGGCGGCCTCTCATTTGCCTTTTAAACACTGGGACCATGTGCTTTTCTTGCTTAGGGGGAAAAAAACATCCATCTCGACCAGGCACCCATGGCCAAAATTGGGCATCTGCCTCCAGAATTCTCTATATCCAAGGACAGCTCCCAGACAAAAGCTGCCAGGACTGACAAGTCTGGCTGACCTTGGCTTCCTGAGGGCTGGCACTCATCTGCCCCTGAAACACTGGGGCTCTGTGCTTTTCTTTGTAATAAAAATAGCTCTTCTTCCTGTCCAGGTGCCTACTGCCAAAACTGAGATTCCACCTCCAAAATGCCCTATGTCTGAGGATCTCCCCCAGATGAAAGGTGTCAGGAGAGACAGGTCTGGCTCTCTTGGCCCATGGGGGGCCACCTCTCATCTTCTTCCAAAACACTTGGACTACATGTTTTTCTTTCCTATGGGAAAAACGACCCATCTTGACCAGGTGCCCATGGTCAAAATTGAGATTCCACCTCCCAAATTCTGTATGTCAAAGGATTCCTCTGTGAAAAAAGCTGTCAGGACAAATAGGTCTGACTGGCTTGGCCTCTCAAGAGCCTTCTCTCTCTACTTCTGCCCCGGAAACACTTGGGCTCTGTGTTTTCCTTCCTATGAAAAAGAGACATCCTTCTTATCAATGCAGAAATGGCCAAAATTGGGATTCCACATGAATAAACCTATATATCCAAGGGTTGATTTCAGACAAAAGCTGCCAGGACAGAGAGGTGTGGCTGCCCTTGGCCTCTGGTGACTGCCCCTCATCTGCCCCTGGAACACTGGGGCTCTTTCCTTCCTATGGAGACCATGGTGACTCCATGAGGCCCATGGAACCAAGGGAAAATGGAACAGGTCTGGCTGATTTGGCCTCCCAAGGGCCACCTGACAGGTTTAGCTGATCTTGGAATGTCAAGGGCTGCCTCTCATTGCACATGAACCACTGAGGCTCCTTGCTTTCCTTCCTATGGAAAAGAATTGTCTCTTTCCAGATGCCCATGGACAAATTTTGTACTCCTCTGAAGAAATTTCTGTAGGCAAGGGTATCTCCCAGAAAAAAACCTGCCAGCTCTGGCTGGCCTTGGCCTCTGGTGGTCATTTCTCATCTGCCTATCCAACTAGGGGAACTGGCCCCTCTATCCAAGCCGTGTCCCTGCCAGTGCTGCCAGATCCCAGCCCAGCCCTGGGGGCTCAGCTCTGCCCTGCACACCCCTCCCAGCACAGGGCACTGCCCAGGGGCATCTCCCTGGCAGCAGGGCCTGAAGGGTAGGCCAGACAAACAGAGATGCTGCAAGCCAAGGTGCTGCTGCTGCTGCTGTCTTTAGGGAGAGGAGGCACTTTCTGAGGCAGATCTGAGACCCATCTGCTGATGCCCAGGGTGACAGTGCAGGAGTCTCAGTGACACAGCCAAAGCTGACAGCTCCTTTCCCTTCCCTTTAGGAGAAAGCTGAGAGCAGCCCTGGCCATGCAGCACCATCTTCACAGCAGGAGGAATCTGCCCTGATGGGGGTGGCTCCTTCCACCTCCAGCTTCTCCCCTGCAGCGTCCATGGGGAGCTGCCAGGCAGGCTGAGAGCTGCCCCTGGCAGGTGGCACATGCCCTGGGCTGGCCAAGAGCCCTGAGGGCTGCAGGAGTTGCTCTGCAGGGCAGCCCTGGGCAGCCCTGGCTGCAGCCTCAGCTTCACCCCCTGCAGTCGCCCCTGGCAGCAGGAGCCGTCCTGCCCTGTCCCTCTGCCAGTACCCAGGGCAGCCCCACTCTGCAGCACATCCTCTTCGTCATCGTCGTCGTCGTTGTTGTCATCATCGTCGTTGTCATCGTCGTCCTCCTCCTCCTCTTCTTCCTCCTCCTCCTTCTGTGCCACAGAGAAACTGGGAGAGTCCCTCTGACACATCCCCCAGGCTGTGGGGTGTGCTGGCTTCAGGAGATCCCTCCAGGAGCACAGGGGACATTGCCCGGCACCCACACACGTACCATGCACAGGGCTGTGAAGATCTTTCCCCATATGGCCCAAGTTTCTTGGAAGAACACAAGAGCTGACCACTCATGGGCTAAGACAGCCAGAGCTGTCTCTCCTGAAACCTTTCATCTAGGGGAAATCCTTGGATATAGGGAATTTTGGAGGTAGAATCTCAGATTTGGCCGTGGGCACCAGGACAGGAAGAAGAGATCTTTTCATTAGGAAGGAAAGGACAGAGCCCCAGTGTTTCAAAAGCAGATGAGAGATGCCTCTTAAGAAACCAAGGCCAGTCAGACTTGCCCCTCCTGGCAGCTTTTGTCTGGAAGAAAGCCCTGGACATAGGAAATTCTGGAGGAGTATTCCCAAACTCTTCACAGACCCCCCAATAAAGCCATCACTGTGGAATGCCCTGTGAGAAGTGGAAAGAACCTGTTTATTTAACAGGCACAGCACCCCCCAGCACACAAAAATAACAATACCAGATGACACCACTCTGAAAAAGATGACAAATTCAGAGAGTCTCTCTCGGGGGTGATCGCTCTGTTATCAGTCCCTCTGGTGCTGGGCCAGCTGCTGCAGCCACAAGGTGCAAACTCTTGGTGTTCCCAGGTCCCAGTCCAGAGCAGGTTTGAGATGGTCGAAAAAAATGAAAGGAGAAACAGTGCAGGAAGAAATTTGGACTGTTTAGCTAAAGTAGCTAATGAGCAGAAGTGAGAGCAAGGAGAAGCAAAGCAGAAGTAAGCAAGAGAGGGAGAAAAGTGAAAAGCAAAAGCAGAAAAAACAAAAGCAGCAGTCTCTGTGTCCCAGCCAGGCTGATAAGAAAACCAAAACAAAACTTTCACTCTTCAGAGACAGTCTTAAAGGTAGAGAACATAATATCCAGCATTAACAGAACACATGAATGGGGATACAAGCATCATAACATCACCCTAGAACATTCCACCCCTTATCCCCATATCATCAACATACTACCACACATCATGCATTTATTCACACAAAATTTCCATCTGTTCCCCTAAAACTTACAAGCAATACCCATCATGCCCTCATCACATCCCCACACTGGACCTCTGAATCCAGGCCCTATACTACAGAGGTGCAGGATTCCCCCTTTCACCTTATTCACTCAAAGCTCCATCTATCACTTGTTCAGACCTTCAACACTTACACATTTCCTTCTCCACCTTCCACTTGCCCAGACCTTCAACGTTTACACATTTCCTTCTATCTCATGTCTGTATGATTTAATGTACAGACAATGGCAGTAACATCCAATGAACAGTGATCTTGCATATCATTCTCACCCCACAATCAGATCTCCCTGAGGTACACATCATGTTGTTCCATCTCTTTGCATTATCCACCATGTGCAACCTGGTCCTTGAGCAAAGACAACCACAAGAAAGGGTTTTTCTGTACTCAAGGCAGAATTGATGCACACAGTCTTCCCTAACAAACCTCTGACATGTACCACGGGGACTTTATCTCTATCTATTACATTCAGGGACTCAGACTGGGCAGGACTGTGTTCAACTCCTGCTCAGTTGGTGGAACTTTGGCTGTTAACTAACCAGGTGGCCTTTGCTAAAATGCTGCTCCCAATTTTTGAAAGATCCCCCAACCAAAGCTTTCAGCTGGGTTTTTAGTAGTCCATTATACCTCTCCACTTTTCCAACAGCTGGTGCATGGTAGGAGATATGGTACACCCATTCAATGCCATGTTCCCTAGCCCAGGTGTTCATAAGGTGTGGGAACTCAGCACAACATTCCTGATGTGCAGAGTCACCAAGACCACCCCTGGGGGGCTCGGAGGTCCTGGAACGTTGCCAGAAGTGTCTGGTGGTTGGACTTTGATCCTGCAAGGGAGACAACACCTGTATGAGGATGGGAGAATCACACAGGGATAAATGGTGAAGAGATAGATTAATTATAGTGTGAAACACAGGTTTTAGAATCTCGGCACAGGGGGGTTCTAGGGAGACAAGATGGAGGAATTAGGGCGTGTCCTGTCCTTCTTCTTCTTCTTCTTGTCGTCCATCTTCTGTGGTGGTGGTGGCACTTTGAGATTGGTTCTTACTGAATGTGCACTT
Organism: Melospiza melodia melodia; assembly: GCF_035770615.1. Lineage (NCBI taxonomy): Eukaryota > Metazoa > Chordata > Aves > Passeriformes > Passerellidae > Melospiza > Melospiza melodia. The sequence goes on along the minus strand of NW_026948796.1, from coordinate 2,093,706 downwards.
GTCAATAAGGGTGAAAGGTATTGGGTAGAAAAGGTAAATATCTTATACGTAGTTTTGGGTATAAAGATAAGTGACTGCCCCAAGGGCAGTCAGTGTGCTCATGGCTGACATGCTGTGTGGACCTCTGTCAGACCGAGAGAAAATATTGTAGATAAGAATTAATAAACACTGAAGATCGAAAAACCTGAAGACTCCTTTCATCCTTTGGAGCACGGGCTGCCCCAAGGCCATCCCGAGCATTTCCAGGCCATTAAAAACAGCCTAGAACAGGACAATAAGGCTGTTCTTGAAATGAGTCCCATTGTCTGACTCAATTCTCTCAGGGGTACCATGTCTCCACAGGACTTGCTTTTCAAGGCCCAGGATGGTGTTCCCGGCAGTAGCATGAGGCACAGGGTAGGTTTCCAACCATCCAGTGATGGCTTCCACCATGGTCAGCACGTAGCGCTTGCCTTGACAGGTCTGGGGCAGTGTGATGGAGTCAATCTGCCAGGCCTCCCCATACTTGTACTTGGACCACTGCCCACCGTACCACAGGGGCTTCACTCGCTTGGCCTGTTTGATGGCATCACACATCTCACAGTCATGGATAACCTGAGAAATACTGTCCATGGTTAAATCCACCCCTCAGTCTCGTGCCCACTTAGAGATTGCATCTCTGCCCTGATGGCCTGAGGCATCGTGGGCCCATCGAGCTAGGAATAACTCTCCCTTGTGTTCCCAATCTAGGTCTAGTTTGGACACCCCTATCTTTGCAGCTTGGTCTACCTGCTCATTGCTTTGGTGTTCCTCATTGGTTCTACTCTTGGGGACATGAGCATCTACATGGCAGACTTTCACAGGTAGCCTCCCTACCCTGGTAGCAATGTCTTTCCACTCATCAGCAGCCCAAATTAGTTTTTTTCTATGCTACCAGTTAGCATCTCCACCTCTCCAGCCATCCCAACAGAGCATTGGCTACCATCCATGAATCAGTGTAGAGGTAGAGCTTTGGCCATTCTCTCATTCTGCAATGTCCAGGGCCAGTTGAACAGCTTTGAGTTCAGCAAGTTGGCTTGATTCACCTTCTCCTTCAGTAGCTTGTGAAACCTGTCATGTGGGGCTCCATACGGCTGCTTTCCACTTCCGGTTCATCCCTACGATGCGACAGGAACCGTCAGTGAAAGAGCGTAGCGTGTTTCCTCTGGTGGCAGTTGGTTATAGGGAGGAGCCTCTTCAGTACGTGTCACTGGTTCTTGTTCTTCATCTGTGACACCAAAATTCTCACCTTCAGGCCAATTTGTAATGACCTCCAAAATCTCAGGGTGATTCAGTTTACCTATACAGGCGCACTGAGTGATGAGAGCAATCCACTTGCTCCATGTAGCACTGGTGGCATGGTGAGTGGAAGGAACGTTGCCTTTGAATTCCACCCCAGCACCGGTAGTCGAGGTGCCAGGAGGAGTTGTGCTTCAGTGCCAGTCACCTCTGAGGCAGCCTGGACTCCTTCATAGGCAGCCAAGATTACCTTCTCTGTTGGAGTGGAGTTGGCTTCAGAGCCTCTGTAGCTTCGACTCCAGAATCCCAGTGGTCGACCCTGAGGCTTCCCAGGCAGCTTCTGCCAAAGACTCCAGGACAAGCTATTGTACCCAGCTGCAGAGTAGAGCATGTTCTTCACCTCTGCTCCTGTCCTGACTGGGCCAAGGGCTACTGCATGAGCAATCTCCTTCTTGATCTGGGCAAAGGCTTGCTGCTGTTCAGGGCCCCAGTGGAAATCATTCTTTTTGTGGGTGACCAGGTAGAAAGGGCTCACAATCTGGCTGTACTTGGGAATGTGGATTCTCCAAAATCTGTGACATCTAGGAAAGCGAGTGTTTCCCTCTTGCTGGTTGGTGGAGACATTGCTGTCATTTTGCTGATGACCTCAGTGGGAATCTGACGCCGTCCATCTTGCCACTTTACTCCCAGGCACTGGATCCCTCGGGCAGGTCCCTTGACCTTATTCTTGATGGCGATATTCAGCTTCCAGGGGAATCTGGATGATCCTCTCTCCTTTCTCAAATACTTCCATTGCTGTGTTCCCTCACACAATGATGCCTTCCATGTACTGCAGGTGTTCTTGAGGCTCACCCTTTTCCAGTGCAGCTTGGGTCAGTCCATGGCCGATGGCGGGGCTGTGCTTCCATCCCTGGGGCAGTTCGTTCCAGGTGCACTGCACACCCCTCAAGGTGAAAGCAAACTGAGGCCTGCATTCTGCAGCCAGAGGAATGGAGAGAAATGCCTTAGCAATGTCAACAGTGGCATACCACTCTGCTGCCTTGGACTCCAGCTCATACTGGAGTTCCAGCGTGTCCGGCCCAGCAGCGCTCAGCAGTGGAGTCGCTTCATTCAAGGCACGACAGTCCACAGTCAATCTCCATTCTCTGTCAGAATTGCACACAGGCCAGATGGAGCTGTTGAAGGGTGAGTGGATTTTATGGACCACCCCTTGGCTCTCCAGCTCACGGATCATTCTGTGCATGGGGATCATGGCATCCCAATTTGTTCGATACTGCCAGTGATGCACCGTCGAGGTGGCAATCGGCACTCGTTGCTCTTCCACCTTCAGGAATCCTACTGCAGATGGGTTTTCTGATAGTCCAGGCAAGGTGTTCAACTGCCTAATGTTCTCTGTCTCTACAGTAGCTATTCCAAAAGCCCACCTGAGTCCTTTTAGGTCTTTCTAATTGCCCTTCCAGAGGAAGTCTATGCCCAGAATACACGGGGCCTCTGGGCTGGTCACAATAGGAATTTCTGCCTCTCCTTCCTAGTCAGGCTAAACTTGGCTTCCAACAGGATCACCTGCTGCAATCCCCCTGTCATACTGGCAATGGAAACGGTTCTGCACCCACATGTCCTGGATGGATTAGAGTACACTGTGCACCAGAATTGACAAAAGCCTTGCATATCTATGGCTCTGGTGTGCCAGGGATCCACACAGCCCAAAAACCACAATTTTCCCTGGCCTCTACCTGGTTAGATGCAGGCCCTCTCTACTCCTAGCTACTGTTCCCTCCCTGGGCGTACATTCTGGATGTTCCTTCAAGGGGATCTGACATATCATCCTCCCTTCTGCTATACCTGGCAGCTCAGTCATGGGGATCTGGGGCTGCATTCATTTGGGTTTAAATCCCTCTCTTAGTAGTTTCCTCCTTTAGCTCGCATACCCATGCTGCTAGGACAGAGATGAGTTTTCCATTCCACTCTCTCATGTCTTGCCCATGTTAATACAGGAAGAACCACAGGTCCACTCATAGGGGTGTACTCCCTCTCCCTTACTGGAGGATGTTGTGCTCTGACACTAGGGCCTCTGGTTTGCACTGGTGCCACATGGGATGCATCCTTGCTCATCTCCTTCCTCATCTTCTCTCTGGATTTTTCCTGTTCATCCTTGAGACTCGACCACAGCAGAGACATGAGTGTGCGTCAGGCCATGGACGATGGTCTCATCATTCCTGAGTTTGCTTGCTACAGAACTCACTGTCTCTTGGTTATCCACAAAATGCATTGTTCCCATGAAGCTGCAGTATACACGTGGACCCTGCTGTGCACGGCTCCACCAAATTTGTACTGTGCACCTGACCTTGTCAGGGTCATTATTTTGTCCATCTCTTGCAAAAAGTATCTCCAATACTGCCATTTGTTTTAGTGTTGGAGGTCAGAATTTTTCCTTTATTTTTTCTTGGGCAGCACCCAGCCCTCTGCCCCCTTCAGAGCCCAGCCCCAGTGGCTGCTGGCTGCTTCACAGGGCTGTGTGGCCAGGGGAGGCAGTGCTGGCCAGAGGGAGAGCCCGCTCAAGGGGTGAGCCTTCACCAGCTGCACCCTCCTGGCACTCTCCAGCTGGCAGAGGGCAGGAGCAGAGCAGCTGAGCACCTGTGCCAGGCCCTGCTGTGCCAGGACAGCCCACAGGAGTCCCTGCAAGAGGCAGCCATCAGGTTCATGGGTGAGTCCCGAGCCCGGGCTCTCTGCCCACCCCACCCCACTCCCCCTGCCCCACCTTTCCCCACCCTACCCAACCTCTGTCTGCCCAGCCCTGTCCAATCGTAATGTTTTCTGCCCTGTTCTGCTCTACCCAACCCAGCTTTGCCCTACATTGCTGTGCTCTGCCTTACACTGCTGCACCCAACACAGCCCCACCCTGCCCCACCCTGTCCCGCCCTGCTGCAGCTCGGCCCTATCGCTGCTTTGGGGTCCCTGCACAAATCACCAACGGGATGGGACTGCTGGGGAATGCATCTCAAGCTGTTTTATCTCCAGCATCAATCTCATTACATGGTTATGACAATGGGAAGATGCCAGCAGCTCACATCCCTGGCAGCAGACAAAGAACTTCATGTTACAACTTAGTTTAAAAGTTTTTGACCAATCACACAAAGCAAAAGCATATTGACAGTACTTCTATCCAACCACTGTAAGCACATGTACCTTCAGTCAAACAATGCTCGCTTATTTTGAATATAATACCTGCTAGTAAACATGAAAATACAATCCTCAGGGCTCTATTATTAGGCTTAGAACTTCCTAATATCTCACTAGATATACTTTTCTGTAGCTTAAGGAGGTATGCTAGTCAAGCATTAAAACACAGATCATTATTCTATTTGTCATTACTTTTCTACTTCTTATAAAAACTTTCTCCTGACAAATTTAAGGCTACTGCTTAACTCTAATTGAACTTCTGCTCAATCTGAGGCCTGCCTTTTTTAGAATTCCAAAAACCCTCTGATTTTAAGAATTCCCACAGGCCCCAGCACGTGCTGCCCCGGCAGCGCCAGCCGGGCCCGGCGCCGTGGAGCCCCGCCTGGCCTGGGCGTTGCTGCTGCCGCCCTCTGGCAGCCGTGCCTTTGGGCAGCAGCGAGCGGCAAGGGCCGGGCTGAGCCCTGCCGGGCCAGCAGCCGGTGTGGCCACAGCGCTGGCAGCGCCGCTGGCAGGGAGCTGTGCCGCTGGGGCCATGAGAGGCTCTGTGTTCACAGGGATGGCCGGGCAGCGTCTGAGGGGGCAGCAGCAAGAGCTGCAGCTGATCTGCACTGGTGAGTGAGGGCAGCGGGCTGACAGCAGGGACTGCCAGGGGGAGCTGCAAGCCCTGCCCCGACTGCAGAGGGCTCTGCTCCAGTGGGCAGAGCACACTGAGATTTCAGGACCATGCAGGTCATTTGTGGCCAGCAGCTTCGTGCTGATCCCCTTGCTCCCTGCTCCCTCCTGTCCATGGCAAGAGCCGGCTGGGATGGCCCTTGCAGGGGGCTCTTCCTCGGCTCCCTGCAGCTCCAGCTTCTGATCGTGCCTCTGTTCCTGGGTTGACTATATGATGCTTTTATCCTCAGTCGTCTCATTCTGTTTATGTTGAATAGTAAGTTTTGTACCTTTAAGGACCTTTGTACCCAGGACACCTCTGCTCCTCTCTCTCGCAGCCCAGGAAGACAAAATGAATGACATCAGCCTCGCCGTCAGAAGCCTGGCAATTCAAACACTGCGCATCCTCAGGTCAGGAGAGCGGGCTCCCGTCTCCAGGTTCCAGTGGCTCCAAAATCACCTGCACAGGGCATGGAAGACAATGCCTCATCTGTCACGGCTCGGCTGCCTGCTCTGCCAGAGCTCAGTGGAGAGCTGATCCCAGAAGCATTTTTCACTGGGGCCACCTGAGTCAGGTGGAATTTTCTTTTTCTTCAAGAATTTTCCTTTACTTGTTTTTTCTTTTTCTTTTACCATGTAAATATAGACTATGTTAAAATACACAGACTCCCAGGATCTTTCTTTTGCACTCCAGGGTCCTCAGGGCATAGGAGAGGAGGGGGAAAAGGGTGCTTGCACTCAGCCAGCTGCCCAGGTGTGCAGTGCTGCAGGGAAAATGGCCAGAAGCCCCTTGGCCTGTGGTGGTTCTGGTGAAGCCTTTGTGCTGCCGGCAGAGCGGCTGGGCAGGGGCCGGAGCTGCAGGGATCCCTGTGAGAGCAGTGCCTGGAGATGGCCACAAGCCTTGTGCCAGGCAGGAAGCGCCATCCGTGTCCTCCTGCATGTGTGCTGCTGCCTGCCTTGCTGAGGGCTCCCAGGTGCCTCTGGATGGGGCTGCTCTGGAGCTGCTGTGGGGCTGCGGCGCTGCTGCCGGGCAGCTTGGCCGGGCTGGGGCAGAGCCTGAGGGGCTGGGGCGCTGGCAAGCCCTGGGCAATGGGCTGTCAAAGGCCACAAGCAGCCCCCCGGCAGCCGCCTTGATCCTGACAGAGTTGACTTGCAAGACGGATCCTGGGCACTCTGAAACTAACAGCATCTGTGTTGTTGGAAACCCAAATGCAGAGAAATGTCAGACCTTTGGTCTTGTCAGCAAAGCTTAGAATTAAACACAGGATTTGATCATAGACCTTGGAAAGGGCTCCCAAACTTTGGTGCTAGAAGCAAGAATGCACATTTCTAGTTTATAGCAGCGACACGGGGAGGAAAGTTTAAGTGGAAGAAAGTTTAGAGTTTTAGAGTTCAAGATCTAGGAAAAAATCAAGGTAGTTACAATAGTAAACAAGAAGTTTAGGATGCAGTGCTGTAGGTTTGTGGTTCATAGCATGATTGGCTAAGGAGGCTTACACTGTAGCAGGATGTGAGAACCCAGGAAATTCCTCTGGCCCTGCAAGACTCGAGACCCTGTCAGAGGGCTCAGAGACCTTGGCACAAAGCCCAAGACCCCTGTGCCTTTGATTTAGCCCTTGGAAAAAACAATTACCAACCTTGTATGAAGAATGACAAGCCACAAAAGTTTAAGTAGAATGATAGTGAATTTATCCCTGAGTGGAAAAATAGATTTTGAGGGTTTTTAGAATGGGGCTTCAGGGGGCAAGATGGAGGAATCTTGGCATGCCCAGCCTTTCTCCTTCTTCTTCTTGGCCTCCATCTTCGGCTGTGATGTTGGCACTTTTAGATTGGTTTAGAGTAAAAGCTCACTGTCTAACGTAGATGATAGGTATTGAAAAGTAATTGTAAATATTGTACAGGTAGTTTTTAGTATAAAAAGATAACACCGCCCCGGGGCAGGCAGAGTTCCTTAGACTGTCTTGCTGAGCGGACCCCAGCAGGTCAGGAGAAAGGATTTTATGGTTAAGATACAATAAACAACCTTGAGACCAAAAAATGAAGAGCTCTGACTCCTTCTTCGACCACTGGGCTGGGAATAGAGACTTTCTTATTTATCTCGGGGTCACTCTGACCAGCTAGAGACCCCGAGAGCATGAGTCCATCAGACAAAATTTTGAAGATTGGGTCCAAAACATAAATATCCTTGTTGGCCATGTCTTCTTGGCCAAGAAATCCTTCAAAGCTCTTGTAACTACAAGTCTTGCGGCCCTGTGAGCCATGCAGTGGAGATGTGAGCCCAACTCACCCTTCCTGCCTATGCAGAAGAGAAGAAAAAGCAATGGCATCATCTAAAAGATTCAGAGGTCCGCTATCTAGCTCATTCCAAACTCCTTCAAATTGCCAAAAGTGTGATTTAGCTACAAATAGATGACAAGGACTCTTAGTGCTGGCTCTTTGACTCCAGAGCAGCTGCTTTAGAATCTTTCACATAACCCTGTGTAGTTATATGCCAGAAATGTATCATTTGAAGAAACTTTCCCAACTGACTTGAATGAAGGCTCGTTTGAGGGGTATTTGAGGAGAAAGGCTCCCAGCAGAGGTCTGGGCTTTGGCCTAGCTGTGTCCCCTGCCTATTGTGAAGTGTGCCATCAGCTGCACGGCTATCTGGGCTAAAAATATCATCGAGTCACTTGGACTTGCTCTTTATGGCCTATAAAAGCTGGACCCACTTTCGGGGCAAATTTGGAGACTTCATCTATGGGTGGATGAACCACCTAGGATTTTCCCAGTTGTCGCAGACATGTTTTTTTGAAATATTTTTCTTTAGGATTTTTTCCCTTTTGAGGAGCTGAGGCCTCAGAAACAGAATGTAAACAATGGTTATCTGCTGCTGTGGAATACAACAGGTGGATCTGTTATTGGTCCTCTGTAGATGTTTGGATTTATTGACCAGTCACAGCAGAGCTGGCTCTTCCTCTCTGTCTGAGCCAACCGCCTTTGTTATTCAGTATCTTCAATTCTTAGCTTAGCTAGCTTCTGAGGAAACCTTTCCTTCTATTTCTTTTTAGTATAGTTATAATGTAATATATGTACCATAAAATAATAAATCAAGCCTTCTGAACATGGAGTTAACATTCTCATCTCTCCCTTCACCTGAAAACCCCTGTGACCACTGTCACAGATGGTAACCCTTGAGTGAATGAGGAAGAAATTCATCAAATGGTGAGACCACCAGAGGAGCATTGCTACATTTGGGTAAAACCTGGGTATGTGGTATTGAAAGTCACCTCACAAGTGACCACAGAAGTGGATTCTAGCCAGGAGCTGAAGAACTGAGGATCCTGATTTGACAGAGTTCACAGCAAGGCTGACCACAAAAAGAACCTTTTTGAAAAGCCTCTGGGAAGATGTTCGGAAAGCCTAGAAGGACCAAGAAGTTGGCCAGAGCATGCTGGACACTGTCACAAGGTACTGTTAGCTTTTCCCTTCCTGATGATGCTGCCATTCACAGATTGTGGCTGCACAGATTGTGGGGGACCTCTCCCACAGAGGCAGAGGTTCGTTTTTCCCCCTCAGAGGGGAAACTTTTTCCCCTCTGGCAAAAATGGGATGAAGAGGATGGAATTCTCCTGTTGGAGAGGCATTTCTATGAGTTTTTTTGATGGGCAAAGTTCTTTGGGTTTTTCACGAATGTGCTCTATGCCCTTGATATGTTTGTATGGGAATGCATGGAATCAATTTTCCAAGCCGTTTTTAACTGTGGATTCAGGTACCGCCGCATTTATCCAGTGTTCAGGGCACTCTTCCCAGTTTTGAAACAGAGAGCGGCTGCCTTTCCCTGGATTACCAACTGCAGGAGGCAAGCCCCATTTTCCCCAATTCCCATGGGAGAAGATCCTTTGGGAGAAGCCGATCTGTGGCTTTCCAGCCCCCCTGGCTCATAGCAGGGGGGTGAAGTCTTGCCTGTAGCTGAAGAAGTGTTTTTCCCTGTGTTTTCGGAGCATGCTCAGACGGAGCCGCTTTTGCCCCCGCCCCTGTTGTTCTCAGAGGGGGTTTGAGTGGGCTGAGCCGCCCCTGGAAGCTCTGCAGGCACCACCCTGGCCGGCCTCTTGGACCCTGCCCTGCTCAGACCTGGGGGCGGCATCCGTGCTCGAGGTCCCACCTCCTGAGTTTGCGGGTCTGCCCCAACCCTCCCCGCGGATGCAGGTGCTTCCCCACGTGGCCCCTCCGGCAGCCGTCACTCCAGTAAAGTCTGTGGGTGCGGCAGCCCTGCCTGCACCTGCAAGCTCAGAAACACTGCTTGCCACTGCTGCACCAGTGTTGCTAGGCAACAGCGATCCAGTGCCGCTTCCGCTGCTTCACGCCACTGCACTGGTGTTGCTAGACAACAGCGATCAGGCGCAGCTTCTGCCACCTCCCGTGGCTAAAAGTGTGTTTCTAGGTGACGCACTCAGTGACAATGGCGGTCGCTGCCAGCATGTGTCCGAGGCTGCGCCACTTGCGGATACGCCAAGAGACAACGCCGTGTGGGTCCCCACAGCTCTGCTCGCGGTGGCCCCGCCTTCGTCCGCAGCACCAATGCCGGAGGTTGCAGTTGAGACCAGCGACCCGGTACTGCCACCGCCAGTCCTCCCCACGCCATCTGCTGTGACTGCACTCTCTCTGGCCTTGCTGTCCCCACCGGCCACACCGGGAGTTCTGCCACCTTCAGGGACTCCATCCTCCGTGTCTGCGTCAGAGGCTGCCCTGGAACCGGTGGATTGTTCAAGCTCAGACCGTCCTGGGCTGTTTGCCCTTGCGACAGCGGCTTCAGCGGCCGGCCTCTCCTTCCGTGGAGGAGGCATGGCTCAACAGCTGAGTGCGGGTGCAGCTTGGCTGCCTTCTTTAAAGCTCAGTGTTCTTGGCAGGTTGGGGGTGTTTGGTGGGTTGTTTCCCCTTGGGTGTGCGAATCTCCCTGCCATCCCTCACGTGCCCCAGTGGCAAGGGGGAGGGGGGTCCTGAAAGTTCTGCCTTTGGTCCCCAGCCCAGATGGGGTGGGGGTGGTACTGGGAGGCAGATGGGAGGAACACCTGTTGCATTTGCATTGCAGAGGCAGAGGGAATGGCAGAAAGCCATCATCGCTTGTTTGCTGTGGGGAACAAACATTCCCAGACCCAAGCTGGAGATTCTTGGGACCGCTTCTGTCCCCCCATTGCCGGTATGCATAGGTGATTTTGGGGGATGGAAGTGTTTGGTCACTTGTTCTGCCATTGCAATGGCAGTGTGGTACCGGGCTGTGACAACACAGAGCCCACCAGGTGGGCCGGGCCTGGGCTGTTTGGTTCGGTTCCCTGGGCCAGGGCCTCTGCCCGGCCGGCTGTTGGGTTTGGGGGCTTCTCTTCCCCCATCAGGACCTGGACCACTGTTCTTTGGTACGGGTCTGGGGTTCCTGATCCTTCCACGTGGGCCAGGGCCCCCTCGGGGCCTCTCAGGCTCCTCTCTGCTGCTGCTTCTTTTTCCGGTAAAAAAAAAAAAAAAAAGAGTTGAAAGAGCTAGTAGCAGCTCAAAAGCATTGAAGAGCCAAAACTTACAAGTAGTTCAATAAAGGAGTGTGGCCAAGGCATTCAAGAAATTTTCTCAAAATTGTTTGTTAACTGTCAATGTATTCTTGAAAATCATTGATTATTTTTCTTTAGCAATTTGTTATTTCAGGATTCTGCAAGCCTATTTCAGGACCAAAAGAGACTTTCAGAAATGTCAAAGAGGAACATCTTCAGTCCATGGACTTTCTCCTGAAACTCACCACTTTGGAGTTGAAGCAATGAATTTCTTTGCATTGTTTTTGCATTTTCTTATATTGTAAGATTGTTTTAGTGATATGATATAATTTTATGTTCTACAAGTCAAGAATTTCCCTGATCATTCCACATCAGCACTTGATTGAGGTTTTTCATTGGCAACAGATAACCCATCAAGTGTTTGTTCTTTCCTCTGCATGGGTACAGCATACAAAATTACAAACACTTTTCTTTTTAATTGAACTAAAATAAAAAGGGTGATATGTCACAGACATCTTTTATGAAAAATCTTTTCCTTAGGATTTTTCCTCCTGAGAAGCTAAGAGGCCTCAGGAACAAAATGTAAACAATGGTTATCTGCTGCTGTGGAATGCAACAGGTGGATCTTTGATTAGCGCATGTTGGTTGTTTCTAATTAATGGCCAATCACAGTGAGCTGGCTCAGACAGAGAGTTCGAGCCACAAGCTTTGGTTATCATTCTTTGCTATTCTATTCTTAGCTAGCCTTCTGATGAAATCCTTTCTTCTATTCTTTTAGTATAGTTTTAATATAATATATATAATAAAATAATAAATCAAGCCTGTGGGATCTCAGCACATCAGGACTGAGGGTGCAGAGTGACCAAGGCCACCCTTGGGGGGCTCGGGAGTCCTGGAATGTTGCCAGAAGTGTCTGGTGGCTGGACTTTGATCCTACACAGGAGATGACATCTGTATGAGGACTGGGAGGATTTCACTGGGGTGAATGGTGAAGGGATAAGTTAGTTAGAGTATAAAACACAGGGTTTAGGATTTCTGTACAGGGGGGTCCAGAGAAGTAAGATGGAGGAATTGGGGTGTGTCCTGTCCTTCTTCTTCTTCTTCTTGGCCTCCATCTTCTGTGGTGATGTTGGCACTTTGGGATTGGTCTTTACTAGAAGTGCACCGGTTAATAAGAGTAGAAGGTATTGGAGAAAAATTATAAATATTGTACACGTAATTTCGGGTATAAAGATAAGTGACCGCCCCAGGGGCTGCGGGAGTGTGCCCATGGCTGACTTGCTGTGCAGACCTCTGTCGGGCTGAAAGAAAATCTTTTAGATAAACAATTAATAAACACCGAGACCGAAACAAGATCAGAAGTCTCTCCTCGTCCTTTGAAGCGCGGGGCTGTCCAAGGCCACTCTGAGAATTCCAGGTCTTTGAAACAGCCGAGAAAAGAGAGCAGAAACCGAGCAAGTGGCATCCCTGAGCTATCTCCGGACATAAATCAGCCAGCATAGAGAAACAGAAAACCGACAAGCATAAATCAACCTAAATCAGCAATAAATCAGAAAAGAGAAACACATGAAAATCTACAAGTGGCGTTCACTGCGTGGGCTACTCCCCACCAACCCTTTCGTGGGGGGGATCAGCCCTGAAGAGCTGAAGCTCAAGAGCTGAAGAGCAAAGAGGGCAGCTCCAATCTAGGACGAGTTCCCAGGAGAACACTGATAGCTCCTGAGGAGAGAAGCCTGAAGAAAAAAGAAAAAGAAGAAGGAAGAAAAAAAAAACGGCCAGAAGAGTCTGCAAAAAACAGCAGTCACTGAGAATTACATCTCTCAGCTTCTGCCGAAGACAGTTCGTAGCAGAGCAGCCCGGATCGGAACCGGAAGGCGCCTCTGGATTCTTCTCCTGTGACCTGCTGGACAGAGACGGGAGGCTTCGGACAGCTCTGACGACAGATTCGGTGAGAAGGTCAAAAAAATAAGAACATAATTGCACACACTCTCCCAACAACAACGGGAAATTTTGTCCGCCTTACAAGGCGTGGCTCAAGCACACACAGAAGAGATCTCAAAGAAAGTATTAAAACTGCTATTGTTGTGGGCAAGGCTTAATTACCCACTGGCCGAAACATGCCTGCTATTCGAAGTGGGGTTTTGGCAGGAAATCAATAGGCACTGATATTTCTTAACGAAAAAAAAAAGACGAGACAGCGTTAAAGCTGCTCTCGCCGGCAAGGGTAATGCTGGAAAAGCATATCGGTTCAGTCGAAAAGACTGGGAGAGCAACGAAAAGTTGCGGCATCCTCAGCCGAAGGGTGGGGGAGCAAAGCTCCGGAAAAAAAAAAAAAAAAAAAAATAAAAAATTAAAAAAAAAAATTATTTCTGGCCTTAAGAAGCCAGGGGGAAAGGGCTCTCGAGAAAAGAGAGCAGGAAAAAATATTAAAGCCCCCGGTCCCAAAACCCAGAAACCCCAGGAAACTCCTAAAGCGTCCTGAAACTCCGGAGAGTACAGGGGAGTCAGGATCGGAGGGGTGGGTGAAGGAGGACAGAGAAGGGATCGGGGGGGGGGACGCTTCCTCGCGGGGGCACGGCGCGGTAGCGGCGGAGCCAGCGGGGAGCGCGGGTGAAGAGATACCGGGAGACACATGTCCCGGTGTGGCTTTTGTCAGCACGGCGCCGGGGGGTGGCGGCCGTCCTGGAGACGCGCGCGGTGGGCAGAACTCGCAAGGAACCCGCGGACAAATTCGGCTCGAATTGCGGGGCGGGGCGGGCCCGGGTGCCGGCGGGGGGCGGGCCGTACACACCGGCGGGAGGAATGGACACAGAGACAGAGTCAGGGGCAGACCGAGGGAGGAGACCTGGGGGTGGAACAAGGGGGGGAGAGTGACGTCAGCCCAGGAGAGATGGGGAGAGGCTCGGAGAGCACGCATGCGCAGAGAGTAGAGCGCGGGCGGGGGCGGGCCCGTGACGTCTCGGGCGAGGAGGGGCCGTGCTCGGGATTCTACGTCCCCGCGGCTCCACACCCTCTTCAGCCTTGGTACCTCTGGATGACAACCCTCGGAGTCCCAGTCCCTTCCCTTCAAGGGAGACGTTCTGGTGTTCAAGCTCCATTTCCAGCTGAATTAAAAGCCAGGCAGACACGGTCTCAAACGAGATCACGAACACGGCAGTTGACAGGACGAGGGGCAGTCGAGCTCATGCTGTCATCCTGAGCTGGGGAGGCCGGTGACAGCGCCACCTAGTGGGGGGCAAGGCTTTTGCTTGTATCTCCACAGATCGAGATCTGACGTGGGTGTCGGCACGACACGTGAAACTATTTCGAGTGCGAGAACGTGAAAACGCGGATCCGAGAAACAATGATCCAAGTAACAAAGAGACGAGTACTCAGACAGGAGTCGAGACTCAGATAGCACAAGACGACTCGGAAGAGAAATAAAAAGAAACTAAGGACTTTGGGGGAATTCTCTGTTAAGGTCCTGAATGAAAAGCGAATAATGTTTTCACGCAGAAGCAGAATTATGGTTTTCATGATGCTTATGTGCATCATTCTTTCATTCATTGCAGTAAGCAATGGGGGTAATATACCTATTAGTCAGCAAAAGCAAAATGTGTGGTAGAATTCTTTGACATCTCTCCTATTTGGAGAGGAATTTTAAGAGGAGGATTCTATGTTTTAATAATTCTACTAGTCCTCATACTTGTTATCCCATGCATATTTGCATGTTTAAAACACGCTATGAATCGGATAGCAAAAGAAGCTTTCCTGGTGCAAACAGAAGGGGGAGATGTGGGATCTCAGCACCTCAGGACTGAGGGTGCAGAGTGACCAAGGCCACCCTTGGGGGGCTCGGGAGTCCTGGAATGTTGCCAGAAGTGTCTGGTGGCTGGACTTTGATCCTACACAGGAGATGACATCTGTATGAGGACTGGGAGGATTTCACTGGGGTGAATGGTGAAGGGATAAGTTAGTTAGAGTATAAAACACAGGGTTTAGGATTTCTGTACAGGGGGGTCCAGAGAAGTAAGATGGAGGAATTGGGGTGTGTCCTGTCCTTCTTCTTCTTCTTCTTGGCCTCCATCTTCTGTGGTGATGTTGGCACTTTGGGATTGGTCTTTACTAGAAGTGCACCGGTTAATAAGAGTAGAAGGTATTGGAGAAAAATTATAAATATTGTACACGTAACTTCGGGTATAAAGATAAGTGACCGCCCCAGGGGCTGCGGGAGTGTGCCCATGGCTGACTTGCTGTGCAGACCTCTGTCGGGCTGAAAGAAAATCTTTTAGATAAACAATTAATAAACACCGAGACCGAAACAAGATCAGAAGTCTCTCCTCGTCCTTTGAAGCGCGGGGCTGTCCAAGGCCACTCTGAGAATTCCAGGTCTTTGAAACAGCCGAGAAAAGAGAGCAGAAACCGAGCAAGTGGCATCCCTGAGCTATCTCCGGACATAAATCAGCCAGCATAGAGAAACAGAAAACCGACAAGCATAAATCAACCTAAATCAGCAATAAATCAGAAAAGAGAAACACATGAAAATCTACAAGTGGCGTTCACTGCGTGGGCTACTCCCCACCAACCCTTTCGTGGGGGGGATCAGCCCTGAAGAGCTGAAGCTCAAGAGCTGAAGAGCAAAGAGGGCAGCTCCAATCTAGGACGAGTTCCCAGGAGAACACTGATAGCTCCTGAGGAGAGAAGCCTGAAGAAAAAAGAAAAAGAAGAAGGAAGAAAAAAAAAACGGCCAGAAGAGTCTGCAAAAAACAGCAGTCACTGAGAATTACATCTCTCAGCTTCTGCCGAAGACAGTTCGTAGCAGAGCAGCCCGGATCGGAACCGGAAGGCGCCTCTGGATTCTTCTCCTGTGACCTGCTGGACAGAGACGGGAGGCTTCGGACAGCTCTGACGACAGATTCGGTGAGAAGGTCAAAAAAATAAGAACATAATTGCACACACTCTCCCAACAACAACGGGAAATTTTGTCCGCCTTACAAGGCGTGGCTCAAGCACACACAGAAGAGATCTCAAAGAAAGTATTAAAACTGCTATTGTTGTGGGCAAGGCTTAATTACCCACTGGCCGAAACATGCCTGCTATTCGAAGTGGGGTTTTGGCAGGAAATCAATAGGCACTGATATTTCTTAACGAAAAAAAAAAGACGAGACAGCGTTAAAGCTGCTCTCGCCGGCAAGGGTAATGCTGGAAAAGCATATCGGTTCAGTCGAAAAGACTGGGAGAGCAACGAAAAGTTGCGGCATCCTCAGCCGAAGGGTGGGGGAGCAAAGCTCCGGAAAAAAAAAAAAAAAAAAAAAAAAAAAATTAAAAAAAAAAATTATTTCTGGCCTTAAGAAGCCAGGGGGAAAGGGCTCTCGAGAAAAGAGAGCAGGAAAAAATATTAAAGCCCCCGGTCCCAAAACCCAGAAACCCCAGGAAACTCCTAAAGCGTCCTGAAACTCCGGAGAGTACAGGGGAGTCAGGATCGGAGGGGTGGGTGAAGGAGGACAGAGAAGGGATCGGGGGGGGGGACGCTTCCTCGCGGGGGCACGGCGCGGTAGCGGCGGAGCCGGCGGGGAGCGCGGGTGAAGAGATACCGGGAGACACATGTCCCGGTGTGGCTTTTGTCAGCACGGCGCCGGGGGGTGGCGGCCGTCCTGGAGACGCGCGCGGTGGGCAGAACTCGCAAGGAACCCGCGGACAAATTCGGCTCGAATTGCGGGGCGGGGCGGGCCCGGGTGCCGGCGGGGGGCGGGCCGTACACACCGGCGGGAGGAATGGACACAGAGACAGAGTCAGGGGCAGACCGAGGGAGGAGACCTGGGGGTGGAACAAGGGGGGGAGAGTGACGTCAGCCCAGGAGAGACGGGGAGAGGCTCGGAGAGCACGCATGCGCAGAGAGTAGAGCGCGGGCGGGGGCAGGCCCGTGACGTCTCGGGCGAGGAGGGGCCGTGCTCGGGATTCTACGTCCCCGCGGCTCCACACCCTCTTCAGCCTTGGTACCTCTGGATGACAACCCTCGGAGTCCCAGTCCCTTCCCTTCAAGGGAGACGTTCTGGTGTTCAAGCTCCATTTCCAGCTGAATTAAAAGCCAGGCAGACACGGTCTCAAACGAGATCACGAACACGGCAGTTGACAGGACGAGGGGCAGTCGAGCTCATGCTGTCATCCTGAGCTGGGGAGGCCGGTGACAGCGCCACCTAGAGGGGGGCAAGGCTTTCGCTTGTATCTCCACAGATCGAGATCTGACGTGGGTGTCGGCACGACACGTGAAACTATTTCGAGTGCGAGAACGTGAAAACGCGGATCCGAGAAACAATGATCCAAGTAACAAAGAGACGAGTACTCAGACAGGAGTCGAGACTCAGATAGCACAAGACGACTCGGAAGAGAAATAAAAAGAAACTAAGGACTTTGGGGGAATTCTCTGTTAAGGTCCTGAATGAAAAGCGAATAATGATTTCACGCAGAAGCAGAATTATGGTTTTCATGATGCCTATGTGCATCATTCTTTCATTCATTGCAGTAAGCAATGGGGGTAATATACCTATTAGTCAGCAAAAGCAAAATGTGTGATAGAATTCTTTGACATCTCTCCCATTTGGAGAGGAATTTTAAGAGGAGGATTCTATGTTTTAATAATTCTACTAGTCCTCATACTTGTTATCCCATGCATATTTGCATGTTTAAAACACGCTATGAATCGGATAGCAAAAGAAGCTTTCCTGGTGCAAACAGAAGGGGGAGATGTGGGATCTCAGCACCTCAGGACTGAGGGTGCAGAGTGACCAAGGCCACCCTTGGGGGGCTCGGGAGTCCTGGAATGTTGCCAGAAGTGTCTGGTGGCTGGACTTTGATCCTACACAGGAGATGACATCTGTATGAGGACTGGGAGGATTTCACTGGGGTGAATGGTGAAGGGATAAGTTAGTTAGAGTATAAAACACAGGGTTTAGGATTTCTGTACAGGGGGGTCCAGAGAAGTAAGATGGAGGAATTGGGGTGTGTCCTGTCCTTCTTCTTCTTCTTCTTGGCCTCCATCTTCTGTGGTGATGTTGGCACTTTGGGATTGGTCTTTACTAGAAGTGCACCGGTTAATAAGAGTAGAAGGTATTGGAGAAAAATTATAAATATTGTACACGTAACTTCGGGTATAAAGATAAGTGACCGCCCCAGGGGCTGCGGGAGTGTGCCCATGGCTGACGTGCTGTGCAGACCTCTGTCGGGCTGAAAGAAAATCTTTTAGATAAACAATTAATAAACACCGAGACCGAAACAAGATCAGAAGTCTCTCCTCGTCCTTTGAAGCGCGGGGCTGTCCAAGGCCACTCTGAGAATTCCAGGTCTTTGAAACAGCCGAGAAAAGAGAGCAGAAACCGAGCAAGTGGCATCCTTGAGCTATCTCCGGACATAAATCAGCCAGCATAGAGAAACAGAAAACCGACAAGCATAAATCAACCTAAATCAGCAATAAATCAGAAAAGAGAAACACATGAAAATCTACAAGTGGCGTTCACTGCGTGGGCTACTCCCCACCAACCCTTTCGTGGGGGGGATCAGCCCTGAAGAGCTGAAGCTCAAGAGCTGAAGAGCAAAGAGGGCAGCTCCAATCTAGGACGAGTTCCCAGGAGAACACTGATAGCTCCTGAGGAGAGAAGCCTGAAGAAAAAAGAAAAAGAAGAAGGAAGAAAAAAAAAACGGCCAGAAGAGTCTGCAAAAAACAGCAGTCACTGAGAATTACATCTCTCAGCTTCTGCCGAAGACAGTTCGTAGCAGAGCAGCCCGGATCGGAACCGGAAGGCGCCTCTGGATTCTTCTCCTGTGACCTGCTGGACAGAGACGGGAAGCTTCGGACAGCTCTGACGACAGATTCGGTGAGAAGGTCAAAAAAATAAGAACATAATTGCACACACTCTCCCAACAACAACGGGAAATTTTGTCCGCCTTACAAGGCGTGGCTCAAGCACACACAGAAGAGATCTCAAAGAAAGTATTAAAACTGCTATTGTTGTGGGCAAGGCTTAATTACCCACTGGCCGAAACATGCCTGCTATTCGAAGTGGGGTTTTGGCAGGAAATCAATAGGCACTGATATTTCTTAACGAAAAAAAAAAGACGAGACAGCGTTAAAGCTGCTCTCGCCGGCAAGGGTAATGCTGGAAAAGCATATCGGTTCAGTCGAAAAGACTGGGAGAGCAACGAAAAGTTGCGGCATCCTCAGCCGAAGGGTGGGGGAGCAAAGCTCCGGAAAAAAAAAAAAAAAAAAAAAATTTAAAAAAAAAATTATTTCTGGCCTTAAGAAGCCAGGGGGAAAGGGCTCTCGAGAAAAGAGAGCAGGAAAAAATATTAAAGCCCCCGGTCCCAAAACCCAGAAACCCCAGGAAACTCCTAAAGCGTCCTGAAACTCCGGAGAGTACAGGGGAGTCAGGATCGGAGGGGTGGGTGAAGGAGGACAGAGAAGGGATCGGGGGGGGGACGCTTCCTCGCGGGGGCACGGCGCGGTAGCGGCGGAGCCGGCGGGGAGCGCGGGTGAAGAGATACCGGGAGACACATGTCCCGGTGTGGCTTTTGTCAGCACGGCGCCGGGGGGTGGCGACCGTCCTGGAGACGCGCGCGGCGGGCAGAACTCGCAAGGAACCCGCGGACAAATTCGGCTCGAATTGCGGGGCGGGGCGGGCCCGGGTGCCGGCGGGGGGCGGGCCGTACACACCGGCGGGAGGAATGGACACAGAGACAGAGTCAGGGGCAGACCGAGGGAGGAGACCTGGGGGTGGAACAAGGGGGGGAGAGTGACGTCAGCCCAGGAGAGACGGGGAGAGGCTCGGAGAGCACGCATGCGCAGAGAGTAGAGCGCGGGCGGGGGCGGGCCCGTGACGTCTCGGGCGAGGAGGGGCCGTGCTCGGGATTCTACGTCCCCGCGGCTCCACACCCTCTTCAGCCTTGGTACCTCTGGATGACAACCCTCGGAGTCCCAGTCCCTTCCCTTCAAGGGAGACGTTCTGGTGTTCAAGCTCCATTTCCAGCTGAATTAAAAGCCAGGCAGACACGGTCTCAAACGAGATCACGAACACGGCAGTTGACAGGACGAGGGGCAGTCGAGCTCATGCTGTCATCCTGAGCTGGGGAGGCCGGTGACAGCGCCACCTAGAGGGGGGCAAGGCTTTCGCTTGTATCTCCACAGATCGAGATCTGACGTGGGTGTCGGCACGACACGTGAAACTATTTCGAGTGTGAGAACGTGAAAACGCGGATCCGAGAAACAATGATCCAAGTAACAAAGAGACGAGTACTCAGACAGGAGTCGAGACTCAGATAGCACAAGACGACTCGGAAGAGAAATAAAAAGAAACTAAGGACTTTGGGGGAATTCTCTGTTAAGGTCCTGAATGAAAAGCGAATAATGATTTCACGCAGAAGCAGAATTATGGTTTTCATGATGCCTATGTGCATCATTCTTTCATTCATTGCAGTAAGCAATGGGGGTAATATACCTATTAGTCAGCAAAAGCAAAATGTGTGATAGAATTCTTTGACATCTCTCCCATTTGGAGAGGAATTTTAAGAGGAGGATTCTATGTTTTAATAATTCTACTAGTCCTCATACTTGTTATCCCATGCATATTTGCATGTTTAAAACACGCTATGAATCGGATAGCAAAAGAAGCTTTCCTGGTGCAAACAGAAGGGGGAGATGTGGGATCTCAGCACCTCAGGACTGAGGGTGCAGAGTGACCAAGGCCACCCTTGGGGGGCTCGGGAGTCCTGGAATGTTGCCAGAAGTGTCTGGTGGCTGGACTTTGATCCTACACAGGAGATGACATCTGTATGAGGACTGGGAGGATTTCACTGGGGTGAATGGTGAAGGGATAAGTTAGTTAGAGTATAAAACACAGGGTTTAGGATTTCTGTACAGGGGGGTCCAGAGAAGTAAGATGGAGGAATTGGGGTGTGTCCTGTCCTTCTTCTTCTTCTTCTTGGCCTCCATCTTCTGTGGTGATGTTGGCACTTTGGGATTGGTCTTTACTAGAAGTGCACCGGTTAATAAGAGTAGAAGGTATTGGAGAAAAATTATAAATATTGTACACGTAACTTCGGGTATAAAGATAAGTGACCGCCCCAGGGGCTGCGGGAGTGTGCCCATGGCTGACGTGCTGTGCAGACCTCTGTCGGGCTGAAAGAAAATCTTTTAGATAAACAATTAATAAACACCGAGACCGAAACAAGATCAGAAGTCTCTCCTCGTCCTTTGAAGCGCGGGGCTGTCCAAGGCCACTCTGAGAATTCCAGGTCTTTGAAACAGCCGAGAAAAGAGAGCAGAAACCGAGCAAGTGGCATCCTTGAGCTATCTCCGGACATAAATCAGCCAGCATAGAGAAACAGAAAACCGACAAGCATAAATCAACCTAAATCAGCAATAAATCAGAAAAGAGAAACACATGAAAATCTACAAGTGGCGTTCACTGCGTGGGCTACTCCCCACCAACCCTTTCGTGGGGGGGATCAGCCCTGAAGAGCTGAAGCTCAAGAGCTGAAGAGCAAAGAGGGCAGCTCCAATCTAGGACGAGTTCCCAGGAGAACACTGATAGCTCCTGAGGAGAGAAGCCTGAAGAAAAAAGAAAAAGAAGAAGGAAGAAAAAAAAAACGGCCAGAAGAGTCTGCAAAAAACAGCAGTCACTGAGAATTACATCTCTCAGCTTCTGCCGAAGACAGTTCGTAGCAGAGCAGCCCGGATCGGAACCGGAAGGCGCCTCTGGATTCTTCTCCTGTGACCTGCTGGACAGAGACGGGAAGCTTCGGACAGCTCTGACGACAGATTCGGTGAGAAGGTCAAAAAAATAAGAACATAATTGCACACACTCTCCCAACAACAACGGGAAATTTTGTCCGCCTTACAAGGCGTGGCTCAAGCACACACAGAAGAGATCTCAAAGAAAGTATTAAAACTGCTATTGTTGTGGGCAAGGCTTAATTACCCACTGGCCGAAACATGCCTGCTATTCGAAGTGGGGTTTTGGCAGGAAATCAATAGGCACTGATATTTCTTAACGAAAAAAAAAAGACGAGACAGCGTTAAAGCTGCTCTCGCCGGCAAGGGTAATGCTGGAAAAGCATATCGGTTCAGTCGAAAAGACTGGGAGAGCAACGAAAAGTTGTGGCATCCTCAGCCGAAGGGTGGGGGAGCAAAGCTCCGGAAAAAAAAAAAAAAAAAAAAATTTAAAAAAAAAATTATTTCTGGCCTTAAGAAGCCAGGGGGAAAGGGCTCTCGAGAAAAGAGAGCAGGAAAAAATATTAAAGCCCCCGGTCCCAAAACCCAGAAACCCCAGGAAACTCCTAAAGCGTCCTGAAACTCCGGAGAGTACAGGGGAGTCAGGATCGGAGGGGTGGGTGAAGGAGGACAGAGAAGGGATCGGGGGGGGGACGCTTCCTCGCGGGGGCACGGCGCGGTAGCGGCGGAGCCGGCGGGGAGCGCGGGTGAAGAGATACCGGGAGACACATGTCCCGGTGTGGCTTTTGTCAGCACGGCGCCGGGGGGTGGCGACCGTCCTGGAGACGCGCGCGGCGGGCAGAACTCGCAAGGAACCCGCGGACAAATTCGGCTCGAATTGCGGGGCGGGGCGGGCCCGGGTGCCGGCGGGGGGCGGGCCGTACACACCGGCGGGAGGAATGGACACAGAGACAGAGTCAGGGGCAGACCGAGGGAGGAGACCTGGGGGTGGAACAAGGGGGGGAGAGTGACGTCAGCCCAGGAGAGACGGGGAGAGGCTCGGAGAGCACGCATGCGCAGAGAGTAGAGCGAGGGCGGGGGCGGGCCCGTGACGTCTCGGGCGAGGAGGGGCCGTGCTCGGGATTCTACGTCCCCGCAGCTCCACACCCTCTTCAGCCTTGGTACCTCTGGATGACAACCCTCGGAGTCCCAGTCCCTTCCCTTCAAGGGAGACGTTCTGGTGTTCAAGCTCCATTTCCAGCTGAATTAAAAGCCAGGCAGACACGGTCTCAAACGAGATCACGAACACGGCAGTTGACAGGACGAGGGGCAGTCGAGCTCATGCTGTCATCCTGAGCTGGGGAGGCCGGTGACAGCGCCACCTAGTGGGGGGCAAGGCTTTCGCTTGTATCTCCACAGATCGAGATCTGACGTGGGTGTCGGCACGACACGTGAAACTATTTCGAGTGCGAGAACGTGAAAACGCGGATCCGAGAAACAATGATCCAAGTAACAAAGAGACGAGTACTCAGACAGGAGTCGAGACTCAGATAGCACAAGACGACTCGGAAGAGAAATAAAAAGAAACTAAGGACTTTGGGGGAATTCTCTGTTAAGGTCCTGAATGAAAAGCGAATAATGATTTCACGCAGAAGCAGAATTATGGTTTTCATGATGCCTATGTGCATCATTCTTTCATTCATTGCAGTAAGCAATGGGGGTAATATACCTATTAGTCAGCAAAAGCAAAATGTGTGATAGAATTCTTTGACATCTCTCCCATTTGGAGAGGAATTTTAAGAGGAGGATTCTATGTTTTAATAATTCTACTAGTCCTCATACTTGTTATCCCATGCATATTTGCATGTTTAAAACACGCTATGAATCGGATAGCAAAAGAAGCTTTCCTGGTGCAAACAGAAGGGGGAGATGTGGGATCTCAGCACCTCAGGACTGAGGGTGCAGAGTGACCAAGGCCACCCTTGGGGGGCTCGGGAGTCCTGGAATGTTGCCAGAAGTGTCTGGTGGCTGGACTTTGATCCTACACAGGAGATGACATCTGTATGAGGACTGGGAGGATTTCACTGGGGTGAATGGTGAAGGGATAAGTTAGTTAGAGTATAAAACACAGGGTTTAGGATTTCTGTACAGGGGGGTCCAGAGAAGTAAGATGGAGGAATTGGGGTGTGTCCTGTCCTTCTTCTTCTTCTTCTTGGCCTCCATCTTCTGTGGTGATGTTGGCACTTTGGGATTGGTCTTTACTAGAAGTGCACCGGTTAATAAGAGTAGAAGGTATTGGAGAAAAATTATAAATATTGTACACGTAACTTCGGGTATAAAGATAAGTGACCGCCCCAGGGGCTGCGGGAGTGTGCCCATGGCTGACGTGCTGTGCAGACCTCTGTCGGGCTGAAAGAAAATCTTTTAGATAAACAATTAATAAACACCGAGACCGAAACAAGATCAGAAGTCTCTCCTCGTCCTTTGAAGCGCGGGGCTGTCCAAGGCCACTCTGAGAATTCCAGGTCTTTGAAACAGCCGAGAAAAGAGAGCAGAAACCGAGCAAGTGGCATCCCTGAGCTATCTCCGGACATAAATCAGCCAGCCGGGAGAAACAGAAAACCGACAAGCATAAATCAACCTAAATCAGCAATAAATCAGAAAAGAGAAACACATGAAAATCTACACAAGCCTTCTGAAACATGGAGTCAGATCCTTGTCTCTTCCCTCATCCTAAGACCCCTGTGAACACGGTCACAGTGACAGGCTGCCAGGGAGACAGGGTGACCGGAGCTCTGCCACCCCCCCATCCCGGGCACAGGCGAACCGGGGGCATTTCTGTGGCACCTCTGCCACGCTTCCCCTCCCCCCTGCCGACCCCCCCTTTGTGACTCTCTCAGCATGGGGGACTTGGTGGCACTGCAGCACCCTTCTCTGTGCCATCCCTGAGGTGGCATCTGTGCTTTTTCTCACCGCCACCCGCCAATTCATCACCAGTGCCCCAAAACAGGGGGTGGCCCACATCCTATGGTGGGGGAGATGGGACAACAACAGTTTTGGGGTCTCCCTCACCACTTCCACCCCCCAAGGATGCTGTGCGACTCTGCACCCCCCAGCTCCTCCTCCTCCTTCACCTATGCCCCAGGAGGTGATGGCACTGCTCCCACTGGGGACACACCAGTGACACTGAGGGGACACTGTGGGTCACCTCTCCAAGGGACTGTAGGGTCACAGTGGGCTCCTGGAGTCCCCATTATGTGACAGCTGGGGGGACTGGGATGCTGTGGTGACAATTTTGGGAGTGGGTGCTCATTTTGGGGTCTCTAGGGTGGGCTCCAAATCCCCTGTTGTCACCACAAAGTCATCTCTCCAGACCTTGCCTCAGTTTCCCTCTTGCTCTGCAGGAACCATGCAGAGCTGATGTTCTGGAATTGGGTTTATGTTGGGGGATTTTGGGTTGGGGGCTACTGGGATGGGCTGGTGGGACAGTGCGCCAGGGTATGGCCAGGCTGGTGGTCTGCAGGGCCAGGGGCTGTCCAGACCAGTGTCCAGCTGGGATCCATTGTCCCGTGTCCATCTGGACCAGGGTCCAACCTCTCCTGCCCCCATCCATCCCATACTCTCCGGCCAGGGCCACTCCTCACTGCAGAGTGGATAAGATCCTCAGTCAGTGCCCAGATGACCCCAAACCCCATCCCAGAAACCCCACCAGGCCACCCAAACTGAGCCCCAGTGCCACTGGTGTCCCCTGGAAGCCAGGCCAGCTCTGGAATTCCTGGAAAAGGAGATCCACAGTCCTGGGCTGGGGACTCAAGGGCATCCAGGATAGCGAGCACTGAGTCCATGTGGCATGGGGGGACAATTAGGAACACAGCTGGGGACATGCCTGGGTGGACGGGGGTGGGGGGTGAAGGGGGTTTAGGGGTGGGGAGAGGGTTGGAGGGCGGGGTGCACCCAAAACTTCACCAAGTCAAAGGGGAGGATGCTCAAAACTAGGGGAGGGAAGGATAAAAGAGAGGGAAAGGACCCAAAAAGGGAAAAGGACCCCAAATAGGGGAAGAGTGACCCAAAACAGGGAGAGGACCCAAATGACAGGGAAAGGATCCAAAACAGGGAGGAAAAGACACAAAATAGGGAGAAGGGATGCAAAAGACGAGGAAAGGATCCAAAACAGGGAGAAACATCTCAAAGTGGGGGAAGGACACAACAGAGGACATGAAGGTGTCATGGACATGAAGCTCTTCCTGCACTTGCAGGACTGCCCTTAGTGGTGGCTCCGTTGGTGTCTGGTAAGGGTAGACCTCTGCGAGAAGCTCTTGCCACACTCAGAACACTCATAGGGCCTCTCCCCAGTCTGGATGCACCAGTGGCTGATGAGAGCAGCATTCTGTTTGAAGCCCTTCCTGCAGTCAGTGCAGCGGAAGGGCCTCTCATCTGTGTGAAGCTGCTGGTGCAGGAGGAGAAAGTAGCTGGTCTGAAATATCTTCTTGCATTTAACACATTCATAGGGCCTCTCCCAAGTGTGGATCCTCTGGTGGCCAATCAGGTGGGACTTTGACATGAAGCTCTTCCCACACTGCCCACATTTGAAGGACCTCTCCCCAGTGTGGCTTTGCTGGTGGACAATGAGTTCAGACCTCAACCTCAAGCTCTTCCCACACTGCCCAAATTTGTAGGGCCATTCCAGCCCTGTGTGGACTTGCATGTGGCAGGTCAGGTGGCTTATCCTTCTGGATAACAGGGGGCCCATTCTGCTCCTGACCCATCTACCAGCCCAGGAGGACAGCTGTCCTGAGGACAAGCCGTCTTCCCACTAAAGACTGAGGCAAAGCCGTCTTCCCACTAAAGACTGCTAAGCACTTCTGCCTTCTCTTCATTTGCAGTTACTAAGTTTTCTCCCTCATTCAATAGAGAACAAAGTTTGATCTTACTCTTCTTTTTGCTCTTAATATATTTATAAAAACATTTTTTATTATCCTTTACAGAAGTTGCCAAATTAAGTTTGAACTGAATTTTGGTCTCCCTAATTTTTTTCTTATGTGCCCTAGCAACCCCATTAAATATTTTCTGAGACCTCACCCTCCTTCCAATGATGATACATCCTCTTTTTATTCCTAAGTCTCTTCAAAACCTCCTTGCCCATCCTGGCTGGATGTTTGCCTTGTTGACTCATCTTTTGACACACAGGATTGGTTGGACAGTTGGTTCCTGTGCCCTCAAGATCTCTGTTTTGAAGCACATCCAGCTTTCCTGGACTCCTTTCTTTTCAAGGACTATTTTCCAAGGAACTCTCTGAATAAGTCTCCTAAACAGGCCAAAGTCTTCCCTCAGGAAGCACAATGTGAAAGTCTTATTGATGTTTATCCTGATTTCACCAAATATTGAGAATTCTATAATTTCATGATCACTGTTCCCCAAGCGGCCTCCAACCACCTCATCTCCGCCCAGCCCATCTCTATTCTCAAAGAACAGGTCGAACATGGTCCCTCTCCTGCTGGGCTCATTTCCAGCTCTGACAAAACGTTGTCCTCCCAACACTCTAAAAGCTTGGAGACTGCAGTTGAGTTTTACTGCTCCAGAGGCTTGTTCAGCCTTCAGCTCTTCAGTTCAGGAATTCAGTGTCCCAGGGCTCATTAACATCCTGAGCACCTTAACAAGCTAAGCCTCTAGGAAAAATTTGATTTCAGTTTCCAAATAATCTGTGGTTAATTTGACAGATTTCAGAAGTGTATTCAAACTGAAGGTATTCTATTTAAAAAGAGAGTGAGAAAAGATTTTTTATGTCCTGTTTAGATTTCTTTTTCCTGTTAATTCAATTATATATGCAATCTTCAATTGACACTGAATCCAAGTACCTCCTCATGCAGTTTGAATGGATATGAAAATCAAGACCCTTCATGGCTGACAATCAATCAGACTCTGTCCCTACCCCCACCCCACCATTTCCCCCACCCAAGGCCTGGCACTCAGAGCAGCCTTGTGCAAATCTGAGCTCCCTCCAGCCCAGGCTGCACCTGCAGCTTTCAGCTCCTTGGCTCCAACTCCCACCTGCTTTCCTTGGAGAAGGAGCTGCCCGAGACACAGAGGTATGTTCATTTCTTGTCAGCCAGCAAAGCCAAGGGAAGGCACATCTCCATCAAATGCAAAAGTCATTCTCCCTGGCCTTGCCCTGCCCCTGATCCCCAGAGCCTGTCCTGTTTCCTTCATCCCTGCATTGCCAGGGACTTTCTAGGACAAGGGAGCTCTGCTCTGGATGTGGAGGGAGATGCAAGTGCCACCACTGCATTGGGAACAACAACTCATCAGGTTTGTCCTTTGGGGGTCAGGAACTGGTGAGACTCAGAGGCACAGAAAGTTTCTCTTCATGGCCCACAGACCACAGTTGAACAGGACACAATTTAATAACAATCACACTCTTCCCTGAGCTATGCGCTATGTCTCAGCAGTGTCTGATTAGTCCACCATCCACAAGTGATTTCCATACTAAAATTACTTTCAGACAAACATAGTTCTATGATAGATACAAACACAATTAAGTTCTTGTATCAGGATTCTTGTCCTGGAGTGGGGGCAAAACAGCTCCAACAATTCCTGATTTGCAAAGCTGTCTGTGGTGGATGGAGAAGGGAGGTAAGGCTGCTCTTGGTGTTGAGGAAATGCTGAAACCAGCCTGACTCATTTCATCTCCTCCTGTCCTGGCTGATCTCCCCTCTTTCCCCTCCCACCCATTGGCTTTTCTCTCCCCCCAGCCCCCAGGGAAGAGCCTGGCTCTGTGTTCTCCATCCCCTCCTCGCTGGCACTGCCAGGCTGGGATGAGGAGCCCCTCAACCTTCCCTGCTCCAGGCTGGACAAGCCCAGCTCCCTAAGGCTCTGCTCACAGCCCAGGGGCTCCAGCCCCACCTTGGAGGCCCTTCCCAGACTGTGCTCCAACTGCCAGACATCTTTCCTGTCCTGGGCAACCAAAACCAGGCCACAGTGACCTGGATAATCCCTGTCCTTGATATCCTGGTCACACAGCCCTCGCCCCTTGTTCCCCTGTCAGGCTTTGGGGTGGATCCTGTGGAACATCCTTTGGTGGAGGCTGTGGCTCCAGGTGGGCCGAGGGGGATCCCGGGGGACAGGGACCCTGCTGGGCATGAACAGCATTGGACTTGTTGGGAGAAACTGTGAGGGGGAGCTGGGGCAGAGTGACCAACCCAGTGACCTCACACAGCACTGCTGGGATGTCACACAGCCCCTCTGGGATGTCACAGCCTGCTCTGTGAGGTCACAGCCCATTCTCCAATGTCACCGAGCTGGTCTCTGATGTCACAGTCAACTCTGTGATATCATAGTCTGCTCTGGGATGTCAGACCTCTTCCCTGTGATGTCACATCTGGCTCTGTTATGTCACAGAGGCAGTCTATCTTGTCATAGCTCCTCAATGACTCCACATAACCCACTCTGTGATGTCACACAGCCCACAGCCATCCTCATGTTACTAGAAGATAAATTGTCTACACCAGCTGAGCTGACACGAGGACATTATTCTCCAAAACCCCAGGCCTATGGAAAGCACACAATACTCATTGTGTGAGAAGGGGAACTGGAAGTTCAGCAGCCTCAGCGTCCTGCCAGCTCAGCCAGGCCCATGGGAACATTGGGGTCCACGAGCACCAGAGACCACCAGAGAGACCGCCAGGACAGAAGAACGCATGGGTAAAGGGGAGGGGAAATATGTTAATGATTTTGGGGAAATGATTATCATATGTATGTTTAGTCCGGGACAGTCAATGAATTTGTGAGCAAAATACAGAAAATAAACAGAAACTTTCCTGTACTCAGTACACACAGCTTTGGGAGGAGCTATCCCCTGTGCATCGCCCTGAATAAAGAATGCTGCTTCTTTATGATACATTGGTGTTAAGGAGTTTTCTGTTTTACTGAATTTTTGGTAATGCTCCCACTGCCAAGGAAAGCTCTGTCTCCCACTGTTCTCAAACAGAGAAGGGCTGGTGGCAGATGTGGGGCTTAGAGGCTGCCTGGGGCACAGTGACCATGAAATAATAAAGTTTTCCATGTTCTGTGAGAGAAGGAGGGGCAGCAACAAAATTTCTGCACTTTAATTAGGAAGGGCAGGTTTTGCCTATTAAGGATGCAGATTTGGGGAATACCAAAGAAGGTACAGATTTTTTTTTTAAAGAAACAGCCCTTAAAAACAAAGGGGTCCAGAAAGGATGGACACATTTCAACAAAGTAATCTTAAGGGGGAAGGAGCAACCTGTCCCAGTGTGGCAAAAGATGAGCTAGTGAGGAAAATGACTGGCCTGGCTGTCCATGGATCTTTGGTATGAACTTAAAGGGAAAAAAGAGGATGCATCATTTTGAAAAGACAAACAGGCAACTAAAAAGTATTTAAGGATGTTGTTAGGTTATGCAGAAAGAAAAGGAAAGAGGTGAAAGCTCAAGTAGAGCTTAATCTGGCCACTTCTGTGGAAAATAATAGGAAATGTTTCTATAAATAAATTAGTAGCAAAACACCAGATAAAGAGAACCTCTACTCTTTATTTGGATGCAGTGGAGAATAGAGTAACTAAAGAAAAGGCTGAACTGTTTAACATCTTGTCTGTCTCAATGTTCAATATTAGAACAGGTTGTTCTCAGGACAAGTGTTCTCCTGAGCTGGTAGATGGGCACAGGGAGCAGAACAGCCCCCTGGAATCCAGGAGGAAGCAGTTGCTGACCTGCTGAGCCACTCAGATGCCCACAGTTGTATGGGATCAGATGGGATCCATCCCAGGGGGATGAGGGAGCTGGTGGATGAGCTCCCCAAGCTGCTCTCCATCATTTACCATCAGTGCTGGCTCAGCAGGGAGGTTCCAGAGGACTGGAGGTGCCAGTGTGAGCCCATCCCCAAGAAGGGCTGGAAGGAGGAGATTGGGAACTCCAGGCCTGTCAGCCTGACCTGGGTGCCTGGCAAGGTTATGGAACAGATCACCTTGAGTGCCATCCCAGGGCATCCACAGGATGGCCGAGGGATCAGAGACAGCCAGCATGGATTTAGGGTAGGCAGGTCCTGCCTGACCAAGCTGGTCTCCTTTTATGACCAGGTGACCCGCCTGTGGATGTGGGAAAGGCTGTGGATGTTGTGTGCCTAGAATTCAGCAAAGCCTTTGTCTCTGACAGCATTCCCTGGAAAAGCTGCAGCCCACGGCTTGGGCAGGTTCCCTCCTTGCTGGGAGATTTAAGAGCTGGCTGGAGGCTGGGCCCAGAGAGTGGTGGGGATGGTGCTGCACCCAGCAGATGTCCAGGCACTGGTGGTGTCCCCCAGGGATGTGTGTTGGGCCCAGTCCTGTTTAATATCTCCACTGATGATCTGGGTGACGGGATCAAGTCCACCATTCACAAATTATAGATGGCACCAAGCTGGGTGTGAGTGTTGATTCTGTGGGAGCATAGGAGGGCTTTGCACAGTGACCTGGACAGGTGGATCCAGGGGATGAATCCAATACAATCAGGTTTAACAAGACCAAGTGCCGGGTCCTGCACTTTGGCCACAACAACCCCTGCAGTGCTACAGGCTGGGGAAAGAGTGGCTGGACTCTGCAGCCAGGCAGAAAGGGACCTGCAGGGACTGATGGACAGCAGGTTGGACATGAGTGTGCCCAGGTGGGCAAGAAGGCCAATGGCTCCTGGCCTGGATCAGGGATGGTGTGGCCAGCAGGAGCAGAGCTGCTGTGCCAACACTGATCTGCCCCCAGCTCTGCACACAGACATTGCTGCTGCAAGTCCAGAGTAGGGAACACAAGGGCATCTCTGGAAAAAAACTTGGCTGGGAGATCCTTTAGTTCCTTTAAAGCCACCAAGAGTGCAGCCCCTCATTGACACAGTCTCTGGCCACAGGGAAGGTGGAGAGAAACAAAATGAGAAATGGCAAAAACAACGACATTTCTTTGTGGACAATATGAAAAACTAATACAAAGGAAAAAAGAACAAACCACAACCAAAGCAACAAGAAGTATGAAAGATGTCTTTTAGTACAAGTGATTGGCAGAAATTGGCCAGCAGTTTAAAGTCCCTGAAACCATCCAGTCATCAGTCTCCACACTGCAGCCTTGAGCTCCTGGTTCCTCAGGCTGTAGATGAGGGGGTTCAGGACTGGAGGCACCACCGAGTACAGAACTGACAGGGCCAGATCCAGGGATGGGGAGGACATGGAGGGGGGCTTCAGGTAGGCAAACACTGCCATGCTGACGAACAGAGAGACCACGGCCAGGTGAGGGAGGCAGGTGGAAAAGGCTTTGTGCCGTCCCTGCTCAGAGGGGATCCTCAGCACAGCCCTGAATATCTGCACATAAGAGAAAACAATGAACACAAAACAACCCAATTCCAAACAGATTGAAAACCCAAGGAGCCCAAATTCCCTGAGGTTTGAGTGTGAACAGGTGAGCTTGAGGATCTGGGGTACCTCACAGAAGAATTGGCCCAGGGCATTGCCATGGCACAGGGGCAGGGAAAATATAGTGGCCGTGTGCATGACAGCAGTGAGAAAGGCACTGGCCCAGGCAGCTGCTGCCATGTGGGCACAAGCTCTGCTGCCCAGGAGGGTCTCGTAGTGCAGAGGTTTGCAGATGGATACATAGCGGTCATAGCACATAAAGGTCAGGAGGTAATATTCTGATCCAAGAAAGAAGAAAACCAGAAAGACCTGAGCAGCACATCCAGTGTAGGAGATGTTCCTGGTGTCCCAGAGGGAATTGTGCATGGCTTTGGGGACAGTGGTGCAGATGGAGCCCAGGTCACTGAGGGCCAGGTTGAGCAGGAAGAAGAACATGGGCGTGTGCAGGTGGTGGCCGCAGGCTACGGCGCTGATGATGAGGCCGTTGCCCAGAAGGGCAGCCAGGGAGATGCCCAGCAAGAGGCAGAAGTGCAGGAGCTGCAGCTGCCGCGTGTCTGCCAATGCCAGGAGGAGGAAGTGGCTGATGGAGCTGCTGTTGGACATTTCCCGTGCCTTTGCTTGGGGATCTGTAAAGAAAGTAATCATGGAATAATTGGGTTTGGAGTGGACTTTAAATATCCCAGCACAGTCTGGGGGCACTTTCCCCCCACTGCCTGCCCGGGGCTCTGCTGCCTGGAGCTGTTCCTGCCATGAGCTGCTTCCCTGTGACCAGGGCTGGGCCCTGCCAGTGCTGCCAGAGCCCAGCCCAGCCCTGGGGGCTCAGCTCTGCCCTGCAGACCCCTGCCAGCTCAGGCACTGCCCAGGGGCAGCTCTGGCTCTGCAGGCTCTGATGGCAACATCAGAGCAACCCTGAGGACGCTGGATAAACGACACTAATGCAGCTTCTAGGGGGCCCTGTGCTGATTTCTCTCACTGCCTCGTTGAGCAACATCTGAGAAAAATTTTTTTTTCTCATCCTGGACTGACAGATGAATATCTGTTTGCAATTTCCGATCAAGGCCACCCAGACCAATAGTTTAAAAAAGCAGGATTTTCCCTTTTATGCAGCTCCTGCCTTGCTCTGCTCCCTGTATAATCTACTTGGAAATGTTCTGCAGTTAAATGCTATGCTGGGAGCAGTCCTGAACAATGCAGCATCCTCACCACACCATGAGAGCCATCCCAAGCCTTAGCAGCTGTCTCTGTTCACCCAGATCTTTTCCCCCAGCTCTGGGAGCAGCTGCCAGGGCTGGCTGAGAGCTGTCCCTGGCAGGCAGCAGAGTCCCTGCCCCAGCACAGTGCCCTGGGCTGCAGGACCCTGCTCTGCAGGACAGCCCTGGGCACCCCTGGCGGCTCTGAACAAGAGACAATCAGAGAATGTACTCACAGGGTCTGTAGACATTGGGATGTTCCAGCTTGAGGAGATGGCTCCAGGAGCTGCAGCTGCATTGTCCTGCAGCCAGAGGTTCCTGTGCCAAGGGCTGGCAGTGATTCTGCCCCAGGCACTTCGCAGCACCTTCCCAGCCCTGACTGATTGAAGGTCTCTGTGCTTCTGTGCCTCTGTGCTGTGCCCGGGGTGGCTGCAGGCAGTGCCCCAGCCCTGCTGGGCTGAGAGAAGAGCTGCTCATCAAGAGAAATGTGCTTTTGAAGCTTTGCTTGGTTACCAGGAGCTGCCTCTGTGCCAGGAGCCCAGCCCAGCTCAGCAGCACAGACATAGCACAAGGACCTTAATGAGCCTCTGGGGCTTTGGGCTCAGGCCCTGACCATCAGTCCCTGAGAGGGAGCTGAAGAAACCTCTCCAGAACTCCAAGGCGGAATCCAACTCCAAAGTTTCTTGGACTTTTAATGGGTCCCAGTGAGGAACACGACTGAGAAAGTGTCCCCA
This sequence comes from Melospiza melodia melodia, assembly GCF_035770615.1. Classification (NCBI taxonomy): domain Eukaryota; kingdom Metazoa; phylum Chordata; class Aves; order Passeriformes; family Passerellidae; genus Melospiza; species Melospiza melodia. The sequence continues at coordinate 2,060,116 of NW_026948796.1, read as the reverse complement.
GGCCCCAGGCAGAGCAGAGAACTGGAGGTAGTGATGACAGATGGGGACAAAGAGAAGTCAAGCCTTGGTGCCCTGGGGCACAGCAGCATGGTCTGTGCCACCAAGGGCTGGGAGAAGAAACCTTCTTCTGAGGCACTGGGGCTTTCTGGCACAGCCCCAGCCAGGCTGGGCACTGTCAGCCCCTTGTCCTGCCCTCAGCATCCCCCATTAGCCCACATCCCAGTGGCCTCAAGGATCTGCTGGAAGGAGTCCCTGGGGAGCCTTGCTCAGGAATGGCCCTGTGGGGACTCCTTAATGCTCCCTGCAGGGACTGCAGGTGTTTCAAAGGACTTTGGGTTTGGCTTTTGCCTTGGAGTCTCTGAGAGGTCTGTGCAACCATGGCCTCCAATTATCTGCTTTAATTAGTCCCTGGAGAGGCTTTGTGAGTTACAACACTCAGTGGGGCTCATTAATGCCTCAAGGTACTTCAGTTATTTCAAGGTACTTGGTATTTCCCTTCTTATACAGACTCTGTGAAGCGTTTGTGCAGTCATGGCCCCAGTTATCCGCTTTAGCGTGTCCCTTGAGAGCTTTGTACTGACACTCAGTGAGGCTCATTAATGCCTTGAGATACTCAAGGTTTTTAAGGTACTTTATGGATTTAAGGATAGTTTTAAGTACTTTTAAGAATTTTCCTTCCCACACCGAGTCTCTGAGAAGTTTTTGTGCCATCCTGGCCTCCAATTCTCTCTTTCAAGAAGTCCATGAGGAGCCTGTGTTGGGTATCTTCCCCCTTTCTCTTTTACAACAAAGATGGAACTGAAAGAATTTTGTAAGACTTTCTAAAAGCATCCAAACAAACATGGGACAATCACAATACAACAACAACCACTAAGAGAATTAATAATCCTGTTTTAGCTAGACATCATCCAACCCTTCAGTTCCTTGTATTGGAAGAGTTTTTTGAACTAGTCTTTGTTTTCCACTTGAAGCTTCTTGAACTCTTCATTCAGTACTTGAATGCTCTTGTGGATTGACTCACTGTGGCTGCAGAGGTTCATGCATCACATGCCCTCAGAGTCTACTCGGCCATGCCCATGTGCCCAGAGTAAAAACTCTATCACTGTTCTGCAAGGTGGCATGTCTGATGGTCTCTATGTCTGAGAGCAGGCCACTCAATGTGTGGGACGTAGCATAGTTTTGCTTACTTAAGAGGCACCCAAGATGGTCTAATTGTCCTAAAGCTTTTGCTGCAGCCACCCAAGGTAGTCCAAATTGAGGGTGCTGCCATCTGATACCTGGATTGGAGCTTGCAATGCCATCTCTTTGATATCATCCAATACTTCTCTGGGGATGCCTGCTCCTTGATCAGTTGGTAGGCTGTGTTGTCTTTCTCCAGCTAGATGGTTGATTGTCAATTCTGCCCTTGCATCATTATTAGCATAGTCTGCTATTAATTCATTAAGTAAACACTTCCATCCCCCTTCCCCCAGGGTGTATTCTGTAGATGATAACAAAATGGTCATAATATATTTTAAATCAGGGAGTTAGGCATGTGCTGTAAACATGGCTGTCATTAGCCCATTAAAACAAAGTAAGTCCTTCCTATGCTCTTTAGCTGCTTGTGAAGATCCTTGATTTCCCCATAAACCAGTGGCTGAGACCTGGGATTCTGCCCCCTTCCTTCATAACATATGGGTGTAACGAGGAGTTTCCTAACTATTTCCCAGTCTCCTTCCTTAATTAGATGGTGGACTTCTAGGGTGGAGTTCTGGAGGCATGGCCCCGGGTGAAGGTGGAATAATTGGCAGTGGGGGCATGACCCACAGTCGAGGCGGTAGAGTCTAGAGGTTCGTTCTGGGTGGAAGAGAATGTTGTGATAGCAGGAAGTCGAGGAGCCAAGATGGCATGAGGGTGGTCAGGCCACATTCAGGCTCCTTCCATCTTGAGTCTCCAGGTCACAGTGCTCCAAGAGGGTGTGTTCATCACCATCTTGGAGCATCGTGGAAGGTCTAAGAAATGCAGGTTTGAGAGGAGGTCCTGAGTTAGGAGTTACCAATGGATTGAATTTTCGACACACCGCTTGCTGGTGAAGGGTCTCAAGAATGGTGTGGGAGATGGGGAGTATGTGGGGTGCAATGGGGTCCCTTTAGACTGAAAGGTTGTACAATTTAACTCCCACTGAGTCCCAAAATTTGGTAATATAGATTTTTTGGAAAAATTTTAATGATCCACCTCACAATTGATTTTAATTTGCTCTTTGTAAATATTTTGTCATGATCAGTGAGAATTAACAAAGCATCCATATATGCTCCTTTCTACTTTGGACATCTGGCTGTCCATTTTTCTTTTTATCCGCCTTAGGGGGAACAGCCACTGAACACTCCAATTTAATAATGGGATGTGGGCTCATACTATAAAAACACAGCAGCAAAATGGACAATAAATGTCTTGCATTTCCACAAACCCACCTGCAATCCTTCGCCGGTGAAACCATCATTGTCCCTGCAGATCCTGGCCAAGGTCCCTCGAAGCAATGATGAATCTGCCAGGCTGGCACAATCCAAAATCACAGGGGACACTGGCCTACCCACCAGTTAACCCCAGCTGACATGATTCAATGTCAGGGTCCCTGTTTGGGTGCCAAAAGTCACAATGAGGGTGACTGTGACAAACCTTTCTGGTTCCCCAACTTCAGGGCAATGGTGGTGAAAATGAAAAGGACCAGATGCTGGGGAAGATGAAACAGGAAAGCCTTATAAATATGATCACCTGGCAAAAGATTTTGAGAATATGGAAACTATAAGTGAGATTGAAATGAAAGCAAGCTTTGAGACACTAAGCCCTAGTTACTGAACAAATGGAAAACAATGGTATGGCTTGCTGAAAGGAATCTTCTTTTGATGAAACAATACCCTCTGCTTGCAGACAGGTCCAAGGGTCAGAGCAGACCCTACTAGCTTGGCAGAGGGGGTCCAAAGAGTAGTTTTTAGGATTTAAAATGTAACACAGTATGGTAATGTAATGATTCTTATAGGCTCTATGTAAATGCTTAAAGACTTGTATCTTGTACTAGATTGGTTAGTGAAAATTAGAATATGCAACACAAAAGAAGATTTATTGTATTGTAATGGGAACTCCCCTCCTCTTTTGGGTATCCATTTTGGGCACCTCTTTTGAGCCCCTCTTATGGGCCTGCTCCGAGCTGTGGCTGGCAGCTCCAAACAAGGCCCCTGCACTCACACCCATTGCAATAAACCACAAGTTCCAAGACCTGACTTCAGAGATCTCTCGCCTCTGTCCGTCCCAACTGTCCAACACCCCGATGCTTCTACAAGCAGGATCAATGGAGTTGCCCAAAAAAACCTTTAATAACAGGGTGAAAAACAATAAACATGGAGAAGTCAAGCACAGTACAAGGGGTGAGATCCAAAGATCTGAGATAAAGGCGAAGCAACAATATATACACTTGGGGGTAGAACACTCTAGAACAAAAATCATAGATGGGAAACAAGTAACCAATAGGGGAGGTGAACTTTGACAACTTAGCATAACAACACTAAAGGCATATGAGGGAACACTCAAACTCACCCTAAGTTAAACGAATGATTCCCAGGGCTTGAAACTTGTGCCCAGGTCTTCCGTGGTAAAATCTGTCTGACTCTGAGTTACAGCTGGGCTAACTCCCACACCGCTGCTTTGCTCTGGACCCTTGGCACCATGTGGCCCAACAGAGCCACAGTGATGTCCTTGGTTCCACGAGGCCCCATAGTGTCACAATGGTCCCTTGGATCCATGGTGCTCTGCACTGTCACAATGGCCCCTTCATTTCACAAGGCTCCCAAATGTCACGTTGGTCTCCATAGGAAGGATACCATGGAGCCCCCATGTTTCAGGAGCTGATGAACAGCAACCACCAGAGGTCAAGGCAAGCCTGATCTGTCTGTCCTGGCAGGTTTGCTTGGAGCAACCCTTGGATATTCAGAATTATGAAAGTGGAGTCCTAATTTCAGACATTTTTGGCAGGAGAAGGATGATTTTTTCTATATAAAGCAAAGCACAGAGTCTTTTCCAGTTGATAGTGGAGCCCTGGAAAAAGTTAAAGATAGAATCTAAAATGTTAGGCTTTGTGTTTTCCCAGATCAACTGCACCTGTGTAAGCAGTATGATAAATTACAGAACTGTTAGATGGGATGATTGTTTCGTAATTAAATATAAATATTATATAACCATAAGAAGAATAATGAGAAACTATGTTGGAAATTCAGAGGGGGGCTGAGCTTAGCTGAAATCTATGTATACAATAGAACAATATAAGTTTAACAATTAACATGAAAGTTATATAACGATAGAGTATAAAACATGATCATTTTGGATGTATGGTCGGAATCAGATTTGGGTAATACCCCGATTCCCAGAGCTCTTAAATAAAAAGCACCGCATATAATCCCTACGTGATTATGTTTTTGAACGCTAACACAGGGCTTGGTACATAGGTGAGTTCTGGTACTCAGGAGTTAAAGACCAGCCAGACCTGTCTGTCATGGCAGCTTTTGTCCAGCAGCAATCCTTGGATACACAGAAATTTGGAAGTGGAATCCAAATTTTGGCCATGGATACCTGGAAAAAATGGACAGTTCTTTTCCATACAAAGGAAAGCCCAGAGCCTCAGTGTTTCAGGGGCAGATGGGAGTGGCCTTCCACATTCCAAGGTCAGCCAGACTGTTCAGGTGACCCCTGGGAGACCAAGGCAGCCATATCTGTTTCATGTACCCTTGCCTCCGCATGGCCCTGCAGTGTCACAATGGCTCCTGGCTTCCATGAGGCCTTGGAGTTCCATAATGGTTCTCTGCTTCCATGATGCCCTCAGGTGTCATAATGGCCCCTTGATTACAAAAGTCCTTAAGCATCTTAATGGTCTCCAGGTTTCCACAAGGACCCACAGTGCCATAATGGGCTTTGAGTTCCATGAAGTCCCGCGGTGTCCAATGGTCCCTTGGTTCCATTGGGGCCAGTAGCGCAACAATTCCCTTGGTTCCACAAGTTTCCATAGTGTTACAATGGCCCCTTCCTTCCATGAGGCCCTGCAGGGTCACAATGTTCCTTTGGTTCCATGGGGCCCCACAGTGTCACAATGGTCTCTGTGATTCTATGGGGCCTTGCAATGTCACAGTGCTCTCCATGGATCCACGGTGCCCTGCAGGATCACAATGGCCATTTGGCTCCACGAGGCCCTGAAATGCAGCAATGGCCTCTTGGTTCCACAAAGCCCCGCTGCTTTTCACTGGCCCCTTGGGACCATGCGGCCCAACTGGGCCACACGTTCTTGGTTCAGAGAAAACAGAAAGATGTTCTTAGTTCCACCAAGCCCCACAGTGTTACAGTGGCCCCTTGGATCCATGGTATCCTGCAGGCTCTCACTGTTCCCCTTGGTTCCACAAGTTCCTACAGTGGAACAAGTTCCACAAGAGCCTGCAGTGTCACCATGGCCTATTGGTTCCACAATGCTCTGCATTTTCACAATGGTCTCCATAGGAAGGAAACAAGTGAGCCCCAGTGGTGCAGGATCAGGTGAGAGGCAGACACCAGAGGCCAAGTCTAGCCAGACTTGACTGTATGGGCAGATTTTGTCTGGGAGTCACCCTTGGATATAGAGAATTTTAGACACAGAATCCCAATTTTGGCCATGGGCATCTAGACAAGAAAGACAGTTCTTTTTCATATGAATAAAAGCACAGAGCCCCAGTGCTTCACGGTCAGATGGGAAGTAACCCTTGACATGTGAAATTCAGTGGGACCTGTCAGACAGACCCCAGGAGTCCAAACCAGGCAGACTTGCTCCATGTTCCATTGACTTCATTGATGCCCACACTGTCACAGTGTAATCCTTGATTCTATGAGGTCTTGCAATGTCACAATGGCTTCTTGGTTTCATGAGACCCAACAGAGTCACAGGGGTCCCTGGGCTCCAAGCAGCCCTGCTGTGTCACAATGGCTCCTTGTTTCTATGGGCCCCACTGTTTGATCATTGACCCTTGCTTCTATAGAGGCCCCTGAGTTCCAGAATGGTCTCCTTGATTCCAGGAGGTTCCGTAGTCTCACCATAGTTTCCTTGGATCTCCATTGTGACAACTGACCCATGGTTCCATGAGGTTCCATAGTGTCACCATGGTCGCTGTCAGAGGCTAGATGAGATCAATGTCCGGAGACACCTTGGGATGCTCAGAATGCCTGTGTGGGGCCAGGGCTGGGTCAGGCCTTGGTTTGTGGTGGATCAGAGCCCCGTCCCCAGCAGTGGCCTGGCAGAGCCATCAATCACATAGCAAATGCTGTGCTAACCCCACTCTGATTGGCTGAGCTGTCAATCAATCACACACTAGCAGCTGGTCTACCCTGGGTTTGACTGGACAAGCAACTGGCAGTCCCACCCCAGGGGTGGGCCCATGAAGGCCCAGGGAGTTAAAGCCAGAGCATGAGGCCAGCCCATGGCGTGGATCCTGTCTTCTCTTGGGGTTTCTGTGTTCGCGATGCTGGAACCCAAGTAGCTGGTACGTATGTGCGTGTTGTTCTATAGATCTTCTGTCTTTCTGTTGTTCTCTATTTTTTCTCCTTCTAATCCTACTTACCTGGAACATTTTTGGTAACTTCACAAGTTAAGGGTTAAAGGTTTTTAGGTTAAATGTGTGGGAATCCAGGGCACAGGGAATATTTCTCTGTCTGCTCTGAGGTATCCTGACCCCCAGAGAAACACTGCCTTTAACCTTCCCCCATGGAGAGCACTTCCAGGACTTTGAGACAGATTAGAGTTTACCAAAGTCTGAAAAAGATTAGAGGGTAGTATAGTATGTCACTTGGGTGCGAAATTTAGGTTTTGGGACTTTTAATATGATGTAGATAGGAAGCAAGTTGGAGGAATTTGGATGTAGTCCCTGTCTTCTTCTTCTTCATCATCTACTCCATTTTCTTCAGTGTTGGTGGCACAGGGTGATTGATCAAGGAAAGCAGAATGTAGAGGTTATGTGGACAGTCAAGGAATTAATTATGTGTAGATAAGTAGAAATAATGTATGTTTAAAGAGTTAATTGGTTGAGAAAACTTTAAAAGACCTTGAAACTGTACATTTTAGAGCCATTTTGAGGTATTTGTCCTATGTGCTGAGCCTGGTGTGCACAGCATGCAAAACTTTAGAGAAGTTAACATTAAACAAGAAGCTGAAGACCAAAAAAGTCTGATGCATCTCTTTTTACCTGGCACAGAACTGCAACAGGAGGGTTTCTCACATCCAGAGAGCCCAGGATAAAACAAACATCAATAAATGGCACCTTGACAATATTTATTATAGGATGTTTTTTCCATAAAGTTGTTTAATGAAGAGTGTTGTCTTATTAATAGCTAATCATGTGAAATGTGTTGATTAAATGAACAATGAGGTCCACCTCTAGCAAACTAAGGTATAAAAGAAGAGGATTGGAAAAAGGGTGGCTTTTAGACCTTAGACTTGTGATCTGAATCTGTGTTATCTCTGATTGAATGGTGATATTTTGGGATCTGTGGGGTCTATTGGGGCTCCCTTCTAAAGCTCGAGACCCATCAGGAGCTTCTCTAATAAACTTTGCCTGAAGCTCCCACTGTGCCCGTTACAGGAACCCCTGTGAGTTTCTGGGACATCCTGGATCTTTGGCAGCCTGGGGACTCCTGGGATGTCACCGTGGAGCCGCCATGAGTGCCTGTGACAGATCAGTGCCTTTGCAGCCCAAGGTCCCCTGAGATGACACCATGGAATGGCTGTGACTGCCTCTGACCGCAAGACTCTTTGCCATGCCCAGAAAGCCCTGGGAGGTGTCCATGGAGCCCCCGTCTCTGCCTCTGATATTCCAGCTCTGGAACAGCCTGGAGACTCTTGGAAAGTCCCCATGGAACCCCTCTGAGGGCCTGTGACAAATCTGATCCTTAGCAGGCAACCATCACCAGCCCCCTGTTGCTATGGTCAGTTTCCATGGCAACCATCACCAGCTCCCTGTTGCTATGCTCAGTCAATTGGCAGCTCCATGGAGACCCCATGCCAGGGGTGGTTTCCATGGACACCAGCTCAGGCCTGCAGCCACAGCCCATTGCCGTGGCAACCACTGGCAACCCCCATCCCAGGCTCATGGGATCCCAGAACCACAGAATTGGCTGAGCTGGGAGGGACCCATCAGAATCCTCCAGTCCAACTGCTGGCCCTGCACAGGACACCCCAACAATGCCAGCCTGGGCCTGGCAGCGCTGTCCAAACGCTGCTGAAGCTCAGAGAGCCCTGGAGCTGGGACCCTTCCCTGGGGAGCCTTGGCAGGGCCCCAGCAGCCTCTGGGCAAAAACCTTTTCTTGACATCCAACCTGAGCCTGCCCTGACTCAGCTGCAGCCATTCCCTTCACTCCTGTCTCTGGGCACCAGAGGGAAGAGGTTCCCACAGCCCCAGCCAGGAACCCGTTTCCAAGGCTGTTGCCATGGCCACCAGGGCTGGGACCAGCTGGGATGCTCGGTTTCCACGGGCCGGGGTTCAGGAATGAGATTCGCCATATTCCTGCTCCGGCTAAAACCACGCTGCCACTCGCTGCTCTCCTGACTCCCATGGAAAGTACAAAATGCAAAGATCCCAGGCTGGGATAAGAACAATTTATTGGGAACAGCAATGAGATAAGGAACAAATGGAACAGAAACAATATTGACAACAGAAGGGATAAATAAAACTGTTTACAGGAAAAACTAAAACAGAACTCACTGGGTCTTCCTGGCCACAATTTCCCCTTCCTGGAAAGGACACCCTTCTTCTCAGGGAGAGAGAGAGTCCCTTTCCTGCCCCTGGCAATGATCTGAGGTGGGAGTGAATGTAATGACACGTCCATGGCCAGACCCTCATGTTTTTCAATGCCACATCATGTCACTGGGAGGGGCAGGACAAGGGACAGGTGTCTTCCCCACATAGATCACAGGGAAAATGGATCACCAGAGGTCTTCACAACATGGATCCTCTAATGATGGATGAAGTTGGGGCAGTGCACAAAAATCCTCCTGCACTTGGCGCACCAGCAGGCCTTCCCTTACTGGTACTTCCATTGGTGACTGGTCAAGGCAGAGCTCTGGGTAACACTCTTCACACACTGGGGACACTCGTATGGCTGCTGCCCAGTGTGGATGAGCTGGTGGGTGACGAGGTTGGAGTTGTGCTTGAAGCCCTTCCCGCATTCAGGGCAGTGGAAGGGCCTCTCCCCAGTATGAATCTGCTGGGGGCAGAGATCGGACCTGATCCAAAACCTCTTCTGACACTCAGGACACTCATAAGGCTTCTCCACAGTGTGTATACGTTGGTGGGTGAGGAGGTGGGAGCTGCAGCTGAAGCCCTTCCCACATTCCCCACACTCGTAGGGCCATTCCCCAGTGTGGATCATCTAGTGGCTGATCAGGGTGCCGCTCTGCCTGAAGCTCTTCCCACACTCCAAGCACTTGTAGGGCTTCTCCCCATGATGAAGCTGCTCATGGAGCACCAGCTCTGAGCTCTGGCTGAAACTCTGTCCACCTTCCTGGCACAGGGTGGGTCTTTCCTCCTCAGAGTGCCCTGGGCTGGGTTTGGAGGCCCTCCTCCTGTGGGATCTCTGGGGATTTTCCTCCGTAGTGGAATTCTGCACTGTGGAGTCACTCAAAATGGCCTCTTCCACAAGGTTTTTCCATGGAGATTTTTCCTCCCTGGTCTCCATCCTCAGCTCCTTGTCTGGGGGAGGAAGGACAAGGAGAGGATGGGATTTGCCTCCGTGCCAGAGGGAAGGGGAAGAAGATTCCCCCAGTGCATCCCTGGCAGGATGGGATTGGCAGCAGGGCTGTCCTGCAACCACGGGCTGTGCTGGACTTGGAGATGGAGCAGGAGAGAGGGGGAAAGGGGCACTGACTTCCTCCTCACCTGCCTGGGTGTCCTGAGGCATCTTCCTTTTCCTCGCAGCCTCTTCCATCCAATCAAGGTTTGGGAATGGAAAATCCTGTTTTGGGAGAAAAACAAGGGATGAGAACATTGATTTTTATACTGGTTTGAAGGCAAACCTGGGGGAGAGTCTAAACCAGAATAACAATTTAAAAATAAAATGAAGATCAAGGCAATGATACAGAAATGCTGCCTTAAACTGACAGAGTCAGAATATAACCTGACACCCTGCTGGTCGGGGTGGTGGCAGCAGTCCCATTAAATGGTGGCTGCTGTCCTTTTGGAGTTATGAATGTGATTCTATCGAAGCAGTGATCCTGTAGAAGGGTCTGGTCTTCCTCTGAAGGTCCAGTGGTGGTTATGGACCTCTTGTCCTCTGGGAATCCAGTCGGCAAGCTGCTCCTTGGGTTGCAAGCCTCAGCTTATATCCAGGTAGGAATGCTTGCCTCCTCCCCATGGGCGGGACATCCCACAATGGGATGATGGAGTTTTATCAGTCCTGAAGTGACACTCAATGGCCCGTTAGCAGAAGATTTCTCCCCTGGTGGGCGTTATTAGGGGTGAATCATGGAAGGGATAAAGAACACTGCCTTGCCTGTTTATAGCAGTTGATGAAGATGGGGATTGAAAACATGCATTTGGTTACATCTTACATTGCAACCTGAAACAGTGGGGTAATTTCTGCTCAGGGGGTGAACACCATCCCCCTTACCCAAAGTGGCTCAGGTGTAAAACCCCCACCCTGGGAAGGCCACACACACAGAGGACAATATCACACTTGTCCTGCTCCAGGGGATGTCTCTGTCCCTGTCTCTCCCTTGCCTGCCCCCATTTTCTCTTTCACAGACTGGGGGGCTTTGCCAAATGTCAGAATAATTTGTCTCTTTGTCTCTGTCACCTTTGTGAACACCTACACAGAGCTTTACCTTCCTTTCATTATCTAAATTCGGCCAAATTTCCACATTTCTTTTCTCAGAATGTGTCAGCAGCTGAGCTGGAGCTGTGCAGGACTAATGGAACTTGGAATTGCCACATATTTCCTTCCTTTGTCAGTTTATTAAAGTTTGGGGGTTTTTTCGCATTTCCAGAAAAAGTGTCCTGTGGGAAGAGCAAATTCAAGGCATTTTTTAAGGGTTAAATTTGATTTCTGACCAGAAACAACTTTTAATTTTCCAGTTCCCAGAGGATGCTCAAGGGGTCTGTGAGCCTCTCACACAGGGAGATGCTTGGAAGGGGTGGGAGGGAGTTTTCCCTGTCCCTGTCACCCCAGGTCATTCCCCAGGCATTTGTCCCTGTCCCTGCCACCCCAGGTGCTTCTCCAGGCATTTTTCCCTGTCCCTGCCACCCCAGGCCATTCCCCAGGGGATCTCTGTTATTCTCACCCCAGGGAATATGCCTAGGGGGTCTCCCTCCCTTTCACCCCTGTTCCAGGGGGTGCTCAGGGCAGTCTCTGTCCCTCTCAGCCCAGGGGATGCTCAGGGGTCCCTGTCCCCTCACCCTGGGGGATGCTCAAGGGGTCTCCATCCCTCTGGCCTCAGGCAATGCCTGTGCAGGGCTGGGGACCAGGGGCTCTGTGTCCCTCTCACCGCTGAGGGTGCTTGGGCCTGGGGGGGCTCTCCGACTTTCTCACATCTGGGGTGGCCGAGGGGGTCTCTGTCCCTCTCAGCCCTGCTGTGACCCCACCCAAACATCTTCAGGGTCAGAGGGAAAGAGACACCCCCAAACCCCAAAAAGGGCTGAACCTGGGATTTGGTTTGGGGCTGAGGATTTAGGAAGGGGCTGGAACTGAGGCTGTGTTGGAGTTGGGGCTGAGATTTGGATTAGAGCTTGGATTGGGGTTAAGGCTAGACATGGGATTGGCTTTAGGGCTCAGACTGGGATTTTGTCTGGGGCTAGACGAGTCTGGGATGGGGCTGAGAATAAATACAGAACTGTGAGTGTGTCTAAACATGGTTTGAGATTGAGACCAGGATCAGGGTCAGGTTTGGGACTGAGCTCACCCACAGCGGGACAGGGGGGATGTCACGGTGGAATGGTTTGGGGAAAATTCTGGTTTGGGGGAAAAAACGGTGTGAATGCCTTGTGTTGGGGATTCCTCTTGCCCAAATCAATTTCTAAAAGTCACCTGATGTCTAAAAATCAAGAATGAATAAAAAAAAGACGCCAGGAGTTTCCCATTTCCAGTCTCATCCCTCTCAGGTTCTGGTGGTCCCCCATCTCAGGGCTGGTGGGGATCCCAGGGGTCCTGGGTAATGAGCTTTAATTGTTCTTATCCTAGGCAAGCTATTACAGCTCCAGAGCTCAGCTCCAAGGGGACCGAGTGCCAGAGGCCAGCTCACTCAGACCAAGGCCACGGGTCAGCCCCTAGCAAGCAGGGGGATATTCAGCTCTTATAGTGATTAGCCAGCTCTTATGATTTCAGCTTTGCTTGCTAGTTAGCTTGCCCTTGGCTTGAGGCTCCAGCAGACGGCAGAGAGAAGAGAAGGAGAAGACGCCGGATGTTCCACGAGTATGGCTTTATTGGAGGGGTTCGTGAAGGGTCTCAGCTCTTCTTCTTCTGAGTTAGTAGGGGTACAGTATGCTACTTTTATACCCTTGGCCCGGTTCCAATCTTGACCAATGGCAAAAGGTTAGAGGGACCATAAATGGGCAATAGTAGGGTTAATAAGATATTGCCTTACATGGTTATAGGGATAGATTATAGGGCGGATATAGTCCCTGGAGTCAGGAAGCTTCTGTGCTGCTGTATCAGCATTTCTATTATTCAGATTCTCCACGGGGCCCTGGCTAGACTTGTAGGTTTCACTACACTGGGGATCCCCCCTCTCCAGGGTACTACTTATGGATTCTGGGAGGTTTTGGCGTCCCAGGGTTCCCCTCTCATGCCTCCCCTCAATCCAGCCAGTTGGGGTTCCCCCTTCTTTCCACTACTCTGTACTGGTTTAGGGCAAATTTGTTTGAAAACCTCCACAAGGAGTTACCTCTACAAAGCAGATTCTAGTAGCCCAACCCCCAGCCAGTTTGGGAAAATATTTCCTTGGGGAAAATTTCAAAAACCCTGTTTATTTTACAGGCAAAGCATTCACCAGCCAAGCAAATGAACAATATTAAGCAATAAGACCTCGTGCCACTCAAAAAGAGATGAAAAACTCAGAAAGTCCTTCTGTTGGCGGTAGCTCAGCTCACTCAGTCTCTTATCAGTCTCTTACCAGTCCCTCCAGTGCTGGAAATGCCACGGCCCAGGCTTGGCCAGGTGGGCCACAGGTGCGAGGTGCCGGTGGTGTTCTGGGTGTTCAGTCCAGAGCAGATTTAAACAGCTCCAAAGAAAAAGAAAAATCACAGTCCAGGGAACTTCTCTGCCTCAGCGAGCTATAAACTAACTAAAAGCAAAGGAGAGCTCCATCCCGCTGTCTGTCTGTCCATCCTGTCCGTCCAGGAGCTGAAATGTGGAGGAGTGAGTGCAGTGTATGAAAACAAACTGCAGATTCTTCCTCTTCCCCTTTGCTTTCAGAACCAGCCTTAAAGGTGCAGAACTCATTTCTGGGCTAAACATACCGATGGGGATACGAGCATCATGAAGTCACTCCAGGATACGCCCCTGCCAGGGTCAGGAGGTCCCGTCCCCACCTCATCTCCGGGCTGCCGAGGGTCCCCCAGCTGAGGTATCGCCCCTTCCACTCTCTCTGCGCCAAGGGTCCCCCCGTTCCACAGTCCTGGCTCTCACGGGGATCCCCAAAACCAATGTCCTGCCCCATCAGTACCGGGCCATCCCCGCGTGGACTCCTGTGGACCCTCTGAGGGGCGATCGAGGCTCCTCTCCCCCCAAAATAGCTCCTCTTAGGGAGCCTGGAGATATCCGGGGCTCAAGTCCAGGATCTGCCGGCTCCGAACACTCCAAAAAATCCTCCCGGAGACCCCTGACTGGAGTTATTTGGGAATGTAGCTACTTGAGCTGAGCTTCTTGCAGGACGTACAGGAACCTTGTGTTCCTCACCATGGGGTGAATGAACCTTGTCAGTCTCACTGGTAACATTTGCTCCCTTTCCTCCAGTGATTTTAACAAACTTTTCAAGGAAGGAAAACAAATTATTTTCTCTATACTCTGGACCCACAACAGCCATTTTCCTCATCAGTTCTCCCATAAGTTCCCCAGGAGGAAGGAGGGACTGCATCAAAGTTTCCAAGAATTCTTCCAGAAAGAAACACAACCTTCTCAGTGGAGGGAACCATGAAGCAATCAAAGGCACTTGGAGTTGGAGAACAGTGCCCTGAACTCACTGTGCCAAAATAATCTTGCAATATGATTAAGAAAATTGTTGGAGAGTTGCCTCTGCCCCAATTAAGGTGCAAACGAGACCAAATCCAAAGTGGATTTTATTGAACAATAAATGTGAGGTAGAGAGAAAGATGGAAAGAAAGAGAAAAGGGGGGACAGCAAGGGAGTGACAGGGACAGAGATGTCCCCTGGAGCAGGGCAAGTGTGACATTGTCCCCTGTGTGTGTGGCCTGCCCGTGGTAGGAGTTTTACACCTGAGCCAGTTTGGGTAAGGGGGATGGTGTTCACCCCCTGAGCAGAAATTACCCCACTGTTTCAGGTTGCAATGTAAGATGTAACCAAATGCATGTTTTCAATCCCCATCTTCATCAACTGCTATAAACAGGCAAGGCAGTGTTCTTTAACCCTGCCATGATTCACCCCTGATAACGCCCTCCGGGGGAGAAATCTTCTGTGAATGGGCCATTGTGTGTCACTTCAGGACTGATAAAATTCCATCATCCCATTGTGGGATGTCCCGCCCATGGGGAGGAGCCAAGCATTCCTACCTGGATATAAGCTGAGGCTTGCAACCCAAGGAGCAGCTTGCCGACTGGATTCCCAGAGGACAAGAGGTTCATAACCAGCACTGCACCTCCCAAGGAAGCCCAGACCCTTCTATAGGATCACTGCTCTGACAGAATCATGTTTATCACTCCAACCGAACTGCAGCCACCATTTAATGGGACTGCTGCCACCACCCTGAACAAGAGGGTGTCAGCTTATGTCCTGACTCTGCCGTTTAAGGCAGCGTTTCTGTATCATTGCCTTCATCTAAATTTTCTTATGAAATTGTTATTCTGGCTTAGACTCTCCCCCAGGTTTGCCTTCAAACCAGTACAAAAGACAATGTACTCACCGCTTGTCTTCTTCCCAAACCAGTATTTCCCATTCCCAAATCTTGATTGGATGGAGGAGGAGGCTGTGAAGAAGAGAAAGGAGCCCTGGGATACCCGAGCAGGTGAGGAGGAAGTCAGTGCCCCTTTTCATTTCTCTCCTGCTCCACCTCCTAGCCCAGCACGGCCTCTGGCTGCAGGACAGCCCTGCTGGCAACCTTGTCCTGCCGGAGATGCACTGGGCGGATCTCCTTCCTCCTCCCTCTGGCATGGAGGCAAATCCCATTGTGTCCTTGTCCTTCCTTCCCCAGAAAAGAAGCTGATGATGGAGACAAGGGAGGAAAAATCTCCATGGCAGAATGCCGTGGAAGAGGTCGTTTTGAGCAACTCTAGTGCACAGGAATCCAATGGGGAGGAAAAGTCCCAGAGATCCCACAGGAGGAGGGCTAGCTCTAAACCCAGCCCAGATTGCTCTGAGGAAGAAAGACCCACTCTGAGCCAGGAAAGTGGACAGAGCTTCAGCCAGAGTACGGAACAGGTGATGCATGAGCAGCTTCATGATGGGGAGAAGCCCTACAAGTGCTTGGAGTGTGGGAAGAGCTAAGATCGAGCACCACCCTGATCAGCCACCAGATGATACACAATGGGGAATGGTGCTACAAGTGTGGGGAGTGTGGGAAGGGCTTCAGCTTTAACTCCCAGCTCATCACCCACCAACACATCGACATTGGGGAGAGGCCCTACGAGTGTCCCAAATGTCAGAAGAGGTTTCAGACCAGTTCAAATTACCTCTGCCACCAGCAGATTCACACCGAGGAGAGGCCCTTCTGCTGCCATGAGTATGGGAAGGGCTTTAAGCACAACTCCCACCTCATCATCCACCAACGCATCCACACCGGGGAGAAGCCCTATGAGTGCCCCAACCATGGGAAGAGGTTCCAGACCAGCACAAATCTCCTCCTGCATGAGCAGAGTCACACCCAGGAGAGGCCCTTCTGCTGCCCTGACTGCTGGAAGGGCTTCAAGAAAAAATTCACCATTATTACCCACTGGCATATCCACACTAGGGAGAGGCCCTACGAGTTCTCCACATCATGGGAAGAGCTTCTTCATGAGCTTGGACTTGACCAGACACCAATGGAGTCAGCAGTAAGGGAAGTTCTGTGAGTGCCCCAGCTGCAGGAAGAGCTTCATGCCCAGCTGCAGCTTCTTTCGCCATTGGAGGTCCCACATCAGGAAGAGCCCTGGGGATCCATTTTCCCTGTGATCCATGCTGGGAAGATAACTGTCCCTTTTCCTGCCCCTCCCAATGACATGTGGCATTGAAAAACATGAGGCTCTGGCCATGGACGTGTCATTACATTCACTCCCACCTCTGGTCACTGCCAGGGGCAGGAAAGGGACTAGCTCTCTCTCTCTCTCTCTCTCCCTGAGGAGAAGGGTGTCCTTTCCAGGAAGTGGAAATTGTGGCCAGACCCAGGGAGTTGTGTTTTAGTTTTCCCTGTAAACAGTTTTATTTATTCCTTCTGTTATCAATATTGTTTCTATTCTTGTTAGTTCCTGATCTCATTGCTGTTCCCAATAAATTGTTTTTATCCCAACCTGGGATCTTTGCCTTTTGTGCTTTCCATGGGAGGCGGGAGGGCAGTGAGGGCAGCGCAGTTTAAGTGGGAGGAGGAAATTGGGAAATCCCATTCTGGAACCCCGGCCTATTGGAATCAGAATCCCAATATTACCAGTTAGATTGTGCCTGGGCCAGTCTGAACCTTGCTGCTGGGCCAAAGGCAGCAACTGCGGTGTATCACCCCAGAGATACCTTGGCTTGCTGGAGATTGCAGCTGAGCACTGAACAAGTTCAGGCTTGTTAGGAACTCCGTTTACCTCAGGAGGAACGGCTTCAGGCAATGATGAAGAGAAAAAGGGATGGATTCTGCTGGAGGGTTATATCCAGAGGTTTATTCCAGGGTTACAGAGGTCTGAAGGTGAGCAACTGCTCCAACAGAATTTTCTGACCGCATGGCTCGATTCACCTTTTAAGCTCAGGGACAGGGGAAGGGGAGGGGACAGATGAGCACCAACCAGGTGGAAGGGGCAGGTTCTCAAGGGACGAGGGACGCCTAGACAGGCCAATGACCCCCAGGCCTGAGGGGCATCCTTTGAACTTGACCAGCCACACGACGCCTTGCTGGAATGCTAAGCCTGATTGACAGGACTCACTCAGCAAGGGGCGAGGGGGAAGGGAGAGGGGGGTATTGGCACACCTGGGGAAGGGACCCGGAAGCTTAAGACACACCGCAACACCGGCCCATGGAAACCGAGCATCCCAGCTGGTCTCAGCCCTGGTGGCCATGGCAACAGCCTTGGAAACGGGTTCCTGGCTGGGGCTGTGGGAACCTCTTCCTTCTGGTGCCCAGGGACAGGAGTGAAGGGAATGGCTGCAGCTGAGTCAGGGCAGGCTCAGGTTGGATGTCAGGAAAAGGTTTTGCCCAGAGGCTGCTGGGGCCCTGCCAAGGCTCCCCAGGGAAGGGTCCCAGCTCCAGGGCTCTCTGAGCTCCAGCAGTGTTTGGACAGAAATGCCAGGCCCAGGCTGGCATTGTTGGGGTGTCCTGTGC
Organism: Melospiza melodia melodia; assembly: GCF_035770615.1. Taxonomy (NCBI): domain Eukaryota; kingdom Metazoa; phylum Chordata; class Aves; order Passeriformes; family Passerellidae; genus Melospiza; species Melospiza melodia. The sequence goes on along the minus strand of NW_026948796.1, from coordinate 2,042,421 downwards.
AGGGCTAGCAGTTGGACTGGAGGATCCTGATGGGTGCCTCCCAGCTCAGCAAATTCTGTGGTTCTGGGATCCCATGAGCCTGGGATGGGACTGCCAATGGTTTCCATGGCAATGGGCTGTGGCTGCAGGCCTGAGCTGGTGTCCATAGCAACCACTCCAGGCATGGGGTCTCCATGGAGCTGCAGAGGGACTGAGCATAGCAACAGGGAGCTGGTGATGGTTGCCATGGAAACTGACCATAGCAACAGGGGGCTGGTGATGGTTGACATGGAAATGGACCATAGTAACAGGGGGCTGGTGATGGTTGCCTGCTAAGGATCAGATTTGTCACAGGCCCTCAGAGGGGTTCCATGGGGACTTTCCAAGAGTCTTCAGGCTGTTCCAGAGCTGGAATTTCACAGGCACAGACAGGGGCTCCATGGAGACCTCCCATGGCTTTCTGGGGATGGTAAAGAGGGTAAAGAGCCCTGTGGTCAGAGGCAGTCACAGCCATGGTGTCATCTCAGGGGACCTTAGGCTGCAAAGGCACCAATCTGTCACAGGCACTCACGGAGGCTCCACGGTGACATCCCAGGAGTCCCCAGGCTGCCAAAGATCCAGGATGTCCCAGACACTCACAGGGGTTCCTGTAACGGGCACAGTGGGAGCTTCAGGCAAAGTTTATTGGATAAGCTCCTGTTGGGTCTTGAGGTGCAAAAAGGAATCCAAATAGTCCCCACAGATGCCCAAACGTCACTGTTGAATAAGAGATGACAGACTCAGATCAGAAGGCTAAGGGCTGAAAGCCACCTGTTTTTTCAATCCTATTGTTATACCTTGCTTTTCTGTGGGTGGACCTCACTGGTCCTTTGATCAACACATTTCACATGATTGGCAATTAAGACAACACCCTTCAGCAAACAATTTTATGGAAAAAAGCTAACTTATAACAAACATTGTCAGCCAAGTGTTTCCTCAAAAATCCACTCCGATAACATCAGTTATTGATGTTTGGTTTATGTTGCGCCCTTCTGGGGGCTCCCTGGATGGGGGAAACCCTCCACTAGCAGTTCTGTGCCAGGTAAAAGGAGAAGCACAGGACTTTTTCAGTCTTCAGCTTCTTGTTTATTGTTATCTTATCTAAAGTTTGGATGGTGTGCATACCAGGCTTAGCACGCTGGACAGACACCTCAAAATGGCCCCAAAATGTACAGTTTCAAGCTCTTTTAACATTGTCTCATCCAATTAACTCTTAAAACCTACGTTTTTTCTACTTATCGACCAATAATTCATCCCTTGACTGTCCACATAACATCTGCACTGTGCTTTCCTTGACCAATCACCCTCTGCTACCAACAGTGTAGAAAATGGAGTAGATGAAGAAGACAGGGACTACACCCCAATTCCTCCATCTTGCTTCCTATCTACAACATACTAAAAATCCCAAAACCTAAATTTCTCACCCAAGTGACATACTATACTAACCTCTAATCTATTTCACACTTGGGTAAATTCTAATCTGTCTCAAAGTCTTGAGAGTCCTCTCCATGGGCGAAGGTTAAAGGCAGTGTTTCTCTGGGGGTCAGGATCCTTCAGAGCAGACAGAGAAATATACCCTCTACCCTGGATTCCCACACATTTAACCTAAAATCCTTTAACTTGAAATCTTTAAAGTTACCCAGAAATGTTCCAGGTAAATAGGATTAGAAAGAGAAGAAATAGAGAACAACAGAAAGACAGAAGATCTATAGAAAGATACACTCAGGGGTACCAACTGCTCGGGTTCCAGCATCGCTAACAGAGGAACTGCAGAAGACGGCAGGATGCAGACCATGGGCTGGCCTCATGCTCTGACTTTTAACCACCTGGGCCTTCATGGGCTGCCCCTGGTGTGGGACTGCCCGTTGCTTGTCCAATCAGACCCAGAGTAGCACTAGCTCTACTCTGTCGACAGCTGGGCCCATCAGAGTTGGGATAGTACTGCCTGGGTTGTGATTTCTTGACAGCTGGGCAATCAGAGCTATGTTAGCACCACCCCTGCTCTGTGATTGATAACTCTCCAAGGCCAGGGCTGGGGGCAGGACTCTCTCCCACCACAAACCAAGGCCTGACATGGCCCTGGCCCCACACAGGCATTCCAAGCATCCCAAGGTGTCTCGGGAAAATGATATCATCCAGCCTCTGACAGCGACCACAGTGACACTGTGGAACCTCATGGAACCATGGGTCATTTCTGAAAATGGAGATCCAAGTAAACTATGGTGAGACTGTGGAATCCAGGAATCATGGAATCAAGGAATCAAGGAGACCATTGTGCAAATCATGGGCCCTATAGAAGCAAGGGTCAATGATCAAAAGTGGGGCCCATAGAAACAAAGAGCCATTGTGGCACAGCAGGGCCACATGGAGCCAAGGGACCACTGTGATTTTGTTGGGCCTCATGAAACCAAGAAGCCATTGTGACGTTGCAAGACCTCATGGAATCAAGGAGATCATTGTGACAGTATGGGACTCCATGAAATCAGGGGAACATGGAACAGGTCTGCCTGGTTTGCCTCCTGGGGGCTGTTGGACAGGTCCCACTGAATTTGGTATGTCAACAGCCACTTCCCATCTGACCATGAAGCACTGAGACTCTGTGCTTTTCTTCCTGTGGGAAAGAACTATCTTTCTTGTCTAGGCTCACATGGCTGAAATGAGGATTCTACCTCTAAATATCCCTATATCCAAGGGTTACTCCCATATAAAATCTGCTAATACAGTCAAATCTAGCTAGACATGGCCTCTGGAGACTGCCTCTCATCTGCCCCTGCACCACTGGGGCTCGCTTGTTTCCTTCCTATGGAGGCCCTTGTGAAACTGCAGAGCATTGTGGAACCAATGGGCCATGGTGACACTGCAGGCCCTTGTGGAACCAAGGGGGTCATTGTGACATTGTGGGTACCAAGGATCCATAGGGCCACTGTGGCACTGTGGGGCCTCATGGACCCAAGGACATCTTCGTGGCTCTGTTGGACCACATGGTCCCAAGGGGCCAGTGTGAAGCAGCGGGGCTTTGTTGAACCAAGAGGCCATTGCTGCATTTCAGGGCCTTGTGGAGCCAAAGGGCTATTGTGATCCTGCAGGGCACCGTGGATCCGTGGAGAGCACTGTGACATTGCAAGGCCCCATGGAATCACAGAGAGTATTGTGACACTGTGGCACCCTACAGAACCAAGGGGCCACTGTGACCCTGCAGGGTCTCATGGAAGGAAGGGGCCATTATGACACTGTGGAAAGTTGTGGAAACAAGGGGATCATTGTTGCATTACTGGGCCCCAATGGAACCAAGGGGCCATGGTGACACAGAGGGGGTTCATGGAACAAATAGACCATTATGACACGGTGAAGCCTTGTGGAACCATGGAGACCATTAAGATCCTTAAGGACTTGTCTAACCAAGGGGCCATTATGACACCTGAGGACATCATGGAAGCAAGAGAACCATTGTGGCACTGCAGGGCCCTGTGGAAGGAAGGGAACATGAAATAGGTGTGGCTGCCTTGGCCTTCTAGGGGTCATCTGGCAAGTCTGGTTGACCTTGGAATGTGGAAGGCCACTCCCATCTGCCCTGAAACACTGGGGCTCTGGGTTTTCCTTTGTATGGAAAACAAATGTTCATCTTTTCCAGGTATCCTTGGTCAAAATTACCATTCCACCTCCAGATCTCTGTGTATCCAAGGATCACTGCCAGAAAAAAGCTGCCAGGACAGACAAGTCTGGCTGGTCTTTGACTCCTGAGGGGCAGCACTCACCTGTTTTCCAAACACTGGAAAGGGCTCTCTGCTTTTATTTTTATGGAAGAAAAATAACCCTCTTCTCCAGGCACAAATGTCTGAAATTAAGACTCCACATTCATAATTTCAAATATCTAAGGGTTGCTCCAAGCAAACCTGCCAGGACAGACAGGTTAGGCTTGCCTTGGCCTCTGGTGGTTGCTGTTCATCAGCTCCTGGAACATGGGGCCTCCATAGTTTCCTTCCTATGGAGACCAATGTGACATTGGGAGCCTTGTGAAATGAAGGGGCCATTGTGACAGTGCAGAGCACCATGGATCCAAGGGACCAATGTGACACTGTGGGGCCTCATGAAAGCAAGGACATCATTGTGGCTCTGTTGCGCCACATGGTCCCAGGGGCCCAGTGCAAATCAGCAATGTGAGAGTTAACCCAGCTGTAACTCAGAGTCAGCTAGATTTTACTTCGGAAGAACTGGGTGTGAGTTTCAAGTCATAGGAATCATTCATTTAACTTAGGGTGAGCTTGAGAGTTCCCCCATAAGCCTTTAGTGTTGTTATGCTAAGTTGTCCAAGTTCTACTCCCCTATTGGTTTATTGGTTATTTGTTTCTTATTGTTCTACTTTTCTAGCCCCAAGTGTCCATGTTGTTGCTTCCCCTTTGTCTCAGGTTTTAGGATCCTGCCCCTCATACTGTGATGGACTTTTCCATGTTTATTGTTTTTCACCCTGTTATTAAAGTTCCCTTTAAACAACACCATTGATCCTGCTCCTTTTCATTTTTGCCACCCTCACCCTGAAGTCAGGAGAACCAGAGAGGTTTGTCGCAGCCACCCTCACTGTGAGTTTTGGTGCCCAAACAGGGACCATGACACTTAGGGCTCCCTGTGTCAGCTGGGGTTAGCTGATGGATAGGCCAGTGCTCCCCGGGATTTTGGATTGTGCCAGGCCCAGCGGATTCATTGTTGCTTCGAGGGACTTTGCCCAGGATCTGCAGGGACAACAATGGTTTCACCTGCATAGGATTACAGGTGGGTTTGGGGAAGTGCAAGACATTTAATGCCCATTTTGCCACTGTGTATTTACAATATGCACCCATGTCCCAGAATTGATTTGGGGTGTTCTGGTGGCTCTTCCCCATAAGGCAGAGAAAGAGAAAAATGGGCAGCCAGATGTCCAAAGTAGAAAGAAGCATATATGGATGCTTTAATTCTCACTCATCATTGCATAATATTTTCAAATAATGAATTAAAATCAATCATGAGGTGGATCATTAAAAATTTTCCAGATTCCTCAGCTGACGAAATCAATACCACCGAATTTTGGGACTCAGTGGGATTAACATTGTACAACCTTTCAATCAAAAGGGACCCCATTGCACCCTGCATGCTCCCCATCTTCTGCACCATCCTTGAGACCCTTCGCCAGCAAGAAGTGTGTTGAAAACTCAATCTGTTGGTCATTCCTAACTTGGGACCTCCCCTCAAACCTGCCTTTCTCAGACCTTCCACAATGGTACAAGATGGCAATGGCCATGCAGTCTTGGAATGGTACAAGATGGCAATGGCGGTCTTGGAGCAACATGCCCTGGAGACTCAGGATGGAAGGAGCCCTAATGTGGCTTGGGAGCTAGACAATCCTCCCTCCATCTTGGCTCCCCCACTTCTTGCTACCACAACCTTCTCTTCCGCTCTGAACAAACCTCCAGACTCCAACCCCATAATGGCGGGTCATGCCCCCACTGTCAATCATCCTCTCCACTTCGGGCCATGCCTCCAGTTAAGGAAAAAGACTGGCAAATAGTCTCGAAACTCCTCGTTGCCCCCATATGAAAGAAGGGGGCAGAATCCCAGCTATCAGCCATTGGTTTACAAGAAAATCAAGGATATGTGTAGGGCAGCTAAAGACCACAGGAAGGACTTACCTTGTTTTAATGGCCTAATGAGGGCCATGTTTACAGCACGTCTTAGGATCTTTAAATCCTAAGATTTAAAATGTATTATGACCATGTTGCTATCACCTACAGAAAACACCCTGTGGGAAGGTGGACGGAAGTGTACATGTTGGAGGATTTTGTTCAGACATGGCTTGAAGTAAAAAAGGCTATGAACATATACAGATGGTTGAAAAGTAAAAGGCAGCTTTAAGCAGAAAGTTCTCAGGCTTGTTTTCCTGTAAGCAGCAAGTTCTCAGGCTTGTTCCTTTAACAACAGGAAACACCTTGTCCTTGAGTAGTGATGATAAAGCATGGTGACAAACATGGAGGCCTTGAGAATGATAAATAAGTCAACAACAGGATGAGAAAAACAAATGTTAGTCTCAACAAGAAACCACAGATATTGACAACAAAAGGAGGGGTTGGTGTGTAATCTGTAGCCAATAATGAGCTCGGGTTTTGCAATATGTATGAACTTAATTAACACTACTATAAAAGTGTGTAAGCTGGATCAATAAATCGGAGTTCAATGCTGATCAATAAGGATGTGGTCGACTCCCTTTGCTTCCTCAAATGGTGACACCCGATCGTGATTTTACGACGCACCACAGAGGGGAGAAGACACGGCTCGGGTTCTGAAGCAGCCGGAACGGCAGATAAGCGCAGAGAGAGAAAAAAGTGGATAAAAAAAAGGCTGAGATGCGCCGTGCTCTGGGTGTCGTATAGACGAGCCTGGCCAATACATGCTGCACGGACCTTGAAGAGCTGCAATCAGCGCTGATGATTTTGGTATGGAAAGGCAAACAGCATATGATTTATTTACTGCCTTTTTACAAAAAAGGCAGGTTAAGGGGATAGATTTGCAGAAGGATTTACCAGGGCTTTTGACTTGCGGTTATGATAGGGGAGTTTTTATTAACCCCCATACGGTTCACGAGTAAACGGAGTGGCGTAAATTCGGTGATTTATTATGGGAGGCTACTTTAGAGGGTGATAAAACTGCCAAGAAATTAGGTAAATTATGGAGGGTGGTTCACAATGAGATGTTAAAACTTCAGGCTGAGAAAAAGGCTGCCCAGCAGGCTAACGCCACTCATGGGCGTAAAAAAGATTACGATCAGGACAGGGGATATGATCAGGACAGGGGATTACCATTAGCCCCCGCAATGAGGACGGTCTTATTACCTGCTTCGCCACCCTCCTCTGCTTCAAGCAAGGCTACACAGAGCACTTGTGAGGCTTCCACACCCCCTGAACAACACGAACTATGGCCAAGACCACCTGATAATCTCCCAAAAATCAATGAGCCGATCTCTGGGGTGGAAAACGACCTAGCGGGGGCTATTGCAAGGGAGCGGAGGTTGGCTTGGGCTAACCTCTCCAGAGACGCTATGAAAAAGGGGGATAAGGAAGTTATCAGAGCTGCTACCGAGCTGGCTTGTCCTGTTGTATTCCATCCACAGGAGGAAGGGGGCATGCAGGCTACTTTTACAGCCCTTGATTGGAAATTGCTGTCTCAGCTGAGGTCTACTGTTAGTCAGTTTGGAGTGAAAAGTGAGCCAGCCAAACAGATGTTAGATTATATTTTTGATACCAGCCTCCTTCTGGTGAATGATTGTCGTGGGATAGCTAAAGTGATTTTTATTCAACATCAGCAATTGTTATTTAATGCTAATTGGCAAGAGCTTGTGAATGAGTGTGTGGCGGTACAGAGGCAGCAGGGAGATCCTCTCCATGGCATAACTGTTAATGAGCTTATGGGCTTGGGACCTTTTCTTCGTACTGAGGCACAAGCTTTGCTAGGGCAAGAGAAATGCCGGGAGGCTGTGAGGTTGGTCAGGCTTGCTATAGAGAGGGTAAAAGAGCCAGGAGGGATACCCATGTATATGGGAATTAAGCAAGGGGTAGAAGAGTCATTTGGGTCATTTATTGATAAGGCTGCTGCTGCAATCGAAAGGGCTGGGGTACCAGAATATCTTAGGGAGGCATTACTCAAGGAGTGTGCTCTCCAAAATTGTAATTCTGCTACTAGGAGAGTGCTTAATACTCTGGGTGCTAATTGGACTATAGAGGAGGCATTAGAGCTTGGTGCCAACAGGAGCAGAAGCCTTTGTAGTAGATGCAATCAAACAATTAGGGCTAAGCTGAAAAGAACAGCCAAAGACCTCTCAAAATCAGGTGTTATCTGCTCTTGCACCACTTCAAATGTCAGCAGCACTTCCTCTGACAGCTAATTGGGGCCAAAAATGCCATTCCCACACCCACAATACGAGTGCCTGCAAGAAGAGACCGGGAAGCACGAACCGCAGTGACCACGCACTGGCTCAAGTCATTGCTGCAGCATCAGCACCCTTTCCTGTCTCCAACCCGACACCACAGGGAGCTTCGGCTTGGAACCGGCAGCTGCCGTAGGAGTTATGCTGATGACCCCGCACCCATGGAAAATCCCGACAGGGATTCACGGACCTATGTTATACAGGGTCAAGCTGGGTGCTTTGCTGTTCGAAGATCATCTGCGTTGGGATTATTTGTTTTGCTTGGCGTCATTGGTGTGGACTAAATGGTTGTAGTGCATACCCCTTTCCCACCACTCCAAATTAACAAAGGACTGAGAATTGCTCAGCTGGTGCCACTTGAGCCAAATGACTAAGGGATTACAGACTGTAAAAAGACAAGAGAGGGGGGAAGATGGTTTTGAATCCACCGGAGGACTTACCTTACTGACTTTGAACCTTTCTGAGAGACCCAAGAAAATGGTGGAAGTGGAACTTCAGGGACAGGAAGGATCATTTTCAGGCTTGCTCGATACTAGAGCAGATTCTAGCATTATTAGCCCTAGCCGTTTGCCTCCTCTCCGGGTTCACATGAATGAAAAACAGCTAACAGCTTTCTTACCGCCTACCATGCAATGCCTGATAAGGCAGGACATTATGGCTCAGTTGGGGGTGGTTTTAACCTTTTGGGGTAAAAGCCATTGCTTGGACCGTGGCTGGGGAACCTTATAGAGATACTAAGTGTGCTTTTAAATGCTTTTGCTTATTTTACCTTGTATTTTTAATTGTATTCAAGATATGGTCAGTAGAATGATAGAGAAAACTTGGCAGACTAACCTCCTTGTGCAAAAAAGAAAACGGGGAATTTGTTGGAGGATTTTGTTCAGACATGGCTTGAAGGAAAAAAGGCTATGAACATATACAGATGGTTGAAAAGTAAAAGGCAGCTTTAAGCAGAAAGTTCTCAGGCTTGTTTTCCTGTAAGCAGCAAGTTCTCAGGCTTGTTCCTTAACAACAGGAAACACCTTGTCCTTGAGTAGTGATGATAAAGCATGGTGACAAACATGGAGGCCTTGAGAATGATAAATAAGTCAACAACAGGATGAGAAAAACAAATGTTAGTCTCAACAAGAAACCACAGATATTGACAACAAAAGGAGGGGTTGGTGTGTAATCTGTAGCCAATAATGAGCTTGGGTTTTGCAATATGTATGAACTTAATTAACACTACTATAAAAGTGTGTAAGCTGGATCAATAAATCGGAGTTCAAAGCTGATCAATAAGGATGTGGTCGACTCCCTTCGCTTCATCATGTACACTAAATCAATTAATAGCAGACTATGCTAATAATGAGGCAAGGGCAGAACTGACCATCAACCATCTAGCTGGAGAAGGACAACACAGTCTACAAGATGATCAAGCAGCATGTACCTCCAGAGAAGTATTGGATGATTTCAAAGAGATAGCTTTGAAAGATTTAATCCAGGTATCGGATGGTAGCAGTCCCAATTTGGACTACTGTGGGTGGCTGCAGCTACAGCTTTAGGACAATTAGACCATCTTGGGTCCCTGTTAAGTAAGCAACCCAATGCTACGTCCCTCAAATTGAGTGGCCTGCTGTCAGACATAGAGACCACCAGACAGGACACCTTGCAGAACAGAGATAGAGTTTTTACTCTGGGCACATGGTCATGGCAGTGTAGACTCTGAGGGCATGTGATGCATGAACCTCTCCAGCCACAGCCAGTAAATCCACAAGGGCATTCAGGTGAAGGAAGGGTTCAAGAAGCTTCAAGTGGAAAACAAAGACTGGTTCAATAACCTCTTCCAATCCAAGTAATTGAAGAGTTGGATGATGTCTAGCTGAAAGAGGACTATTCATTCTCTTAGTGGTTGTTGTTGTTGTATTGTTAAATGTCCCATGTTTGTTTGGATGCTTTTAGAAAGTCTTACAAAATTCTTTCAGTTCCATCTTTGTTGTAAAAGAGAAAGGGGGAAGATACCCAACACAGGCTCCTCATGGAGCCTTGGAGGAGAGAATTGGCAGCCAGGATGGTACAACAACCTCTCAGAGACTCAGTGTGGGAAGGAAACACCTTAAAAGTACCTAAAAGTATTCTTAAATCAGTAAAGTACCTTAAAAACCTTGAGTACCTCAAGGCATTAATGAGCCCCACTGAGTATCAGTACAAAGCTCGCTAGGGACTCATTAAAGCAGATAATTGGAGCCATGATTGCAAAAACCACTCCCAGAGTCTGTATCAAAAGGGAAACACCGAGTACCTTAAAATACCTGGAGTACCCTGAGGAATTAATGAGCCCCACTGAGTACTGTTACTGACTAAGCCTCTCCAGGGACTAATTACAGCAGATAATTGGAGGCCAGGGTTGCACAAACCTCTCAGAGACTCCAAGGCAAAAGCAAAACCCAAAGTCCCTTGAAACACCTGCAGTCCCTGCAGGGAGCATGAAGGAGCCTCCAGGGCCATTCCTGAGCAAGGCTCCCCAGGGACTCCTTCCAGCAGGTCCTTGAGGCCACTAGGATGTGGACTAGTGGGGGATGCTGAGGGCAGGACAAGGGGCTAACAGTGCCCAGCCTGGCTGGGGCTGTGCCAGGAGGCCCCAGTGCCTCAGAAGAAGGTGTCTCCTCACAGCCCTTGGTGGCACAGACCCTGTTGTGGCCCAGGGCACCAAGGCTTGACTTCTCTTTGTCCCCATCTGTCATCACTGCCTCCAGTTCTCTGCTCTGCCTGGGGCCTGGGAACACTTTCTCTGTCGTGTCCCTCACTGGGACCCATTAAAGTCCAAGAAACTTTGGAGTTGGATTCTGAGTTGGAGTTCTGGAGAGGTTTCTTCAGCTCCCTCTCAGGGACTGATGTTCAGGGCCTGAGCACAAAGCCCCAGAGGCTCATTAATATAAGTCCTCATGCTGTGTCTGTGCTGCTGAGCTGGGCTGGGCTCCTGGCACAGAGGCAGCTCCTGGTAACCAAGCAAAGCTTCAAAAGCACATTTCTCTTGATGAGCAGCTCTTCTCTCAGCCCAGCAGGGCTGGGGCACTGCCTGCAGCCACCCCGGGCACAGCACAGAGGCACAGAAGCACAGAGACCTTCAATCAGTCAGGGCTGGGAAGGTGCTGCGAAGTGCCTGGGGCAGAATCACTGCCAGCCCTTGGCACAGGAACCTCTGGCTGCAGGACAATGCAGCTGCAGCTCCTGGAGCCATCTCCTCAAGCTGGAACATCCCAATGTCTACAGACCCTGTGAGTACATTCTCTGATTGTCTCTTGTGCAGAGCCGCCAGGGGTGCCCAGGGCTGTCCTGCAGAGCAGGGTCCTGCAGCCCAGGGCACTGTGCTGGGGCAGGGACTCTGCTGCCTGCCAGGGACAGCTCTCAGCCAGCCCTGGCAGCTGCTCCCAGAGCTGGGGGAAAAGATCTGGGTGAACAGAGACAGCTGCTAAGGCTTGGGATGGCTCTCATGGTGTGGTGAGGATGCTGCATTGTTCAGGACTGCTCCCAGCATAGCATTTAACTGCAGAACATTTCCAAGTAGATTATACAGGGAGCAGAGCAAGGCAGGAGCTGCATAAAAGGGAAAATCCTGCTTTTTTAAACTATTGGTCTGGGTGGCCTTGATCGGAAATTGCAAACAGATATTCATCTGTCAGTCCAGGATGAGAAAAAAAAATTTTTCTCAGATGTTGCTCAACGAGGCAGTGAGAGAAATCAGCACAGGGCCCCCTAGAAGCTGCATTAGTGTCGTTTATCCAGCGTCCTCAGGGTTGCTCTGATGTTGCCATCAGAGCCTGCAGAGCCAGAGCTGCCCCTGGGCAGTGCCTGAGCTGGCAGGGGTCTGCAGGGCAGAGCTGAGCCCCCAGGGCTGGGCTGGGCTCTGGCAGCACTGGCAGGGCCCAGCCCTGGTCACAGGGAAGCAGCTCATGGCAGGAACAGCTCCAGGCAGCAGAGCCCCGGGCAGGCAGTGGGGGGAAAGTGCCCCCAGACTGTGCTGGGATATTTAAAGTCCACTCCAAACCCAATTATTCCATGATTACTTTCTTTACAGATCCCCAAGCAAAGGCACGGGAAATGTCCAACAGCAGCTCCATCAGCCACTTCCTCCTCCTGGCATTGGCAGACACGCGGCAGCTGCAGCTCCTGCACTTCTGCCTCTTGCTGGGCATCTCCCTGGCTGCCCTTCTGGGCAACGGCCTCATCATCAGCGCCGTAGCCTGCGGCCACCACCTGCACACGCCCATGTTCTTCTTCCTGCTCAACCTGGCCCTCAGTGACCTGGGCTCCATCTGCACCACTGTCCCCAAAGCCATGCACAATTCCCTCTGGGACACCAGGAACATCTCCTACACTGGATGTGCTGCTCAGGTCTTTCTGGTTTTCTTCTTTCTTGGATCAGAATATTACCTCCTGACCTTTATGTGCTATGACCGCTATGTATCCATCTGCAAACCTCTGCACTACGAGACCCTCCTGGGCAGCAGAGCTTGTGCCCACATGGCAGCAGCTGCCTGGGCCAGTGCCTTTCTCACTGCTGTCATGCACACGGCCACTATATTTTCCCTGCCCCTGTGCCATGGCAATGCCCTGGGCCAATTCTTCTGTGAGGTACCCCAGATCCTCAAGCTCACCTGTTCACACTCAAACCTCAGGGAATTTGGGCTCCTTGGGTTTTCAATCTGTTTGGAATTGGGTTGTTTTGTGTTCATTGTTTTCTCTTATGTGCAGATATTCAGGGCTGTGCTGAGGATCCCCTCTGAGCAGGGACGGCACAAAGCCTTTTCCACCTGCCTCCCTCACCTGGCCGTGGTCTCTCTGTTCGTCAGCATGGCAGTGTTTGCCTACCTGAAGCCCCCCTCCATGTCCTCCCCATCCCTGGATCTGGCCCTGTCAGTTCTGTACTCGGTGGTGCCTCCAGTCCTGAACCCCCTCATCTACAGCCTGAGGAACCAGGAGCTCAAGGCTGCAGTGTGGAGACTGATGACTGGATGGTTTCAGGGACTTTAAACTGCTGGCCAATTTCGGCAAATACCTTATAATAAAATTTATATTTAAATCTTCTTGTTGGTTTGGTTTGTTGTTTTCCTTTGCTTCATTTTTTTTATCTTGTCCACAAAGAAATGTCATTTTTTGTGCCATTTCTCATTTTTATCTCGCCACATTCCCTGTGGCCACAGACTGTGTCAATGAGTGGCTGAACTCTTGGTGGCTTTAAAGGAACCAAAGGATGTCCCAGCAAAGTTTTCTGCAGATGCCCTTTCGTTGCCTTCTCTGGAGCTGCAGCAGCAATGTCTGTGTGCAGAGCTGGGAGCAGATGAGGGCTGGCCCAGCAGCTGTGCCCAGCAGCAGCAGCAGCACTTGGTGTTGCCAGTGCTGCTGCCATGGCCCTGCCCCGCTGCCCTGGTGGCCCTGGTGTTGCTGTAGGTCCTGAGTGCTCTTTGGGCCGGGCACAGCCCTGGGGGTGGCAGTGCCAGGGCTGCAGCAGGGACAGGCCATGTGCTGGGGCAGCACTGACGCCTCAGCCCAGGCCCTGGGGACTCCAGGCTCCTTGCCCAGGCTCTCTAAAGAACACGGCCAGGCCAATGCTCAGCACAGAAAACCCCCATGAGCAGCCCCAGGCTGGCCGTGGGCAGACTGGGGGCAAACAGCATGGCTGGGGCTCTGCAAGGGCCCTGGGGCAGATGGGAAGGAGCAGCAGAGCAGGGGCTGATCGATCCCCAGTGTGCAGGACAGCCCAGGGCAGCGTCCCAGAGTGTCCTCATGGAGCTGCCAACAACATCCCCCCCTGCAGCCCTGGCCTCTTCCCCAGCTCACACAGGTGCCCCAGCCTTGCAGGCACAGACACGGCAGCACTGGCTCAGCAGCCCCTGTTCGCATTGCACAGAGCAGGGGGAGCACCCTCATGCTGTTGCTGTCGGGAGATGGACCTGAGGGAGCACAAACGTCATCAGCCCCTGGGGCAAGCAAGGGCTGGGGGACACCAGGGAAACCACTCAGCTTTGTCCTGGCCTCTGCAGTCAACCAGAAAGTTTATTCCAGTCAGCTGGGAGTTTCATGTCACACTGCAGACGCTGCTGCTCACAACTAGGGCTGCCTGGCAGCCACCCGTAAACTGCCCTCAGCATTTCCTTTGCTTCACCTTTGCTTTCTCTCCTCTTCCCGGATCCAGATTCCTTCCTATTACCCATCCCCGTCCCCTCCCCTGCAAACAGCCCATCCCTGTTTGTCCTTTCCTCTCTGGCCCCACTCCCCATTGCAGTTCCTGACTTGGCACCATGGGAACGTCCCTTCGGGAGCAGGATCATCCTGCAAGTGCTGCAGGAATTGTCTGCAGGCTCCTGCAGTGCCTGGTGCTGCTCCCTTGCCAGAGGCACCCCAGGCCATGGTGCACATCTGGGCTGCTGTGTCTGGCTCTGGGGCTCCCTGTTCTTGGTAATGAGGAGGAGCTGCAGAGGCTCTGCAGGACTGACAGGATGAGCTTTGGGGCTGCCAGGAGAAGCTGAGGGACCTGGGCTGCTGGAGCTGCTGAAGAGGAGGCCCAGGGCTCATCTTGTGACTGCTTCAAGTGTTCTTTCAGAGAATCCAAGAATCAGCAAGGTTGGAAAAGACCTTGTAGATCATCAAGTCCAACCTGTGCCCTGACACCACCTTGTCTCCCCTGGGCCTCCTCTCCTCCAGGATAAAAAACCCCAGTAGCTCCCTCAGCCACTCCTCAAACCTCTTATGTTCCAGACACCTCCCCAGCCTTGTTACACTTCTCTGGACACACTCCAGCCCCTCCATGTCCTTCCTAATTTAGGGGGCCCAGAACTGGACTCAGCACTGCCGAAGCAGTGCCCAGTACAGGGGAAGAAACCCTGCCCTGCTCCTGCTGGCCACACCATTCCTGATCCGGGCTAGGAGCCATTGGCCTTCTTGGCCACCTGGGCACACTGCTGGCTCATGTCCAGCCTGCTGTTCCTCAGTCCCTGCAGGTCCGTTTCTGTCAGGCTGCTCTCCAGCCACTCTGTCCCCAGCCTGTAGGACTGCAGGGATTGTTGTGGCCAAAGTGCAGGACCCGGAACTTGGACTTGTTAAACCTCACCTTGTTGGATTTGGGCCCTGGATCCAGTCTGTCCAGGGCCCTGTGCAGAGCCCTCCTACCCTCCAGCAGGTCAACGATCCCAGGCAACTTGGTCTCACTACAGTTCCATGAGGCCCTCGAGTGTCCCAATGGTCTTCATGATTCCATGAGGCCTTCCACAGTCACAATGTCCCTTTGGTTCCATGGGACCCCTTGGTGTCACAAAGTCTCTTGGATCCTTGGGACCCACAGTGTCACAATTGTGCCATGGAACCCCCAAGGCCCTGCAGTGTCACAGTGGGTCCTTGGTTCCATGAGGTCTGGCAGTGCAGCAATGCTCTCCTTTGTTCCACAGTGGAACAATGGCCCCTTGGTTCCACAAGGCCCTGCATTGTAACTATGACATTTGTGGTTCCAGCAGGACCCAGCCTGTCATAATGGACTCCTTGCTTCTATTCAGCTGCACACGGCCCCTTGGCTCTGTGCTGCCATGTCGTACACAGTGTCACCATGGTCCTCTTGGTGCCACCAGTCCCGCAGTGTCACAATGGCCCTTTGCATCCCCACGGCCCTGCAGTGTCACAATCAACAGAGAATCAACCAGGCTGCAAACGACCTTGGAGAGCAGCAAGTCCAACCTGGGACCCAACACCACCTTATCACCCAGACCATGGCACTGAGTGCCACATCCAGTCTTTCCTGAAACACCTCCAGGGATGGTGACTCACCCACATCCCTGGGCAGCCCGTTTCAATGCCCAATCATCCTTTCTGCGAGGAATATTTCCTAATGTCCAGCCTAAAAGTCCCGTGGTGCAGCTGAAGGCTGTGTCCTTTTGTCCTCTCATTGTTCCCTGGGAAAAGAGACCGACCCCCACCTGGCTGCGCCCTCCTGTCAGGGAGTTGAAGAGAGTGATGAGGTCTCCCCTGAGCCTCCTCTTCTCCAGGATAAACAACCCCAGCTCCCTCAGCCACCTTTCACAGGACTTGTGTTCCAGATGCCTCCCCAGCCTTTTTGCCCTTCTCTGGACCTGCTCCCGCACGTCCATGTCCTTCCTAATTGAGGGGGCCCAGAACTGGACACAGCACTCGAGATTCTGCCCAACCAGTGCTGAGCACAGGGAAAGAATCACTGCCCTGCATCTGCTGGCCATACCATTCCTGATCCATAGGAGTGCCAGGGGCTGGATGAGGAAAATGGTGGAGAGGGGTGGAGACAGTTTTATTGATTGTCAGCCATGAAAAGTCTTGTTTTTCATATCTATTCAGACTGCATGAGAAGGTGCTGGGGATCAATATCAACTGGGGATTGCTGATATCAATCAATAAAGAAGAAAAGAAAAAAGGACAAAACAGTTCTCTCTGCATTGTTGTTAATACCATATATTGATTTTCAATATACTTCTGAAATGTTCCTAACTAACCATAGGACAATTGAAAACAAATTATTCCTAGGAGCTTTTCTTGTTCATGTGTTTTGAACAAATGTTTATGAGCGTTTGTCACTGAATTCTGAAGTGAAGAGCTAATGAAAGAAGAGGTCTCTTGATGAGTATAATTCAAAAGCAGCCTCCAGGTGGCTGAGGAGCCATCCCCATTAGAGCAGCAATCAACAGAAATGGGCACAGCTTTGTGGCTGCCCCAGCTTTGGCATGGGCCCTGGACCTGGAGCAGGAGCAGCTCTTGAGGGCCCCAAGGATGGGGCTCTTGTGCTGCCCTGGGCAGATGAGATGGCAACAGGGGCTGCAGAGCTCTCAGCACCTCAGCCTGAGGGGAGCAGGGCAGCCAGGGAGCCTCCTTTGGCTTTGGCCAAGCACCTTCCCCCATGGCTGGGGCTGCGTCCTGTGGCAGCTGCAGCTGCTGCTGTGCCCTTGCCAGGGGCTGAGGCCGTGGGGCAGTGCCCAGAGCAGCCTGGCCTGAGCAGAGCTGTGGGGCCAGAGCTGGCTGGGCTGGGCTGGGGAGAGGCCCTTGGTGCTGCCCAGAGCTCAGGGCAGCTGGCAGAGCTTGCAGGGAGCTGGGCTGGGCTCAGAGAGCCTGGCCCAGAAACCATCAGTGTCCATCTCAGCCTGGCTGAGAGTGCAGGGGCAGGACTCAGGCCAGGCCTTGTGGGACAGGGCCAGCACATGTGCAAGGCATTGAAAACCAGCAAGTGGCCCAGAGAGGACGCTGCTCTGTGTCCTTGGTGGCATCGACAGAGCAGAGAGGGGGTCCAGGATATTTGTCAGTGCCAGCCTCTGTGCCCAGCCTTTGGCAGCCCTGGCTGCTGAGGCTAGCTTTGCCCTGGGCTGAGTTTGGCTGTGGCTCAGCTCCATCCTCCTGTGGGGCTCAGGGCCAGTTCCTGGCCATGCCCAGCCCTGGCTGTCTCTCTGCTGGCCCAGAGACCGGCAGAGCCCGGGGCGGGGCTGTCTGTGCAGCCCCACAGGTGCCACGGGCTCTGCAGGAGCTGGCAGAGGCTGCCCAGCAGAGAGGCCATGGGGCACAGAGCCCCAAGGCTGCTGTGGGCACCATGGCACAGGGGCTGTTCCCAGCCGCAATGCTCCTGGCCTGGGCTGGGCCTGCACAGGGGCTGGGCCACCATGGCTTGGCCAGCACAGGGACCCAAAGGGGCCACACAGCCGCTGCTGGGGCTGACAGCAAGGCCAGGCACACACAAGCAATTGCTGAGCATGACCTGCGCTGGCCAGGCCTGACTGTGCCAAAGGCAGAGCTCAGCTGCCCTTGGGGGCTGCAGGAAGAGTCCCAAGCCCAAAGAGCCTCCATGGCTGTGCTGGAGACAAAGGCTGCAGGAGGGAAATGCAGGGCTGCTGTGGAATGGGGAGGGCATTGAATTCCAGCACACACCTCAGCTCTCTGATGATCCCGGCACCATGCTGGGCCCTGTTTCAGACTGGAGCAGAGCAGATGTTGATGGGACAGGAGCCCTATGGGACTGTCAGGGACCTGCAGCTTGTAAGGTGCTCTACTCTCCCTCTGGTGCTCTTAGAGAGATCCAATCCCAGCTGGGCATGTCGGGGCACAAGTGACACTGCCTGTTCATGGGCACACAGCTGATGTCTGCCTGGAAAGGGGCACAGGTTTTAATACTGGTTTGTTTGATAATATACAGGCAAATCTTTATTATCTGGGTCATCTGAGTGCTTTTAAGGAATAGAAAATTTTTCCCATCAGAAATAGGGATTACCTGGAAGTGTACTGATGGCAGAAGAAGCAGTACTGGTCTTCCCCTCTACTTGTGTTGCCAATATTCAGTCTATAATTTAATGTCTCTTTTCCATCAGATGTTTCCAGCTCTCCTGGTTAAATGGCCATGTCTAACGTAATCTCTTCACTAGACCAGATGGATCTATGACTTTCCCACAGCTCCCAAATTTCCTCCTCCAGATTTCCTCTCTGGTCATTCAAGTGCTTCTCAATTGAGTGGTTTCATGCCTTGAGCTCCAGGGAGTTGCCCAATTTTCTGATGTTCAAATAAATATCACATTAGTCAATATCCTAATTGTCTTTATATCTATCACAGAATTATGTTTTCTTATTTTTCTGTCTAAAACTGTTCTTGTACAGAAATCCCTTTGGTATGGTGGACATGTCAGATGCTGCTGGGACAACCCAGAGAGCTGAGGGAAGAGCTGTGATGGTTATTAAACTGTTCAAATGTTCAACTTCTGTTTGTTGGCAAGAAACCTTTCTGTGCCTCTGAGTGTCACCAGGCCCTGACCCCAAAGGACACAAACCTGATGAGTTGTGGTTCCCACTGCAGGGGCTGCACTTGAGCCTTGGCTCTGCACAGGAGAGCTCTTCATCCCATTTCTCTCTTTCCCTCCCTCTGGGCATGGAGGGAGCTCCTGACTTCAGTGTGTGACTCGTGTGTGCAAAGAGCAAATCTGGGCAGAACTGGGGCAGAGAGGTTATGGGGGGACCTTGGGATCTGTGCTGGGCATAGAAAGTGTTTTCCATTGCTCTGAGACTGTCTGCTGTGCAACATGGATTTAATATCCAGCAGAGGAACGACTTTTGCACTTGATGGAGCTGTGCCTCCCCTTGGCTTCATTGGCTGACAAGAAATGAACATCCCTCTGTGTCTCTGACAGCACTTTCTCCAAGGAAAGCAGGTGGGAGTTGGAGCCAAGGAGCTGAAAGCTGCAGATGCAGCCTGGGCTGGAGGGAGCTCAGATTTGCACAAGGCTGCTCTGAGTGCCAGGGCTTGGATGGGGGAAATGGTGGGGTGGGGGTAGGGACGGAGTCTGATTGATTGTCAGCCATGAAGGGTCTTGATTTTCATCTTTATTCAAATTGCATGAGGAGGTACTTGGATTCAATGTCAATTGGATACTACACATATTGATTTATGAAAAGGAAAAAAACTGAAGAAGGATCTAAAAAAAGTTTCCTCATTATCTTTGTAAATAGAATATATTCCGTTCGAACACACTACTGAAATCGGTCAAGTTAACCACAGATGATTTGAAAACTGAAATCAAATTATTCCCAGAGGCTTGGCTGGTTAAGGTGTTCTGAATGTTAATGAGCCCTGGGCCACTGAATTCCTGAACTGAAGAGCTGAAGGCTGAACAAGTGATTTGGAAAATTAAATTAAATTATTCCCTGAGGCTTGGCTTGTTAAGCTGTTCTCAATGTCAATGAGCCCTGGGACACTGAATTCCTGCACTCAAGAGCTGAAGGTTGAACAAGCCTCTGGAGCAGGAAAATTCAGCAGCAGCCTCCAAGGTGCTCAGGATGTCAGCAGCCCCCACTGAGGCCATCCCTGCCCAGAGACCGTGGGGGAATGGGCAGACAAGGAGAGCGTCCCTGGGGCTGGGGCAGCACAACTCAGAGGCACCAGCGGCTCCAGCTGGGCAATGGAGTGTGGAATGTGGCTGGGAAAGCCCTGCCTGGGCTGTGCCAAGCAGGACACACAAGCCCTGACTCCCATCCACTAAAAAACTTTCTCAATGAGAGATTTAAAAGAAATAGAAATTGTTTGTGTCCTCTGAGTTGGACGCAATGCAGAAATTCTGACAAGAGATCATCAGGAGCTCAAAAGAACAAGACAGCTTTTACTAGTTATATTAGAAAATTATGGAAACTTGGCAAATGGTTTAATATGACATTTAATGAAAAAAAAACCCTCCACTTATCAAAGCTTTAAATTGGACCATTCACCTTCGCAAACTCTAAGCCTGTGCAGTTTTAAGTTACTTAAGATTTGCAGGAGAAGAGAAATGGAAGAAATATACACAGAAAGAGAAAAACAAAAAACATATACAGAAGCACCCACACAGCTACCACGTCCTGGATTCCAGGAGTGTTCAGATGGAAATTCCAAGTGGAGGTAGGGTCAAGATGTGTGCTTGCCTTGTGGTCAGCTTGGTTTCCCTGGGCCCTTCCCCCAGGTGGGACTTGGGCTCATTTGGTCCCTTAGAAGCTGGGTTGGGGGCTGCAGAGGTGGCTGTGGAGCATTGCCTGTGCTATGCCAGGGACTGGCAGACACTTCTGGGCTGGGATAGAGGCTCTGGGGGGATTGGGGTTCCAGGGCACAGCAGCATTGGAGTTCCAGGGCAGGGCAAGGCTGGACCTGCCCCTTCCTCCCCTGTGCAAAAATGTTTTGAGCCAACAATCTCCTCTAGTCTCTCACAAGAGGGAATGTTGGAGGTGAAATCCCAATTCTGTCCATGGGTGCCTGGAGGAGAAGGACAGTTCTATTCCACAGGAAGGAAAACACAGGGCTCCAGTGTTTGGAAGGCAGCGGAGAGCCTCACAAGTCCAAGGCCTGGCAGACTTGTCAATAAGGGCAGATTTTGTCTGGGAGCATTTATGAACTGAAGGAATTTTGGAGGTGGAAGGCCAGTCTTGGCCATGGGCACCTGGAGAACCAGGACAGTTCTTTCCACAGGAAGGAAAGCATGGAGCCTTCCCCAGTATTTTGGGGACAGATGGGAAGTGACCCTCATGAAACCACTGGCAGCTAGACTTGTCCTGGCAATATTCCTGCTGGAACAATCTCTGGATATAGGGAAATTTGGAGGTGAAATCCCAATTCTGGCCATGGGTGCCTGGCGGAAAAGAACAGTTCTTTTCCATTGGGAAGGAAAGCATGGAGTGTTTCAGAAACCAGTGTTTCAGAAGCAGATGACAAGAGTGTCTTAATGTTCCAAGGTCACCTGGACCAGTCAGGTGGCCCCTGGGAGGCCAAACCAGCAAGACCTGTTCCATCTTCCCCTGGTTTTGTGGGGCCCCATAGTGTCACAATGGTGCCTTGGATCCATGAGGCCCCACAGTGCCATAATGGTGTTACATGGCTTTGCAAGGGTTCCTCAGGGGTGAAGAGATAGACGAGAATCTTGGCTTCATGATCAGAAGGCTGGATTTATTAATTCATTATATATAATACATTATGACTATACTAAAAGGAATTGAGAGAAAAGTTCAGAAGCTGCTAAGCTAAGAAAAGAATAGGAATAGCAATAAACAAGAGAGCTCTCTGTGAATCTGTCCCAGAGAGCTTGGTCCTAATTGGCCTTTAATTGTAAACATGGAACATGGGCCAATCATAGGTGCACCTGCTACATTCCACAGCAGCAGATAACAATTGTTTACATTCTTCTTCTGGGGCCTCAGCTTCCCAGAAGAGGAAAAATCCCAAAGAAAGGATTTTTATGAAAAAATATCAGTGACATATCGGTGTCTTGTTTCCATGGGGTCCAGCAGTGTAACAATGTCCCCTCGGCTCCACAAGGCCCTGAAGTCTCACAATGGTCCCAAGGATTCCATGAGCCCTTGCAGTGTCACAATGGTCTCCATGGTTCCCCAGGCCCCACAATGTCATGTGACTCCTCTGTTCCATGAGGTCTGCAATGTCACAATGGACCTTAGGACCCTGAGGGTTTGCCGTGCCACAATGGTCTCCTTTGGATCCACAGTGGACCCTTGATGACATGAGGGCCTGCAATGTCACACTGGACCTTTGGTTCCAGGCAGCCCTGCAATGTCACAAAGGCCTCTTGGTTTCACGAGGCCTTACAGTATCACAATGGTCCTCTTGGTTCTGTGGGGACCTCCAGGGTCTCAGTGGTCTCACTGGTTCCATGAGGCCTCACAGTGACACAATGCTTTGGTTATTCCATGGGGCCTCGTAGTGTCACAATGGTCTCCATGATTCCATGGTGCCCCTCAGTGTCACAATGGTCTTCTTCATTCCATGAGGCTGTGAAGTGTCCTAATGGTCTCTCCACGGTTCCATGAAGCCCTGCAATGTCACAGTTTGGACCCTTGGCTCCATGGAGTCTTGCAATGTCACAATGGCCCCTTGGTTCCATGACACCCCAAAGTGTCATAATGGTCTCCACAGTTTGAGGACTCCCGGCAGTGTCACAATGGACCCTTGGTTTGATGGCACCTCTCAGTGTCACAATGAACCCTACATTTCATGGAGCAACACAGTGTCAGGACAGTCCCCTTGGTTCCATGAGGCTCAGCAATGTCACAGTGCTCTCCATGATTCCATGAGGTCCCACAGTGTCACAGTGGTCCCTTGGTCTCACAAGGTCCCACAGTGTCACAGTCGTCCTTTGGTCTCACAGGCCCCCACAGTGTCACAATGGTCCCTTGGTCTCACAAGGCCCCACAGTGTCACAATTGTCCCTTGGTTCCATGGGCCCTGTACTGCTGCATTCCCCCCTCCCCTTCTCAGGCCACCCTGCCAGCTGAGAAATGCTCCTTGGGCCTGGGCCTTGGCCAACAGCCCCAGGGCTCAGCTCCTCTGCAGCTCATCACAAACACTGTCTGCTCCAGCCACTGCTGCTGCCCAACCGGCTCCTGGTTCCTTTAGGAGCAGCCCTGGGAGCTGATTTTGTTCCCTCAGTGGCACAGCATCCCTGTTCTCACACTGCCAAAGAAAACTGTTGGTGCCAAGTGCGGCCAGGATAAACCATTGCTGGGACTGAAGCCCCTCTCTTGGGGGCCTGCAAACCGCGCTCCAAAAGGAGCTCTTGGAGCTCTCCTGGGCCAGTCACTCCCTCTGAGTGGGGCCTCTCCCAGCCGGGAACTCTCCCGTTTGCTGCACTCGGGGATCCCCAATAACGACGGAGCCTAGGCCGATCCCCCTACTCCTCCAGGCTCAACCCTTCACCCACTGGGGAGATGCGAAAGGATCCACAGTGAGCGTTTCCTGCTCTCAGGGGAATTTCTCACAGGTGCCTTGCACTGACTCTTGGTGTCTGTGTGCACACAGGAGTGCCTGTGCTGGGGAAATGTGGCAGAAATGCTGCTCTCTGAGGGGTTGGAGTGCCTGGGATAGCTGAGTCAGTCAGGCGTGTAGGGAAGGTTAAATCACAAGGCCTAAATGAAGTCAAATGCTGCTGAGAGGTTTTCTTTTGGTAAGCGGTTACCTTTAGTATAAGTTATATGTTAAGTTCAGTATTGTTAAGTGTTATTCCTCTGTTAAATTGCGAAGTCATAGGTTTAAGTTAGGTTACATGCTGTTATACTCTGCTGTTTTGCTAAACTGTGAGGTTGAAAGTATCAGTTAAGGTTAATGTATTAGTAAAGTCCTTTTAAGTTTGAGCAATGTTAAGCTTTCAGGCCATGTTCCTTTTATCCTTGCCCTTGCTGTCCTTGTGTCACACACACACACACACACACACACACACACACAAAAACACACACACACACAGGGACAGTTCTAGGTTCATTTCTGGTTTGATTGCCTGGATTCTGTTTGGTTTTGTTGTTGCTTTGTTTACTTGGTGTGCCTGAAGTGCCCAGTCAAGAGCAGAGTGACTCTTGCCAAGGAACTTTGTGCTGCTGTCCCTTAATATTCAATCTGGTTTTTGCTGATCCCTTGCTGGGGATTTTTTCAGTGCTCTCAAGCACTCGTTCGTAACAGGGTGAAGGAGCCCTGGCCCAGGCTCTGGTCCTGGGGGACACGGGGACGCTGACGGGGGGTCCCTGTCCCCCTGTGACACCCCGAGGGCCCGGCCCCCCGTCCCTGTGTCGGGCTCTGGGGTCGGTCTCGTGGAACATCCTCTGGGGGAGGCTGCGGGGCCGGGGATGGGGGGACCCGGGGGGACAGGGGACCCCGCTGTGCACGAGCAGGGTTGGACTGTTCTGGGGGGAGCTGTGAGGGGGGCTGGGGCAGAGTGACCTCGCCAGTGACCTCACACAGCCCCCGTGATGTCACACAGCATCCTGTGATGTCACACAGCCCCTCTAAAGTCACACTGACCTTGTGATATCACACTGACCCTGTGATGTCACAGAGCCAACTCTATGTCACCCTGTGATTTCATACAGCAGTGCTCTGACATTGCAGAAGACTGATGTCACAAAGTCACCCTGTGATGTCACAATCAGGTCTGTGATGTCACAGCCTCCTCTATGATGTTACACAGCCACCAGGTGATGTCACAACCCACTCTCTGATGCCTCAGAGCCACCCTCTATGATGGCTGACACTGCTCTATGGCCTCACACCCTGCTCTGTGATGTCACAGCCAGCTCTGTGATGTTACATAAACCTCAAGAACCCTCAAGAACTCAGTTCTATTGAAACACTGACGTTTCTTGTACTTTGAAGAGATCCCTTTTAGGGACACAACAGAGAAAGTGTCCCCAGGCCCCAGGAAGAGCAGAGAGCTGCAGGCACTGATGGCAGGTGGGGACAATGAGTAGCCAGTTCTTGGTACCCTGGAGCACAGCAGCGGGGTCTGTGCCACCAAGGGCTTTGAGGAGACACCTTGTCCTGAGGCACTGAGGCCTCCTGGCACAGCCCCAGCCAGGCTGGGCACTGTCAGCCCCTTGTCCTGCCCTCAGCATCCCCCCCTAGCCCACATCCCACTGGCCTCAAGGATCTGCTGGAAGGAGTCCCTGGGGAGCCTTGCTCAGGAATGGCCCTGGGGGCTCCTGAATGCTCCCAGGGCCTGCAGGTTATTCAAAGGACTTTGGGTTTTGCTTTTGCCTTGGAGTCTCTGAGAGCTTTGTGCAGTCATGGCCTCCAATTATGTGTTGTAATTAGTCCCTGCAGAGGCCTTCTCAGTAACACCACTCAGTGGGGCTCATTACTGCTTCAAGGTACTTCAGTTCTTTTAAGGTACTTGGTGTTTCCCTTTGGATACAGACTCTGGGAGAGGTTTGTGCAATCATGGCCTCAGTTATCTGCGTTAATTAGTCCCTGGAGAGCTTTGTACTGACATGAAATGGGGCTCATTAATGCTTTGAGACTCAAGGTGTTGAAGGTGCTTTGGATTTTCCTTTCCACACTGTCTGAGAGGCTTTTGTGCCATCCTGGCCACCAATTCTCTCCTCCAAGGAGTCCATGAGGAGCCTGTTTTGGAGAGGGACCTCAAGGGAGCCATGAATGCCTGGAGACACTTGGGGTGTTTCCTCTGCCTTTGACTCCTGGCAAGGTTTGTGCAATCTCCTCCCAGGCCCTGAGGTTCAAGGGCTCAGCTCCAAATGCACAGTGAGGCTCATGAGGATCAAGCACGTCCTGACAAACCTTGGCTCTGCCTTGATTTCCCTCTGCTCCAGTGTAGTTCATTAGGAGGTTTTCCTTTGACAGTTATGGAGAAATAGTTCAAAGAGCTTCCAGGAAATATGTATTCCTATTTTAAAGGGTGTCTTTTATTGCTGTTCCTATTACACAAGAGATGATTGCAGCATTCAGTGACTGATATTGATGCAGGGACTCTCCTAAGGAGCCCTGGCCTACTCAGAGAAGTGGTGCCTTGAGCTCTGAGCCAGTGTAGACAACCTTGCTCAACATTCCCCAAGCCCATCATGTCACTCCTCACTCACCTGGAACCTGCTTTGCTTGGAGAAGTGGCTGCACACAGCCAAAGAGGGATTTTCCTTCTTTGATTTTTGAAGCAATCTAAAACTCCTGAGTTTCCCCACTGCAAACAGACATCCTCCTCAAGTGTGTGCCAAGCCCAAGCTGCCACCAGGAGCACTCCAGACCTGCCCTGGGCCAGCTGTGAGGGTGGATCATCATCCCAACATGCAGTGGTGCCATTGCAAGGGACTGTTGCCATGGACACTGCAATGACCCCATTGCTGGGTTTGGGTGCCATGGCAACACCCATCAGTTCAGGTTTCCTTGGAAACCAGCCCAAGGAGCCATTTCTGAAGCCAGGTTCCATGGCCAATTGCCTGCAGAGCTGTTGCTGTCCTCGGCAGCCATGGCAACCCTGGGACAAAGCGCTGCCAGGGCTGTTCCAGGTACAATTGCAGTGACACTCGTTGGTGCCACCAGGTGCCATGGCAACAGCCACGGGGACCCGTTCCTTGGTTTGGTGCCATGGCAACCAATGCCCGGAGCCGTTGTGATGGTTGGTGGCCATGAGAAGCTGGCCTGGGCCCTTGCTCAGGGCTGGTGTCAGTGCCCAGAGCCAGAGGGGATCCCTTGCTGGGGGCTGTGCCATGGCCACCTGCCCTGTGCCGCGCTGGTCGCTCAGGCACCAGGAATCAGCAGCCAATGGCACTGCCAGGGCCAAAGGCCAGGTCAGCCAGACAGAAAGGGGCAGGGCTGGGCACTGTTTCCATGGCAACCGGCACTGGGGGGACACCTGGGTCACCTGGCCTGGCAGTTTCCATGGAAACCCCTGGCAGGGACTGAGGGCACAGCCCCTGGCACTGAGACACTGCTGGGCCAGGTGCTGAGCACAGGGCTGAGCACGCAGAGATGGTTTTGTTCTTGCTGAGCTGCAGCACAGCCAAGGCCTGTCCTGCCCCTTGTCCAGCCACGCTGGGGAGGGGCTGGGGCTGCGGGGGAGCTGGGCAGGGGACACAGCCAGGACAGGGGACCCCAACTGACCCCGGGCATACCCCAGACCAGAGCACATCATGCTCAGGGTATGAAGGGGGGGAACAAGGAGGAAGGGGTGAATTTTGGAGGGAGGGTTTTTGCCTTCCCAGGGAACACTTGGGCAAGAGGGGGCCCTATTTCACCAGTGGGCAGGGTCACTACCAAAGACACAGACACCAACTTAAGGAATTGTGTCATTTATATCATGCACAGCTGCAAAGATTTACAAAAGGATAAGCTCAGCAAAGCACATCATCATTAGCAATGAATTACAAAAGAAGCTCAGCAATCCATCATAAGCCATCATTATATTTTGATGACCAATCCCTTGATGAAACACCAGAGGTGTTTGTGGCAGACAAAGATTCTGGCTCACTATCAAGGTACACCTTACAGACATCAGCAGTACTTTAGTGACACCGTTCTTCATTTTTTTTTCTCAATCTCATTTGAGTTAGGAACAAGAATTCTGTTGTCCATGGAGCTGGCACCTTTTTAATTCCAGAATAATGCCCCCAGGCCCTTTGCTGTTCAGCTTTACCATGCTGTCTGTGGCTAACAAGGCTTGGGGGGCCCTTTCCCCTCTGGCTGGAAGGGGCTGGGTCCCAGTCCCTGAGGGGCACCCAGGCTCCTGGATGGAATTCCTGTGCAAGTCCCTCAGTGTCACAGCAGCCTTCACACAGAGCCCCGTGGATCAGAGCATTTTCCAAAGGGGCCCTTGGGGCAAACAGGGAGATCTGGTATGGCAGGATGTGTAAAACATATCCTGTCAGATCTACTTGTTCTCACACAGAATCTTTGGCTGCAGGGACACATTCCCTTTATTCCTGCCCAGGTTTCAGGACTCAGAGTTGTCTTTCCTAGGAGCTGCTCCTTCAGCTGCCTTGGGAGGGCCTTTTGGCCTCGGGACCCACACTCTGGCTCCATTATTAGGACTGCTGCACCCAAACCCTTTATTTGCACAAACAGTGGTGATTGGAGGTGGATCTCCTTTTTTCACAATCATTCCTAAAAATGCAGTATCAATGACTGTACTACCCTGTCACAGGGTTGACTAATCCAATCCTGGTCACTATTGTTTACAGAATTACTGTAAACAATATCAATGACTGTACTACCCTGTCACAGGGTTGACTAATCCAATCCTGGTCACTATTGTTTACAGAATTACTGTAATTTCTCCTTGATATTCTGCATCAATTCCTCCTGCCATGACAGGAACACTTTGCAAGGCCAAGCTCCAAGGGAGCAGTTACCAAAGCAAAGTGTCCTGGAGGAATCTGAATTCCTGTTTCAGTACTGATAGCTCTCATTTGCTTTGAATTTATCCTAATTAATTCCAATGCATGAAGGCCCAGCCCTGCAGCCTCTAGGCTGGCCCTGCCAGGGGCCATCACAGCCACAACAATTTCCCAGGCAGCCCAAGTCTCACTGCCCAGGGTTGGATTTGCAAATTGGGGGCAGCCGTGCAAAGCCAGGGGGTTTCCATTTCCCCTGTGGGCCATTGTGAAGGGCATGGAGCACATCTGGGAGATGGGTTCTCCATGGACAAAGGTTCCCATCTCCTCATTTTTCCAACTGCTCTTTTAACAACCCCTTTACCCGTGCACTTAATCCTGCAGCTTGTGCATAATCTGGTACATGAAAACCCTGAAGACAAAATCACTGTATTTTTCACAGGAGCAGACAAAGCACTCTGCATCACAGTATCAGCAACCCCTGCAAAAATAGCCAATTTTCTCCCTTTCTCCGTTTTTCATTGTCTACAATCTCAAAAAGTTGACCACTGACATTAGGGTCCTGGCCAGTCCTGTTCTGTAGGGTATTTAGTGTTACATCCCTGAGCAGCCAAAGATACCAAATTACTACTGTCAGCACTATTTCACATTATTATATAATTTTACAGATAGATAGTGATATAGAAATATAGATAGATACAGACATAAATAAATTTATATAAATAGATATATTGAGGTCTTATTATACTATAAATACATATATAATTATTATGTATATAGATATTTCATTTGCACAAATGCATATCAGCTCAAGATTAAAACCTTCTTCTCTAGCTCCATGTGGGAGCATTCCAACCATAATTGTTTCTTCTGAAGGTGCTGTTTCCTATGTACTCACAACAAATTCATCGTTGTCTGCCCAAACCCACAAAGTCTTTTCCTTTTCCATGTGCAATTTTTGGATGCATTTGAAGCCATCCAGGGGTTAAGCTTCTTTTACCCAACTGCCCCACTGCTCCCACGGGGCTCCGACCTCTGCCCAGTTCAGAGCCAGGGAACTCCAGGGAAGGGCTTCCCAGCTGGGAATTTTTGATGGGACTGATTCCACACATTTACATTGAACAAGTGACATTTTGTTGGCATCTGGCCAGACTGTGCCAGTTTTGTTTTACCAGTGGGCAGGGTCAGCACCAAAGACACAGACTCCAACTGAAGGAATCAGTGTCATTTCCTGCAGTTCAGGGAAGCAAAGAATCACAAAAGGAGCAGTTCAGCAATGCACCCAACCATCCCCACCAAAGATTGCCTGCAGTGATTAAGAAAGATCCAGCAGCATTTACCCTCAGCCTTTACCATCTCCCACATTCGCACAGCAGCTGGGGAAGCTGTCACAGCCAAGGACTGCAGAGCCACTCCTGGGCACTGGGAATTCCTGCAGGTGCCTCCAGCCCCAGGTGAGGCTCCAACCCTGCTGGGAGAGGGCCCAGCTCTGACAGTGCTGAATGAACAAACTGACAGCACTGCTAGGGTGGCAACATCTGCTTTCATCCTCCTCTTGGGTCCCTCCCAAAGCCTGGCCAGGGCTCAAGGAGGAACCAAGGGAGCTGACTTTGACCATACAGCCCCAAACAAGGCCACATGCCAGATTTCATGGCCTTGTCTGGCTTCTAAATACACAAAGGTCAATACATGTTTCACTAATGAGAGGCTAAATCTATCTCAGTGCTAATGACCGCGCATATTTCATCAGGGAGCAGATACAAAGATAACCTTTGCTTGGAAGGTTCATCCAGAGGCCATCTTTGGCCTGCTGTCCAGGCCTCACTCAGGGCTGGTGTCCAGGCCTTGGCACTTCACGGACGTGGTTTAGTGCTGGGCTTGGCACTGCTGGGTGACCGGCTGCACTGGGTGAGCTCAGAGGGCTTTTCCAACAGAAAGGATTCTGTGATTCCATGATTCTATCCACTGCATTCAGCTGGAGCTATTTTAGCAGCATTACTTTGCTCCAAAAGTTCCCTCTTGCCCAGCTCCTGTGGCCGGAGGCTTCAGCTCCTTCAGCTTCTGGTGCTGAGCTGCTCATGCTGAACGACATGACTTGGAGAGAAGAACACAGTCCATGCAATTCCTTCTGGGACACAGAGAGGGGAGCCCATTTCGTACCCACCCCAGCCCATCCTCCCAGCCCTGCCAAAAGCAGCTGGGCAGCGACTGAAGAATGAGTTGCATCTGCACCAGCAAAGGGGGAGCCTTTGGTTCCCCGCCATGCTGGGTCATGCCCAAATCTGGCAGAATTTCCCCAGATGGGGACTCATCTGCAAATTCCCTGTGGACTTTGGCTTTGAAGAAGGTGCCAGAATCAAAATCATGCATCACCTTCAGCCTCCAGTGGCCAGGCTGAGGAAGAGCTTGTCATTCCTGATGTCACCCTCGCTGTCTCCCGCAGCAGCAGCTGCAGCAGCAGCAGCAGCATCCCCACCCGGTACAGCTTCTCCAGGGGCTCCTTCTCCTTCCCTGGGAGCAGACCAGGCTCTCAGGGCTCTGCCCAGGGCCCCAGCTGTCAGGGAACCAGGACAAGCAAAACCAGCTGGGATGGCGGCCACCAGTGCTGGGCAGAGTAGCTCAGCTCCAGCACAAGGGCTGTGTGTTCCCATCCCATGACCCCGGTGCAGTGACACAGGCAGCACAAAAAGCTCTGGGTTCCTTTGCTTCTCATTGCCAAGGCATGTGTGGAGCAGGAACTTACCAGGGCCCTGGATCAAAGTGTGCCTGTGGCTCTCTCCCTTCTTCTATGGCAGAAGAATATCCCACATCCAAGGATCACAGAACAGGTCTTCCAGTGTGGGTCTGTCCAAGGAGTTCACAGATAAACACCACCTGATCAGGTTTTTGCACTCTGGGGAGAGAAACAGAAACTGCTGGTCGGCCAGAGAAGGGTCCTGTCTGCTTTACCCCACTATTCCCGTGCCCAGGCCATGCTGGAAGTGCTCAGAGCTGGGCCTAAACTTTTCCATCCATTCCCTGTTTTGGAGGAGAGCAGGACATGTGCCACCTCCTCAGCAGCTGCCAGAGCGGGATGCCCACGACCCCGCTGCTGCCTCCCAGCACTGGGATTCCCCCCGTGCCCAGAGAAGAGGATCCACCTTGAGAGAGCCTTTGTGGCAGTGGGAGCTGGCCCCAGCTGAGGTTCTGGCCCCTCCTGAAAGGGTGCTCCCCGCAGACCATCTGGTGCAGCAGGATGCCCAGGGACCAGACTGTTGCTGCCTCGCCATGGTACCAGCCAAAGTCGTTCCATTCCGGGGGGCTGTACGACAGTGTTCCTATGGAATAGAGATGGAATTCATCAGGGGGATGCTGCTGCTCCCAGAGTCTGGCCCCAGCATCCCTGGGTGTGCGGGGGCTGCCTCAGGGGCACACAGGGTGACCATTGCCCTCTCGCCAGCACCTGGGACTTGTGCACAAAGTTAGGGTTGGAAAAGAAGCCTCTGGTGCTGGAAGAGGGCAGCCCTGGCTAGGCCCGACCATGACATACAAAGGAAAAACCCACTCCATGCTGGGGAAAAAACCTGCCCTTATCCTCCCTGCCTGCATTGCCCCAAAAATATCATGAAGCCAAGGCAAACAGGGCGAGTGGAGCAGTCCAAGCCCTTCCTCTCGTCTGCACACCAAAGTGGCTGGGGCACAGGTTCCGCCCTCCCTCTCTGCTACCCCACCCACGGGGGTTTTGGTCGGGCTGGCTGCCCCAGCCCAGCCCCAGTCCTGGGCAGAGTGGCTGGCAGAGGCTGCCAGCAGGGCTGGAAGATGGCTGCCCACCCAGCCCCGCTCTAAAGTAACTCAGCTGAAGATTCAGTGCCCTGACTGGCAGCAAAAGGGAGAACTCCCGCTGCCACAGCCAGCTTCGGTGGGGGGATGTTGGGCCATGAGATGTCAGCAGCGGGAGCACAGCCCTGGGTAGGCTCACCTGCAAAGTGAGTGTAGACTGTGTCCTGCAGGTAGGTGCCATAGCCAAAGTCAATCAGTTTGGCCTGCCCGGTGTCCAGGTCAACCAGGATGTTCTCTGGCTTGATGTCCCTGTGCAGGACCCTGCAGCTGGTGCAGTGCCACACGGCCTCCAGCACCTGGCGGAACAGCTCCCGCGCCACCTCCTCGGGCAGGAACCACCGTGCCCGAATGAAACGCTGCAGGTCCTGACACTGCTCTGGCCGCTCCAGCACCATCACGATGCAGCTGGGGAGCTCGAGCCACTCCAGCAGCTGGACCACACCGGGGAAGCCAGTGGACACCTTGGCCAGCAGCACGATCTCTAGGGGTGCGCTGGTGCCGTCGGGCTGCGGGAGGACCACGATGCCGTCAGTGGGGCACGATGCCGTGCCAGGCCTGGGGAAGCCCTCAGCCAGCCCGGGATGCTCTGCGCCCTGCACTAGGCCCACGCCCACTCTCCCTCGGGGCGTCCTGGCGGCCCCCACCGTGCCGGGCCCCGGCTCATCCCCGGCCGGCAGCCCCGGCTGCCGGCCCCACTCACTCACCAGCTCGCCACAGTGCCGGACGCGGTTCCGTGGCACCCTTTTGATGGCCACCTGCAAGCCAAGGGCAGCAGCAGGGTGAGCTCGCTGCCCACACTGCGAGCCCCATCCTCCGCCCTCCACCCTCCTCCTCCTCCTCCATCCCCTCCTCCTGTGCCCGCCGCCAGCCCTGCTGCTCACCGGGGAGCCGTCCGAGAGCCGCATGGCTGCAAAGACTATGCCGAAGCCGCCCCGCTCCAGCAGCGATCCCAGCCGGTACCGCTCCTGCCGGGCCTCCTGCGCCGTCCCTGCGGGCGGGACGCAGCTGTCAGCGCTCGGCCTGGGGCCAGCAACGGCCCCCGAGTGCCCCTCACCCGTCCCGGGCCGGCCATGCCCAGGCATTCGCTCTTCGGAACGTGGCACGGGAGGCTCGGGGCCGGCGGCCGCGCTGCCAAGCGGCAGAGCTCAGTCCGTGGAAGCCGTAGTGGAGGCGGCGAGAGCCGCCACGCCGTGTGCATCCTCCACGGGCCCCGGGAGGAGCACGGGCCCGGGCCGGGGCCGGGGCTAGGGCCAGGGCCGGGGTCGGGACTGGACCCTGTGTCGGGTCTGGGGCCGGACTCGGGCCAGGTGGATGGCAAAGGGTGGCAATGCCGCCCCCGCCCCAGGCACTGATGCCCTCCGAGCAGCGCCACCGCCAGAGCCGGGCGGAGGCGAGATCGCGGAGGGACGGCCGGGGCCGGGCACGGGGCAGCCCTTCCCGGGGCCGGGGGTGGGCCGGGGGCATGGCCCGGCCCGGCAGGGGAGAGGAGAGGGAGGCGGGGAGAGGAGAGAGACGCCGGGCAAGGGACCCCGAGAGAAGGGTGCCCGACAGCGGGAAAGGGAGAGAGAGAGAAAGAAAGAGAGAAGAGAAAGAAAGAGATTATTCAAAATATCTCTTTGCTGCTGCTGCTTCTGCTGCTGCCGCTACTGCTGCCGCCACTGCTGCTGCTGCCGCTGCCGCTGCTGCAACTGAAGCACCGGAGCCGTTCGTCCCCGTGTCCGTTCCCCACTCGCCCCACTCGCCCCACATTAGAGCCCCTCAAGCCCCGCGCGCCCCGGGGACAGCCCCTCCATCTGCCCAAACACGGGAACTTTGCAGCCTTGAGCCCGGATGCAGAGCCCTGACTCCTGCACACTGGCACAGCGATCCCCTGGCTTGCTGCTGTGCATTGTCCTTGCTGAGGGTCAGACACTGTCGGGCCACCTTCCCTTGGGGTAGGATTCCTACCTGACCCGAGCACTGCACTCACACGTCCAGTGTTGCTTTCCTGTAAAAACATGGGAAGGAAAACTGTGTGTGGCTCATGGTATTTTAGAGTGTCTAAAAATCCCTAAGTCACCAATCTTAGAGGTGAGGTGCATCTGGAATTACTGGGATGCAACAGAAAAGGGGAGCATAGAAATAAATAGAGGAAAACATCTTGGATTGTTTCTTTCATTTTCATTTTACTTCTGGAAAGCTGTTCCAGTTTTCCAGGAATCTTCTCCTGTCTGCTCTTCCCAAGAATCTCTCATGAAGAACAAGGTCAAGCTTCTGTCACAAGATTTGCCACCAGGAAATTACGCCGCTGGTGAAGTTTTCATGATGACTGTTTGTGCTGGCTTAGGGCAAATTTTGGGAGGAAATCTCCAAAAGGGGTCCGTCTAGAAAGCAAGTTCAAATGGCCCCTCCCCCTACTAGTTCAGGAAAAGACTTCCCTGGAGAAAAGTGAAAAAAATGCCAGTTTATTTAACAAGTAAAGTATTCACAAGCATGAAAAATGAATAATATTAAATAAAACCTCTGACAGTGGTGAAGAGATGGCAAATTCAGAAAGTCCTTTTTTTGAGTTGTAGTTGGCTCACTCGGTCTCTTCTAAGTCCCTCTGGCGCTGGAATGCAGCGTCCCAGAGCTTGGTGGGCCACAGGTGTGAGCTGCTGCTGGTGTTTTTCTGGGTTTTCAGTCCAGAGCAGGTTTAAACAGTTCTAAGAAAAAGGAAAGCCACAGTCTGAGGAACTTCGCTTCCTAAGCTACCTAAAACCAAATTGCTAGACCTGGGCTGTGAAGGCATCGGGAAATTTCCAAATCTGGGCACTGGCGGTCCCAGCAAACACCAAAGCTGGATGATGCAGAACCTGCAGATTTCCAAATTTTGGCTTTCTGTGCCAGCAATTCCCTGGACTTGGGCTGTGCCAGCACCAGGAAGTTTTCAGATCTGGGCACCGGCGCTGCCAGCAAACACCAGATCTGGGTGGTGTCATTGCCAACGAGAGAAATCTGCCAGATTTGGGCTCTGCTGGCACTGAGAAATTTCCAAATCTGGGTTCTGGTTACAAGACACACAAGATGTGGGGGTGGTGCCAGACTCAGCAGCAGGAAGCTGCCACAGGTTTTGGATTTCTGTGCCAGCAAATTGCTGCATTTGGGCTGTGTCAGAATAGGGAAATTTCCAGATGTGAGCACTGTCAGTGGCAGCAAACACCAGGTCTGGGCACCTGTATTGGCATCAGGAAATTGCCAGATTTTGGCTTTCTGTGCCAGGAAATTGCTGGACTTGGGCTGTGCCAGCCCTGGGAAATTTCCAGATCTGGGCACTTGCCCAGCAAACACCAGACCTGGGCGGTGCTGGTGGCAGTGCCGGGAAGCTGCTCGGTTCTGGCCTTCTTTCCAGAAAATTGCTGCATTTTTTGCAGCCAGGTTTTGCTGGCACTGAGAAATTGCTAGATGCTAATTTTCTGTGCCTGCAAACTGCTGGAATTAGGCTGTGCAGGCATCTGAAACATTCCCGATCTGGGTACTGGCGGTGTCAGCAAACCCGAGATCGGGTTGCTGTAGGTACCAGGTCTTTGCTTGGTTTTGACTTTCTTTGCCAGCAAGTTGCTGCACTTGGGCTGTGCTAGAATAGGGAAATATCAAAATCTGGGAACTGGCAGTGCCAGCAAACACCACATTTCAGGAAGGATTTGATCTGGACCTGTTCCCTCCCTACCTCCCTCCCTCAACAAGGTGCCAGAGGGGCTGGACAGCAGCCAGGCAGAAAGGGACCTGCAGGGACTGATGGACAGCAGACTGGACATGAGGCAGCAGTGTGCCCAGGTGGGCAAGAAGGCCAATGGCTCCTGGCCTGGCTCAGGAATGGTGTGGCTAGCAGAAGCAGGGCAGTGATTCTTCCCCTGTGCTGGGCACTGGTTGGGCAGCACCTCAAGTGCTGTTTGTATTTCTGGGCCCCCAATTTAGGAAGGACATGTACGGGCTGGAGCATGTCCAGAGAAGTGAAACAAGGCTGGGGAGGGGTCTGGAGCACAAGAGCTGTGGGGAGAGGCTGAGAGAGCTGGGGTTGTTTATCCTGGAGGAGAGGAGGCTCAGGGGAGACAAGGCGGTGTCAGGGCACAGGTTAGACTTGATGATCTCCATGGCCTGTTCCACCCTTGCTGATTCTGGGATTCTCTGAAACCACTCTTGAAGCAGTTGCAGGAGGAGCCCTGGGCCTCCTCTTCAGGAGCTCCAGCAGCCCAGCCCCAGCTCCCTCAGCTTCTCCTGGCAGCCCCAAAGCCCATTCTGTCAGTCCTGCAGAGCCTCGGCAGCTCCTCCTCATTACCAAGAACAGGGAGCCCAAGAGACAGACACAGCAGCCCAGATGTGCCCCCCTGGCCTGGGGTGCCTCTGGCAAGGGAGCAGCACCAGGCACTGCAGGAGCCTGCAGACAATTGATCTGAAGGCCAAAGCGCCTTAGCTCCTTCTGAAAGAGCAGGAACAGTTCCTCATTCCAATGTGGTGGAAGACTGGGCACCACAGCTCGAGGTGAGGACTGGACACAAGTTTGCTCCCACTTGTGGAGAGTATTATTAATAATTGGTTAGCTGAGAAAGGCCATACTGACATAATGCCGCTGGTTAAGCTCAAGGAGGAAAGTCAGCAGTCAGCAAGCTGTAAGGAGAGGTCAGCAGTGACCGTGCTGCAACATGATGATAGGGAGTAGAGATCATTCCTGAATATATCTTGAGAATATGTAGAAAGTATCAAAAGTAGAACCATAGGAATGCAGAAGTAGATGTAGTTGCTGATATGTAACTGACCAATCCTGAGCTCAACTTTTGCAATATGTATGAAGCTCATTATTAACTGTATTTAACCTGCCATACTGATCAATAAAATTGGGCCTGTGATGATCTAATTGATGTCCTGGTCTCCTTCCATCGACAAATGGTGGAGAATGCGGGCAACACCGAATCTCTGTCCTTTTTTCTCGGATTAAAAGAAAAAGGGGATTATGCCATGGTCGAGGAAGTTGGGTTTGGGTCCTTGCAGCCGGGAGGGTGCCGGAATTTGAAGCACCCTTGAGGATCACAACGGTGAATCAAGCCAATACGTGCCGCCGGAGCCTGGAGAGCTGCAACAGCGCGTGCTGATTAATAGGTATGGATAGGCAAGCGGCATACGATTTATTCACCCCGTATTTAGAACGGCGAGGAATATAAGGGATAGATTTAAAAAAGGAATTACCAGGGTTATTAGCCTATGGCCATGCTAAGGGTATCTTTTCTAACCCTCATACAGTTCATGAGCTAGCAGAGTGGAAGAACTTTGGAGAAATACTGTGGGATACAGTGCTAGATGATGACAAGTCAGCAAAGAAATTCGGGAAGTTATGGCGGGTGGTGTATAACACGTTACTTCAGCAGGTCTCTGAGAGAAAGGCAGCAGAAAGGGCTACAGAAGCTCATAAGAGGAATATAGGGTATGGTCGTGAGGACGATCCCCTGGCACCTTCTCTAACTAAGGTACTTATGCCTAAGAGTCCCCAGCAAAGTGGTGTGTAGGATCTTCCTATAGGCGCAGTGGAACCGTCTGCACCTTTCCTGTCAGAGGGGGAGGGCGAGTCGGATGGTGGGGGTAAGAGCAAACCAGCTTTGCCTCCGCCACCAGCTTCAGGCGGGTCGGATGGTGGGGGTGGGAGCAAGCCAGCTTCGCCTCCGCCGCCAGCTTCCCCTCCGCCGCTTCCCCTCAGTGAGCCCGCTCCGGTTACAGCTTCGGTGGGGGGGTCGATTCCTCCGCACAAGCCGGCTCCGCTTGAGTCGGCTCCGGTTTCACTGTCAGCTCCAGCGGGGGGGCAGCTTCCCCTGCTTCCCCCGCGCAAGACAGCCCCTGCTTCACTGCCTCCCCCGCGCGAAAGCTCGGTGTCTGCACCGAAGCGCCAGCAGCATAGCACCCTTAAAGAGCCAAATCCCATCCCAGGGGCACACCATGATCCATGGGGGGAGATGGCTAAACAGAGGAGGGAAGCTTGGGCTGCTTTGGCGAAAGAAGTAATGCAAATGGGGGATGGTGAAGCGGTTGAAATAGCTTCTAGTCTTGCATGTCCAGTCACATACACACCACAATATGATGCACAGGGGAACCTTACGCATAATATAGCCGAATATACTCCCTTAGATTGGAAGCTGTTAACTCAGCTACGTTCTACGGTTAGTCAGTTTGGAGTAAAAAGTGAATCTGTTAGGCAAATGCTAGATTATCTTTTTAATACTCAGGTTTTATATCCTAATGATTTAAGAGGAATAGTTCGGTTGATATTTACTCAGCATCAGCAGTTATTGTTTAATGCACATGACCCATTACATGGAGTAATAGTAGAGGAGCTGATGGGCTTAGGGGCATTTTTACGTACAGAGGCACAGATGATGTCGGGAGCAGATAAACTTAGAGAGTCTATGTGGTTAGTGCGTGCTGCAATAGATATGGTTAAAGAGCCAGGAGGGTTACCGGCTTATAAGGGTATTAAGCAAGGAAGAGAAGAATCATTTGGAAATTTTATCGATAGAACAGCTACTGCTATAGATCGTGCTGGTGTTGCAGGGCGCTATTGAAGCAGGTGTGCCTTGCAAAATAGCAATCCAGCAACCCAAAGAGTGTTAGCTACTTTAGGAGCAAATTAGACTATTGAGGAAGCATTAGAGCAAATGGCATTAATGCCAACAGCTTCACAGGCATTTATAGCAGAAGCCTTAGAGGAATTAGGATTAGGATTACAAAAACAAGCAGAGTCTACTCAGAATCAGGTGTTAGCTGCTCTTGCTCCTTTCCGAAGTGGCTCACTGGCATTCACGCAAGGAGGTTCGAAACCATTCATCAAGTCTTACCGATGCGGCAATGAGGGACCGACACAAGTTGCTGCTGTGACATCAGAGACACCAGCTGCTGCTGTAACATCGCTGCCACCTCCTGTCTGCAACCCGCAACAACAGGGAGCCTCGGTTTGGACTTATCAGCAGCAGTAGACGTCACACTAATGACGAACCGGCCTGAGAGGATACCCACTGGAATAAAGGGCCCTCTTATATTAAATGGACAAACATGTGGAGCATTATTGCTGGGACGTTCTTCTATAACTATGTTGGGATTATTTGTTTTGCCTGGTGTTATTGATGCGGACTTTACAGGGGAAATACAAATTATGGCTTTCACCCTTAATCCTCCGATTAAAATTACAAAAGGACAATGCATTGCACAATTGGTACCACTGTCACAAATGACATCAGGAATACAATCATTTACTGGGCAAGCACGGGATGAAAAAGGTTTTGGCTCTACTGGTGTTACACTTTTAACTGTGGATTTACAAAATAGACCAAAACAAAAGGTTGAAATTACCTATGGGCATCAAAGCATAACCCTTTATGGATTATTGGATACAGGAGCAGATACCAGCATCATTTCTCCAGAAGCATGGCCACAACATTGGCCTCTATTTCCTTCATCAAACATGCTCACAGGAGTGGGAGGATTTACATTGGCAAGTAGATCGCCGTCTTTGTCTGTGTGCATTAAGAATCAACAAATATCTCCTGTGTTTTCAATTGTTCAACTGCCTCCTACAGTTTACTGCTTAATTGGAAGGGACATTTTAACACAATTGGGAGTGGTGTTAACTAATCAGCACCCTTTGGGGTAATTGCCATTGCTTGGACTTTCCCCATTCCACTCACCTGGAAAACGGATACACCGGTGATGGTTAAGCAATGGCCATTAAAAGGGGAGAGTCTTATGCATGCCCATGAATTGGTACAGGAACAATATACAAAAGGGCACCTACGACTGTCCACAAGCCCTTGGAATACACCTATTTTTGTAATCAAAAAGAAATCAGGGAAATATCGTTTGATACATGATTTGAGGGCTGTAAATGACCAAATGGAACCAATGGGGGCCTTACAGCCTGGTCTTCCAAATCCAGCTATGATTCCAGAACACTGGCCACTTTTGATTATTGACCTAAAGGATTGTTTTTTCACTATTGGCCTGCATCCTGATGACATGAAGAGATTTGCTTTTACTTTACCAGCAATAAATCGTGGGGAACCAGATAAAAGATTTGAATGGACGTCTCTTCCGCAGGGCATGCGCAACTCCCCCACTTTATGTCAGCTTTATGTTGATGCTGCATTACAGCCACTACGTCGTAAATGGCCAGCAACTATAATATATCATTACATGGACGATATTTTGTTTGCACAGCAACAGCCATTCTCCTCTTTACAGATTAACACCATTAAAAATACTCTTGCTGCATATTCACTTGTTATTGCTGCAGAGAAAATTCAGACTACAAAGCCCTGGAAATATTTGGGATGGACTCTGACGGATCAAATAGTGATACCACAAAAATTGGAATTACAATTGGACATTAAAACTCTACATGATGCACAGAAGTTGCTGGGAGACTTACAGTAGCTGAAGCCTATTGTGGGAATACCAAATCATTTATTAGAAGCCCTACGGCCTTTGTTAAAAGGCGTGGACCCTACTACTCCTGTACACCTGACAAAGGAGCATCGTCTTGCCTTGCAGCAAATTAGTAACTGTGTACAGCAAGGGTATGTGTCTCGTCGACAACTCGACCACCCCATTGACCTTACTATCTGGAATAGCCCTTGCCACTTGCTTGGTGCTCTCTCTCAGTTGCAAAAGAAAACGGGGGAGATACGGGTGTTGGAATGGTTATCACCACCACTACAACATAAGGAGTTGATTGGTTTCATTGACTCATTATCAACTTTTCGGTTAACAAATCCAGCAAAACTACATTGCCTTGACTGTCACAATCCACATTGTGCTGCCTGGATAGCTCTACATTGTGGGGGTTGTGAAAGAACTTTTTGGGTAGAACAATCATTATTACGGGATTTGTGGTGTCATACTTGTGAACACGAGCACACGTGGGGAAAAAGCTGGCAAGATGAATTAAGGAGACAAACAGGGCAAAACACATATATAGCTTTAAATCTTTATGAGTCTCCTAAACAGAAAATTCTTGCTTATTATCGATGGGAAATACAATGTATTGTAAATAGAATTAAGGTTCAAAGTAAATCAAGTATAGTTTCTATAAGGTGTAGGAAATTAGTGCCTTTAACACAGCATTCAATTGTAGGACCCTTCAAAGGGGATCCTGATAGAGCATTAGATTGCTGCATTGACAAGTTGCAAAAATTGAGTTTGCAAGTGGCAGGACCAGTAAAATCAGGAGCAGCAAGATTGAAGACAGATAAGAAAAGGAAGGCAAAAAGGGAACGGTCTCATTTGAATAAGGATATCAGTGATTGCTAATTAATTTTCTATGATTAGAACAATTTTACAGTTGTGGGACCCTCAGGAGGATATAGTTGTTGAGGAGGATAACGAACAAGAACTACGATTACGAAATAAGATACGCCTTGTGTTAAAGAAAGACCTTGAGCTGTTAGCCTCATATAGTAAAAAAGCTGAAGAGGCTTTGTGATCACCACCATTGAATTGGTTGCTTTGGATTGAAGAACCAGAATTTTATACTGGTCCTTACTTACATTCACTTCCTTGTTATGTTTGCAAAAAGGATAAAGATAAGTGCTATGCATGGGTAGCTTTGCATTGTGCAGATTGTAATCAGGTTTATTGGTATTCACAGAGGTCACTAGGATATTTATGGTGTGCACCTTGTTCTGGAAGGTGGATTCGAAATCATATCTGGGTTAGAGCTCTTGAACAAAGTACTGGCCTGCCAGGACGGACAGCATTACAGCTTTTTGAGAGTGCAGAACAAGCGGTTATAGCATATCTTAGGTGGAAGTTGCAGGAAAACCTTAGAATATTTGAAATTAATACAGCCTCACGCATCATAGCAGCTCGCTGTAAAGCTGATTTGCCTTCAAACTTATCTCATGCTATACTTGTGAGCAAGGATGCTGATTTAGAATTAGATCAGTATATTCAAAAATTGACTCAGCCTTACAATAGACAATCTAGCAAACCAGGGAAAAGACAGCGAAGAAAGGAAAAACAAAGCAAGCAGAAGGAAGAAAAGGAGAAGCAAAGCAAGCAGAAAGAAAAATGAGGTTTGTTTTTGTTGTACTGCTCAATGCTGTAGCAAGTGAAGCAGTAGGAGTAACACACTTTAGTCAACCAAGGGAAAATTTATGGGTAACACTCGCTAATCAAACTAACCAATCATCACTTAGTCTTGGAGGAGTCACTAACCCATTTCGAACATGCCTGGTGGGACTTCCGGTGTGGTCTCCTGGAGAATTTTGCAGTTTGATAAACAATCAAACCTTATGTATGTCTAACATGTCAAACATCACATTGCCGGTGCAACAAGGGTATACTGCAGGTCAGAGTGATGGCTATCGTCAATGCTTACTAATCCAATCACTTGACACCTCTTTGCATTCTCCTCCTGAAGAGTTGGATCTTTTTGGAAGTACAAATGCCAGCATATCTAACACTACAGCTGGTGGATGGTTTAGCTTCAAACTTTCGGGTGCTCAGAATTTAAACCAACCTAAAGAAACATGGGCCACCCTAGATTCATCCCTGAATGTGAGTGAATTCTCTCCACAGCATTACAGTCAATGTAACAGCACAAATATCACAACACCAATGAAACTACCCACAGGAATATTTTTGATTTGTGGAGACAGGGCATGGAATGGTATACCAGCTAAGCCACAGGGTGGACCCTGTTATTTGGGAAAATTGTCATTGTTTCACCCTAATGTATCCTTGCTAATGCAGCTGAGTCAAAATTCAAACAGGAGAAAACGTAGCATACATGACTTAGACTGCAGCAAGATAGGAGATCCACAGTTTTGGGGCACATTCAAACAGGTGGTGGTTTCAACTATCTTGCTAGGAGGATCTGCCAATAAAGCCATGAATTTAGCAAAACAATTAGGATGCTGGGAAAGGGATGAGCTGAACAAGACATCACAAATTCTAGACATGCTAACTGCAGATGTGCAAAGTGTTAACCATGCTGTTTTGCAAAATAGAGCTGCTGTAGATTTTTTGCTCTTAGCACAATGGCATGGATGTGAAGAGTTCAAGGGAATGTGTTGCATGAATCTGTCTGATCATTCAGTGTCCATTCACACTAAGATAAAAGAATTACAACAGGGACTTCACAAACTTAAGGAAGAAGAAGGTTTAGGAATTGACGAATGGCTTAAAGGCTTAGGACTTGGACCGTGGCTAAAGAACCTTGTGATCTATGCTATAGGACTTCTGGGTGTAATTTTACTGTTTTTGCTTATTTTGCCTTGTATCTTTAACTGTATTCAAAACATGGTCAGCCGTAC
Organism: Melospiza melodia melodia; assembly: GCF_035770615.1. NCBI lineage: Eukaryota > Metazoa > Chordata > Aves > Passeriformes > Passerellidae > Melospiza > Melospiza melodia. The sequence continues at coordinate 1,999,218 of NW_026948796.1, read as the reverse complement.
AATAGCAAAAACATGGCAAACTAATCTCCTTGCTCAAGAAGAAAACGGGGGAAATGTGGAGAGATTTATTAATAATTGGTTAGCTGAGAAAGGCCATACTGACATAATGCCGCTGGTTAAGCTCAAGGAGGAAAGTCAGCAGTCAGCAAGCTGAAAGGAGAGGCTAGCAGTGACCTTGCTGCAACATGAGGATAGGGAGTAGAGATCATTCCTGAATATATCCTGAGAATATGTAGAAAGTATCAAAAGTAGAACCATAGGAATGCAGAAGTAGGCGTAGGTGCTGATATGTAACTGACCAATCCTGAGCTCAACTTTTGCAATATGTATGAAGCTCATTATTAACTGTATTTAACCCGCCGTACTGATCAATAAAATTGAGTCTGTGATGATCAAACTGATGTCCTGGTTCCCTTCCGTCGACACCTGGGGGCTCCAGGCTCCTTGCCCAGGCTCTCTCAAGAACACGCCCAGGCCAATGCTCAGCACAGAAAACCCCCGTGAGCAGCCCCAGGCTGGCCGTGGGCAGGCTGGGGGCAAACAGCATGGCTGGGGCCCTGCAAGGGCCCTGGGGCAGATGGGAAGGAGCAGCAGAGCAGGGGCTAATCCATCCCCAGTGCGCTGCACAGCCCAGGGCAGCATCCCAGAGCATCCTGATGGAGCTGACAACAACATCTCCCCTCTGCAGCCCTGGCCTCTCCCCCAGCTCACGCAGGTGCCCCATCCTTGCAGGCACAGACACAGCAGCACTGCCTCAGCAGCCCCTGTTTGCATTGCACACAGCAGGCAGGAGCACCCCCATGCTGTTGGTGTGGGGACATGAACCTGAGGGAGCACAAATGCCATCAGTCCCTGGGGCCAGCAAGGGCTGGGGGACACCAGGGAAACCACTCAGCTTTGTCCTGGCCTCTGCAGTCAGCCAGAAAGTTTGTTCCCATCAGCTGGGAGTTTCCTGTCCCACTGCAGACACTGTTGCTCAGAGCCAGGGCTGCCTGGCAGTCACCCCCAAACTGCCCCAAGCATTTCCTCTGCTTCACCTTTGCTTTCTTTACTCTTCCTGATACACATTCCTTCTTCTTGCCCACCCCTGTTCTCTTCCCTGCAAACAGCCCATTCCTTCTTGCCCTTTCCTCTCTGGCCCCACTCCCCATTGCAGTTCCTGACTTGGCCCCATGGGAACGTCCCTTGGGCAACAGGATCATCCTACAAGTGCTGCAGGAATTGTCTGCAGGCTCCTGCAGTGCCTGGTGCTGCTCCCTTGCCAGAGGCACCCCAGGCTAGGGGGGCACATCTGGGCTGCTGTGTCTGGCTATGGGGCTCCCTCTTCTGGACAGTGAGGAGGAGCTGCCGAGGCTCTGCAGGACTGACAGGATGGGCTTTGGGGCTGGCAGGAGAAGCTGAGGGACCTGGGCTGCTAGAGCTTCTGAAGAAGAGGCCCAGGGCTCCTCCTGCAACTGCTCCAAGGGTGCTTCCAGGGAATCCCAGAATCAGGAAGGTTGGAAAAGACCTTGGAGATCATAAAGTCCAACCTGAGCCCTGTTGGTTTTGGTGCTCCTCATTGGCCCTACTCTTGGGTACATGGGCATCTACATGGCGGACTTTCATAGGTAGCCTCCCTACCCTGGTAGCAATGTCTTTCCACTCATCAGCAGCCCAAATTGGTTTCCCTCTATGTTTCCAGTAAGCCTCTTTCCACCTCTCCAGCCATCCCCACAGAGCATTGGCTACCATCCATGAATCAGTATAAAGGTAGTGGATTTGGCCACTTCTCTCAGCAATGTGCTCAGCAAAGTTGAACAGCTTTGAGTTCAGCAAGTTGGCTTGATCCACCTTCTCCTTCAGTAGCTTGTGCAACCTATTGTGTGGGGCTCCATATGGCTGCTTTCCACTTCTGGTTCATCCCTCTGATGATACAGGAACCGTCAGTGAAAAGAGGGTAGCGTGTTTCCTCTGGGGGCAGTTGGTTATAGGGAGGGGCCTCTTCAGCCCGTGTCACTGGTTCTTGTTCTTCATCTGTGACACCAAAATTCTCACCTTCTGGCCAATTTGTAATTACCTCCAAAATCCCAGGGCGATTCAGTTTACCTGTACGGGCGCGCTGAGTGATAAGAGCAATCCACTTGCTCCATGTAGCACTGGTGGCATGATGAGTGGAAGGAACCTTTGCTTTAAACATCCACCCCAGCACTGGTAGTCGAGGTGCCAGGAGGAGTTGTGCTTCAGTGCCTATTACCTCCGAGGCAGCCTGGACTCCTTCATAGGCAGCCAAGATTTCCTTCTCTGTTGGAGTGTAGTTGGCTTCAGACCCTCTGTAGCTTCGACTCCAAAATCCCAGTGGTCGACCCCGAGTCTCCCCAGGCACCTTCTGCCAAAGGTTCCAGGACAAGCCACAGTTCCCGGCTGCAGAGTAGAGCATGTTCTTTACCTCTGGTCCTGTCCTGACTGGGCCAAGGGCTACTGCATGAGCAATCTCCTGCTTGATCTGGACAAAGGCTTGTTGCTGCTCAGGGCCCCACAGGAAATTGTTCTTCTTGCGGGTGACCAGGTAAAGAGGGCTCACGATCTGACTGTACTCGGGAATATTCATCCTCCAAAAACCTATTGCACCCAGGAAAGTTTGTGTCTCTTTCTTATTGGTGGGTGGAGACATTGCTGTGATCTTGTTGATGACATCTGTAGGAATCTGATGCCGTCCATCTTGCCACTTCACTCCCAGGAATTGAATCTCACGAGCTCGTCCCTTGACTTTGCTCTTTTTAATGGCGAAACCAGCTCCCAGGAGGATCTGGATGATTTCCTTGCCTTTCTCAAACACTTCCACAGCTGTGTTCCCCTAGACAATGATGTCATCAATGTACTGCAGATATTCTGGAGCCTCACCCCTTTCTAGTGCAGTCTGGATCAGTCCATGGCAGATGGTGGGGCTGTGCTTCCACCCCTGGGGCAGTCGGTTCCAGGTGTACTGCACTCCCCTCCATGTGAAGGCAAACTGAGGCCTGCATTCTGCTGCCAGAGGAATGGAGAAAAATGCATGGGCAATGTCTATAGTGGCATGCCACTTTGCTGCCTTGGACTTAAGCTCGTACTGGAGCTCTGATATGTCTGGCACGGCAGCACTCAGTGGTGGAGTCACTTCATTCAATGCACAGTAATCCACACTCAATCTCCATTCTCCTTCAGATTTTCACACAGGCCAAATGGGGCTGTTGAAGGGTGAGTGGGTATTGCTGACCACCCCTTGGCTCTCCAGCTCTCAGATCATCTTATGGATGAGGATCACAGCATCTCGAGTGGTTCTATACTGTCATCGATGCACTATGGAAGTGGCAATTGGCACCTGTTGCTCTTCTCCCATCAGGCGTCCTACTGCAGATTGATTCTCAGACAACCCAGGCAAGGTGTTCAATTGCTGGATGCCTTCTGTCTCTACAGCAGCTATTCCAAATGCCCATCTGAGTCCTTTTGGGTCTTTGAAATACCCACTTCGAAGGTAGTCTATGCCCAAAATACATGGGGCCTCTGGGCCAGTCACAATAGGATGCTTCTTCCACTCATTTCCCTTTAGGCTCACATCAGCTTCCACCAAAGTGAAATCCTGGGATCCCCCTGTCACACCAGCAATAGAAACAGACTCTGTCCCCACATGTCTTGATGGGATCAATGTACATTGCGCACCAGTATCGACCAAAGCTTTGTACTCTTGTGGTTCCGATGTGTTCCAGGCCAACAAATCCACACAGACCAGAAAACACAATTTTCCCTGGCCTCTACCTGGCTAGAGGCAGGGCCCCTCTAAGCGTGGTTATCCTTCTTTCCCTGGGCATATGTTTTGGATGTTCCTTCGAGGGGATCAGACATGTCATCATCATCATACCTGGCCATTTGGCTACAGGCAACTGGAGCTGCTTTCCTTCTGGTGGCTTCCTTCAGTTCACGCACCCGTCGTGCCAGAACAGCAGTCGGTTTCCTATCCCACCTTCTCATGTTTTCCCCACGCAGGTAGAACCACAGCTCAGCTTGTGGGGTGTACCTTCTCTCACCATCTGGGAAATGTCCGCCTTGGATACCAGAACCTCTGATCTGTACTGCTGAAATTTGGAGAAGGTCTTCTTTAATCTCCTCCCAAATCTTCTTATGATTCTCCTCTATCTTATCCTCTAAGTTCTGCAGACGTGTTTCTACCGCTGCGATTCTGGCATGTGTCGGGCCATGTACAGCATCTGCATATGCTCGGAGCTTCCTTGCCATGTCAAGCACAGTCTCATCCCTCTCATCCCTCTTCATGATGGCTAAGGCAGAAGCATATTCATGTGGCCCAAGTCGTACAAGTTTCCACCACATCACAGACGTGCATGGTACTAAGTCTGGGTTCCTAGTTGTTATATCATCTGAGAAGACAATCTCTGCCACTGCCATTTCTCTCAGGCGTTGGATCCCTTGCTTTATGGTCTTCCACTGAGTTTGCTGCATATAGAGATCGTCTGCGCACAGGTATCTTTCTGCTACACTTCTTAGGACGCGTTCCCAGAAGCTGTGAGAGTTAGCCCCCCTCATCATTCCTTGGTCTATGACAGGATCTTGTGACAGGGATCCCAAATGCCTGGCTTCAGTGCCATCCAGAATTGTAGCCTCACCTGCAGCATCCCAGAGACGGACCAGCCAACTAATTATGGGTTCATCAGGTTGTCAAGTGTAATCCTTCCAAAAGCCACAAAGGTCCTTCAGGGAAAAGGACTCAATATTTGCATCTGATCTTGCACCTGCTGCTTTGACTCCTGATTTTATGTCAGGAGGCATTGAGGTTCCTTCTCCTTCATCATCATCATCATCATCATCCCCTGGTCGATTGGTCTTGTCCGTGCATTTCCCACTTCTAGTGCTGGTAGCAACAGCCATGGGTTTAGATGCTGGCTTCGAGCCTGGAGTGTTAGCTGCAGCCTGAGTCACTGGGACAGTTGCTGATTTATCTCCCTGCCCCCCTGCCTCTGTCTGCTGCCCGACAGTATCTAGCAGTGTGCGATAAGCATACGCCAAGGCCCAGCTCCCTGCAATGACCTTCCTCTCCTTAGGCTCATCCTGGTACTTCTCTTTCAGATATTTCCCCACCTCAGCTGGGTTCTGAATTTGTTCATGGGGAAAATCCCAGACTATAGAGTCAGAGAATTCCTTCAGGATTTGGCCCATATCCTCCTATTTCCCACACCACTTAGGATTTTCCACACCGGGGTTTATCTCCTGAGTCAGGGGTCTCATCAGCCCGTCTAGAAATCTCAGCCCTCATTCTAGAGAAGCAGCAGGCTGTATAGAGGAAGGTTACCAGATTGAATACCAGAAAGATGGTTTCTTTAACATTGAGCGGAAACTGAACATCCTTCACTAGTGATGCAACTGATTCATAGGAGAAGAAGGAAAGCAGAGGCTGAAAAACCTCATTCCCTCCTGCTCCTCCTGCAACAAACTGGATGCATAACCATAGCCATGAACCATTCATACCTGGAGCAGACCCTAGCATGTTTATAAACTTCTTGCACATTATTGCCACCAAGCCCAGCAGGATAGCTACTCTGGTCACTGCCCCTCTGATGTAAAAACTACATATTAGGGGCAATACTAAAGCTATTTCTGGATAAGAAAATAAACCTAGGGATCAGAGAGGTATTAAAATCTCAAAAAGCCCTAGGGACCAGAAATGCATGCAAACCTTCACCCCAATAGACATTATGAATTCAAAAAGCATGGCTATTAGCTGATTTAAATGAACATAGAGTAATAGCAACCAAAATACAGTCAAAACAGGGTTTTTCCACTCTCTCTCGAGCTCCAAGTTTGGGCACCAATATTTTGTCCTGGTTCAGGGCAAATTTGTTAAAGAATCTGCAAAGGAGGGCCTCTCCAGAAAGCAAAACCCACACGGCCCCTCCCCCCTAACTGGTTTGGGAAGAATTCCTCTGAGAGATGTGGAAATAACCTGTTTATTTACCAGACACAGCACCCCCCAGCACACAAAATGAACAATACCCGATGACACTGCTCTGAGAAAGATGACAAAATCAGAAAGTCTCTTTCGGGGGTGATTGCTCTGTTCTCAGTCCCTCCGGCGCTGGGGCAGCTGCTGCAGGCCAAAACAGTGCAAACCTTCGGTGTTCCTGGGTTTCAGTCCAGAGCAGGTTCAAGATGGTCACAGAAACAGGAGAGGAGAAACAGTCCAGAAAGGAATTGGACTGTTTAGCTAGAACTAGCTAATAAGCAGAGGCCACAGCAGAGCAGAAGCGAGACCAGAAAAAATAGCAAGCAAAGCAGCAAGCTGAAAGCAAGAAGTGAAAAACAGCCCTATGTACTGTTCGTCTCTGTGTCCCTGATAAGAGAAACCCAAACAAACTTCCACTCTTCAGAGTCGGTCCTAAAGGCACAGAACAGATGAATGGGGATACAAGCATCATAACGTCACCCCAGGACAGAATCTAATAACAAAGTTCTGTGTCCAGGCAGAAAGCAAGGACAAACTCTCCTGTGAGTGGTCAGTAAATCCAAACACTCACAGAAGATCAATCACAGATGCACCTGTTACATTCCACAGCAGCAGAAAATAATTGTTTACATTTTTCTTCTTGGCCCCCAGCTTCCCAGAAGAGGAAAACTCCTAAAGAAAGGATTTTCCACCAAAGATGCCTGTGACACTCCGTGCCTTCCTTCTTGAAGGAAGCTGAGGAGGACAAAGTCCCAAATGTGTTTTGCAAGCTGGCACCAGTCTGTGCTTCTTGTGCCTTTTCAGCACAGCTCTGCCCAAAGCTCCAGCCACAGCTCACACCAGAGGGAAAAGCCCTTGAGTGCAGCAGAGTCTGCAGGGGCTTTTGACATTTACCTCTCCTCCTGTGGCAGTGTCGAGTGCTCTATAAACATCTCCAAACCCCCTAGAAACAAAACAGAAGCAGAGAAAGGAGAAACCATTTAGATCTTGCAGTGAAAGCCAGCCCGCACAGGAGATCTCTGCTGTAAATGCTGCAGACCTACAGGACACTGGAAGCATGAAGATGTCTTTGACAATTCCTTCTGAGCACACTTAGAAATTCTGATCAGCACTGACAATCTAAGCGCAGTGCCTGAACACATTTGCAGCTTGTCTGACTTCACACTTGATACCTATTCCGCCAGCAAAACACCTGATGCAGAGTTTTGTACAATTAACACTGCTTGGACTCACCCACTGCCAATATTTTCCAGTTCAATGTATTTTACAATAGGATTTTTCATCTTCATCATTCTTCCTGAGGGAAACAAAATGCAAGATGTTCACTTTAAAGCAGAGATCCCACCCTCTAGGAGATACAAAAGGCAGCCCCACTGTCTGGAGCTCTGAGCACTCCCTTTGTTAACAGCTGGCTAACAACAACAGGAACAGCAACTGGAAAAACAAGAAAAGAACAGCAGGCCCACAGCACAAGTGGCTGGCATAGAGACTGATTTCTAGCATCCTTTGAAGGGAGAGACCTCTTGAAAGGAGACACACAGGGAAGCACAGGGAGATACATTCAGAGGAGACGGAGACCAGAAGAGAATACCTACCAAGGCAAGTAAGTTTGTCATCTAGAAATATTAAGAAGAGCTGGAACTAACAATGCCTTTGTTTTCTTGGGAATAAACACTGTGAGATTTATGAAAGGTTTCATAATTGCTAAGATTAAATGCACCTGGACATCTAGAATCAATTCCTCTGAACAGATGTCAAGTTCAGAACAGGAGAAATATTGCCAAGTGTTCCCATCTTTTCTACCTTGCAGCATTTGCCAGAAGAATGTCTCTGTGTTTGTAAACCAGAGCAGCTCATGCTAGAACCAATCCCCACGGGGCTTTCAGCATCAGGATCCTCACCCTTTATGAGCAGGTTGAGCTCACAGATGCCCTCGCCCGTGCCCTGTGTGTAGAACCATGCCGCTTCTCTTCACCCTGACAGCGCGGCTCTGTCACTCCCATTGCACTCGCCCTCTCAGCACCACACACGTCCCCATCTTCCCAACTCGGCACGGCGGGCACGGGCACAGAGGACAGCAGTGCTCCTCAGGCGTCCCTGTGAAACAGAGAGCTGCCCAGAGGAGATGCTGACCCTCTTGTGAGTCCAGGCTGTGCGAGGCAGAAGCCGGCCCAGAGAAGGGGCTGCTGCCTCAGGCAGCTCCGTGCTGAAGCAGCCGGGCAGCAGCGGGACCCTCCCAGCTAAGGAAGGCTCCAGCCTCTGCATTCCCACAGCCCTCAGGGACAGGGCAGCAACCACAACAAGGCTGGCAAAGCCCAAGCATGAGCACTGACAGGCACTGATGGGAAGAAGCCAGAGTGAGCCTGAGCCCCGGACAAGCTGTTGCCCCCATTCAGGACACAACAGGATGGGCTTTGAGATCAGCCACGCCGAGGCGCAGATCGGTGCCCTTTTTGTCCCAACAGGTGATGGTAGACACAGAATCCCCTGGGCTCTCTTCTAAACCCTACCAGATCTTATCTGAGAGCACAGCACTGGCAGCTGTTAAGGGCAAGAAGCAGATTCATTGGGTTGTGCTGCAGAATCACAAAGGGCTTGATGTGTTCTCCTAGAGACGGATCTCAGCTTCTGCCAGTGGCTAGGACTCAAGCAGTCACAGCCTTCTGCTGATCCAGGAACAATCCCTGCTTCTGCCTTTGGCAGAGAGGGAAGCTCAGGCAAACTCCAGCCAGTCTAAGCTGCCCTCAGAGGCAGCAGGAACACCCAGAGCTCTCTCTTGCTGCCTCGGAGCACTGCCAGCACTTCTGTGACACTAAACTGAGGAGAACCCTTGGTACAGCTATGCTGACATGTGCACACAACACACTGTCCCTCAGATAAGAAAGATGCCAGACGTACTCTGTTGCTCCAGGGAGTCACCCGCCATCTCCTGTTGCTGAGCAGCAGCTGGGTCAGCATGGGAGGTGAACCAAGGGCTCAGGCTCCACTTCTTTAGCTGGGGAGCAAAGGCTCCTTGGGACAGCGCTGCTGCTTCTGCAGCAGCTTCAGTGTCAGAGTTGGTGTAGATCTGAGACAAGAAATGAGTTGATGTCAGGAAGGTGTGGCAGAGATTGCCCTGAAATGCAAGAGAGATTTCCATTTGAAATGCAAGCCCTTAGGAAGCTTCTGTCAGCCACATGCAGAGCTCTTCAACTGGATTGCTTTGGATGTCCACTTGTGAAACCAAATGGTCAAAAGCAAAGGCTGGTTTTACTTGAGTTCATAGCCAGTTTCTTGTTCTAAAGGATGACTGCAGCAACGACCGCTCCACTTCCTCCCAAAGACTCCTTTCCCCTTCCTAGGTCTGCAGATACATTTGCAGCTCCTCATTCTAATATTCTACCTCCTGCCATGAAATTCTCTTTTTCTGCACCTTCCTCGGGATGTGCTTATCCTGCAGCATCTCTGGATGGGTCAGTTCCTGGGCCTCATGCCAGCCTCGGGGCTCTTGGTTGCCTGTCATTTGCTGGAACTCTCTGCAGGCTGCCAGGTAGGATGGCGACACTTCCACCTCAAGTCAAACAGAACAAAGCAGTCAGAGACTACAGCTTGTCCCCGTCAGCCAGGAGTCATCAACTGGGAAGAAAGTAAAGAAAAGGACAGGAGCAGATGATTCACAAGGGATACAGACAGCTTGCAGCTCGTATTCCAAATCTGTGTGAGTGACCATGTTCACCTGCAAAAACACCTCAAGAAACAAGGTCACCTGGAAGAAGCCAGCAGGAGTTCATTCGGATGACTGCTGGCTAAATGGCAAGAGAAGTAATGCCACTGTCTAGAGCATCAGCTGAGATCCAGCAGAGCAGGAAGTGTCCTTGAGAGCAGCTCTGACAGAGGCCTCATCAGGATGGCGCTCAGAGGCATCACCCACCCCCTGCTGCTCTGCACTGGAAAGGCAAGGAGGGCAGAAACCACCCTTGGGTGACTGCAGTGCTGATTGCTATTTCCCTCACTTGCTTTTCTAGAGCCTTTTGCTCCTGAAGGAGGCGATTCATTTTCTCTTTGATGATTTTAATTTTTTCATCTAGCCTCTTGTTCTTTGCCTTGATTGTAGTCTCAGTTTCTTGCAGCTGTGCCTGCATCTGTTCGTCAACTTTCTGTGAACAACAACGGCAAGGAATCTCTTTCATGAGTGGAGTGGCTGCCATTCCTTAATTCACCTGTTTTTGTTGATGGCCCCTCTGCATAGGGAGAATCTTCTCCTCTTGGATGTCTTCATTCCTCCTCTTCACTGCCATGATAGCACTCTGAGCTTCAGGCAGCTCTGCTTGTGGCTCTGCCTTGATGTTCTGTACACACAAAAGCAGAGCAAGGGACTGAGAGCTGCCATCAAGCTCAGCTTTTCCCTCTTTTAGCCTCAAAATTACATTTATTCAGCCCCTTCTTTCTGCTTCCCTACTCAGCTCTGCTTCCACTGTAACCCTCCTGTCCTGGTGCTGATCTCTGCAGATTCCAAGGCCCTGTGCTTCCAGTGCCTTTGGGACTCCTGGCCTCCTCAGTCCCAAGAGCTCTGGTTTATGCCCCTCTCCCTGCCCTTCCCTCTGTGCCCTGGCCAGTCAGGCTTACCTGGCCATTCTCCTGTGGCTCTTCCACCTGCTGCCTGAGCTGCTCTTCCTGCCCTCAGGCAGGGAACAGCTCTCCCTGAGTCTGGCCTGGCAGCTCAGATGAGGCAGTGTGCTCCTGCTCTTTCTCTAGAAGCACCTGCACAGAAAGCAAGAGAAGATGGGTTTCAACTTCCCATACGCCCTTTGTGGGCCAAGACTCACAGGCTGCTGGGCTCACACATTCCCAAAGCACTGTGCTGCTGCTCTCCTGCGTCATTCTCTGCCCGAGGGGAGGCACAGATTCCAAAGTAACCCTGGCCCTACAATCAGGGGCCATCTGGCACGGAAGCTCCAACAGCCTCTCAGGCAGCTGACAGGGAAGGGGTGGCATTTCTCAAGGGTCTGGTGAGGGCCTCCCTCTGCTTCTGCCATGTCCTGTTTGTCTTTCAGTAGTGACTGACTCCCCACCCTGTCCCACAGCTCCATCCTGGCTCTGCAGGGGCTTCCTGGGTGAGCTCACTCCTTGTGAGAGACACTTCTGGGGTTCATGTTCTCTTCAGGCCTGCACCAGCATTCCTCCTTCCTGACATCTACACTCTTATTAGAAAACCGGGTCATTCAGGAGATAAGGATGCATGCAAAGATCTCTGATGGAAGTCAGAGAACCTCTATGGCCACCTCAGTATATGGAGGAGGACCAAGGTGTTTCTTCTCCCTCTTTTGTCAACTGAGAATTCTGACCAGCAGTAACAGAGTTTCTCCTAAGGCCCCATTAACGAATGCACTTACACAGCCCTGGGGATGCCAGTGAAGGAAACCATGTGTCATGTAATGCATGTATGACCAGAGTCACCAGACCCCAGCTACAGCATGGGATAGTTCCACTCCCTTAGGACATGCAAAAATTTAAAGGATAAAAAGAAGGCTTCAGGGCACAAGAGGCTGGAGGAGGAAAACAGGAGGGGAAGAAACAACCATCTCTGGAGGGGGAAACATCTCTTCCTGCTCAGGATCAGTCAATGGAACTTGTCTCTACTCCTCTCCTGAAGGGATGCCTTTAGGTGAGCTTTGCATCTTCCACTGCTTTGGAGAAGTGCCAGGAAGATTCAAATAGATAGATAGATAGATAGATAGATAGATAGATAGATAGATAGATAGATAGATAGATAGATAGATAGATATCACTTTTACAATCTCTCTTTACTGTACTGTGGTATTTACATGCTTTGAACACAGAGAGATATAATTCCCTCTCCTAGTTTTTTTTTAAGGGAAGGTAGTGAGAAACTTAGAGAAAAAGAGAAAACAATTATTATCTCTACTGGCTGTTCTTGTTGTTTAGCACATGTAGAATGTGTTATAGTGATTGTTTACTGAAAGTGATTTGTTATTTGGATTTTAGTGGTAGTTGTTTAGCTTGATTAGCTAATTAGATAAAAGCTGTGTCATGACTCTCTGGAGTCACGAGTTTTTCTTTAGCAGCTTTTTAGTAAAGTATTTCTTTAGTATAGTTTTAATATAGTACTAAGTGTAATATAGCATAGCCAAAGAAAGCATTTGTTTAACCTTCTAAATCATAGAGCCAAAGCACATTATTCCCCACGTGGGGGTCACCCGGAATCAATCCTGTCCTTTCTGTCGCTACACACATCAGCACTCAGTAGCAGTGCCCCGATCAGCTGCCATCCTGAACTTGCTCTCCTGTTGCTTCAGTAACCCACACTCTTGGGGAATCTGGAGCATGTGGGTCCCTATGGAATGCAACCAGACCCAGAGCATTGCACTGGGAACTGCACTCTTTGTGCATCTGTGCTCGGGCAAGTTCTTCTCTTGGACTCGGCCACACTGATGGTGCTAAAGTGGTTGGAATCAGAAATGCAGCCCAGCCCCTCCAGCTCCTCTAATCTCTGAGCACCCGCTGGAATGCAAGGGCATTGATTTCCTGCTTAATTCCCAAACACAACACACACTGATTCCCTGGGCAGCCAAAAGACCAGGGAGTCATTAACCTGAAAGTGATGTGTTTCTGCCAGTGCTGGAAAAGGGCAGGAAAGATTGAGTAAAAACTCCCTGGAGAAGGCAAAATTACAAAAGGCTTCTCCTTCTAGCAAACAAACAAACAAATAAACAAACAAAATATGAAAGTGTTACCCACTCAAGTGTCTAAAGCACTTGGATGCAGTGAAGGGATGTTTGGCAGGGAAACAGCCCTCGTGCTGAGCATTGGCTCTATGGATCTAAGGCAGGGATCTATGGCAGTCTGCCTGAAGGTCCCTCATGAGCCCCCATTGTCCAGGCTAAAGCTCCCTCAGCGCCTCCTCCCTGGCCTTGTGCTGCACCCCTTGCCCAGCTCCCCTGTCCCTCTGTGCCCACTCTGCAGCCCCTCCATGACTTTCTGCTTCCCAGGGCCCACAGCTGCACACAGCACTCCAGCTGTGGCCGCAGCGCTGCCCAGCACAGGGCCACGCTCCCTGCCCTGCTCCTGCTGCCCCACTGCTGCTGGCACAGCCACCGTGCCCTTGGCCTTCTGGGCCCCCTGGCCACACGCTGCCTCATCTTCAGCTGCTCACAGCCGCCAGCCCTGCGTACTTTTGGCCCACGCAGCTCCCCAGCCACCAAGGTCACTTCAGATACAGCAGGCACCATTGCAAGATGGCCTTCCTGTTCTATAGCCACATCTTCTAAGTAGTTATCATAAAGTTTGACAAGAATAGAATTGTAAGGCACTCTGATTAAATCAAAATGGTCTAATTCAACTGTACAGGAAATTGCTCTTAAGTAAATATTCCACCCTATCTGCCGTCAGCAAGCAAGGTAATCTCTGCAAAACTGGATTTGTAGTTCTTCAAAGGTCTGAGATGGAAATTTTAAAATATCCACCTATGCCTTTTTTATTTTTGTTGCAGGCATGAAAATGGATTTTCTTTCAGCCTTCCTAGCTGGCTCTCTACACTCTGTTGCTACTGTCCAAGCTCTCAACTTCCTCTACAATTCTTAAACACCAGGAACATGAAATGTTCCTTTCTCACTCACCTCAGGGTCAGCACCTCTGAATACACGTTTCAGGTGACCTGTGGTGAGCAGGGAAAATGAACCAGATGGTGTGAGAAAACTGCTTGGGCTGCTGAATCCAACAGCACAAGTCAACCCAAATAGAGAAGATTTCCCATTTTGTAACATCCCTCCAGGAGACACATTTCATTCACACAGCCAGCAAGGGATCAGGACAATATTCTTGCTTGTGCCTACACTTCAACCTGTTTTGCCAGTAAATGAATACAAATATGACCAAGAAAATGCAAATTGTTCTTTAACACTCAATGCTCCTGTTCTAGAAAGCACATAAAACGGCTTTTTAAATCCACTCTTTCAGGTCTTTATATTTTTTTCTTTTTTTTTTTTTTTGTTTTGTTTTTTTTTAATCAGCTGCATGCACTAATTCTCTTTAATTTGCTGGAAATGCTTGCCCAGAAATGCTTCCCTAAAATCCCCCTGAGCTGTGGCAGACACTCACTGCTTTAGAGTTTGCATTTCCTTGCAAAGGGAATCACTATTTAAGCACTTGGTAAAGGGTCAAGTCAGACAGTTAAATCCTTTCATGACAAAATTGAGAAAGAAAGAAGCTTTCCCTGAATTCTGGGAACAACTGCAGAGATTTTAAAAGGCATTAGAAGAAGGTCTGCCAGTCTACATTTTCAAAGGTGTCTTGCTTGTCCCAGCAAACTGAGGAAATGACAGACTCTGCTGCCACAGACTCTCCTGTGGAGGGAATGGAAGCCCTGCAGGTTCCCCTGCAAATGCTGCCCCTGTGGCTACAGACACCCCCTTTTTAGCTGAACGGCTTGACAGGAGCTTTATGGAAGCAGTGGCATCTCAATGCTCTTTCTCTTTCAAAATCAGAAACTCAGGCACTAAGAAAGAGCAAGAAGACATACAGAAGCCAGGTTAGGATACACCCTAACCTAAGCAGAAGGGAAACCTCTACTTACGTGCAAAGTGCATCATATAATAAATACAAAAGGAAATGCCATAAGCAGCAAAAGTTGCTTTGGCAAGGTTGTGAATCATGCTATTATTGTTGTGCAAGTTTGCCCCAACACTAAAAGAACAAGCCTCTTGTCAGTGGGCAGCTTCCCACTGACAAATGCTTGGACCAGGAGGGGACTCCTGCTCTCAGCAGGCCTTGGGCTGCTCTGACACTCAGGCCTTCCATTCACCAAGGCAACCTTCTGATGCCACTATGACAACGTGGCAACCATGCCCTGACATCACAAAGCAAATGCTCCATGTCTCCATGTTGGTCTGTGAGTTTATGCAAAGCAATAACCAACCTTCCCTACAGCAAACACAAAAGAGCCTGGGAAGTTCTTCTCTGTCACAAAGCAGCACAAATTCCCCCCATGGGCCAAACCCTGTTGTTCAGGGATCCAAGAGGAACTCCAAAGGGTGCCCCAAGCACCTACAGCCTGTACCCCACCTGAGAACTCAAATGGGACCCAAGCAAAGGAAACCAGACCAAGACAATGGCCCACATCATTGCACATGTGAGAAATTACTCTCACTTTTACATTTAAAGGTTTAGCAAACCTTAACAAAGGACTGAATAAGAAAAATTATGGCAATGGGAGTCTCTGTGACTAGCAGCCACCTGGTCATTTACAAAAAGGACACTCTGCCTTTTATACCCTTAGCCCCTACAAAAGTTTTGTCAGTCAACTCTTTCTCTGCTGTCCATTGGTGGAGATTACTTTCTTGCATCCTGACTGGAGGTCAGGTGTTGTTACACCCTGCCTGTTGGTAACAAGCCAGGCCTCCACAAATGCCCTGATTACCAAGGCGATTACAAGGGCGACAGGAAAGAGGACTATGGGAGGATATATTACAATACCATCACTATACATTTGAACATTCACATAACATCTACTTCTTAATTGTCAGAGCCAACCATTGCATTACTCGTCCAGAACACACAGAACCAGGAGAGAAGCCACTGTTGGCATCACAGCTGAAATGCTTCCTAACAAATCTCCCCACATATTTGCACCTTTATTGGACATGCCCAGGGCTCCGGTGCGTGTACATCTCTGCCTTTCTTCCCCTTTGGCAGCAGTCGAACTGGCAGCATCTGCCCGCCAGCAGCAGCTGCTCCCAGCTGGGAACGCCACTGGCGGTGCTGATTTCCAGAGGCTTCTGTGTGCCAGGGGGAGCCAAGGCAGGAGCGGGTTGAATGGTGCTGGTGCTGCTGCTGCTCTGTGCCAGAGAGCCCTGGCTGGGCAGGGCAAGGTGCCCACTGCGCTGCGGGCTCCTTCTCCTGCCACAGCTGGGCAAACCTGGCAACAAGGCATGACAACCTGTGGGCAAGCCAAGGGGTTTCTGGGGCTGCACTGCTCTGCACACACCCAGGACACCTGCAGCACAGAGTTTTAACCCTCAAACAGGTAAACCAAAGGGAAACAGCTGGAAAAGATTTCACTTCAACCTTTCTTTATGCTTCAATAGGAATGACCAAAATGAAAGTTACCAAGCAGGGCCAATCCACACTGCAAGCTCAGTGTGAGAAAAGAGGCATTACTTTATTTCAGTGCTGGGTGCGTGGGGAATCACTCCGCTGAAAGATGCACACCCACGTGTTAGTATCCATGGAACTAAGACATTACTTTCATTACTTTTATTCATTACTTTGCTCAAACTCACAGGCTAAACATTCTCACAAAGTATCTGACATGTTTAAATCCCTTCCCCAAAATTACTGACATTTAGAGTAGGGGTCTCTTGAAGGTCTCTGGTGGTCATGTGGTGAACATGCCATTCCTCAAATTATCCTTCCATGGTTAAGAGCCTTCTTCTCCTTGAATGCATTGCAGCTACCTTCTCAGTAGGCCCACTGTCTTTATTCTCAAGGCTAAGACATCCACTTGCACACATTAACCACTGGTGTGAGGGAAGGTATGACTAAGCACTGCCTGTTAAAGATTAACAAATTCACAATTTGTTGCAGGTCAACACTTCCCCAACGTCTTTCATTCCTTCTCTGGGAATCAAACACAAGCATTTTGGGATCACTGAGCCCAAGGCTGCCTCCAACCCTCCTGTCACCCAGCAGCCCTTCTCTCCTCACAAACAGCAGGCCCAGCAGTGCCTTCCCTCACTGGCTCAGTCCCCAGCTGTGTCAGGAGTTCTCTGTCACAAACTCCAGGACCATCCTGGACTGTTTGCTCTCCGCTGCACTTTGTTGCCAGCAGACACCCCCACCCTGTTCCATGCCCCTTGCAGAACCCTGCACCTGCTGTCCATGGGCACCTGGCAAGGGGAGGGACTCATGGCAGAGATGCACCAGCTGCACTGGGCAGGAACCAAAACCCTCTGGCGGCACAGCTGCTGGCCTGGGTCTGGCAGAGCTCTGCACGCCCCACTCCTCACGGGCTCTGGGCTGGAAATGCAATTGCACTTTCTGCCTCATGGAGAAAAACCAGGGCTGCACAAACAATGGCCAGCAGGCCACATCCCAAAGGCACTGCAGCATGGAGTTGAGAAGGAAGAAGACCCTTCCCCAATTCCTAACCATACCAAAACCACCATAGTGGGGACTTTTAATCTTCTGAATGTAGAGTTGATTCACAGGGTGACAAGGGAATCTTCCAATGGAGTTGAAGTTTGGTAGAGTTTTTTTTTTTCTGAGTCTTACTCAGACTGTTGATTTGAAATTTTTTTAAAAAATATTTTTAAAAGGCTGTGCAGTCATATGGTTTTGTTCTAATACAAAAATGGCTAGATGAAAGGTACTGGCATTTTAATTACATCCAAAATGATTAGTAAAAGCCGTCCTGCAGAATAGCCACCAAACAAGAAATGAAAATCTGTGGGCTGTTGACTTTGCAAATTTCTACTAAACTTATCAGACAATGAGGCATTTTTAGGTAGATCATAGAGCAAATTAATTCCGATGGATGACTTGATTTGGATAAACCTGTTGATTTCAAATTAAAACTGCCAGCACGTACTAAGTGGAAATCTGAATACTGCCTTCTATGAGCTCTGAATTATTAGATAGTCATTGTTTGCCATATTAACAAAAATTAACATTCTGGCTATTTTTTTTTTACTTACAGTCAGCTCTTCAACACTCTTTGTAATGTCAGAAAGAGAGTTTGTAGCAATGTGAACCATGGGTTGGTGGAGCATTGCAGAAGGCTCCTATGCCAGCACTAAACATTCACATTTACCATGGCATCACTTCTTGCCTTTAATTCCAAGCTACACCTCAGTTCCTGCAGTATAGATTCACACTTGTAGTCTGTATTTGCAGCTGGTTCTTACTTCCCTGTCCAGAAAAAAATAATGCTTGGATCTCAAATCAAAATAAAACCAGGAGAGAGTCAGGTTCTGGATAGGTATAGCAAGAACTAAGAGAGTTTTTTGCAAATATGTTGAAAAGTTGTTTGTACATGCTGCAAAAACGGCAGATTAAAGACTTACACTCTAACTTCCAAGCTGAGGTTTGCCTGTTCTTCCTGGACTGATTTATTGAGGCCAGACACTGAACCTCATCAGTAAGAAAATCAAAACCACAGGAGTAGTTTGAAGAATATTGTAAATTATTCTGTCATGATGCTTTTTGCCTAAAAGTTCTGGCCATCATCCGATTGGAGCAATTAGAGGAGATCGAAGCAATCATACTGTGCCGGTGCACACAATTCCTTCTCAGGAGTAATCCATGAAGCAACGCTGACAAATCCACACCAGCAGCTGCTGCCACACAGTCATGAAGCAGAGAATATGTATTTCTGCTACACTTGGACAGCTGACGATGCCTCTGCTGAGCTAATTTTAGTGACTGCCCACCACAGATGAGACCTTGTGGTCAGTCTCCAACAAGTCAGGGCAGTTAATATTCTGCCTAAATGAAGTAAGTCTAGCAATACATAGACCATGGAGCCTGAGGAAAGCCAGCAGCTGTGGGAGATTTAATTTGTTTCCGTATCTTTCTTTTTACTAATTTATTGCAGTCAATTATTTAAAGAATGAAAACTTTTGGCATACCATTGGTTGGAAGGTTGGTCAGTCTTCCATTCATGACTCCTCTGAAAGCATCACCCCAGTGTTTTTATCAGTAGCTCTTCCATCATCATGGCTCACACAGCATTTCCTGCAGCTCTTGCTGGAGTCAGGGAAAGGCACCAGGAGAAGGGGGAGAAAGCTGTGTGCAGAGGCTGTGTCAGCTGAAGAGACATTTGTTTCCTCTGATTTGGCTGAATGGCTGCAGGAACCTTGCTGGCACTGCTGGCGGGGTGGCCTTTGGCAGGGCTGGGCAGAGTTTGGGGCCCAGGATCCCTCCTCTTGGTGGGACACCAGGGTGAGCAGCCCCTGTCCCAGGCAGGAGCAGAGGTTCTGTGGCTCTGCCCTGGGCACAGGGACCTGCCACTGCCATGAGCTCCTGCCGCGGCTCCTCTGGGGCAGCTCCTGCTCTGCAGCGATGATGGGCACAGCTGGCGGGTGGCTGCAATGGAGGGTGGCTTCCAGTGGGCTCTGTTGGTCTGCCACACTGGAGCCAGCAGAGCTTCTGGAAGGAGTCTCCTCTTGTGAGCTGCTGGAGCTGGAGCTGGCACTGGCCACAGAGCTGCTGTTTTCATCCCTGACAGGACCAGAGCACAGCAGCCTCTGGGCCTCCTTGCTGCACGATGGCAGTGAGGAGGCCATGGACCAGAGGTTCAGTATGTGTGACTCAGTTTCCTGATAAACTGTGCTAAGAAAACCCTGCATCCCTCCTGCCAGATCTAAGCCACTCCAAGAAATCTGTGGGCACATTGGGAACTCAGAATTGTTTGAATTTTGAAAAATTGTCTTATGAGTGCTTTTGATTGTTTTTGTCATTTTGTGTTGATTCAGTTGATCCTTCAGAGAAGCTGTCTTAATAACATAAAACACAGGGAATTGTGGAGACCCTAGGGGGTTGGGGGGGGGGGCATTCCCCAGTCTAGGGAGACACAAGAACGTTCCCTCAAAATGCTGTTAGACCCCATTGGCTCCTTCCCCTGCTACTATGTCTGTTCCTGTGCTCCTGAGCCACACCTTCCCTATTCCCTGATTGGCCCCCTTATCTTTGTACTGCCCCGAGTTCAGGGTCAGCCCCCAGGCCCCTGTGGAGACAAAGTGAGACCCTCTGTGTGTGGCTGCTGGGACCTGAACATCTCCCTGCACAGCTGAATAAAACATCTGTGGAGATTATGCAAAGGTCCTTTTTGCTTCTTTACCCTGGACTATGCTAGCAGCAATTCAGACTGCTACAGAGGAGAAGCTACAGTACTGGCACCAAGATTTTGGCAACTTGACCATAGGCACAGAGGGTGTGCAGGATGCTCTCTATGAATTCCTTAACCAGCCATCTCTGGTGCTGGCATATTCCCTCCAGCTTCTGGTGCAGCCAGGGCCACCTTTGGTCCAGTAGATGACATTGTTACTTGAAAAATTCAGGCCATACCTTGGGCAGGAGGCCATCCACAGGCTCGGGTCCTGCAGCCCCCTGCTCAGCTGGGGACAGTGTTCCCTGTGGGGAAGATGGAGCAGCCATCACAGGGTCTTGGGGGCTGTTTTCAGCAAGGTGGCCAGGCTCTCTCCCTACTGGACTCCAGCAATTTTTTGGGGGAGCTGATGGCACATTGTATGTAGTCCTGTTCATCCCACTCAGAAAACCTGACAGCTTCTATCATTCTTCTGCAGAGTGGGCACAATGGATTTCTCTTTGCCCACTGCAGGATGCAGCCCAGGCAGAACTGGTGGTGATAGGGCAGAGAAAAATTCACATCCTTCTTAATGACCTGGCAGGTCCATTCTGTCCCCATGGCCATGTCCATCTGTCCCAGCAGGAGGGAAGAGCTGAGGACCATGAGCTGCTCTCATCAGCAATCTTGCTTGGCCAGAGCCCAAGCTCAAGCCAGAGTGGTCCAGGCTCTGTCAGTGCCTAAATAGAAGCAGAAAGGGATGTTGTATCACAATCCATTCCTTGGTGAAGGAGGTCCATAGCAGCCTCAAGAGGCACCTCAGACACTCAACAGTCAAGGCAGTAACATATGGACAGCACACAGATGGCAATTCATGGCTGGGAGAGCATTCGTAGACATATCTGTAGAAGCGAAGGGAGACGACCCATTCTTTGATCAGCATCGAACTCCAATTTATTGATCCCACATGCACATTTTATAACTGTGTTAATTAAGTTCATACATATTGCAAAACCCGAGCTCATCATTTGCTACCGATTACACACCACCCCCTCCTTTTGTTTTCAATACCTGTGGTTTGTTATTGAGACCAAGACTTGTTTTTCTCATCCTGTTGTTACTGTTCTCAAGGCCTCCATGTTTGTCACTCTGCTTTCCCATATTATCCAAGGACAAGGTATTTACTTGTTATTAAAAAATAAGCCTGAGAACTCTGCTGTTTACAGAAACGTTATTGAGAATTTTGTTGTTTACAGGAACAGGCTTAAGAATTTGCTGCTTACAGCTGCCTTTTACTTTTCCATCTGCTGTATATTTTCATGGCCTTTTTTTCCTTCAAGCCATGTCTGAGCAAAATTCTCCAACAAATTCCCCGTTTTTCCTTTTTGCACAAGGAGGTTTGTCTGCCGGGTTTTTTCTATCATTCTACTGACTATATCTTGAATACAATTAAAAATACAAGGTAAAATAAGTAAAAGCATTTAAAAGCACACTTAGTATCTCTATAAGGTTCCCCAGCCACCGTCCGAGCAATGGCTTTTACCCCAAAGGGTTAAAACCACCCCCAACTAAGCCATAATGGCCTGCCTTATCAGGCATTGCAAGGTAGGTGGTAATTGGACTAAGAAAAGAAGGCTGTTGGCTGTTTTCATTAATGCGAACCCGGAGAGGAGGCGAACAGCCAGGGCTAATAATGCTGGAATCTACCCCAGTGTCCAACAAGCCTGAAAATGATCCTTTCTGTCCTTGAAATTCCCCTTCCACCCTTTTCTTGGGTCTCTCAGAAAGGTTCAAAGTCAGTAAGGTAAGTCCTCCAGTGGATTCAAAACCTTTTCCCCCCTCTCTTGTCCTTTTACAGTCTGTAATCCCTTAGTCATTTGGCTCAAATGGCACCAGCTGAGCAATTCTCAGTCCTTTGTTAACTTGGAGAGGTGGGAAAGGAGTATGCACCATAACATAGAGTCCACGCCAATGACACCAAGCAAAACAAATAATCCCAACAAATGCAGATCATAAAAAAAAATCTAGCATAAATCTATCTAACATCACTCAAACTTAACAGCACTTAAAGCACTTAAAATATTTAAACTTAACAGAACTTAACATCACTTAAACTTAAAAGAAATTAAACTCAACAGAACTTAACTTAGCAGAACTTAAGTTTAACAGACCTTAACTTTAACAAAACTTAACCTTAAACTTAACAGATTTTCAAATCAACAGAAATTACATGTAAAATCACTTAAATTTAACAAAACTTAACTTTAACAGAACTTAACTGACTTTAAATTCTACATAATTTAAACCTAATATAATTTAAACTTTTTT
The DNA here is from genome assembly GCF_035770615.1 of Melospiza melodia melodia. Lineage (NCBI taxonomy): Eukaryota > Metazoa > Chordata > Aves > Passeriformes > Passerellidae > Melospiza > Melospiza melodia. The sequence continues at coordinate 1,977,121 of NW_026948796.1, read as the reverse complement.
TTTTTTACAGAATTTACAGAATCTAACTTCACTTAAACTTAATAACATTTAAACTTAACAGAAATTAAACTGAACAGCACTTAAACCTAACAGAAGATAAACTTAACAAAACTTAACCTTAACAGTATTTAACATTTAATGGCAGCTAATAGACAATTTAACCTAAACTACTTAGCAAAGGATAAAACTTACTATAGAAATAGAATATAGCATTTACTATAACTTACTTACAGGCCTGATTCTAAAATACTAAGATGAAACAACTTTACTTGAATGAACTTAAACATAAGGAGTTTGTTCAAGGTATACCTGTGGAAAAACGAAAAAGCACACTCATTACATCTTACTTATACAATCGCTTTAACGTATCTTTAGCATTTTTAAATTTTTCAAAATATAATTTCAGAGTTTGATGTTCCACCGACTGAGTTATCTGGGCTTCTGATGTTTAAAATCTATGTTAATACAGGTGACTTTAAGAAAGGATGGATGCTAAGCCAAATGGGCCAAAATTTGACCCACGCAGTCACTACACTGATTTCTCTTTCACAGTGTCTGCCAGGAAGAACAAAAAGTCTTTTTACCTTAGGTGAGGAACATCTTGATAGTAATGCTCCTTGGTGTCGCTTGTTTATTATCACGGGTTTCTTAATTGCAGTAGGGATCTTTTCTTTTGTTGACAAGAGTCACATTTATTACGGCTGTTAGGTCTAAAACTGAAGCTTTTTGCGGGCCACGGGGTTATCAGCATAGCTCCTACGGCAGCTGCTCTTTCCAAGCCGAAGTTCCCTGTGGTGTCAGGTTGGAGACAGGAGAGGGTGCTGATGCTGCAGCGACGACTTCTGTTGGTGCGGTGTCACTGCAGTTCGCGCTCCTGGGGAAGTTTCCCGATTTCCGTCTGCAAGCGCTCGTATTATGAGTGTCCGAACGGCATCTCCGGCACCAGAGTCCTGCAGCCTGGCATTCCCGGCGCCTGTGACCCATGCCTCCACATCGGTAACATTTCATGCGGCCTCCTCTATTTGCTGGTGCCAGTGCAGCTGACGCTTGAAGAGGTGCAAGAGCAGCTAACACCTGATTCTGAGAGGTCCCTGCTTGTTCTTGTAAGGGTAGCCCTAATTGTGCTACGCATTCATTTACAAGCCCTTGCCAATGAGCATTAAATAACAATTGCTGAGGCTGAGTAAAGATCAATTTAGCTATCTCATGGCAATCATTCTCCAGAAGGAGAAGACTGGCATCAAAAATATAATCTAACATCTGTTTGGCTGGCTCACTTTTCACTCCAAACTGGCTAACAGTAGACCTCAGTTGAGACAGCAATTTGCAATCAAGAGCTGTAATAGTAGCCTGCATGCCCCCTCCCTCCTGCGCAGTGAATACAACAGGACAAGCCAGCTGGGTAGCAGCACTGATAAGCTCCTCATCCCCCTTTCTCATAGCATCTCTGGCAAGCACAGCCCAGGCCAACCTCCATTCCCTTGCAATAGCCCCTGCTAGGTCGTTTTCCATCCCAGGGATCAGCTAATTGATTTTCGGGAGATTATCGGGTGGTCTTGGCCATAGTTTGTGTTGTTCAGGGGGTGTGGAAGCCTCAGAAGCACTCTGTGTAGCCTGGCTTGCTGAAGAGGGCAGCGAAGCAGGTAATAAGACAGTCCTCATTGCAGGGGCTAATGGTAATCCCCTGTCCGGATCGTGTCCTTTATTACACCCATGAGCGGCGTTAGCCTGCTGGGCAGCCTCTTTCTTGGCCTGAAACTGCAGTAATTCATTGCGAACGACCCGCCATAATTTACCTAACTTCTTGGCAGTTTTATCACCCTCTAAAGTAGCCTCCCATAATAAATCACCAAATTTATGCCACTCCAGTAACTCGTGAACCGTATGGGGGTTAATAAAAACTCCCCTATCGCAGCCATAAGCCAAAAGTCCTGGTAAATCCTTTTGCAAATCTATCCCCTTAACCTGCCTTTTTTGTAAAAAGACACTAAATGTCATATGCTGCTTGCCTTTCCATACCTAAAATCATCAGTGCTGATTGCAGCCTCTTCAAGGTCCGTGCAGCTTGTATCAGTCAGGCTCGCCTGTACGACACCTGAGGCACGACATGTCTCAGCTTCTTTTTTATCCCTTTTACTTTCTTCATGTTTACTGCCATCCCGGCTGCTCAGGACCTGACCCGTGTCTTCCCTCCTCCGTAGTGCGTTGCCGTATCACGATCAAGTGTCACCATTTGTGGAAGCGAAGGGAGACGACCCATCCTTTGATCAGCATTGAACTCCGCTTTATTGATCCAACATGCACATTTTATAACCGTGTTAATTAAGTTCATACATATTGCAAAACCCGAGCTCATCATTTGCTATAGATTACACACCAACCCCTCCTTTTGTTTTCAATACCGGTGGTTTGTTATTGAGATCAAGACTTGTTTTTCTCATCCTGTTATTACTGTTCTCAAGGCCTCCATGTTTGTCACTTTGCTTTCCCATAATATTCAAGGACAAGGTATTTACTTGTTATTAAAAAACCAGCCTGAGAACTCTGCTGTTTACAGAAACGTTATTGAGAATTTGCTGCTTATAGCTGCTTTTTACTTTTCAATCAGCTGTATATGATTATGGCGTGTCTGAAAAAAACTCTATAAGCCATATCTGAGCAAAATTCTCCAACATCCAAGGGGCTACTGTGACACTGTGGAGAATCGTGGAACCAAGAACATCTTTCTGTTCTCTTGGAACCAAGAACATGTGGCCCAGTTGGGCCGCACGGTCCCAAGGGGTCAGTGTGAAGCAGCGGGACTTTGTGAAACCAAGAGGTCATTGCTGCATTTCAGGGCCTTGTTGAGCCAAAGGACTGTTGTTATCCTGCAGGGCACCGTGGATCCATGGAGAGCATTGTGGAAGTGCAAGGCCCCATGGAGACCATTGTGACACTGTGGGGGCCCCATGAAACCAAAGGGCCATTGTGGCCCTGCAGGGCCTCGTGGAAGGAAGGGGCCATTGTAACACTATGGGAACTTGTGGAACCAAGGGAATTGTTGCACTACTGGCCCCAATGGAACCAAGGGACCATGATGACACAGCGGGACTTCATGGAACTCAAACACCATTATGACACTGTGGGGCCTTGTGGAACCCTGGAGACCATTAAGATCCTTAAGGACTTGTGTTATCAAGAGGCCATTATGACACCTGAGGACATCATGGAAGCAAGAGAACCACTGTGGAACTGCAAGGCCTCATGGAAGCAAGAAGCCACTGTGACACTGCAAGGCCTCATGGAAGCAAGGAAACGTGAAATAGGTGTGGCCGCCTTGGTCTCCCAGGGGTCACCTGACAGGTCTGGCTGACCTTGGAATGTGGAAGGCCACTCCTATCTGCCCCTGAAACACTGGGGCTCTGGGCTTTCCTTTGTATAGAAAAGAACTGTCCATCTTTTCCAGGTATCCTTGGCCAAAATTTGGAATCCATCTCCAAATTTCTGTATATCCAAGGATTGCTGCCAGACCAAAGTTGCCAGGACAGACAGGTCTGGCTGGTCTTTAACTCCTGATTGCCAGAACTCACCTGTTTATCCAACACTGGAAAGGACTCTGTGATTTGCTTTATATAGAAAACATCATCATTCTCCAGGCACAAATGTCTTAAATTAGGACTCCACTTTCAAAATTTTGAATATCCAAGGATTGCTCCAAGCAAACCTGCCAGGACAGACAGGGCAGACTTTCCTTGACCTCTGGTAGCTGCCATTCATCAGCTCCTGAAACATGGGGGCTCCGTGGTTTAATTCCTATGGACACCAATAGGACATTTGGGAGCCTTGTGAAATGAAGGGGCCATTGTGACACTGCAGAGCACCATGGACCAAGGGACCATTGTGACACTGTAGAGCTTCGTGGAACCAAGGACAACATTGTGGCTCTGTTGGGACACATGGTCCCAAGGGACCAGTGCAAAGCAGCAGTGTAGGAGTTAGCCCAGCTTTAACTCAGAGTCAGCCAGGTTTTACCCCAAAGGAATTGGGCATTAGTTTCAAGTCCTGGAAAATCATTCTTTTAACTTAGGGTGAGTTTGAGAGTTCCCCCATAAGCCTTTAGTGTTGCTGTGCTAACTTGTCCAAGTTCTCCTCCCCTACTGGTTACTGGTTTCCCCTATATGGTTATTGTTCTAGAGTGTTCTACCCACAAGTATCTTTGCTGTTGCTTCCCCTTTGTCTCAGGTCTTTGGATCCTGCCCCTCATACTGTCCTCGACTTCTCCATGTTTATTGTTTTTCACCCTGGTATTAAAGTTCCTTTTAAAAAACTCCATCAATCCTGTTCCTTTTCATTTTCACCACCCTCGCCCTGAAGTCAGAGAACCAGAGAGGTTTGTTGCAAGCACCTTCATTGTGACATTTGGCACTCGAACAGGGACCATGACATTCAGGGCTCCCTGTGTCAGTCACGTCAGCTGGGGTTAGCTGATGGATAGGCGAGTGCTCCCTGGTATTTTGGATTGTGCTGGGCCCAGCGGATTCATCGTTGCTTCGAGGGACCTTGCTCAAGATCAGCAGGAACAACGACAGTTTCACCTGCATAGGATTGCAGGTGGGTTTAGGGAAATGGAAGACATTTTTTGCCCATTTTGCCACTGTGTTTTTACAATATGCACCCACATCCCATAATTGATTTGACGTGTTCCGGTGGCTCTTCCCCATAAGGCAGAGAAAGAGAAAAATGGGCAGCCAGATGTTCCAAGTAGAAAGGAGCATATATGGATGCTTTAATTCTCACTGATCATGACATAAAATTTTCAAAGAACAAATTAAAATCAATTGTGAGGTGGATCATTAAAAATTTTCCAGATGCCTCTGCTGATGAAATCCATACCACTGAATTTTGGGACTCAATGGGAGTTAAACTGTAAAATTTTCGATCAAAATGGACCCCATTGTATACCACATGCTCCCCATCTTCCACACCACCCTTGACCAGCAAGTAGTTTGCTGAAAACTCAATCCATTGGTCACACCAAACTCAGGACCTCTCCTCAAACGTGCCTTTCTCAGACCTTCCACGATGGTCCAAGATTGCAATGCCCGTGCGGTCTTGGAGCATTATGCCCTGGAGATTCAAGATGGAAGGAGTCTGAATGAGGCTTGGGAGCCTGACCATCCTCCCTCCATCTTGGCTCCTCCACTTCCTGCTACCACAACCTTCTCTCCTGCCATGAAGGAACCTCCAGACTCCATCCCCACAATTGTGGGTCCCACCCCCACTGTCAATCATTCCACCTCCACCTTGGACCATGCCTCCAGGACACCATCCCAGATGTCTGCCATCCTAGATCAAGGCCCTTCCTCCCCAAAACCTGACAAAATGGCAGTGCCCCTTACCTCACCCGCCAGCAACAATATAACCCCATGGTCACAAATACTAAGCCCAACTGTCACACTATTTCTAATCCAAATGTTTTTGCTCCAAGGTATTCTTCCTCCCCAGAAGAAAGTTTGGATTCCCCAGAGCCACCTCACCCCTGAACCCCAGAAGGCCCCTAGGAAAGGATCTGGAAAGAAGCAGTTAAGGAAGGGGACTGGCAAATAGTCTCAAAACTCCTCATTGCTCCCATATGTTATGCACGAAGGGGGCAGAATCCCAGGTATCAGCCATTGGTTTACGGGGAAATCAAGGATCTGTGTAGGGCAGATAAAGACCATAGGAGGGACTTACCTTGTTTTAATGGCCTAATGAGGGCCATGTTTACAGCACGTGTCTTAACCCACTATGATTTAAAATGTATTGTGACCATGTTGCTGTCACCTACAGAATACACACTGTGGGAAGGCAGATGGAAGTGTTTACTAAATCAATTAATAGCAGACTATGCTAATAATAAGGCAAGGGCAGGACTGACAACCAACCATCTAGCTGGAGAAGGACAACAAAACCGACCAGATGATCAAGCAGCAGGTATTCCCACAGAAGTATTGGATGATAATGATATGGCTTTGAAAGCTTTAATCCATTTATCGGATGGTAGCACCCTCACTTTGGATTACCTTGGGTGCGTGCAGCTAAAGCTTTAGGACAATTTGACCATCCTGGGTGCCTGTTAAGTAAGCAAACCAATGCTACCTCCCACACATTGGGTGGCCTGCTCTCAGACATAGAGACCATCAGACATGCCACCTTGCAGAATAGCGATGGATTTTTTACTCGGGGCACATGGACATGGCTGTGTAGACTCTGAGGGATGTGTTACATGAACCTCTCCAGCCACAGTGAGTCAATCCAAAAGAGCATTCAAGTATTGAAGGAAGGGTTCAAGAATCTTCAAGTGGAAAACAAAGACTGGTTCAATAAACTCTTCCAATGCAAAGGAATAAAGGGTTGGATGATATCTAGCTAAAACAGGACTACTAATTCTCATAGTGGTTGTTGTATTGTTAATTGTCTCATGTTTGTTTGTATGCTTTTAGAAAGTCTTAAAAATTTCTTTCAGTTTCATCTTTGTTGTAAAACAGAAAGGGGAAAGATATCCAACAAGGGTCCTCATGGACGCCTTGGACGAGAGAATTGGAGGCCATGATGGCACAAAAACCTCTGAGATTCAGTGTGGGAAGGAAAATCCTTAAAAGTACCTAAAAGCATTCTTAAATCCAAAAAGTACCTTAAAACCTTGAGTATCTCAAAGCATTAATGAGCCCCACTGAGTGTCACTACAAAGCTCTCCAAGGACTCATTAAAGCAGAAAATAGGGGCTGTGATTTCACCAACCTCTCACAGAGTCTTTATCAAAAGGGAAACTCTAAGTACTCTAAAATAACTGAAGTACCCTGAAGTCATAATGAGCCCCACTGAGTGCTGTTACTGAGAATGACTCTCCAGGGACTAATTACAGCAGATAATTGGAGGCCATGATCGCACAAATCTCTCAGAGACTCCAAGGCAAAAGCCAAACCCAAAGTCCTTTGAAAAACCTGCAGTCCCTGCAGGGAGCATTCAGGAGCCCCCAGAGCCATTCCTGAGCAAGGCTCCCCAGGGACTCCTTCCAGCAGATCCTTGAGGCCACTGGGATGTGGGCTAGCGGGGGATGCAGAGGGCAGGACAAATGGGCTGAAAGTGCTCAGTCTGGTTGGGGCAGTGCCAGAAGGCCCCAGTGCCTCAGGAAAAGGTGTCTCCTCACAGCCCTTGGTGGCACAGACCCTGCTGCTGTGCCCCAGGGCACCAAGACTTGGCTACTCTTTGTCCTCACCTGTCATCACTGCCTGCAGTTCTCTGCTCTGCCTGGGGCCTGGGGACACTTGCTCAGTTGTGAACCTCAGTGGGATCCATTAAAAGTCCAAGAAACTTTGGAGTTGGATTCTGACTTGGAGTTCTGGAGAGGTTTCTTCAGCTCCTTCACAGGGACTGATGTTCAGGCCCTGAGCACAAAGCCCCAGAGGCTCATTAAAGTCCTTGTGCTGTGTCTCTGCTGCTGAGCTGGGCTGGGCTCCTGGCACAGAGGCAGCTCCTGGTAACCAAGAAGAGCTTCAAAAGCACATTTCTCTTGATGAGCAGCTTTTCTCCTGCCAGCCCAGCAGGGCTGGGGCACTGCCTGCAGCCACCCCGGACACAGCAGAGAGGCACAGAGAGCTTCAATCAGTCAGGGCTGGGAAGGTGCTGAGAAGTGCCTGGGGCAGAATCACTGCCAGCCCTTGGCACAGGAACCTCTGGCTGCAGGACAATGCAGCTGCAGTTCCTGGAGGCACCTCCTGAAGCTGGAACATCCCACTGCCTACAGACTCTGTGAGTACATTCTGAGTATTTCTGGTGTAGGGGAGGTGAAATGTTCTTGAAGCTCTGACATGCTGAGGGGTTCTGCTCAGTCACAGAATATTTACAAGTCAAGGATTTTGATAGAAAATAGGATATTTCCTAAGACTTTTTTTCAATTTCCTACTATTGGTGAATGTCAGGAAGGGAGGGTTAAATATTAAAGGTAGTATGAATTATTAGTTAATATTTTGCCAATGCCTGAGACATCCAAACTGTTCTTTTTAGTGATCAATAGGTTCATAGGAGATCCCTAATTTGGTTTTAGCCACTGCCCGTAGACTGCAACAGCATCACCTTTGCTCTTGACCATCAGGCTCAGTCTGAGCTGACCTTTCTCCAAGCTGCAAACAGAACCTGCCCCCAGCCAGAGCCCTGAAAACAGGCAGGGTTCTGTCAGGCCAAGGAGAGGGCACAGAGATTTGGGGTCTGTGAGTGCTGGCAGGGAGAGATCAGGCACAGGGAAACATCTGCAGGAGAGAAAATCTCCAGGAAGCAGAGAGAATATCAGGCAATAAGAGCAAATAAAACACAGAAATGTTGTCGCAGGGAGAGATAAGAAAAGTCCACAGGATCCCCTCCAGTGCAGCACCTCCCTTCGAACAAGCCCCCTCCCTCCTGGCCCCCCAGCCAAGCCTCTGCCCTCAGGGCCGGGGCTCCAAGGCGTGCAGCCCCTCCTGTGCAGGCAGAGCTGCAGCAGAGCCAGGGGGCAGCTCTGCAGCCCTGGGCCCAGTTCCCTCTGCAGAGCACAGGGCTGGGAGCTGCTGCCGGGCACTGGGGGCTCTGGCAGGGGGCACAGGTGGCTCAGGGTGATGCTGTCCCCAGTGCCCGGCTCTGGGCAATGCTGTCAGTGCAGCCAGGGAAGGAGCTGCATCTCCCTTCATCCAATGCCATCATAAGGACACCTGGAATCTCCCTGAGATTTCAGTCCAACCTGGGAGTTCCAATCCAGGGTGCAAACCTGTCCTAGAGCATCTCTGAGTTATAAGATTGATGTGGAAAGGCAGAAGTGTTGTTACAGTGAAAATGCTGCTGGGTTGGTGAAATGTGCAGAGAGAGTCCTTGGCTACAAATGTGGAGCTGGGCTGTGGTGGATCCATCTGCTCTCAGCTGTGCCTGGTGACATTTTAGGCGAAGCACAGAGAGGTGATCACCCTCGACCTGAGAAAGGTCAAAGCCCAAAGAAACTCTGAATAGGTACAAACAACACACTATCTCCCCTCACTCTCCACTCATCATCTGGCCTCAGGGAACTCACTCTGTTCTACCAGAGGGCAGCAGAATTGCTGAGAATCTCTGCTTTTGAACAATACCAGGAGAGACATGGGGGGAGATTAAAAAGAAAACTTCAGAACGCTTAAACAAAAAAGCATGTCCATGTATGTTATAGAGGATGGTATCTGGGAAATGGCTTTGATTTTGGTTACAGGTATCCCTTTTGAAGCTTCACTACCCATGTCTCCATGAACAGATCCCCAATCCAGCCTCAGCAAATGTCCAACAGCAGCTCCATCAGGCACTTCCTCCTGCTGGCATTGGCAGACACGCGGCAGCTGCAGCTCCTGCACTTCTGCCTCTTACTGGGCATCTCCCTGGCTGCCCTCCTGGGCAATGGCCTCATCATCAGCGCCGTAGCCTGCAGCCACCACCTGCACACGCCCATGTTCTTCTTCCTGCTCAACCTGGCCCTCAGTGACCTGGGCTCAATCTGCACCACTGTCCCCAAAGCCATGCACAATTCCCTCTGGGACACCAGGGACATCTCCTACACTGGATGTGCTGCACAGCTCTTTTTCTTTGTGATCTTCATCTCAGCAGAGCTTTCTCTCCTGACCATCATGTGCTACGACCGCTATGTGTCCATCTGCAAACCCCTGCACTATGGGACCCTCCTGGGCAGCAGAGCTTGTGCCCACATGGCAGCAGCTGCCTGGGCCACTGCCTTTCTCAATGCTCTCATGCACACAGCCAATACATTTTCCCTGCCCCTGTGCCATGGCAATGTTCTGGGCCAGTTCTTCTGTGAAGTCCCACAGATCCTCAAACTCTCCTGCTCCCACTCCAACCTCAGGGAACTTGGGCTCATTGTGGTTAGCCTTTGTTTATCATTTGGTTGCTTTGTGTTCATTGTTTTCTCCTATGTGCAGATCTTCAGGGCTGTGCTGAGGATCCCCTCTGAGCAGGGACGGCACAAAGCCTTTTCCACCTGCCTCCCTCACCTGGCTGTGGTGTCCTTGTTTATCAGCACTGGCATATTTGCTCACTTAAAGCCCCCTTCCCTGTCCTCCCCATCCATGGATCTGTCAGTATCAGTTCTGTACTCCGTGGTGACTCCAGCTCTGCACCCCCTCATCTACAGCCTGAGGAACCAGGAGCTCAAGGCTGCAGTATGGAGACTGATGACTGGATGATTTCAGGAACATTAAATTTCTGGCCAATTTCTGAAAATCACTTGTAATAAAAGTAATTTTTGATATTTCTTGTTGCTTTCATCTTGGTTGTTCTTTTGCTTCATTTGACTTAATATTGTCCCCAAAGAAATGTCCAGGTTTGTGCCATTTTTTGTTAAGTTTCTCTCCACATTCCCTATGGCCACAGACTGTCAATGATGGGCTAAACTCTTGATTTTATTTAAAAGAGATAAAGGATCTCCCAGCAGAGTTACCCTTTTGTTGCCTTCTCTGGAGCTGCAGCAGCAATGTCTGTGTGCAGAGCTGGGGGCAGATCAGTGCTGGCCCAGCAGCTGTGCCCAGCAGCAGCAGCACTTGGTGTTGCCAGTGCTGCTGCTGTGGCCCTGCCCCGCTGCCCTGGTGGCGCTGGTGTTGCTGTAGGGCCTGAGTGCTCTCGGGGCCGGGCACAGCCCTGGGGGTGGCAGTGCCAGAGCTGCAGCAGGGACAGGCCATGGGCACTGCTGGGGCAGTGCTGACGCCTCAGCCCAGGGCCTGGGGGCTCCAGGCTCCTTGCCCAGGCTCTCTCAAGAACACAGCCAGGCCAATGCTCAGCACAGAAAACCCCTGTGAACAGCCAAAATTTTCCCATGTGACTGTTCAGCCACCCTGTCCCCAGCCTGTAGTGCTGCAGGGGATTTTTGGCCCAGCAAGGGGTTGCCCAAAGTGAGGGACCCACATGTGGTCTTGTTAAACATCACTTGTTGGATTTGGCCCCTGGATCCTGCCTGTCCAGGTCCCTGTGCAGAGCTCTCCTACAATCCAGCAGATCCACACTCCCAGCCAACTTGGTGTCACCAGGTTTCCATGAGGCCCCAAAGTGTCCTAACGGTCTCCATGATTCCATGAGGCCTCCTAGTGTCACAATGTCCCTTTGGTTCCTTGGGAACCCTCAGTTTAACAATGACCCTTGGATCCCTAGGCCATGAAGTGTCAAAATCCATCTTTGGTTCCATGAGGTCTGGCAGTGCAGCAATGCTCTCCTTGGTTCCACAGTGTCACAATGGCCTCTTGGTCCCAAGGGCAACCACAGTGTCCAATATGTTTCCTTCATTCCAGGAGTCCCTGAGGAGCAGCAATGGCCCCTTGGTTCCGTGGGGCCCTGCAGTGTCACAATGGCCCCATCATGAAAACCGGGTCCTGCTCTGTTCCACAAGGCCCTGCAGAGTCACAGTGGCCTCTTTGTTCCATGAGGTCTCAGAGTGCCACCATGAATTCCTTGGTGCTGTAGTGGCACAATGGAGCCCTGGTGACACAAGATCCTGCACTGTCACCAGGGACCCTTAGTTCCATGGGGCACCACAGTGTCACAATTGTTCCCTCAGTTCCCAGAGTCCTTGCAATGGAGCAATGGCTCCTTGATTCCATTGTCCCCAGGCTCTCCCAAGGGTCTCCTTGGTTCTGCAGTGTCACAATGACCCCTTTGTTCCACAATGCCCTGCAGTGTCACAGTGGCCTCTGTGGTTCCAGCAGGACCCAGACTGCCACCATGGACTCCTTGCTTCCATCCAGCCCCACAGTGTCACAATGACCCTTTAGCTCTGTGCTGCCATGTCGTACACAGTGTCACCATGGTCCTCTTAGTGCCACCAGGCCACGCAGTGTCACATTGGCTCCTTGCTTCCCCAGGGCCCTGCAGTGTCACAATCATCAGAGCATCAACCAGACTGAAAAAGACCTTGGAGAGCATCAAGTCCAAGCTGGGACCCAACACCACCTTGTCACCCAGGCCATGGTGCCGAGTGCCACATCCAGTTTTTCCTTAAACACGTCCAGGGATGGTGACTCACCCACCTCCCTGGACAGCCCATTCCATTGCCTAATCATCCTTGTAAGAATATTTCCTAATGTCCAGCATAAATGTCCCCTGGTGCAGCTGAAGGTGGTGTCCTCTTCTACTGTCACTGTTCCCCGAGAAAAGACTGCAACTCCCACCTGGCTGCACCCTCCTGTCAGAGAGTTGTGGAGAGTGATGAGGTCTCCCCTGAAGCCTCCTCTTCTCCAAGATAGCCCCATCTCCCTCAGCAACTCCTCACAGGACTTGTGCTCCAGCCCCCTCACCAGCCTAGTTGCCCCTCTCTGGACATGCTCCAGCCCCTCCACGTCCTTCCTAAATTGGTAGCCCAGAACTGGACACAGCACTCTGGGTGCTGCCCAACCAGTGCTGAGCACAGGGGAAGAATCCCTGCCCTGCTCCTGCTGGCCACACCATTCCTGATCCATAGGAGTGCCAGGGGTTAGAAGAGGGAAATGGTGGAGAGGGAGTGGGGACAAAATGTTATTGATTGTCAGCCATGAACGGTCTTGATCTTCATATCTACTCAGACTGCATTAGAAGGTGCTGGGGGTCAATATCAATTGGTCATTTCTGATATCAATCTATGGTTGTGGTTTGAGACAGTGACAGGAAGTGAGTTTGAGTTTTTTTTGTTTTTTTTTTGGACATGCTGTGGCCACCAATAGGTGTTCAGATTTTAATATTGGCACCTGATGTAGCCACTGAAGGTCGGACACGCCTCTAAGAACACACAGGGGTTAAAAACCAGAGCTGCTCCCCTGGGACTTCGGAGGTAAAGAGGTTGGATCTCCCTCTCCTGTTCAGCTGCTGCTGCTGGTCGGGGGAGAGGCAGCCTGCAGTAGGCCTGGGCCTGGACAGAGAGGGGGGATGAAGAGGCCCTTGAGGATGAAAGGGTGGGGAGCACCAAGAGACATCGAGCAGCCACCCCCCTCCCAGGAGAGAGAGAGAGAGAAGGAGAGCTGGGTCTGAATTTGATAGTAGCTGGCCCAGGAGGACAAGGAGTGGGGATGTGGCGAGAAGGTGCCTGGCAAGGCAGCGTAGGAGTTCCAGAGCTCTCAGACAAGCAGAGACTGAAATTTTTAACCCTTTTCTTGCATGATAGAAACCTTGCAAATGCTGATCCTCCTAGAGCTGAATGAGAAGAGAGATAAGAGATGAGATAAGAGGGGATGGGCCACGAGGGAAGTGGAGAAGACTCTTGAGTGGGGGAGGAAATGCCGGAGTGGCCTTTTGGCTGGACTTTTCTTGTGTGGCCATAGACGGAACCATTTTTTTTTTTTCCTGTGACACAGAGACTGCATTTAGGGGGAGGCAGTGTCTCAGAACCAGGAGGGTTCAGTGTGGGTACCCCTCAGCCCTAGGGGGTGCAAAGATTTGGGGGGACAAATGTCACGAAAGAGAGACTGTGCATTTTTTAGAGTGAGACAAGGTATCATTGAAAGACAACCCTAGAAGCAGATCTGGTCCATGCACAGTAGTGAGAGCACTGAGCATGGAAGGAAGGTGTCATGATAGCAAAAGGATTTTCCGCGTGATGCTGAGTGACATGGAAGCACACGAGGTTTCAACAGTGTTTCCAGGGGAAGCCTATGGTGCAAGAAAGACTGCTCTCCTCTTGATGAACTGAAGATTGAGTATTATAAAGTGTGGTGCTGGACTGAGAGTTAGTGATTTGGGAGAATGTATTGCATTGGGAAATTTGGTGGGGGGAGGAGGAAAATGCTTTTGTAAGGTTTTCATTTTCTGTGTTTTTTTTTTTCTTTTCTTTTCTAGTAGTTAAGTTAATAAAGTTTTCTTTATTTCTAAGTAGGAGCCTGCTTTACTTATTCTGGGTCACATCTCACAGCAGACACCAGGGAGAGGGTATTCTCATAAAGGCACTGGCATTGTGCCAAGTTAAAAACATGACATATATAAACAAGAAAAAATTCAGGACAAAAAGTTCACTCTGCATTGTTTTCAATTTAGTATATTCACTTTGAATATACTTCTGAAATGTGCCTAATTAACCAAAGAAGAATAGAAAACTTGACTTATTCCATGGGGTTTTGCTTGTTCAGGCATTTTGAACAAATGTTCACGAGCTTTTCTTACCGAATTACTGAACTTAAGAGCTCAACAAAGAAGAGGCCTCAGGAGTAGAAAAATTTATCAGTAACATCCAAGTGGCTGAGGATCCATGCCCCTCAGAGCAGCAATGAACAGAAATGGGCACAGCTTTGTGGCTGCCCCACTTTGGCATGGGCCCTGGGCCTGGAGCAGGAGCAGCTCTTGAGGGGCCTAAGGCCAGGGCTCTTGTGCTGCCCTGGGCAGATGGGATGGCAGCAGGGGCTGCAGAGCTCTCAGCACCTCAGGCAGAGGGGAGCAGGACAACCAGGGAGCCTCCTTTGGCCTTGGCCAAGCACCTTCCCCCATGGGTGGGGCTGCGTCCTGTGGCAGCTGCAGCTGCTGCTGTGCCCTTGCCAGGGGCTGAGGCCGTGGGGCAGTGCCCAAAGCAGCCTGGCCTGAGCAGAGCTGTGGGGCCAGAGCCGGCTGGGCTGGGCTGGGGAGAGGCCCTTGGTGCTGCCCAGAGCTCAGGGCAGCTGGCAGAGCTTGCAGGGAGCTGGGTCGGGCTCAGAGAGCCTGACCCAGAAACCATCAGTGACCATCTCAGCCTGGCTGAGCGTGCAGGGGCCAAGAAGAGCAGCCCAGGGTCTACAAGTTCTCTGTCTGGGAGCTGAGCTTGTGAGCCCCGAGCCCCCCCAAATGCTGGGGCGGCACCTCCAGCTTCAGAGGAGATGTGACAGGTGGGAGCAGAGACAAATAATTCCTGCAGGATTGTTTATTATGTTTGCTTATACAGGTGACCTGGATCCATATGTAGAGGAGGAGTTTTTTGTCAGATACACTGGTAGAGTGATAAGAATAATATTTTTTAGCTGAATATAATATTTAATGGAGAATACACAATAAGGGGAAAAAGACACATATGATGAGTAGAGCATCTGAGTTTTGAAGACCGTGAGACTCGTTGATGTTCCAGCACTAGCACCTGTTCAAATACTTTCCTCAGGGCTTCCTTGAGATGAGGGTGACCACAAGAGGCCAAGGCCAGCCAAAGCTCTCTGTCCTGGCAGCTTTTATCTGGGAAATACCCTTGCATATAGGGAATTTTTCAGGGGGCGTATTCATTTTGGCTGTGGGCACCTGTATGGACAGATGGTTCTTTTCCATAGGAAGGAAAGCATGGAGCCCCAGTTTTCCAGAGGCTGATGAGAGGCAGCCCTCAACATTCCAAGTTCAGCTGGACCTGTCAGGTGGGCCCTGGGAGGCCAAGCCGGCCAGATCTGTTCCATGTTGCCTTGGTTTCACAGTGCTCTGCAGTGTCACAATGTTCCCCTTGCTTCTGAAGTGTCACCATGGCCCTGTGCTTCCATGAGTCCCTGCAGGGTCACAGTGTCCCTTTGATTTTGTGGGGCCCCACAGTGTCACAATGGTCTCCATGATTCCATGGGGCCTTGCAATTCCACAATGCTCTCCATGGATCCATGGTGACCCGCAGGATCACAACGGTCCTTTGGCTCTATGAGGCCCTGAAATGCAGCAATGGCCTCTTGGTTCCACAAAGCCTTCTTGCATCACACTGGCCCCTTTGGACCATGCGGCCCAACAGAGCCACAATGATATCCTTGGTTCCACAAGGCCCCACAGTGTCACAATGGTCTCCACAGGAAAGAAACTACAGAGCACCCATATTCCAGGGTCTGATGAACTGCAGTCACCAGAGGCCAAATCCAGGCCTGTCTGTCTGTCCTGGCAAGTTTTTCCTAGAGAACCAGTTGGATATTTGAAACTTTGAATGTTGAATCCAAATTTCAGCCCTTTTTGCCTGGAGGAGAACGCCAGATCCTTTCTATAGGAAGGAAATCACGAAGCCCCTGTCTTCAGAAGGCAGGTGAGAGCTAGCCCTAAGGAGGCCAAGGCCAGCCAGACAGGTCTAAAATGGCAGCTTTTGTGTAGAAGCAATCATTGGACATAGGACTTTTGGAATGGAATCCCAATTTTGGCCATGGGTACCTGGAGGAGAAGGATAGTTCTTTTCCATGGGAAGGAAAGGGCAGGGCCCCAGTGTTTCAGGGCAGAACAGAGGCAACCATCAGAGGCCAAGGCCAGCCAGAGCAATCTGTCCTGGCAGCTTTTGTCTGGGAGAAACCCTTGCATATAGGGCATTTTGGAGGAAAAGTATGTGTTTTGGCCATGGGTGCCTGTGCAGGAGGGACAGTTCTTTTCCATAGGAAGGAAAGCACTGAGCCCCAGTGAATGAAGGCAGGTGAGAGCCAGTTCTCAGAAAGTTAAGGTCAGCCAGGCTGTTTGGTAAAGCATTTGTCTGGCAGCAATACCTGGGAATTGCTGCCAGACAGATATTGGGAATTTTGGAGGGGAAGTCCCATTTTGGCCATGGATGCTTGAATGAGAAGGGCAGTTCTTTTTTATCTGAAGGAAAACCCAGAGCCCCAATGTTTCAGGGGTACATGAGAAGAGACCCTCGACAAGCCAAGGGCGGTTGGACCAGTCAGGCCAAGCCAACCAGACCTGTTACCTGTTCCTTTGGATCCATGGAGCCCTGCAGTGTCACACTGGCCCCTTGTTTCCATGGGGCCCCGTAGTGTCACGATGGTCCCTTGCTTCCATGAGGCTTTGCAGTGTCACAGGGGTCTCCTTGGTACCACAGTGTCACAATGGACCTTTGGTTCCATGGGGACTGAAAATGTCAGAAGGGTCTCCTTGGTGCCATGAGGCCCTGCAGAGCCCCTTGATTCAACGAGGCCTCAAAGTCTCAGAATGGCCTCCAGGATTCCATGAGGTCCTGCAATGTCACAATGGACATTTGGTTCCATGGGATCCCACACTGTTACATGGATCCTTAGTTCTACAGGGCCCTGTAGTGTCACAATGGCCTCCTTAGTTACATGGTGCCACACAGTGTGACAACTGCCCCTTGGTCTGCCAACACTCCATAGTGTCACAATGGCCCCTTGGTTCAGTGAGGCCTTGTAGTGCCACAATAATCTCCATGATTCCATAAAGCACCTGGAAAGACAGATGGTTCTTTTCCATAGGAAGGATAGCATAGGGCACCAGTTCTCCAGGGATGGGTGAGAGGCAGCCTTCAACATACCAAGATCAGCTGGACCTCTCAGGTGGCCCCTGAGAGGCCAAACCAACCAGATCTGTTCCATGTCCCATGGTTCCATGGGACCCTAAAGTGTCACAATTTTCTCCTTTTGTTTAAGTGTCACAACGGCTAGGTGCTTCCATGAGGCCCTGTCACAACATTGGTTTCACTGAGCCCCACAGTGTCACTGTGGTCTCCTTGGCTCCACAAGGTTCTGAAGTGCCACAAAGGCCCTTTGGTTTCACAAGGTCTCAAAGTGTAAAAATGGCGTCCACGGTTTCATGAGGCCCTGCTTTGTCACAATGGACCTTTGGTTCCATGATGTCCCAGAGTGTCACAATGGTACACTTGGTTCCACTGGACCCCTCATCCCATGGAGACCCACAGGGTTCACTGGAGTCCTCTTGGTTCCATGAGGCCCTGCCATGCTGTAATGGCCTCTTGGTTCCAGTGGGTCCCAAAGTGTCAGAACAGTCTCCATTGTTCCATGAGGCCCTGCAATGACACTGTGCTCCCCTTGATTCCAGAGAGCCCCACAGTGGAACAATGGAATCTTGGTTCCATGAGGTTCCTCAGTCACAAGAGTCTCCTTGAATCCACAGTGTCACAGTGGCCCCTTGGCTCCATGTGGCCTTGCTGTGTCACAACGGCTCATGATTCCATGAGGCCACACAGTTTAACAAGGGACCCTTGATTCCATAAGGCCTTGCAAAAGTCCATTGTGTCACAATGGACTTCTGGTTCCATGAGCTCTCACACTGCCCACAGCAGTCTCTTTGGTTCTACAGTGTCACCATGGTCCCTTTATCCCATGAGGTTCCAAAGTGTGAAATGGTCACCTTGGTTCTGTGAAGTTCTGCAGTGTCACAATGGACCCATGGTTCCATGAGGCCTTGCTGTGTCAGAATGGCCCCTTGGTTCCAAGAAGTTTCTCAGTGTAACAATGGTTTCCTTGGATCCACAGTATCACAATGGACCATTGGTTCAATGTGGCCCCAATGTGCCAAAATGGATTTTGGTTCCATGGGGTTCTGCTGTGTCACCATGGACCCTTTGTTCCATGAGTTTGCACAGTGTCACAGCTGACTCCTTGGGTCTGTGAGGAACCACTGACACCAAATCTCTGAAATATCAGAATAAGGCTCCCAAACACTAATTTGCTATTTCAGAGAGAATCATTTATTCAGGCTTAAGGTTCAGCATGGGATAACTCCTAACCTTATGTGGACATGGAATTCTACCAGTATGTTGCTTATATACAGTCACTAAATGTGAACTACAATTTACCCATTTCCATAAAACCCACCCCAAGTTCCCAGATTCACTCCTTGTTTTCTCTATCCCTGCACCCTTGAGCCAGATGTCTTCTTCTTCTCTTCCAGCCATCCTTGCTGGGAAAGCAGCCCCTGCATGCCTTGTTCCTGTGCTGAAAGATCACAGGCAGGGTATGAACATGGAATGAACCCTTTTGGTATCATCCCAAAGCTCTGTGTGGGCAGGCAGAGACAAGCAGGAGGCAGAGCTGTCAGCAAAGGAAGGGCCCAGCCATGTGGGGCAGCCGGGAGATGCCAACAGCCTGCAGGGACAGAGGTGCAGGGCAGGGACACCGTGGGACAGCCTGGGCTGCACAGGGCACAGGGATGTGCAGCAGCTGCAAGACAGCCCTGCCAGAGCCAACTTGGGCAGCACTTTGGCCATGGCTGCTGGGCCTGGACCTGAGGCAGCAGCAGGAGACAAGTGACCCTTGCAGGGCTGGAGCCTCATTGCCTCCTTTTCCCTGCTCAGCAGCCTGGCAGGGGCCGCCCCATGCTCCTGCCCTTGCCATTGCACATCCCCACATGCCAGTGCCCATCCTGGGAAGAGCCCTGAGTAAGGAGGGAGGGAGAGGATCTGCCTGGCCAGAGGCTGGGGCTCAGGCCTTGGCCCTTTGCATTCCTCAAACACATCCAGCTTTGCTCAGCACCAGAGACACCTTGGCCTTGCTTGTCCCCAGCTGTCATCACTGCCTCCAGTGTTCTGCTCAGACTGGAACCTGGGGACACTTTCTCAGTAGTGTCCCTCAGTGGGACCCATTAAAACTCCAAGAAAATTTGGAGTCTAAATTTTACTTTGAGTTCTTGAGAAGTTTTTTGAAGGACTGAGTCTGATGTAAACAACAGCAAAGCCCTGAGAGGGTCATTAAAGTTTTCCCAGTCCAGTTATGAAGAAAGATTTCAAAGAGCAGTAATAAAATATACATTCCCATTTTAAAGGTTGTCTTTTATTAAATTTCTCTCTTTAGGGCAGAGGTGATTGCAGCATTCCGTGATTGATATTGACCCAGGGTCTCTCCTCAGCATCTCTGGCCTGCTCACAGAAGCTGTGCCTGGAGCTCTGACCCAGTGTGGACAACCTTGCTCCACATTGCCCAGCCCCATCCTGTCTGTCCTCACTGCCCTGGGCCCTGCTGTGCTTGCAGAGCTGGCTGCACCCAACCTAAGTGGGGTTTTCCCTTTTTGCACTTTTTGCAGTAATCTCAAACTGCTGAGTTTCCCCACTGCAAACAGACACACTGCTCCGGTGTGTGCCAGCCCTAGGTGCCACCAAAGGCACTGCAGAGCTGCCCCTGGCCAGCTGTGAGGGTGGATCATCAGCCCAAGCTGCACTGGGCCCCTGCAAGGGCTGTGGCCATGGGCACTGCACTGACCCCACTGCTGGGTTTGGCTGCCACGGCCACCGAGAGAAATGAAACTGTCCTTGGAAACACTGGGGAGGCCTGGGACCTAATGGGGAACACTGGAACGCTCTGGGAGACACTGGGACCTACTGGGAGTGACACTGGCGGATACTGGGAGAAACTGGGGACACTGGGGATATTGCATGGAAGACTGGGGGACACTGGGGCATCCTGTGGATGACATTGGGAGGAACTGGGAACAACTGGGAAAAAACTCAGGTGTGTTGGGAAAGATTGGGCTGCACTGGGAAGAACTGGAGGGGCACTGGGGTTCAACTGGGTTCCACTTGGGATGAAATGGACATTACACGGGTTATACTGGTCTGTACTGGGAATGAACTGGGCTGTAGTGGAAGGGACCGGAGGAGGGTGAATTGGCTGTTCCCACCTGCAACGCATCCCATTTGCCGAGGCTCCAGCCCATCAGTAGTTGCAGCTAATTAGCACCTGGGATCCGGGTCTGGGGGCAGTGCCTAGATGGGCACCATATTTCTTTTTGCATACATCTCCCATCATGCCCCGCGTCTGGATACAGCCCCATTGAAGCCGGGACAACCACTCCCTTAATGCACTGCGCTCCAAAGAACCCCGGGATCCGCCCCCATATGTCCCATAAGTGTCCCCGAGACCCCCCAGGATCCCTCAGTGCCCCCTCAGCGCCCATTTGGGACCCCCGCAAAAGCGTCCCTGGATCCCCTGAGTGCTCCCAACCCCACAGATGCCCAGTACAGCCACTTCTGGGAATTCATCTCCTCTCATCCCCTGCGGCCCCAGAGACCCTCAGAACACAGTCCCGTGCCTAAAACTCCTGCTGTGACCCGTGCCCTAAAGAGCCCGGTTAGAGACCCCAGACCTCCTCCCAAGGGCTTAGAAGACATTTACGTTCCCCTCGAGGGCCTCAAGTCGCGGCTCGGACACAAAAGTGTCCCCCAAGAGCCTTCTCTGACCTCCAAATATCGTGTTCGAGCCACTTTCGGGACTACAGCTCCCATCATGCTCCGCGGCAAACGTCCTGCGCTATTTCAGCCGGGACTTCATCTCCTGTCGTGCCCCGCGCCCCACTGAGAGCCATTGCAGCTGTGCCTCGAACTCCCGTGATGCTCCGCGGCCCCGTTAAACCGTGTGATACCCACCCCTACAAGTCCCATCAAGCCCCGCGCCCCAGAGAACCCCGTTCGAGCCCCCCAAGGGCCCGCCCGGATCCCGAAAGAGGCCAAATTCCCCTCCTTGACCTCCAAGGGCCCCCCTGGACCCCCAAGTGCTGCCCCGGCCCCTGAACTCTCCCTCAGAATCCCTGAGTGCCCCTTCAAGTGCACACCGGGCTCCCCCATGTGTCCTCCAGACCCTCAAGTTCTCTCTGAACTCCCTCCCCAGACCCAAAACTGCCCCAAATGTGTTCCCGAAATGTCTCCATGGACTCCAAGGTGCCCTCACCCTCCCTCTCCCCCGGCCCTGTATTTTTTGTAAATATTGTAAAAAGAATTTTAGAAAGATGACAAAAAGAGTACAAATGTATCTAATTACCAGAAAGAGGAATAAATAAATTACTGCTAGAACTTAATTAATTAATGAAGGTGTGAAAACCCAATCACTTGTTTTTAAAATTTTAAAAGTTTAATACTAATATAATGGTTATAAAAATAGTAATACAATTTGAGTAATAATAATATGGACAATTTGAATTAGGATAATATGAGACAATAAAGAGAAAGAGTTACGGACATCCAGGTACCTTTTTCTGGGCAGCACGAGCCCAGTAAAGGACACTCCTAATCAAAGGATTAACCCTGAAACCAATAGCCCATTGTATAGTCATAGACTTCATACATGATGCATAAATTCCAGTCAAATACAGGATTCTGTCTGGTCATCATCAAATTCTTCCTTCTAATCTGAACAGAGCCTTTGAGGCAGGAAGAAGTTTGTTTCTTCTGATAGGAGGGCAAAAAATTCTTTTTCTCTGAAATATTTAGGTGTCCTGGGGCTGCTATCTGCTGTGAGTGCCTCAGTCCGTTCTTAAAAATCCCACTAACATAGTTCCTATTTTAACTACAAAAGCTACCTTGTAATTACAAGACTACATTTAGTATTAAAATGTTAATACAGCACTACTAATCAAGAAATCAAAATACATGTGGTAAATATCTGCATAGAGCCATATAATATGCACTTTTAATAAAGGGAATTGTCTTACTTAGAAACATTGAGCATTAATTTTCTCGGCTACTAAAAATGCATGGATTTTTTCTATTTAAATATAAAGACTAGGTAATAAAAAACAATAGTGTAGTTATAAATATAAATAAATATAATAAATATATAAATAATAAAATATTAACATTAAATAATGCATTACAGAATTAAAATTAATAAATTCCATGAACATTTTTGGATGTTTTGGGATCTCAGTGAGGTTGGGAGTGCAGGTCAGGTTTTCCAAACAGGCTCAGCCTGCAAGGGGCTCATTCTTCTCCCTGCCCAGACCTCCCTAAGGAGACATTCAGCATCAAGATCACCTGGGCAATGCTTCTATCCCCTCTTCTCTGAAATGAAAAGTAAAAAAATGCACCCTTGATTAAAAGCCAATCAGGAGGTGCATTTTGGAATCTCCCTCCTGAAGACACCTCCAAACTGACTCCAATCACTGCACAAAACCTGGAGACTCAAAGACAATGGAAGGGAGACAAAGAGCTCCTGAGCACTTTCTGTATTTTAATCAGCCCCACGCTGGATTTGGGGCTGGCTCCAGGAGCCTCAGGCACGCAGAGAAGGATGGAGAAGCTGCTCAAGGAGTTAGCAGCAAAACTCCAAGTGCCTTGGAGCATGGCTGGGCCCCAGTGAGGGCAGGGAGTGCCAAAGGCTGCCCAGGGCCTGGTGAGAGCAGATCCTTGAGGCCAGGATTGCAGGGAGCCACAGGCTCTGAGCAGGGAACTGCAATGCTAAGCAAGGCCTGGCTTGGCTGGGGGAAGCAGAAAGGCCAAGCCCTGAGCCCAGCCTGGGCCAGCAGGGCCTGTCCCTCACGGCTGCCTCGGGGCTCTTGGTGGCCCAGGGGGATGTGAGGGCCAGCAAGGACAAATGGCATCAACCTGCCACCCCTGCCAGCTGTGATAAATAGGGCCAGGAGACCAGCTCCTTTAAAAGGCCTTTATTAAAGTCAGCTCTGGGTGGGGAACCCGAGGGGTTGCGCACACCGCCACTGCTCCCACTAGACAACGCTGAGGAGGAGGAGTGCAGCTTTGTCTTTCGGCACAGCTGGGGCTTCCGTCCTCACAAGAGTCCTTAGGAAGGTGATGTTGGCTCGTAGTCCAGGGGTATCTT
Organism: Melospiza melodia melodia; assembly: GCF_035770615.1. Classification (NCBI taxonomy): domain Eukaryota; kingdom Metazoa; phylum Chordata; class Aves; order Passeriformes; family Passerellidae; genus Melospiza; species Melospiza melodia. The sequence goes on along the minus strand of NW_026948796.1, from coordinate 1,953,890 downwards.
TCAAGCTGGGTACTATCAAAGTTATGGTGACAGGACAGAATCCAGCTCTGGTCTAGAGTGGGTGACTTAGTGTGGTTCTGGTGGGTTAAAGTCAAAGTTTATGTGCTGGTTTGTTGTTTTGAGAGGGTTCATATTGTTCCCACAGCCTTTCATTGGAATTCAGTCCAGATGCAAGTCCTCCGGGGAGCAGGGGAGCAGGGGAAGTGGTTCCCCACGGGAATGGATACAAATCCCGGGTGAGAGGGAAAGGGGTACAAATACAGAGTATGATGGGGAGAGATACAAATACAGGGTAAAATAGTAACATCTAACAGCGGCAACTAAAGTCAAGTCCTAGAACTCTAACATTCAATGTTTAACAACAGACCAACACTTCAAATTAAGACCTTATCAACTTCATTAACATCAACTATCAGTTGCTACTCTGAAAAAGAGCTGTCATCTCCAGGATTTTTATTCCTCACAATATCTCCCTTTTTGATCGAGTTTAAGCCCGCATCAATTTGTAATTTCTGTTTCGTGGACATAAAACTTCCGTAATTTCTGATACTGGTCATAACTCTTTTAGCTGTTTTATGTTCTCCTTCTTGACTTTCAATCATCATTATTTTGGTTTTGGCTTGAGCAGTTGTTTCTGAAACCTCTGTACTAGCTTGAATTGTAGATGATATAATCTTATTTAAACATGGGAGTAGGCAAGGTAAGACTATTAAACTTATTAATGCCGCCACTACTATAAAGATTACTTTCTTCCACCATTTCCCTTTAAAAGACCAAAAATCATCCCACCAACTGGTGCCTATTAGGGGAGTCCACTCCTGATTTCCCACATATGCTATTTTTCATATTTCTATTGAGATGTTTCTTATTACCTCACTTCTATCATCGATTTTCAGGCAGCACTCTGATGAAATAAATTTTACACATATCCCTCTTTCATCAGCTACTAAGTAATCAACTGCAAGTCGAATTTGGTAGATGACAGTTCTAGTTTGGGCCAATTGGTAATTAATATGGTCAAGGACAAGTGATGTTCTGTTGGGCGCTACTTCTAGTACTGCCTGGAGTCGAATGATCCTACTGAGCATGTAAATTGGAGTACGATATCCCCAGGATCCATCCTGGGCCCAAGTTGCAGGTCCATATGTGTTAATTATCTCTTCTTCTGTCCAGATTGTTCCCTTCCAGGTTTGTTTTCCCCCCAGGTCAATTATATTCCTCTTTTTCCAGTTAGTCTTTCTCAAATTGTCATACAATGGAACCCCTAAACTTGACCCTGATTCCTTTGGCAATAGAAAGAAAGCAGGTTTGATGACACCTATAGTGCAGCTTCCCATCCAGTCTCCTGGAAGAGTAGTATAGGCTGTGTTGCCACAAATACAAAATAGATGATCGGGGGCTTTCCAAAAGATGTCTCGGACTTCCCAAGGGTATTCTCAAAATTTACATATTTGTCTTATTCCCCAAAAGGGGTTTACCCCTTTTTCTGCACATTTGTGCAGCCTATAGCCTTCAGGATAAATGCACCCCTTTTCCTTTTTCCCAGTGGACCATTATTGATTTGGTTCTTGGGGAATCCATCTAGCATTTAAGTCTTCAATCTTTAGATACCTCTTGCATGCCAGCTTTCCCACTGGGGTATTATATCTCTTCCCTGCCCTTATTATGCATTCTTCCCCAGTTACTTTTGATTTTAAGTCCCATTGTTCTTTCCTTCTTTGTCCTAAAATGTGAGGTTTCTGTCCTGATTGTTCCCACCTTAGAACTTCTAATGGTCCTAAACTAATTCCCTCCCATGGCTAAATTTCTGTCATTTTAGTACTCCCACAGACCCAGCAGTTGGTTAGATTTAGTTCCTTACTAATTCTTTCAATTAGGTCTAGGAATAGGTTCTTCCCTAAGGGCATTTCTATTTCATCCTTTTTGGTGGTTACTGTTAATTTTCTTTCCTTTATTAGATCTTTCAGTCCTTCCTGATTACTCTCATGCTCAAAACAAAACCAAGTTTATCCTACAGGGCATTCTCCAAGTAAGCGTTGCCTAAATGAGGCAGTGCTTCTCGCAATCCAATAGACTTTCCCATCCTCTTGACAGGTAAATAACTGGGAGTAGTTAAAAAATAAGGATTTACATTGGTGTGAACCCTTATCAGTGACCCAAGGTTCTCCCCATTGTGTAGGGAGTGATAGTACATAGATTTTCCTTACTCCCTATGCTTTCCATAAACAGGAATAACACCAGTCCTCCCAAGAGTCCAGTATGAACCATTGACATGATCTCACCCAGCCTTGCCTCTTAGGACTGGGGAACTTTCTCCCTTCTCTTTCCTCCCCCTTTCTATCAATTTAATAGCTCCTGAGGAATGTTCTGTAGGAGAGTAGGTTTGAAACCCCCAGGGTTTTCCTTGGAGAAAAATAGATTATTAGAACTCTATTGGTGATATAACCTTTTGAACTTAACTATCATACTAACATTTAATTCTTATAACTCTTCAACTTGTAATCTTGAACAGTTTAAAAGAGATGGAGGAACCCATTCTCTATATTCATGATAATATATATGAAATCTTTACACCAAACAGTTAAAAAATGTTCACTCTAATCTCTAATCCAATAATATCATAATATACTCCAAAACAAATGAAGGCTCCTCCAACACAAACTAAAAATTCTACATTCATAAGTCAACAACAAAAACAATAAATAATAATGACTTGAATAAAATGTATAACAATTTTAATATATTAGTCTCTTGTACTTTTATCAGTCTTTCTAAGCAACCTTTGGTCTCTTTGTAAAGGTAACTTTGAGATTGTCCGAGTTCGGGATTGCAACCCACATGGAAGGGTCTGTAGCTGGTGCTGTTGGATCCAGTCTGCTGTTTGGGGGGGTGGTACCAGTCCTTTGACTCGAGTGATGTGAGTCCAGCCTCTTTCTCATGTCCTTCCTGCAGTGTGCATCATGAGTAATACCTGGAAGGATCCTTCAGATTTTGGAGTTAATGGGGTATTGCTCCATGACTTCATTAGTACCCAATCTCCCGGACTTATTTGGTGCACATCTGTATCAAGGGGGGAAGTTTGGGGAAGATATTCTCTTTTTCTCAGAGTCTCTAGGGTCTTTCCAATGGTTTCTATTTACTTTCGGGTAGCTGTTTCCTCTTCTAAATAGTGCCCACTACTATACGGAGTCATTAAAAATGGGAGTGCAAACATCATTTCACAGGGCGGAACCCCTATATCTGATCAGGGTCCTGTCCTGATCCTTAAAAGGGCAAGGGGTAGACATTTGAGCTAGTTCATCTACATTTCTGCAATTAATTTTGTTAATATATTTGTGAGGGCTTTATTCATTCTTTCTACCCTCCCAGAGCTCTGGGGATGCCATGGGGTATGTAATCTCCGTTTTATTCCCAAAGCCTCAATTATTTTATGTAATACTTGTGAGATAAAGTGTGGTCCCCTATCTGAATCAATATTGTTCACCAACCCGTACTGGGGATTGATGTTAGAATTCTAAGATAATCTTGGCTACTATTTCCACTTTTCCGGTCTCTTTTCTAGTTGGAAAGGCTTCTACCCAATGAGTAAGGTGGTCAACTATTACCAATAAGTGTTTGCAACTCTGTACAGGGGGCATTTCAGTAAAGCCTATTTGAATGTTTTGGAATAGTCTTTGGGCTAATTCTTTTCCTCCTCGTATGGTCTGCCTCATCACTTTTTGATTTAGTTTTTGGCAAATTAAGCACCCCTCAGTTACTCCTTTTGCTACCTCATGTATTCCGATACAAAAGTTTTCTCTTAAATAGTGATCACATAACCCTTGGACTCCCCCAATGGGTTAATTTCCGTATCTCTGTTAACATTTTCTGGGCTAGGGCTTTATTTAAAAATTTAGGCCCATCTGGTGTCAACCACTCCCCTTGGTTCCCCCGATGCATTTTTAATTCTTTTATTGCTTTTAGTTCTTTCTCACTGAATACTAGTTTTCCTTTCCTTTCTTTGCCTAACACTTTGTTTAACCTGAGTAATTTCACTGGCTCCCCTGGGTTTAACGCTGCCTCCTTAGCCACTTGGTCAGCTAACTGATTCCCTTTTTCCTCGATGGTATCCCCTTTCTGATGTCCCTTAACATGCACCACTGTGATCTCTGCAGGTTTAGGTAGAGATTCTAATATTGATCTTATCAGTTCTGTGTGCACTAAGTTTTTTCCTTTGGAGTTCAGATACCCACGTTCCTCCCAAATCTTTCCAAATGTATGAATGATTGCAAAGGCATACCGTGAGTCAGTGTAAATTGTCCCTTGGCCCCCTTCCAATAAGTCAAGTCCCCTCTTTAAGGCATAGATTTCACAACACTGAGCTGACCAATTAGAAGGCAGTTTGCCCTTCTCGGTAAATCTCATGTCTTCCTTTTCTGTAGTTTCAATTATTGCATATCCAGACATCCTTTTACCCTCGACTACTCTCGAAGACCCATCAGTAAATAATTTTATTCCATAAGGTAGAGGTATCTTTTCTAGATCTTCCCTAACTTTTGTCTGAATGTCCACTAGTTCCAAGCAGTTATGCTCTAGTTCTAATAATGGCTCTCCAGAGAGATACTGCATTGGATTTAGAGTTTTAGAGGTTACCAGCTCTAGGTTATTAGCATCTATTAAGATTATTTCATACTTTAATACTCTGGAGTCAGTAAGCCACTTCTGGGCTCTTTGGCCTTAAAATTGTTTTTAGATCATGTGGTGTATGGATTTTTATTCTACATCGCGGGGTGAGTTTTTGAGTCTCTTCTATTAAGGTGGTTGCTGCAGCAACTGCTTTAATACAGGTGGGCCACCTCCTAGCTACTGGATCTAGCAGTTTGGAGATGTAAGGAATTGGTTTCTTACACCCTCTCCACTCTTGGGCTGCCACCCCATATGCAATCCCTTTTTTGGTATTTACAAATAGGTCAAATTCTTTTTCCAGATTGGGCAAAATTAGGACAGGTGCTGAGGTTTGTTTATCTTTCAAATTATTTAGTTTTTTGTCATCCTCATTTCTCCATTCTATTGGGTCAGCGTTTACTAATTTGTCATATAAAAATTTTACACTTAGGGTATATTGGTTTAACCATAACTTAGAGTACCCAAATAAGCTTAATAGTTTTCTGACATCTGTCTTAGTTTTCGGTGCTGGTATGGATAGTATGCCTGAAATTCTTTCAGGACTTAAATTTCTTATATCCTTTCCCAATTATGTGTCCCAGATAAGTAACTTCCACTTCCACAAATTGCAATTTATTCTGAGATACTTTTAAACCCTTTGCTCTTAGGAAATTTAAAAGGCATATACTTGTTACCCTGACATTATTCCGTTCCTCTCCAGATAATAATAAGTCATCTACATATTGTAGAATTTGTACTTTGCTCTCAGGGTTGAATTGTTCTAAAAGCCCTTCTAAGGCTTGCTTGAAGAGATCTGGGGACTCGGTAAATCCTTGGGGTAGCCTTGTCCAACTTAATTGTTGTTTCCTCCTCTTCTCTGGATGTTCCCACTCAAACACAAAACAATCCCTACATTCCTCAGCAAGAGGACATGCCCAAAATGCATCTTTTAAATCTATAATAGTAAACGAGGCATGCTCCCTTGGGATCTGACTCAAGAGGGTGTAGGGATTTGGGACCACTGGATCCCTGGTTATAGTTCTCTTATTTTTTTTCCTTAAGTCTTGAACCAATTGGTATTTTCCATCTGCCTTCTTGATTGCTAAAATAGGGGTGTTGTGGGGAGACATACACGGCTCCAGGATACCATCCTCTAATAGCTGCTCAATCGCAGGGGTCAGTCCCGTTTTTCCCTCAATAGACCTTGGGTATTGCTTTACTTGAATGGGAGGAATTCCTTTTTGCATTTCAATTCTTATTGGTGGGATGTCTAGATAGCCCCTCTTTCCTTCTCCTGCCCAAACCTCTGGGTTTATCTGCTCTGTATCTCCTGATGTCAATTTCATGATCTGGACTATCATTCTCCCATCCTTTGGGATAATCCCCACTCCTAATGAGACTTGTAGGTCCCTTCGTAGTAAATTACTTTCTAGATTAGGTAAATAGATAAAGTCAGCCACACACTGCCTTCCGTTTCCTTTAATTTCTACGTCTTCAGCTATGGAGGCTCTAAATGGTTTTCTCTCTGCTCCCATCACCTCACAGACCTTTCTCCCAGTTGTCACTCCTGCAGGTAATTCCTTTATACTTGATCTATCTGCTCCGGTATCAACTAAAAATTCAAATTCCTCACTTTGGGGACCGACTCCAAAGTTTACCAGAGGCTATTCTTGATGGTATATTGGGTCCCCTAGCATGTAAAGCCCTTTACACCCCTTGTTGTCATCCCTCAGGAGTCTCTCAAGAGCCTCTTGTTCTTTTACCATTGCCTCATCCAAAGAGAGTTTATTGCAATCCCCTCTTATGTGTCCTATCTCTCCACAGTAATAACATTTCCTGTCGCTCAGTGGTGCCCCTGGTCTCTTGTTTGTATCCACCCATGGAGGTAGTATAGGTTTATCTTTGGGTGTTTCAAAGGAGGACTTTTGTCCATTTTCACTGATTCTCGATGGTTGTCCCTGCTGATCTCTGGTTTCCCCTAGACTTTCCCTGGCTACAGCTACCATGATTCTAGCTTTAGCTTTAGTTTTCTCTTCTTCTCTCCTTAAATATATCCTTAAAGCTTCCTTTAACAGTTCATTTATTCCCTTCTCCTGCCAGTCATCCATTTTCTCTAACTTTCTCCATATGTCCAGCCACGATTTTGTAACAAATTGCACTTTTAGAAGTACTTGGCCTTAAGAGCTATCAGGATCTCTATTGGAATATAATTGGAAGTTCCTCTTTAATCTATTAAGCCAAGTAGCTGGGGTTTTATCCTTTTCTTGCATGTTATCAAAAGCTAGTTTTGTGTTATTACTTCAGGGAACTGATTTCTTTATTCCTCTAATCATCAGGGTCCTATACTCTTCCATGTTCATTCTATCTTCCTCTTCATTAGGGTCCCACTCAGGGTCCTGTAAGGGTAATTTCTGGTCGATTTTCTCACTCCCGGATCCGCATTCCTGCGGCCCTGATCATCCTCACTTCTTCAGCGCTGAACAAAATTTTAAAAATAGAGTTCAGCTCTCCCCAGGTGTAAATGTTAAGGCCTAGAAATAGATTTACTTGGTTCGATATTCCTACTGGATGCTCCACTAAGTTCCCTAACTCCTTTTCAAAGCCTAGAATTTCAGTGGCTGTTAATGTGGCATCCACAAACCCAAGTCCCTCACGTATCCCACCCAAGGGGACTTCTCTAAGAGGAAAAAGCTTCTCCACTTTAGATGTTTTAGATCTTGTATTACAGTAAGGTCCCTCCGTGAGGTTACCCTTCTGGGAAGAAACAGGAGGAGTGGGGCTACTTGACTTATACTAACTGGGTTAGAGATGGAGGTGCTCACCTCCCAGTTAGGGGGAGGTAATGGTATAGCAGTAGGTAAGGGGAAAGAGACTGAACCTGTAGGAAGGGACACTGGAGGTGGGGCTGGAGAGACAGTTGAAGAGGTTGAGGGGGAGGTTGGAGAAATACCTGAATTAGAGGGAGGTGGGACAGTAGTGTTTGGAGCAGGTAAGGGAGTTGAGGTTAGGGTAGGAGTAATAACCATAGGAGTGTTAATTGGAGGTGGTAATGGGATCAGAGCGGCTGCTGATTCTGGGGATGGAGAGGCCAGAGGTAAAATCGGGGGATCTGGGAGAGAAGCCCGGGGCATTGCCAGGTAAATAGGAGGGAATGGAGGAGGAGGTAAGTAATCAAGGAGGTCGCACTTAACACTAACCTCTTCTCTCCCCTCATTATTTTCCTTCCGTTTTTGTAGTTTACAGATTTTTATAACATTGACAGTGGTATTCCTCTGCCAACATGCAGCATATGTTAACTGCTCAAGATTGGGACTTTCTCGGGTTTTCAGGTGTTGGTTTAGTTGGGAACACATCCATGGATCTCTTGTCCCATACCATGGCCACTCCCCCTGCAGGTTTAACTTAGGCCAGACTTCGATACAATAGTGAATAATTTTCATTTTGTCTAAGCCTTTCATGGCCTCCTGAATTTTGGGAATTCTGTCCATCCCTGACCCAAAGACCAAAAGAGATGTTAGAAAATTATTAGGTTTGTTTGAGTATTGCAGATTATGGCTTGATCAGTATTAAATCACTAAAAGCGCTAATTTACATATGACAAATTGATAGACTCAGATCCTGTAACCTGGACCTCAAATGACGAGGAACAGCTTCGGAATCTAAAAACTAAATTGTCCTCTGCCCCTGTACTGAGCCTACCAGACCTTTAAAAGATTTTTGATCTATTTGTAAACATGGAAGAGGGGATAGCTTGCGGAGTCCTTACACAGGACTGGGGAGGATGCAGGAAGCCGGTCGCATCTGTCTCCAAGTTACCAGATCCAGTAGTCAGACGGTGGCCAGCCTGTGTGCAAGTGATAGCAGCAACAGCCACCCCGGTAGAAGACACACAGAAACTAACCTGAAAGGGGAAGATCCGGGTTCATACCCCGCATGATGTGAAAGATGTTTTAAGTCACAAGGCCCCTCAGTGGCTAACCGACGCCCAAATACAAAAGTATGAAGTCATCCTAATAAGTACCAAGGGCCTCGAATTAGTCTCTTCAAAATGTTTTAATTCAGCCCAGTTCCTCACGGGAGAGCCGTTAACAGACTCGGAGCATGATTGTTTAGAAATTATTGAAATGCAGACTAAAGTGAGAGAAGATTTAGAAGATGGGCCCCTCCTATATGGGAGAATTTTATTTACAGATGGATCATCATGAATGGTACCCAGTAAACAGGTCTCAAGGTATGCAACCATAGATGGGCAGAACATGCAAGTTGAGGAAAGCTACCCTCAAATTCGTCTGCCCAGTGTTGTGAAATCTGTGCCCTGAAGAGAAGTCTAGATTTACTAGAAAAAGATAAAGGAACAATCAATATCGACTCCTGGTGCGCATTTGGGATTGCCCATACATTCAAAATATATGGGAAGAACAGGGGTACCTTAACTCTTAAGGCAAAAATATAATACATGAAGAACTAAGAAAATTAGTACTAGAGTCACTAAGGAAACCAATAGAGATAGCCAAAGTTCACATAAAAGGACATCAAAAAGGGGACACCCTTGAAAAAAAGGGAAACCAATTAGCTGATCGAGTAGTGAAAGTAGTAGCTTTGCAACAGGAAAGTCCAGTTGAAATTCTTCAGATAGAGTGAACACCTAGTAGAGAAAGAAAAGAGGAAAGACCCATCTTTGATGAGAAAGAATTAAGGAAGTTAGAAAAGATGAGAGGACAGCAAAAAGAAAATGGAGAATGGTGGACCCCTGATGGACAGCAAATTTTAAATAAAGCTCTAGCCCGAATGGTGATGACAGAGTAACACAAGTTGACCCATTTGGCAATACAAGGATTATGTGGCCACTTTCCAAGGGATCATATGTGCATGGGAGTACGTACCATAGCAAAGGCAGTTACCAAGGGATGTTTAACTTGCCAACAAATTAATCAGAAAGTAATGAGAAGAGTACTATCTGATCTGGGGGAAGAGAGTTGGCCTTGTGGCTGTTCCAAAGTGTGCAGGTAGACTTCACAGAAATGTCCCCTGTTCAGGGACACAGACATTTATTAGTGACCATGGATCACCTCATCCATTGGGTAGAGGCGTTCCCAACAAAAAGAGAGACAGCCCAAGCAGCCAGAAAAGCAACCATTCCCCAATATGGTTTGATAAATAATACAGATTCCGACCAAGGTCCACATTTTACAGCCCAAATCCTAGAACAAGTTGTTGAAGCCCTGGGAATGAAATGGAGGTTGCACAGCCCATTGGCATCCCCAGATCTCCAGAGGAGTAGAAAGAATTAATAAAAACATCAAAAACGTGTTAACTAAATTAGTTACAGAAACCCACATGAATTGGCTTAAATGTTTACCCTTAGCACTGTGACAAATTAGAACAAGAGTCTCACCTCATGAAATGACGTTTGGACTCCCCTTCTTGACAACACCGTATAGCGTGGGAATTTATCCAGAAGGAGAGACAGCCACCCAAAAATACCTAAAGGCTATAGGAAGTATGTTAGCAGATCTCAGGAAAAAGGGCTATCTCCCTCAAACCTCTCCCTTAGACACTACATCAATCCAGGGGACTGGGTGTTAGTTAAATCACGGAGCTTTGCACCTTTAACCTCTGAGTTTGAAGGCCCTTTTCAGGTCCTACTCACCACCAATACAGCCATACAGACCCAAGAGAAGGGGTGGACACATATAACCCAGATTAAAGGACCTGTACCACCTCCCAGTGAAGAGTCAAAACCAACCACATCCCCTACTAAGTCTTCTAATTAATGGATTGTGACTAATCACTCAGACGATCTAAAGGTAACTCTCCAGAGGAGACCTAAAGGCTATTAGAGAGTGTTTATAGTCAAAAACTTGTTAAGAACTGTTTAAATAATCAAAAGTTGTTAAGAACTGTTAAAAATTGCAGTTAATGTTATTTATATGTTACTTTTGAGTTTGAAAAGTAGATACTTTCCTGTTGCATTATTATTAGTTAGTGTTTATTAATGAATGTACAGTTTTTAGTTTGTGTTGGAGCCTTTGATTGTTTTGGCGTATATTGTGATTTTGTAGGATTAGGCATAAGAGTAAATACCTCGTTATTTGTTTGGAGTATTTTTTCTATCATTTTGGATACCGAAAATTCTTAAAGTCATCTGATCATTGAGTTCAATGTTTTTAGGTCATGTTTTTCTGTGAAAAAGTTTAAATACCCCAGTTAACTCAAATCTTAGTGTACAAAGCAATCTCCTGTAAAACATCCATCAGGACAAAAATAAATTAGTAAAGAAAAGTCAAATGTGTTGACACTGAGAGAATAAAAACTCTGTACTAAAACCAATGACCTCTTCTGTAGGAGAAAAGCATAAGCAGGAGGCAAGGCTGGGTGAGTCTACAGTCCCCCTAAAAACAGCCACTCCAATCACTGGGTGCAGCTCAGTAGTTGTAGAGTTTAGGGGAATGCCTCATACCAGACTCCTGGGATTGCCCTTACTGATCTAACTTGTTAATAACACACTGGGAAGTCAGAAGAGCCCATGTGCTAAATGTTACTACCCCCTTTACAGAGGGGAAGAAACCGGATCTTTAATACGAGTACATACAAATTTAAACTTAAACTGTGCCAACCTCTCTCTGTTAGCAACCTGTGAAGGGCATGGGATAACTTAATGGATTTCACAAAATATAGCCACTTACCAGCAAGGACTGCCTGGGGAGTGTCCTATAGGAGATGCTTGGCTTTGCTTTGAGCATAATTCCAATAAAAAAGGCACAGCAGACTTAATAAAAAAGAAGTAACAAAATCAATAAATGAGAAAGAAGACCTAGAAACATCTCATGGGAAAAACTTGCTCACAGATTTAGAGGAAAAGATCAGAAAATAGTTACATTTAACTAATTGCTGGATCTGTGGAAATACACAAAAGGCCAAAGTCTGGCCTTGGGAAGGGATCAGCTTAAGACCAATAGATATCTTAAAATGGACAAAAACAAGACAAAAAGTACGAGCTATTGGACAAAGAGGAAAAGAATTGTGGGAATTAAAGTCTGAAATAATTGGAGAAGAGTAGTGTATATCTTGGAAAGGGAAAATGTATAAAATGTATAAATTTATAAAACCCCAGGAGAAATGTCCTGTGAGAGATATTTAAAAATAAAACATCTGTTAGCTGGGTAGCTCCCTAAAGAACCCAATATGTACTGGAGTATTATTTATTATTTATTATTTATTATTTATTATTTAGTATTTATATACTGGAGGTAGTATTTATTATTTATATACTGGAAGTAGTATTTATTAAATAAGAAATAAAAGTATTGTTAATTTATCAAAATACTATTAATTAAAAAATAAGTAATATTAATTTATTAAAATACTATTTTAATGTTATAATAACAATTCAATACTACCAATACTAATACTAACGAAATTTTGATATTATATAATAATATATAATATTAATTAATAATAATATGCATAACATATATAATATAATATTATATGGTATAGTATGTATATTAATTAATATTATAATATATTAATATATTCATATATTATAATAATAATATTATAATATAATATTAGAATAATAATTAATGTTATATATTAAGATATAAGATGTTAATTAACAATCAATATAATATATATTATATTTTATATAACTTAACATCATATAATATATTATATATTATATATTAATACATATAATATATAATATATAATATAATATTTAATAAATCTAATATATAATATATAATGTATAATCTAGTATTTTTATTAATATGCAATATACAATATAATATTAAGTATTATTATTATAATTATCATTATCATTACTATCATCATTATTATTATTGTTACTATTATTATTACTACCATTATTACAATATTAAAATAATAAATTAAACACTGAAAATCCATTGGGAAGAAAGAAACGGGGTGTATCTGCAGAGAAGGATCTAAATTCCATGAGTGTACTGGTAGTATTCATTAAATAATAACCATTATTATTAGTTTAATAAAATATTATTTATTAAATAATAATAAGTAAGATTAATTTTTAAAATACTATTTTAATATTATAATAATTATTTAAAAATTATTTGTAATGAATAAAGGAATAAAACCCTTCTGGGCCGTGAGAGAAATATCCAAGTACTGGGAATTTCCAATGGCTATCAGTGATGCTTCTCAGAAAGCTCCAGAAAACCTGGTTTGGATATGTGGGAATGTGGCTTACAGTGAATTACCCAGGGAGTGGAGCAGGACTTGCACTGTTGGAATTATTAAACCGTCATTTTTCTTACTCCCAAAAGAGTCTGGATCAAACCTAGGGGTCCCAGTATATGATGATTTGAACAAATCTAGCTGACCAAAAAGAAACTTAATTGAAATTGGAGGAACAGAGACAAAGAAAAACACAGGAAATAATTTGCACTTATGGACCAGCAACCTGGGCTCAAGATGGGTCCTGGGGACACCGGACCCCAATTTATATGGGGTTAAATCCGATTCTGAGATTACAAGCAGCACTCGAGATGGTATCGAACTGAGCCTCTCTGGCTTTAGACCACATAAATGACCAACTATCCCAGACTAGAGCTGTGGTGTATCAAGTCAGACTAGCAGTAGATTATTTATTAGCCCATGAAGGAAGCACATGTGGAAAATTTAACTCCTCGAGTGCTGCTTAGAAATGGATGACCGCAGTGAAGTCATTAGAAATATCTCAAAGGAAATCCAGAATTTAGTCTATGTTGGAACACAAGAGTGGACCCCTATATTCAATACCAGCTTGTGGGACAATTTCTGGTCATTAAAAGGAAACTTGTGGAAAAAACCAGCCTTTTTCATCATATGTGAAATTGCTAGTTTGATCCTCCTACTTTGCATGCTCCCCTGTATAATCCGACTTGTAACATCTGCTGTACAACAAAGTGTAATGATACCAAAAGAGCTTAATAAGAAAGAAGTAAAAGCATTCATGATAATGAATGATCAAGAACATCAAGATGCCAAGCAAATTTACAACCAATATTAAAAATTGTACTTTCAAGAAGAAGTAATTGCTAAATGATGCATTTTGCATAAATGAATAAATTGAACCCGATTGAACAATTTGAGGGGGAAATTGTAGAGAATGCATTGTTAAAGGAGTTAATATAAAGTTCCAATGTTAGTTATAGATTGTTTGTTGAATGTTTAACAGTTATGTCAAGTTCCAATGCCAGTTAAAGGATTTATAATTATGTAAATCCCCTCACAGTCAGGTGTTGCCCCCACTGTTCCTGTTAGCGTTCAGAAGCACATAATCACGAGAATGATTCTATGCAGGTGCTTTTATTGAAGAGCTCTGGGTGTCAGGGATACAAACCCAAATCTGTCTCCAACATACATTCGGGATGAACATGTTTTTATATTCTATCGCTATATAACTTTCATGTTAATTATTATACTTATATTGTTCTATTGGCTACATAGATTTCAGCCAAGCATGGGCTCCTCATGACCCCCCCCTCAAACTTCTACCATAGTTTCTCATTATTCTTCTTATGATTATACAATAATTATATTTAATTACTAAGAAATCATCACATTGAACAATTATATAATTTATCATATACTGCTTAAGTAAATGCAATTTCACATGATCTGGCAAACACAAAGCCTGACATTTTCAGAGTCTATTTTTAAAATTTTTCCAGGCCCCCACTAAGTCCAGCTTCTTTCTAATTCCTCGAATTTTATGATTTTAGAACCTTTTACTATCACTCTCACTCTCATCTGGGATGGCAAACTACCCGACACCATAAAGAAGAGGATTATGTCATAATAACCAAATATGAAAATTCCCTAAGACCTAACAGTAAGGAATGACCTAACAAAAACCCCTAGAACAACAAGCCACCTTGCAAATGAAGAATTAAATAACACCTCTAACCAGAGAAAACATAAGACAACATCAGGGCAATGGTCAGAGCTTTCTGCCTTTGTCACCCTAACCAGAGCAGGCCAAGAGCAGTACAGGGACCATGGACCTGAAACCAACAGTGTCTACCCAGAGACTCTTGAAAGGAGAGAAAACCCAGCCCTGCCAGGCCTTGCTCAGCACTGCAGTTCCCTGCCTTGGGCTCCCTGCAATCCTGGCCTCAAGGATCTGCTCTCACCAGGCCCTGGGCAGCCTTTGGCACTCCCTGCCCTCACTGGGGCCCAGCCATGCTCCAAGGCACTTGGAGTTTTGCTGCTAACTCCTTGAGCAGCTTCTCCATCCTTCTCTGCGTGCCTGAGGCTCCTGGAGCCAGCCCCAAATCCAGCGTGGGGCTGATTAAAATACAGAAAGTGCTCAGGAGCTCTTTGTCTCCCTAACATTGTCTTTGAGACTCCAGGGCTTGTGCAGGGATTAGAGTCAGTTTGGAGTTGTCTTCAGGAGGGAGATTCCAAAGTGCACATCATGATATTTGGTTTCAGTCAAGGAAATATTTTTTTACTTTTCATTTCAGAGAAGAGGGGATAGAAGCATTGCCCAGGTGATCTTGATGCTGAATGTCTCCTTAGGGAGGTCTGGGCAGGGAGAAGAATGAGCCCCTTGCAGGCTGAGCCTGTTTGGCCAAGCTGCTCCTCACCCCCAGCCTCACCATGTGTGACATCACACACCTGGGTCTGACATCCCCAAACATTTAAAAAATTCAGCATTTTACTTGAAAATTAGAATATAATAATTAGTAAAATTATAGTAATATTTTTCTTATTTATTATATTCTTATTCAAAATTCTTATTACCCAATTTCTAAAGTGATATGAAAAATCAATGCGTTTTTAGCAACCAAAAAAATTATTCCTCATTCGTTCTAAGTCACAAAATTCCCTTCATTAATTGTCAGCTATCAGCTATTGATTTCTCCTTCTTTATTCAAATAATTTAGCACTCTTGTCATCTTTTGTCCTATTTTCTCACACAGACTCAAGGGAGGAACTTTGGGGTCTCTGGAGACATTTCTGGGGCACATTTGGGGCAGTTCTGGGTCGGGGAGGTAATTCAGAGAGAACTTGAGGGTATGGAGGACACTTAGGGGAGCCAGGTGGGCACTTGGACGGGCACTAAGGGATTCTGAGGGACAGTTCGGGATCCAGGGATAGCACTTGAGGGTCCAGGGGTCCCCTGGAGGTCAGGGAGGGGAATCTGGGGCCCTACGGGGTCCGGGCGTGCCCTGGGGGGACTCGAACGGGGCTCTCTAGGGCGCGGGGCGTGAAGGGAGTTGAAGGCGCGGGGATCATACAGTTTGATGGCGCCGCGGAGCATCACGGGAGTTCTGGGCACAGCTGCAATGGCTCTCGGTGGGGCACGGGGAATAACGGGAGATAAAGTCCCGGCTGGAATAGTGCTGTACAGGCGCCGCAGAGGATGATGGGAGCTGTAGTCCCACAGGTGTTTTGGAACACGATGTTTGGGGGACCGGGAAGGCGCTTGGGGGACACTTTTGCGTCCGAGACGCGAGTTGAAGTCCTCGGGGGAACTTAAACAGTTCGGGAGCCCATGGGGGGAGCTCGGAGAGCTCTAACCAGGCTCTTTAGGGCACGGGTCACAGCAGGAGTTTTAGGCACGGGACTGTGTTCTGAGGGGCTCTGGGGCCATGGGGGATGAGAGGAGATGAATTCCCAGAAGTCGATGTACCGGGCATCTGTGGGGTTGGGAGCACTCAGGGGATCCGGGGACGCTTTTGGGGGGGGGTCCAGAATGGGCGCTGAGGGGGCACTGAGGGATCCTGGGGGGTCTCGGGGACACTTATGGGACATATGGGGGCGGATGCCACAGGTTCTGTGGAGCGCAGGGCATGACGAGCGTTTTAGTTGCGGCTCCAGTGGGGCTATATCCGGCCGCGGGGCACGATGGGAGATGTAGGCAAATAAAAATATGTTGCCAATATAGGCACCGCCCATAGTCCCGTATCCCTGGTGCTGATTGACTGCGAATGGTGATGGGTGGGAGCCTCGGCAAATGGGATGCGGTGGAGGTGGGAACAGCAAAATCAGCCTCCTCCAGTCCTTCCTACTACAGCCCAGTTCATTCCCAGTACACACCAATATAACCTCAGTAAAGCCCAGTTCATCCCAAGGAGAACCCAGTTCAACCCCAGTGCCCCTCCAGTTCCTCCCAGTGCAGCCCAATCTATCCCAACACACCCGAGTTCATTCCCAGTTGTTCCCAGTTTCTCCCAATGTCATCCACAGGATGCCCCAGTGTCCCCAATCTTCTCTGCAATAACCCCAGTGTCCCCAGTATGTCCCAGTCCCCCCCCACTGTCACTCCCAGTGTGTCCCAGTATCTCCCAAAGCGTTCCCAGTGTTCCCAGTATGTCCCAGGCCTACCCAGTGTTTCCAAGGACAGTTTCATTTCTCTCGGTGGCCGTGGCAGCCAAACCCAGCAGTGGGGTCAGTGCAGTGCCCATGGCCACAGCCCCTTGCAGGGGCCCAGTGCAGCTTGGGCTGATGATCCACCCTCACAGCTGGCCAGGGGCAGCTCTGCAGTGCCTTTGGTGGCACCTGGGGCTGGCACACACCGGAGCAGTGTGTCTGTTTGCAGTGGGGAAAATCAGGAGGTTCAGATTGCTTCAAAAAGCCCCCAAAAGTGAAAACCCCTCTTAGGCTGGGTGCAGCCAGCTCTGCAAGCACAGCAGGTCCCAGGGGAGTGAGGACAGACAGGATGGGGCTGGGCAATGTGGAGCCAGGTTGTCCACACTGGGTGAGAGCTGCAGGCACAGCTCCTGTGAGCAGGCCAGAGCTGCTGAGAGACCCTGGGTCAATATCAAACACAGAATGCTGCAATCAACTCTGCTCTAAAGAGAAATAAAATAAAATACTTTATTTAAAATAGGAATATGTATTTCATACAAGTTCTTTGAAATCTTTCTCCACAACTGGACTAGGATAAATTTAAGGATTCTCACAGGGCATTGATGTTGTTTACATCAGACTCAGTCCCTGAGAGTGTCTTCAGAAAACTTCTCAAGAACTCAAAATTAAATTATAACTGTGACCTTTCTTGAAGTTTTAATGAGTTCCACGGAGGGACACGACTGAGAAAGTGTCCCCAGGTTCCAGTTAGAGCAGAACACTGGAGGCAGTGCTGACAGCTGGGGACAAACAAGGCAAAGATGCCTCTGGTGCTGAGCAAAGCTGGATGTGTTTCAGGAATGCAAAGGGCCAAAGCCTGAGCCCCAGCCCCTGGCCAGGCAGATCCTGTCCCTCCCTCCTTGCTCAGGGCTCTTCCCGGGATGGGCACTGGCATGTGGAGATGTGCTATGGCAAGGGCAGGAGCATGGGGCGGCCCCTGCCAGGCTGCTGAGCAGGGAAAAGGAAGCAATGAGGCCCCAGGCCTGCAAGGGTCACTTGTCTCCTGCTCCTGCCTCAGGCCCAGGGCCAGCAGCCATGGCCAAAGTGCTGCCCAAGTTGGCTCTGGCCGGGCTGTCTTGCAGCTGCTGCCCATCCCTGTGCCCTGTGCAGCCCAGGCTGTGCTACAGTGTCCCTGCCCTGCACCTCTGTCCCTGCAGGCTGTCGGCATCCCCCGGCGGCCCCACCTGGCTGGGCCCTTCCTTTGCTGACAGCTCTGCCTCTTGCCTGCCTCTGCCTGCCCACACAGAGCCTGCGGCTGATACCAAAAGGCTTAACTCCATTTTTACCCTGCCTGTGAACTTGCAGCACAGGAACAATCATGCAGTGGCTGCTTTCCCAGCAAGGATGGTTGGAAGAGGAGAAGACATCTGGCTCAAGGGGGCAGGAATAGAGAAAACAAGGAGTGAATCTGGGAACTTGGGGTGGGTTTTATGGAAATGGGTAAATTGTAATTCACATTTAGGGACTGTATATAAGCAACATACTGGTAGAATTCCATGTCCACATAGGGTTAGGAGTTATCCCATGTTGGACCTTCAGCCTGAATAAATGATTGTCTCTGAAATAGCAAATTAGTGTTTGGGAGCCTTAGTCTGATATTTCAGACCTTTGGTGACAGTGGTTCCTCACAGAACAAAGGAGTCAGCTGTGACACTGTGCAAACTCATGGAACAAAGGGTCCATGGTAACACAGCAGAACCCCATGGAACCAAAATCAATTTTGGCACACTGGGGCCACATTGAACCAATGGCCCATTGTGATAGTGCGGATCCAAGGAGACCATTGTGACCCTGAGAAACCTCTTGGAACCAAGGGGCAGTTGTGACTCAGCAGGGCCTGGTGGAACCATGGGTCCATTGTGACACTGCAGAACCTCATGGAACACTGTGGGGCTCCATGAAACCAATGGTCTGTTGTGACACTGCAAGGCCTTATGGGATCATGGAGACCATTGTGACAATACAAGGCCTCATGGAAGCAACCATTGTGACACTATGGAGTCTTGCCAGGCCAAGTAACAGTTGTCATATTGTGTGGCACCATGGAACTAAGGAGGCCATTGTGACACTCCAGGGCCCCATGGAACTAAGGATCCATGAACAGTGCCGGACCCCATGGAACCAAAGGTCCATTGTGACATTGCAGGGCCTCATGGAATCCTAGAGGCCATGATGACACTTGGAGGCCTCGTTGAATCAAGGGGCTCTGCAGGACCTCATGGAACCAAGGAGACCCTTCTGACATTGTGAGTCCCCATGGAACCAAGGTTCCATTTCGATACTGCAGCACCAAGGAGACCCCTGTGACACTGCCAGGCCTCATGGAAGCAAGGGACCATTGTGACACTGTGGGCCCCTTGGAAACAAGAGGCCAGTGTGACACATCTGGGCTTCATGGAACCAAGGATCCAATATGATACCACCACTGTGACTCTGCAGGACCCCATGGATCCCAGGGAACAGGTCTGGTTGGCTTGGCCTGACTGGTCCAACTGCCCTTGGCATGTCAAGGGTCTCTTCTCATGTACCCCTGAAGCCCTGGGGCTCTGGGCTTTCCTTCAAATGGAAAAGAACTGCCCTTCTCATTCAAGCATCCATAGTCAAAATGGGAGTCCCTCTCCAAAATTCAGAATGTCCAGGGATTGCTGCCAGACAAAAGCTGCCATTGCCAACATATCTGCCTGACCTTGTCTTCCTCATACCTGGGTCTCACCTGCCTCCAAACACTGGGGCTTAGTGATTTCTCTCCTATGGAAAAGAATCATCCTTCTCCAAGCACTGATTGCTGAAACTGGAATCAACCTCCAAAAGTCCTATATCCAATGATTGCTCCTTCACAAAAGCTGCCATTACAGATGGGTCTGGCTGGCCTTGGCCTCCTTAGGACCAGCTCTCACCTGTCTTCCAAACACAGGGGTTCTGTGCTTTCCTTTCTGTGGAAAATAACTGGCTTTGTCCTCCAGGCACAAATAGCTGAAATTGGGATTCAACATTCAAAATTCTGAATATCCAAAGGTTGCTCCCAGACAAAGCTGCCAGGACAGGCAGGTTTTTCAGTCCAGAGGCCTTTGTGTCTGGTCACTGCAGTTCATCAGCCCCTGAAAGGCTTGGGTACCACGGTTTCCTTTCCATGGAGACAATGGTGACACTTTGGGGCCCTGTGGAAACAAGGGACCACTTTGACATTGTGGATATCATCAATACCAGAGACCATTGTGACACTGTGGGACCTTGTGGCACCAAGGCCATCACTGTGGCTCTGTTGGGCCACATGGTCCCAAGAGCCCTGTGTGAAGCAGCAGGGCTTTGTGGAACCAAGAAGCCATTGCTGCATTTCAGGGCCTCGTGGAACCAAAGGGCCGTTGTGATCCTGCAGGGCACTGTGGATCCATGGAGAGCATTGTGGAATTGCAAGGCCCTATGGAATCATGGAGACCAGTGTGACACTGTGGGGCCCCAGGGAACCAAAGGGCCTCTGTGACCCTGCAGGGCCTCATGGAAGCACGGGGCCATTGTGACACTGCAGAAGCAAGGAGAACATTGTGACACTGCAGGGCCTCCTGGAACCAAGAGGACATGGAACAGATCTGGCTGGTTTGGCCTCCCAGGGGCCACTGGACAGGTCCAGCTTATCTTGGAATGCTGAGGGCTGCCTCTCATCAGCCCCTGGAGAACTAGAGCTCTGTGCTTTCCTTCCTATGGAAAAGAACCACCCAGCTGTCCAGGTGCCCACGGCCAAAAGTGATACTCCTCCTGAAAATTCCCTATATGGAAGGGTTCTCCCTGACAAAAGGTGCCAGGACAGAGAGCTCTGGCTGGCCTTGGCCTCTGAATTCAAGGAAGCCCTGAGGAAAGTATTTGAACAGGTTTGACTACTGGAACATCAATGTTCCTCTGAAAACCTCAGAGGCTCTTCTAATAATATATGCCTTTTTTTCTCATTGTGTATTATGCTTGAAATATAATTTTTAGCTACATAATATTATTCTTATCCCTCTATCAGTGTTATCTGACACAAAACACCTTGTCTAGATATGGATCCAGGTCACCTCTACAGGCAAACACAAGAAAGAATGCAGCAAGAATGATTTGTCTCTGCTCCCATCTGTCCCATCTCCTCTGGAGCTGGAGATGCAGCCCCAGCATTTGGCAGGGCTCAGGGGCTCACAAGCTCAGCTCCCACCCAGAGAACTTGCAGACCCTGGGCTGCTCTTCTTGGCCCCTGCACGCTCAGCCAGGCTGAGATGGACACTGATGGTTTCTGGACCAGGCTCTCTGAGCCCAGCCCAGCTCCCTGCAAGCTCTGCCAGCTGCCCTGAGCTCTGGGCAGCACCAAGAGCCTCTCCCCAGCCCAGCCCAGCCTAGCCCACTCTGGCCCCACAGCTCTGCTCAGGCCGGGCTGCTCTGGGCACTGCCCCACGGCCTCAGCCCCTGGCAAGGGCACAGCAGCAGCTGCAGCTGCCACAGGACTCAGCCCCAGCTATGGGGGAACGTGCCTGGCAAAGGGAAAGGAGGCTCCCTGGGTGCCCTGCTCTCCTCTGCAGAAGATGCTGAGGGCTCTGCAGCCCCTACTGCCATCCCATCTGCCCAGGGCAGTGTAAGAGCCCTGGCCTTGGGGCCCTCAAGAGCTGCTCCTGCTCCAGGCCCAGGGCCCATCCCAGAGCTGGGGCAGCCACAAAGCTGTGCCCATTTCTGCTCATTGCTGCTCTGATGAGGATGGTTCCTCAGAACCTTGGAGCTTGGTGATGAATTTTACTTTGCCAGAGGCCTCTTCTTTCTTGAGCTCTTCAGTTCAGGAATTGAGTGGCAAAGGCTCATAAACATTTGTTCAAAACACCAAAACAAGACAACCCCATGGGAATAATTCAAATCTTCAATTCTTCTGTGGTTAATTAGGCAGATTTCAGAAGTGTATTCAAAGTGATTCTACGATATTGAAAACAATGCAGACAGAATTATTTTGTCCTGTTTAGTTTTCTTTTCCTGTTATAGATTGATATCCACAATCCCCAGTTGATATTGATCCCCAGCCCCTCCTCACGCAGTCTGAACAGATATGAAAATCAAGCCCCTTCATGGCTGACAATCCATCACACTTTCTCCCTACCCCCTCCCCACCATTTTCCCCATCCAACCCCTGGCACTGAGAGCAGCTGAGGAATGGAGTCACATGCAGGCGTGTCCTCAGGGCTCAGGATTGGGGCCAGGTCAGTGAAATCTCTTTATTGATGATTTGGATGATATTGCCAGCTGGGGGCTATGTACAAATCACAAATGGGACAGGACTGCTGTGGAACGTGCCTTGAGCTGTTTTATTTTTCAGCATCAGTCTCATTACATGGTTATGACAATGGGAAGATGCCAGCAGCTCACATTTCAAGCAGCAGACCAAGAACGTAATGTTACAACTTACTTTATAAGTTTTTTGACCAATCACACAAAGCAAAAGCATATTGACAGTAGTTTTATCCAACAACTATAAGCACATGTACCTTTGGTTAAAACAATGCTTGTCTATTTTGAATACAATACCTGCTTGTAAGCCTTAAAACAATGCACAGAGCTTTTTTTTTATTAAGCTTCAAACTTCCTAGTATCTCACTAGATATACTTTTCTTCAGCTTAGGAAGTTATTCTAGACAAGGGTTAATACAGAGACCATTGTTCTATTTGTCCTTGTTTTTCTACTTTTAAAATAATTTTTCTGCTGACCTATCTCACGGCTGCTGCTTAGCTCTAATCACAGTTTGACTGTCTCTGAGGCCTGCCTTTTGCAGCTTTCCCAAAACCCTCTGATTTTGTGGATTCCCACAGATGAGGCCATCGAGGGCACCCTCAGTCAGTTCCCAGGTGAGCCCAAGCTGGGTGGGAGTGTGGCTGTGCTGGAGGGCAGGAAGCTCTGCAGAGGGATCTGGCCAGGCTGGAGCCATGGGCTCAGGACAATTGGATGAGGTTCACCAAGGCCAAGGGCCCGGTCCTGCCCAGGGCTCACAACCACCCCAAATCCCTGGCTGTTCCCTGCCCCTGATCCCCACAGCCTGTCCTGTTTCCTTCATCCCTGCATTGCCAGGGACTCCCTGGGCAAGGGAGCTCTGCTCTGGGGATGGAGGGAGGTGCAGGTGCCACCACTGGAGTGGGAACCAGAACTCAGCAGGTTTGTGTCCTTTGGGGGTCAGGAACTGGTGAGACTCAGAGGCACAGGAAGTTTCTTTTCATGGTCAACTGACCGTGGTTGAAGAGGACACAATTCAAAACCAATCATGCTCTTCCCTGAGCTATGTGAAATGTCCCAGCAATGTCTGACATGTCCACCATCCACGAGTAATTTCCATACTAAAATTATTTTTAGAAAAATATGGTTCTGTGATGGATATAAACACACTTAAATTCTTGTATCAGGATGCCCATCTGGGAATGGGGGGAAAAAAAGCCTGAACAATTCCTGATTTGCCAATCTTTCAGTGGTGGACGGAGAAGGGACTCAGGCTGCTTTTGGTGTTGAGGAAATGCTGAAACCAGCCTGACACATTTCATCTCCTCCTGTCCTGGCTGATCTCCCCTCTTTCCCCTTCCACCCATTGGCTTTTGTCTCCCCCCAGGCCCCCCGGTGAAGAGCCTGGCTCTGTGTTCTCCATCCCCTCCTCGCTGGCACTGACAGGCTGGCATGAGGAGCCCCTCAGCCTTCCCTGCTCCAGGCTGGACAAGCCCAGCTCCCTCAGCCTCTGCTCACAGCCCAAGGGCTCCAGCCCCACCTTGGAGATCCTTCCCAGACCCTGCTCCAGCTGCCAGACATCTTTCCTGCCCTGGGGAACCCCAAACCAGGCCACATTAACCTGGGTAATCCACGTCCTTGATGTCCTGCCCCTTGTCCCCATGCCAGGCTCTGGGGGTTGATTTGTGGAACATCCTTTGGTGGAGGCTGTGGCTCCAGGTGGGCCAGGGAGATACCAGGGGATAGGGGACCCTGCTGGGCATGAACAGCTTTGGACTTCTGGGGGAAAATTTGAGGGGGAACTGGGGCAGAGTGACCAACCCAGTGACCTCACACAGCACTGCTGTGATGTCACAGGCTGCTGTGTGATGTCATAGCTTATTCTCTGATGTAGCTAAGCTTGTCTTTGATGCTACAACCAACTCTGTGCAGTCACACAGCCCCCCTGTAATGTCACAGCTTTCTCTGTGATGTCACAACACATTAACTAATGTCACACATCTGATCTGTGAGTTCACAGCCAACTCTCTGATGTCATAATCTGCTCTGTGATGTCAGACCTCTGCCCTGTGATGTCACACCTCTATCTGTGATGTCTCAGAAGCAGTCTATGATGTCACAGCTGCTCGATGACCTCACCTAACCCACTCTGTGATGTCATAGCCCACTCTGTGACCTCATGTTACCAGATGATAAATTGCCTACACCAGGTGAGCACACACAATGCTGGTTCTCCAAAACCCCAGGCCTATGGAAACCACACAATGCCCATTGTGTGAGAAGGGGAACTGAAATTCACCAGCCTCAGTGTCCTGCCAGCTCAGCCAGGCCCACTGGAACATTGGGGTCCATGAGCAGCAGGGACCACCAGAGAGACCCCCAGGACAGGAGAATGCATGGGTAAAGGGGAGGCGAAATATGTTAATGATTTTGGGGAAATGATTATCATATGTATGTTTTGCCCAGGACAATCAATGAATCTGTATGCAAAATACAGAATATAAGCAGAAACTTTCCTGTACTCAGCATGTACAACTTTGGGTGGAGCTATCCCCCTGTGCATCTGGCCAAATAAAGACTGCTGCTTCTTAATGCTACATTGGGGTTATGGAGTTTTATTATTTTGCCAAATTTTTGGTAACACTCCCACTCCCAAGGAAAGCTCTGTCTCCTGCTGGTGACAAACAGAGAAGGGCTGGTGGGAGATTTGGTGGTTGAAGGCTGCCTGAGGCAAAGTCACCATGAAATAACACAGTTTCCAATATTCTATGAAAGAAAGAGGGGCTGCAACAAAACTTCATCACTGGAAATACAGAGGGCAGACATTGGCTTATTCAGGGTGCAGATTTACAGAGTACCAAATCAGATACTGACTTTTTAAGGGAAACAGTCCTTAAAAACAAAGGTGTTCAGGAATGATGGGCACACCTCAAGAAAGAAAACTTGAGGGAGATGGAGCAGCCTGTGCCTCTGTGCTGAAGTTGAGCCAGCTAATTATTGTCCTGGCTGGGCATGGAGCTTTTGTGGGAACTGAGAGAAAAAAGAGGGTGCATCACCTTCAGACAGAAGATCAGGCATCTGAGGAAGTGTTTAAGGATGTTGTTGGGTCATGGAGAAAGAAAAGCAGAGTGGTAAAAGGTCAATTAAAACTTAAACCCAGCCACTTCTGCGAAAAATATTAAAAAATGTTTTAAAACGAACCTAATAGAAAAAGGAGGGATAAGTAGAAAATCTACTCTTTATTGGAGGCAGTGGGGAATACGATAAGAAAGATAAGGAAAAGCTGAGCAGCTTAACACCTTCTTTGCCCCAATTTTCAAGATTAAGTCAAGTTGTTCTCAGGACAAGTGTTCTCCTGATCTGGTAGAAGGGCACAGGGAGCAGAACAGACCCCCTGTAATCCAGGAGGAAGCAGCTGGGGACCTGCTGAGCCACTCAGATGCTCACAGGTGTCTCTGGGAGCAGATGGGATCCATCCCAGGGGGTTGAGGGAGCTGTGGATGAGCTCCCCAGGCTGCTCTCAATCATTCACCATCAGTCCTGGCTCAGCAGGGAGGTCCAAGAGGACTGGAGGTGCCAATGTGAGCCCATCCCCAAGAAGAGCTGGAAGGAGGAGCTGGGGAACTCCAGGCCTGTCAGCCTGACCTGGGTGCCCGGCAAGGTTATGGAACAGATCACCTTGAGTGCCATCACAGGGCATCCACAGGATGGCCGAGGGGTAAGAGCCAGCCAGCGTGGATTTCAATATCTGCATGGACAATATGGATGAGAGGATTGAGTCCAGCATCAGCAAATTTGCAGATGACACCAAGCTAGGTCTGAGTGTGGATCTGCTGGAGGGCTTATCACAGGGCCCTGGACAGGCTGGATCCAGGGCACAAATCCAACAAAGTGAGGTTTAACAAGACCAAGTGCTGGGTCCTGCACTTTGGCCACAACAACCCCTGCAGTGTTACAGGCTGGGAACAGAGGGGCTGGACAGCAGCCAGGCAGAAAGGGACCTGCAGGGACTGATGGACAGCAGGCTGGACATGAGCCAGCAGTGTGCCCAGGTGGCCAAGAAGGCCAATGGCTCCTGGCCTGGATCAGGAATGGTGTGGCCAGCAGGAGCAGTCCTGATCTTCCCCAGCTCTGCCCACAGACATTCCTGCTGCAGCTCCAGAGAAGGGAACAAAAGGGGCTCTCTGGTAAAAACTTTGCTGAGAGATGCATAAGTTCATTGAAAGCCACTGAGAGCAGAGCTCCTCATTGACACAGTTTGGGGCCACAGCAAGAGACAAGAAACAAGAAATGGCACAAACGATGGTTCTATTTTGTGAACAAGGTAAATAGACTAAAACAAAGGTAAAAAACACCCACAACCAATAAAAAAAGGAATTATTACAGATTACTCATATAATGACATGAAGAAAGTGGCAAGCAGTTTAATGTTTCTGAAATCATGCATAAATCAGTGTCTGCACTGCGGCCTTGAGCTCCTGGTTCCTCAGGCCGTAGATAAAGGGGTTCAGGGCTGGAGTCACCACTGAATATTGAACCGACAGGGCCAGATCCAGGGATGGGGAAGATTTGGAGGGGGGCTTCAGGCAGGCAAAAAATGAGGAGCTGAGGAACAGGGAGACCACAGCCAGGTGAGGGAGGCAGGTCGAAAAGGCTTTGTGCCGTCCCTTCTCAGAGGGAATCCTCAGCACAGCCCTGAAGATCTGCACATAGGAGAAAACCATGAACACAAAACAGCCAAAAGCTAAACAGACACCAACCAATGAAATCCCAATTTTTCTGAAGTTGGAGTGTGAGCAGGAGAGTTTAAGGATGTGTGGGATTTCACAGAAGAACTGGCCCAGGGCATTGCCATGGCACAGGGGCAGGGAAAATGCATTGGTTGTGTGCAGCAGAGCATGGAGAAAGGCACTGGCCCAGGCAGGTGCTGCCATGTGGGCACAAGCTCTGCTGCCCAGGAGGGTCCCATAGTGCAGGGGTATGCAGATGGACATGTAGTGGTCGTAACACATGATGGTCAGGAGAAAATATTCTGCTGCAAGGAAAAAGGCAAATAGAAAAACCTGAGCAGCACATCCTGAGTAGGAGATGTCCCTGGTGTCCCAGAGGGAATTGTGCATGGCTTTGGGGACAGTGGTGCAGATCATGCCCAGGTCAGTGAGGGCCAGGTTGAGCAGGAAGAAGAACATGGGTGTGTGCAGGTGGTGGCCGCAGGCTATGGCCCTGATGATGAGGCCGTTGCCCAGGAGGGCAGCCAGGGAGATGCCCAGCAAGAGGCAGAAGTGCAGGAGCTGCAGCTGCCGCGTGTCTGCCAATGGCAGCAGGAGAAAGTGCCTGATGGAGCTGCTGTTGGACATTCCTTGACTCTGGGCATCATGGACTGTTGAAAGAAGACATTGACAAAGTGTGATCAATTTCTTTGAGTCCATTCTATGCATTTTACTTGGAATCTGTCCAAAATCACCTCTCTTCCTGTGAGGGAATTTTGCTAAATTTTTTTTGATTTTGAGTTTGTGCTGCTGAGTTCCTGCCTGATCTTTAGCACTGCTCTCAGCCTGAACACCTGGGAGACCCAAGGAAAACAGGGCTCCCAGTGCCCCACTGCAGTCACTGCTAGTCCCCACACAGGAGTCCTTTGAATATTACAACTCGTCTGTTTCAGGGTGCCTGCACTTAAAAATGTATTGAAAATTAAGCTGGACTTTTTGAACACTCCAATTTAAAAATAATTTTCTCAAAACCCTTGTCTCTTTCCCAATGCAGCAGGACAGGATGGGATACCAAAGGTTGGCATGGCTCTCTGCTGCCTCTAGTTGTGCCTACTGGGAGCTGTTTCTCTCTATCCAAGCCTTGTCCCTGCTAGTCCTGCCCAAGCCCAGCCCAGCCCCGGGGGCTCAGCTCTGCCCTGCACACCCCTCCCAGCACAGGGCACTGCCCAGGGGCATCTCCCTGGCAGCAAGGCCTTAAGGGTAGGGTAGACAAACAGAGATGCTGCAAACCAAGGTGCTGCTGCTGCTGTCTGTAGGGACAGGAGAGTGAGGAGGCACTTTCTGAGGGAGATCTGAGGCCCGTCTGCTGATGCCCAGGGTGACAGTGCAGGAGTCTCAGTGACACAGACAAAGCTGACAGCCTCTTTCCCTTCCCTTGAGGAGAAAGCTGAGAGCAGCCCTGGCCATACAGCACCATCTCCACAGCAGGAGGAATCTGCCCTGATGGGGGTGGCTCCATTCACCTCCAACTCCTCCCCTGCAGTGTCCATGGGGAGCTGCCAGGCAGGCTGAGAGCTGCCCCTGGCAGGTGGCACATGCCCTGGGCTGGCCAAGAGCCCTGAGGGCTGCAGGAGCTGCTCTGCAGGACAGCCCTGGGCAGCCCTGGCTGCAGCCCCAGCTTCACCCCCTGCAGCCGTCCCTGGCAGCAGGAGCCATCCTGCCCTGTCCCTGTGACGGTGCCCAGGGCAGCTCCGCTCTGCAGCACATCCTCCTCCTCCTCCCCCTGCTCTTCCTCCTCCTCCTCCTGTTCCTGTGCCACAAAGAAACTGGGAGAGTCCTCCTGACACATCCCCCAGGCTGTGTGGTGTGCTGGCTTCAGGAGATCCCTCCAGGAGCACGGGGGACATTGCCCTGCACCCACACACTCACCATGCACAGGGCTGTGAAGATGTTTCCCCAAGTGAAGTCTCAGCTCAATGTCTTCCCAATCCTGATTGCCTTCAGCCTGTCTCTGCCTGGCTCCTGTCCCCTCAGTTCCTGCAGGCAGAGCCCTCAGCCCTGCTGGGCTGGGAGAGGAGCTGGTCCAGGGAAGAGCTGTTCCTTTAAAGCTCAGCAGCACAGACACAGCACAAGGACTTTAATGACCCTCTTGGGACTTTGTTACTGTTTACATCAGACTCAGTCCCTAAGAGGGTGTTCAAAAAACTACACAAGAACTCAAACTTAAATTGAAACTCTGAAGTTTCCTGAAGTTTTAATGGGTCCCACTGAGGAACACAACTCAGAAAGTGTCCCCAGGTTCCAGGGAGATCAGAAAATTGGAGGCAGTGATGACAGCTGGGGACAAACAAGGCAAAGGTGTCTCTGGTGCTGAGCAAAGCTGGATGTGTTTCAGGAATGCAAAGGGCCAAGGCCTGAGCCCCAGCCCCTGGCCAGGCAGATCCTGTCCCTCCCTCCTTGCTCAGGGTTGTTCCTGGGATGGGCACTGGCATGTGGGGATGTGCAATGCCAGGGGCCGGAGCATGGGGCAGCCCCTGCCAGGCTGCTGAGCAGGGACAAGGAGGCAATGAGGCCCCAGGCCTGCAAGGGTCACTTGTCTCCTGCTCCTGCCTCAGGCTCAGGGCCAGCAGCCATGGCCAAAGTGCTGCCCAAGTTGGCTCTGCCAGGGCTGTCTTGCAGCTGCTGCCCATCCCTGCGCCCTGTGCAGCCCAGGCTGTCCCACGGTGTCCCTGCCCTGTGCCTCTGTCCCTGCAGGCTGTCGACATCCCCCGGCTGCCCCACTTGGTTGGCCCCTTCCTTTGCTGACAGCTCTGCCTCCTGCCTGCCTCTGCCTGCCCACACAAAGCCTTGGCCTTGATACCAAAAGGATTAATTCAATTCAATACCAAAATCTTAATTCAAAAGGGTTAATCCAATTTTTACTGTGCCTGTGAACTTTCAGCACAGGAACAAGGCATGCAGGGCCTGCTTTCTCAGCAAGGATGGTCGGAGGAGAAGAAGACATCTGGCTCAAGAATGCAGTCATAGAAAACAGAAGGTCTGAAACTGGAAACTTGGAGTAGGTTTCAGGGTAATCGGTGAATTGTAATACACATTTAGTGACACCGGTAGAATTACATGTCCACATAAGGTTAGGAGTTATCCCTCAGTAGACTTCAGGCCTGAATAAATGATACCCTCTTAAATAGCAAATTAGTGTTAAGGAGAATGATTCTGATATTTTGGAGATTTGGTGATGGTGGGGCCAGCTGTGACACTGTGCAAACTCATGGAACAAAGAGTCCATTCTGACAGAGTGGAACCCCCTGGAACCAAAATCCATTTTGGCACATGGGGGCTACATTGAACCAATGGCCCATTGTGATACTGCAGATCCAAGGAGATCATTGTGACCCTGAGAAACCTCTTGGAACCATGGGGCCATTGTGACACAGCAAGGTCTGGTGGAACCA
The DNA here is from genome assembly GCF_035770615.1 of Melospiza melodia melodia. NCBI lineage: Eukaryota > Metazoa > Chordata > Aves > Passeriformes > Passerellidae > Melospiza > Melospiza melodia. Next base: position 1,923,492 of record NW_026948796.1, on the reverse strand, counting down.
TGGGTCCATTGTGACACTGCAGAACCTCACGAAGCCAAGGTGACCATGCTCTACTGCAGAAACTCATGGAACAAAGGGTCCATGGTGGCACTGCAGAACCAAGGAGACTGTTGGCAGTATGAACATTCATGGATCCAGGAGTCCATTGTGACACAGCAAGGCCTCATGGAACCAAGGGTCTGTTGTTAAACTGTGTGGCCTCATGGAACCATAAGCCATTGTGACACAGCAAGGCCACATGGAGCTAAGGGGTCACTGTGACACTGCGGATCCAAGGATACCATTGGGACTGAGGAATCTCATGGAACCACAAATCCATTGTCACACTCTGGGGTCCTGTGCAACCAAGGGGAGCACAGTGACTTTGTGGGACCTCATGGAACAATGGAGACAGTTCTGACACTTTGGGACCCACTGGAACCAAGGGGACATTACAGCATGACAGGGCCTCATGGAAGCAAGGGGACTGCAGTGGACACTGTGGGTCTCCATGGGATGAAGGCTCCAGTGGAACCAAGGAGTCCATTGTGACACTTCAGGGCCCCATGGAACTAAAGATTCATAGGGTGGGACCCCATGGAACCAAAGGTTCATGGTGACATTGCAGAGCCTCATGGAATCCTGGAGGACATTATGACACTTTGAGGCCTTGTTGAATCAAGAGGCTCTGCAGGGCCTCATGGAACCAAGGAGACCCTTCTTACATTGTGAGTCCCCATGGAATCAAGGGTCTGTTGTGACACTGTGGTACCAAGGAGACCCCTGTGACACTGCCAGGCCTCATGGAAGCAAGGGACCATTGTGACACTGTGGGCCCCTTGGAAACAAGAGGCCAGTGGGACACATCTGGGCTTCATGGAACCAAGGATCCAATATGATACCACCATTGTGACCCTGCAAGGCCCCATGGAAACAAGGGGCCAATGTGAAACTGTGGGGCCCCATGGATCCAAGGGAACAGATAATAGCTCTGGTTGGCCTGGCCTGACTGGTCCTACTGCTCTTGGCTTTTTGAGGGTCTCTTCTCCTATACCCCTGAAACACTGGGCCTCTGGGCTTTCCTTCCAATGGAAAAGAACTGCCAGTCTCATTCAAGCATCCATGGCCAAAATGGGATTCCCCCTCCAAAATTCCCAATATCCAGGGATTTCTCCCAGACAAAAGCTGCCATTGCCAACAAGTCTGGATGGTCTTGTCTTCCTGAGAACTGGGTCTCACTTGCCTTCAAACACTAGGGCTCTGTTTTTTCCTTCATACGGAAAAGAACCATCCTTCTTCTCCAGGTGCTCATGGTTGAAAATGGCATTCCACTGCCAAAAGCCCTATATCCAAAGATTGCTCCTACACAAAAGCTGCCATTACAGACAGGTCTGGATGGCCCTGGTCTCTGGTGACTGCAGTTCATCAGCCCCTGAAACACTGGGGCTCTGTGCTTTCCTTCCTATGGAAAAGAGGAAAAGAATTTTCTTATTCCTCCACGGCCAAAATTGCTACTCCTCCTAAAATGTTCACTATATGAAGGGTTTCTCCCAGACAAAACTTGCCAGCTCTGGCTGGTGTTGTGGACTCTGATGGCCACCTGTCATCTACCCCTGAAACAATGGGGCTCTCTGCCTTCCTTGTGATGGAAATAGAACAGTCTTCTCGTACAGGGGCCTTGGCCAAATTTGAGATATGGCCTCTAAATTTTTTATATCCAAGGATAACTCCCAGCCAAAAGCTGCCAGGAGAGACAAGTCTGGCTGGCTTGGCCTCCCAGGGGCTGCTTCTCATCTACGATCAAACCCTGGGGCTCTCTGCTTTCCTTCAGATGGAAAAGAAATGGCCTTTTTGATCAAGGGACCAGAGGCCAAAATTGGTATTCTACCTCCCAAATTCTGTGTATCCAAGGCTTTTTCTCAGGCACAAGCTGCAATTCCAAAAAGGTCTGGCTTGCCTTGGCACTTGGTGGCTGCTGCTCATCTGCCCCTGAAACATTGGGCCTCTTCTTTCTTTCCAATGGAAAAGAATCGTTGTTCACATCAAAGTGCCCATGGGTAAAATTGGAATTCAGCCTAAAAAATTCTATCTATCCAAGGATTGCTCCCGAGCAAAAGCAGCCAGCACACACAGGACTGACTGGTCTTATCCTGAGGTGCTTTTCTTAGACTATGAGCAGAATGTTTTCATTTGCCAACACCTTGGAGAGGGCCCAGAGATCTCCCAAGGTGGTGTTTGGAGGCCTCAAGCACATGAGCACAATACAGGAACACAAGAGCACTGTGCTGAGTGGAGTGGAGATTGAGGACAGCAGAGGAGACCTGGGAAGGATTGAAGGGTGGTTTCAGAGATGGTGGATCCTTTTGGCATAATAGAGAAGAGCCAGAGAAAGAAAGAATAATGCAAAGGGCAGATAGGGAGCTCCAGACAGGACCCAAAGAGAAAGGAATTCCTCTGCTAGGGCAGGGCTGTGGTGCAGCACATCCCCAGCAGGAGCCTGGAGCAGCCCAAGGCTTTGTGTGGGCAGGCAGAGGCAGGCAGGAGGCAGAGCTGTCAGCAAAGGAAGGGGCCAACCAAGTGGGGCAGCCGGGGGATGCCGACAGCCTGCAGGGACAGAGGCGCAGGGCAGGGACACCGTGGGACAGCTTGGGCTGCACAGGGCACAGGGATGGGCAGCAGCTGCAAGACAGCCCTGGCAGAGCCAACTTGGGCAGCACTTTGGCCATGGCTGCTGGCCCTGGGCCTGAGGCAGGAGCAGGAGACAAGTGACCCTTGCAGGCCTGGGGTCTCATTGCCTCCTTGTCCCTGCTCAGCAGCCTGGCAGGGGCTGCACCATGCTCCGGCCCTTGGCATTGCACATCCCCACATGCCAGTGCCCATCCTGGCAAGAGCCCTGAGCAAGGAGGGAGGGACAGGATCTGCCTGGCCAGGGGTTGGGGCTCAGGCCTTGGCCCTTTGCATTCCTGAAACACATCCAGCTTTGCTCAGCACCAGAGACACCTTTGCCTTGTTTGTCCCCAGCTGTCATCACTGCCTCCAATTTTCTGATCTCCCTGGAACCTGGGGACACTTTCTCAGTCCTGTCCCGCACAGGGATCTCTTTAAAGTACAAGAAATTTCAGTATTTCAATCTGACTTTGAGCTCTTGAGAAGTTCTTTGAGCACACTCTGAGGGACTGGGTCTGATGCAAAGAGCAGCAAAACCCCAGAGGGTCATTAAAGTCCCTGTGCTGTGTCTGTCCTGCTGAGATGGGCCGGGCTCCTGGCCCAGAAGCAGCTCCTGGCAAGGGCAGCGCTGCAGAGAGACAGCTCTGGCCAGGAGCAGCTCCTGTGCACAGCCCAGCAGGGCTGGGGCACTGCCAAGGCCCCTCAGGGACACCAGCAGGGCACAGACAGAGCTCACAGGGGCTCAGCACTGGCAGGGGCTGTGAGATGTCCCAGAGAGGGCTGTGTCACAGCAGCTCCTCTGTGGCTGTGTCCTAGAGGCACAGAGAAGCTGTGATGTCAGCAAGGAGTTCTGTGACAGCACAGAGTGGGCTATGTGAGGCCACAGGTTGGATGGTGACATCACAGAGTTTGTTGAGTGAGGTCACTGAGCAGCTACAGCAACATAGAGGGGACTGTGTGACATCACAGAGCAGGCTGTGACATCAAGGCATGACATCATGGAGCGAGATGTGACATCAAAATGTGTGCTGTGACATTACAGAGTGGCAGTATGGCATCACAGAGAGGGCTTTGTTACATCACTGAGGGGATTGTGACATCACACAGCTGTCTGTGACATCATAGTGTGAGGCCATAGAACCTTGCCATCATAGAGGGTGGCTCTGTGACATGAGAGAATGGGTTGTGACATCACTGGGTGGTTTTGTAACATCATTGAGCAGACTGTGACATCACAGAACAAACTGTGTCATTGCAGTGTGACTCTTTGACATCACATCACCTTCTGTGACATCCCAGAGCAGCTGTGTAACATCACAGGGGACTGTGTGACATCACACGGGGGCTGTGTGACATCACGGGGGCCATGTGAAATCACAGAGATGGCTGTGTGACCTCACAGGGGCTGTGTGACATCACAGGATGCTGTGTGACATCACAGGGGCTATGTGAGGTCACAGGGGAGGTCACTCTGCCCTGGCCCCCCTCACAGATCCCCCCAGAGCAGTCCAACCCTGCTCGTGCACAGCAGGGTCCCCTGTCCCCCCGGGTCCCCCCACCCCCGGCCCCGCAGCCTCCCCCAGAGGATGTTCCACGAGATTGACCCCAGAGCCTGACACGGGGATGGGGGGCCAGGTCCCTGGGGGTGGCACAGGGGGACAGGGACCCCCTGGCAGTGTCCCCATGTCCCCCAGGGCCAGAGCCTGGGCCAGGGCTCCTTCACCCTTCTACCAACGAGGGCTTGAGAGCGCTGAAAGAATCCCCAGACAGGGATCAGCAAAAACCAGATTGAATATTAAGGGAAAGCACCACAGAGTGTTGCATTCTGATATAAGGCAAAGCGACCTGGTTTCGAGGAGCGGCACGGCGACCCAAACTCACCAGGGTCACTTGGGCCAAAGAGCATGCAGATGCCAATGTGGTAGATGGTCAAAGGCCTTTATTGTCTCATCTCGTGGGGTTTTATAGTCTAAGGGGCTTCTCTATGTCAGAGGGGGTCTGCAGTACTATCTATGGTTAGTAAGGAGTGGAAAGTTACCAGTATTACTATCGTTAGGGGGACTACATTCCTATTTACATTCCTAGGCTGTCTCTTATCTCAGGGGATTAGGGGAAAAGGAATCCTGCTGCTTTTCGTCACATCGCGTGATCTTCCGATTGCCTGTCCCTATCTACCACATCTCCCCCCCCTTTTTCACAAATGAATGAGGTAGTCATATACATAGGAACTGAAATGAGGTATAAGGTTGTAATTCGACAAGGGAAAGGGATTTGGTAAACCTGAGTAAGTTTTTGCCAGGCAAGTTTAGAAAATCTTGTGACTGGCAGTGTTCCCTGGTTGAATTCACAGCATTTGTTGCCGGCCTATGAACAGGATGTTGGTCCGTTCTAGGCGGGTCTGAATAAATGAGACCAGCTTGTTCAGCAGGCATGGTCCGAAGGAAACAGCTAAAAGTAGCATTGCCAATGGACCTATTAGGGTAGAAATTAGGGTGGTTAGCCATGATGATTGATTGAACCAGGACTTGAACCAACCCTGTTGGGCTTCCCTGTCTTTCTGTCTCTGAGCCAGACTGTTTCGGAGTTCCGCCATGGAGTCTCTTACGACTCCCGTGTGGTCCGCGTAGAAGCAGCACTCCTCTTTCAAGGTGGCACACAGGCCTCCTTGCTACATGAACAGGAGGTCCAGTCCTCGCCTGTTCTGCAAGACCACTTCTGAGAGTGAGGAGACTGACTTCTCTGGAAAGGAAATGGATTTCTCGATCCTTTGCAGGTCCTCATCGATGGTCATTTGCAGTTGGGACAGTCCTTGGTGTTGGGTCGCTAGGGCTGAGACACCCGTGGCCGTTCTGGCTACTCCTAGGCCGAGTAGCATTGCGATAGTTACACCTGTTATTATTTCTCTTTTGTGGAGCCGGCTAGGTTTCTCAAAAAGGTGGCACACTTCTTCGTCTGAGTGGTACAGGACCCTAGGAACAATCAGAACTTGGACACAAAAGTCTTTAGAGTCATTGAATTTGGCAAGGAACACACAGGGACTCACTCCAGATCGCTGGCAAACCCACATCCCAGATGCAGATGGGACTACCCACTTATTGTTTTTGTTGTCGGGCTTGACAACTTTGGTGCAGACGTTTCCTTTCCGCCTAGCTAGGGTTGCATTGCCAAAGCATCTGCCCTGGCCTGTGACTTGACTCAGGGTGATTCCTTTGCGGGGGGTATCCCATCTGCACTGGTGAGGGGCATCGGCTGTGGAGTAACTGAAGGGAGTGTTTAAAGCGACTCCTTCATAAAAGGGGGGTTTAACATCGTAACAAAGCCAGCAGGAGTCAGTTAGGTTAGGGTTGGATTCATTCAGGGATAGAAAGGTAGCTTCTAGCATGCGAAGGATTGGGTCTGAGTCCAACCCAGCTGAGCTGCCTATCGGAAAGGCTTCCACGTGGCCGGTCAGGATATTGGTGACCTTTGTGGGCAAGGCTTTGGGGTAGGTCGTGTTTCTCCCTTTCTGCGCGCTTTTAATCACTTTGTTGGGTCCGACCGCTTGGGGTGCTGACGGTTGGTGCCTGATAATTCACACATTCACCCTCTATTTCGACCCTTGAAGGACTACTGTGCACGTTCTGCCTATGGCCCAACTAGGGTGATCTGGCTGCAAAACCGTCATGTTATAGCCAGTGCATTTCCGAATTTTAGGGATTATATGGTGGTTTCGATAGAAACTTCCCTGGAGGAAGACGGGTGTTTTGCAGCCGATGGGTGCCCAGGTGAACTGTAAGAATTTATTGAGCTCTTCTGGATCCCACCCAGGCCCTGATGGCCTGGCATCTGTAACAATGGTTTCGCAGCCCCAGTGCAAACAATGTCCCCACCCTGGGTGACTGCAGTAGCTTTTTCCTGGGTTTGAAGCTGGGCACCAGTAGGATAGGTACATGTGTGTGGCGTGTGGGGAATAGGGGTCTACCTTTGGTTTTCCTGGAAACAGGTCGGTAATGCGGAGCACGAAGGATGGGGCGTTCGGTGTGGTGATTTCTTTGAGCACCTTGTCACTACTAAGGTGTCGCATGACCCACCTGAATGGCCGATGGGTGTAGTGGTCTGGGCTGGCTTGCCCTCTGGCAACAAGCCCCAACAGCAAAATCGCACAGAAACACCGTTGATGCTTGGGTCTCACCCTTGCGGGTCTCTCGGGCACTGCCTGACGGCTTGGTGGTCTGTCACTTTCCTCTGGAACGGGGATGTACACGTCACGAGGACGTCCCACGAACATGTCCTGTAAACAGAAATGCAACTCTCATCAGGCTCATTCTGCTAGTTGTGAAGGTTGGGCTTGATTGACTTAAGTGGACACCACCTGATTTTGCCGTCGTTTTTGACAGCTGTGTACCCTCGCCCCGTGAGCATCAGCCTCCAGCCCCATTCCCATTTGCCTAGCTCATTTCTAATTACAACCTGCGGGGCCTCCTCTAGCGCTAGGGTGGCCCAGTGTTTTTGAACGGGATGTTTGTTTCATCTCCCCTAGGGAATTGATTCAGTGCTAGCAAAGCGGTTGCCAGTATACGCGCCTGATCTCCTGGGGGAATGGAATTGACAAAGCCCTCTGCTTTCGCCAACACTTCTAGCTTGGTTTTCAGGGCATGATTTGCTCTCTCAACTATGGCCTGCCTGGTACTGTTATACGGGATACCTTGCACTAATGTGATGCCCCATTTTGAGGCAAATTCTTGCACTGGTTTGGAGGTGATATTGGAACCGTTGTCAGTTTTGATCTGTTTGGGGATACCAAGCCAAGCCATGGCTGTCAGCCAATGCTGAATTGTGGCCTTGGAGTTAGTTTTGGGGTGCTGTGTGGCTATGATCGTTCCACTATAAGTGTCCACTGTCACTGCAAGCCATGCTCGGGGCTTCAGCAGTTGACACAAGGTGAAGTCCGACTGCCAGATCTCTGAAGGCTTGAGACCTCTCAGGTTGACCCCACAGGTCCATAGGGGTGACTTCTGGCAATGAGGGCAGGTGGCACCACGTTTCACGTCGAGATTTCGCATCTCTTCGCCAGTGCTTTGGCTCCAATGTGGAGCAACTCGTGCATTTGACGAGCTTCCTGTAACATTAATACGCCTTTTGCTGCAGTGTCCGCTTTGTCGTTGCCGATCTGGAAGTAACCTTTGGCTGGGTTGTGACTGTTGATGTGAATGACTGACACGGTGCCCTGTCGCAAGGAGAGTGCTTCTTCCAGCATTAGGGCTGCTGCAGACGTTGACACACCTGGTCCTGCCATGGCTAGGCAGAGCCTTGCCACGAATATAGAGTCTGTTACAATGTTGAGGTGTTCATCTTGGAAGAGTCCACATGCCAAGACCACTGCTGCTGCCTCCAGTTGTTGCACTGACAGTATGGGGTCACATGCTTTGACGCAATGCCATTGTTCTCCTGCCTACCACACTGCTGTTGCGGTTGAGGTCGTGGAGGAAGCATCTGTGAAGACCGTTGGTCCTGGCTGCAGTCCGTCCTTGATCTTTGGGGGCATGTCCATGTCGACAATAGTCAGCAGCTGAGTCCAGGGTGGTCTGGAGGTGTTAGAGATTTCTCCTCCGAAGCCGGTGAGAGTAAGGGCTAGGTGCTCCGATATTGTGGCTGACTCCGTGGTCGGTTGCTTGCGGAAAGGAAGGTGGATGCTTGTCGGCTCGGTTCCTAGGTGTTTCAAGGCGAGTTTCCTGCCTTTCATGATGAGGTTAGCGATGCATTCGATTCCCGGGGAAAATGCACGAGCAAAATTCCAAGGACCACTCATTGGATTGGTCGGGACTTTTCGGAAGGTCCTTGGGCCAGTGCTCCCACTCCCCCCTTCGGTGTAAAGTGGACGTATAGGTCCAGCGGCATGGCTGGGTTCCACCTGGCAAGTGTGCCAGTGGACATCTGGCTTTCGATGAAGTCGAGGGAGCTCGTTGCTTGCGGTGTCAGCTCCTTGGGTTCCCAGGGGTGCTTTCCTTTCAGGAGGTCGTACAGAGGGTCCATGATCTCGGGAGGAATTAGGACGATGTTGCGAAGCCACTGCAGCGATCCCACCAGGCGTTGTACGTCGTGGAGCGTCTTGATGTCTCAACAGACCTTCCCCTGGGGGGGGGTCACGTAGGAGCTTGTGATCCCCTCTCCCAGGAAGGTCACGCAGGGTCCTCTCTTGATCTTTGCGCTCGCGATGTCGAAGCCGTTGGCCTGGAGGGTTTCTGTGATTGTGGACACCAGGTGATCTACTTGGCTTGCCGATGGTGCAGCGACTAGGATGTCTTCCATGTATTGAATGATGGTTGCGGTGGGATAGGAGTGTCGGACTGGCGTCAGTGCTCTGTCCATGGTGATTTGGCATAGGACAGGGCTGTCTACTAGACCTTGTGGCAATACCCTCCATTGGAAGCAGAGGTTGGGCCGCTCGCCCTTTCGAAACACCATGGAAGAGGCGAATCGTTCTCTGTCCTCAGGGTGTAGGGGTATCGAAAAGAAACAGTCTTCGATGTCCAGCACTGCGCATGGCTGCCCTGAAGGGATGGCTGAATTCATGGGTAGCAGTGTCTGGACTGGACCCATGGGTCGGATTGTCTTGTTTACTTCTCTCAGGTCATGGATGAGGCGATAACTGTCTCCAGACCTTTTGGGGATCACAAACACAGGGGTGTTCCATAGGCTGATAGAGGGTTCTATGTGACCCTTTTGCAGCTCGCGGTCGACCAGTTCTAGCAAGGCTGCCACTCAAGGCTCTGTCAGGGGCCACTGCTTGACCCATACGGGGTCTGATGATTTCCAAGTCAATTTGATTGGCAGCGGAGGGTGTACAGCAGTGGCCCTCAGGATAAATTTGTAATCCTGACTCCTAGCATAGAAAGGACATCCTGTCCTATCAGGGATGGAGAATTTTGCAAAACGTAGGTGTAGATTGCTACTGTCTGTTCTGGTCCCTTTTTCGTGTGAAGTGTCATAGCCACCAGCTGGGTTCTTTTCCATGCCCGGGACTGCCCTCCCACTCCATTCACTGGAGGGACTTCTTGGAATTGCCAATGTCCAGGCCAATACGCTTGGGGAAAAATCGTGCAGTCTGATCCCGTGTCCACCCAAAACTGAAACCCTATGACGTGTGGATCTTGACTGCCATAAAGGCGGCATGTCCCCCACACCATCAGGGGCTCCTTCTCTATTTTCATGGCCAGGGCCACCCAGGGGGCCCGCTCTGGGGTGTCCCCTGCTGGCCCTGTGGCACCGGCGCGGCTTGTGGCAGTGGGGGGTGCAAAAGTATTACTGGCGGTGCTGCGCAACTCTGCCATTGTGCTGCTGGTGGGGGTTCGAAATTGACTGCTCCCTGTGGGGGCATGGGGTATGAGGGTCCCCTGCCCCACTGGGGGTTGCTGTAGCTGGGCCGCTGCATGTTCCAGGTGGGAGGAGGCTGGATACTGCCCGGCTGCCCCCTCCCTCTCCCATTTCCCTGAGGCCTGGATCTGCATTCCTTAGCTAAATGCCCCTTCCTTCTACATGCCCAGCATGGTCCCCTAAGTCCCCTCTGGTGTGGTGGAGCAGCTGCTGGTAGGCGTCTTGGCTGAGGGCAGTTTACTGCCAAGTGGCCTGCCTGGCCACACTTAAGGCATGCCATCACACTGGTTATTGCAGTGTGAACTGCTGCTTGGATGGGAGCTAAATGTTCTTCCTTTGCAACGTGTCTGATCATGGCAGCTATATTAGACCCCTGCGGCAGTGACCTTAAAATGTCCTTGGTGGCTGAGTTGCATTGCTGGCGTAGGCATTCTGCCAGCACTGGACCCTTCGCCTCTGAGGGTAATGCAGAGGAATCTAATGCTGCCTGAAGACGGTCCACGAACTGAGTGAAACTCTCACTCTCACTCTGTTTTATAGAGGACCATGGGGAGGGTTTGGCTATTACTTTGGAAGCAACACGGATGGCTTCTCATGGGCAGCACAGATTGTTGTCATAACCTCATGGGCCCGCAAGCCCTCAGCCTGCGCCTGGGGGTGATCATAGTGGGGTCTGTTCCCATTAGCCTCTTTATGCTGGAGCCATGCAGTGGATGGTCAGCTCCCGTTACCAAGGCTAGCTACTTTATACAGTTGTCCTCCCACTCCTATTTAAAAACTATCATCCCTGCCCCATCAAAAATCATCCTGCAAGTCTGCTTAATATCAAAAGGTAGCATGTCATCCCCTCCAAAAACGCTGTCAATGAATGTGGAAACCATGGCAGAATTAATTCCCTTGTCTGCAATCGCTTTAATGATTGCCTGCACGTCCTTCGGATTTACTGGGGAATAGGTCCTTTGGTTTCTGCCTGCCCCCCCCACAAGGACTGGGAACACCAGTGTGGCAGATGGAGCCCACTCCGTGCACGCTATTTTTATTTTCCGCCAGTCTGTAAGCGGGGTTCGGTCTTTCTCTGATAACCCCTTCACTCACGCGGGAGCGCTGTGGCTAGTGACCTTATATGCTGCTGCTCTCTTTCTGTTAAAACTAGAATCCGAGTCGGAATCCTCTGATCCCCTCTCGAGCTCGGAGCTTGAGTCCGAGTCTGAGCCGGAAGTCGACTGGCCGGACATTTCCAGGCTGCTCTGCCGTTTTCTCGGGCTCCAAGCCCGCCCCTTCTTGTGGGGGTTGGGCCGTCTCCTCTCCCTGGGGTCCCCCCACCTCCTGCTGGGGGAGGTCCTTGCCGTATAAGGACCTAATTTTAATTGAGTGCTCTGATTGGTCTTACGCTCCTCCGCAGGGGCCGCCCCTTCTGCCCGCTCGCCCGCGCACGTGTTGTTAAGAGGGCTGACTGCATTTCCACCCTCCACGTCTTCCTTTCCGCCCTGAACATGCGGTTCGGCGCCATTTTCAAACGCATAGAGTGGGGGGGTGTTTTTATCGATCCCTACGGGGTCTGAAAATCTGGCCGCGTTCTGCACCTTCTCCGCGAGCCCCTGCCAAAACGCTCATGCGTGTTCCCCCCCTCTGATGGTTCCGGCGTTCGGGCCTCTGCGTGCTCGCCCAGGTCAAAGTTCTCTGCGGTTTGTGTTGCCACGCCCACCTCCAACTGTCGCATGGCTAATAAACAAGCTTGCGCGGCTTTCCGGGTTTCTTGCTCTTGTCGAGCTTTTTGCAGAGACTTGATAACCTCGCCCCACGATTTTAGGGCTTTCCCTGAGCCTGAGGACATAGCTTCCTCGGCCAGAGCTTTTGTACAATTATCCCAAACCCTCGAATGGAGGATATCTATCGGGCTTTCTATAGCCCCAAGCTTAATCAGTCTCGGCAATGCAAGACTTAAATCTTTAAGCTTACACTCAATACCCCATTGCGCATGCATCTGAATTACGATCTTCGCTATGGCCTCCATGGTCCACGCTGCTCCAGGGGCGTCCCCCCCGCTGCAGACGGTCCCGCCGCTGCAGCCGCCATCCTCTGTCCAGGCGAATTCCCGTTACCGGAGCTTCTTCCCGGGTTCCGGCACCAGTTGTTGCCTTCTGATCTAAGGCAAGGCGACCTGGTTACGAGGAACAGCACAGCGACCCAATCTCTCCAGGGTCGCTCGGGCCTAACAGCACGCAGACACCAATGTGGTAGACGGTCAAAGGCCTTTATTATCTCATCTCATGGGGTTTTATAGTTTAAGGGGCTTCTCTATGTCAGAAGGGTCTGCAGTACCATTTATAGTTAGTAAGGAGTGGAAAGTTACCAGGAGTGGAAAGTCACTAGCATTACTATCGTTAGGGGGGCTACATTCCTAGTTACATTCCTAGGGTGATCTCTTATCTTAAGGGATTAGGGGAAAAGGAGTCCTACCGCTTTCCGTCACATCGCGTGATCTTCTGATCGCCTGTCCCGATCTACCACAAGGGTCTTTGGCTGGGAGCTGCCACAGGTAAAGAGAGACCCTGGAAGGGAAAAGGAGCAGACCAAGGAAGGCAGGAGAGAAAGCAGGACACAAATGGCAACCAGCTGAGAAGGTGGCACTCTGAAAACCAAACCTGGGCTTATGGAATAGGAATGGGACAGAAATGAAGAATTCTGAAACTTTATTTACTTGGCTTCTCTGAGCAATCTGTGAAGCCAGGACTTCACCATCCTGACAGGGAAGAAGCATTTTCTAGATCAAACCTGAGATTCGTCCCTTTTACTCTGAGCCCAGTAAATCCCAAGGAACTCATTTGTGGTCGTTTTCATCAAAGGCCCAAGCTCTTTGTTCCAGCACATCCAGCAAGCACCAGGCAGGACAGCACAGGAACTGAACTCACAGCTGAGGGACTCAGAACATCTCAACACCAGCAAGGCACATTGCTCATTTTTGCTCCAATAGATTTGAGAAATGAAACCCTGGGGATGAGAGCTCTTTTTCAGAGCAGTAATTGCTAGTTGATGTTAATGAAGTTGATAGGGGCTGAATTTGAAGTGTTGGTCTGTTGTTAAACATTGAATGTTACAGTTCTAGGACTTGCCTTTAGTTGCCGCTATCCAGTGTTACCAATTTACCCTGTATTTGTATCTCTCCCCGGCATACTCTGTATTTGTGCCCCTTTCCATCTCAGCCCAGATTTGTATCCCTTCCCATCCCAGACTGAATTTAAATGAGAGGCTGTAGGAACCCTCGCAAACAACACATCAGCACATAAACGATGACTTTAACCCAGCAGAACCGCACTAAATCACCCACCCTTGAGCAGAGCCAGATTCTGTCCTGCCCCCATAATTTTAATAGTGCTCAGCTTGAAGGATCTCCCTAAGTTCCAAGCCAACGTTGCCTTCCTAAGGACTCTGGTAACGACAGAAGCCCCAGCTTTGCCGGGAGACAAAGCTGCGCTGCTCCTCCTCTTCCTCCTCCTCCTCCCTCTCCTCCTCCTCCTCCTCCTCCTCCTCCTCCTGCTCAGCACGGTCCTGTGGGAGCAGCGGCGCTGTGCGCGACCCCTCGGGTTCCGCACCCAGAGCTGTCTTTAATAAAGGCCTTTTGAAAGGAGCTGCTGTCCTGGCCCTGTTTATCACACTGCCAGAGCCCCCAGAGCCCCTCCCCAAAACCTCCAAAACCCTACCAGGACACCCTCAGGACCCCCCAAGAGCCCTCCCCAAACTCCCCCCAGGATGATCCCAACACCCCCAGACCCTCCCAAGACCTTCCTACGACCCCTCCCCAAAACCCCCCCAGACCCCCATAACCACCCCCCCCCAAGACCCTTCTTAGGAGCCATCCGCACCCCCCAGGTCCCCCCACAATGCCCCAGGACCCCTCCCCAGCCCCTCCAGACACCCCGGACCCTGCCCCGATCCCCTCTCAGGCTCCTCCCGCTCCTGTGCCGAGCCCGGAGGGTCCCGGCAGCGGCGGGGAAGGGGGCGCCGCTTCCGGCTTGCCTCTTACTGGCTGGGGTGGGGCGAGAGAGGCGGGCCTTGCTGAGGGGAGCTGCGCCGTGACTGGTTAGTTCAGGGCCATGCAGTGCGTTGATTGATTAGTTTGGCGCGGCGCGCTGGTATTGGCTGGGGGAGCCGGCGCATGCAGCGGAGGCAGGGTGGAAGCTTGAGCGAGTCTGGATTGTTCTCAGGTGGGTTTCGGGGGATCTGAGGGGAATTGGGAGGGTCTGAGGAGATTTTGGGGGATTGTGAGAGGAACTGGGGATTTGTGAGTGCGTCTGGGGGTTTCTGAGGTCGGTCCGGGGAGAAATTTGGAGGAATCCAAGTGGATTTCATAGGGTTAGGGGGGCATTGAGGGGTCTGAGGGAGATTTGGGGCGGTCTGATGGATTTGGGGGGGGTCTCAGGTGAGTCTAGGTGTCAATTTTGGGGGCAAATGGGGTGGTCTGAGAGTCCTGGGGAGGCTTTTTGTGTCCATGGTGGTTCTGGGCCAACACTGGGGGTCTCTGGGGGGTTTGGGGTTCCTGGAGGGGTCCCAGGGGAGATTTGGGGGTCCCGGGGAGTCCCAGGCCCACACTGAACCAGGGTCTGGGGGTTTCAGGGGGAGGGGGCACAGCAGGCGTTCCCCCCTCTGGTTTTTGGCGTCTCCCATGGTGCCCCCTTCCCAAAAAGCTCCAAGGGCCCCCTGAAGTGGCTCCTGTTCCACCGGCCGGTGCCCCCTGATCCAGGATGGCCCCACTGAGTCTGGGGGGGTTCTGGGGGCATTTGTGGAGATTTGGGGGTGGCTCTTTTGGGCTTTGGGGGATTTTGTTTGGAGTTTTGGGGGAATTATTGGGGTTTTGGGAGAGAATTATTGGGTTTTGGGATGGTTGCGTGATTTTGGGGGGTTAAGTTGGTGGGTTTCGGATTTCCGGTGTTTTGTTGAGGTTGTGGTTTTTTTGGGGGGGGATTAATTGAAATTTTTGGGAGTTTTTTAAGTTTTGGTGAGTTCCACTGGGATTTTCAGGGGTTTTTGAGGCTTTTCTTGTAATTTTTGGGCATTTTTGGGGGATTTAGAGGAATTTTAGGGAGACTTTGGGACATTCCCTGGGTGTGGGGAAGGTCTGAGAGGCAACAAAACCTCCTTAAGACCCCTGAAAGTCCCAATAAAATCCACAAAATCCCAATTAAATCTCACAAAATCCTGTTAGAACACCCTAGAATCCAAATAAAAGCCCACAAAATCTCTTGAAATCCCAACAACGCCCCCCATAATCCCAATTAAGCCACACAAATCCCCCGAAGATGTCCCCAAAACCACATGAAACCCCACAAAATCCCCCCCCAAGAACCAAAGAAATCCTGGCAAAACCCCCCAAAAACCCAGAAACACCCTGAAATCCCACAAAAATCCCCCAAAACCCCAAAAATTTCCTCAAAAAACCCATACCTCTAAAGAATCCCAGTAAAGGCCTCCACAATTCCAATAAAACCACCCCAAATCCCCCAGAAATTCCAATAAATCCCCCAAAAATTTAGGAAAACCCCAGCAAATCCCCATAAAATCCCAGCAATCCCCCCCAAAATCATTAAAAAAACCCCAAAAATTTCACAAAACCCCCAATCACACCCAGAAAAACACCCACCAAAGTGCCAAAAGAACCCCCAAAAATTGCCCAACTCCCCCAAACCCAATCCTTGTCTCCAAAAACCCCAATAATTGCCCCTGAACTCCCAACAAACTCCCCCAGCCCCAAAATCTCCAAAAGCCGCAGCCCTGCCCAGCCCTCCCTGGTCCCTCCCAGGCCTGTCCGGGGCCGCGGCCAAAACTCCCTGGAGAGAATGCAGAGGGGCCTGGAGCAAGCCCAGAGCCCATCCCGGGCTCGGCCTCAGCCTCAGCCCCTCAGGGGCATTTTGGGCCACCCTGGGCAGGTTTAGGTTGGGCTTAGATCCCTTGCAGGCATTCCCAGCCTTGCAGGGTGGATTTCAGGCCCCTTTGGCTGATTTGAGGCTGAATCTGGTGGGTTGGAGGGGGGATTTTAGATCCCTTTGGATGATTTTAAGGCCATATGGGTGACTTTAATCCTGTGTGAGTGATTTTAAGTCCCTTTTTTTGGTGATTTTAGGCTAATTTGAGTAAGATTTTTGCTTCTTTGGGTGATTTTAGGTCAAGCCAAGTCATTTAGGATCATTTTAGGTCCTCTTGTGTTGTGTTCAGGCACATTTGGGTGATTTTAGATCAATTTAGGTGATTTTTGGCAAAACCTGGATGGATTTTGGGCTCATTCGTGAGATTTTAGGCTGAAGCAGGTACTTTCAGGGTGGATTTGAAGTCCATTTTGGAGATTTAAGGCTGATTTTAGGTCATTTTGAGGGAGATGTCAACCAGTTGGAGCAATTTTAGGCCCCTTTGGTTGTATTTTAGACCCCTTTGGACAATTTTAATCCCATTTGGCTGATTTTAGGCCAAACCTGCTGGATTTCAGCTGCATTTGAGATGCTTTTGGGTTATTTTAAACCAAACCAGGCCCTTTTAGGACTGCACGCCCCCTTGGCCTCGCCCCTTTCTCCTCACGATTCCCGCCCTTTTCCCGCCCCCTTTCCCCTCATGGTTCGGCCCTTGGGAACAGGGGGAAGGAGGAGGAGGGAGGCTGCAATTTGCTCCCAGCAAGGTCCCAGTTGCTCCCAGTTCCTGCCGCTTTCATCCTGCGTGTTCCCAGTTCTCCCAGTTACCCCAGTCACTCCCAGTATGGTCCCAGTCTCTTCCAGTAGGGCCCCAGTCATTCCCACTTACCCACAGCGTGTTCCCATTTCCCCCAGCACATTCCCAGTCGCTCCCAATTTGGTCCCAGTCACCACCCATATGGTCTCAGACACTCCCAGTACATCCCAGTTGCCCTGAACATTCTCATAGTCATTGCCAGGCACTCCCAGTTACCTCAGCGTGGTTCACTTGTTCCCAGTTCTATCCCAGTTGCTCCCAGTTTCTCTGATTATGTCCCCAGTTGGCTCCCAGCAGGGCCTGGTAGCTCCCAATAACCCTCAGTCAGGGTCCAGTCACACCCACTCTGCTCCCACACCCAGCCATGATTGTAGCCATTCCCAGTATGATCCCAGTCACTCCCAGTCTGATGCCAGTGGCCTTCAGTATGATCTCAGTTGCTCCCTCTCAATGCCAGCATGACCCCAATAGCCTCCAGTGTGATCCCAGTGACTCTGTCTCTCCCAGTGTATCCCAGCCACACCCAGAATGCTCCCAGTCACTGCCACTTTCTCCCAGTTGCTTTCAGCACAATTCCACTCAGCTCACAGCCACTCCCAGTCAATCCCAGTATGATTCTAGTTGCTCTCAATGAGATCCCAGTCTAACCCAGCATGGAACTAGCTGCTCTCACTGTGATTCAAGTTTGGTATCATTTGCTCCCAACATAGTTCCAGTTGTTCCCAGTTCCTCCCATTATGATCCCAGTTAACCTGAGATTAGTCCCACTCCCTCCCAGCAGGATCCTAGTCATGCCCAGTTGCCCCAGGCATGGTCTGGTTTCTCCCCAGCAAGATCCCAGCTGTTCACAGTGTGGTTCCAGTCCCCCCAGTATGGTTACAGACATTCCCAGTATATCCCAGTTGCCCCATTATGGTTCTAGTTTACCTCAGAATGATCCCAGTCTTTCCCAGTAACTCCCAGTTGCTCCAGTTATAGTCTCAGTCCTCTCAGCATGGTTCTAGTACCTTCCAGCTGATCCTAGTTGCTCCCAATATATCCCCATTTTCCTCCCAACATGGGCCCAGTAGCTCCCAGTAACCCCCAGTCAGGTTCCATTCACTCCCAGTATAATCCCAGTATAAGTGTAGCCACTCCAAATATGATCCCAGTCACTTGCAGTCTAATCCCAGTTGCTCCCAGTCACTCCCAGTCTGATGCCAGTGCCCACAGTGTGATCCCAGTTGCTCCCAGCATGGGCCCAGCTGTTCCCAGTGTGCTTCCATCACTCCCCTATGGTTACAGACACTCCCAGTATGGTCCCAGTTGGACCCAGTTGCCTCAGCTATTGTCCCAGTCACTGCCTATATGATCCCAGTACCTCCCACTAAGATCCTACTCACTCCCAGTTGCCCCCAGTGTGGTCCCAGTTCTCCCCAGCACAGTCCCAGTTGTTCCCAGTGTGGTTCCAGTCCCCCCAGTATGGCTACAGACACTCCCAGTATATCCCAGTTGCCCCCAGCATGTCTGTAGTCATTTCCAGGCACTGCCAATGGCCCCAGTAGGGTGTCAGTTATGCCAATATGATCCCCCAGTCATGCCCAGAATATTCCAGTTGCCTCCAGCATGCATCCAGTCTTTCCCAGTTTCTCCAGTTTGCTTGCAGCATCATCCCAGTTTCTCTCAGTTGCTCCCAGTAGCCCAAAGTGTGATCCCAGTCACTCCCTTTCAGCCCCATTATGATCCCAGTTAGCTCCAGTTTGATCCCAGTCATATGCCAGCCCTACCACTGTGGTCCCAGTTGCTTCCAATTTCTCCCAGTATGGTCCCAGCTGCCTCCAGCATGGTTCCAGTTGCTTCCTAGATCAGGCCAGTCATTCCCAGTATGATGACATTTGCTACCTGTGTGCTCCCAGTTGCTCCCAGTCAGGCCCAGTATGGGGGATGATGTGCAGGGTGTGTTCCCAGTCACTCTCACATACTCCCAGTATTAGTCCAGTCCCTCCCAGTATGATCCAAAGGTGAGCCCAGTGCGCTCCCAGTCCCTGCCAGTATGAACCAGTTGTGCTCCACATGGTTCCAGTTGCTCTCTTTGTTGCCCGATTGATAAATGACACAAAACTCGGATAAGTTTTGTGGGTGCTTTATTAAGGGCCCGGGGAACTGGGGGACTCACGTCCCTAAAGTCCGAGCCCTCAAATTCACGTATGGGTGGTTCCCTCTTATACATGCGATTCACAACAAAGTCTCCAAGGAACAGTTTCCCCGTTCCCCTTGCCTAGCCTCCAAGGAACAGTTCCCCGTTCCCCTTGCCTGGTCACAGACCCCTTGTGATACATTCCTTGGTTCACAAACAAGATCATTAATCCTCTGCTTATCTTATTCTAAGAGCATTGTATGCTGCCTCTAGACAGGTTAGCATTCTTACTTTCTTGCACTAGTTTAATTATTTATTAAATCCCTAAGACTACCTGCTAGGTTACACACAAAACTCAACACACTTTTCAACGGCTACAAAACTGCTTTTTAACAAACCAGTTCACACACAACTCACTATAATTAAATATTTTGCTAAATTTCATTTCTTTTCCAACATTTCCCCCCTTTTGAGCATCCTTCAGTCCTGCTGCAAGGATGCTCAATCAACAGTATTGACAGTAACATCTTCATAACGAGGTGGGGAATGTTCTTCATTCTGCCGCCCACGGGTCATCGCCTTCAGCAACCGGAGAGATCGCCTCTTTTCCTTTTCGATCACACCTAAGAGGCATCTATATACAATCCATATAGTCACTAGAAATACTAAAAACATTAGTACATACTGTATAGCAGACGTAATCCAGCCAGACAGGTGAAGCCCCAAAGAATCAAATACTGCTCCTATCCAATTATGCTGTGCTTCCCTTTCAATTTCCTTAGTTTTTGTTTCCACTTCTGCCAGTTGAGAAATATCTTTCTCAACTTCAAGTGTAACATTTGGAATGTGTACACAGCAATGATCTATTCTCCTACTCAGGTAACCACAAACTCCATGTTCCTTTAACAGTAGCAAATCCAATGCCATTCTGTTTTGTAGGGTCATTCTTGATGTAGCTTGCAATTGCAAATTTAGATCCTTAAATCCCTTCTTAGTAGCTGCTGCCAACCTTTCTGTCTGTCCTAACAAATTGTTGAGCATTTCCCTGTTTCGATATGTCGCTACCGGAGGGAATAATGACTCCAATATCCATCCAAATTGCACTCCTGAGCCAGGTTCATGCCACTGCTCCTCTAGGGATTCTTCCCTCTTTCTGAGTCCTTTCCTTTGGATCAATCTGTTCTGTTTCCAGTATGGACACAATGTGGGAACCCCTAGGGTGATTTGTGTTACTGATCCATCTAGAGGTAAATGTGTGGTCCACTGTCCGTGTCCCAACACCCAGACTAGATTTCCAGGGCTATGCACAGTAGTATATCTGCAATCTATAGGTCCATCCATGGAATCTCTGCTAACCGTGTGATCATACCCCCTACACTCGCATCCCCACTTTAATGCCATTTTCACCGGTACCAATCCGATTCGGTCTTCCGGTGTATCACATGTAAAAACCTCAGTACAATTCCAATCCTCTTTCTGCGGTCTGAACTCTCGGGAAGATGTAGACGTGATAAGGGCCCTATAATGTGACTGATTCTTTACTCCTGACCATTGGATGCACCATTGTACTTCCCCAAGGTAATTATAGTGTTCCAAAACACTAGGTCCCCATAATGTCTTCCAACTATTCCAGGTGTCAAAATTCTGTGTGACATTCTGACAACTCATCTCATTTTGTTGGGATTTCGTTCTTATTCGTACTGTATTGCATGGCTCATCTATTGGGGTTGCAATTGAACACCTCCTGGTATTTTGAATCCAACCATAATGATTGGATTTCTTTTCACATTCCTCTCTAGTCATAGCCCGAGTGGTCATACACAAATCCCTCCATACATCTACTGGTTTGGGAACTGACTGGCAGGACCATGAAACATTCTTGAATGTTTCAGGCATTTTGGTTACTAGTATTATTCTCCAGGGAATTGGTTCACCTGCAGCCTGTGGCAATGGCAGGCAAGCTGTTATTTTAGTCACATTCTGCATGATCCCAAAATCTCTGATTAATCCTACCACTAAATTTTCCTGCTCAGTATTTCGTTCTATTGTATCATTAACCTCCCGTCTACTCCTACCGTGTCTCTGTAAGGATAACATCATTCTGTCATGCCTCCACCATGCATTTCCTATTCTAGGATTAGTGACACTCGACCACCCACAACCTTTGCCTTCCTTTCCCTACCAATTGGTCTCATCCTCTATTCTGTCCCAGGTCAGTTCCCTATTTTGCTTCTACCATTTGACCCAAAGGTTCCTTTGATATCTTGATCTTACTAGGAAGGAACAATTTATTCTGAGAGGTGGCCCATCCCACATGTCCACTGCCATTGATACTGGATTAACCTTTATGTTTTCAGCACGATCCCCTGTCCATGGCAAAACTCTCATACTCACTCTTTTGTAATCAAAACTATCTCGTATTTTGACCAAACATGTATATTCTCCTGTATCATTTGTGGTTACCTTGGTAAGATTCAGTACCGTGTTTCCTTGTTGTTTATCCTGATCCCAACCGACTCCTATCTTGCCTCGGCTTCTTTCAGCCCCCCGTTGCCATATTGCAATAACTTCACCGGCCTCAACTCTCTGGCTGTCAAAGATAACACAAGTTAATTGAACATCCATCCCTTCCATGACTGTAACCTTTGTTTCTTCAACTTGTACTAGAGTAGACCCTTGAATGGGTAATAGTCTCATGATCACTAGAAGTAATATAATTAAGAAGGCGGCTTTGCGCGGAAGATCATCCGGGTTGGAGACACTATCTGGGTTTCTCATTGGAATGGTGCCTTCTTTACCCTGGTGTAATGGATCCAAGCACCCATCCCCTGGACCTTCACCGCCGTGTAGGTCGTCATCATCACCTGGTGGGGTCCGCTCCATGATTCCCGTAGCGGATCCGTGATCCACTTCTTGACGTACACCTGGTCCCCAGGCTGGATGTCGTGGACAGAATTCTCCAGCGTGAGCGGTCTATTCCACTGTAACGTATTTCTTAAAGAATTCAAGATCTTATTAAGTGACATAACATACTCTGCAATCGCCTGGTCCCCACTCACATGTACCTCCCCTTTTAATACAGTTGCATGATATGGTTTGCCATATAATATCTCATATGGACTTACGCCTACCTTTTCCCTTGGTTTAATTCGAATCCTGAGTAGGGCCAAAGGCAAAGCTTGAGGCCAGTGCAGTTTAGCTTCCTGGCAAATCTTTTTGATTTGTCCTTTCAGGGTTTGATTCATCCTTTCCACCTGCCCACTAGACTGAGGTCTCCAGGGGGTATGCAAATTCCAGGTTATATCTAACATTCGTGCTAATTCCTGCACTACCCCGGCTATAAAATGTGGACCCCTATCTGATGACAATCCTAAAGGTACTCCAAATCTTGGTATTATTTCTTTTAACAAGGTTTTTACCACCTCCTTACCCTGATTAGTTCTACATGGAAAAGCTTCCGGCCACCCTGAGAACGTACATACGTACACTAACAAGTATCTGTATCCCTGTGCCCTAGGCAATTCAGAAAAATCAACTTGTCAGTAATCTCCTGGTTGTGGCCTGACTTGCAACTTTCCCATTTGTATTTGTATCCTAACTACGGGATTATTTTTCAAACATACTGGGCACATTGCATTAACTCTTTTTGCCATTGTTAACATCTGATTAGAGATTATCTCATTCTTCAAAAATTTTACCAATACTTCTGCCCCCCAATGACATTTATTATGTTCTGATTCCAAAATAAATTTCATTATGCGGGTAGGTACCACTATTTGTCCCATTGGTGTAACGTACCACTCAAGTTGATTCTTCTGTGCCCCTAGCAAGTTTATTAGTTTTCCATCTTCTATTGAATATTTGGGCTCCTGATTCAGGTATGGGGTAGCCGGATTTGTTCTTACCGGTACCAGTGCCATTTGAGTCCATACTTCTCGTGCCACTTGCCGAGCTGTAACATCAGCAAATCGATTTCCTCTGTAAACGTCTCCTTCCGCAGTCTGATGTCCTCTAACATGCATTACTGCAACTGCTTTGGGACTGTGTACTGCATCCAGTAGCTGTAGCACTTCTTCCCGGTGCTTGATGTTGGTTCCCTGTGAATTCAAAAGCCCCCTTTCCTTCCATAACGCCCCATGTACATGAACCACACCAAAGGCATATTTAGAATCTGTCCAGATATTAACCCTTTGGTCTTTGCTCAAATACAGGGCTCTGGTGAGTCTAATCACCTCTGCCTTCTGGGCCAAAGTTCTGGGTAACAAAGCTTTTGCCTCTATTACCTGATCCAATGTTACCACTGCATACCCGGCATAGCGAGTCTCATTCTCGACAAAACTGGATCCATCAGTGTATAGTTCCCATTCAGGTTCTTCCAATGGTTCATCCTTTAGGTCGGGTCTGCTGGCATATACTTGTTCAATTACCTCTACGCAATCATGCACCAGTCCCTCATCTTCCTGATCACTGCGTAAAAACTCTGCTGGATTAACATGATTAGTAGTCCTTATTTCAATATCATCCTGTTCTCTCAGGATGGCCTGGTATTGCAACATTCGACTGGATGATAGCCAGTGACCCCCCTTTTGCTCCAAAACGGCCATGACCATATGGGGAACAAACACTTTCATTTTTGCCCCCAAAGTCAATTTCCGGGCCTCTTGAATAAGAATTATTGTTGCCGCCACGGCTCGTAAACACGAGGGCCACCCGGAACTTACCGAATCCAGTTGTTTAGAGAAGTATCCCACTGGCCTCTTCCAGGATCCCACCTTCTGGGTGAGGACCCCCAATGCCAGTTTTTGCCTCTCATTCACGTACAACTGGAATTCCTTGGTCACGTCAGGGAGTCCTAAAGCTGGGGCCTCCTTTAGTGCCTGCTTCAATTCTTGGAAGGCCTTCTTTTGCTGTGTCATCCACTCCAACCGATGCTGCTTCAAGGCCTCATATAGTGGCTTGGCTAGGAGACCGAAATTCATGATCCACAGTCGACACCATCCCACTATTCCTAGAAAAGATCTCAATTCCTGATGGTTACGAGGCAAAGGAATAGCACATATTGCCTCTATTCGGTTTACTCTCAAACGTCTCTGCCCTTGTGTGATCTCACAACCGAGGTAAATAACGCTATTTTTGACCAATTGAGCTTTTTCCTTAGAAACCCGATACCCTGCTTGGCCAAGCATGTTGAGTAATTTAATTGTTAATTCCACGCACATTTCCCTTTCCTTAGTAGCCAGAAAAATGTCGTCCACGTACTGCAGGACTACATACAAGGATGGGGATATTGTTACCTGGGTTATCTTCCATTCCTCCAGCTCCTTGGCCAGTTGGTTTCCAAAAATAGTAGGGGAGCATTTAAATCCTTGTGGGATTCTCGTCTACATAAGCTGCTTCTTTCTCCCAAAATCAGGACTCTCCCACTCGAAGGCAAAATATTTCCTACTCTCTATTGCCAGTGGGATGCAGAAGAAGGCATCTTTAAGGTCAATCACTGAGAACCATTTAAACTCCTCTGATACAGATGTTAACAAAGTATAAGGATTAGCAACAACTGGATGTATGTCTTTCACTATTTCATTAATAGCCCTTAAGTCCTGTACCAAACGGTACTTACCATTAGGTTTCTTTACTGGAAAAATTGGAGTATTATACTCCGATTCACATTCCTGTAATATTCCTTGAGCCAAAAATTGTTTAATTAACGGGGCTACTCCCCTCCTTGCCTCAAGCTTCAAGGGGTATTGCTTTATCCTCACTGGTCGGGCCCCTTCCTTTAGTTCCACCTTTACTGGCTGCGCAGCTTTAGATTTTCCGGGGACCCCTCACTCCCATACCCAGGGTACTACAGCCTGCTCAATTTCTTCTGGAATAGGAGAGGCATCCACTTCCTTGATTACAAAAATGCCTGCTATTTGTTCCTCAGGTATTTCCAATTTCACCCTTCCCCCTTCAAATATTATTTTCACATTAAGTCGGGACAACAGATCTCTGCCAAGAAGGGGTGTGGGGCAGTTTGGCATATACAAAAATTGGTGATCTAATTCCTTCCCCCCAAACCTAAGATTTAAAGGTTGTAAAAATGGTTGTTCCTCTAGTTTCCCTGTTGCCCCCACCACCTGTACCGTTGTGTCACTCAAAGGTCTCAATCGTCTATTGAGTACAGAATAAGTAGCTCCAGTGTCTACCATAAATTCTTGATCCTTTCTATCTATTTCTAAAACTACCCTTAAATCTTTTTCTAGTCAGCTTTGATTCTGATAGTTTCCCAAAACTAGTGCTTGAGCGACTTCTGCTGGTCCTCCCGTGAATCCTCCCACAGGGGCATTTCCCACTGGGGCTGTCCTTAATCCCATGTTTCCCATGCCCATACCTCCTCTAACCGGGCATTCATTTTTCCAGTGTCCCAATTGTCGGCAAAACGCACACTGGTTTGGATCCAACCTCCCCATGTTAGGTGCAAACCCAAATCCTCCCCGACCTCTTGGCAACCCCCTCTGTCCGTGATTAGCTCCTCCCCGACCTCGACCCCTAATGGGTCTTCCTCCTGCCCCTGCCTGTTGCATTACAGCCAGAATACTAGCTTGTTGTCTTTTTGCAGTTTCTTTTTCCCTGTTGTTGTATACCTTCCACACTACCTCCAGCATTTTATCCAAACTTCTAGTATCCTCTCCTTCCAGCTTTTGTAACTTTTTCCTAATATCTTCTTGTGATTGCCCCATAAACAACAATGCCAATTGAAGTTTTCCTGATTGATCCTCTACATCTAAATTAGTAAACTTCCGAGCCATGTCTTTTAATCGTTCTAAAAAGGCAGACGGAGACTCATTCTTGTCCTGCTTGACCGAATACAACTTAGACCAGTTCATAGTCTTAGGTATTCCTGTCCTAATTCCTTCCACCAACAATTCCTGATATCGTTTTACAGCCCTTATTCCTCCCGTAGAGTTTGGGTCCCACTTAGGTTCCTCACTTGGTACCAATTCATCAACTGTCTCATTTAGCTGTCTCAACCGAATTTCCTCACGAGCCTTTTCTCTAGTGGCTCTAATAACCATTTCCTTTTCCGTGGAATCCATTATAGTATCTAATAATACCTGTAAATCATTCCAGTCTGGATTCTGAGTCTTTATCACCATTTTAACCATCCTTGCCACCCTTTCAGGATCCTCCCGATAACTCCCCGCTGATTGCTTCCATATTACTAAATCCCCGGGGGAGAAAGGCATCTTTATAAGTATTCTTTCTCCCTGTGGTCCCACAGCTTCCCTCAACGGCGCAATTAAATGTGGCCCCTTCTGCCCCTTCCTTCCCTTGTGAGTCCGCCCTGCTAACGGAGTTCTTTTAACACTCTCATTCTTTTCACCATCACCACCATCACTATCACTCTCACTAGATCCTGTTTTTATAGCTATATCCACAGGGGGAGCAGGGGGCACATTAGGAGCAACCGGAACCCTCGGAGGTGCTATACAATAAGACAAATCTTCCTCGACTGAAGGATACAAATTACGCTCCTTTCTTTCTTTACATCCCACACACTCCCTTTCATCATTCACTTCTAAAACCAAGATACCACATTCCTTTTGCCATTCCTCTTTCCGATATAAAACGAAAAACAAATCCAAATATGGTATTTCATCCCATTTCTCATTCCTCCTTAAAAATTGCATCAAAGATTCCATTATCCCCAATTCCAGTGTACCATTCACCGGCCATCCCGCTTCCCCAATCTCATATTCAGGCCACCAATGATTACAATAATCTATCATTTTACTTTTATCCAATTCCTGATAATACCCTTCACTTTTCCACCGTTTCAATATACAACCTAATGGTGTATTTCCAGGTATTTTACCATTGGCTTGCACTAAGGTTTTAAAAGTTTTAAAAGACATCATATTACAACGTTTAATTCCACTATTAATCCCAATAAACCAATATACCTTAAACCAATACACCTTCTCGCCGTCCTTCCCTAAAACAAACAGGAGGCGAGTTCCGGTCCTGCGTCCTTAGACGTCTTATGGCCGGAGCCTAGGCTTTTTTTACCAACCACGAAATCCAAATCCAATTATCACCTTTTTCCAATATAAAGCACCTTCGGGCTTACCTTAATGCAGTTTGTCCGACAGGCGCGGGGGGTCGGGCACGACCGATGACTCCCCGAGAAGTGCTCGGTGCCGGCTTGGAGTGGATCGGGACGCGAACCGCCCCAGCAGCCCTCGGAGTCCTGCCGCGGTCGCCAGAAAACTGTTGCCCGATTGATAAATGACACAAAACTCGGATAAGTTTTGTGGGTGCTTTATTAAGGGCCCGGGGAACTGGGGGACTCACGTCCCTAAAGTCCGAGCCCCCAAATTCACGTATGGGTGGTTCCCTCTTATACATGCGATTCATAACAAAGTCTCCAAGGAACAGTTTCCCTGTTCCCCTTGCCTAGCCTCCAAGGAACAGTTCCCTGTTCCCCTTGCCTGGTCACAGACCCCTTGTGATACATTCCTTGGTTCACAAACAAGATCATTAATCCTCTGCTTATCTTATTCTAAGAGCATTGTATGCTGCCTCTAGACAGGTTAGCATTCTTACTTTCTTGCACTAGTTTAATTATTTATTAAATCCCTAAGACTACCTGCTAGGTTACACACAAAACTCAACACACTTTTCAACGGCTACAAAACTGCTTTTTAACAAACCAGTTCACACACAACTCACTATAATTAAATATTTTGCTAAATTTCATTTCTTTTCCAACATTTTTCACCCTCACTTTTGTTCCAGTCGCTCCCAGTATCTCCCAGTCTATCCCAGCTCCCTCCAGCATGTTCCCAATCACTCCAAGTTGCTCCTAGTTGGGTTTTTGGGGGGATGTTTGGAGAATGAAGCAGTCCAAGGCTGAGCAGAAAAAGCCCCTCGGGGGGACATCGGGGTGTGCCGGAGGCGGCTGCCGGCAGAGACAGCCTGGAGGAGCAGAGCCCTGTGTCCCCCAGGAGCCCAAAGTGGGGAGCCCAGAGAGGGGGGAGCGCCACCATGGGTGGGAGCCTCAAGAGCCTGGAGAGGGGCAGGGGGGACTTCTTGGAGCCGCTGCAGCCCAGAGCAGAGAATGAGGGGAGAAGGGAGCCCAGGAGCCCAAACAGCCCCGGCATCCCAAAATGGGGAGAGCGAAGAGGGGGAGCTTTTGGCATTGCTGGGACTGCCAGCAGCCTGGGAAGGGCGGGCACTAAGGAGGAGGGGGATCCCCAATCCAAGCGTGGTCCCCAGCAGCTGGGACAGGGGGGAACCCCCGTATTGCAGCAACCTGATGAGGGTCTTCTGGGTGAGAGATGGACGAGAATCTTGTTTCATTATCAGAAGGCTGGATTTATTGATATATGATATATAATACATTATAACTATACTAAAAAGAATAAGGAGAGACGCTGCAGATGCTGCTAAGCTAAGAATAGCATAGAAAAGAATGAATAACAAAGTTCTCTGTCCAGCAGAAAGCAAGGACAAACTCTTCTGTGAGTGGTCAGCAAATCCAAACACTCACAGAAGCCCAATCACCGCTGCACCTGTTGCATTCCACACCAGCCGATAACAATTGTTTACATTCTTCTTGTGGGGCCTCAGCTTCCCAGAAGATGAACAAATCCCAAAGAAAGGATTTCTATGAAAAAATGTCTGTGACATCTCACCTTTCTAAATTGTATAAATTAAAAAGAAAAATGCTGATGTGAAATGAACAGGAAATTTCTTCACCTGTTAAATATACAATACTAACAAATTACTAAAACCATCCTACAATCTAAGAAAATGCAAAAAACAATGCAAAGAAAATTCAAGTCCAAGCAGCTGAGTTTCAGGAACAGTCCATGAGCTGAAGTTGTTTCTCTTGGACATATCTGAGAGTCCTTTTTGGTCCTAAAACAGATTTTCTGCAAAAGTCCCATCAATAGTTATCAGAAACCATTGGCAGTCATAACACAATTTCAAACAATTTGAACAATTTTTGGCATGTCCTTTTCTGGCCCTTCAATGCTTCAGTGCTTCAGAACTGCTGCCCGCTATTTTTAATCTTTTTTATTTAATTTTTTTTTGTTTTTTTTTTGATAGAAAAGGAAAAGAGCAGCAGCTGAGCAGAGCAGTGCCAGAGAAGGAAAAGCCCTGGGGGCCCTGGCCCGTGACGGACCAGGAACCCCAAATCTGGCCCACAACAGGGGGGCCAGGACCAGTAGGAGAAACCACAACTCCCAGAAACATCAGGAGGCCAAGTGATGGCCCTGGCCCAGAAACTTCCTGAGCCCAACAGGCCAGGCCAAACCCATGAAACAGGCTCTGCATTCCCACAGGCCTGCACCCTGCTGCCAGTACAATGGCAGCACGGGTGGTGACACGCTTCCTTTCCCCAAAACCACTGAGGCATGCAGGCAGCAGGGAAATAGAAGCCTTCCCCAGAAATCCCATCTGGGGTCTGGAGATGTTTTTTCCCCACAACAAACCAGCTATGGTCTCCTCCATCTGTGCCCTCTTCCCCTGCAATGCAAATGCATCAGGTGTATCTTCCATCCGCCCCATGGCATCATCCCCACTGGTCTGGGGACCAAAGGCAGAACTTTCGGGACCCACCTGCCCCCTGCCACTAGGGCGCAAGAGAGGCGGCAGAGATGGCAGCCTCCAGGGGGCAATCCCTGAAAAAACACCCCCCAACCCACCAAGAATGCTGATCTTGAACGCAGGCAGACGCACTGCCCCCACAGTCAGCTGGCGGGCACTCCCCGCTCCACGGAAGGAGAGACCAGCCACCGGGGCCGCTGCAGGGGCAGCCGGTCCAGGATGGTCCGAGCTTGACCAAGCCGCCGGCTCCAGGGCAGTCTCTGACACCGACACAGAGGACAGAGTCTCTGAGAGCAGCAGAACTGCTGGGGCAGCCGGTGCAGGTGGCGGAGAGGCCGGAACCGCAGAGGGAATCACGCTGGATGTAGGAGCGGCTGCGGGCTGCTCCGAGGGTCCCACGGGTTCGGCGCCATCTTCAACACCATCCTGAACAGGAACTGTCTCGGCTTGAGGCGGTGAGGAAGCTGATGGAAGCTGCCGCGGGGCCGAAGGGGCTGGAGAAAACAACTCCTCCGCTGACCTGGAAGCTGGAGACGCGTCATCGTCGCCTAGCAACTCAGCAGGCACAGGAAGTGCTGTTTCTGCATTCTCAGACGCAGGCGGGGAAGCCGGTGAAGCCATGAGCTGGATCGCCTGGAGAGGCGGAGACGGGATCACGCGGAGAGGCGGCCGCGCTGGCAGGGCGGGTCTTGGAGGCGGCTGCGATGCTGGCAGTGCAGGTCTTGGAGGAGGCCGCGGGGGCCCGGCAAGCGGGGGGGCCTCGGGGACCAGTGCCACCCCCATCGCTGAGCAGGGCAGGGTCCGAGAGGCTGACTGGAGAAAGGCCTGCCAGGCTTCAAGGGGCAGCACCAACGGCGCTGGCTTGAGCAGCACCACCTCCTCCCATCCCCCCTGTGAGGGAGAAGGGGGGGAGAAGGACTGCTCCGGAGAAAGAGTAAACAAAACTTCTTCGCGCGGTGAAGTTTCACCCCCCCCCCGCTGCGAAGCAGGGGGGGCTGGGAAGCCCCAACTCATCCCCCACCGGGTCTTCTCCCTCTGGGGACGGTGGAAACGGGGCCTGCCCATAGCAGTTAGAAATCCATGGAAAAACAGCTGCTCTCTGTTTCAAAACTGGGAAGAGCTTTCTAAATGCTGGGTAGACAGGAGGGAAAACGCACCCCTGACTCCAAACGAATCGGAAAATGGAGTCCATGCCTTCCCACACGAAAACATCCGAAGCGTATAGGACATCAGTAAAGAACCCAAAAAGCTTTGCCCATCAAAAGAACTCATAGAGATCTGTTGCTGACAGAAAAAAAACGCCTTCTCTACACCATTTTTGCCAGAGGGCTATAAGGTTCTCCTCTGAAGGAGAGAACTGAACCTCTTCCTCCAAGGCATGTGTCTTCTATACGAACAGCCATAAAGTTCTGAGGGCTGGTTCATCAGGAAGGGAAAAGCCAATAGTACCTTTTAAAAGAGTCCAGCATGCTCTGGCCCACTCCACGGTTCTGCTGCTCTTTCCGAACATCTCCCGGAGGGTTTTCAGGTTCTCTTTGTGGCCAGCCTTTGCTGTGAACTCTGTGTAAATCAGGATCTTCAGTTCTGCAGCTCCTGGCTTGAATCCACTTCTGTGGTCACTTCAAAGCCACCACCAAATGCTACATATACAGGATTTTACCCAGTGCAGCAATTTGCTCCTCTGGTCTTATCAAATTAATTTTTGCTCTGTCACGAGGGGTCACCAAATATTACAGCGACCTGATGAGGGTCTTCTGAGTTAGAGATGGACGAGAATCTTGTTTCATTATCAGAAGGCTGGATTTATTGATATATGATATATAATACATTATAACTATACTAAAAAGAATAAGGAGAGACGCTGCAGATGCTGCTAAGCTAAGAATAGCATAGAAAAGAATGAATAACAAAGTTCTCTGTCCAGCAGAAAGCAAGGACAAACTCTTCTGTGAGTGGTCAGCAAATCCAAACACTCACAGAAGCCCAATCACCGCTGCACCTGTTACATTCCACACCAGCCGATAACAATTGTTTACATTCTTCTTCTGGAGCCTCAGCTTCCCAGAAGATGAACAAATCCTAAAGAAAGGATTTCTATGAAAAAATGTCTGCAACACCCCCAAACACCAGAGGGGAGGGACCAGGGATGGGGAACTGCTTGGAGGCTTTTTCAGGGCTGAATCTTGATGTTTCGGAGACTTTTCTGGGGCCCAGATGGCTAGTGATTTCTTGAGATGGACTTGGGCAGTGGGAACTTCAAACTTAATGTGCTCATCCCTTCTTGTCCTCAAACCAGTATTTCCTATTCCCAGTTCTTAGGAGGCTGGGAGGAAGAGGAAGATGCCCTGGGACACTGAGGCAGATGAGGAGGAAGTCAGATCCCCTTTCCCCTCCGTGCTGCTCCATCTCCCAGCCCAGCATGGCCCCGGCTGCAGCACAGCCCTGGGGGATCTCCTTGCCCTTGCCTATGGCATGGAGGCAAATCCCATCCTGTACTTGTACTTCCTCTCCCAGAGCAGGAGCTAAGCATGGAGAGCAGGGAGGACAAATGCCCGCAGCAGACCCTGGTGGAAGAGGCTGTTTTGAGTGGCTCCACAGCGCAGGAAGCCAAAGGGGAGGAAAAGCCCCGGATATGCTGCATGAGGAGGGGCTGCAAACGCAGCTGGCGGGGATCTGAGGGGGAAAGAGCCAGCCTGGGCCGGGAAGGCAGCCTGAGATGGAGCCAGAGTTTGGAGCTGGTGCTCCATGAGCAGCTCCATGATGGGGAGAAGCCCCACACGTGTGTGGAGTGTGGGAAGAGCTTCAGGTAGAGCTCTGGTCTGATCAAGCACCAAAGGACCCCCACTGGGGAACAGCCCTACGAGTGTGATCAATGCAGGAAGAGGTTTCAGACCAGCTCTGAACTCCTCCTTCACCAGCGCATGCACACAGAGGAGAGGCCCTTCCGCTGCCCCAACTGCGGGCAGGGCTTCAGGCAGAACTCCCCTCTTGTCAGGCACCAACGCATCCACACTGGGGAGAGGCCCCATGAGTGTGAAGAATGTGGGAAGAGCCTCAGCCAGAGCTCCCACCTGATCCGCCACCAGAGGACCCACACTGGGGAACAGCCCTACGAGTGTGGCGAATGTGGGAAGAGCTTCAGCCACCGTTGCAGTCTGATCTGCCACCAAAAGATCCACACAGGGGAGAGGCCCTACAAGTATGATAAATGCAGGAAGACGTTTCTGACCAGCTCCCATCTCCTCCGGCACTATCGGATTCACACAGAGGAGAGGCCCTTCCACTGCCTCGGCTGTGGGAAGGGATTCAAGCACAACTCCCACCTCATCACCCACCGGTGCATCCACACTGGGGAGAGGCCCTACAAATGTCCCCAGTGTGGGAAGAGCTTCTTCAGCAGCTTTCACTTGACCCATCACCACTGGGGGCACCACTAAGGGAAGCCCTGCAAGTGCCCCAAGTGCGGGAAGAGCTTTGTGCACTGCTCCAGCTCCATCCTTCCCTGGAGGAGGCACTTTGGGCACAGCCCTGGTGGAGCCACATTTCCTGTGATCCATGTTGGGAACACACCTGGCTGCTTCTCCTTTTGGTTTAGCTTTAATTTTTTTTCTCTTCTCCATGTTTTTCCACTCTAGAAGATAAGAGTGTCAATCTGTCGCTTCCAAACCACTCAAATCCCACTGAAAATAACTGAATTTTAACCCAAAAAGGCTCAATCCCCTCTCAGATTGCTTGTTTTCTCCTCAAAAAAACTCAATCCCAGGCCAAACTCACTCCACTCCACAGAAACCGGGGTGAGATGGAGTTTGAAGGAGTTTGGTAGAAGTGGGATCCCAACGTGGAGCAATGGGATGGGGATTGTGTTGGGTGGCTGGGCGTGATGGATGTATTTGATAGCAAATAAAACTTTCAGAGTTACTGATTTCTGTCCCCATTCATTTTCAGTCAGTTCTGTTTGCTGAGTGCTGCCTTCTCAGTTGATTAAATTCCTATAAAAGTCCCATTTTTAAAATCATCTAGCCACTAACAATTCAAAAACCAATATCCAAATAAAACCACGCATGCCCAATAAATCTTTTAAAACTAATTTTAATTGTTTTAGAGTACTTAAGGATGTTAATAAAGTTTAATTGTTTGGTTAAAATGTCTGAGAAATTATAGTGGTGTTTTGTGTTTAGTACCTTTGTAATATGAATTGTTTTACTAAAGTGTGTTAGATTGTATGCTAGTTTCTTTAGTTATTTTTTATCTCAAGTATATTAGTCATTGAGTTAAAACTTTCAAAAGTTATTTCTTGGTTTATAATTTCTTTATATTTATTGGTAATGTTATAGTAATAGTTTTTTTTTTTTTTGCTTGAGTCATTATGGGAGTATTGTAGGTAAGAGCTGAAATTCTTATATTTCATTCTCAGCATAAGTATTTATTTTAATTTCTATTTATTTATTTATAATTTCATTCTAATTTTTTAACATGAGAGGAAGGAAGTTCGAGGGTAGGAACATTTTTTCCTGGCTGGGGACTGGAATTCCAGACCCTGGGATTGTGTGCAGGACCACACAGACAGGGATCAAATATGGGCTGGGATCAAATATGGACTGGGATCAAATATGGACTGGGATCCTATGGACTGGGACTGCACAGAGTGGGACCATATGGATCAGGACCACACAGACTGGGATCAACTGGACTGGGATCAAATATGGACTGGGATCACCTGGACTTGGATCACGCGGACTGGGATCTTCTGGATCAGAACCCTCCAGAACAGGATAGCCTGGAGTAGGATCAAATATGGACCGGGACTGAATGGACTGGGACGACACAGACTGAGATCACCTGGACTGAGATTATATGGACTGGGATCCTCTGGAATAAGATCCTAGGGAGTGGGACCATATGGATCAGGACCACACATACTGGGATCGACTGGACTGGGATCAAATATGGGCTGGGACCATTTTTTAAAGTAACTTTGTTCTAAAGTTTTTATTTCTGTTGTTAATTAAGCTCAGTGAAATACCTGCTTGTGTTAAACTGCCTGCTTGGATGGGATAACATCCAATGCACACAGGATGAGGACACCTGTACAGATCTGCCAACTATCAGCACTCCCCGTCTGAAGGCAGAGTGGACCAAGGCCCAAAAACTGGAGGTGATAACGAGAAGCAGCCAAAACTGCAGCCAAGAAACACACATGCTCTGAAAAGACAGACCCAAGGAGGGGCCATGTAAAATCGTTTCTGGAATATGTAAAGTAGTTTATGGATATGCATGAGGGTCTATGAATATGCAACAGGCTGATGTAAGGGGAAAGGTATTTCAGGGGGATCCCCGGAGGTAACAGGGTGCTCCTGGCTGAGTGCCAAGATGCACCCGGCCATAATAGCCTTTGCTCCATGGTCCTGGTCTCCCATTGTCCTTTATTAAACTTTGTACATTTTCACAGGAGAGTGAACGTATTTTTCACATTTAGGAACAGTTAAAGTTTTTTCACTTTTCATGGGAGGGAGTTTTGAAGAGCTACAAGTGGCTAATCTGCCTGCAACAAGGACCATTTTACAGGCTCTTGTCAACTTTCCTGACACATCTTCTGCAGCTCATGGAGGGTAAAGCCCTGGAGGCTCCTTATGGGTGGTTATGGATGATTGCAGGCAGCGCCTCAATGCCCAGGATCAGCAATGCCCCCTCCGGGGAACCCCCACGTTTTCCAGTTTCTGTGAAGCTGCCTGTGAAAAACACGTTCAGTCTCCTGTGAAAATGTACAAAGTTTAATAAAGGACAATGGGAGAGCAGGACCATGGAGCAAAGATTATTATGGCCAGGTGCATCTTGGCACTCAGCCAGGAGCCCCCTGTTACCTTCAGGGATCCCCCTGAAATACCTTTCCCCTTACATCTGCCCTCATGCACAGCAAACTTTACTCCCAAACTACTTTACATCTTCCAAGAACTGTTTAGCATGGCTCTTCCTTGGATCTGCCTTTTTAGAGCATGTGTGTTTCTTGGTTGTGGTTTTAGTCCATTCTTATCACCTCCAGGTTTGGGCCTTGGTCCACTCTGCCTTCAGACGGTGAGTGCTGATAGTTGGCAGATCTGTACAGATGTCCTCATCCTGTGTGCATTGGATGTTATCCCATCCAAGTAGGCAGTTTAACACAAGCAGGTATTTCACTGAGTTTAATTAACAAAAGAAATAAAAACTATATCTTTAAAACAAAGTTACTTTGACATCTACCATTACTCAGTGAGAGGTTTATTGTTATGGACACATAATATTGGCTCTTTGCAGATATGAAAATGGATTTTATACCTGTGGTGTTAAAGTAACTTCATTATTGTCTTGGTTTGAAAAGCCAGGTGTCTGCTAAGGAAGGCAGGAGCCTCCCATTGAATGGAAAATGCAAACCCCCTTCCTCTGAATTGTTATGATTTTGAAATTAAGGAGCTCTCAGGCAAAGATATGGGAGCAGGAATAACAGTTCTTTTTTTAGGAAAAATTTAAAATATACATGCAGTAGTAAAAAAAAGGCCACCAACAGAGTCAGAACAGGACCAGACACCCTGTGGGTCAGGCTATTGGCAGCAGTCCCAGTGAATGGTGGCTGCAGCCCTCCTGCAGTGACAGGTGTGGTTCTGTTGAAGCAGGGAGCCTGGAGAAGGGTGGAGTTTTCCTCTGAAGGTCCTCAGGTGCTGTAGATGGGACTGGTCTTCCTCTGGGAATCCAGTGGAGAAGACAGCTGCTCCTCTTGGAATGCAGTGGAAAAAGGCTGATTCTCTGGGAATCCAGTGGGAAAAGGCAGCTGTGGTGTTCCAAACCTCAGATTCTACCCAGGTAGGAATGCTTGGCTCCTCCCCCTGGGTGGAGCATCACCCAATGGCATGATGACATTTTATCAGCCATTCAGGGATACTCAATGGCCCATTAACAGCAGATAATTAATAATTAATGGCCAATCCATTATCAGAAGATATCTCCTGGAGTAAAGATTGTTGTGGAAGAGATAAACTGCCCAATGAACAGAAGATAACTGCCCCACCTCTGACAGATGGCAAACAGATCACACACTGATCTTGCAATCCAGGACCTGTCCTCACTGGCTGCCCCCATTCTCCAGAGTTCATGGTGTCCAGGGAGGCTGCAGCTGCCAGTGCCGGGAACAAACGAGATGGGTCTGGGTTTCAGAAAGCTCCAGAATCCATTTCTGAACCCGAAACACTGGGCAAAGGCAGGGCCATGGGGTTTTTATAGGGTATCCCAGGGGTGGAGTTCAGGTTTGGGTCAAGGGAGGAGATCTTAGCAACACAAGAAGGGTGAGATCAAATTCCTGCCTCTTAGCAAGAGGGGCACTCCACACAGAATGTGTTTCCAAGTCCTAAATTCCCCCTGAAACAACTGTGAAATGGTGGGACTTTAGATATCTTTGATCACTTTCATTCATTTAACCCTGTTTTGGCTGTTTTTAAGGGATGAAGATGAATCAGAAGAATATTAAGGCAGAACAAGCAGGAGAAGCAGCCAGGTGTGTTCCCAACATGGATCACAGGAAATGTGGCTCCACCAGGGCTGTGCCCAAAGTGCCTCCTCCAGGGAAGGATGGAGCTGGAGCAGTGCACAAAGCTCTTCCCGCACTTGGGGCACTTGCAGGGCTTCCCTTAGTGGTGCCCCCAGTGGTGATGGGTCAAGTGAAAGCTGCTGAAGAAGCTCTTCCCACACTGGGGACATTTGTAGGGCCTCTCCCCAGTGTGGATGCGCCAGTGGGTGATGAGGTGGGAGTTGTGTTTGAATCCCTTCCCACAGTCGGGGCATTGGAAGGGCCTCTCCTCTGTATGACTCTGATAGTGCTGGAGGAGATGGGAGCTGGTCAGAAACGTCTTCCTGCATTTATCACACTTGTAGGGCCTCTCCCCCGTGTGGATCTTTTGGTGGCAGATCAGACTGCAACGGTGGCTGAAGCTCTTCCCACATTCGCCACACTCGTAGGGCTGTTCCCCAGTGTGGGTCCTCTGGTGGCGGATCAGGTGGGAGCTCTGGCTGAGGCTCTTCCCACATTCCTCACACTCATGGGGCCTCTCCCCAGTGTGGGTTTGTTGGTGCCTGACAAGAGGGGAGTTCTGCCTGAAGCCCTGCCTGCAGTCAAGGCAGCAGAAGGGTGTGCGTGCGCTGGTGAAGGAGGAGTTCAGAGCTGGTCCTAAACCTCTTACTACATTGATCACACTCGTAGGGCTGTTCCCCAGTGGGGGTCCTTTGGTGCTTGATCAGACCAGAGCTCTACCTGAAGCTCTTCCCACACTCCACACACGTGTGGGGCTTCTCCCCATCATGGAGCTGCTCATGGAGCACCAGCTCCAAACTCTGGCTCCATCTCTGGCTGCCTTCCCAGCCCAGGCTGGCTCTTTCCCCCTCAGATCCCCGCCAGCTGCGTTTGCAGCCCCTCCTCGTGCGGCATCTCCGGGGCTTTTCCTCCCCGTTGGCTTCCTGCGCCGTGGTGCCGCTCAAAACAGCCTCTTCCACCAGGTTCTGCCACGGGCATCTGTCCTCCCTGCTCTCCAAGCTATGGGATTATGTACTTGCTCTTACAAAACACCTGCTGCCCTCTGACAATAAACTAGCAGAAAACCAGCAAAACTGAGACTTGAGGTAAACAACCCTTGGAAGGGAATAATGATGTGATCAATAAAGACAAAACATTTCCAGGCTATTGAGATACTTGAAATGTCAACAAAGGCTTGAGAGCAGAGGCTGAACTAATGGGGAACGGGTAAAAGAATCCCAAGAAAAACATGACCAAAGATTAAAAGAATTCCAAGAAAAACATAGGCAACTGACTTGTTGAAGCCTTCAGGAAATCATTTGTCGCTGATTTAGATAGCCATTCAAGGTAATTTACCCATGCACCTTCCACTCCTTTTTCACCTTTCAGCACCATAGGGTGAATTGTGACCATGGAATCACAATTCTTTGTATTCTGTTTTTAACTTTAGGAGAGAAGTACAGCAGCCTAAGTACCTGTTACTGAAGTGATACCCAGGAACACCGAGTTGACACATTTCATTCTTGTGCAATCACAACTAGCAATTCTAAGAGGCTAAGACTGGCTTCTTTTCTTGACACTTTTCTTGTTTTACAGCCTGCTCTGATTCTGGTGAAACTTTTTCATTAGCTTCTCTCTAAATGGAGAAAGTCCAGTTCAATGTCCTGCCCTACTGGTGCAGGTATACCATTTGGTTTGTCGAGCCTAAAAATGGAACTGGAAGGTACAGAGCTCCCCTGAACTAAGTGCAGCTCCCGGGTGCCTTTCGGCAGAAGCCGCGCTAAGGAGAGCACTGTGACTGGCACAATCGTCTTTGCGCGAAGAAGCCACTTCTTTGCCTCCGGGAGCTGGAGAGAGCGGCAGCTTTGGAAAGGTGAAGAAGGAAGCTGCACAACACTGGGATTGTGTGCGCAGCTTGCAAACTGACAGAAAACACTACCTTACCACTCTCCTGCCTTTTCCAATCACATGAACATTCGATTGGAAGGTGTTTTGGACAACTTTCTTTTTCTTCTCGCAAAACATTCTGCAGACCTCAGTGCAACTTCTAGAACACGAAGGGAGATGTTTTCTGTGCTGGCACAGTTTCTCCTTGCCAGACATAGTGGAAAACCTTTTTGCTAACATGTAGATGACAAGAGATGCTAAAGACGAAGGTACGGAGCTCTCCGGAGCTAAGACTGGATGAAAGCAAATGACACCCATCTTCAGAAAAGGCAACTAGGAGGACTCGGAAAAGTACAAACCAGCCAGCCTATTTTTTATCCCCAGGAAGTTGATGGGGCAACTCTTCCTGGAAAGCATTGCCAGGCACATGAAGGAGGACAAAATAATGTAGTCAGCATGGATTTACCAGGGGAATTTCATGCTGAACAACTTTTTAAACTCCTCTGATGAATCAACTTGACTGTTAGATGAAGGGAATATTGTCTGCCTGGGCTTCAGGGAGGTTTTTGACATTTCTCTACATGGCAGCACACATACATACTGGAAGGAATAGTGCAAAGGGGAGGGAACCAGTGTCTTTTCAATGATGCTCAGTGAAAAGACAAGAGGCAGTGGGCACGCACTGGAATACAGGAGATTGCCTCTGAACATCACCAAATGATTTTTTACTGTGAGGGTGACTGAACCATGGCACAGACTGTCCAGAAAGATTGTGGAGCCTGGATCTTTGAAGATCACCCAGTACACCCAGATAGAATCCTGGGCAAGAGGCTCTAGGTGTCCTGGTTTAAGTAGGGGGGTTAGGCCTGGTGAGCCCCATCGAGCCCTTCCACTCTCATTCATTCTGTGCTAGTGAATTCTCTTCGAGATGCATTTCAAGCACTGGCATGACAAAGTTCTGTGCAGACAGAGATCCAAATGGACATGGGATCTAAGTTCCTTATGCAGTGCTCAAGAAGGATGTAAAACTCTGGGACAAGTGTCTCTTCCCAAACTGAATCCCTTTCATGGGAAAATTCCCAGCTCTAGAAAGATCTTCTGATACGCATGCTTAAGACTGACACTGGCTGAGCAAATTTCTCCCTATGTGTATCTAAGACCAGTTAGCATCTTCACCCAAAGTGTTGTCAACATAGTCACAGAATGTATACTGTTAAGAAATGACAACTTACATCAGAATGGCAAATATTGGTCCACAAAATGTATTAATGTATGGGAATTATCTACTTGGGTTAAAAACAAAAATAAAGAGTTGGTCTTTATTTATCAATTTCATTGCAATATTGATAAGGGAAGAAAAAGACCTATGTCCTTAACTTTCTTAACTCGAAGAAAGATTTTAAAAATTCCTTGTAAAAATTTATTATCATGATTAGACTATTGAAACAATTTTAGTTGGGAAAAAAGTTCCAGATTTGTCTAGATAATGGCAAAGATGGCCAAGAAAATGGGAAAGAAACAAAAGAGA
This sequence comes from Melospiza melodia melodia, assembly GCF_035770615.1. NCBI lineage: Eukaryota > Metazoa > Chordata > Aves > Passeriformes > Passerellidae > Melospiza > Melospiza melodia. Next base: position 1,883,115 of record NW_026948796.1, on the reverse strand, counting down.
GCAAAAGAGTCAGCTTCAGTGTGCAAGCTCGTTCTAGAAGTAGTCTGCTGGAAAAAGGAACCCCCAGTTGAATTTCCAATGTATTCCTGTGCTTGATTCAGTAACTGGTCAATGTAAAAACCAATCCTTTTGTACAACTTCTCCCAGCAACAAAAACTCCAACAGGTTGACACTACCATCATGCCTGTTCCAGACATATTTAAAACAGAAATGATGATTTTCTTGAAATCTACTTGCATAAAAGTTGCAAGACATTGGAGGGATTCCCACATTCTCCTTCCTCCATCTGGCTTGAAAGTATATTTGATAAAATATGCAACAAAGCACATGATTTATAAGGTAGAGTCAAATGGATGATTTGGGAATTGATCTCTTGATATTAAACTTCATATCCACTCTCTGTGACGTTTCTAAAACTAAATGTGGAGCTGAGGCATGAATCTGCCACAACAAGTCAAGCAAACATACACACTCCCCTTCACATGCTCCCCCTTCCACACACACCTTGGCACACACAGAGATCATCATAGCAGATCATGAACACCTTGGAAAAGATTGAAATGCTAAATGCCTTTCTCTATGGGCAAAATAGCTGGTGCAATTATTCAAATGCCTGGTACAAAAATTCTGTTGAATATTTACCTCCTATTTAAAACACAGCTTTTTATTTAATTATATTTACAGAATATTTTCACTTCATTTGTTTCTTTAAAATTACTTAGTTCTCATTTGTTGTATGTCTAGGAATATTTTCTTCAAAAAATAACAAGGTTTTCTTTCTAAGAATATTAATCACAATATCCCAAAGGATTAAAAAATGCTTAGGTATTTTTTTCCTAAGTATTTACTAAAGAAAAATAATAATTAAAAAATGTATGCATGCTGGATGTAAAATACAAACAGAAATAAACTTGAGAGGTCTCCCGAAAAACTTAAGAAAAAAACCCATGTATTCTATAAAGCCCAGAGTATTCATCCACAGTATACAAAAATGGGCATGTTCTAGAAGAGAAAATTTGTGCAACAGTTTTGCACAGAATTCTATGCTTTCAAGCTTTTTGCCCTTCAGGGGCAGTGTCATTCTCTGAACTGCAATGCTCTGAGCATGTTCTGCTCACCATAGCAGCTTTCTGCTCTGCCCTGGTACAGATCATCCTCCCAGCAAAGGGGGAGTGCAGCCACCACAACTCGCAGCACCTTCCCACACAGCAAGAACCTGAAGGAGAGAGATGGCTTTCACCAGCTGCTGCGGGTTCTAATAATGCCACCTCTCAGCTGCTGAAAGCCTGAATTTCTGTGTTGCAGCGTGTTAGTTTATTGAGTCAAATGTTCTGTTATATAGTGGTATGTTCAAGTGTTCCCCAAGTTATTACAGTTAGTCTCTCCCCTATGTTATGCCCTCCTACCCAAGTGTCCCTCAAGGAATCCCTCCCTCCTCACCAGATTTTTCCCTCTCTGTCAAGACAACCCGACCCCTTTGCCCCATCCATCAGCCCAAACCCCACCCTTTGTTCCAGAAAGTTCCCTGTCCCTCACCCCAAGATCAAATCCCTATTCCAATGCCCTCTCCTCCCCTTGTTCTGATTTGTTGTAGCCCTCAAAACCACACCCCAAGAGTCGCTTATTGGTTACTATATGGTGTCCACCCCCTGTTTTGAAAGATTTTAAAAACTTGTGCACAGAGGTGCTGGGAGGTTCTTTCAACATTTGTTCACTTTGGGAATTCTCTCCTGTGAACCTTTGCCTCGCCTCTCCTGATGAATTTGCTGCACTTTACACCACAGAAGAGTCTCCTCTGCTTCCTTCACTCGGTCCTCCGGGGGTCTCTACTGCTGGGCACTTGGCCTAGAGGTTGTGGCTCAGGCAAACCCTAACCTAGCCAGGTCCCCACTCTTGCCATTGTCCCTAGAGCATCACAGAGCTAGCCAGGGCTGCGGAGGGCAGTGACAGTGACCCATGCCCTGGCATGTCACAGCCCCCACAGCCACACCTGCCAGGCCACAAGCCCCAGCCCTGGTCCCCACTGCGGCCTCAGGGGCTCCTGGGCATCCTCACCCTGAGTGCAAAGGCAGCCTCAGGAGCCCCCCAGGGCGCTCTGGATCCAGGCTGCAGACACCCTAAAGCCAGCACTGAAAGGGACATGGACGGGGACTGCAGCTGGATCTTCCAGTGCTCACCACTCCTGACTGCTCTCTGAGTGAACCCAAACCTCATTTGCAGCACCTTGAGCACATTGACCCCACTCACCCCTCCTGGAACCTGGTGTTCCCACATCCTACACCAGCCCTTTGCAGGGAGTGACCAGCTCCCAGCTGCTCTGCTACCCTGGCCTTACTTTCTCTTTGCCAGCCATGAACTTAACAGATACACTCCTGAGAAACCTAGCACAACATTTGCTTCTCAGGAGCTCTTTGGCAAAAAAACTCCACTAATCCCTAGTTTTTGCACAGAGAAGGAGGTCGTGACAAAGCATAAGGCACAAGCAGGGCTCTGGCATATGAATTCCTGAGCCACAGGATTCCACCCATTGTTGTTCCTAGCTACTTTGCTGATATTTTAGAGCCAGTTCTGGACAGGGCCTGCTGCTGACAGGGTAGGAAAATTTGGAGAAAAAAAAGGTTCAGAAGACAACCAAAAAAAAAAACAAGGGGGAAAACCCTTAGAAATACAGAGCACAGAAGTCCTTGGAGATGGTTCAATAGAAAATGCCAGCAGCAGTGAGCAGAGCCCGAGGTTGCTCACTGCCACCCCAGGGACTCCTCAGTCCCCTGCTGGTTTGTGTCTGATGCAGCCCTGCCTGGAAAGGGCTCCAGGCTCTGGTGTTCCCAGCTTGCTCCAGGCTACATTATTAGCAGCACTGAAAGAAGAGGTGAAACAAAGAGCCATTTTCTATCCTGCCTGCAAACTCTTCTCCTTCAGTGCCTCTGCCAAAGATCATCCCTCTGTCAGCTTGGCACTGTGCCTGCTGCATCCTCGTCCCTGTTCCTTGCATCAGCTCCTGCTCATCATCAACACTCGCTGTCCCACATCATGAACAGAGAGAGCTGTGTCAGAAGAGCAAGGAGTGCATTTTCTTGACTGTGAGATGCAAAGCTGTGTTTCGTGTCAGGCACAAACAGGTGATGGTTGTAGTTGTGAATGCAAAATGTGTGGACCCCAACAATGGGACAGTTGTGAATTCTAATAATAACTGAGGAGAATAAAGCATGGAAAAAGGCCTTTGTACCTATCTTTTGTTTGCAAATTAACCTTAGTTGATTTAGGAGTATTGGAATTAAAGTGTTAAAGATGTTGCTTTTTACTTGCATTTAATCCATAAAAAGCTCTGCAATAAGAACCTTTTGAAGTATAATTTTAGAATATTATTTGTATCCTTGAAACTGTAGCTTTGGAATATATATAAAGGAAATATGCTTATCTCACGCATTATTGAAGCAGAGAAAAACAGCTTGAGAAAGGAAGATGAACGTCACCTCAAGGGTTTATGGTTTTGACCAAAGGGAAGCTGGACATCACTGTTATGAGATTTATAGTCTCTGCAATTAAAAGGTGGACACACATCTGGGGAGCTGGACCCCACCAGATGGGCTTCGTCTTTCTCCGTTGGGAAACTGGACCATCACCATCTGGGAATACTCCTTTGAAAATACATCCTGAGAAATTAAAATCACAATAGTGTATAGAATTGTGATGTAATAATTCGGAAAAAAAATTGCTGATGAGTAAAAATTTGGAAATAGAAACTGTTGAAAAAAACCTGATGGGTACCCCTATAAATACCTGTAACCATCAAATATTGGTGTGCAGTTGGAGGGAAAACTTCCCCCCCTGTACCCAGCGCTGTATTGCTCATACTTTACCATATTAAAAAATAAATTGATTGCTGCTTGAATATTGGCCCAGTCAAGCTTCTTATTCATAACACTGTTAGCTGTGCTCTTCTATGGGCTAGCCATGGCACTTGGTAATTAATATGCTGTCATGCTGTGTACTGAATTCACACCTTATAGGGCTGTGTTTACCGGGCCTGCTGGATCACCTGTACATGTGTGTGTGTCCATGTGCCCACTTCCTTCCTCTTCTCCTCCTCACTCCAGGACTGTAAGAGACCAGTATGGGGTCAAAGACCCTGCAGTATCATTACTCTCTAGTAATGCTCAGAGGTCCTCTAAGGGCTGGGTAATGCACAGCATCTGGGTGTGGGCCCTGTGCTAGGGAGAAAGAAAGAGTCTGTGAGAAAGCTGAGCTGCTCTTACATGGGACTGAAAAAATGACAGGAACTTTTTGGCATATAAAGCTTTCCTTCCAGGTCAGGGACCAGGGAAGGCCTAATCAGCTGTGGCCCTACTGGGCAAGTCTGTGCTAATTCCCAGCACCAAGTGCAGGGCTGTGGGGCAGGGCTCCTACAACAACAGCACAGCTCTGTGCAAGAGCCCAGCCTTGCATCTGGGTTCCTGCCTGCTTCCCCTTTAGAGACAGCTGTGGCCCTAGGATTTGTGTCTGAGGGAGACACATCCTTGGACCTCCTGATCTTTCCCAAGTGGCCAAATGGGGATGCACCAGCAGCACTGCTGGGAAGATGCTGGCTCAGTGGCTGTTTTTTGAGACTGTGACCCCATATCACCTTTATGTGTGTGTGTGTGGGGGGGTGCTCTGGTGGGTGTGGTTACACACTCACTGGCCTTGGCAGAGCACAAGTCGGAACCTTTGAAGGTTCCAGCTGCTGTAAGGCTCAGGAGGCAGAGCTGGTGCTAGGCACAGTGTGGTACTGTGCTGAGGGAAAGGTGAAAACAGTTATTAATCCACCCTCAGCTAATCACTGAGGGCTGATGGGAGGCACAGGCTTGGTGGAGCTGCTTTGTACAGGCCACGGTGCTTATCAGCTGTGCAGTGTCCCCAGCAGCCCCTGGCAATGCTGGTGCAGCTGAAGGACAGGCTTGATGGGTCTGGTGCAGCCCCACAGCCTCAGACACTGCGGCTCCACCGCGCAAAGAAGCATGGCTGAGCTGGTTGTTGGTCAGGTGAGGGCTCAAATATATTTCCTGCAACTTGCTCCAGCACAGTTCAGCCTGGAAAAAATGCATTTTTACAAGTGTAGGGGAGTCAAGCTCCAATAAATGTCAGCTGAGCCCTGGTGCTTGCTCCCCTGCATGAAGCCTCAGTGAGGCACCAGGGCTTCCTGTCAGCAGGAGGGGAAGGGAGATCAGAGTTGTTGGAAGAATACGTGACTGAAGGCTGAGCACAGGGTTGGTGGTGCTTTGCGTGGCTTTTGCATGACATCCAGGCTGGCTGTGGCAGTGTAAGCTAACCTTTTGTTTTGCATCAGGCTTCATGCCAGAGCCAGCCCTTTTCCAGCCTTTGGGGTGATTACAGCTGTTGATCTATATTTCTCTCCCTTCTTTTTTTTTCAACAGCTATTCTACTCCAGCACCATAGGCAGGCAGTGATGGCTGCCTGTAGCTAACAAGACAAACTGAGATCTGCCTGCAGGGAAGGTGTCCCTGTGCTTGTGAGACAGGCCAGGACAACACAAACTGAGGCCACAGCCATGCTGTGCTTTCAGTTGAGCCTGTGGTGGAGCTGTTGTGCTTGTAGTCAGCATCTAGATGGGTCAGGTGACATATCTGTCTTATCTGGGACAGAAACAGAAGTACAGCCCTTGCACAGCATCCTTCTGCTAGGCTGTGCTAAGCTCAGGGGCCTCTAAACTGGCCCTTAAAGACCTAGGTCTCCACTCCTTGCCCAGATCCCCAGCCTCAGGGAGAAGGACTTGGGTTTAGGAGCCATGGCTTTTTCTTCCATCAGACTCCATTTAGAAAAAGTCAAGTTAAGCAGCTCATTAAAATTTAAAATACTGTACAGTGTGTAAAACCAAATATCCCCCTCCCCACAACAATCCCGTGCTCTCAGCGGATACTCTGGTGAAGAATACTGCTTTTGGCACTGTTTGCCTTCTCTTTCTTCTTCTTCTTTATCGGGTCCATCTCAAAACAGCACCAGACCTGCACTGTTTTATCAGCAGCTGCTTAGGCCACTGATGTACCATCAGGGCTCATGGTCAGGTTCAAGATTCTATCAGTATGACCTGAGGAGGAGAAGGAATGTGAAGTCAGGGCTGAGCTGATCTGCACATGCACGTTTACTCCTGTATGCTCCCATGAGCCCTGCCAGCTTGCACAGCTGTCCCCCCAGTGGCTGTGGCAGCATGATTTCAGACCCCAAGCATACACTTGGATCAGTGGTATCTCTTCCACAGCCCCGTGGGCATGCTTTACTCCTAGCAGCATGGCCCCGGATACTGTCCTGGTATCAGTGATGCTGCAGGCTCCAACCAAGGAGTGCAGCTGTCTTCAACCTCTAACAGCCCCCCCACCCAGGCCCTGTCCACCTACCTTGCAGCTCTGCAACCTTGTTCATTCTTGGATACTTCCATATAATCAGCTGATTCTGTGCACAGCCATGGCCTGAAATGAGCTCCTTGTAGTTTGTGGACCATAGGATAGAAGAGACCTGCAAAGAGGCAGTAACACAGGTGAGACAAGGTGCTTGTGCTGATGCTCACCACTCGGAGGCAAGCAGGGTCCCCCTCCTTCCCTGTGCCTCTGGGCCTGAGGAGCCAGCAGCTCTGTGGAGGTGTGCTGCCAGAAGGTGTTTGTCTCCAAGCTGATGTTCATCTCTCACTGGGGAAAGGGTATCAACAGCACTGAGGCAGACGCCAGAACACACGTTCCAGATGTGGATATGTCTGTCTCTAGTGCCACCTCCAGTGGCTAGATCATTCATCTGCCATGGGCACCACGCCAGGCCTGAGAGAGGAGAGTTCATTTTAAAACATACTGTTGTGGTGTGCTGTAATGTCACATTTTGGCCTTCCAGGTCATTTCCCCACGTGTGCCTATACCTCTCTCCCTTCCCCCTTGCCCCCATGCTGAGTGAGTCCTGTCAATCAGGCTTAACATTCCAGCAAGGCGTCGTGTGGTTGGTCAAGTTCAAAGGATGCCCCTATGCCCAGAGGTCATTGGCCTATCTGGGTGTCGTCTTCCCCTGAGACCCTGCCCCTCTCACCTGGTTGGTGGCTCACCTGTACCTCCCTTCCCCCTGTCCCGGAGCTTAAAAAGGTGAATCAGACCATGCGGTTGGATGTTCTGTTGGAGCAGTTGCTCACGTTCAGACCTCTGTAACCATGGAAAAAACCTCTGGACATTAAACCCTCCAGCAGAATCCTCTCCTTTTTCTCTTCACCATCACTTGAAGCTATTCCTCCTGAGGTAAACGGGGTTCCTAACAAGCCTGGACTTGTTCAGTGCCCAGATGCAACCACCAGCAAGCCAAGGTATCTCTGGGGTGATACACCGCAGTTGCTGCCTTTGGCCCAGCAGCGAGGGTCAGACTGGCCCAGGCACAATCTAACTGGTAATATTGGGAGCCTTTTTCCAATATTTGGCGTCCCTGAGGCGGGCTAAGCGACTCTGCAGCCTGAGACGGACTCGCAGCACCTCGGAGAAGCTTCTAGCAGCCGTGCATCCAGCTGAAAAGGGCTTTGGTTGCATAGCCCTCAGCTAGAGACTTTGGGAATATTCCCAGAAGAAGTTTCGTGGACTGTTCGGCACCTGTGGAAAGCCCAGCTCCTTTCTGGTGAGCAGATTTTCCAGAGGGAGGACAGGGTAGCCTCTCTCGCCCACAAGAGAGGTGCTGTTCCGGTGAAGAGACCTGCCTGTACCCAGCCAGCTACAGCTTCCATTTTGGGTGAGTATCTCTGCTCTCGGTAGAGCAGGAGCTCAAAAACAGACTCTGCCGTGAGTTCTGTTCCTTTTTTGCCTTTGCATTTTTGGCTGCGCAGCCCCACAGATGGGAATTCATTGCGTTCTAGCTTTTAGCTTTCTGCTGCCTGTGTTACTCTCTTTTGGAATTCGCGCCGGAGCGGGAGTGCTCTCTGCCCTTTCCCCCGGCTCTGCAGCGCAGCGTGCTCGGCTCTCTCCACGTGGTCAAGGGATATCTCTCTCTCTCTCTGTGCGGGGGAGGGGGGTTCTCTGCACATACGGTGCGGGGGGACCCCAGTTTCGGCTTGCCACGTGGCGTGGCTGCCCTCTCTGCTCCACGGGAGGCTGCATTCCACGGCGGGGGAGGCTTTGTTTCCACCTCGGCTCCGCAGGGCGTGCCCGTCTGTAACTGCCCGGAAATTTTAAAAGCAGTATATACAGCTGCATTGTGAAGCTTTTGTCTGTTCGTTATCGCTTTCCTATCTGTGGTTTTTTTTAGAAATTGGTAGCTGATTTTAGCTTTGTTGTTGGTCAGGCGGGATTTAGTACTTTGCTTTTTTACATCTAACATGGGTTCGAAACTCAGCATTGTACAAAAAGGAGTGTTTTATAATATTGTTACCATTTTAGAAGGTGGTAATGTTAAGTTCTCAAAGGGAAAATTGAAACAGTTTATAAGATGGCTTTTCCTCCACTTCCCAAAAATCTCCCCTGAAGAAATCCAAAATATTCAATTCTGGGATAAAGTTGGGAATGAATTGATAACCTTAGGACAATCTGGCAATGCACACTCAGCTAAATTTGTGTTCTGGAGTTTACAAATTCGAACAGCATTGCTCAAACAAAAGGAAATGGAGAAAAAGCCAAATGTAAAGCCATGTACCTCTGCTCTCCCTGTTTCTCCCTCTCCTAGCTCTAAAACCCCTAAAGCTCTTACCCCAAAACTTGGTATTTTAAAGAGAGCACACTCATTGGGAAGTCGACTCCCAGAGTCTGTTAAAATTGTCTGTTAAAATGCCTGAGTTGCCCTGTCCACAAGGCCCTGGCCAGGCTGCGTGGAACCTTCCCCAATCCCTTGTGTCCCATCCTCTGAAACCCACAGCATGTGCCAGCTTTCCAGAGAGCATGCCAGCTTTCCAGTGATGCCCAAAATGGCCCCTAGTCCCTAGGGGGTCCACAAGATGGTAGATGCCACATGGCATCTTCCCAAACTTGGTCTTCTTCTTCCCAAAATCCTCTTAAGCATCCCGAAACTCCAGCCCCATCCCCCTCTTCTCCTGTTCCTCGTGATACCTTTCCCCCTCCCCCTCCCTTTCCTGCAATACCCTCAGCTCCACCTCTCTACTCCTCCCAGGGGGCGTCTGCTGACGTGATGTCACCAGGTGTCCCCGCCCCCTGCCTTCCCCCTGACCCCGCCCCCTGTTCCCACAGTTTCCCTGCCCCTTGCCGGCCCCCTGTCCCCACCCCCTGTACCTGTACCTGTACCCCGCCCCCTCCCCGGCTTCCCACGGTGGGGACACACCTACTGTCTGTCCCAAAACCTGTAGCTGTGATCCCAATGCTTCTGTTTCAAGGGATACAGAGCAGGGAACAGCAGATTCAATGCATAGTCCCATGTTGTCACTGGCTCCTGTTACATTTCAGCCTGCAGCTCAGGGGGGAGCAGCTCCAACTGCTAGTAGGAGTTCTTTTGGACGACAATTGATTAAAGAGATCTGTAAGTCTCATAAAGAATATGGTCCACACAGTCCATATTTCCGTGGCTTTTTAAATTCTGAACTGAGTAGGACTGTGGTGATCCCACATGATTTTAAAAAGCTTTTTTTCTTGTCTCATGACCTCCATGGAATTCAAATTATGGGAATTAGCATGGAAACAACTGCTAAAAGATGCTCTCCCAGGCTTGCATGCTGATCCAAACACAGCCAAAGACAACAGTGGTAACCCTATCACCATTGAGCACCTCTGTGGTGAGAGCCAATGGTCTTCTCCCTCAATCCAAGCTACTGCAATTCCTGCAGAAACACTCGAGAAAGTAAAAGAAGCAGCTGAAAAAGCGTTCTTTTCCCTACAACCTGAGGGGCCTTTTGAGCCCTATAGTAAAATTAAACAGCTACCATCAGAGCCTTTTTTGAAATTTGTAGAAAGGTTAACTAGAGCCATTGAAATACAAGTTAAAAAAGAGAATGCTGGAGAAGCAATTTTAGAAGAAAATGGCATTTACAAATGCAAATGAACAGTGTCAAGCGGCAATCCTGAGCCTTCCTATAGAACCTCCCCTACGCTAAAAGATATGCTTCTAGTCTGTAACAGGAAAGTGCCTCTGATGACTGTGGCTGAAGACACCAGAGCAAGGCTGCTGCCAAGACCACCTCAGCGTGTCGCCGTTGCCAGCCCTGCGCCTTTCCCCTCAGCACATCAGTACCCTGGCCAGCAGTGGAGACCAGCAATGGCTGAGCCCACAAAACCATGCCTGCTTTGTAACAACCTAGGGCACTGGAGTAACCAGTGCCCCCTGAAAAGGGAATTTGATGAATTTAGAAATGGCAGGGGAGGAGAACTACAAGCCCTCCCTGGGGATCAACAACAACAAAAAAACTGAAAAGGGAGCGCCTCCTGCCAGGCGTGCAGACACAAAAAGAGCAGGCCAAGGGAATAAGGGTAGCAAAACAAACCAAGCGCGCGATAATATTAATATTTGCGTAACTGAAGCAGGTGCTTTAAAGACCAAGTCTGCTGGTCCACTGTTGAAAGTGAAGCAAAAAAACCCTTGTTATGATTTAGGTGATCCTGTGTTAACCTCGTCTTATGTCAATGAGCCTTACAGGTTGCAGCTGACAGAGTCACTCCACCTGGAGGACACTGGCTGGCATTTTGTTTCTGTCAGTCCTTAACAGAAGGGTGCTTGGAACCGGATTCGTTGTAAGTACATTGTCATTGGGGACACCAAACACACACCACAAGAGATCAAAATTGCTCAGGGAATGACAACATCAGATCCTGAGCAATTCGTTCTCGGCCTGCATTGTTTCCACCCACCCCTGTTTCTTCCCAAGGGACAAACTGTTGCACAAGCTATCCCTGTGCCATCTTTACCTGAAAATATCAAAAAGTGAGGGCCCACAGTTGCCCAGGTCCAAGTTATTGGGAAAGACAAACCCAAATTATGGTGTAATGTCAGTGGGGGTGGGGAGTCAAAACGCATTGAGATGCTTGTAGACACAGGTGCAGACTGCACAGTGATTCCAGTACAAGACTGGCCAGCACATTGGCCTTTGCAAAATGTTGCAGGTCATCTTCGAGGTGTAGGAGGTCTGCAATTGGCAAGACAATCCAAAAGCATTATTCAATTTGAGGGACCAAACGGACAATTGGCAAATATCCGTCCCTTTGTGTTAGATTATTCGGAACCTTTGTAAGGGAGAGATTTAATGGCCCAGTGGGGTGTCACAATTGATATTCCAGACTCTCCACAGCATATTTGTGCAGCAGTCATTGAACAACAGTGCCCCACCCAAAAACTGAAGTGGAAAACAGAAAAACCAGTTGATGTAAAACAGTGGCTGCTCAGTAAACAAAAAATAAAGGTGCTTGAGGAACTAGTGGAAGAGCAACTAAAAAAGGGCCACATTGTGGAGACCATGTCCCCATGGAACTCTCCAGTGTTTGTCATCCAAAAAGCTGACAAAAAGAGATGGCGACTTCTTCACGACCTCCGACAAATTAATAATGTAATTGAAGATATGGGTTCTCCCCAACCTGGTATGCCATCCCCAACAATGCTTCCCCAAGATTGGAAATTAGCTGTTATTGATATTAAAGATTGTTTTTTCCAAATCCCCTTGCACCCTGACGATGCACCGCGTTTTGCATTCTTGGTCCCTTCCATTAATTTAGAAGCCCCTATGAAAAGGTACCATTGGACCGTTCTTCCTCAGGGATTAAAGGTATCTCCAGCTATCTGCCAGTGGTATGTCTCTTCCCTGCTTTCCCCAGTACGTGCAGCTGCAGAGAAGGCCATTATCTATCATTATATGAATGATACCCTTGTGTGTGCCCTCAATGATGATTTACTCACACATGCGCTTGACCTAACGATCGATGCATTGATTGTTGCTGGGTCCGAGCTTCAGGAAAAGAAAATTCAAAAGATGCCACCTTGGAAGTATTTGGGCTTAGAAATTGGAAATAGGACCATTGTTCCTCAAAAACTAGAAATCAATCCAAGGATCAAGACCCTTGCAGATGTCCACAAGTTGTGTGGGTCCTTGAATTGGGTAAGACCATGGCTCGGTCTGACTAACGAAGACCTTGCCCCTCTTTTCAATTTATTGAAAGGGGGAGAGGACCCAGGTGCTCCTAGGTCTATTATCCCAGAGGCACGGAAAGCTCTAGAAAAGGTTCAGATTGCAATGTCCACAAGACAGGCCAACCGATGCCGGTCTGACCTGCCATTCAAATTTATCAACCTAGGTAAGTTGCCACACCTCCATGGAATTATTTTCCAGTGGGAGGAAAAACAAACACCTAAGGCAAAGGACACACCAAAAAAGGACCTGGACCAGAGGGACCCTCTCTTGATCATAGAATGAGTTTTCCTCAGTCACAAAAAGTCCAAGAGACTGACAAAGCCTCAGGAGCTGGTAGCGGAACTGATCCAGAAAGCAAGGACCCGGATCAGGGAGTTAGCAGGATGTGATTTTAAGTGCATTCACATTCCAGTTGAGTTTAAATCAGGTCAAAATACTATGAAAATACTGGAACAACTGTTTCAAGAAAATGAAGTGTTGCAGTTTGCTCTGGATTCCTACTCAGGACAAATTTCGGTAGCGCAGACCGCTCACAAATTGTTCGAACAAGATGTTCAATTTACCTTACAATTGAGAGGTGCTCTAAGTAGGAGACCTTTAAAAAGGGCTCTAACTGTCTTCACAGATGCATCCGGGAGGTCCCACAAGTCCGTTATGACTTGGAAGGATCCTCAAACCCAGCAGTGGGAGACAGACATTGCTGAGGTGGAAGGTTCACCTCAGGTTGCTGAATTGGCTGCAGTTGTTAGGGCTTTTGAAAGGTTCTCAGAACCATTTAATCTGATTACAGACTCTGCATATGTGGCAGGAGTAGTATCCAGGGCAGATCAAGCAATACTGCAAGATGTGTCTAACATCGCACTTTTTGAATTGCTCTCAAAACTGGTAAAGTTAGTCACTCACCGAGAGCAACCATTTTATGTGATGCATGTCAGGTCACACACTGACTTGCCAGGGTTTATCGCTGAAGGCAACAGAAGGGCAGATGCTCTTGCTGCACCTGCAGTGATGGCCACTCTGCCAAATTATTTTGAACAGGCAAAAATCAGCCACCAGCTTTTCCACCAAAATGCACCTGGCCTGGTTCGTCAGTTTAACATCACTCGAGAACAGGCCAAAGTGATTGTGGCCACATGCCCAAATTGCCAACAACATGCACTCCCTACAGTGAGTAAAGGAGCCAACCCAAGGGGACTGAACAGTTGTGAACTGTGGCAAACAGACGTAACACACATACAGTCTTTTGGGCGGCAGAAATATGTTCACGTTAGTGTAGATACCTTTTCTGGAGCGGTTTATGCTTCTGCCCACACAGGAGAATCATCTATTGATGCTATTAAGCACCTCTTACAGGCTTTTTCTTTCATGGGCATCCCCAAGGAGCTGAAAACTGATAATGGGCCTGCTTAAAAATCCAAGGAATTTGGGAGCTTCCTGCAGCAGTGGGGAGTAGAGCACAAAACTGGCATCCCCTCCTCCCCTACAGGTCAAGCCATTGTAGAAAGAACTCACCGTTATATTAAAAGGGTCCTGGACCAGCAACAACAGGTTCTGAAGGTGGAACCTCCCCACATCCGGTTATCCAGGGCGCTATTCACAATCAATTTTCTGAATTGTTCTTTTGACAGCCTGAACCCACCCATCCTACGCCACTTTGGGGGGAGCAATCATATGTTAATTAAAGAAAAACCTCCAGTTTTAGTAAAGGACCCTGAGACTTGGAAAATGGTGGGACCTTACAAATTGGTTACCTGGGGACGTGGATACGCCTGTGTGTCCACCCCCTCTGGTTTAAGGTGGGTTCCTTCCAAATTGGTAAAGCCCTATGTTCCCAAGGTCTCAGAGAAATCTACAGAAGCACCCCAGGTTGCTCATGCTGCCTGGAGAAGAAAACGCCGCACGCATTCTCTGGAGGAAATTCCATTTAAGCCTCCTGTCTGGAATAGTTTGTAATATATGTTTGTCTTAAGTTTCCTTTTACCGGTTTAGATCCTGTTGTTCGTGTGCAGTCTTGAGACGCCATGAGACCGAGCCTGCTTCTCGTCCTACTTGCGATCATTTCTCCAGCGATCTCCTGGTTAGTCCCTCAGCCCAAAGCGAATGTATGGACCACTCTGGCCAGAGCCCTTGGACAAGATCACATTTGCCTCTCCACTGCAACAGCCTCTGACCCTCTGTCAACTTGCCTGGTGGGAGTTCCTTTTAAATCCTCAGAGTTCCCAAATGAAATGTGGAGTGCCTTAAAAGAAGTTAACTTACTCACACCTTCCCCTGGCCGTTACCCTGCTGACAATCCTTTACTGTTTTGGCAGGAATGGGCGAGAAAGTTACCAGTGTCAAAAAGGGAACCACAAGAGTTCCATCTCTTAGGCTCCATGAATGCAACCTTTTGCATTCACTTTAAATTCAATTCCCGCTTACCATATCATGAAGCTAAACCAAACACCTATCCTGACCCTAGCAACAGACAAGAACTGGTGTGAAAATTCAGTCTTAATTATGCACTCATCTGGTGGTGATTACAAGCCTCGTGAGCTCCCAAAGGGTGTGTTTTTAATATGTGGAGACAGAGCATGGGCAGGTCTCCCTCCTCGTCTGCTCGGAGGTCCATGTACCTTTGGCAAGCTGAGCCTGTTAACACCAAATCGAACAAACCTAATACATTGGCAAACTAAAAACAACACACATACATTGGCTATCAAAAAAAGAGACCTAAGGCAATTAGACCCTGACTGTAATTCAGAAATTGTTCACTGGTCCAGACTTAAGGCCACTGCAATTACAGTCCTTCTGCCGTGGATCTCGGCAGCAAAAACCATGGGAGAATTAGGCCGATTGGAATGTTGGGTTGCAAAACAGGCAAACCTCACTTCTACTGCCCTGAGTGACCTCTTATCAGATGAGGAAATTACCAGGCAAGCCATCATTCAAAATAGGGCAGCCATAGACTATCTGCTCCTTCTGCACAACCATCGCTGTGAAGAATTTGAAGGACTCTGCTGTCTTGACTTGTCATCAAAGGCAGAGAACGTACATGCCACAATTGACAAGATGAAAACCATGGTGAGCGACATCAAGAGAGAAACTGACGACTGGCTGAGTGGACTGTTCAATGGCTGGGGACTCTCGGGCTGGTTGGGATCTATTCTGAAAACTGTGTTTTTAGTGCTGTTTAGCTTAGTTATAGTTATTGTAGATTTTAGCATTGTTTTTGGACTAATCAAACGCATGGTGCTCAAGTTAATTTCAAGCTCATCTCCCCCTTCTGAGGTCTACCATTTGGAAGCCCTCAGTGCTCCAATGGATGACCTGGAGGCTTCAGTGGAAAACACTGACCCTCCTGTAGAGGAAGAACCGATTTACCAACCATGGTTTGGCAATCATTCTGCACCACAAACACAGTCCTCTTCTTTTTAAACAAAACTTGGGGGAGATGTTGCGGTGTGTCTTAAGCTTCCGGGTCCCTTCCCCAGGTGTGCCAATACCCCCCTCTCCCTTCCCCCTCGCCCCTTGCTGAGTGAGTCCTGTCAATCAGGCATAACATTCCAGCAAGGCGTCGTGTGTTTGGTCAAGTTCAAAGGATGCCCCTCAGGCCTGGGGGTCATTGGCCTGTCTAGGTGTCCCTCATCCCTTGAGACCCTGCCCCTTCCACCTGGTTGGTGCTCACCTGTCCCCTCCCCTTCCCCTGTCCCTGAGCTTAAAAGGTGAATCGAGCCATGCGGTCAGAAAATTCTGTTGGAGCAGTTGCTCACGTTCAGACTTCTGTAACCATGGAATAAACCTCTGGATATAACCCTCCAGCAGAATCCATCCTTTTTCTCTTCACCATCGCCTGAAGCTCTCCTCCTGAGGTAAACGGAGTTCCTAACAAGCCTGGACTTGTTCTGTGCCCAGCTGCAATCTCCAGCAAGCCAAGGTATCTCTGGGGTGATACACTGCAGTTGCTGCCTTTGGCCTGGCAGCGAGGGTCAGACTGGCCCAGGCACAATCTAACTGGTAATATTTGGATTCATATTCCAATATAACCTGAAAACTGTTAACCCTTAAGATATTAAGTTACACAAAAATGTTCCAGGTAAGGATTGGAAGGAGAATAAATAAAGAACAACAGAAAGACAGAAGATCTATAGAAAGACACGCACATAGGTACCAATCACTCTGGTTCAAGCCTCAATAACAAAAGAACACCAAGAGAAAGCAGTATCCAAACCATGGGCTGGCCTCCTGCTCTGGCATTTAATGCCCTGGGCCTTCATGGACCCACCCCTGGAGTGGGACTGCCAGTGGCTTGCCCAATCAGAGCCAGGGTAGCACCAGCTGCAAGTGTGTGATTGATTGACAGCTGGGCCAATCAGAGGTGGGTCAGGATAGCCCCTGCTGTGTGATTCACAGCTCTGCCAGGCCAGGTGCTCTGTCCCACCACAAACCAAGGCCTTACCTGCCCCTGGCCCCACAAGGGCATTCTGAGCATCCCAAGGTCTCTCAGGACATCGATCTCATCCAGCCGCTGACAGGGACCACTGTGACACTACAGAACCTCATGGAACCATGGGTCAATTGTGACAATGGAGATCCAAGGAAACGATGGTGTGAGTAGGGAACCTCATGGAATCAAGGAGACCATTGTGCAACTCAGGGGCCCTATAGAAGCAAGGGTCAATGATTAAACAGTGGGGCCCATATAAAAAAGGAGCGTTTGTGACACAGAGGGGCTGCATGAAGCCAAAGGACCCTTATGACTCTGTGGGGGCTCATGAAACCAAGAAGCCATTGTGACATTGCCAGACCTCATGGAATCAGAGAACACTGTGTCAATGTGGGGACCCATGGAATCAATGGAACATGGAACAGGTCTGCCTAGTTTGGACTCTTGGGGGCTGTCAGGGCCCACTGAATTTGACATATCAAGGGCCACTTCCCATCTGATTGTGAAGCACTGGGGTGTTGCAGACATCTTTTGTGAAAAATCTTTTCTTGGGATTTTTTCTCCCTTCTGAGAAGCTGTGGCCTCAGAGACAAATGTAAACAATGGTTATCTTCTGCTGTGGAATGTAACAGGTGGATCCGTGATTGGTCTCCTGTAGATGTTTGGATTTACTGACCAGTCACGGCAGAGCTGGCCCTCGATCTCAGCCAGCTGCCTTTGTTATTCATTCTTTTCTATTCTATTCTTAGCTAGCCTTCTGAGAGCTTTTCCTTCTATTTCTTTTTAGTATAGTAGTAATGTAGTATGTATATCATAAAATAATAAATCAAGCCTTCTGATCATGGAGTCAACATTTTCTCATCTCTGTCATCCTCAAAACCCTTGTGACCATGGTCACACTGGGGGTCCGTGCTTTCCTTCCTATGGGAAAGAACTGTTTTTCTTGTCTAGGTGCCCATGGCCAAAACTGGGATTTTGTGTCCAAAATTCTCTGTATGCAAGGGTTACTCCCAGAAAAGATCTTCCCGTACAGTCAAGTCTGGCTAGACTTGGCCTCTGGTGACTGCCTCTCATCTGCCCCTGCATGCTGGGGCTCGCTTATTTCCTTCCTATGGAGACCATGGTGACACTGCAGGCCCTTGGGGAACCTGGTACACTGTAGGAACTTGAGGGACCAAGGGGAACATTGTGAAACTGTGAGTACCATGGTCCCAAGGGGCCAGTCTGAAGCAGCAAGGCTTTGTGGAACCAAGAGGCCATTGCTGCATTTCAGGGCCTTGTGGAGCCAAAGGGCCGTTGTGATCCTGCAGGGCACCATGGATCCATGGAGAGCATTGTGACATTGCAAGGCCCCCTGGAATCATGGAGAGTATTGTGACACTGTGGGGTCCCACAGAGCCAAAGGGCCATCATGACCCTGCAGGGCCTCATGGAAGCACCGGGCCATTGTGACATTATGGGAATTTGTGGAACCAAGAGAATCATTGTTGCACTATGGGGCCCCAATGGAAGCAAGGGGTCATGATGACACAGAGGGGCTTCATGGAACCCAAAGACCATTAGGACACTGTGGGGACTTGTGGAACCATGGAGACCATTAGGATCCTTGTGTAACCATTAAGGACTTGTATAACTAAGGGGACATTATGACATCTTAGAGCATCATGGAAGAAAGTAGCCATTGTGACACTGTAGGGCCCTGTGGAAGCAAGGGAACATGAAATAGGTATGTCTGCCTTGGTCTTCCAGGGGTCACCTGACAGATCTGGCTGACCTCTGAATGTGGAAGGCCACTCCCATTTGTCCCTGAAACACTGAGGCTCTGGGCTTTCCTTTGTGTGGAAAAGAGCTGTCCGTCTTACCAAGGTATCCATGGCCAAAATTAGGATTCCACCTCCAAATTTCTGTGTATCCAAGGATTGCTGCAAGACAAAAGCTGCCAGGACAGACAGGTCTGGGCTGGTCTTTGACTCCTGAGTGCCAGAACTCACCTGTTTTCCAAACACTGGAAAGGGCTCTGTGCTTTACTTTGTATGGAAAAAATCATCCTTTTCCAGGCAAAAAATCTGAAATTAGGATTTCACATTCATAATTTTGAATATCCAAGGGTTGCACCAAGCAAACCTGCCAGGACAGACAGGTCAGGCTTACCTTGCCCTCTGGTGATTGCTGTTCATCAGCTCCTGAAACATGGGGGCTCCATGCTTTCTTTCTTATGGAGACCAATGTGACACTTGGGAGACTTGTGAAATGAATTGGCCATTATGACACTGCAGAGCCCTATGGATCCAAGGGACCATTGTGACACTGTGGGGCCTCGTGGAACCAAGGACATCATTGTGCTCTGTTGGGCCACATGGACCCACGGGACCAGTGCAAATCAGCATTGAGGTAGTTAGCCCAGCTGTAACTCAGAGTCAGCCAGATTTTACCCCAAAAGAATTAGGCATGAGTTTCAAGCCGTGGGAATAATTTGTTTAACTTAGGGTGAGCCTGAGAGTTCCCCCATAAGCCTTTAGTGTTGCAGTGCTAACTTGCCCAAGTGTTTACTCCCCTATTGGTTACTAATTTCTCCTATATGGTTATTGTCCTAGAGTGTTCTACCCCTAAGTGTCTATGTGGTTGCTTCTCCTTTGTCTCGGGTCTTTGGATCCTGCCCCTCATACTGTTCTCAACTTCTCCATGTTTATTGTTTTTCACCCTGTTATTAAAGTTCCTTTTATACAACTCCATTGATCCTGCCCCTTTTCATTTTCGCCACCCTTGCCCTGAAGTCAGGGAACCATGAGAGGTTTGTTGCAGCCACCTTCACTGTGACATTTGGTGCCCGAACAGGAACTATAACATTCAGGGCTCCCTGCATCAGTGACGTCAACAGGGGTTACCTGATCGATAGGCCAGTGCTCCCTGGGATTTTGGATTGTGCCAGGCCCGGTGGATTCATCGTTGCTTCGAGGGACCTTGGCCAGGATCAGCAGGGACAATGATGATTTCACCTGCATAGGGTTGCAGGTAGGTTTGGGGAAATGCAAGACATTTATTGCCCATTTTGCCACTGTGTTTTTACATTATGCACCCACGTCCCATAAATGACTTGGGGTGTTCTGGTGGCTCTTCCCCATAAGGCAGAGAAAGAGAAAAATGGGCAGCCAGATGTCCAAAGTAGAAAGGAGCATATATGGGTGCTTTAATTCTCACTGACCATGACATAATATTTTCAAAGAACGAATAAAAATCAATCATGAGGTGGATCAGTAAAAATTTTCCAGATGCCTCTGCTGACGAAATCCATACCACTGAATGTTGGGACTCAGTGGGAGTTAAATTGTACAACCTTTCAATCAAAAGGGACCCCATTGCACTGTGCATCCTCCCCATCTTCTACACCTCCCTTGACCAGCAAGCTGTGTGTTGAAAACTCAATCTGTTGGTCACTCCTAACTCGGGAACTCCCCTCAAACTGGCCTTTCTCGGACCTTCCACGACGGTCCAAGATGGCAATGGCTACGCAGCCTTGGAGCATCATGCCCTGGAGACTCAAGATGGAAGGAGCCTGAATGTGGTCCCTCCATCTTGGCTCCTCCACTTCTTGCTACCACAACCTTGTCTTCCACCCTGAACGAAATTCCAGACTCCACCACCACAACTGCGGGTTATGCCCTGTTGTCAATCATTCCACCTTCACCCTGGGCCATGCCTCCAGAACTCCACCCTGGAAGTCTGCCGTCCTAAATCAACCTTCCTCCCCAACACCTGACAAAATGGCCATGCCCTTTTCTTCACCTTCCAGCAACAATATAACCCCCATTGTCAAAGATACTAAGCCCAACTGTCACACTATTTCTTATTCAAATGTTTCTCCTCCAAGAGTTTCTTCCTCCCCAGAAGACAGTTTGGATTCCACAGAGCCACCTCGCCCCTCAACCCTGGAAGATCCCAAGGAAAGGATCCGGAAAGAAGCAGTTAAGGAAGGAAACTGGCAAATAGTCTCGAAACTCCTCATTGCCCTGGTATGTTATGAAAGAAGAGGGCTGAATCCCAGGTATCAGCCATTGGTTTACGGGGAAATCAAGGATCTGTGTGGGGCAGCAAAAGACCATAGGAAGGACTTACCTTGTTGTATTGGACTAATGATGTCCATGTTTATAGCACATGTCTTAACCCCCTATGATTTAAAATATATTATGACATGTTGTTGTCACCTACAGAATACACACTGTGGGAGGGAGAATGGAAATGTTTACTAAATCAATTAATAGCAGACTATGCTAATAATGAGGCAAGGGCGGAATTGACAATCAACCGTCTAGCTGGAGAAGGACAACACAGCCTGCTAGATGATACAACAGCAAGTTCCTCAGAGAAGTATTGGATGATATCAAAGAGATGGCTTCGCAAGCTTTAATCCAGGTATTGGATGGTAGCATCCTCAATTTGGAGTGCCCTGCAGCTAAAGCTTTAGGACAATAACACCATCTTGGGTGCCTGTTAAGTAAGCAAACCAATGCTACCTCCCTCACATTGAGTGGCCTGCTCTCAGACGTAGAGACCATCAGACATGCCACCTTGCAGAACAGCAATAGAGTTTTTACTCTGGGCACATGGGCATGGCTGTGTAGACTCTGAGGGTGTGTGTTGCATGAACCTCTCCAGCCACAGCGAGTCAATCCACAAGAGCATTCAGGTACTGAAGCAAGGGTTCAAGAAGCTTCAAGTCCAAAACAAAGACTGGTTCAATAAACTCTTCCAATCCTGAGGACTAAAGGGTTGGATGATGTCTAGCTTAAACAGGACTATTAATTCTCTTAGTGGTTGTTGTTGTTGTATTGTAAATTGTCCCATGTCTGTTTGGATGACTTTAGAAAGTCTTACAAAATTCTTTCAATTCCATCTTTATTGTAAAACAGAAAGGAGAAAGATACCATAGGCAGGATCCTCATGGACTCCTTGGAGGAGAGAATTAGAGGCCAGGATGGCACAAAAACTTCTCAGAGACTGAGTGTGGGAAGGAAACACTTTAAAAGTACCTAAAAGTATTCTTAAATCCATAAAGTACCTTAAAAATCTTGAGTATCTCAAGGCAATAACGAGCCCCACTGAGTGTCACTACAAAGCCCTCAAGGGACTCATTAAAGTAGATAATTGGGGCCAGGATTGTAAAAACCTCTCACAGAGTCTGTATCAAAAGGGAAACACCAAGTACCTTAAAATAACTGAAGTACCTTGAAGCATTAATGAGCCCCACTGAGTGTTGTTACTGACAAAAACCTCTCCAGGGACTAATTAAATCAGATAATTGGAGGCCATGATTGCACAAACCTCTCAGAGACTCCAAGGCAATAGCCAAACCCAAAGTCTTTTGAAAAACCTGCAGTCTCTGGAAGCATTAAGGAGCCCCCAGGGCCATTCCTGACCAGGGCTCTTCAGGGACTCCTTCCAGCAGATCCTTGAGGCGACTGGGATGTGGGCTAATGGGGGATGCTGAGGGCAGGACAAGGGGCTGACAGTACCCAGCCTGCCTGGGGATGTGCCAGTAGGCCCCAGTGCCTCAGGACAAGGTGTCTCCTCACAGCCCTTGGTGGCACAGACACTGCTGTGCCCCAGGGCACCAAGATTGGCTTCTCTTTGTCTCCACCTGTCATTACTGCCTTCAGTTCTCTGCTCTGTCTGGGGCCTGGGGACACTTTCTCAGTCGTGTCCCTCAGTGGGACCCATTAAAAGTCCAAGAAACTTTGGAGTTGGAGTCTGACTTGGAGTTCTGGAGAGGTTTCTTTAGCTCCCTCTCAGGGACTGATGTTCGGGGCCTGAGCACAAAGCCCCAGAGGTTCATTAAAGTCCTTGTGCTATGTCTGTGCTGCTGAGCTGGGCTGGGCTCCTGGCACAGAGGAAGCTCCTGGTAACCAAGAAGAGCTTCAAAAGCACATTTCTCTTGATGAGCAGCTCTTCTGCCAGACCAGCAGGGCTGGGGCACTGCCTGCAGCCACCCCGGACACAGCAGAGAGGCACAGAGAGCTTCAATCAGTCAGGGCTGGGAAGGTGCTGAGAAGTGCCTGGGGCAGAATCACTGCCAGCCCTTGGCACAGGAACCTCTGGCTGCAGGACAATGCAGCTGAAGCTCCTGGAGCCATCTCCTAAAGCTGGAACATCCCAATGGCTACACACTCTGTGAGTACATTCTCTGATTGTCTTTTGTGTAGAGCAGCCAGGGGTGCCCAGGTCTGTCCTGCAGAGCAGGGTCCTGCAGCCCAGGGCACTGTGCTGGGGCAGGGAGTCTGCTGCCTGCCAGGGACAGCTCTCAGCCAGCCCTGGCAGCTGCTTCCAGCACTGGGGGACAAGATCTGGGTGGGAGGAGAGAGCTGGTAAGGCTTGGAAGTGTTCTCATGGTGTGGGGAGGATGCTGCATTGCTCAGGACAGCTCCCAGCATGGCATTGAACTGCAGAACATTTCCAAGTAGATTATACAGGTAGAATAGCAAGGCAGGGGCTGCATACAAGGGAAAATCCTGCTTTTTTAATCTACTGTTCTGGCTTGCCTTGACGGGAAATTGCCCGTAGATATTCTTATCTTAGTTAAGTTCAGATTAAAAAAATTCAGGTATGAATAAACCAGGCAAAGACAGAAATCAGCACAGGGCCCCTCACAGGCAGAAGAGGTGGCACTTTTCCAGCCTCCTCAGGGTTGCTCTGACTCTGCCATCAGAGCCCGCAGAGCCAGATCTGCCCCTGGGCAGTGCCTGAGCTGGGAGGGGTCTGCGGGGCAGAGCTGAGCCCCAGGGCTGGGCTGGGCTCTGGCAGCACTGGCAGGGCCCTGCCCTGGGCACAGAGAAGCAGCTGCTGGCATGGACAGCTCCAGGCAGCAGAGCCCTGGGCAGGCAGTGGGGGGAAAGTGCCCTCAAGCTGTGCTGGGATATTAAAGTCCTCTCCAAACCCAGCTATTCCATGATTTCTTTTTTTACTGAACCCCATGCTAAGGCAGAAGAAATGTCCAACAGCAGCTCCATCAGGCACTTCCTCCTGCTGGCATTAGCAGACACGCGGCAGCTGCAGCTCCTGCACTTCTGCCTCTTGCTGGGCATCTCCCTGGCTGCCCTCCTGGGCAACGGCCTCATCATCAGCGCCGTAGCCTGCGGCCACCACCTGCACACGCCCATGTTCTTCTTCCTGCTCAACCTGGCCCTCAGTGACCTGGGCTCCATCTGCACCACTGTCCCCAAAGCCATGCACAATTCTGTCTGGGACACCAGGAAGATCTCCTACAAAGGATGTGCTGCACAGCTCTTTTTCTTTATGTTTTTCATATCAGCAGAGTTTTATCTTCTGACCATGATGTCCTATGACCGCTACGTGTCCATCTGCAAACCCCTGCACTATGGGACCCTCCTGGGCAGCAGAGCTTGTGCCCCCATGGCAGCAGCTGCCTGGGCCAGTGCCTTTCTCAATGCTCTGCTGCACACAGCCAATACATTTTCCCTGCCCCTGAGCAAAGGCAATGCCTTGGGCCAGTTCTTCTGTGAAATCCCACAGATCCTCAAGCTCTCCTGCTCACACTCGAACCACAGGGAATTTGTGCTCCTTGCGCTTAGTGCCTGTTTAGCACTTACTTGTTTCGTTTTCATTGTTTTCTCGTATGTGCAGATTTTCAGGGCTGTGCTGAGGATCCCCTCTGAGCAGGGACGGCACAAAGCCTTTTCCACCTGCCTCCCTCACCTGGCTGTGGTATCCCTGTTCATCACCACTGCCATACTTGCTCACCTGAAGCCTCCCTCCATTTCCTCCCCATCCCTGGATCTGGCAGTGTCAGTTCTGTACTCGGTGGTGCCTCCAGCCCTGAACCCCCTCATCTACAGCCTGAGGAACCAGGAGCTCAAGGCTGCAGTGTGGACACTGATGACTGGATGCTTTCGCAAACATTAAACTGCTGGCCAATATCTGCATATCACTTGTAATAATAGTCATCTAATTGTTGGTTTAATTGTGGTGGGTTTTTTTTCCTTTGTATTAGTTTTCTCATATTGTCCACAAAGAAATGTCTTTCTTGTGCCGTTTCTCATTTTGTTTCTCTTTGCCTTCCCTGTGGCCGCAAACTGTGTCAATGAGGGGCTGCAATCTTAGTGGCTTTATCTGAACTAAAGGATCTCCCAGCAAAGTTTTCTGCAGAGATGCCCTTTTGTTGCCTTCTCTGGAGCTGCAGCAGCAATGTCTGTGTGCAGAGCTGGGGACAGATCAGTGCTGGCCCAGCAGCTGTGCCAGGCAGCAGCAGCACTTGGTGTTGCCACTGCTGCTGCTGTGGCCCTGCCCTGCTGCCCTGGTGGCCCTGGTGTGGCTGCAGCGCCTGAGTGCTCTCGGGGCCAGGCACAGCCCTGGGGATGGCAGTGCCGGGGCTGCAGCAGGGACAGGCCATGGGCACTGCTGGGGCAGCGGTGATGCCTCAGGCCAGGGACTGGGGTCTCCAGGCTCCTTGCCCAGGCTCTCTCATAAACAAACCCAGGCCAATGCTCAGCACAGAAAAGCCCTGTGAGCAGCCCCAGGTTCACCCTGGGCAGGCTGGGGGCAAACAGCATGGCTGGGGCTCTGCAAGGGCCCTGGGGCAGATGGGAAGGAGCAGCAGAGCAGGGGCTGATCCATCCCCAGTGCACTGGACAGCCCAGGGCAGCGTGCCAGAGCGTCCTCATGGAGCTGCCAGCAACATCCCTCCTCTGCAGCCTTGGCCTCTTCCCCAGCTCACACAGGTGCCCCATCCTTGCAGGCACAGACACGGCAGCACTGGCTCAGCAGCCCCTGTTTGCATTGCACAGAGCAGGGGGAGCACCCCCATGCTGTTGCTTTGGGGACAGGCATGAACCTGAGGGAGCACAAATATCATAAGCCCCTGGGGCCAACAAGGGCTGGGTACACCAGGGAAACCACTCAGCTTTGTCCTGGCTTCTGCAGTCAGCCAGAAAGTTGGTTCTCAGGAGCTGGGATTTTCCTGTCCCACTGCAAATGCTGTTGCTCAGAGCCAGGGCTGCCTGACAGCCACCCCCAAACTGCCCTGAGCATTTCCTTTGCTTCACCTTTGCTTTCTTTACTCTCCCTTGTCCAAATTTCTTCCTTTTGCCTACCCCAGTTCCCTCCCCTGCAAACAGCTCATTCCTGTTTGCCCTTTCCTCTGTGGCCCTACTCCCCATTGCAGTTCCTGGCTTGGCACCATGGGAATGTCCCTGGGGCAGCAGGATCATCCTACAAGTGCTGCAGGAATTGTCTGCAGGCCTATGCAGTGCCTGGTGCTGCTCCCTTGCCAGAGGCACCCCAGGCCAGGGGGGCACATCTGGGCTGTTGTGTCTGGCTCTGGGGCTCCCTGTTCTGGGCAGTGAGGAGGAGCTGCAGAGGCTCTTCAGGACTGACAGGATGGCCTTTGTGGCTTGGAGAAGCAGCTGAGGGACCTGGGCTGCTGGAGCTTCTCAAGAGAACACTCAGGGCTCCTCCTGCAACTGCTCCAAGGGTGGTTCCAGAGAGTCCCAGAATCAGCAAGGTTGGAAAAGTCTTTGGAGATCATCAAGTCCAACCTGTGCCCTGACACTGCCTTGTCTGCCCTGAGCCTTCTCTTCTCCAGGATGAACAACCACATCTCCCTCAGCTGCTCCTCACAGGACTTGTGCTCCAGACCCCTCACCAGCCTTGTTGCCATTCTCTGGACATGCTCCAGCCCCTCCATGTCCTTCCTTAATTGGAGGTCCTGAACTGGACACAGCATTCGAGGTTCTGCCCAACCTATCCTGAGCACTGGGCTCACCATTCCTGATCCAGGCCAGGAGCCATTCTTCTGCCCTGGGGGTCTCTCTGGTGGTTCCTGGTGGTCGTGGACCCCAATGTTCCAGTGGGCCTTGGGTGAGCTGGCAGGACACTGAGGCGACTGAACTTCCAGTTCCCCTTCTCACACAATGGGCATTGTGTGGTATCCATAGGCCTGGGGTTTCGGAGTACAAGCTCCAGGTGTCAGCTCACCTGGTGAAGACAATTGATCATTGGATAACATGGTCACAGAGTGGGTTATGTGAGGTCATTGATCATCCATGGCATCACAGATTGCCTCTGTGACATCACAGATCCAACTGTGACATCACAGGGCAGAGGTCTAACATCACAGAGCTGACTATGACATCAGAGACCAGCTGTGTGACATTAGAGAATGAGCTTTGACCTCACAGAGCAGGCTGAGACATCAAGAGGGGCTGTGTGGCATCCCAGCAGGGCCGTGTCAGGTCATTGGGTTGGTCACTCTGCCCCAGCTCCCCCTCACATATTTCTCCCAACAAGTCCAAAGCTGTTCATGCCCAGCAGGGTCCCTGTCCCCCGGGATCCCCCCAGCCCATATGGAGCCACAGCCTCCACCAAAGGATGTTCCACAGGATCCACCCCAGAGCCTGACAGGGGACAAGGGGCCAGGGCTGTGTGACCAGGACATCAAGGACAGGGATTATCCAGGTTAATGTGGCCTGGGTTGGGTTGCCCAGGGCAGGAAAGATGTCTGGCAGCTGGAGCAGGGTCTGGGAAGGATCTCCAAGGTGGGGCTGCAGCCCTTGGGCTGTGAGCAGAGCCTGAGGGAGCTGGATTGTCCAGCCCGGAGCAGGGAAGGCTGAGGGGCTCCTCATCCCAGCCTGGCAGTGTCAGCGAGGAGGGGATGGAGAACACAGAGCCAGGCTCTTCACCAGGGGGCCTGGTGGGAGAAAAAAAACAATAGGTGGAAGGGGAAAGAGGAGTGATCAGCTAGGACATGAGGAGTTGAAATTAGTCAGGCTGGTTTCAGCATTTCCTCAACATCAAAAGCAGGCTGACCTCCCTTCTCCCATCCACCACTGACAGCTTTGCAAATCAGGATTTCTTGGAGCTGTTTTGCCCCCATTCCAGGACGAGAATCCTGATACAAGAACTTAATTGTATTTATATCTATCACAGAACCAGCTTTGTCTGAAATTAATTTTAGCGCGGAAATCACTTGTGGATGGTGGACTCATCAGACACTGATGGGACATTGCACATAGCTCAGGGAGCAGTGTGATTGTTATGAAATTTTGTCCTGTTCAACCATGGTCCGTTGGCCATGTAGAGAAACTTTCTGTGCCTCTGAGTCTCACCAGTTCCTGACCCCCAAAGGACACAAACCTGATGAGTTGTGGTTCCCACTCCAGTGGTGGCACCTGGAGCTCCCTCCATACCCGGAGCATAGCTGCCTTGTTCCAAAAAGTCCATGGCAAAACGAGACAGGCTGTGGGGATCAGGGGCAGGGCACAGCCAGGGATTTGGGGTGGTTGTGAGCCCAGGGCAGGACCAGGCCCTTGGCCTTGGTGAACCTCATCCAACTGTCCTGGGCCCATGGCTCCAGCCTGTCCAGATCCCTCTGCAGAGCTTCCTGCCCTCCAGCACAGCCACACTCCCACCCAGCTTGAGCTCACCTAGGAATTAATTGAGGATGCCCTTGATGGCCTCATCCAGATCAGAAATAAAGAGATTGAACCGACCTGGCCAAAATCCTGAGCCCTGAAGACACCCCTGGATGTGACTCCACTCCTCAGCTGCTCTGAGTGCCAGGGCTTGGATGGGGGAAATGGTGGGGAGGGGGTAGGGACAAAGTGTGATTGATTGTCAGCCAAGAAAGGTCTTGATTTTTAGTATCTAATCAGACTGCATTAGAAAGTGCTGGGGGTCAATATAAATTGGATATTGCAGATGTCTGTCTATAATGAGGAGAAGAAAACTTAACTCGACCAAACAATTCTCTCTTCATTGTTTTCAATACAGTAAATTCACTTGGAATTCACTTCTGAAATTTGTCTAATTCTTCTGTCTTAACCACAGAAGAATTAAAAGTTGGAATGATTCCCAAGGGCTTGTCTTGTTCAAGTGTTTTGAACAAATGTTTATGAGCCTTTTCCAGTGAATTCCTGAATTGAAGAGCTCAAGTAAGAAGAGGCCTCTGGAGGAGTAAAATTCATCAGCAACCCCCAAGTGGCTGAGGATCCATCACCATCAGATCAGCAATGAACAGAAATGGGCACAGCTTTGTTGCTGCCCCAGCTTTGGTATGGGCCCTGGGCTTGGAGCAGGAGCAGCTCTTGAGGGCCCCAAGGCCCTCAAGAGCTCTTGTGCTGCCCTGGGCAGATGGGATGGCAGCAGGGGCTGCAGAGCTCTCAGCACCTCAGGCAGAGGGGAGCAGGACAACCAGGGAGCTTCCTTTGGCCTTGGCCAAGCACCTTCCCCACTGGCTGGGGCTGAGTCCTGTGGCAGCTGCAGCTGCTGCTGTGCCCTTGCCAGGGGCTGAGGCCGTGGGGCCAGTGCCCAGAGCAGCCTGGCCTGAGCAGAGCTGTGGGGCCAGAGCTGGCTGGGCTGGGCTGGGCTGGGGAGAGGCCCTTGGTGCTGCCCAGAGCTCAGGGCAGCTGGCAGAGCTTGCAGGGAGCTGGGCTGGGCTCAGAGAGCCTGGCCCAGAAACCATCAATGTCCCTCTCAGCCTAGCTGAACGTGCAGGGGCAGGACTCAGGCCAGGCCTTGTGGGGCAGGGCCAGTGCCTGTGCAAAGCATTGCAAACAGGCAAGTGGCCGAGAGAGGAGGCTGCTCTGTGCCCTTCGTGGCACGGACAGAGCAGGGAGGGGGCCCAGGACATTTGTCAGCACCAACCTCTGTGCCCAGCCCTTGGCAACCCTGGCTGCTGAGCCCAGATTTGTCCTGGGCTGAGTTTGGCTGTGGCCCAGCTCCATCCTCCTGCGGGGCTCAGGGCCTGTTCCTGTCCATGGCCAGCCCTGGCTGCCTCTCTGCTGGCCCTGAGGCCAGTAGAGCCTGGGGCAGGGCTGTCTGTACAGCCCCACAGGTGCCACGGGCTCTGCAGGAGCTGGCAGAGGCTGCCCAGCAGGGAGGCCATGGGGCACAGAGCCCCAAGGCTGCTGTGGGCACCATGGCACAGGGGCCATTCCCAGCCGCAATGCTCCTGGCCTGGGCTGGGCCTGCACAGGGCCTGGGCCACCATGGCTGGGCCAGCACAGGGCCACAAAGGGGCCACGCAGCCGCTGCCAGGGCTGACAGCAAGGCCAGGCACACACAAGCAATCGCTGAGCATGGCCTGTGCTGGCCAGGCCTGACTGGGCCAAAGGCAGAGCTCAGCTGCCCTTGGGGGCTGCAGGAACAGTCCCAAGCCCAAAGAGCCTCCATGGCTGTGCTGGAGACCAAGGCTGCAGGAGGGAAATGCAGGGCTGATGTGGGATGGGGAGGGCATTGAATTCCAGCACACACCTCAGCTCTCTGATGATCCTGGCACCATGCTGGGCCCTGTTTCAGCCTGGAGCAGAGCAGATGTTGATGGGACAGCAGCCCATTG
Source organism: Melospiza melodia melodia (assembly GCF_035770615.1). Taxonomy (NCBI): domain Eukaryota; kingdom Metazoa; phylum Chordata; class Aves; order Passeriformes; family Passerellidae; genus Melospiza; species Melospiza melodia. The sequence continues at coordinate 1,853,274 of NW_026948796.1, read as the reverse complement.
AGACTGTCAGGATGGATGGGATGGGACGGAGCCCTGCGGGGCTGGTTTTTTTTTTGTTACAGTTTAGATCCCATCTATTGGATCTTAAAGGTGAAATCTTAAGTTTAAAAGCAAAGTTTTAAAATTGATATATATGTGAGGATTTTGCCAAAATTAGCTCATGAAAAAGAGAGCAAAATCAAATTATATGCTGGTGTTGGTGGGTTTTAATTACTTCTTGTCGTGCAGATTTGCCTGTCGAACAACCATAACCAAATGTTTGGTTGACCTTAGCTAAGGCAGCAGGCTTGGATACCATATATTTGTCTCATTTGGAACCAGAAAGGCCTTTCTCAACCTGTCTGGTTGGTGTGCCAGTAAAAGATTTGCCTTTGAACAAAAAACAATCCAATGGTGAGCCTGGTGAAACTGACAATAGGAACAATCCTGTATTGAATTGGAAAGTTTGGGCCAAAGAAGTATCTGAACCCCAAGAATTAGAAATCCTTGGTTCATTAACAATAGATTTTAGCCTTACATTTATAGCTAATGATTAGCAAGAACATGATCCTCCAAAGTACAATGTTACTCCCCATTATTTTGCACACAGAAACTTAAGTTTTTGGTGTAATTATTCAAACAGTTGGGATGTGCTCTCTGAGGCTGACCAATATCCACGACAATCGCCCAAGGGATATTGTTCATTTGTGGAGATTGGGCTTGACAAAGCAATCCATCACACCTTGAAGGCGGCCCATGTAGCATTGGAATACTCCCTGTGATAGCACCTAGTGCCAAGGCAGTCTTTGAGAACAAACTAAGGGGAACAAGATCTGCTCGTCATTATGATGAAAACTGTAAGAGTGATTTCATGCCTTGGAAGGCTGCAAAAAGAGTTTCAGCAGGTTTGTTTTTACCCCAACTGGCTTCAGCAATGGCATTGAAACAATTAGATCGGGTTGAATGTTGGCTGAGAAAACAAACTAATGCCACATCCACTGCAATCAGTGATATGTTGACTGATGTTAATAGTGTTAGACCTGCTACCCTTCAAAGTAGAGCAGCAATTGATTTTCTTTTACTGGCCCAAGGACATAGTTGTGAGGAATTTGAAGGACTGTGTTGTATGAACCTGTCTGATCATTCTGAATCTATCCACAAAAGCATACAAAAGCTGAAAGATTTGACAGCTTCAATTAAGGAAGATGGTGGGTCCTGGTTAGATGATCTGTTCCAAGAATGGAGCTTTGCACCTTGGCTAAGGGAACTTTGTAGAATAGGTCTCTATATGTATTGGGGGTTTTGGTAGTGATAGTAGTACCTTGCATACGTCAATGTGTGCGACAAATGATGGACAAAACTATCAAAGAAGTTTTTATCACACGAGAGAGAGAGGTAGGAAAAGGATTCACAGAGAGTTCTCGATATCTCACAGAGATGGTGGGTGAAGGTATAGACATGGAGGAAGGTTTCGAATTAAGGCCTTGGAATTGACAAGACTTTTTCGAACAATGACTTGTAACTATTGTCAGGCATAATTTATGCCCTTTGAACTGACTGGACTTCCACAGCATTAAAACTGCTGTGTTGTAATATAGCAATGCTTAGTGCAAGCGAGAAAATGCTTTAAATAGGTAATAAGCAGAAATATTATAGTAGGGCTAAAAAAACACAAGTCATAAATGACACAATTATGAAGGTTTCTTTTTAGGTGAACAGGAGGGGTAATTGTGGGAATCCACAAAATTGGAGGGTTTGGGGAAAGCTGCAAAAGGAAGGCCCCAGAGGCAGTAGAACTGTGATTAGAGCTAAGCAGCAGTCATGAGATAGGTCAGCAGAAAAATTATTTAAACTGTAGAAAATCAAGGACAAATAGAACACTGATCTGTGTATTAATGCTTGTCTAGAATAACTCTCTAAAAAGCAAGGGTAGAAGCTCTTTCTCTACCTGATGGGATGCAGGCTGGCAACTGCTGCTCTGAAGATGTGCAGCTGCCCCTCTCTGGAGAGTCCATGGAAGGGTTGTGATGGTCTACAGGAACCAGAGGAACAATGAGCTCAAGTTGGCATTTAAGCTTCATGGGAACAAACAGAATGAACAGCTCACAGTGGAGATGAAAATTGCCTGTGCCTGGCTTCTCCGATGAAACCCCAAGAAGTCCAGATGAAGCAAACACCTTCTCTCAAGAAGCTAGGAAAACCTTAGAGTCCTGAGCACTTTCACTTAGCCTGGAAAGGCCTGGAGGCAGCTCTAAATCCTCAGGTGAGGCATCAATGAGGTCCTGGTATGAGAGCACTGTGTAGCAGTGAGGGAAGGAAAAGGGAAGCAAAGGGAAGGCTGGGTCACTATTGGTCTTTGGGTGTGTTTCCCTTGGCAGCAACTGTACTTCTGTCAGGGAAAACAAAAAAAGCTCCCTGAATTGTTAAAACTGAAAATCACGGACAAAGACTCTCTAACTAGTCAAAGTTACAAAGTGGTATGTTCATTACGCCAGTGGGCGGCACGGGGGAGGGTCATTCCGGAAATGCGCGGCCTCTGGCCGGGCTCGGCTCAGCACGGCACAGCACAGCAGGATCCAGCAGGACAGGGAAGGGCAAGGCAGGCAGGGAAGGGCAAGGCAGGGCACTGGGAGCAGTGACAGGCTCTGTCCCCACGCTGCATCCCATGCCTGGGTAACCATCGGGGACAGAGAGGAAGGACATTGCTCTGTCTTGGCTGAGAAAAGGATGAAAAGGAGGAGTTAGAAAACATTCATTTGGACTCCTTTTCAGCAGACTAGCTGGTTTTATCTCACCATGTCTACCTGTCTTTGGCAGAATTGGCCCATTTCTCCTGATTCAGAGTCAGCTACAGCAGCAGGAATGGGAAGCAATTTTGTCAGCATTGATATCAAAGCCAAAGTGCTGCCCCATGGATGGATGTTGCTTTCTTCAAGAGATTTCTGGCCTAGAGTGGTAGTGAATTCATGCTGGTGTCTTCCCAAATGGCATTGCCTTTTTCTTTCCTCAGGAATCACCTCTTCTTTTTCTTCCCCCCATCTGGAGGCAGCTCCAATGCAAATGCCTCCTGCAGCCAACTCCTGTCACTGTAGACTGACAAAGGACATCTTGCAGTGGAGACAGACTCCCTAGAGCTGCTGTGGAGAGCTGAGGGGGGAAGCTTTGTCCCTTGGTCTTGAAGTCTTGTTGGGGAGCTGCTTGTGCTCTGGGGAACAGACACCAATGATGTTTATCCAAGCCTTGCCGGTTCATTCCTGGGCTTCCTGACACACCACAGAGACTTTGGGGTTGACATATTGGAAAACAAATTTCAGTCCGGGCACTTCTTGAAATTCTTCAATTATTCTTTTTTTGCTTTTCTGTGGAAATGTTGTCATCATCTCTTCCTTCCAGAGAATCTTTTCCTACCTTTTGGGGAATTCCTTTTGCTACCCTCCCAGATCAGACCAATTCCCAGGGCTCCTTCCCAAAGTGAGGTGCAGCCCATGGCCTCCACTCTCCAGCTGGAACAGAAGGAAGCACAGAGTTTGCGATTGTGGGAGAGGAGCTTCTCTTTCCTGCCTGCTTTTCCTTTGGGACAGGTTGGTGTGTGCTCATTTGATAAAGGCAGGTTTAAACTCTGAAGCAGTTGTGTTTCAAACTGCTCCCTTCTCCAGCTCTTCTGTGGGTATCCTTGGACAAAAGGCCTCTTGGTGGGAGCTCTCTGTGGCAGGTTAAGGAAGGAGGTTGATATTTCAGGGTTGTGAATGCTGAAAGCAGCTGGTTTCTGGAGGTCTCCAGAACAGGGAGTGGCTCCTTTTCTCACCTGGCTGCAGAAAAGGAAGTTGCAAAGTAGGAATTTCATTTGTGGACATGGCCATCAGGGGTGTTTGCCAAGAGATGGGCTAGCAGAGAGGCAGGTCTCATGCTAAACTGGCTGTGTGTTTGTTTTGATGGTGGAGAGGGTCAGAGATGCAGAGACAGACACCAGCTGAAGGAACAATGTAATTTACTGTAATGCAAAAGTGCAAAAAAGAGTCAGGAAAGGATAGGCTAAGCAATGCACCTCAGCATTATTACAATAGGGTCCTTCTGGTGATTAAGGAAGATCCATCACCAGGTACCCCAATGGTTTCCCCTGAACCCAGAGCTGCACATCAGCTGGGGGAAGCTGTCCCAGCCCAGCCCTGCAGAGCCACGGCCGGGAACCAGGAAATCTTGCGGTGCCTCCACCTTTCGCGGCCACAAGGCTTCTGAGTGCGCTGTGAGAGTAGCCCGGCTCTGACAGTGCTGGACGAGCAATGTGCCAGAGCTTCTGCTGGGGGGACAGCTGGTTTCATGCTCCTCTTGGTTTTCTCCCCAAGCCTGGCCAGGGCTCAAGGAGGAACCAAGGCCAGGTGTGGCCTTGTCCATTTTTCTCATGCAGAAAGGTGAAGACATGTTTCACCAGTGAATGAATGCAACAATCCTTTTGATAGTAACGCTTGGTGAAGCAGAAGATACATGGAACATTGGGTTGGGAAGGTCATCTAGAGGGCAGCTTTGGCTCAGGTTCTGTAGTTGAGGCTTCATTCAGGGCCTGTTGTTCAGGCCTTAGCCTGTCACCCTGTTTTTTTAAGATTTTCTAAGCCTTCTGATGTTGACATTCTTGTAGTGAACTTTCTCACACACTTTCTGTAAATAACTCATTGTTTTTCATTCCTTTATGGAGGAGGAGAGAGTTGATGGACTGTTGGTTTGACCAGTGTCATTGCAGAGGTGTCACTGTCACCTTCCAATCCGCTGTCACTTTTGTAAAACTATAAATATTGGAGTCAGAGAATAAAACTTTCCCTTTTTTCCTTCACCTTGAGAGCGGTGGTGTGCTTGTGTTCTTTCGTGTCCTTCATCGACATCTAGTGACCGCCGAAGTGTATTGCAGCCTAGGCTGAAACACGGACAGCGGATTACGGTGAGGTTTCTCCCCTTCATTTGTTGGTGCTTTGCCTGCTGTTCTTGGGAAATGGAAACCTCTGTGGTTTTCCAGGATGATTCCCTCATTTTGGATCTCTGGAGGGGGGTCCTGGAGTGGAAACAGGTGTCTGTTTCCTGGGATGGTTTGGAGAGATTGATTCTGTGGACCCGAGAGCGAGGTTTTGTTTCGGACCGCAGCAACAGTTGTCTTAGATTCGTCTGAGATACGCAAGGTTCCCCTGGATGCCTTTGGTCCCTTGGGTGGGGGCATGAGTGCTCTCCTTATGGGGAGGTCCAGTGCCACCCTTCAGGGCATCATTGTGCACCTGGGGCTCATTGATGCAGATTTTACAGGGCAGATTTGTGCCATGGTTTCCACACCCAATCCCCCTGTCACAATTCCAGAAGGAACACGGCTTGCTCAACTTGTGCCTTTTAAGTCTTCTGTTCACAGGACAGCTGACCGGTCACGTGGAGCTGGTGGTTTTGGATCCACTGGGCCGCCTCAGGTTCACTGGACTGCTGTCCTGACCAAGGACCATCCCGAGATGCTGTGTACCCTGTCCGTTCCTGGTGTGACACCGTCAGAAATCCACCTCCGCGGGCTTCTCGACAGCGGTGCTGACATCACTTTTCTCTCCCTTGCTGCCTGGCCCTCGGAGTGGGCCCTGGATCCAGTGGGGACGTCTGTCGCGGGCCTGGGAGGGACGGCGCAATGTTACATGGCCCAGCAGCCTGTGCTGGTCACAAACCCAGAGGGACCGATGGCCTGGGTTAGGCCTCATGTTACTTCTACTCCTGCCAACCTCTGGGGGAGGGATGTTCTGTCTGCCTGGGGGGTTCGTATTGGGATGGATTTTTGATGGGGGCTACTGCAGTGAAGGACGCAGAGTGTCCTACGCCTCCTATACGGTGGCTGGTGGACAAACCCATTTGGGAGAAGCAGTGGCCCCTCCCTGGTGATAAATTAGTCACCCTTCGGAACTTGGTGCAGGAGCAGTTGGACCAGGGTCATCTGGAGCCTTCCAACAGTCATTGGAACACTCCTGTCTTCTGTATAAAAAAGAAATCTGGGAAATGGAGGTTGTTGCAAGACCTTTGAAAGGTCAATGCCGTGATGGAAAGCATGGGACCATTGCAGGCGGGCATGCCATCGCCTACCATGCTTCCTGCAGGCCGGGTGGTCCTCATTGTGGATCTGAAGGATTGTTTTTTTTCGATTCCTTTGCATCCCGATGACAGACCAAAATTTGCCTTCTCGGTCCCAGCGATTAACGAGGCTGAGCCCGCACAGAGATATCAATGGAGGACATTGCCTCAGGGCATGCGCAATTCTCCTGCCATATGCCAGTGGTATGTGGCCCGTGCCTTGTCTGGAGTTCGCAAGCAGTTTCCTGATGCGCGTCTGTATCATTATATGGACGACATTTTGGTGGCCGCGTCCACCCAGGATGAGCTGCTGAGGATTCAGCCTCGGTTGCTCGATGCTTTGCATGCTCATGGACTGGAGGTGGCTCCAGAAAAGGTTCAACAAAAACCACCTTGGAAGTACTTGGGGGTCAAAATTCTGGAATGGACAATCTGTCACCAGGAGGTGCAATTTGTGCATTCTGTGAAGACACTGAATGATGCTCAGAAATTGATAGGTGTCATCACTTGGTTACGTCCGTATTTGGGATTAACCAATGCACAGCTGTCTCCTCTGTATGATTTGTTGAAAGGAGACTCTGATCTAAAGTCACCTCTCACACTGACCCCTGACGCGCATAAGGCATTGGAGGTGGTTCAGCAAGCTGTTTCGGCTTGTCAGGTTTATCGCATTGATCCCTCCATTGATGTCACTGTGTTCATCTCCACTCCAGATTCGCATCCCACAGGTATCATTGGTCAATGGAGTTGACAAATGGTCTGATTCCTTGCACGTTCCGGAATGGGTTTTCCTGCCCCATCAGCCACAGAAGACGGCCACTACGTTGTTTGAACTAATTGCTCGCTTGATAATCAAATGCCGACAACGGTGTTTGGAATTGATGGGTGCGGATCCTGCAAAGATCATACTCCTGGTGCAATGGGAGGATTTTGACTGGAGCTTTGCAAACAGTGTGTCCCTGCAGAGTGCTCCGGAAAATTTTTCAGGGCAGATCACTTATCATCTGCCCAGCCATAGGCTGTTGCATATGGCAAAATCCACACAAATTTCTTTGCGGCCCAAGAATAGTCAGGAACCCGTGCAAGGACCCACCGTCTTCACTGATGGTTCAGGGAGAACAGGAAAGGCCATTGTTACCTGGAGGGATGGATCTGAGTGGCAGGTTCTGGAAGGCCATGAGAATGGGTCAGCCCAATTGGTTGAACTGTGGGCTGCTGTCATGGCATTTGAAAAATTTTCCCAGGAACCTTTCAACTTGGTCATGGATTCCGCCTATGTGGCTGATATCGCACAGCGGTTGGGTCATTCGGTTTTGAAGGAGGTCAGTAATCCTGCCTTGTTTCATTTACTGAAGACCTTGTGGTGTGCCATTCAGGCCCGAGTTCATCCATTCTATGTTCTGCATGTGAGGAGTCACACCGATTTGCCAGTTTTTATAGTAGAAGGTAACGCGAGGGCGTACAAGTTGGCTAACCCAGCGTGGGTAGCGCCTCAGCCTGATACACTCGTGCAGGCCAAGGCATCGCATGGGTTTTTCCACAAAAACGGGGAATGCAGGGTGAAACCCCGCACAGTCGGTTGGCAAAAGCTTTGTGCACAATCAATCATCTCACTGTGCCACAGAACTCAAATAACCCTGTCATTTTGAATCACCATCTCTTGTTGCAGGCTGCAGACGAGGCACATCAGCCTCGAGCGAAGGTTCGGGTGCGGAATTTAGTCACCAAACAGTGGGAAGGTCCCTATGACCTTATCGCTTCGGGGCGCGGGTATGCTTGCGTGTCCACAGATACTAGGGTACGCTGGGTACCTTCCAAATGTGTTCACCCTGATCTGCGACCGCAGAGACAGAATCCAGCTGATGAGCAAGATGGAAACCATGCCCAACCTGAAAGGCATCAAGCGAGGGAATCATTGAGTGATGATTTGGATGCAGATGTTGAGAGTGATCACTCCGATGATTCCTCTGCAAGTGGACACTGAACGTTGTTCATATTTTCCTTTTCACATGGTTCATTTCTTTTCATTTTTCTTTTTTAAAAGGAAAAGGGTGAGATGTCACCCTGTTTTTTTAAGATTTTCTGAGCCTTCTGATGTTGACATTCTTGTAGTGAACTTTCTCACATGCTTTCTATAAATAACTCATTGTTTTTCATTCCTTTATGGAGGAGGAGAGAGTTGATGGACTGTTGGTTTGACCAGTGTCATTGTAGAGGTGTCACTGTCACCTTCCAATCCACTGTCACTTTTGTAAAACTATAAATATTGGAGTCAGAGAATAAAACTTTCCCTTTTTTCCTTCACCTTGGTGGTGTGCTTGTGTTCTTTTGTGTCCTTCAGCGACATTAGCCCTTCAGTATTTTGTGGTGCAAATCACACCTGTGCAGAGCTGGAAACAAAGAAGTTTTTCTTTAGCACATTTGAAACAGGGAACAGGATTAGCCCTGCAAGGCCAGGCTAGGGCCAGGAGCAGAAGGCCAGTGCCCTGCTTTTGCCCACAGGCAGCCCTCCAGAGCAAGAAGCCACTCCTGCCCAGGGGCTGAGGTGCCCTAAGCTTCCTCCCCACTGCAGCTCTGCAGAGCCCATGGGGCACAGGGTCCTGGGCAGCCAGGGCAGCCAGGGCAGCCCGGCTGCCTTGGAGCACAAGGAGTGGCCCAGAGAGAAGCTGATGCCCTTTGCTTTGGAACTGTTCCTCAGAGTCTTGTCATTAATCCACAGTGTCATATGTGTTTTCCTTTCTTCTCCCAAATTTAACACAGCTTTTTGAGAAAATTGACAGATGTAGCTTCTGCTGCTGGTGGTGCTTTTGTCTGCAGGTGAGGGCAGGTGATTTGAATCAAGGATGGAGTTCATTGTTAACACCCCAGCTTTGCCAAGTCAAGAAAACCATTCACAATTGGGCTACCAGCCCTGAGCAGTTTTGCTAGGTTTTGGAAAACTACCACCTTAAGAAACCCAACAGATTTTCCTCCAGGAGGATACCAGCAGTAGCATGATGCCAATGGTTTCCACCCCTTTTCTGTGTCTTTTAAGAGTTCCTCAGTGCCCAGCAGGAATGAAATGAGCTGTGATAATGTGATTTGAGAGCTCTGTGTTGTTCATTGCCACATGAGTGTTCATGACAAGCTGGACACCCCACTCATGGCTCTGTCGAGTTAAATTCATCCCAGTTCTGTGCAAACAGCAGCCCTGAGATGCTGAGAAAAGCAAGCACAATGGGTGGGTGTGCATGCACACGCCCAGGGTCTGACTGCTGTGTGGGCAGATGGTTTTGTACTGCTGTGTATCTTCACACTCCCAAGTTGGAGGAATTTATCAAATCTATATGAAATGAAAAGACATAAATCTATAGGAAATGAAAAGATACCAAAATGAATTAAATAATACATATTAATTTATCATATATGTGATTTAACATCTATATACTATTGCCAGCAGGGGGTCTGTGTAGAAATCACAAACGGGATGGGGCTGCTGAGGAACGCGTCTCGAGCTGTTTGTTTTCCAGCATCAGTCTCATTACATGGTTATGACAATGGGAAGATGCCAGCAGCTCACATCCCTAGCAGCAGGCAATGAACTTAATGGTACAACTTACTTGAAAAGTTTTTTGACCAATCATACAAAGCAGAAGCATATTGACAGTAGTTCTATCCAACCACTATAAGCACAGGTACCTTTTGTTAAAACACTGCTTGCTTATTTTGAATATAATACCTGCTTGTGAGCCTTAAAACACAATGCACAGAGCTCCATTATTAAGCTTAGAAAATCCTAATATCTTGCTAGAGATACTTTTTTGAAGCTTAGGGAGTTATTCTAGCCAAGCATTAATACACAGACCATTGTTCTCTTTGTCCTTACTTTTCTACTTCTTATACAAGTTTTCTGCTGACAAATCTTAGGGCTGCTGCTTAGCTCTAATTGCAGTTCTGATGTCTCTGAGGCCTGCCTTTTGCAGCTTTCCCAAAACCCTCTCATTTAAAGGATTCCCACAATTCCTCCTCTTCGTACAAGTAAAAAGAAACCTTTGTAACCATGTTGTTTATTAACTACCTTGCATTTCATAGCTTTACTATAGTATACCTGCTTATTACTTGCTTAAAGCATCCTTTTTGCTCGCATTAAGCCTTGCTGTATTCCAACACAGCAATTTTAATGCTGTGGAAGTCCAGTCAGTTCAAAGGACTTCAAAATTGCTATGCCTGATAGCAACTACAAGTCATTGTTCCAAAAAAGTCTTGTCTGTTCCAAGGTCTTAATTCAAAAACTTCCTCCATGTCTATACCTTCACCCACCATCTCCATGAGATTTTGAGAACTCTCTGTGAATCCATTTCCTGCCTCTCTCTCTCGTGTGATAAAAACTTCTTTGATAGTTTTGTCCATCATTTATCGCACACATTGACGTATGCAAGGTATTACTACTAGTATCATTACCAAAACCTCCAATACATATAGAGACCTATTCTACAAAGTTCCCTTAGTTCCCTTAGCCAAGGTGCAAAGCTCCATTCTTGGAACAAATCACCTAACCATGACCCACCATCTTCCTTAATTGGAGCTGTCAAATCTTTCAGCTTTTGTATGCTTTTGTGGATGGATTCAGATTGATCAGACAGGTTCATGCAACACAATCCTTCAAATTCCTCACAACGATGCCCATGTGCCTGTAAAAGAAAATCAGTTGCCACTCTGTTCTGTAAGGTTGCATGTCTGACAGCACTAACATCAGTCATCATGTCCCTAATTGCAATGGAAGTAGCACTGTCTTCTTTCTTCAGCCAACACCACAGTCGGTATAATGGTTTCAATGCCTCACCCGAGGCAAGTTGATGTAGAAATAAAGTTGATGTAACTCATTTTGCAGGGCCCTAGGATCTGAAATCGCTATTACAGTTTTCTTTATAATGAGAGGCACATCTTTTTTCTCTGTGTTTTCTCTTGATGGCTTTTTTAACAATAGGTGCTATCACAGTGAGTTGTCTGATGCTACATGGGCCACCTTTAATTTTTGAGGGAATGTTCTGCCAGGCTCTATCTCCACAAATGTGGCAATATTCTGTTGTTCATTGTCATGGGGACTCATCTAGGTTATCTACTCATCAGCAGTTTCACCCTTAGGGGGCACTGGGGTAGTACAATTGCATCACAAACTTGACTCTTTCTCCTCAGGATGATGGGGAGTAACATTTAACTGTGGATCTCCCTCGTACTGAAACTCAGGACGAAATTCCATCACCAATGAACCCAGAATTCCAATTCTTGAGGTTCAGAAGGTGCTTTAAGGAGATCAGGGACCCAGTGATGCCAGCTGGTTATGGGATTGGTCTCGTTGGCAGCCTCGCACCAATATTTGTCACGATTGAGTATTGGCTACTCCTTGGCTGGCACAGGCACACCGACCAAAGAGATTGCAAAGGATTTATCTGGGCTCAAATTGGTCAAACACATGGTGTCTGAGCCTGCTGACATGGCTAAAGCAAGGCAAACATTCATTTTTGATTGATCTACAGGCATGTATGCACAGCAAAAGCAAGCAAGTGACACCAACAATTGCCAGTATATCCTTTGATCAAGCTCCATGTTCCTGTTCAGCTGCCTTTTGGCAAAAGCTTCCCTATCTATTTCAGTTCTCAAGCAAATCTTTTAGCACTTGTTCAGGGACTGGCCAACTATAGGGCACTAAACTTTCCCTCTAATCTTCAATTTTTACAAATTTGGATATCTTAGAATTCTTTCGAACACAATGAACACCACGCTTTTGCTGAAAGAGCTCTCTTATACTAACCGTTTTCACAGTCCAAAAATCAACATCAAACTCAAGATTTGTAGCTTTCATAGGTTGAACAGGGAACGTCTGGCATGCACTGTAGCTTGTCTGTGCGGCTCACATCTGCGTGCTCATTTCCCTTCTGGTGGAATTGTCGGTGTGCTTTTGTGTATGAGACGGTTTCACGTCCTTTGTGGGGTCTCACTTAGGTCCGGCACCTGTGCAAACACAAGCATACCCTTTGCCCCATACGATTAGTGGAAATGGTCCTTCAATTTGTCCTAACTCAAGGTTTCTGATCAAAACTGAAGGATTTTCTTTCAATTTTTCCTGTGTGCTGTTTGAAAAGTGCCTAAAAATTGGAGGATTAGGTCCTGCAAATGAGCTATTCAAAACATAAAGACATCTAAAGCTTTGCTCAGCCTCATCTGGGGTGTTGCTTGGGCCACTCTCCCTTTTGTTGATCTAGAATGGTTTTAGAGTGTGGTGCATCCTTTCAATAATTGCCTGACCTGTGTGGGAATAGGGAATTCCAAAATGTGGCGAACACCCCAGTCCATCAAAAATGTGGCCAATTTTTGAGCTGTGTAAGTGAGGCCATTTGTCAGTTTTTTTTCATCTTGTGGGGGATCAGTTTGGCGAGCTCTGGGCCCAGTGACACTGACAAGGACAAAAGCAAAAGACGAGAGGCGCTCTCTCTTCTCAGGACCAAATTCCCACAGCTTTAATGGAGAACAACTCCAGGAGAGAAAGGGAGTGTCCAGGGGAGGAAAGAGGATGTCCAGGGGCGGATAGAGAGTGTCCACCTCGTGGCAAGAGATTTTAAACCCTTGGGGAAGGGGGCAGTAGAAAGGAACTACCATAGTTTAACATAATAAATCACCACACTGTAGTTTTCTGCATAAATTGCTGCAGTTGTTGCAAACAAAATCCTAAAATCTCCCCAAACACAACCGTGCAGTCCCAAGTGACCACAGTGTGGGAGAAAAACCACTCAACCCCCCTGTATACCCAAGCGCCAGGTGTACCAGGGAGTACCAATCCCTGCAACTAGAAAGTCCACACACACAGGCTCACCGGGAAGGGAATATCTCTTTATGAGGGGACAGAGTGCTCACTTTTCTCAAGACAATACACACCATCCACCACATCAGCATCCACCCACATCATCTTCCTCAAACATTGACACACTGAAAACACAGCCACAATTACAACACACAGGAAAAATAGCAGCAATAAAACAGGATTTGCTCAATTCACCCCCAGAATTGCTAGCAGGTCCTTATTGACACAGCAAATCCTTTCTGCCAGCAGCCAGACCCAAACCCAAACTGTACAGGCGTATGTTGTGCACAGGACATCTCTGTGTGACTTGTGAACAGCCCTTCCCCTGCGTACGCATTACGGATTACTTTGTACAGAGTTAAACATTCCCTTTCTCCACAGTCCCAGCAGTCTTGTCTGTCCCCCACGAGGAACAGCTGAGAGCAGAGGTGCCTCCAGGAAAGGAATGTCCTGGCAGCGCCTAGAGACATCCAGAGCCCGGTTGTTCTCATTGGAGCAGAGAAGCATTCCTGCCGCCGTCACCAAATGAGGTGAGAACTCACCACAGTTAAAGGTAGGAGGTGGTATGTTTATTACAGCGCCAGGTACATGAGGAGTTGTCTTCTAAAGACGTGTGAAGAATCACTGCCACTCTACTTATATAAAAAAGTCTTACATATTCATATAATTCCCAAAACAACTAATACATATTCATTAGGTAACCCCACCTAGCTCCTTTGTATTAAAATGTATTATAATTGAGTCCAAAGTTCCTTCACATTTGTGGATTCATTCCCAGCACATGGGTGGGTGGGTTTTAAAGTGGGGAATGGTGTCCTTCAGATGAAGGCCAAGATGTCTTCCTCAATTTGACCTCTTTACTTATCACCTGTTGGCAGGCTTTCACACCCCTTGGCTATAGCTGAAGTTTCAGGGCCCAGATGCAGGCTACGGTCCTCTTCTTTGTCCCAAAGAAATCCGCATCCCATCCTGCTTCTTTAAACATAGTAAAGACAGGCAAGTGATATATTACCCTAGCCCTAACTACCTTATCTGCAAAAAATTAACCATCCCTTATTATTTCTACTCTTCTTGCTATACTCTTTCCCCTTAACTAAATCTTGCTAAAATTTTAACTCTTCCAGTTCTTTTAAATCTTTGATTCATTGGCCTCATCTCACATGCCAGCCATGTGTGAGCCAATGCTATAACTGGGAAATTCCACTCCTGAACAGGAGATACCAGGCCTGGTTCTGAGCTGGAAGTGTGAGAAGGATGAGATGCACAGTGTTTTGATCCAGGGGATGTCCTGAAAGTGCACTGCCTACCTGCCCCTGCTGCTGAGCACCACACTCCACCTCCTTCTCCTGCTCAGATGATTTTTAGGAATCCAGGGCTTGGTATGTATTATTTGCTACTGCAACAAATAGAATGAATTTGCTTTGCAAGCCCAGTTTTGTCCTGGGTTATTTTGTGCATGGGTCTCCTCCTGAACCTGCGACAAAGATGGCAGGGACTTAAAGGATACTCTTATTCTCATGTCAGTAAATTCGGAGAAGTGATTTAGGTATCAATAAGTCAATAAGTATCAATCAGTGAATAAAATAATTTGGGGGAATATTTAGCCTGTGAGTTTCAGCAAAGTATTGAATATGTATTAGATCCATGGATACAAACTAGTAGGTGAGATTGCTGGGTGTGCACGTATTAGGGAAGTGATTCCCCACTCACCCAGTGCTGAGATCAAGGATTGCCTCTTTTCTAATGCTGAGCTGGCAGCAGGGATTGGGCCATGCTTGGTAACGTTCATTTTGAAGACTTCTGTTGAGCAGGTAAGAATGGTCGAAATGAAATAATTTCCAGCTGTTTCCCTTTGGTTTATCTGTTTGAGGGTTAAAATTCTGTGCTGCAGGTGTCCTGGATGTGTGCAGAGCAGTGCAGCTGCTTGGCTTGCCCACAAGTTTTCATGCCTTGTTCCCAGGTGTGCCCAGCTGTGGCAGGAGAAGGAGCCCGCTGTGGAGAGATTTATTCATAATTGGTTAGCTGAGAAAGGCCATACTGACATAATGCTGCTGGTTAAGCTGAAGGAGAAAAGTCAGCAGTCAGCAAGCTGAAAGGAAAGGTCAGCAGTGACCTTGCTGCAACATGAGGATAGGG
This sequence comes from Melospiza melodia melodia, assembly GCF_035770615.1. Taxonomy (NCBI): domain Eukaryota; kingdom Metazoa; phylum Chordata; class Aves; order Passeriformes; family Passerellidae; genus Melospiza; species Melospiza melodia. Next base: position 1,838,240 of record NW_026948796.1, on the reverse strand, counting down.
AGTAGAGATTAGTCCTGAATATATCCTAAGAATATGTAGAAAGTATCAAAAGTAGAACCATAGGAATGCAGAAGTAGGTGTAGGTGCTGATATGTAACTGACCAATCCTGAGCTCAACTTTGCAATATGTATGGAGCTCATTATTAACTGTATTTAACCTGCCGTACTGATCAATAAAATTGAGCCTGTGATGATCAAACTGATGTCCTGGTTCCCTTCCGTCGACAGCCCGCAGCGCGCTGGGCACCTTGCCCTGCCCAGCCAGGGCTCTCTGGCACAGAGCAGCAGCAGCGCCAGCACCGTTCAAGCCGCTCCTGCCTTGGCTTCCCCTGGCACACAGAAACCTCTAGAAATCAGCACCGCCAGTGGCGTTCCCAGCTTGGAGCAGCTGCTGCTGGCGGGCAGATGCTGCCAGTTCGACTGCTGCCAAAGGGGAAGAAAGGCAGAGATGTACACGCACCGGAGTCCTGGGCATGTCCAGTAAAGGTGCAAATATGTGGGGAGATTTGTTAGGAAGCATTTCAGCTGTGATGCCAACAGTGGCTTCTCTCCTGGTTCTGTGTGTTCTGGATGAGGAATGCAATGGTTGGCTCTGACAATTAAGAAGCAGATGTTATGTGGATGTTCAAATGTGTAGTGATGATATTGTAATATATCCTCCCATAGTCCTCTTTCCTGTCGCCCTTGTAATCGCCTTGGTAGTCAGGGCATTTGGGGAGGGCTGGCTTGTGACCAGCAGGCAGGGTGTAACAACACCTGACCTCCAGTCAGGATGCAAGAAAGTAATCTCTACCAATGGACAGCAGAGAAAGAGTTGACTGACAAAACTTTTAGAGGGACTGAGGGTATAAAAGGCAGAGCATCATTTTTGTAGATGAGCACATGGCTGCTAGTCACAGAGACTCCCAATGCTGCAATTTTTCCTTATTCATTCCTTTGTTAAGGTTTAATAAACCTTTAAAATGTTTAAGTGAGAGTCATTTCTCACATCTGCCATGTTGTGGACCATTTTCTTGGTCTGGTTTCCTTTGCTTGGGTCCCATTTGAGTTCTCAGCTGGGGTAGAGGCTGTAGGTGCTTGGGGCATTCCTAGAGTTCCTCTTGGATCCTTTGAACAATAGGGTTTGGCCCATGGGGGGAGTTTGTGCTGCTTTGTGTCAGAGGAGAACTTCCCAGGCTCTTTTGTGTTTGCTGTAGGGAAGGTTGGTTATTGCTTTGCATAAATTCACAGACTAACATGCTTTGTGATGCTTTGCTTTGTCATACTTTGCTTTGTGATGTCAGGGCATGGTTACCACATCGTTGTGTTGACACCAGAAGGTTGCCTTGGTGCACGGAAGGCCTCAGTGCCAGAGCAGCCCTAGGGCTTGCTGAGATTAGGAGCATTCTCCTGATTGTGGCCTTTGTCAGTGGGTTGCTGCACACTGACAGGAGTCTTGGTTTTTGTAGTGTTGGAGTTAAACTTGAACAACAGTGCTACAATGATTGAGAAACTCACTGCTGCAGTTTGCACTGTGTATGGCACTGTTTATTCTGCCTATTTCATTACTCGCCTGGCAAGTAAGTAGCGGTTTCAACTCTATTTAGGTTAGGGTGTATCCTAACCTGGCTTTTGCATGCCTTCCTGCTCTTTCTTGGTGGCTGAGTTGATTTTGAAAGAGCATTAGGATGCCACTGGTTTGGTAAAGCAAGAGGTTCAGCTAAAAAGGGGGTGTCTGTAGCCACAGGGGCAGCATTTGCAGGGGAACCTGCAGGGCTCTGTTGACTCCACAGGAGAGTCTGTGGCAGCAGAGTCTGCCATTTCCTCTATTTGCTGGGACAAGCAGGACACCTTTGAAAATGTAGACTAGCAGAGCTTCTTGGAATGCCTTCTAAAAACTCTGCAGTTGTTCCCAGAATTCAGAGAAAGCTTATTTCTTTTTAAATTTTGTCATGAAAGGATTTGACTGTCTAACTTAATACCCTTTTACTGAGTGCTAAAATAGTTATTCCCTTTGAAAGGAAATGCAAACTCTAAAGCAGTGAGTGTCTGCTTCTGAACCCTAGAGGTGCTGCTGTGCTCTTCCACAATAGAACTGCCACAGCTCAGGGGAATTTTGGGAAGCTTTTCTGGGCAACTGTTTCCTGCAAGTTAATCAGAATTAGTGCATGTAACTGACCAGAAAAAAAAAGAGTACCTGAAGGAGAGGATTTCAGAAGCTGTTTTATGTGTTTGGTAAAACAGGAGCATTGAGTGTTAAAGAACAATTTGCATTTTCTTGGTCATATTTGTATTCATTTACTGGCAAAACAGGCTGATGTGTAGGCATAAGCAAGAATATCTCTGATCCCTTGCTGGATGTGTGAATGAAATGTGTCTGCTGGAGGAATGTTGTGAAACGGGAAATCATCTCTGTTTGGGTTGACTTGTTCTGTGGCATTCAGCAGCCCAGGCAGTTTTCTGAAAGCATCTGGTTCATTTTCCCTTCCCACTACAGGTCACCTGAAGTGTGTATTCAGCAGTGCTGAAGATCCTGAGGTGAGTGAGAAAGGAACATTTCATGTTCCTGGTGTTTAAGAATTGTGGAGCAAGCTGAGAGCTTGGCCAGTAGCAACAGAGTGTAGAGAGCCAGCTAGGAAGGCTGAAAAAAAATCCATTTTCATGCCTGTAGAAAAATAACAAAGTGCAAAATGGATATTTTAAATTTCTATATCAGAACTTTGAAGAATACAAACATAGTGTTGCAGAGAGAATCTTGCTTGCTGACGACAGATAGGGTGGAATATTTACTTAGGAGCAATTTCCTGTACAGTTGAATTAGACCATTTTAATTTAGTCAGAGTCCCTTAGAATTCTATTCCTATCAAACTTTATGATATCTACTTAGAAGATGTCGTTGTAGAACAGGAAGGCCATCTTGCAATGGTGCCTGCAGTATCTGAAGTGACATGGGCACCTTTGTGGCTGGGAAGCTGCGTGGGCCCAAAGGACGCAGGGCTGGCAGCCTTGAGCAGCTGAAGATGAGGCAGCGTGGGGCCAGGGGGCCAAGAAGGCCAAGGGCACGGTGGCTGTGCCAGCAGCAGTGGGGCAGCAGGAGCAGGGCAGGGAGCGTGGCCCTGTGCTGGGCAGCGCTGCGGCCACAGCTGGAGTGCTGTGTGCAGCTGTGGGCCCTGGGAAGCAGAAAGTCATGGAGGGGCTGCAGCGTGGGCACAGAGGGAAAGGGGAGCTGGGCAAGGTGTGCAGCACAAGGCCAGGGAGGAGGGGCTGAGGAAGCTTTAGCCTGGACAATGGGGGCTCATGAGGGACCTTCAGGCAGACTGCCATTGATCCCTGCCTTGGATCCATAGAGCCAATGCTCAGCACGAGGGCTGTTTCCCTGCCAAACATCCCTTCACTGCATCCAAGTGCTTTAGACACTGAAGTAGGTAACACTTTCATATTTTGTTGATTTGTTTGTTTGCTAGAAGGAGAAGCCTTGTGCAATTTCTCCTTCTCCAGGGAGCAAGGGAGCTTTTTCTCAATCTTTCCTGCCCTTTTCCAGCACTTGCAGAAACACATCACTTTCAGGTTAATGACTCCTGTGTCTTTTGGCTGCCCAGGGAATCAGTGTGTGTTGTGTTTGGGAATTGAGCAGGAAATCAATGCCCTTGCATTCCAGCTGGTGCTCAGAGATCACAGGAGCTGGGAGGGGCTGGGCTGCATTTCTGATTCCAGCCACTTTAGCACCATCAGTATGGTCGAGTCCAAGAGAAAAACTTGCCCAGGCACAGATGCACAAAGAGTGCAGTTCCCAGTGCAATGCTCTGGGTCTGGTTGCATTCCATAGGGACCTACACGCTCCAGATTCCCCAAGAGTGTGGGTTACTGAAGCAACAGGAGAGCAAGTTCAGGATGGCAGCTGATCGGGGCACTACTACCGAGTGCTGATGTGTGTAGCGACAGAAAGGACAGGATTGATTCCGAGTGACCCCCACATGGGGAATAATGTGCTTTGGCTCTATGATTTAGAAGGTTAAACAAATGCTTTCTTTGGCTATGCTATATTACACTAGTACTATATTAAAACTATACTATAGAGGTACTTCACTAAAAAGCTACCAAAGAAAAACTCGTGACTGTCTCCAGACAGTCACAACACAGATTTTATCTAATTAGCTAATCAAGCTAAACAACTACCACTAAAATCCAAATAACAAATCACTTTCAGTAAACAATCACTATAACACATTCTACATGTACTAAACAACAAGAACAGCCAGTAGAGATAATTGTTTTCTCTTCTTTTCTAAGTTGCTCACTACCTTCCCTTAAAAAAAACCTAGGAGAGAGAACTATATCTCTCTGTATTCAAAGAATGTAAATGCCACAGCACAGTAAAGAGAGATTAAAAAAGTGAGATCTGTCTATCTATCAGTCTACTGAATCTTCCTGGCTCTTCTCCAAAGCAGTGGAAGATGCAAAGCTCACCTAAAGGCATCCCTTAAGGAGAGGAGTAGAGACAAGTTCCATTGACTGATCCTGAGCAGGCAGAGATGTTTTCCCCTCCAGAGATGGTTGTTTTTTCACCTCATGTTTTCCTCCTCCAGCCTCTTATGCCCTGAAGCCTTCTTTTTATCCTTTAAATTTTTGCATGTCCTAAGGGAGTGGAACAATCCCTGGGGTCTTGTGACTTTGCTAACACATGCATTACATGACACATGGTTTCCTTCACTGGCATCCCCAGGGCTGTGTAAGTGCATTCGTTAATGGGGCCTTAGGAGAAACTCTGTTACTGCTGGTCAGAATTCTCAGTTGACAAAAGAGGGAGAAGAAACACCTTGGTCCTCCTCCATATACTGAGGTGGCCACAGAGGTTCTCTGACTTCCATCAGAGATCTTTGCATGCATCCTTATCTCTTGAATGACCCGGTTTTCTAACAAGAGTGTGGATGTCAGGAAGGCAGGAATTCTGGTGCAGGCCTGAAGAGCAGGTGAACTCCAGAAGTGTCTCTCACAAGGAGTGAGCTCACCCAGGAAGCCCCTGCAGAGCCAGGATGGAGCTGTGGGACAGGGTGGGGAGTCAGTCACTACTGAAAGACAAACAGGACATGGCAGAAGCAGAGGGAGGCCCTCACCAGACCCTTGAGAAATGCCACCCCTTCCCTGTCAGCTGCCTGAGAGGCTGTTGGAGCTTCCGTGCCAGATGGACCCTGATTGTAGGGCCAGGGTCACTTTGGAATCTGTGCCTCCCCTCGGGCAGAGAATGACGCAGGAGAGCAGCAGCACAGTGCTTTGGGAATGTGTGAGCCCAGCAGCCTGTGAGTCTTGGCCCACAAAGGGCGTATGGGAAGTTGAAACCCATCTTCTCTTGCTTTCTGTGCAGGTGCTTCTAGAGAAAGAGCAGGAGCACACTGCCTCATCTGAGATGGCATGCCAGACTCAGGGATAGCTATTCCCTGCCCGAGAGCAGGAAGATCAGCTCAGGCAGCAGGTGGAAGAGCCACAGGAGAATGGCCAGGTGAGCCTGACTGGCCAGGGCACAGAGGGAAGGGCAGGAAGAGGGGCATAAACCAGAGCTCTTGGGACTGAGGAGGCCAGGAGTCCCACTGGCAATGGAGGCACAGAGCCTTGCAATCTGCAGAGATCAGCCCTGGGACAGGAGGTTTGCAATAGAGGCAGATGTGGGGAGGGAAGCAGAAAGAAATGGCTGAATAAATTTGATTTTGAGGCTAAAAGAGGGAAAAGCTGAGCCTGATGGCAGCTGCCAGTCCCTTGCTCTGCTTTTGTGTACAGAACATCAAGGCAGAGCCTCAAACAGAGCTGCCCGAAGCTCAGAGTGACATCATGGCAGTGAAGAGAAAGAACAAGGAAGACATGGGAAGAATTCAAGAGGAGAATCTCCATCAGCAGAGGGGCGATCAACAAAACCAGGTGAATGAAAGAGTGGCAGCCACTCCACTCATGAAACATCCTCTCTTTTGTTTGTTAGAGAACATGAAGGAACAGCTGGATGCAGAGCTTCAGATAGCTCACAGTATGATCAAGGCAAGGCATAAGCGGCTGGAGGAAGAAATGAAAATCATCAGAGAGAAACTTAATCGCTTCCGTCAGTCTCTGCAAAACCAAGTGAGTGAAAGAGGGATGCAGCCACTGCAGTCACCAATCTGGTGGTTTCTGCCCTTCTTGTCTTTCCAGTGCAGAGCAGCCGGGAGTGGGGCCATGCCTCTGAGTGCCATGCTGCTGTAGTGTGTGTATCACAGTCACTCTGAAGAACATTTCCTGGTGTGCTGAATCTCAACTGCTGCCCTGGACAGTGAAACTTGTCCTTTGGCATTTTGGCCAGCAGTCATCCAAATTGATTCCTGCTGGCCTGTTCCTGCTCTCCTTTTATCTTGAGGTGTTTTTACAGTGGAACTTGGTGACCCAGATGGAGGATTGAAACAAGCTGTTGTATCCCCTGTCAATCTGTTCTTTGCCTTTCCTCACAGTCGATGACTCCTGGCTGACAGGGACAAGCTGTAGTGTCTGACTGCTTTGTTCTGTTTGACTTGAGGTGCAAGTGTTGACATCTCACTGGGCAGCCTGCGAAGACTTGCAGGGAATGTGTGGCAATGAAGGACCCCAAGTTAGGAGTGAGGCACAGGAACAGTGCCCACCAGAAATGCTCCAGGTCCAGCACATCATGGGCTCTGAACCTGCTGCTGCAGCAGCATCACCTCGAGGAAGCCCTTCTGTGAAACCTGGGAACTCAGGCTCGTGCACATCCTGGGAACAGGAGATTGAGGAGGGGTACCTGGAGCTGCTGGGTACGTCTGGGGTGTTTCTTATCTGAGGGACAGTGTGTTGTGGGCAGGTGTCAGCAGAGTTGTACCAAATGCTCCTCCTGAGCTTGGTGTCACAGGGCCATTTAGGACTCCCCAGAGGCAGTGCTGTGCTCCGAGGCAGCGAGCGAGCTCTGGGTGTTCCTGCTGCCTCTGAGGGCACCTGGGACTGGCTTGGGTTTGCCTGAGCTTCCCTCTCTGCTAAAGGCTGAAGCAGGGATTGTTCTTGGATCAGCAGAAGGCTGTGACCTAGCAAATGATCTAGGCAAGTCCTGTGTGCTAGTGGCCAAACTGAACAGAATTTTTAGCTTCCTAAATTCTCCTTAGACTCTTAACTTCATACCAGTCATCAGAGCAAAAAAACTTCACAGAAATGGACTGGCTTTGGAGTTTTGTCTTTTTGGTTGGGGATTTTTTTTTTTTTTGGGGGGGGTGAGATTGCTTTTGTGTTCATTTTTGGTGGGGGTTTTTTGTTGTGTTTTTCTCCATCCTGAAGGAGTCCTTCTACCTCACGTCTTACTGATGTAATTTTTATGACTGTTATTGTTACCGCTACTACATCTGCAGTTTATTTTCATGAGAATGCTATATTTTTGTCAATAAGAGAATGCTATCTTTTTGTCAATAAGAACTACTTTGAAAGAACATCAGGTTACAGGACAAATAGAGAGCACGAGCTATTTTCCATGTGCCCCAAAGAAAAAACAGAGACTTTGATAACAAACTTTATTTAACCTTCTAGTTTTATGCTTATCAAGATGTGTCCAGGAGACACATCCAAGTGGCGTGATCAGATAAAACTGTACTGCAGGCATTTCTCAGGAGAGAGCCTCCAGCCCTGTGGGATCTCAGCACCTCAGGACTGAGGTGCAGAGAGACCGAGACCACCCTTGGGGGGCTCAGGAGTCCTGGAATGTTGCCAGAAGTGTCTGGTGGCAGGACTTTGATCCTACACAGGAGATGACACCTGTATGAGGACTGGGAGGATTTTACTGGGTGAATGGTGAAGGGATAAGTTAATTAAGGTGTAGAACACAGGGTTTAGGATTTCTGTACAGGGGGGTCTAAAGAAGTAAGATGGAGGAATTGGGGTGTGTCCTGTCCTTCTTCTTCTTCTTCTTGGCCTCCATCTTCTGTGGTGATGGTGGCACTTTGGGATTGGTCTTTACTAGAAGTGCACCGGTTAATAAGAGTAGAAGGTATTGGAGAAAAATCATAAATATTGTACACGTAACTTCGGGTATAAAGATAAGTGACCGCCCCAGGGACTGCGGAGTGTGCCCATGGCTGACTTGCTGTGCAGACCTCTGTCAGGCTGAAAGAAAATCTTTTAGATAAACAATTAATAAACACCAAGACCGAAACAAGATCAGAAGTCTCTCCTCGTCCTTTGAAGCGCCGGGCTGCCCAAGGCCACTCTGGGCCTTTCCAGGACTTTAAAACAGCCGAGAAACCGAGCAAGTGGCATCCCTGAGCTATCCCCGGACATAAATCAGCCAGCAGGAGAAACAGAAAACCGACAAGCATAAATCAGCGTAAAAACAGCCGGAAAGAAAAACACTGAAAATCTACACAGCCCAGCCATGGTATATCCCTCAGATCCATGGCACTTTTCCATACCCGATTCCCTCTCTTTCCCATGACTGTTAGAATCCTACCCATTGGCCCAGGCCCTGCTCAGATCAGTCTCTAGGAAAACACATCAAGCCCTTTGTGATTCTGCATCACAACCCAATGAATCTGCTTCTTGCCCGTAACAGCTGCCAGTGCTGTGCTCTCAGATAAGAGACCTGGTGGGGCTGAGACCAGAGCCCAGTGGATTCTGTGTCTACCGTCACCTGTTGGGACAAAAAGGGCACTGATCTGTGCCTCAGTGTGGCTGATCTCAAAGCCCATCCTGTTGTGTCCTGAATGGGGGCAACAGCTTGTCTGGGGCTCAGGCTCACTCTGGCTTCTTCCCATCAGTGCCTGTCAGTGCTCATGCTTGGGCTTTGCCAGCCTTGTTGTGGTCGCTGCCCTGTCCCTGAGGGCTGGAGGGACTGCAGAGGCTGGAGCCTTCCTTAGCTGGGAGAGGGGCATCTTTGAGCTCAGCCTGCTCATAAACAGGTCAGGGTCCTGATGCTGAAAGCCCCGTCAGGATCGGTTACAGCTTGAGCTGCTCTGGTTTACAAATGGGAAGGCATTCCTTTGGCAAACTGCGGAAAGGTGGGGAAGATGTCCTCCTCTCCTGGGATTGCACGTCCCTGTGCTTTGTTTCCTGTCAAGAGAACTCTTCAAAAGACTGTACAAATCAGTCTCTGTGCTGGCCACCTGTGCTGCAGAGCTGTCTGTCTGGTTGTGGTCATTGTTACCCAGCCGACCACAAAGGGCTCAGAGCTTCAGGCACTGGGGCTGCCTTTTGTATCTCCTGGAAGCTGGGATCTCTGCTTTAAAGTCAGCATCATGCATTTTGTTTCCCTCAGGGAGAATGGTGAACACCACTGAAAATCCCCTGATGAAATACACGCATCTGAATTATATTGGCAGTGGGTGAGTCCAACAGCAGTTACTCCTGCACAACCATGGGCCAGGTGTTTTTGGGGTGGAATGTCTATCCAGCGTGAAGTCAGGCCAGCTGCAAAGATGTTCACACACTGGGGATAGATTGTCCCATCTCTCAATGCTGCTCAGAATTTGTGAGTGGGCTCAGAAGGCATTGTCAGAGATGCCTTGCTACTGAGGTCGTGCCTGCATCAAGGAACAGGACCTGGAAGGTCTCCTTGTCTCTCAAGTGTGGGACAGCTCTGTGTTACGTTTTTAGCATTTTTTGTATGTCTCAAAATCATACTGGCACACTAATGAAAAGAGAAGAAACTTGCTTGCCTGAAAGAGCAACCTACGCCCTATCAAAGCTGTGAGATAACAGTTCCCAGGAACAATTCTTTCCCTGGTTTGAAGAAGGAAACACTCTGTGGTCAGGATGGGAACCACACCGTTTAGGAAGTGAAACACAAGAGGAAAGACTAAACTCCCTTTAGAAATTGAACCCCAGTGCTTAAGGAACAGGCCCAGTGCCCATGCACTTGAGAGGAAAAAGCATCATCTGCCTTCTGGCAGAGCCCTCCTGCATCCCAAAGGTTTTGACACTTCCAGCAGAGATCTCCTGTGTGGGCTGGCTTTCACTGCAAGATCTAAACAGCTTCTCCTTTCTCTGCTTCTGTTTTGTTTTTAGGAGTTTTGAAGATGTTTATAGAGCACTCGACACTGCCACAGGAGGAGAGGTAAATGTCAACAGCACCTGCAGGCTCTGCTGCACTCGAGGGCTTTCCCCTCTGGTGTCAGCTGTGGCTGGAGCTTTGGGCAGAGCTGTGCTGAAAAGGCACAAGAAGCACAGACTGGTGCCAGCCCACAGAACACATTTGGGACTTTGTCCTCCTCAGCTGCCAGAAGGAAGGCACGGAGGGCAGCGGTTCCTTTCAGAGAAGGACGTGCTCACTCGCTCTCCACTGCTAAAACAAAGGTAGTGCCTGCGAGCACCTCACTGCTCTTTGGGACTACAGCTTCAGAGTCCTGGATTCTCATTTCTGGCTGCCAACAAATGCATCTGAAAGTTACTGGTAGTTCCTTAGCTACCTGCAGTGCTGCACTTGGGAACTGCATGTAGGGAGAGATCTGCAAGGCGTCCCTGAAAGCCCTATCCCTGCCCATATCACAAGATGTATCCACAGAGTATTAAGGCATGGATTATTTCTTCTGAGTCCCAAACAAAGCAGCAGAGAGTGCGGTCAGAGGTTTGTGGGTGATAACTGAGACACCGCTGTTACCAAGTGGTCAAGGCAAAATGTCAGTGGCCTCACGTGTCCTGTAACTGGCTCCCAAGGGAGCAGAGAAATGGGCTGTTGGAATGTCAGTTCCTGATTACTGCAGTGCCTAATCACAAGGCAGTTTGGCACAGCTCAGCTGTGTCATTGCAAAATCACTCACTTCACGTGCCTTGTGGTCTCGTGCCACCAACCTCCCAAGTTACTGATTTTCAATGTCATTTTAGGTGGCAATAAAAAAAATAAATCTTCAAGGAGTGAGGAGGAAGGAGCTAACCTTTAATGAAATAATGATCATGAAGAGGTATAGGAGTCCCAATGTTGTGAATTATTTAGACAGGTGAGAGGTCATGGTCTTATCCCATGGATGTCTGTTTACATAAAGCAAACATGAGAGGTTAAAAACCCACTTTGGTCAGTGGCAGCAAGTAAAGCTGTTAATTTTTATTTATTCATATTTCTCTACTCATCTCCAATGGATGAGAAGAGAATGCATCTTGTCTGCATGAGCCTTCCCTGGCACACGTAGTTTGATAGTTACTCCAAAATTATTCAAAACCTGGATCAGCTGTATCTTCCTAACTCAATAGCCTCAAAGTTCACTGCCTCCACATTTATTTGGGATTGATTTTTTAAAGTTTCTTAAGTGCAGATGAACCATCCTAAAGTGGATTTCGCTTGGATTGTTGCCCCTCTTTGCCATTGCTATGCATGCCAGGAAGACTAGGTGCTTATTTCCAGAAACACCATGCCTGACATGTTTTTTATCTGGGCTGTTCCTAAACTGCACTTTTCATTTGCTGCCCATCTAAGACATCTCCTTTTTCACAGCTGTGCCTTTCTCTTTGAGACTGCACAGATTGCAAACAATGCACAGCCAAGAGGGAATATCTATTCCTTTGATTCTGTCCTTGTCACAAAGGCATCTGGAAATAAGAAACCGGGAAGCAAAATATCAACGTAGCCATGCACGTTCCTCTCCATGCCCTTGTTTCCTTCTTTCAGCTACCTTCTGGGCGAGGAACTCTTGCTGGTTATAGAGTACATGGATGGAGGCATCCTGAGCGATATCGTCAGCCAGACCTGCCTGTCTGAAGATGAGATGGCAGCCTTCAGTCTGGAGGTCAGCAACCCCAGCTGTGTTTCCAAGGGCTTGGGCAGGATTGTCTGGGAAACAGGGGCTCAGAACAGGAGAGGTTTCCTGTGCCGAGCTTTGTTTCTGTGTTGCTGGTATGCTATGGGCAAGTAAAAGCATCTCAAGTGAAAGGCCTGCCAGTGTCCCTGCACTCCCTGTACTCAGTGCCAGTACTCTTATCTCCTGCTATTGTATTCTCGCTCTGTCTCTTGTGTTTGTATTTGCTGTTCTCCACCTTGCCTCTCTAAATGTTTGCCTGGAGTCTGTCTTCACTGCATTCCTTGCCTGTAAAAGCAAAGGTGCTGGTGGCAGGATTTGAAACAAGCAGCAAAGAAAGAAGAGAGAGACTCGTTTCTCTCACTCCTCAGCTAAAAAGGATAGGAGTGCAGCCAGAATGCTCTTTGCTTCTGAGCACATGCGCTGCAGCAGGAGTCATCCTGGCTGGTTGGCAGGGGACAGCCTACAACAGCAGGTGCTGTTGCTCTTTCAAAAGCTGACGTGTCTTTCCTCAGAAAGGTCCTGCTCTGCAAGTGTTAGAGCAGCAAGCTCTTCCTCTCAGTGGCCATTACTGTTCTGTCATTACTCCCATTCCCCTGGAGAGGGAATCTTTTAGATTCTTTGTTTCCTTTCTTGTGGGATGAAATCACATCACTCATTTTTGCCCTTCTGTTTCTGTTTTCTCACTCAGTGCCTGCAAGGACTGGATTTTCTTCATTCAAATGATGTGATCCATTGAGACGTGAAGAGCGACAACATCCTTCTCAGAACGGACGGTTCTGTCAAACTGGGTCAGTATATTCTTGGTCAGGTGCAGCGTTCCAGGGATGTGGGTGTGGGGCTGCTTGGCGTGACTGCCAGCTCCCCAAAAATGGTGCTGGTGGCAGTGCAGGGACCCCTGCTGCGAGCTGAGGGCACAGTTGCAACGTGCACACAGGTATAAGGAACCACAAGCAGTCAAGAGTGGCCTTGCTCTGTGTGGGTCCCTTCCAGAGGGAAGGAGTTACAAGTCCAAAGTTTCCAAAGAACAAAAGCCACTGCTAGAGGCATTGTAAAAAATGGGGGGATTTTTATAGTCACCAATGCCAGGAGATTCAACAGCACATTTTCAAACTTCTACTGGGGAATTCTTTTGTTTGCTTTCCTAATTGCACAGAATTCCGATAAAACCAGTATTTTGTTTTCTCCTCAGCTGATTTTGGCCTCTCTACTCAGCTCACCCCTGAGCAGAGCAGACGGTGCTCGGTAACCGGGACTCCTTGGTGGATGGCACCTGAAGTGGTGACAGGTCAACCATATGGCCCCAAAGTGGACATATGGTCTTTGGGAATTGTGGGAATTGAAATGATAGAACAAGAACCTCCTTACTTGGGTGAAAGTTCTGGCACGGTAAGGAGCAAATACTCACTGATCCCACCGTCTTTCTCACCTGTCCCATGTTTGTGTGCCATTGGACAAAATCCCATTGCCATCTGCTGGAACTACTTCCACCAAGGTCCCTTCCTACAAATGTCCCTGCAACACATCAGCATCTGCTGTACTTTTGGTTGCATCAGTGGGGGAACTCAAGCCTTACCATATGCAAACAAACTCCAAACAAACAAAGTGTTCTCAGACAACACTTCCCTTTGGGTTAGTGGTTCCAGTTCTTTTGTCTGTGGAGATGGCCTTAATAACAGGAAAAAAGCATCTTAAAACTGTTGTTATCTTTCCAGAAATGAAGGAAGGAAACCCAAACCCAACAAAGTTTCTAAAACCGTGGTCTTTAGAGAGGAACCTAACCCCGTGTGCAGTTTCTTCTCACTGGGAAACATGCCTGAAACCTGGGCATGAGAGTGTAAAGGCCACAGAGTCTCTTCTGCTTCTTGTGCAGTGCTGCTGGAACACTCAGTGACCGTGTTTCTCTCCTAGCCCAAGGCACATTCTCCATGTCACCAAGCTAGAGCCTGGTGATGTGGAGTGCCTGCCAAAACCTCGCATTTGTTTCCTGGCACTTTCTGGGATGGGCCTACCATTAATGCATTGACTTGAGTAGCCAAATGAGTAGAGGGTGACCATAGGGTTGGAACCTCTCCTTCTTCTGACCTAGACAATTTTTCTTTTGCTGCAAAAATGGGAAGCTGAAATTTTCAGGCTGCTGAGAGACAGAGCTGCAGGTGCCTCCTGTGTACCCAAGCAGGCATTTTCATCCCAATACCTTTGTGCAGGCATCTTAATGTGTCTGTGTTGAAGAGGAAATTGTAAATGTTTGGTTCCCTACCTGGGTATTAACTGATGGATTTCCTTTCTTTTCTTCCAATTACCATTGTTTTCAAGAACAGCACAAAAAGCTTGATGAGTTTTGTTCTAGGGCACGTGCGCTTAAAGGACCAACAAGTACTGCAGAGATGCCTTTCATGTACTAACCCTTGAAATTAGTATCGCAAAGTCCCTCTTCCAAAAATCCTCTCAAGCTGGCATGAATCCTCAGAGAAGCAAATGTCCTTTTGCTGATGTAGTTCCCACTAATTAGGTCAGTCAATGAAATCAGCTGCCAAGGCAAGATCTGCGGGATGGTGGAAAAGCTGTGGCTGCATCGGGGTTTGAGTTTTTGGTTGGTAAAGGAAAGTCATCTCTGGGTCTCTGCCAGGGCAGAAACTGCCACTGAAGAACAGAGGTTAAACAAAGGGATCTGGGAGAGCCTTAGAGATGTGAAAGCAGGAGGTGGAGCCTGGTGTCTCCTTTTTCTCCAGGCTACACACCTGATAGCCACAGTAGGGACCCCAGAGCTGTGGCAGCCCAAGCTCCTCTCGGCTTTGCTGCGTGACTTCCTGAGCTGCTGCCTGCAGACAGACGAGGAGCAGCGCTGGTCTGCCAAGGAGCTCCTGCAGGTAAAATGTGAAGGGGCTGCAGGTGAAACAGGCTCTGAGGGATGGGCTCCTCCTCCACTCAAGTCCAAGGCATCAGATGAGCCCCCTTCCTCCTCATCTCCACTCTTAGTGCTCTTCAAATGAAAACGGTGAGGAATCCTAGACTGGGCTGGGCTGGCAGGGCCCTGTAAAGGTCTCCTGGTGCAAGTGTCCTGCAATGAGCAGGGACATCTTTAAAGAGATCAGGTTGCTCAGAGCCCTTTGCCACTGGAGCCGGAATGGTTGCAGGGATGGGGCTCCTACAAGCTCCTGGGGCAAGCTGTGCCAGGGTGGCACCATGCTCCGAGTAAACAAGTTCTTCCTTAGACCTACTCTGATTAGATGCCCTTAGTGTTTAAAAATATTTGTCCACATCTTATTGTAACTGGCCCTGTTAAAAAAGATGTCCCCCACTTTCTTCAAAGCCACTGTGAAGTCTTGGAAAGCAGCAGTAAAGTCTCCCTGGGGCCTGTTCTTCATAAAACTGAATAACTACAGCTCCCTCTGCATTTCCTGTGAGGAGAGGTGCTCTGTCCTCTGTCTGTTTCTGTTGCCCTCTTTTGTGATTTGGTGGAGTGTTCAGTTTTATCTAAAGGCAAAAGAATTGAAGTAGAGCAATGCAGGGTACAGAGACATGAAATGGTGGTGGAGGAACCCAAGGAAGCCAGTCCCAGCCTAGGGGTCAGAGATTTGGCTGTGGGCAGGAGGGGCTGTGGGGGGCTCACTGTGAGCCTCTGAGGGGCTCTGGTTGGTGCCCCCCGGCCCACCCTCAGAGGTTTCTGCCATGCAAACAGGGACAGCTGGGAGGGACTTGTCCCAGCCCCATCTGCTGCCTGGCACGCTCAAGCAGACGGGAACTGTGCCAGGGTTACTGCCAGGTTGTGTGGCAGAGAGGGAACTGCAGGACCCAGTGCCACTGGGCTGGCACTGCTGGGAAGGAAGGTGCCATCCAGCACACGAGGGGCAGGGCATGGAAAGGCAGACACTGCTTTCTGTCCCTGTGGGAATCAGCACAGTGCCTGTCTTTCAAAGGCAGGAGCCTGTGTGAGTCATTGGAGTTTCCTGAAAGGAAGAAAACCCAGGGACAGAAAGTGCCATTTCTAGAGCATTGGCAGGGCAAAAATCCCAGCATGATGAAGAAATCACAATAAACAGATGAGTGGGATTCTGGGCCAGGTTTGCCTTGATGGCAAGGTCTTGCGCACTGGGGATGACTGGGGAGGAGATGGTCCCACTGCTCCTCTTTCTGGGTCTTTCCAGAAACTTGATGTATCCTGATTGAGTCCCTGAAGCAATGAGCTTGGAAAATAATGATTCACTGTTCTTTGTTGTATTTTTTTTTTTCCGGTGGACAGCATCCATTTGTAACTTCAGCCAAGCCACCATTCATCCCGGCACAAGTCATCAACTCAGAGAAGAAGACGAATAACCCTTACCCTAAACCCTAACCCTAACCTTAAATGCTAACCCAAACCCAAACCCTAACCCTGTCCCTATCTCTAACCCTTACCCTATCCCTAACCCTTACCCTAACCCCAACCCTAAGTCTAAGCCTAGGCCCAAACCTAAGTCTAAGCCTAAACCTAAGCCTAAGCCTAAGCCTAAACCCAAACCTAAACCTAAACCTAAGCCTAAGCCTAAGCCTAAACCAAAGCCTAAGCCTAAGCCTAACCCTAACCCTAGGAGACGAGAACATAGCAATCATGACAAGATGTTATCTCTGTTACCAATTTAGAGTAGGATTGTAGAGTAGGGTTGCTGAAGAGATTTGTAGCATACAATTATAGATTAGAGTTGTAATTAATAAAGTTTCTGAAACATCAACTCATTTGGAAGATTCTCCTCCTTCTGACCCCTTCAAAAATTTCAACATTTCCTTCTGAATTACCAATTGTTTTTTATTGGTGCTAAGTCACACATATGGCTTCTTTTGTATGGTTTCGTAAGTGAGGAGGGCTCCTCTTCATTCATCCTCTCCAGACCGCACTGCCTTTGGAATATGACCCACTGGCTGGTTATGGCACAGCTGTGGTATTTCTAGTTGAGGCAGAAAGGGCAATGGCATTTGAAGGCAAAACCAAAGGAAGAATGAGGCAGCCCAAACATCTTGTGCAGATGCAGGCCTTCAGCTGTGACTGGAGAGCAATGGGGTTCCTGCCACTTGGATTTGTATCCCTAAATGCAATAATCTCTTTGGCTGGAGGAGAGCCTTGCTCAAGTGAGAAAGCAGAAAGATCAGAGAGGGTGCTCGGGAAGGTCTCCTGTGGCGCAGAGCTGTCAGCGCCTGTGAGGTGAGAGCGGGCCCGGCCTTGCCCAGGCTGGAGCCCCAGCAGAGCCCTGGAAGAGACCGGAGCAGCCTGAGCCCAGGCAGAGGCAAGCTAGAAGGAGGCCCTTGGAGCTGCAAGAGGCAGCAGCTGGGCCCCGGGTGCCTCTTGCTGGGAGCGGGCGAATCCTCCGCTCTCAGAGCCCAGGTGGCAGCTGGCTGCTCACGAGGGGAAGCGCAGCCATGCTGGGCACAGCCCGGCCTGGAGGCATTGGCCATCTGGAGTGTGCCCAGGAGCAGAGAAAGGCCATGGGCAGCCGCAGGCTGCTGGGCTGACTGAGGATTCCTCCTCTTCTGCCGGCTGCCCTGCAACTCCTGGCAAAGGCCAGCAGTGTGTGCAGCACTCTGGGCACCGGGGCAGGGAGCCGGGCTGCTCAGCAGGCTGGAGCACAGGGCAGCTCCTTCAGGCCTGGCACTCGTGCCAGGGAAAGCGAGGGCAGCGTGAGGCAGGGAAAGCTTGGCAGGGCCCATTTGCAGCACCCAGCGCCTCACGCAGCTCTGGGAGGAAGCGCCTGTAATCCTGCAGTTCTGAACTGAGCCTGAGCAAAGGTGTGAGATGCATAATGTTATAGGTTAGTTGCGGTGGGGAATGAATCACCAACTAATAAGTCCAAATAAAATGAAATTTATTAATTGATAGGTCAAGGGATAATAGGCAAAGTCAGTGCCCCGGGCGCGCTGGGCAACAGGAGAGTCTCCGCTCTAACACTGCCGCACTCTTCTGATATTTCGTGGAGTTCTTATACAGTCCTGTTTCCGGGTTGATGTGTAGTACTCTGCGTATTCTTCTTTTGTGTCTAGGTGGTCATAGTCCACTCCCCGGAGGTCTGAAGATGAAGACTGGTATTTTCCTTTGTCTGGTTACTGGAATTTTAGGCTCAATCTGTTGAGTTCCTGGAATCTTAGGTGTACTGAGCGGATAAACTGATACTGTGCTATCAATTATAGCAAACCCCCCATCCATATTCACAGTTTACTAAACAGATAAGCAAATGTTTGTGAAACCTATTGTCTTTTGGTTTCACCTTCCTTATCCTTTTAAGTCTGGAAATTTACTTAAACAAACTAGAGGTGATGCAACAGTCTTACTGGAATAACTTTGTCAGCTTTTGATGAACAAACTTAAAGTTTTAACCCATTACACAGAATGTTTGGCAGAAATATTTAGGCCCACCAGGCCAGCCTGCTTTGTGCTCTCTGGCGCACAGCAAGCGCTGTGCAATGCAGCTCTGAGCTGCTGGGAAAGAGGCAGTCGGGGATGTGCCTGAGGTGAGTCAAGGGGTTAGCTGAAAATGGAATTAGGATAATTGAAAACTACATATGACTCGAGGGGCCAGCTAGGAATAGAATTGGGATAGTAGAAGATTGCATATTTTAGTTAAGATTTTCAAATGAGGTAAGAAGCTAAGTTAGTAATACAGCTAGCAGAAATCATGTCCCTTAGTTGAAGATGTCCTGGTTTAGGACAAATTAGGGGAAATCTCCAAAAGGGAGCCCCCCAAACAAAACAAACCTCCAACCACCCCTCCCCCAACACCGGGTTCGGGAAGGAATTTCTCGGAGGAGCAAAGTGGAAAACAAAACCTATTTATTTACAAGTAACAAAAGAACACTCCCCAGCACAAGAAAAGGAAAGAAACAGACTGTGTATGGTGAGGGCTTCAAGCTTCTCTTGCAAGCTCCAGGTGTCCTGGACGTCTCAGGTCAGGTCCGGAACCGGTCCAGTATCTTCAGGGGAGGGTAAGAAAGAGGGAACAAAAGAAAAGAAAAAAAACAGCGCAAAAAGCAGAAAGCAAGCAAGCAAAGCGGCTAGCCAAGCCAAGCAGCAAAAAGCCAAAAGCCAAAAAAAACCTGGTCAAACACTCCCCCCCTCTCTTCCCCGCCCCGCCACAGCAAGATGGCCGGGGGGGGGGGAAGAGAGAAAAGGCACAGCTGCCAGACACAACACACGATATTGGGATAAAGGCTGTCAACCCACGACACTCCACCCCTTATCCCATATCGTGAATATACAATAAAACTTTCATTTCACGTACTCACACCTTTGACACTTACGCATTCCTCTCATCTTACTTGCTCAGACCTTTGACACTTACAGTTTCCTTCTGTCTCACATTCAACAAACAATGACATATATGAGTCTCATCCCACAATCAGGTCTCCCTGAGGTACACACCGTGTTGTTCCATCTTTCTGCATTATCCACCATGTATAACCTGGTCCTTGAGCAAAGACAATCCCACGGATGGGTTTGTCTGTACTCGAGGCAGGGTTGATCCATACTGTCTTTCCCAACAAACCTCTGACATGGGCCACTGGGGCTTTATCCCCATCTACTATATTAAGGAGCTCAGACTGAGCAGGACCTGCTCGGTTGGTGGAACCTCGAGTGTTAACTAACCAGGTAGCCTTTGCTAAATGCTGCTCCCAGTTTTTAAAAGACCCCCCACCCAATGCTTTTAAGGTGGTTTTTAACAATCCATTATACCTTTCCACCTTCCCTGCAGCTGGTGCATGATAGGGGATATGGTATATCCACTCGATGCCATGTTCCCTAGCCCAAGTATTAATCAGATTGTTTTTAAAATGAGTTCCATTATCCGACTCAATTCTCTCGGGAGTACCGTGCCTCCAAAGGACCTGCTTTTCAAGGCCCAAGATAGTGTTACGGGCTGTGGCATGAGACACAGGGTAGGTTTCCAACCATCCCGTGGTGGCTTCTACCATGGTCAGTACATAGCGCTTGCCCTGGCGGGTCTGAGGCAGTGTGATGTAATCAATCTGCCAGGCCTCCCCGTATTTGTACTTAGACCACCGCCCCCCATACCAGAGGGGCTTCACCCGCTTGGCCTGCTTAATGGCAGCACACGTCTCACAGTCACGAATAACCTGAGAGATACTGTCCATGGTTAGATCCACCCCTCGGTCTCGTGCCCACTTATAGGTGGCATCTCTACCCTGGTGGCCTGAGGCATCATGGGCCCATCGTGCTAAGAATAACTCTCCCTTATGCTCCCAGTCGAGATCTATCTTCAACTCCCCTATCTTTGCAGCCTGATGTACTTGCTGGTTGTTTTGCTGCTCTTCATTAGCTCTACTTCTGGGGACATGGGCATCTACATGGCGAACCTTCACAGGTAACTTCTCTAACCGAGTAGCGATATCTTTCCACTCTTCCGCAGCCCAAATTGGTTTTCCTCTGCGCTGCCAGTTCGCCTCTTTCCATCTCTTCAGCCATCCCCATAGAGCGTTGGCTACCATCCAAGAATCGGTATACAAATAGAGCCTTGGCCACTTCTCTCTCTCTGCAATACCTAGGGCCAGTTGAATAGCTTTGATTTCAGCAAATTGACTGGATTCGCCTTCTCCTTCAGTAGCCTCTGCAACCCGTCGAGTGGGACTCCATACAGCTGCTTTCCACCTCCGTTTCATCCCTATGACGCGACAAGAACCATCGGTGAATAGAGCGTAACGCGTTTCTTCTGCTGGTAACTGATTGTATGGCGGAGCTTCCTCAACCCGGGTCACTGGCTCTTGTTCCTCATCCGCGACACTAAAGCTTTCACCTTCGGGCCAATTTGTAATTATTTCCAGGATCCCAGGGCGATTTAACTTCCCAATTCGAGCGCGCCGCGTAATGAGGGCAATCCACTTACTCCAACTAGCACTGGTGGCATGGTGGGTAGAGGGAACCTTTCCTCTGAACATCCATCCCAGCACCGGTAGTCGGGGTGCCAGAAGGAGTTGCGCCTCTGTACCAATCACCTCTGAGGCGGCTTGGACTCCTTCATAGGCGGCCAAGATTTCCTTTTCTGTTGGAGTATAGTTATCTTCAGACCCCCTGTAGCTCCGACTCCAAAATCCCAATGGTCGGCCTCGGGTCTCGCCAGGCACCTTCTGCCAAAGGCTCCAGGACAGACCATGGCTCCCGGCTGCAGAGTAGAGCACGTTCTTCACATCTGGTCCCGTCCTGACTGGACCAAGGGCTACAGCATGAGCGATCTCCTGCTTGATCTGGATGAAAGCTTGCTGCTGCTCAGGGCCCCAATGGAAGTTGTTCTTCTTGCGGGTAACCAGATAAAGGGGTCTCACAATCTGACTATACTCAGGGATGTGCATCCTCCAGAAACCTATAGCACCTAAGAAAACTTGTGTTTCCTTCTTATCAGTTGGTGGGGACATAGCAGTGATTTTGTTAATAACATCTGCAGGAATCTGACGCCGTCCATCTTGCCACTTCACTCCCAAAAACTGAATTTCTCGGGCAGGTCCCTTGACTTTGCTCTTCTTAATGGCAAATCCGGCTTCCAAGAGAATATGAATTATCTTCTCTCCTTTCTCGAACACTTCTATTGCCGTGTTCCCCCAAACAATGATATCATCAATATATTGTAAATGTTCTGGAGCCTCACCCTCTTCTAGTGCAGCCTGGATCAGTCCATGACAGATGGTAGGACTGTGTTTCCACCCCTGGGGCAATCGGTTCCAGGTATACTGCACTCCCCTCCATGTAAAAGCAAACTGGGGCCTGCATTCTGCTGCCAGAGGGATGGAGAAAAACGCGTTAGCAATATCGATGGTCGCATACCACTTTGCTGCCTTGGACTCCAGCTCGTACTGCAGTTCCAGTATGTCCGGTACAGCCGCACTCAGTGGTGGAGTCACTTCATTCAAGGCACGATAGTCCACAGTCAATCTCCATTCTCCGTCAGATTTTCGCACGGGCCAGATAGGGCTGTTGAAGGGTGAGTGGGTTTTACTGACCACCCCTTGGCTCTCCAGCTCTCGGATCATTTTGTGGATGGGGATCACGGCATCTCGATTCGTCCGGTACTGCCTGCGGTGCACTGTTGAGGTGGCAATTGGCACTCGTTGTTCCTCTACCTTCAAGAGTCCTACTGCAGATGGGTTCTCTGATAGTCCAGACAAGGTATTCAATTGTTTAATACCCTCTATCTCCACTGCAGCTATTCCAAAAGCCCACCTGAATCCCTTAGGATCTTTGTAATAGCCATTCCGGAGGAAGTCTATGCCCAAAATACACGGAGCCTCTGGACCAGTCACAATCGGATGTTCCTGCCACTCCTTCCCATTCAAGCTCACCTCAGCTTCCAACAAAGTCAACTGTTGTGATCCCCCTGTCACTCCAGCAATGGAAACAGGTTCTGTCCCCACGTGTTCCGATGGCATTAAGGTACACTGTGATCCAGTGTCAACCAATGCTTCATAGTCTTGTGGCTCTGATGTGCCAGGCCATCTGATCCACACCTTCCAGAAAACCCGGTTATCCCGTGCCTCTTCCTGGCTGGAGGCAGGGCCCCTCTAAGCCAGATTGTCCTTCTTTCCTTGGGCATATGCCTTAGAAGTTCCTTCAAGGGGATCGGACATGTCATCGTCATCAGCATACTTAACATCTCGGCTACGAGCGACCGGAGCTGCTATCCTTTTGGTGATACTTTCTCTTTTCTTCAAATCATGCACCCGTTGTGCCAAAGCAGCGGTGGGTTTTCTGTCCCATCTCCTCATGTCTTCTCCAGACTCACGCAGAAAAGCCCATAACTCAGCCCGTGGGATGTACCTTCTCTCCCCATCAAAGGAGCGCCAGCGTTGGACACCAGGGCCTCTAATTTGTACAGCTGAGATTTGAATAAGGTCCTCCTTAATCTCTTCCCGGAGTTTCTTATGATTCTCCTCTATTTTGTCCTCTAGTTTCTGCAGTCGGGTTTCCACTGCTGCAATTCTGGCATGAGTTGGGCCATGCACAGCATCTGCATACGCTCGAAGCTTCTTTGCCATATCGAGCACAGTCTCATATGTATCGTCCCGCTTCATTATTGCTAGGGCAGAAGCGTATTCAGGTGGCCCAAGTCGCACAAGTTTCCTCCACATTATAGGTGTGCATGGTACCAGGTCTGGATTCCTAGTTGTTGTATCATCTGAGAAAATGAGCTCTGCCACCGCCATCTCTCTCAGGCGTTGGATCGCCTGTTCTATGGTCTTCCACCATGTCTGCTGCATATAGAGATCATCCGTACACAGGTATCGTTCTGCTACACTTCTTAGGACCCGTTCCCAGAGGCTGTGAGGGTTAGCCCCCCTCATCATACCTTGATCAATGACAGGATCATGTGACAGGGATCCCAAATGCCTCGCTTCAGTACCATCCAAAATTGTAACCTCCCCTGCAGCATCCCAAAGGCGGACTAACCAACTAATTATAGATTCGTCAGGTTGTCGTCTGTAATCCTTTCTTAGGCCTCTGAGGTCCTTCAGAGAAAAGGAGTCAATATTAGCTCCAGATTCTGTGCCCCTTGATGTGGCCTCTGATTTTGGTGAGGGTCCTTCTCCTGCATCATCATCATCATCCTCCACCTTTCGATCAGTCTTGCCTTTACACTTTCCACCTCTTGTATTAGCTGCAACAGCCATGGGTTGGGGCCTATTGTCTGATTCAGCTGCTAGCCTGGAGCCTGGGATGTTAGCTGCAGCCTGGGTCACTGGGATAGTAACTAACTTATCTCCCTGTTCCCTTTCTGCTATCTGCTGCTCCACAGTATCTAGCAGAGTACGGTAAACAAACGCCAAGGCCCAGCTCACTGCAGTAACCCTTTCCTCCTTAGTATTACCATGGCACTTCTCCCTCAAATACTTTGCCACCTCGACTGGATCCTGAATTTGATCAGATGGAAAGTCCCAATCTATAGGATCGGAAAATTCCTTTAAAGTTTGGCCCATGTCCTCCCATTTCCCACTCCAGTCAAGATTTTTCCTGCTTTGTTTTACTCCTAAGTCAGGAGTGTGTCTAACCCCTCTAGAAATCTCAGTCTTCATTTTATACACACTCCAGACAGTATAGAAAAGGCTTAATAAATTAAATGCCAGAAAGATGGTTTCTTTCAAACTCAGGGGAAATTCAGTATTTTCTAATAGAGATGTCAACAATTTGGATGACAAGAAGGAGGACAAAGGTTGAAAAGCCCCTTCCCCTTCTTCTCCCCAAACAAACTGAGTAAACAACCATAACAGCAACCCATACATTCCTGAAATAAAGTCCAGCATTTTTATCCTACACATCATCACACATAAGACCAGCACAATGACTATTCTGGTTAGTGCCCCCCGCTTACAAAAGCTACTTATTAGGGACAACATCAGAGCTATTTTTGGGTAAGGAAATAACCCCAGGGACCACAAAAGTATTAAAACTTCAAAAACCCCTAGGGACCAGAAATACCGGCAAGCTTCCACTCCAAATGACATTATGAATCACCAATATGCCCACCAAAATAGCCAAAACCAAAATATTATTGTTATAGGTTTTTTTTCCACTGTTTTTTTTTTTGGCCTCCGTTTCCCGGCCAACGCACCAAAAAGTATATTGTCCTGGTTTAGGACAAATTAGGGGAAATCTCCAAAAGGGAGCCCCCCAAACAAAACAAACCTCCAACCACCCCTCCCCCAACACCGGGTTCGGGAAGGAATTTCTCGGAGGAGCAAAGTGGAAAACAAAACCTATTTATTTACAAGTAACAAAAGAACACTCCCCAACACAAGAAAAGGAAAGAAACAGACTGTGTATGGTGAGGGCTTCAAGCTTCTCTTGCAAGCTCCAGGTGTCCTGGACGTCTCAGGTCAGGTCCGGAACCGGTCCAGTATCTTCAGGGGAGGGTAAGAAAGAGGGAACAAAAGAAAAAAAAAAAAACAGCGCAAAAAGCAGAAAGCAAGCAAGCAAAGCGGCTAGCCAAGCCAAGCAGCAAAAAGCCAAAAGCCAAATAAAACCTGGTCAAACACTCCCCCCCTCTCTTCCCCGCCCCGCCACAGCAAGATGGCCGGGGGGGGGGGAAGAGAGAAAAGGCACAGCTGCCAGACACAACACACGATATTGGGATAAAGGCTGTCAACCCACGACAGAAGAGTACCAAATATATTAGGAACATAAAGCTAGGAGTTACAGGGATAGAGGAAGCGATTGTGAAGAAGCAGAAACCATAGAAATACCTTGCCTTAAGAATAATTGAACAGTCAGGAGAGGCTTGGACCATGAGCAGCAGGTCCAAAGGTCTTGCCAGCTGGCCATGGGAGAAGAGTTCACCATGAGGAAGACTGCATTCTTCCTCCCATAAAACCACTCCCTCATTTCAAAATCCCACCGACCCAGTTAAGGGAGTACAATTGCACAGCTGTAATAGATATTCAGCTGATAAAAATGCGAAGACAGCAGGTAATAATTATGTATTATGGGTCCTTAGAAACCTATTGTAAAACCTTTTCTGTAGAAAGAGAGAGCAGGAGTCTGCAACTCCTTGCACGTGTCTTTGGAAACTAGTTCACATGTGACCAGGGCTGCAATAAATACCCCTCTTTTCTACTATAATTAGTTGAAGAGTCATCTGTCCGTGCTTCAAGGGTTATGCTGGAGTAGTGAACTGATTTGGAAGGGAGCAGAAGAGTTTCAGCAGGCAATTTTTGGAAGAGATGGAAGGCTCTTGTGACTGAAGGGAAAGCCATTTGGAATGGAGTAATGATCCCAAAGTCCATACAATTGTATCTTTGTGTCTGAATTTGAATCAGAATGATTATAGATAGCTTCATGCAATTTGTCTACAAATTTATCAAAGTCTTCATTCTTCTTTGGTAAATTTGTGTAAAAGACATAGTGTGTAACTTATCTGGAAGAGCAAGGATAGCATTATATGCTAGTTGTTGGCACATCTGTAAGACTTGATCAATGCTCCTAGCCTGGGCAGTGGCAGTAGCCCAGGGCCCTTTGCCAAGTAACTCTTGTGCTGTTAAACCATACAGAAGATCACCCTGCACTCCAGGTCTTGTTGCTTCTTGAGCACACTTTTCCTCCCAGCTTTTATGAAACATCTCCTGCTGATAGGGTGGCCTTATAAGTCTTTTTAGGGTATGCATATCAGCTGGAATTAATGTGTTAGATGGAAAAATATACTGCAGAAGTGACTGTGAAAGTTGGGATTTTCAACTAAATTGTGAAATTGCAGCTCTCAATTTTTCTAAAATCTTCCAATTGAAAGGTTCTCAAACTCTACTTGCAGCATTAGTTACTACAGGAAAAGCTTCTACATCATTGGAGAGAAAAGTCCTTTCTACAATAGCTCCTGGAATAACTTTTTTCTACTTTCGTTTCTGAGCTGCTTCTATTTCAGGGTCACATTCCAACTCTAATTCCACATTCTTTACAGCGTGAGAGGGAGGATTTTGTTTAACCGGCTCAAATGCTGGCTCAGAGACAGAATGGAGGAGTTTTTTCTACACAATGGCCATATTCAGCCAATGCACAATCCAGCCTGCTTGTAATAATGGACAATGGACACCTTCACAAAGAATTAATTGTGGACATATTCAGAAATGAGCTTGGTATATCCTTGAAAAAGATACAAGAAGAAGAGTCATCAGGACTCAGCAAGTTTGTCAGCAAGCTTGGGAAAGTGAGCCATGGGTGGGCCAGACAACCACAGCAAGATGCATAAAAAATTAGATGATCCAATCAGCATTCTATTGTAGATGTGTGAACAGCCAGGATTAACCAATCATGTATTAGCTAGAGACACGTGGGCAGTAAAGATTTATTACAAATAGAGTCTTTTTAGGAATAATAAATTTAGCTTCACTGGATCATATTGGTTATGTTGTGATGTCCCTGAACCTCCGCACCACGCACTTAAGGGTGTGTTGGTGTTGCCCAGGAAATGTACCCATCTGGGGAAGTGCCCTTGGCAGAGAGGGGCTTGATTCCCAAGGAAACTGCTTCCCCAGGAGCCCCTAGTGAGACAGGTGCAAGTGTCTCCATTTGACTCCTGTGTTTCCTTCAGTCCTTGAGGCCCCTTGCACTTTGCAGAGGGGCATGCAAAGGGAGAAGGCTGTGAAGAAATATGAATTATGTTCTCTTGATGCAGAGTGTGATTTTATACACTCTCTCTTATGGTGCAGATGCTCTTCATTTCTACTGTGTTGATTATTCTTATTAATACATATTTTAATTTCCTCTTGCATTCTTCCCATAGAAAAGTTTTCCTTGTGTATTTGATTTAGATCTGCAAATGTTGATACGTAACTTTAGGTACCTGAATTTAGCCCATTTCTCCTCTCACTTTAATTTCAGAAAATGTCAGAATTACAGATGTACGCACTAAAGTATCCAAGATTTCTGTGCAACAGAAAGATGAGTAAACAGTAGTACAGCCCAATCTACATTACCTTTAGCAGTTACCAAAGCCAGTAGATATTTAGAAAAGTGTGCCTTCTTTCAGCAATATTACAAATAGATGGTTATATACAAATTATAATATTATAATATTGGCTTTACACAAATATTAAAATGGATTCTATATGTGTGATGTTAATTAAACTTAGAGAGATCCCAAGGCCTTGAACATACTTTTTTCTGATTTTGCAATAAACTATCTTTTAAAACTCTGTTTGGAAAGCAGAAGGTAGGAACATCAGTCATTTGTTGTGTTTGACTTTATAGTTATTTGAGATTGTAGTAAATACTGAGCATGAGCTGGGATGCAGATTGTAATTGCTCATCTTTCCAAAGATAGATATGGATACTATTAACATGTGCCCTGTTTATTGTTCCTAACTGACTAATTTACTGCAGTAGTTTTATAGTGCATTTTTATTGTTGTAATATCTAAATGTAGTGGGAGAATATATATTTGACTTGGGGTAGTTTGGCTTTTGTTTTTCGAATAATAAAACCACTCTCTTCAGCCTGGTGAAGAAGAAATCTGCTTCTGTCCTTGTGTACAGCTATGGGTTTGTTTACATAGCTTCTCCTTCTCTTTTCAGCCTAGGCTTTCTCACCTGCAGTTTTCAGTAGAAAAGCAACAAACCTTTGAAAGGCTAAAGATCAACATAACTGTGACCCTCAATCAGTACCTCCTTCTTCCAATTTCTAAAGATCTTTGTCCTGGGCACTCAGTATGGCCTTTTTCCTCAAAGTTCTTTGGCTGTCTTGAATGCTTACAGCGTAAAAGGTAATCCCTGATCTATTTTCAACTCCCTGCTCAGCTGCAGACTGCTGGAAGGGAACTAGGACTGGTACTGGAGACCTGGAAGCTTGTCCAGGAAGCAAAATTTTTGAAATAATGGTAATGTGGAGAAGCATGCAAGTCCGTGTGGTGAACTCATATATGCAAGTACTTGCAGTTTCCTGACAGGACTTTACAGTTCAAGGGTATGGTCTCTTCTTATTTCTGTCCCTTAATACTCAATCCTTGCCACATTTCTTCAACTTCTTTTGCATTGTCATCTTCTGTGTTTTCTTCCTCTCTTCTTCTCTCTGTGACTTTCTATGCAGGATGGATAACCTGTCATACACTGTCAGCTTGCTCAGTGACCGAGTAGTGATATGATGGTGTAGAAATTGTAGGCGCACAGTAGGCAAACGTGTCATGCTTCTGTGTGCCCTCTGCAGGCAGACCTGCTTCCCAAACCTTCAGTCAGACTTGGAAAAAAGGCTTGTCACCACTACTTTGTTGTGGTTTATGCATTGATGAAGAAACACTTCCATCTCAGCCCGCTTAAGCCACTGCAGAGCAGGAGTTGTTGCTTTGGCAGCAGATGTGCTGTCAGGGTCCTTGCAGCTCCACAAGATGTGCCCCTTCTAGAACAGATTTTTGCATTTTTGTACAATAAAAACTATGCTTTAAATTGCACCAGTGTAAGTCATGCACTCCTGTAGATGTGTTTTCAGACAGAGATATTTATATATATATCTAGTGAATGGCCTCCTGGGGAGCAGGAACAAATGAGGAAGGAAACTGGGCTGATAAAACATGCTTCTCCTTCAAGAAAACCCCCCCCAGTCTTCCCTTTCCAGAGAAAGCTATAAACTTTTTCTTGATTGGCCTAAAGGGGATAAACAAGTCCCTCCATGTCCTGATCTTTTACTAGTCTCAAATTATTTAGAAAAGTTTTCTTTTTTTTTTTTTTTTTTTTGTTGGGGGGTGGTGATGTTCGGGTCTGCACTTCAGACCTGTTCTCCCAGCAGCCAGGGACCTACAGCTGCTGTGGGTGGGGCAGGTGCTCAGGTAATTACCAACAGGTGCTTGGTGATTGCTAACAGCAGCTGAGGTGAGAAGTTGGCTTGTTCCTGGCTGAGGGCTTGAGGACTGTGGTGAGAGAAGGGATAGGGAGTGGAGTGGAAAATATTAGTTACACAAGCAAATCTGAGATGTAGGTGGGATTTAACTGGATTAGGCACTGCATTTCATGGACTTGATCACAATTTATGAAGAACTGAACATTTAACTATGAGACAGGACTATTTAGTTGTTATTCTAAATGCTGCATTTACTAATATGTAATGTAGTTTCTTTGTATTTTGCTCAGAAGCTGTCCCAAAAACATTGAAGTCCAACTAAAGTCTTCATAAACACAAGTTAATGGCTTACTTTTTGTTAAAAACAGAAGCTGAAAGGGCTAATGGCTCTTGCATTCAGTAATTCACACATTTTAAAAGAAGTGGCTCTCTCCTCTTCCTGTGGCTAGCTTGTCTCTTCAGGCTAGAAAACATTTCTGGGAGCATTTCCTTGCTGCTCCTATATCTCTATGCCCTTGGAATCTGATGCTGAAATAAACAGGGCCAGGAGACTTCTTCTCCTTTTTAATGCCTTTATTAAAAGTGATCAGCTCAGGACTGGGCAGCTTGGTGGGGCTGTAGTCTCCTGTCGTCTCTCCCAGGACAACTCAGGGGAGGAAGATATGCGCAGCTTTGTCCACAAGGGGCAGCGCTGGGGGTCCAGTCCTCGTGGGAGCCTTTAGGGAATGGTGATCCCATCTGATGCTAGCTTTCCCGGCCCCGTCCCGTCCGGTCTTGGCGTCGGGACGACTCCCTTGGTCAGGGCGAGAGGGACTCCGAAGGTGTTCCGCATCTCTGCAGGCTCAGCACTCGGCTCCTCACGTCCAGACATCACTCCAGGCTCTCAACTCTTAGGTGGCTCGTTTTTTTGGGGGTTTTCTCCGTGCATTTGGAATAGGGGTCCCACACAGCATGCTGGTCCTTGGAGTATTTTGCATATCCCTCCCCTCCAAAGTCTTTTCTCCTCATTGTTCGGGAGGTACCGCACCCTTTACTGTCTGAGAGAAGAGCTATTAACTCGCCCCAGCCAGGGCTTTACTGATACAAAAAAAACTATTAACAACAACAAGCCGTAATTACCATAACACAGGCAGCAGCCCAGCAGTAGTGGTAACCTTTTTCTCACAAAAAAAAATCAACTGAATTTTTGTTCATAGCAGTCCCCCCTCTTTTTCTTTGATTGAGCTTAAATTTTAAGCTCGCATCAACTTACAATTTTTTTTTTAATCGACTATAAATTTCTTGAGCACTTTGGTAATCACGGTTACTTAACTTTCCTACTTTCCTTGGTTTCTTCAGGTTGGTCTGCACGGCAAACACTATTTTACTGAAACAGATAAATAAGCATAGTAAAAAGAGCAATCCTCCAAGTATACACACAGTGATAAAAACTACCTTTTCCCATACATCCTTTTTGAAAATCTCCAGGTCCTCCCACCCACTGGGATCAAGTGTAGGAGTTTGTTCTTCATTATTTACACATGCTAACCTTTTTATTTTGTTTGAAATGTTCCTAATAATTGAATTCTTTATTTTTAATACTGCCTGGAGCCGGATGACTTTGTTCAATATAGATATTGGGATCCGCACTTGGCTTTTACAATTTTGGATTTTCTCAATTTCTATTTCACTGTGCCTGTTCTGTTTAATTTCTCCCAAATCATTATATATAGGAACTCCCAAACTTGATCCAGTTTCTTTGGGCAACAAGAAGAAAATTGGTTTTATCACTCTAGCGGTGCAGCTGCCAGACCAGTCTCCTGACAATTTGGTGTGTGCTGTGGTATCAGAGATCAAACCTAGGGGTTTAGAGTTCCCTTGAAATGTGTTCTAAAAGGGGTTTATCTCTTTTTCAGTACACTCATAACATTCATAAACTTCTTGGTGAGTACACTTGTCTCTTTTTTTTTCAACACACTCTAATTTGTTTGGATCTCTTGGGATCCACTGGGTGGCTGAATACTCTACTGCTAAATACTTGCTACAAACAATTTTTCTTACCATTTTCACCATTTCTTTTCTTTTTACTAGATCTGCTGAGCTTGTTTCAGCAGCATCACATTCAAAACACAACCAGGCTTCCCCTATAGGGCGCTCTCCTAGGAGTGGCTGCCTAAAAGTGGCAGTATTGTATGCTATCCAATACACTCTCTCCTAGGAGTGGCTGCCTAAAAGTGGCAGTATTGTATGCTATCCAATACACTCTCTTACACTATCTTATATTGATAAAGGACCAATTGGGAGAGGTTAACACAATCAGGGTTAGAACTGATGTGGACTCTCGACAAGGAGCTCACTTCCTCCTCATAGAGGGGTTGGTAGCACTCACTGCACGGCTCAGCTGGGCTCCCCAGAGCACCACCAGCAATCAGAGCCATCATTACTACCCTTCCCAAGAGTCCGGTATGGATCATCTCACACAGCCTGCCCACCCGGCCTTGCCTCTTGGGGAATTTTACTGAGAAGAAGCTTCCAAGCTCTTTAGAGTCCCTTCTACCCGCTTCTCTGGTTAAACCTCTCTTGGTCTATTCCCTACCAATTTTGGTTTCCCCCCCAGGGGAGTGTTCTATAGAGGATTAACCTGGAGTCTTTAGAATTAAATTGGAGAACTTAACCAGAATTACTTATTTACAGTCTTAAACTTTTTACCAACATAGTTTACACAGAACAGTCTTGAAACATTTTAAGCAATGTTAGAATTCTGATACCAATTATTTTTCCATACAGTTCAGTCTTTTTGACTCTTCCTTCTGAGAGTCAACTTTAAATCACAGTGTACTCAGGTGAATTAACTTGTGATGTGGATGAATCCTTATCCAGTGCCCGGAGGTGAGAGTGGTGTGGACTCTGGCCCAATGCCAGAGGGAAAAACTGGGACTCTGGCCCAATGCCAGAAGGAGAATGGGATGGAGTCTGGCCCAATGCCAGAGGGAGAATGGGATGGAGTCCAGTCCAATGCCAGAATGCCAGAGGGAAAAAAAAACTGATGTTGAATCCTGGTCCAATGCCAGGGGGTGAGAGTGATGTGGGTCCAATCTTTCTCTTTTGGTCTGCACAGTCGAATTAGTAATGAAGAGTACCTGAAACGGGCTTTCAAACATAGGCATTAATGGTCTGCTATTTTATGGTTCTATCAAAACTCAGTTTCTCTGTTCAATGTTATTGGTTAATTTCTCTTTTTCAATAGCTTGCATGTTTCTCTCATCAACTTCTACATACTCTGTATTTTGCAAGGAGTTGTATTTCTGTTTTCTTCCGTTTCTTACTTTCACTTACAGCTTAAATACTACTTTTCTTTCAACCACTTACACTAAAATTTTAAATTTTTTTTCCTCACTCTATTCTTCTACACAATACACTTCCCTCTAAGGAGATGTGGTATAACTTGTAATGCACAATCTACATTACCTCTATTCTAATTCGTCTATATTATTTCTCATTCAGTTTCACACATTCCTTCACACCCTCAAGACACAAACTGGATCATTATTCCTAGATAATCACGGGTCCCTGTAGCCCCCCCCCTCACCTTGGGGTTGGCCCACAGGTCTCAGTATCCCTGGGCCTCTTGGAAGGGCCCTGGCTCTGGTTGCCTCTGGTGCACCTTCACCTGTGAGTGTCTGCCTGTCACTCACGCTCTTACAGCTACAGCTCCCTCACACATCTGGGGAGCACTAGTCTGGTTTGCAGGTCACACACACTCTTCAGTCACAGCCCCCACTCGCCCGGGGGACACAAGCCTGGTTTGCAGGTCACACACACACTTCCACTGCCCCCTTCCCACCTGCCCAGGAAGTTGAGACTGACTTTGCTTGTGACTCACTATCACACACACAACAAGACAAAAATAAGGTACCTTTTACTTTCACATCACTTATTACAAGTTAAGTATTACTGGTCAGTTTTGGTGCTATTGGATATCCTTTCTACCTAGCTGTTTTTGTCTAACATCAGATGTTTTTTCACTATACTATACTTCTTAGTACTTTGTTGAGACAGGACTTATCTGCTCTTGTATCAACCAAAAATTCAAATTCTTCATTTAGGGGTCCCACCTCAAAGTTTACCAAGGGCTACTCTAGATGTTTCATCGGGTCCCCTATAGTGTAAAGCTCCTGACCCTCTAATTGTCACCTTTAAGGATCCTCCCTAAATTATCTTGTTCCCTGGCTATTGCCGCATCGAGACTGAGCTTTCTACAAAACCTCCTGACGTGTCCATCCCTCTTGTACCTAACAGTACTGACCTATCCTTGCCTCCTCCTGGTGGTGGACCTGCCCACCCTGCACTTTCTCTAGCTACAGCAACCATGATCCTAGCCTTGGCCTTTGCTTTTTCTTCCTCCCTCCTTAAATACACCTTCAATGCCTCTCTTAATAACTCATTAATGTCCTTCTCTTGCCAATCTTCAATTTTTTCCAATTTTCTCCTTATATCAGGCCAAGATTTGGTAACAAATTGGACTTTTAGTAGCATTTGACCTTCTAGGGTGTCAGGGTCTATTCTAGAGTACAACTGGAAGTTCGGCTTTAGGCGGTTAAGCCAGGCAGCAGGAGCTTCACAGAATCACAGAATCACAGAAATTCTAGGTTGGAAGAGACCTTTAAGATCATCGAGTCCAACCCATGTTCTAACACCTCAACTAGATCATGGCACCAAGTGCCACATCCAGTCTTTTTTTAAACTCTTCGAGGGATGGTGACTCTACCACCTCCCTGGGTAGATGATTCCAGTATTTGACCACTCTTTCTGTAAAATACTTCCTCCTTAATTCTAGCCTGTATCTCCCTTGGTGCAGCTTGAGACTGTGTCCTCTTGTTCTGTCTGTTGTTGCCCGGAGAAAGAGACCGACCCCCAACTCACCACAGCCACCCTTCAGGAAGTTGAAGAGAGTGATAAGGTCACCCCTGAGTCTCCTTTTCTCCAGACTGAACAACCCCAGCTCCCTCAGTCTTTCTTCATATGGCTTGTGTTCCAAGCCCCTCACCAGCCTCGTTGCTCTCCTTTGGACTCGCTCAAGCATCTCAACGTTCCTCCTAAACTGAGGGGCCTAGAACTGGATGCACTGCTCAAGGTGTGGCCTCACCAGTGCCGAGTACAGGGGAAGAATGACCTCCCTGCTCCTGCTGGCCACACCGTTCCTGATGCTGGCCAGGATGCCATTGGCCTTCTTGGCCACCTGGGCACACTGTTGGCTCATGTTCAGCCGACTGTCAACCAGCACCCCCAGGTCCCTTTCCACCTGAACACTGTCCAGCCACACCGTTCCTAGCTTATATCATTGCAGGGGGTTATTGTGGCCAAAGTGCAGGACTCGGCACTTGGACTTATTGAACTTCATCCCATTAGATTCTGCCCATCCATCCAACCATTCCAAGTCCCTCTGCAAAGCCCTCTGTCCCTCTAACAGATCAACACACGCTCCCAGCTTAGTGTCATCTGCCAATTTGCTAATGAAAGACGCTAAACCCTCATCCATGTCATCAATAAAAATATTAAACAGAACTGGCCCCAGCACAGACCCCTGAGGGACACCACTGGTGACTGGTCGCCAGCTGGATGCAGCACCATTCACCACCACTCTCTGGGCCCAGCCATGCAGCCAATTCTGAACCCAGCATAGAGTGCTCCTGTCCAAGCCACGGCCTGCCAGTTTGTCTAGGAGAATGCTGTGGGAGACAGTGTCAAAGGCCTTGCTGAAATCCAAGTAAACAACATCTACAGCCTTCCCTGCATCCACTAGCCAGGTTACCTGGTCATAAAAGGTGACCAGGTTGGTCAAACATGACCTACCCCTCCTAAATCCATGCTGGCTGGGTCTAATACCCTGGCCATCTTGTAAATTTTGTGTGATGGTGCTTAATATAAACTGTTCCATTATTTTGCCAGGTACTGAGGTCAGGCTGACTGGTCTATAATTACCAGGATCTTCCTTTGCACCTTTTTTGTGAATGGGTATCACATTGGCCAGCTTCCAGTAATCCAGAACCTCACCAGTGAGCCATGACTGTTGGTAAATGATGGAGAGTGGCTTTGCAAGCTCGTTTGCCAGCTCTCTCATTACCCTGGGGTGGATCCCGTCTGGTCCCATAGATTTATGAATATCCAAGCATTTCAGTAGTTCTATGACTGCCTCCTCTTGGATAATGTGGGGACCATTCTGCTCCCTGTCACCATCAACCAGCCCAGGCAGGCAGGTGTCTTGAGGGCAAGTCATCTTCCCACTAAAAACTGCGGCAAAGTAGGCATTAAGCACTTCTGCCTTCTCCTCATCTTCAGATACTAAGTTCCCTCCTTTGTCCAATAAAGAACAAAGGCTGGTCTTACCTTTCCTTCTACCATTAATGTATTTGTAAAAACATTTTTTATTATCCTTTACAGAAGTTGCCATTCTAAGTTCAAACTGAGCTTTGGCCTCCCTCATTTTTCTTCTGCATGCTCTAGCAGCCTTCTTGAATACTTTCTTAGAGACCTGAGCCTTCTTCCAACGCTGATACGTCCTCTTTTTATTCTTAAGTTCCTCCAAAATCTCCTTGCCCAGCCAGACTGGACGTTTACCCCGTTGACTGATCTTTCGGCACACAGGTTTGGTCTGTTCCTGTGCCCTCAAGATCTCGGTTTTGAGGTATGCCCACCCTTCCTGAACTCCTTTGTTTTTTAGGACTGTCTCCCAAGGGACGCTCTGAATAAGTCTCCTAAAACTCCTAAACTCCTAAAGTCTGCCCTCCCGAAGTCCAATGCAAGAGTTTTACTGGTGCTCTTCCTGACTTCACCAAATATTGAGAACTCTATTATTTCGTGATCACTCTGCCCCAAGCGACCTCCAACCATCACATCTCCCACCAGCCCATCTCTGTTTGCAAACAGCAGATCTAACGTAGTCTCTCCCCTGGTGGGTTCATCCAACAGCTGCAACAAAAAGTTGTCCTCCATACATTCTAAGAATGTCCTGGACTGCCTCATTATTGCTGTATTAAGTTCCCAGCAGATGTCTGGTAGGTTGAAGTCACCCACAAGAACAAGGGCTGATGATCTTGAAACATTACCTAGCTGCTTATAGAATAAGTGATCTACCTCTTCTTCCTGGTCGGGTGGACGATAACAGACTCCCAGTATGGTGTCAGCCTTGTTGGCCTTCCCCTTTATTCTTACCCATAGACATTCAACTCCATCTTCCTTAGTTTCAATTTCGATGGCATCAAAAGTTTGCTTAATATAAAGGGCCACCCCTCCACCTCTTCTTCCTTTCCTGTCTCTCCTGAAGAGCTTGTATCCATCCAGTGCAGTACTCCAGTTATGTGAGTCGTCCCACCGTGATCCAACCTGGGCTGGCCAAAGCTTTAGAATCACAAAATATCCTGGGTTGGAAAGGACCCACAGGGATCACCAAGTCCAACTCCTGACCCAGCAGAGGACACCTCCCCAAGAATCCCACCTGTGCCTTGGCACGTGCTGGTGGGCAGGAGCACACAGCTGGCTGTGGTTTTGGGTGGATGGGTAAGATGATCGTCAGGTAAGATGATCTGCATTGCTCTCTGAGCTCCTGGAGATTTGCAGACACTGATAACTGGTAAGGACACCACCAGGGGCATCACCTGGGGCTGGTGATCTGGTGTCTCCTTTCTGCTGCTGCTTTCTGCTAAAGATAACAGCCTGTTACCAAGGTCTTGTTGCTGAGGTGATAAACGGCTGGCGAGATTCCCTCCCTGCTTTTGTCTGCGCAACTTTTTATACTCAGCACCAGGAGGGATTGGGCCAGAATGGAGGCATTTGGGGTCTCTGTGCTGAGACTGACAGCCAGGCAGAGCAGCTCCTCCTGGCTGATGCAAATATTAGCCCTGTGCTGGCCAGGCCAGTGATCCATAGTTATGGTGGTAGGTATTCACTGGGAGAAGAGGAGGTGTAAAATGAAACTCCTGAAGCTGGTTGGTATCCTGGAAGCTGGTCAGACCCCACCTAACCATGGTGGTTGTTTGACCAGCTGAGGTGATGGAATTTATTGGGCTGTGCAAGGACAGTTTTCTGTGGAAACATGAAGGACTTTCATAGGGGAAGAAATACGGCCTCACAGTAGAAACAGCTGGGCTGAACACTCTTTATTCCAGCTATGAATCTTTGCTCTTAAGAGCAACAGATTCCACCTTTCTGGATTAAACAAGAACATCATCATCATAATCATCATTGTTGTTATTGTTATTAATATTATTATTATTATATAATTGAACATAAATTACCTTTCTTGTTTATTTTATTAGCATTTTAAATCATCTTGTCACCCATTGCATGAGAAGCATGAAACATTAGATGTTACCAAAGTGTGGCACCTGCAATGAGATGGAAATACTGAATCCTCTTTTTGGAGATGTGGGATTCACAGGCTCAGGTTTTTAGTGACCAGCAGGAGATGGGAGACAGGCATTGCACTGACATAGAAGGTGACAGACATCATGGCCAGAGTTTCCCTGTTGGATAAAAGCAATTCTGCTTGGACATGTTTTGATTTTAAAAACACAAAATGAGGCAAAGCCGTGCTCCTATGTTTTCTGCCTTTGCCTTGATACAGGCTGGGACAGATGGTTTCCATGAATATGTTGCACCCATTTCAGACTTCAGGCACCAATGCTGGTCCTCAGCAGATAAAACTCTGCTTTGCAGGAGGTATCACCACCTCAAATGGAATTTGGAGCAGAAGTGTTTGGTTTTGAGGCCTGGGCAGAGACAGCCCTGGTGGGCAGCACAGGGCTGGGAGAATCATCTATGTCCTGATGGGAAAATGTGATGGCAGAGGGTGAAGGCAAGTATGGAAATAAATCCAGTTTTGGGGAACACTTTGGTCATTTGGATTGAGATGGTCAATACAGAAAAAGTGGAGACCTCAGTGGATAAACCCCAGCAAGTGCCATTCTCTGCAGGTCTTGGATGTGTCAGTGGAATTTCCATGAAAACCCAGGGATGAAGCAAGCAAGAAGAGCATGCCAGGGACTACAAAGCTGCAGGTGCTCACTCCAGTATCACCTTGGGCCCAGGAGACCAGCAAGCCTCACCTGTGCCTGCTGCTGTGCACAGCCAGAGGCTGGGACTGGACAAGGTCTTGGACCAGCTCAGCCCAGCTCTGTCTAACCCAGCTGTACCTGGCCAAGAATAGGCTCCAACCCCAGTCTCAGCCTGTGTGATGTGGGAGGAATTAAACCTTGATCATCACAAACACAGTCTATGCTTTACATCAGAAATGACCTATGGATGGAGGATTAAGGACATAGACACAGGACACCCAAAAAATCCACCATGCAGCACAAGACCTTTAGGTGTAAGCAGTGTGGCAAGGGACAAATGCAGCTCAGAGCTTCTCAATCTACGCCTGTCAGTCTTCGGGAGGAGAGTCAGGGTGAGGAAGGGGAGTGGGAGAAGACCTTTGTGTGCTGCCCTGGTGGCTGCTGGTGCAGGAAGTGATGGATGCTCCCCCAGTGGCAGGAGCCCAGCGGTGTTCCAGCACTCCAGCACAGGCAGGGAGGCCCTGGCTGCTTTGGACAGCTGCCTGATCTCCCTGTGCCTTGAGCCATCCCGGCTGGATGCTCTCAGCTCTGACATGGTCTGGAGCAGAGAAAACAAGAGACATTCCTGCTGTGTGAGGGGAGCAC
The DNA here is from genome assembly GCF_035770615.1 of Melospiza melodia melodia. Classification (NCBI taxonomy): domain Eukaryota; kingdom Metazoa; phylum Chordata; class Aves; order Passeriformes; family Passerellidae; genus Melospiza; species Melospiza melodia. Next base: position 1,799,568 of record NW_026948796.1, on the reverse strand, counting down.
AGGGAGCAGAGCTGTCCCACAGCGCCGTACATCACATCCCGCTGACAGATCCTGACTGCAGCAAAGAGGCTGCAACCCAAAAAAACCCCCTTCCCTCACACATGAAATGAATAGATGGGAAGGCCTATGTGCACCCACACCTCTGTGTCCTGTGCTGTGTCCCAGCAGAGGAGCATCAGGAGTATCAGGAGAGGGATGCTCCCTATGGCCTCCCAGGAACAGGGTGGATGTGCCAAGGCTGGTGCAAAGATGCCAACCTGACCTGGTCCTGCATCTACCCACTGTATGTCCCAGCTCTTGGCCTGCAGCACCATGTGCATCTTCTATTTCCACCACCTCTGGGCCCGTCCCCATCATCTCAGAGAGCTACTTTTCCTGGAAGGTGTTTGTAGTAAGTCCCATGTGATGTTTTACCCATATTTTTGGCTTTACACTGAGAGAGGGCAGGGTTAGATTAGATTTTAGGAAGAAAATCTTCCCTGTGAGGGTGGGGAGACCCTGAGAATCTGTGGTTGCCCCTGGATCCCTGGAAGTGTTTCAGGCCATATTGGATGGGGCTTGGAGCACCCTGGTGTAGTGGAAAGTGTTCCTGCCCATGGTAAGGGGCAGGAACATGATGATCCTTCCAACCCAAATCATTCTGTGATTATGATCTTAAGATTTTATGATTTTCTATTGCAGCACAGAGCAAAATGTCCCCATTAGGCTTGCTGGCATCTTCCTGTTGCTGTGCTGAAAGCCTGTCCCTGCTCTGCTTCTTCCCTTCATCTTTCTTGAAGGAAAACTGTCTTTTATTTTCTGCTGGAGAAAATGGAGAGCACCTTTCATCCCCAGCCCTGAACACTGGGGAGTGAAACATAGGTGGTGGACTAATGCCATTAAAATTTCTTTGTCCCCATGCCTGTATCTCCATGTCTGCTCCCAGTCCAGGGGTGCTGTGTTTCCTCCTGGGTAGCAGGGCCCAGAGGGTGGAAAACTGGGGATGAATTGTTGAAAAGGCTCCGTTTGTAGCTCAAGTTGATGGCTCTGCTCTGAGGTCAAGGAAGAACCTGCTGCTTTTGCCAGCAAAAAGAGCCCGGTTGTTTTTCAATTTACACAGGCGAGCTCGCTGAAGGCAGGTTAGCACTGTCATGCTGCACGTTTGGGAAGGACCCCTTCTTCTACAAGGCCCTGTGTCCTGGTTTAGGGCGAATTTGGTAGAGAATCTCCAAAGGAGGGCCCCTCCAGAAAGCAAACCCACACGGTCCCTCCCCCCAACCAGTTCGGGAAGAATTCCTCAGAGAGAAGTGGAAAGAACCTGTTGATTTAACAGGCACAGCACCCCCCAGCACACAGAAGGAACAATACCGGATGACACCGCTCTGAGAAAGATGGCAAAATCAGAAAGTCTCTTTCGGGGGTGGTTGCTCTGTTAGTCCCTCTGGCGCTGGGGCAGCTGCTGCAGCCAAACAGTGCAAACCCTCGGTGTTCCCAGGTCCCAGTCCGGAGCAGGTCCAAGATGGTCGAAGAAAACGGAGAGGAGAAACAGTCCAGGAAGGAATTTGGAGTGTTTAGCTAGAACTAGCTAATAAGCAGAAGCAGAAGCAAAAGCAAGCAGAAGCGAGAGCAGAGAGAGAGCCAGCAAAGCAGAAAGCCAAAAGCAAAAAGTGAAAACAGCCCTATGTACTGCCCGTCTCTGTGCCCCTGATAAGAGAAACCCAAACAAAACTTTCACTCTTCAGAGACAGTCTTAAAGGCACAGAACAGATGAATGGGGATACAAGCATCATAACGTCACCCCAGGACATTCCGCCCCTTATCCTCATATCATCAACATACTACAACACATCATGCCTTATTCATACAAAATGTCCATCTGTTCCCCCAAAATTTACAAGCAATACCCATCATGCCGTCATCACATCCCCACACTGGACCACTGAATCCATGCCCTATAATACAGAGCTGCAGGATTCCCCCCTTTCCCTTTACTCACTCAAAACACCATCTTCCACTTGCCCACACCTTCAACACTTACACATTTTCTTCTATCTCATGTCTGTATGGTTTAATGCACAGACAATGGCAGTAACATCCAATGAACAGTGATATTGCATATCATTCTTACCCCACAATCAGATCTCCCTAAGGTACACATCGTATCGTTCTATCTCTTTGTATTATCCACCCTGTGCAACCTGGTCCCTGAGCAAAGACAAACCCACAAATGGGTTTGTCTGTACTCGAGGCAGAATTGATCCACACAGTCTTCCCTAACAAATCTCTGATATGTACTACTGGGACTTTGTCTCCTTCTATTATATTCAGGGACTCAGACTGGGCAGGACCTGCTCGGTTGGTGGAACCTCGGGTGTTGACTAACCAGGTGGCCTTTGCTAAATGCTGCTCCCAATTTTTGAAAGATCCCCCACCCAAAGCTTTCAACTGGGTTTTTAGTAGTCCATTGTACCTCTCCACTTTGCCTGCAGCTGGTGCATGGTAGGGGATATGGTACACCCACTCAATGCCATGTTCCCTAGCCCAGGTGTTGATAAGGCTGTTCTTGAAATGAGTCCCGTTGTCTGACTCAATCCTCTCAGGGGTGCCATGTCTCCACAGAACTTGCTTTTCAAGGCCCACGATGGTGTTCTGGGCTGTAGCACGAGACACAGGGTGGGTTTCCAACCATCCAGTGGTGGCTTCCACCATGGTCAGCACGTAGCATTTGCCCTGGCGTGTCTGGGGCAGTGTGATGGAGTCAATCTGCCAGGCCTCCCCATACTTGTACTTGGACCACTGCCCACCGTACCACAGGGGCTTCACTCACTTGGCCTGCTTGATGGCAGCACACGTCTCACAGTCATGGATGACCTGAGAAATACTGTCCATGGTTAGATCCACCCCTTGGTCTCGTGCCCACTTATAGGTGGCATCTCTGCCCTGGTGGCCTGAGGCATCATGGGCCCATCGAGCTAGGAATAACTCTCCCTTATGTTCCCAATCTAGGTCTATTTTGGACACCCCTATCTCTGCAGCTTGGTCTACCTGCTCATTGTTTTGGTGCTCCTCGTTGGCCCTACTCTTGGGTACATGGGCATCTACATGGCGGACTTTCACAGGTAGCCTCCCTACCCTGGTAGCAATGTCTTTCCACTCATCAGCAGCCCAAATTGGTTTTCCTCTACCTTGCCAGTTAGTCTTTTTCTACCTCTCCAGCCATCCCCACAGAGCATTGGCTACCATCCATGAATCAGTGTAGAGGTAGAGCTTTGGCCACTTCTCTCTTTCTGCAATGTCTAGGGTCAGTTGAACAGCTTTGAGTTCTGCAAGTTGGCTTGATCCACCTTCTCCTTCGGTAGCTTATGCAACCTGTCGTGTGGGGATCCATACAGCTGCTTTCCACTTCCAGTTCATCCCTACGATGCAACAGGAACCGTCAGTGAAAAGACCATAGCGTGTTTCCTCTGGGGGCAGTTGGTTATAGGGAGGAGCCTCTTCAGCACGTGACACTGGTTCTTGTTCCTCTTCATCTGTGACACCAAAATTCTCACCTTCAGGCCAATTTGTAATCACCTCCAAAATCCCAGCGTGATTCAGTTTACCTGTACAGGCGCACTGGGTGATAAGAGCAATCCACTTGCTCCATGTAGCACTGGTGGCATGGAAGGAACCTTGCCTTTGAACATCCACCCCAGCACTGGTAGTCGGGGTGCTAGGAGGAGTTGTGTTTCAGTGCCTATTACCTCTGAGGCAGCCTGGACTCCTTCATAGGCAGCCAAGATTTCCTTCTCTGTTGGAATATAGTTGGCTTCAGACCCTCTGTAGCTTCGACTCCAAAATCCCAGTGGTCGACCCCAAGTCTCCCCAGGCACCTTCTGCCAAAGGCTGCAGGACAAGCCATGGTTCCTGGCTGCAGAGTAGAGCATATTCTTTACCTCTGGTCCTGTCCTGACCAGGCCAAGGGCTACTCCATGAGTGATCTCCTGCTTAATCTGGACAAAGGCGTGTTGCTGTTCAGGGCCCCACTGGAAATTGTTCTTCTTGCGGGTGACCAGGTAAAGAGGGCTCACGATCTGACTGTACTCAGGAATATGCATCCTCCAAAAACCTATGGTGATTAGGAAAGTTTGTGTCTCTTTCTTATTGGTGGGTGGAGACATTGCTGTGATCTTGTTGATGACCTCAGTGGGAATCTGATGCCGTCCATCTTGCCACTTCACTCCCAGGAATTGAATTTCATGAGCTGGTCCCTTTACTTTGCTCTTTTTAATGGCAAAACCAGCTCCCAGGAGGATCTGGATGATTTCCTTGCCTTTCTCAAACACTTCCACAGCTGTGTTCCCCCACACAATGATGTCATCAATATACTGCAGATGTTCTGGAGCCTCTCCCCTTTCTAGTGCAGTCTGGATCAGTCCATGGCAGATGGTGGGGCTGTGCTTCCACCCCTGGGGCAGTCGGTTCCAGGTGTACTGCACTCCCCTCCATGTGAAAGCAAACTGAGGCCTGCATTCTGCTGCCAGAGGAATGGAGAAAAATGCATGGGCAATGTCTATAGTGGCATACCACTTTGCTGCCTTGGACTCAAGCTCGTACTGGAGCTCTAATATGTCTGGCAGGGCAGCACTCAGTGGTGGAGTCACTTCATTCAATGCACGGTAGTTCACAGTCAATCTCTATTCTCCCTCAGATTTTCCCACAGGCCAAATGGGGCTGTTGAAGGGTGAATGGGTCTTGCTGACCACCCCTTGTCTCTCCAGCTCTCGGATCATCTTATGGATGGGGATCACAGCATCTCGAGTGGTTCTATACTGTCGTCGATGCACTATGGAAGTGGCAATTGGCACCTGTTGCTCTTCTCCCATCAGGCATCCTACTGCAGATGGATTCTCAGACAACCCAGGCAAGGTGTTCAATTGCTGGATGCCCTCTGTCTCTACAGCAACTATTCCAAATGCCCATCTGAGTCCTTTTGGGTCTTTGAAGTACCTATTTCGAAGGTAGTCTATGCCCAAAATACATGGGGCCTCTGGGCCAGTCACAATAGGATGCTTCTTCCACTCATTTCCCATTAGGCTCACATCAGCTTCAACCAAAGTGAAATCCTGGGATCCCCCTGTCACTCCAGCAGAAACGGACTCTGTCCCCACATGTCTTGATGGGATTAATGTGCATTGCACACCAGTGTCTACCAAAGCTTTATACTGTTGTGGTTCCAATGTGTTCCAGGCCAACGAATCCACACAGACCAGAAAACATGATTTTCCCTGGCCTCTACCTGGCTAGAGGCAGGGCCCCTCTAAGCCTGGTTATCCTTCTTTCCCTGGGCCTGTTTTGGATGTTCCTTCAAGGGGATCAGACATGTCATCATCATCATACCTGGCCATTCGGCTACGGGCAACTGGAGCTGCTTTCCTTCTGGTGGCTTCCTTCAGTTCACGCACCCGTCGTGCCAGAACAGCAGTCGGTTTCCTATCCCACCTTCTCATGTTTTCCCCACGCAGGTAGAACCACAGCTCAGCTTGTGGGGTGTACCTTCTCTCACCATCTGGGAAGCGTCTGCCTTGGATACCAGAACCTCAGATCTGTACTGCTGAAATTTGGAGAAGGTCTTCTTTAATCTCCTCTCTAAGCTTCTTATGATTCTCCTCTATCTTATCCTCTAAGTTCTGCAGACGTGTTTCTACCGCTGCGATTCTGGCATGTGTCGGGCCATGTACAGCATCTGCATATGATCAGAGCTTCTTTGCCATATCCAGCACAGTCTAATCCCTCTCATCCCGCTTCATTATGGCTAAGGCAGAAGCATATTCGTGTGGCCCAAGTTATACAAGTTTCCACCACATCACAGACGTGCATGGTACCAAGTCTGGGTTCCTAGTTGTTACATCATCTGAGAAGATAATCTCTGCCACTGCCATTTCTCTCAGGTGTTGGATCCCTTGCTTTATGGTCTTCCACTGGGTTTGTTGCATATAGAGATCATCTGCACACAGGAATCTTTGTGCTACATTTTCCAAGACCCGTTCCCAGAGGCTGTGAGGGCTAGTCCCCCTCATCATTCCTTGGTCGATGACAGGATCCTGTGACAGGAATCCCAAATGCCTGGCTTCAGTGCTGTCCAGAATTGTAGCCTCGCCCGCAGCATCCCAGAGACGGACCAGCCAACTAATTATGGATTCATCAGTTCGTCAGTTGTAATCCTTCTGTAGGCCACGAAGGTCCTTCAGGGAAAAGGACTCAGTATTGGCTTCTGATCTTGTGCCTGCTGCTTTGACTCCTGACTTTATGTCAGGAGGCATTGAGGGTCCTTCTCCTGCATCATCATCATCATCATCATCATCCTCCACTGGTCGATCGGTCTTGTCAGTGCATTTCCCACTTCTAGTGCTGGTAGCAACAGCCATTGGTTGAGGCTTATTGTCTGGTTTAAATGCTGGCTTAGGCTCACTATCTGGTTTGGCTGCTGGCTTCAAGCCTGGGCTGTTGGCTGTAGCCTGACTGTGATAGCTGCTGATTTATCTCCCTGCCCCCCTGCCTCTGTCTGCTGCCCAACAGTATCTAACAGAGTGGGATAAGCATAGGCCAGGGCCCAGCTTATTGCAATGAGCCTTTTCTCCTTAGAATCATCATGGCACTTCGTTTTTAGGTATTTCCCCACCTCAGCTGGGTTCTGAATTTGTTCCCGTGGAAAATCCTAGACTACAGGATCAGAAAATTCCTTCAGGGTTTAGCCTGTATTTTCCCCCTTCTCCACACCACTCAGGATTTTTCACGCCTGGGTCTGCTTCTGGGTCAGGGGTCTCACTGACTCCTCTGGATATCTCAGCCCTCATTCTAGAGAAGCTGCAGACCATATAGAGGAAGCTTAAATACCAGAATAAATACCAGATTAAATACCAGATTAAATAGCAGAAAGATGGTCTCTTTAACATTCAGGGGAAACTGAACATTCTCAAAAAGTGACATAACAGATTCAAAGGAGAAGAAGGAAAGGAAAGGCTGGAAAGCCTCATTCCCTGCTCCTCCTCTAACAAACTGGGTGCAATTACTAATAAATTCCCAAAACATACTACTGGAACTTGGATGCAGGGTAGGACAAAGAAACCATAAACCATAAATATCGTAAACAGACTCCAGTATCTTTGTAAACGCCCTATAAATCACTATCACCAAGGCCAGCACAACAGCTATTCCAATCCGTGCCGCACTACCGTAAAAATTACGGGTTATGGACAATAATCCTAGTGACCAGAAAGGTATTGAAACCTCAAAAAGTCTAGAGACCAGAACCACATGAAGGCCTCCACCCCAAGAGACATTACAAGTTCAAGCAACATGGCTACTGACTGCTTTAACTCACTAGAGAGTGAGCACAACCAACACACAATCAATAGAGCTTTTTTCCACCTTCTTGAGCCACACGTTGGGCGCCAATAGATGTATTTGTCCTGATTCAAAGCAAATTTGGAAGAGAATCCCAAAGGGGCTCCAGTAGGAAAGCAGATTAAATCAGCCCCTCCCCCCAACTGGTCCGGGAGAAAATACCTCCTTGGACAAAGGTGGAAAAAACCTGTTTATTAAACAATAAAACCTAAACAATGTTAAACAATAAAACCCCTTGCCGCTCCAAAAGAGATGACAAACTGAGAAAGTCCCCTCCCTGGGTTGCAGCTCAGCTCACTCAGTCTCTGATCAGTCCCTCTGGTGCTGGAAGTGTCTCAGGCCAGGCCCGGCCCAGTGGCCACAGGTGTAGCTGCCGGTGCTCTGCCGGTGTTCAGTCCAGAGCAGGTTTGAACAAGTCCAAAGAAAAGGGAAAAAAACCCACAGTCCAGGGAACTTCTTTGTCTCCTTTGCCTCAGCTAGCTAAACTAAAAGCAAAAGAGAGCTCTGTCCCACTGTCTGTCCATCCACAGATAACACAGTCCGGAGCAGGAATGTGGAGGAGTGAGTGCAGTATCCGAAAAAAAACTGCCGCTTCTTCTTTCCCCCCTTCACTCTCTGCAACAAGTCTTAAAGGTGCAAAACTTATTTTTCATCATAAACAGAATGAGACAATTGGAGATAAAAGCATCATTTAGTCAACCCAGGATACCCACGCATGGCTCACTTTTTTCTTACTTTCCCAAGCTTGCTGACAAACTTGCTGAGTCCTGATGACTCTTCTTGTATCTCTTTCAAGGATATACCAACCCCATTTCTGAATATGTCCATTATTAATTGTTTGTGCATTTGTCCATTGTCCATTAGTACAAGCAGGCTGGATTGTGCTTCAGCTGAATATGGCCCTTGTCTAACAAAAACTCCTCAATCTGCAAAAACTCTCAATATCTAACCATACTGAGATGACTGGAACCACACAGGGAACAACCAGGACCATGCTGAGGAGAACTGGGACCACACTGGGGGTAACAGGGAGTGAGTGAGACCATACTGGGAGGGACTGGGATCATATGGGGAGTGACTGGGACTATACCAGGGACAACTGGGTTTGATTGGGACCATACGAGGAGTGTCTGTACCATAGAGGAGTGATGGAAGCACACTGGGAACAGCTGGGCCCATGCAGGGAGCAACTGGGATCACACTGGGGGCACTGGCATCAGACTGGGAGTGACTGAGAGCAACTGGGATTAGACTGCAAGTGACTGGGATCATACTGGGAGTGGCTACACTCATACTGGGATTATACTGGGTGTGAATGGAACCCGACTGGGGCTTGCTGGGAGCTACTGGGCCATGTTGGGAGGAAAATGTGACACACTGGGAGCAACTGGGATCGGCTGGAAGGTACTGGAACCATGCTGAGAGGACTGAGACTACAACTGGGGCAACTGGGATCATACTGGGAGGAACTGGGAACATCTGGAATTATGCTGGGAGCAATTGAGATCACACTGGGCTCACAGTGAGAGCAGCTGAGTCCATACTGGGTGACACTGAGATCTCATTGAGAGCGACTGGAATCATACTGGGATTGACTGGGAGTGGCTGGTTTTGTGGATTTGGAGGGGTTTGGATTTTGGGGGATTTCATTGGCATTTTGAGGGGGAGTTTTTCTGGGGGTGTTTGGTGTTTATTGAAAGTTTTTGAGGCTTTTTTTTGGGGGGAGGGGTTTACTGGGATTTTGTTGGGATTTTTTGGGATTCTCAGAAATTCTGGGGGTTTTATTGGGATTTTTAGGAGATTTTGGGGCATTTTATTGGAACTGTGGTGGCATTTAGCAGAATTCATTAGGGATTTGGGGTTTTTTAGGATTTTTGGTGGGATTTGGGGGGTTTTGTGTGGTTTTTTGAGTATTGCTAGGATTTCTTTGGATCTTGGGGGAGATTTTGTGGGATTTTTTATGGTTTTGGGGACATTTTTGGGGGATTTGCAGAGTTTAATCAGGATTTTTGGGGTGATTGGGATTTCAAGAGATTTTGTGGGCTTTTATCGGGATTCTAGGGTGTTGTAATGGGATTTTGAGAAACTAAATTGGGTTTTAGTGGGTTTTATTGGGACTTCCAGGGTTTTTGAGGAGATTTGGGTGCCTCTCAGCCCTTCCCCACACTCAGGGAATGCCCCAAAGCCCCCCTTAAATTCCATGAAAACTCCACAAAATCCCCAAAAATTACAAGAAAACCCTCAAAAACCCCAGAGAATCCCACCAAATCCCAGTGGAACTCACCAAAATTTAAAACAACTCCCAAAAATTTCAATAAATCCCCTCCCCCCAAAACCCCCACAACCCCAATAAAACACCCAAAATCCAAAACCCCCCAAAATCACGTAACCATCCCACAACCCAATAATTCTCCCCAAAAACCCCAATAATTCCCCTCAAACTCCCAACAAAATCCCCCAAAGCCCAAAAAAGCTGCCCCGAAATCCCCAAACACTCTCTCAAAACCCCAAAATCCCCCTAGAACCCTCCAGACTCAGTGGCTCTCCCCACAACCTCCCGCCTCTGCTGCGCGCGCGAGCTCCCAGCCCTGATTTAACCAATCACCGCGCTGCACGTCCACAAACCAACCTATTACGACGTGGCTGCCCTCAGCAATGCCCGCCTCCCCCGGCCGCTCCAGCCAATCAGAGGCTCTGGAGGGGTCCTGAGGGTGTCCTGGGAGGGTTTTGGGGAGGGGCTTTGGGGGCTCTGGAAGGGTTTGGGGAGAGAGTCGGGGGGGTTCTCAGGGACATCCAGGGCTGGGCCCGATTGGCGTCTGGGGGCAGGTTCCTTCCAGCCACAAGCATTCCAGCATTCTGTCAGGGACTCCCTGCCTTTCTTGCCTCTGCTCCCAGCTGCAGAATGTGCAGCAAAGCCGCCTTTGCTGTCTGCTCGGGGAGCCCAGCCAGGTGCTGGAGCCTGACCCTGCCCTGCACAGCTCCCCTGGCAGGCACGGCAGGAGCAGCGCCCTGGCAGCCTCAGCAATTGCCCTCTGACATCTCTGGCACACACTGCCGTGGGCTGCAATTCCAGCTGCCAGCGAGGAAAAGATGCTCCTGCCCTTCAAGGCCAAATTCTGAAGGGGCCAAGACACGAGTGCAGCAAGATCTTACACAGACATTTCACTGCCAGCCTCCAGAACTTCATCCAGGGCTGTTTGAGCACCTGGATGGGCAAGAAAAAAAAATCAGGGGAGGGTCTTTGGCTGGGAGCTGCCACGGGTAAAGAGAGACCCTGTGGAAGGGAAAAGGAGCAGACCAAGGAAGGCAGGAGAGAAAGCAGGACACAAACGGCAACCAGCTGAGAAGGTGGCACTCTGAAAAGCAAACCTGAACTTATGGAACAGGAATGGGACAGAAAGGAAGAATTCTGAAACTTTATTTACTCGGCTTCTCTGAAGCCAGGACTTCACCATCCTGACAGGGAAGAAGCATTTTCTAGATCAAACCTGAATTTGATCCCTTTTACTCTGAGCCCAGTAAATCCCAAGGAACTCATTTGTGGTCATTTGCATCAAGGGCCCAAGCTCTTTGTTCCAGCACATGCAGCAAGCACCAGGCAGGACCGCACAGCAACCAACTCACAGCTGAGGGACTCAGAAAATCTAAACCAGCAGGGCACATTGAAATAAACAGGGCCAGGAGACTTCTTCTCCTGTGTAATGCCTTTATTAAAAAGTGATCAGCTCAGGATTGGGCGGCTCGACGGGTCTGCAGCGTCCGTCGTCTCCTAGGGCGACTCAGAGGAGGAGGATATGTGCAGCTTTGTCCACCAGGGGCAGAGCTGGGGATCAGATCCTCTTGGGAGCCTTCAGGGCTTGATCCCATAAGATGTTGCCATCAGATGTTGCCCCTCCCACTCAGTCGGCCTGGTCTCACCACCGGGGTCACCTCCCGTGGTCAGGGCGAGAGGGTCCGAAGGTGTTCCGCGTCTCTGCAGGCTCAGCACTCGGCTCCTCACATCCAGACATCACTCCAGTCTCTCAACTCTTAGGTGGCTCGTTGTTTTTGGGGTTTCTCCATGAGTTTTGAGATGGGGGGGGGGGGGGGGTCCCACAAAGCATTCTGGTCTTGCGAGTCACTTTGCATAACCCCCCCCCCACCTTCTCAGGTGTCTTCCCTATTCTGAGAAAGGTAAAACTTAGCTTCGGGCAAGGTCCCCACCCAGGAGAAGGGCCATTACCTCGCCCCAGCCAGGGCTTTTACTAATACAAAAACAACCATTAACGACAACGACCCGTGATTACAATAACAAAACACACAGAACTTGGGCAGGGCCAGTGGTCTGGCTGCCTTTTTGAAACTTTTTCTCATAAAAAAATATTAACCGAGTTTTTGTTCATAACAGTCCCCCCTCTTTTTCTTTGATCGAGCTTAAACTCTAAGCTCGCATCAACTCTTAATTTTTGTTTTGAATCTAATATAAATCTCTTGTGCACTTTGGTAGTCATGGTTACTTAACCTTGTTACTTTCCTTGGTTTCTTCAGGTTTGTCTTCACGGCAAACACTATTTTACTGAAACAGATAAATAAGCATAGTAAAAATAGCAATCTTCCAAGTGCACACACAGCGAGAAAAACTACCTTTTCCCACACATCCTTTTTGAAAATCTCCAGGTTCTCCCACCCACTGGGATCAAGTGTAGGAGTTTGATCTTCATTATTTACACATGCTAACCTTTTTATTTCGTTTGAAATGTTCCTAATAATTGAATTCTTTATTTTTAATACTGCCTGGAGCCGAATAATTTTGTTTAACATAGATATTGGGATCCGAATTTGGCTTTTACAATTTTGGATTTTCTCAATTTCTATTTCACTGTGCCTGTTCTGTTTAATTTCTCCCAAATTATATATAGGAGCTCCCAAACTTGATCCAGTTTCTTTGGGTAATAAGAAAATTGGTTTTATCACTCCAGTGGTGCAGCTGCCAGACAAGATCAAATCTAGGGGTTTAAGGCTCCCCTGAAATGTGTTCCTAAAGGGGTTTATCTCTTTTCCAGTACACTCATATAAATACTTGTAACAAACAATTTTTCTTACCATTTTCACCATTTCTTTGCTTTTTACTAGATCTGCTGAGCTTGTTTCAGCAGCATCCCATTTAAAGCACAACCAGGCTTCCCCTATAGGGCACTCTCCTAGGAGTGGCTGCCCAAAAGTGGCAGTATTGTATGCTATCCAATACACTCTCTTATTTTTTTTTTTGATAAAAGACCAATTGGGAGAGGTTAACACAATCAGGGTTAGAACTGATGTGGACTCTCGACAAGGAGCTCACTTCCTCCTCACAGCGGGCTTGGTAGCATTCACTGCACGGCTCAGCTGGGCTCCCCTGAGCACCACCAGCAATCAGAGCCATCAGTACTACCCTTCCCAAGAGTCCGGTATGGGTCATCTCACACAGCCTGCCCACCCGGCCTTGCCTCTTGGGGAACTTTACCGAGGAAAAGCTTCCAAGCTCTTTAGAGTCCCTTCTACCCGTTTCTCTGGTTAAACCTCTCTTGGTCTGTTTCCTACCAATTTTGGTTTCCCCTCCCAGGGGAGTGTTCTGTAGAGGATTAACCTGGAGTCTTTAGAAATAAATTGGGGAACTTAACCAGAATTACTTATTTACAGTCCTAAACTTTTTACCAACATAGTTTACACAGAACAGTCTTAAAACATTTTAAGCAATATTAGAACTCTTAACAAACAATTTTTTTCCCATACAGTTCAGTCTTTTTGACTCTTCCGTCTGAGAGTGAACTTTAAATCCTTTGGTCCTTTTACCACAGTGTACTCAGGTGATTTAGCTTGTAAAGCAGATGAATCTCGTCCAGCGCCGGGGGGTGAGAGTGGTGTAGACTCTGGCCCAATGCCAAAGGGGGAAGCTGATGTTGCATCCAGTCCCGTACCTGGGGGTGAGACTGGCCCTTTTATTCTTGTGATATGAGTCCAACCTTTTTCTTTGGTCTGCACAGCTGAATTTGTGATCAGGAGCGCCTGGAAGGGGCCTTCAAATTTAGACATTAATGCTCCCGTAGTCCATGATTTTATCAAAACCCAATCTCCTGGACTAATGTTGTGAACTTTTGTGTCGAGAGGGGAAGTTTGAGGAAGGTATCCTTTCTTTCTAAGTCCCTCCAGAGTTCTTCCAATTATTTCTAAATACTTTCTGGTAGCTTCTTCCCCTTCCAGATAGTCTCCTGTGCTATAAGGTGTTAACAAGAATGGCAGCCCAAACATCATTTCATAAGGTGAAATTCTTATGTCAGCCCGAGGTCTTGTTCTGATGCGCAATAGCGCTAGGGGCAAACACTTCAGCCAATTCATCTTTGTTTCCTCAATCAATTTAGTTAATACATTTTTGAGAGTTTTGTTCATTCGCTCCACCCTCCCAGAACTCTGGGGGTGCCACGGAGTATGCAACCTCCATTTCATTCCTAAAGCCTCAATTATATTTTGTAATGTTTGGGACACAAAATGTGGACCTCGGTCTGAGTCTATGGTGTTCACAATACCATATCTGGGGATAATATTCTCGAGGATTGCTTTTGCCACGACTTGAGCTGTTTCCCTCCTGGTCGGGAAGGCTTCTACCCAGTGTGTGAGATGATCAACTATAACCAGTAAATATCTGTATCCTTGCACTGGGGGCATTTCAGTGAAATCTATCTGTATGCTTTGGAAGGGTCTCAAGGCTAATTCCCTTCCTCCAGGTGCTACTTTTCTCATAACTTTCTGGTTCACTTTTTGACAAATGATACACCCTCTGGTAACAGCTTTAGCCAGGCTATATACCCCGATGCATAGGTTATTTCTTAGGAAATGATCACATAGTCCTTGGACTCCCCAGTGAGTTAATTTATGTAGTTCTGTTAGCACTGTCTGAGCCAGTGCTTTATTCAAAAACACCTGTCCATCTGAGGTTAACCACTCTCCCTGTTGTCCTTGATGTAACTTTAAATCTTTTATTGCTTCTAATTCTTCTTTACTAAATATAGGTTCCTCCCCTTTTTCAGGTGTCATTTTTGTCTTCAAAATTTTTACTGGATCCCCTGGTTCTAGAGCTGCTTCTTTGGCTATCTGATCAGCCAGTCGGTTTCCTTTAACTTCTAAACTGTCTCCTCTTTGGTGTCCCTTTATATGGACCACTGCTATTTCTATAGGTTTTTGTAGGGCCTCTAGTACTGATCGGACTAGGTTCTCATGGGCTAAGCTCTTTCCCTTTGAACTTAAATACCCACGTTCCTCCCATATTTTCCCAAATGTATGAACTGTCCCATATGCATATTGGGAGTCTGTATAAATGGTTCCCCGGTCCCCCTCCAGTAAGTCCAGTCCCCTTTTCAGGGCATATATTTCACAACTTTGGGCTGACCAGCTTGGGGATAGTTTCCCTTTTTCTGCAATTTGTAATGTTTCTCCATCTATAATGGCATAACCTGAAGCTCTTTTTCCATTTACTACCCTCGAAGAGCCATCTATGAATAAGCTTCTTCCAGTTGCTAGAGGCTGATCTTCCAAATCTTCTCTTACTTTTGTTTGGAGATAAACCAATTCTAGACAATCATGTTCTAAATTCTCTATAGGCTCTCCCATTATGAATTGTGCTGGATTGAGAGCATTTGATGTGATAAATTCTAAGTCCTCTGTATTCATTAGTATTATCTGATATTTTAATATTCTAGCATCGGTTAACCACTGCGGAGCTCTCTGTCTCAGTACTGCCTTAAGATCATGAGGAGTATGCACTTTAATTTTTCCCTGTAAGGTCAATTTTTGAGTCTCTTCTATCAGGATTGCAGTTGCTGCTACTGCCTGTATACAAACTGGCCAGCCTCTAGCCACTGGATCTAACAATTTGGATATGTAAGCCATGGGTTTCCTGCACCCTCCCCACTCTTGAGTTAATACTCCATAGGCTATACCTCCTTCTGCACTCACAAACAGGTCAAAGCCCTTCCTGAGGTCTGGTAAGCTTAGGACCGGGGCAGAAGACAATTTGTTTTTTAAGTTTTCCAATTGTTGATCATCTTCAGCTGTCCAAATTAGGGGTTCTGAGTCTACTAGTTTATTATACAGAAATTTCACACTCTGTGTGTATTGATCCAACCATAACTTACAATACCCGAACAAGCCCAGGAGTTTTCTCACATCTCTTTTCGTTTTTGGGGCCGGGAGAGCTAAAATACCTGAAATTCTGTCAGGGCTTAGTTTCTTATACCCTCCCCCTATTATGTGCCCCAAGTATGTTACTTCTGCTTGCACAAATTGTAGTTTCCCTTGGGAAACTTTTAGTCCTTTCTCCCCTAGAAAATTCAAAAGTTTAATACTAGTTTGTCTGACCTGATCCTTTTCCTTTCCTGATACCATCAGGTCATCAACATACTGCAAGATCTGCACTTCTTGTTCAGGGACAAATTGTTCCAACAAACTCTCTAAAGCTTGTCCAAAGAGATTGGGGGATTCAGTGAACCCCTGTGGTAATCGGGTCCACCTTAGCTGTTGTCTCCTTTTTGTACTCGGGTCCTCCCATTCAAAGGCAAACCAATCCCTACATTCTGCTGCCAGAGGACATGCCCAGAAAGCATCCTTCAAATCTATGACAGTGAACCAAGCATGTTCTCTTGGAATTCTGCTTAGGAGACTACATGGGTTGGGCACAACTGGATGTCTGGCAATGGTTCTTTTGTTGACTTCCCTCAAATCTTGTACCAGCCTATATTTCCCTTCAGCCTTTTTAACTGCCAGTATAGGGGTATTATGTGGTGACATGCAGGGTTCTAAAATTCCCTCCTGCAACAGTTGCTCGATAACTATAGCAAGCCCCTTCTTTCCTTCTAGGGAAATCGGATACTGTTTAACCCGTATGGGTGAGGTATCATCCTGCATTTTTATTGTTATCGGTGGAATGTCTAATAAGCCTCTCTTTCCCCCCTCAGCCCATACCTCAGGATTTATTTCTGCAACATCTCCTTGAGACAGCTTCATCACTTGTACTACCATCCTCCCTTCCCTTGGAACAATCCCAACCCCCAAATGGACTTGCAGATCCCTTCCTAACAAACTTTTTTCTAAGTTAGGCAGATAAAGAAAATTAGCTTTATATTGCCTTGAGTTTCCAATTATTTTCACTTCTTCAATCACTGATGCTCTAAATGGTCTCCCCTCTGCACCCAATACTTCACAAAATTGTCTCCCAATTTCCATACCTTGTGGTATTTTGTTGAGACAGGACTTATCTGCCCCTGTATCAACCAAAAATTCAAATTCCTCATTTAGGGGTCCCACTTCAAAGTTTACCAAGGGCTCTTCTAGATGTTTCATCGGGTCCCCTATAGTAAAAAGCCCTTGACACCCCTAGTCCTCCCCCTTAAGAATCCTTCCTAAATTGTCCTGTTCCTTGGCTATTGCCTCATCGAGACTGAGCTTTCTACAAAACCTCCTGATGTGTCCTGCCTCCCCACAGTAATAACACTGTCGTCCTCTCAAAGTGACTTCTTGAGGTCTCTCAACCCTTCGTGCACCGGTCAGTACTGGCCTACCTCTGCCTCCTCCTGGTGGTGGACCCGCCCACCCTGCACTTTCTCTAGCTACAGCAACCATGATCTTAGCCTTGGCCTTTGCTTTTTCTTCCTCCCTCCTTAAATACACCTTCAGTGCCTCTTTTAATAACTCATTAATGTCCTTCTCTTGCCAATCTTCCATCTTTTCCAGTTTTCTCCATATATCAGTCCAAGATTTGGTAACAAATTGGACTTTTAGTAGCATTTGACCTTCCGGGGTGTCTGGGTCTATTCTAGAGTACAACTGAAAGTTCCGCCTTAGGCGGTTAAGCCAGGCAGCAGGAGCTTCATCTTTCTCCTGTGTACCCTCAAATGCCAATTGGGTATTAGTTCCTTTGGGAACTGACTCTTTGATCCCCCGTATTATCAAAGACCTATATTCCCTCATGGCCTTCCTCCCATCCTCCTGATTAGGGTTCCAGTTGGGCTCTGTTAGTGGCAATTTCTGTTCACCTGTTGGCACCTGGGGTCCTGGGCTGTTATCTTTCTCCCAAATTTTTATGCCAGCCGCCCTTATCATCTGGACCTCTTCTGGAGAAAATAATATACTCAGGATGGAATTCATCTCCCCCCAAGTGTAGATATTTGGACCTAGAAATTGATCCACTTGGTTGGCTATGCCCACTGGGTCCTCAACTAAATGCCCCAACTCTTTCTTGAATCCTCTCACCTCAGAAGCAGTTAGGGGAGCATTCACAAAGCCAACACCTCCCGCCACTCCTCCCATAGGAACCTCTCTGAGGAGAAAGAGTCTCTCTGCCTTGGAGGTCTTGGATCTGGTGCTACAGTACGGCCCATCTTCAGATGCCAAACTACTTTGTGGGATTTCTGGGTTACCCTGAACTTTCTGCCCATCAGCAGGTGTATTTGCTGATAGCTGTTTACTGGGCGAGGAGGCATTTGTGTCCCAACTAGGAGGAGGTAAAGGGACAGCAATAGGAGGGGGAGAGGGACCTGAGTAGATATTAAGCGGAGCTGGAGAAGGGGTGGAGATTGCAGCAGGTGGAGTAGGCACTTGTGGTGGTGCAGAAGGGACTGGAGGAGATACTGGGTTTATCATAGCAGAAGCTGAAGAGGTGGAAGGAGGAGTTTGAGCAGGTGGTGATGAGATGGCAGCCGGGGGAGGAACCGGACCTGCCATTTGAGGTGCTTGAAGAAGAGGATTATAAGGTGGAGGGGCAGAAGGAGGCAAATAATCCAGGGGATCCCATTCTTTACTAGTTCTATCATCCCCTCCTTCATTCCCCTCTTTCTTCCTCTGTACCTTACAAATTCGCACCCCTTCATCCCCAACAGCACTCTTTAACCAGCAAGCCACATACAATAATTGCTCAGGGTCAGTATCCCCTCGAGCTGTCAGATAATTATTTAATTGTTGGCACATCCACTTATCCTTTGTCCCACACCACGGCCATCCTCCTTGCACCTCTAATTCTGGCCAGACTTCCATACAATAATGGATCATTTTCACTTTATCTAATCCCTCCGTGGCCTCTATAGAATCCCATTTTACTAACAGTTCTCCTAAGGGACTATTGGGATGTATATACCTCAGTCTCTTGCCGGTCTTTTTACTACTACAACACCCCATTTTTCCGGTCTCAATAAAAAAATCCCAAAGGTGCCTCTACTGACCAGGAATTTAAAAAAAACCTTGTTTGAGGAGCTCTAGCCTCCTCCACTGAACTTCAAATTTCTGCCTGATGCTCAGGACTTTATACTGAAACAACTGCCCAATCTCTTGATTGCCCAACTTCCCAGCATCAGGTCTTACATCTACCGGGACTTGAACACACGAAGCCCCGGCCAAGAATCCGGGTCGTGCCTGACACCCTCAGTCAGGAAAAACAACTGCCTGATTTTTAGTTTGCCTAACCTGCCAATTTTTAGGCTTCACCGTATCAGGACTTAAAAGCAAACCACAGCCTCCTTCGCTGGGGTTTGTGCCTGACTCCTTTGTCAGGACTTACTTTGCCTGCAGGGCTTGTGAAACACCCGAATCCTTCTCGGGACTGACAAATCTTACTCAAATCCTTCTCGAGACTTACAAAAGGGCCTGACCTCCCTTTGTCAGGACTTTGGGGTGCGTGCCACTCATACACAGTAATTCACTCCGCACGCCCGGAGTGGGGGGGGCCCTTTATTCCCCCCTGGGAGACGACTTCGCTCACGCTAATTCCACTCGCGTCCCCCTGTTCCTGGCCGCTTTTCTCACGAAAAGACGGAACCGCAGTACTGAGGGGTCCACTCTCGCTTCGAAGGTCCGGCTGCCGGCCCTCGTCTCACTCACACACACATGCGCACGTCTCCCACTCCCGCCACCGAGTTTCTCACCAGTCCAGTGCTCCGGTGCTCCTCTGCGTCGCTGTCCTGAGCTGGTCCCTCTGGTCCTGGTAGCCAGTTGTCCTCTGAAGATCCAAGATGGCCAGTCCTGAGTCCTCTTGCGGCGTGGCTATCCCGGACGAGTCCCCAGCTGAAATAAACAGGGCCAGGAGACTTCTTCTCCTGTGTAATGTCTTTATTAAAAAGTGATCAGCTCAGGATTGGGCGGCTCGACGGGTCTGCAGCGTCCGTCGTCTCCTAGGGCGACTCAGAGGAGGAGGATATGTGCAGCTTTGTCCACCAGGGGCAGAGCTGGGGATCAGATCCTCTTGGGAGCCTTCAGGGCTTGATCCCATAAGATGTTGCCGTCAGATGTTGCCCCTCCCACTCAGTCGGCCTGGTCTCACCACCGGGGTCACCTCCCGTGGTCAGGGCGAGAGGGTCCGAAGGTGTTCCGCGTCTCTGCAGGCTCAGCACTCGGCTCCTCACATCCAGACATCACTCCAGTCTCTCAACTCTTAGGTGGCTCGTTGTTTTTGGGGTTTCTCCATGAGTTTTGAGATGGGGGGGGGGGTCCCACAAAGCATTCTGGTCTTGCGAGTCACTTTGCATAACCCCCCCCACCTTCTCAGGTGTCTTCCCTATTCTGAGAAAGGTAAAACTTAGCTTCGGGCAAGGTCCCCACCCAGGGGAAGGGCCATTACCTCGCCCCAGCCAGGGCTTTTACTAATACAAAAACAACCATTAACGACAACGACCCGTGATTACAATAACAAAACACACAGAACTTGGGCAGGGCCAGTGGTCTGGCTGCCTTTTTGAAACTTTTTCTCATAAAAAAATATTAACCGAGTTTTTGTTCATAACACACATTGCTCATTTTTGCTACAATAGACAGCACTGAAAAGGATAGCTAATGACAGCCTCTTCATCACCCCAATCCCTTCTCCATTTTAAACTTTCTCTGAAATAACCAAAACCAGCTCTTAAAATTCCTTTATCTTTGTCAATCCCAGATCTTTTGGGAGCAGACTCAGGAAGAGAGCACAACATTAATCTGTTGTTATTCAGACATGGCTTGTTGTTCGTCTTTCCCTACTCAATGGCAGCGGTAGATCTTGAGAATAACCAGGTATCCTGAGGAATTTTTCCTGCAGCAAGTTATTTTCCTATCATGGTCCATCTGTAATTTTATTGCTTATTAAAATACCACTATAAATACAGTACAGCACCTTGCAATTACTCCCCCTTCTATTTGTAAACCTCAAAGTCTTCCAGGTCTGAACAACAGGAAAAACCCTGTGTCACCCTTTGGGGATATGAACATCTTTAGGGTTTGGACACATGCTAGGATAGCCACTGTAAGAGCTGGATGGACTGGAAAACCAAATGATGTAACAGTATTTTATGGTGAGAGGCAAATCCTGCTGCTGCTGCCCCAGGAATTTCTTTCCATTTGAGAAGCATCAAGAAAGGCCAAGAGCGTTGAAACACACAGAGCCTGGGGGAGGCATCAGGGTATTTCTTGTAGCAGCTTCTCCCTGTCAAGAACCCCCTGCCAGGCTCAGTTTGAGAGAAATTCTCCAATAATATCCAACCATCAGCTTCTTTTGGGTGGGATGAGGAACAGCCATGAGCCCACTCCAGCACTGGAAATGTTTCAATGCACCGGAGCAGCAGTGCCTGCAGGGGAGAGACTCTTTGGCTCTGGGCTCTCTGGGCACTTTCTGCCGCAAGGCCATTCCCCTCTGGAGCCCAGCCCCAGCAGCCACACACTGCCCACAGGGGCTGGGGGCACAGGCACAGCCTGGGGCTGCTCCCCTCTGGCCAGCCCTGCTGGAATGGGCATGGGCAGGGCCAAGAGCCAGCCAGGTGCTGCTTCTGGAGGTGCTGGGAGCAGCCACGGAGGCAGCACCAAACGGACCCATCTGAAGGTCTCCTCTGGTCCCGCAATCTCCACCCTCAACCCATTTTCCCATCCAAATCCCCTTTACCCACTGAAATCTCCTTTTTTTCACCCCAAATCCTTCTTTGTACATCCCAAATCCTTCTTCTTTCACCCCAAACCCTCTTTTCCCACTCCAGATCCCCTTTCCCACCCCAAATCCTCCTTCTTTCACACCAAAAATCTCCTTTTTCCATCCTAGATCCTTCTTTTTCCACCCCAAATTTCCTCACTCCAAATCCTTCTTCTTTCACCCCAAATCCCATTCTGCCAGCCCCGATCCCCACTGCAAATCCCCTTTCCCAGCCCCCAGGGATTTTGGGGTTCCTGAGGGGTTTTTGGGGTTTTTCCCAACATTTTACCCAGGGTCTATCTGCAGATATTGCACCTGGAGCTGCTCCAAACAAACCCCACTGTGCCCCCCAGGGTTGCAATGGGTTTGGGGGGATATGGAGACTGGGGGGGTCATGACCCCAAATTTTGAGGGTTGGGGGGGTTTGATCCTAAAATTTGGGAGTTGAGGGGGTTTGACACCTTGGGGTTTAGGATTTGGAGGTTTTTGACCCCAGACTTGGGGTTTGGGGATGTTTGGCCCAAGAATTTGGGATGTGGGGGTTTTTGACCCGAGGATTTGTCAGTCAGGGGGTTTGACCTCCAAATTTTGGGATAAGGGCAGTTGGACACCGCAGATGTTTCAAACCCCAGGATATGGGGTCAGGGGGTTTTTATGCCAAAGTTTGGTAACTGGGGGGACTCACCCCAGGATTTGGGGGGATTTAACCCCAGAGTTGGGGGATCAGGGGGATTTGACACCCCAGAGTTTGGGATCGAGGGCCTTTGACCCCAAAGTTTTGGGACTGGGGGGTTTGACTCCAGACTTTGGGGGTGAGGAGGGTTGGACACCCCAGATATTTCAAACCCCAGGAGTTGGGGATTGGGGGTTTTAACCCTAAACTTTGGGGGTTGGGGGCATTTGACACTTCAGGATTTGGGATTTAGGGAATGTTTGACCCCAGACTTTGGGAATGGGGGGGTGTTGGACAGCCCAAATGTTTCAAACCCCAGGAGCTGGCTTCGGGGGGATTTAACCCCAACGTTTGGGAATTCGGGAGTGTTTGACACCCCAGGATCTGAGATTTGGGGGATTTGATCCTAAAATTTGGTGTTTGGGCTGTGGGGTGAGTGTTGAGATCCCAGAGTCTGGGTTTGGGGGTGTTTGATTCCCCCAGTGTTTCAACCCCCAGGATTTGGGGTCACAGGGAGTTGACCCCAGGATTTGGGGTGCTTGATCCCAATGTTTGATTCCCTGGGTTTGGCGTCGGGGTTGAAATCAGAGCCATTCCCTGGAAACAGTGGCGGGATCGAGATTGGTAGCGGGATCGGGAATGAGATTGGGATTAGGATTGGGATCAGCATCGGGATTGGGATTGGTAACGGGATCGGGGGGAGACCCTGACCCAATCCCAGACCCCAATCCCAGGTAGAGGCCCCGTCCCAGTCCCGAAATGGACCCATCCCCACAATCCCGGACCCCTCCCCAGTGCCAGCCCCTCCCCAGGGCGCTGAACGGACCCTCCCTCAATCCCAGCCCGCCCCGATCCGGACCGGAGCCATCCCCAGAGCCTCCCCCATTCCTGGCCCAGACCCTTCAATCCCTTTTTGGGGCTGCTCCTGCCGCTCCCCACCCATTTCTGGGGGTTCCAAGGTGCCCCGCGGACCCTACCCATTTTGGGGGTGTTGGGGTGGCCCCAGGGCCGCCCTGAGGGCCAAGGGGGGATCGAAAGACCCAAACCTGAGGGGCTCCTGGAGGTGCCCAGTTCATCCCGTCCCCACCCCAAAACAGATCCTGGTCAATCAGAGCGTGGGGGCCCCAAATTAAACCCAAGGGGGTTGGCACCCCCAAAGGGAGCAGGAGAGGCCTGGAACCCCCAAAACCAAGCACGGGGGAGGGGATAGGGGGTTGGAGGAACGATGGGGAAGGGGTGGGAGAGCGGGGGAAAGAGGGAGATGGGACTCCCAAACAGGATCAAGCCAACTTGATGTGGCCACCTTCAGACGTGGATGGCAGCCAAAGCTTTTTCCCAGTCTGTGTGACTCCAGTCTGTGCAATCCCAGTCCATAAAATCTCAACCCAGTTTATCCCAGTCCTGATCTGTATGGTCCCATTCCATATGGTCTCAGCCCATATTTGATCCCAGACCACTTAATCAGTTTGTGTGGTCCCAGTCCACTGGATCTCAGTCCATACAGTCCCAGTGCATACTTGATCCCACTCCAGCCTATCCCAGTCTGGAGGTTTCTGATCCACAGGATCCCAGTGCACATGATCCTTGGCCATGTCATCCCAGTCCATTTGATCCCATTCTGTGTGGTCCTGATCCATATGATCCCACTCTGTGCCGTCCAAACCCATAGGATCCCAGTCCATATTAGATCCCAGTCCATATTTGATCCCAGCCCAAACTTGATCCCAGCCTGTGGTCCTGCACACACTCCCAGGGTCTGGAATTCCAGTTCCAAGCCAGGAAAAAATGTTCCTGCCCTTGAACTTCCTTCCTATCCTCTCAACAAATCATAATAAATTAAAAATCAATAAATTATAATTAAAATGAAATACATTAGAATAAAAATAAAATATAAAAATGAAATATAAAAATGAAATATAAAAATGAAATATAATTTCAACTCCTCCTTACAATACTCCAATAATGACTCAAGCCAAAACAACAGTAAACTATTAATATAACATTACCAAAGAAAAAAACCAAATTACATACAAAGAAATACATTTTGTAAGTTTTACCTCAGTAACCAATATACTTTAGATAAAAATATCTCAAAAACTAACATAGAATCTAACACACCTTAGTAAAAAAATTCCTATTACAAATATACTAAACACAAAACCAAACACCACTGTAATTTCTCAGAAATTTTAACCAACAAAATTTAATAATTCCCTTAAGTACTCTAAAACAAATAAAATTACTTTTAAAAAATTTAATTGTGGGTGAGTGGCTTTATTTGGATATTGGTTTTTGGATTTTTTGGGTTAGATTTTAAAAAAGGGATTTTAATAGTAATCAAATCAGCTGAGAAGGCGGCACTCTGCAAACAGAACTTACAGAAAATAGGACAGAATCAGTAACTCTGAAAGTTTTATTTGCAGTCAAATACATCCCACACACCCAGCCCCACACAATCCCCATCCCACTGCTCCAAATTGGGGCCAAACCAAAAGGAGAAGCAGCCAGGTGTGTTCCCAACATGGATCACAGGGAATGTGAGTGACCAGGGCTGTGCCCAAAGTGCCTCCTCCAGTGGGGGATGGAGCTGGAGCAGCGCACGAAGCTCTTCTCGCACTCAGGGCACTCACAGGGCTTCCCTTATCAGTGCCTCCGTTGGTGTTTGGTCAAGTTAGAGCTGCTGGAGAAGCTCTTCCCATACTGGGGACACTCGCAGGGCCTCTCCCCTGAGTGGATGCACCGGTGGGTGACGAGGTCTGAGTTGTGCTTGAATCCCTTCCGGCAGTCGGGGCACTGGAAGGGCCTCTCCTCTCTGTGACTCTGATAGTGCCAGAGGACACAGGAGCTGGTTGGAAACCCCTTCCCACACTCTCCACACTCATAGGGCCTCTCCCCAGTGTGGGTCCTCTGGTGCCTGTTCAGCTCGGAGCTCCACCTGAAGCTCTTCCCATACTCCACGCATGTGTGGAGCTTCACCCTATATCATGGAGCTGCTCATGGAGCACCAGCTCCGAGCTCTGGCCCGATCTCCAGCTGCCTTCCCAGCCCAGGCTGGCTCTTTCCCTCTCAGATCCCTGCCAGCTGTGTTTGCAGCCCCTCCTTGTGAGGCATCTCTGGGCCTTTTCCTCCCTGTTGGCTACCTGCACCATGGAGCCGCTCAAAACGGCCTCTCCCACCAGGTTCTGCCGCGGGCATTTGTCCTCCCTGCTCTCCATGCTCAGCTCCTGCTCTGGGGGAGGAAGGACAAGGACAGGATGGGATTTGCCTCCGTGCCACAGGCAAGGACAAGGAGATCCCCCCAGGGCTGAGCTGCAGCCAGGGCCATGCTGGGCTGGGAGATGGAGCAGCACAGAGGGGAAAGGGGCACTGACTTCCTCCTCACCTGCATCAGTGTCCTGGAGCATCTTCCTCTTCCTCGCAGCCTTCCTCATAATGGGAAATCCTGGTTTGTGGAAAATAAGGGATGAGCACATTTGTAGGAGCGTCAGGGGGTAGGATGTTCGGGACAGACAGAGACGAGAGATCTCTGCAGCCAGGTCGTAGAACTTGCGGTTTATTGCAAAGGGGTTGGGTGCAGGGCCCTGCTTGGAGCTGCCAGCCACAGCTCAGAGCAGGCCCGAGAGAAGAGAGGGGCAGAGAGGATGAGAGGGTGAGAGAGTAAGAGGGTAAGAGCGTAAGAGAGTAAGGTTCCCATTACAATACAATAAATCTTCTTCTCTGTTGAATCTTCTATTTCTCACTAACCAATCTAGTACAAGATACAAATCCTAGAGCATTTACATACAGCCTATAAAAATCATTACATCACCGTACTGTGTTACATTTTAAACCCTGAATACTACTCTTTGGACCCCTTCTGCTGAGCTAATAGGGTCTGCTCTGACCCTGGGACCTGTCTGCAAGCAGAGGGAATTGTTTCATCAAAAGGGGATTACCTTCAGTCAGGCCACACCATTGTTTTCCATTTGTTCAGTAACTAAGGTATCTCAAATCTTGCTTTCATTTTATCTTGCTTTTAATTTTCTATATTCTCAAAATCATTTACCAGACAATCATATTTATAAGGCTTTCCTGTTTCTTCTTCCCCAAGACACATTGAGTTTGAAGATCCCTCTGCCGGAGTCCATGTCTACAAGTCACAGGAGAGGTGAGCTGCATAAAACCTCTCAAACACCAAGATTAAGCCCTGAAAAAGCCTCCCAGGAATTCCCCGTCCCTGGTCCCTCCTCTCGGGTGTTCGGGGGTTCCCCCCGTCCCAGCTGCTGGAGTCACGCCTGGATTGCGGGTGCCCCTTCTCCTCGGTGCCCGCCCTGCCCAGACTGCTGGCAGTCCCAGCAATGCCAAAAGCTCCCCCCTCTTGGCTCTCCCCATTTCGGGATGCTAGGGCTGCTTGGGCTCCTGGGCTCCCTTCTCCCCTCATTCTCTGCTCTGGGCTGCAGCGGCTCCAAGGAGTCCCCCCTGCCCCTCTCCAGGCTCTTGAGGCTCCCGCCCATGGTGGCGCTCCCCCCTCTCTGGGCTCCCCACTTTGGGCTCCTGGGGGACACAGGGCTCTGCTCCTCCAGGCTGCCTCTGCCAGCAGCCGCCACTGGCACCCCCCAATGTCCCCCCAAGGGGCCTTTTCTGCTCAGCCTTGGACTGCTTCATTCTCCAAACATCCCCCCAAAAACCCAACCCAGGGACCCCCCGGGATATCTGGGCCGAACTCCCCCTCCCCCCGCTCACCTGCGCAATTGTGGGGGCGATGATCCCACAGGTGGGGGCTGCGAATTCAGGCCCGGCTCGGAGTGACAGCGTGCTTCCCTCAGCTCAGCCTTGATCCGCCTTTGCCCCTCCTCTTCCTCCCGCTCCTCCTCTTCCATCCCCCCGCCCGCTCCTCTGTGTTATCTCCACCTCCTTCTCCTCTTCCATCCTGCCCCTTCCAACCCCTTTCCCCGTCCTCCTCCCTTACTCCGCCTACTCCTCCCCCTTCATCCCTGCCCTTCCCTCCCTCCTCCTCCTCCCCCAGCAGCAGCCACACCCTCGGTGCGCTTCCCGCAGCCCTCACAGCCTGCGGTAGGAGCAGGGATGGAGCCGGGGCAGGTCGGCATGGGCAGCGCGGGGCTCTCGGCTGCTCCCAGCCGCTGCGGGCGGGGGGAGCCCGGCCCGGGCCAAAGGAGAGGCAAACTGGGCAAACTGGGGGCTGCACATCCAAACTGGGCCTTGCTGGGGACCCTGCCTGGCCACTGCCAGCCCTTGGGGCTCCTCTCGGCACATCCGCCGTGGGGGAACGCACACAGGGCTGGGGGATCCCAGCAGTGGCAGCACTGCCAGGGACTGGGCTGCACTGGGATTGTGCTGGGAGTGACTGGGACTGTGCTGGCTTTGTACTGACATCATACTGGGATCGTACTGGGAGTGACTGGGATGGTACTGGTTTTGTATGGACATCATACTGGAATCATACTGCCATACCAGGGCAGATTGTGATCACACTGATGGAGACTGGGATCATGCTGGGATCATACTGGGAGTGAGTAGGAGCCAGCGGTGAGCAATTGAGACCATGTTATGGGCAAATGGGATATACTGGGAGTGATTGGGATTATGCTGAGGGTGACTGGGAGCAGCTGTGAGCAACTGAAAACACGCTAGGAGGAACTGGGAGTGACTGGGTGCATGCTGGGGGTGATTGGAAACTGCTGGGCTTATACTGGGATGAACTGGGATCATGCTGGAGGTGACTGGGATCATACTGGCAGCAAGTGCCACTACACTGAGGTTGACTGGGAGTGCTTGGGAGCAAATGGGATCATACTGGAAGGAACTGGAAAGATGCTGGAGGGAACTGAGGTACACTGGGACATGCTGGGAGTGACTGGAATGAAAGTGAGGGGGAGAGGAACATGAACCATGTAGAACAAAACTGGTTTATTCTGGCAGGGACTTGGAGAACACTGGGGCCATATTTGCATCATACTGGGAGAGACTGGACTAATACTGGGAGTATGTGAGAGTGACTGGGAACACACCCTGCACATCATCCCCCATACTGGGCCTGACCGGGTGCAACTGGGAGCACGCTGAGAGCAAATGGCCTCATACTAGGACTGACTGGGTTGATGTAGGAAGCAACTGGAACCATGCTGGAGGCAGCTGGGACCATACTGGGAGAGACTGGAAGCAACTGGGATTATACTGGGACCACACTGGGAGGGCTGGCATGTGACTGGGATCAAACTGGAGCTTACTGGGATCATACTGGGGCTGAAAGGGAAAGACTGGGATCACACTTTGGGCTACTGGGAGCAACTGAGAGAAACTGGGACGATGCTGCAAGCAAACTGGAAGAACTGGGAAGGACTAGATGCATGCTGGAAGCAACTGGGATATACTGGGCATGATTGGGGGATCATACTGGGATAACTGACACCTTACCGGGGCCACTGGCAGTGCCTGGAAATGACTACAGACATGCTGGGGGCAACTGGGATATACTGGGAGTGTCTGGAACCATACTGGGGGGACTAGAACCACACTGGGAACAACTGGGACCATACTGGGGAGAACTGGGACCACACTGGGGGCAACTGGGAGTCAGTGAGACCATGCTGGGTGGGACTGGGATCATCTGGGGAGTGACTGGGACTATATGAGGGACAACTGGGTACTACTGGCATCACACTGGGAGGAACAGGGAGCAACTGGAACCATGCTGGGGGCAACTGGGATCCTACTGGGATCACAGTGGAAGCAGCTGGGCCCACGCTGGGGGAGAATGGGATCATACTGGATCATACTTTCAGCAACTGGGACTGCACTGAGGGTGACTGTGAGTGGCTGTGAGCACCTGGGATCAGGCTGGAAGCCACTCCAGCCAACTGGGATTGACTGGGAACATGCTGGGGCAGCTGGGTTTTACTGGGAGAGACTGAAACCATAGTGGGGGTAAATGGGAGCAACTGGAACCATGCTGAGTGAAAATGGGAGCAGCTGTGTCCATGCTGGGGTCATACTGGGATCACACTGGCACTGACTGGGATCATACAGGGTGTGACTGGAAGAGTACTGGGAGTATCTGAGAGTGACTGGGATCCTACTGGAACCAGACTGGGAGTGACTGGAAAGGTGCTGGCCATGACTGAAACCATACTGGAGGTGAATGGGAGCAACTGGGCCCACACTGGGAGTGACAGGGAGTCACTCTGGCCATGACTGGAATAACACTGGGAGGATCTGGGAGTGACTGGTGTCATACTGGGGGTGACTGGGAGCAACTGGGATCATAGTGAAAGTGACTGGGATTGTAGCAGGAGTTACTGGGATCATTCTTGGAGCCACTGGGATTGCAATGGGTGTGAATGGATCCTGACTGGGGGTTACTGGGAGCTACTGGGCCCATGTTGGGAGGAAAATGTGGAAACATTGGGAACAACTGGGATCACCTGGAAGGAACTGGAATCATGCAGAGGAGACTGAGACCACAACTGGGATCACACTGGGAGCAACTGGGACTACACTTTGGGCAACTGACAGAAACTGGGATCATGCTGGAGGCAACTGGGAGTAATTGGGAAAGACTGGGATCATTCTCAGGTAACTAAAGCCTTACTGGGGCAACTGGGATAAACTGGGAGTGTTTGTAACCACAGTGGGGGGACTGGAACCACACTGGGAACAGCCGAGACCATGCTGGGGACAACTGGGAGTGACTGGGACCATGCTGGGAGGGACTGGGACTATTCTAGGGACAACTGGGATCATGCTGGGATCACAGTGAGAGCAGGTGGGTCCATGCTGGGTTAGACTGGGATCACACTGAGGGTGATTGGAATCATGCTGGGATTGACTGGGAGTGGCTGTGAGCAACTGGAATTGTGCTGAAAGCAACTGGGAGAAAGTGGGAGTTACTGGGAGCATGCAGAGGGGGGGGTGACTGGGGTATACTGGGAGAGACAGGGAGTTACTGGGATCACACTGGAGGCTACTGGGATCTGGCTGGCATTTACAGCGAGCAACTGGGATCACACTGGGGCACTGGTATCAGACTGGGAATGACTGGGATCATACTGGGAGTGGCTACAATTATATTGGGAGCAGAGTGGGTGTGATTGGACCCTGACTGGGGGTTACTGGGAGCTACCAGGCCCATGCTGGGAGCCAACTGGGGACATAATCAGAGGAACTGCGAGCAACTGGGATAAAACGGGGGGTAAGTGAACCACACTGAGGTAACTGGGAGTGCCTGGCAATGACTACGACAATGTTCAGGGCAACTGGGATGTACTGGGAGTGTCTGAGACCATACAGCTGGTGTGAAATACAAAGTTGTGTTTCGTGACAGGTACAAACAGGTACAAACAGGTGTGTAGTTGTGAATGCGAAATTTGTGGACCCCAACAACGGGAGAGCTGTGAATTCTAATAATAACTGAGGAGAATAGAGCATGGAAAAAGGCCTTTGAACCTATCTTTTGTTTGCAATTAACCCTGGTTGATTTAGGAGCATTGGAATTAAGGTGTTAAAGATGTTGCTTTTTGCTTGCATTTAATCCATAAAAAGCTCTGCAATAATAACCTTTTGAAGTATAATTTTAAAATATTACTTGTATCCTTGAAACTATAGCTTTGGAATAT
The DNA here is from genome assembly GCF_035770615.1 of Melospiza melodia melodia. Classification (NCBI taxonomy): domain Eukaryota; kingdom Metazoa; phylum Chordata; class Aves; order Passeriformes; family Passerellidae; genus Melospiza; species Melospiza melodia. The sequence continues at coordinate 1,768,988 of NW_026948796.1, read as the reverse complement.
ATATAAAGGAAATATGCTTATCTCACGCCTTATTAAAGCAGAGAAAAACAGCTTGAGAAAGGAGGATGAACATCACCTCAAGGATTTATGGTTTTGACCAAAGGCAAGCTGGACATCACTGTTATGAGATTTATAGTCTTTGCAATTAAAAGGTGGACACATCTGGGGAGCTGGACCCCACCAGATGGGATTAGTCTTTCTTCTTTCGGAAACTGGACCATCACCATCTGGAGATACTCCTTTGAGATACACTATTGTGATTTTAATTTCTCAGGATGTATAGAATTGTGATGTAATAATTTGGAATAAAAATTGCTGATGAGTAAAAGATTTGAAATAGAAACTGCTAAAAAAAAAGCTGATGAGTACCCCTATAAATACCTGTAACCATCAAATATCGGTGTACAGTTGGAGGGAAAACTTCCCCCACTGTACCCAGCGCAGTATTGCTCATACTTTACCATATTAATTAATAAATTGATTGCTGCTTGAATATTGGCCTGGTCAAGCTTCTCATTCATAACACCAGTCCTCCCCAGTGTTTCAAAGGACAGTTTAATTTCTCACGGTGGCCGTGGCAGCCAAACCCAGCAGTGGGGTCAGTGCAGTGCCCATGGCCACAGCCCCTTGCAGTGGCCCAGTGCAGCTTGGGCTGATGATCCACCCTCACAGCTGGCCCAGGGCAGCTCTGCAGTGCCTTTGGTGGCACCTGGGGCTGCCACACACCTGAGCAGTGTGTCTGTTTGCGGTGGGGCAACTCAGCAGTTTCAGATTGCTTCAAAAAACCCCAAAAAGGGAAAACCCCTCTTAGGCTGAGGGCAGCCAGCTCTCCAGGCACAGCAGGGCCCAGGGCAGTGAGGACAGACAGGATGGGGCTGGGCAATGTGGAGCAAGGTTGTCCACACTGGGTCAGAGCTCCAGGCACAGCTTCTGTGAGCAGGCCAGAGCTGCTGAGGAGGGACCCTGCAATCAACTCTGCTCTAAAGAGAAATAAAATAAAATACTTCCTTTAAACCAGGAATGTGTTTTGGTTTTTTTTCAAGGTGTTTGAAATCTTTCTCCATAACAGGACTTGGAAAATTTTAATGACCCTCTCAGGGCTTTGGTGTTGTTTACATCAGACTCAGTCCTTGAGAGTGTCTACAAAAAACTTCTCAAGAACTCAAAGTTAAATTTACACTCCAAAGTTTCTTGAAATTTTAATGGGTCCCACGGAGGGACACGGCTGGGAAAGTGTCCCCAGGTTCCAGTTAGAGCAGAACATTGGAGGCAGTGATGACAGCTGGGGACAAACAAGGCCAAGGTGTCTCTGGTGCTGAGCAAAGCTGGATGTGTTTCAGGAATGCACAGGGCCAAGGCCTGAGCCCCAGCCCCTGGCCAGGCAGATCCTGTCCCTCCCTCCTTGCTCAGGGCTCTTGCTGGGATGGGCACTGGCATGTGGGGATGTGCAATGGCAAGGGCAGGAGCATGGGGCGGCCCCTGCCAGGCTGCTGAGCTGGGACAAGGAGGCAATGAGGCCCCAGGCCTGCAAGGGTCACTTGTCTCCTGCTCCTGCCTCAGGCCCAGGCCCAGCAGCCATGGCCAAAGTGCTGCCCATGTTTGCTCTGGCAGGGCTGTCTTGCAGCTGCTGCCCATCCCTGTGCCCTGTGCAGCCCAGGCTGTCCCACAGTGTCCCTGCCCTGCGCCTCTGTCCCTGCAGGCTGTTGGCATCCCCCAGCTGCCCCACCTGGCTGGGCTCTTCCTTTGCTGACAGCTCTGCCTCCTGCCTGCCCCTGCCTGCCCACACAAAGCCTGGGACTGATACCAAAAGGGTTCATTGCATTTTTACCCTGCCTGTGAACTTTCAGCACGGGAACAAGGCATGCAGGGGCTGCTTTCCCAGCAAGGATGGTTGGAAGAGAAGAAGAAGACATGTGGTTCAAGGGTGCAGGGATAGAGAGAACAAGGAGTGAATCTGGGAACTTGGGGTGGGTTTTATAGAAATGGGTAAATTGTAATTCACATTTAGTGACTGTGTATAAGCAACACACTGGTAGAATTACATGTCCATGTAGGGTTGGGAGTTATCCCTCACCAGACCTCAGGCCTGAATAAATGACACCCTCTGAAATAGCAAATTAGTGTTATGGAGTCTTGTTCTGATATTTCAGAAATTTGCTGACCGTGGTTCCTCACAGAACCAAGGACTCAGCTGTGACACTGTGGAACCCCATGGAACAAAGGGTCCATTGTGACACAGCAGAACCCCATGGAACCAAAATCCATTTTGGCACATTGGGGCCACATTGAACCAATGGTCCATTGTGATACTGCAGATCCGAGGAGACCATGGTGACCTTAACAAACCTCTTGGAACCAAGGGGCCATTGTGACACAGCAAGGCCTGGTCGAACCATGGGTCCCTTGTTAAGCTGTGTGGCCTCATGGAACCATGAGCCATTGTGACACAGCGTGGCCACATGGAGCCAAGGGGCCAGCGTGACCCTGTGGATCCAAGGAGACCATTGGGACAGAGGAGCCTCATGGAACCAAGAGTCCATTGTTCCACTGTGGGGCCCTGTGGAACCAAGGGGAGCACAGTGACATTGCGGGGCCTCATGGAACAATGGAGACAGTTCTGACACTTTGGGACCCACTGGAACCAAGGAGCCATTACAGCATGGCAGGGCCTGGTGGAATCAAAGGGAATGCAGTGAACCCTGTGGGTCTCCATGGGATGAAGGGTCCAGTGGAACCAAGGATACCATTGTGACACTCTGGGGCATCATGGAACCAAAGGGGCATTGTGACACAGCAGGGCCTCCTGCAACCATGGAGGCCATTTTTCACTTGGAGGCCTTGTGAAACCAAAGGGCCATTGTGGCAGTTCAGAGGCTTGTGGAACCATGGGGACCATAGTGACACTGTGGGGCTCAGTGAAACCAATGATCTGTTGTGACACTGCAAGGCCTTATGGGATCATGGAGACCATTGTGACACTACAAGGCCCCATGGAGCCAAGGAACTATTGTGACTCTTTGGGGTCTTGGCAGGCCAAAGGGCAGTTGTCACACTGTGTGGCACCATGGAACCAAGGAGGCCATTGTGACACTGCAGGGCCCCATGGAACTAAGGATCCATGAACAGTACAGGACCCCATGGAACCAGAAGTCCATTGTGATATTGTGGGGCCTAATGGAATCCTGGAGGCCATGATGACATTTGGAGGCCTTGTTGGATCAAGGGGGTCTGCAGGGCCTCATGGAATCAAGGAGACTCTTCTGACATTTTGAGTCCCCATGGAACCAAGGGTCCATTGTGACACTGCAGCACCAAGGAGACCCCTGTGACACTGCCAGGCCTCATGGAAGCAAGGGACCATTGTGACACTCTGGAGCCCCATGGAAACAAAAGACCAGTGTGATGCATCTGGGGCTCATGGAACCAAGGATCCAATATGACGCCTCACTGTGACACTGCAGGGCCCCATGGAAACAAGGGGACAGGGAACTGGTCTGGTTGGCTTGGCCTGACTGGTCCAACTGCCCTTGGCATGTCGAGGGTCTCTTCTCGTGTATCCCTGAAACCCTGGGGCTCTGGGCTTTCCTTCAACTGAAAAAGAACTGCCCTTCTCATTCAAGCATCCATGACCAAAAGGGGATTTCCCCTCAAAATTTCCCAATATCCAGGGATTGCTCCCAGACAAAAGCTGCCATTACCAACAAGTCTGGCTGACCTAGTCTTCCTGAGAGCTGGGTCTCACCTGCCCTCAAACACTGAGGCTCTGTGCTTTCCTTCCTATGGAAAAGAACTGTCCCTCCTGCACAGGCACCCATGGCCAAAGCTGGTACTTTCTTCCAAAATTCCTTCATTCAAGGGTTTTTTCTCCCAGACAAGATCTCCCAGTACAGACAGGTCTGGCTGGCCTTGGCTTCTGGTGGTTGCCTGAATTCTGCCCTGAAACACTGGGGCTCTGCCCTTTCCATCCTAAGGGAAAAGAACCATCCTTCTTCTCCAGGTGCCCATGTCTGAAATTGGGATTCCACCACCAAAAGTCCTATATCCAATTATTGCTCCTACACAAAAGCTTCCATTACAGACAGGTCTGGCTGGCCTTGCTCTCTGGTGCCTGCAGTTCATCAGCCCCTGAAGCACTGGGGTTCTGTGCTTTCCTTCCTATGGAAAAGAATCTTCTTATTCCTCCATGGCCAAAATCGCTACTCCTCCTAAAATATTCACTACATGAAGGGTTTCTCCCAGACAAAACCTGCCAGCTCTGGCTGGCGCTGTGGGATCTGATGGTCACCTGTCATCTGCCCCTGAAACACTGGGCTCTCTGCCTTCCTTCCCATGGAAATAGAACAGTCTCCTTGTCCAGGGGCCATTGCCAAATTTGAGATTTGGCCCCTAAATTTCATGTATCCAAAGATAGCTCCCAATCAAAAGCTGCCAGGAGAGACAAGTTTGGCTGGCTTGGCCTCCCAGGGGCTGCTTCTCATCTACCATCAAACCCTGGGGCTCTCTGCTCTCCTTCAGATGGAAAAGAAATGGCCTTTTCATCAAGGGACCAGTGGCCAAAACTTGTATTCCACCTCCCAAATTCTGTGTATCCAAGGATTTCTCTCAGGCACAAGCTGCAATTCCAGAAAGGTCTGGCTTGCCTTGGTCCTTGGTGGCCTCTGCTCATCTGCCCCTGAAACACCGGGCCTCTGCTTTCCTTCCAATGGAAGAGAATCGTTGCTCACATCAAAGTACCCATGGGCAAAACTGAAATTCGGCCTAAAAAACTCTATCTATCCAAGGATTGCTCCAAGGCAAAAGTAGCCAGGACACACAGGTCTGACTGGTCTTGTCCTGAGGCGATTTTCTTAGACTATGAGCAGAATTTTTTCATTTGCCAATACCTTGGAGAGGGCGGAGAGATCTCCCAAGATGGGGTTTGGAGGCCTCAAGCACATGAGCACTGTACAGGGAAAGTGGAGCTCTGTGCTCAGTGGGGTGGAGAAGGAGGACAGCAGAGGAGAGCCCTGGGAAGGACTGAAAGGTGGTTTCAGAGATGGTGGATTGTTATGACATAGTAGAGAATAGACAGAGAAAGAAAGAATTAATGCAAAGGACAGATAGGGAGGGCCAGACAGGACCCAAAGAGAAAGGAATTTCCCTCCCAGGGCAGGGCTGTGGTGCAGCACATCCCCCAGAAGGAGCCTGGGTCAGCCCCAGGCTTTGTGTGGGCAGGCAGAGGCAGGCAGGAGGCAGAGCTGTCAGCAAAGGAAGGGCCCAGCCACGTGGGGCAGCCAGGGGATGCCAACAGCCTGCAGGGACAGAGGCGCAGGGCAGGGACACTGTGGGACAGCCTGGGCTGCACTGGGCACAGGGATGTGCAGCAGCTGCAAGACAGCCCTGCCAGAGCCAACTTGGGCAGCACTTTGGCCATGGCTACTGGCCCTGAGCCTGAGGCCACGAGGGGACAAGTGACCCTTGCAGGGCTGGGGCCTCATTGCCTCCTTGTCTCTGCTCAGCAGCCTGGCAGGGGCCGCCCCATGCTCCTGCCCTTGCCATTGCACATCCCCACATGCCAGTGCCCATCCCGGCAAGAGCCCTGAGCAAGGAGGGAGGGACAGGATCTGCCTGGCCAGGGGCTGGGGCTCAGGCCTTGGCCCTTTGCATTCCTCAAACACATCCAGCTTTGCTCAGCACCAGAGACACCTTGGCCTTGTTTGTCCCCAGCTGTCATCACTGCCTCCAATGTTCTGCTCTAACTGGAACCTGGGGACACTTTCTGAGTTGAGTTCCTCAGGAGGATCCATAAAAACTTCAAGAAAGTTCAGAGTTTAAATTTAACTTTGAGTTCTTGAGAAGTTTTTTGAACACTCTCTCAAGGACTGAGTCTGATGTAAACAACACCAAAGCCCCGAGAGGGTCATTAAAGTCCTTGTGCTCTGTTTGTGCTGCTGAGTTGGGCTGGGCTCCTGGCCCAGAGGCAGCTCCTTGCAAACCAAGAAGAGCTTCAAAAAGACATTTCTCCTGAGGGGCAGCTCTTCTGCCAGCCCAGCAGGGCTGGGGCACTGCCTGCAGCCACTCCGGGCACAGCACAGAGGCACAGAGAGCTTCAATCAGTCAGGGCTGGGAAGGTGCTGAGAAGTGCCTGGGGCAGAATCACTGCCAGCCCTTGGCACAGGAACCTCTGGCTGCCGGACAATGCAGCTGCAGCTCCTGGAGCCATCTCCTAAAGCTGGAACATCCCAATGCCTACAGACTCTGTGAGTAAAAGACTGAATATTTCTGGTGCAGGGGAGGTGAAATGCTCATGAAGCTTTCGACATGCTGAGAAATGCTGTTCAGTCATAAAATATTTCCAATAGAAGGATTTCATTAAAAATTAGGACATTTCCAAAGACTTTGTATTCAGTTTCCTAATGTTGGAGAAGGGCAGGGAGTTGGGGGATTAATAATAAAGATTGACTATGAATTATTAATTATGAAATTTTAAAAGTTCCCAAGACATTGGAACTGTTATTTTTGTGTTCTGTAGATTCACAGGAGATCCCTAATGTACTTTCAGCCACTCTGCCCATGGAAAGCACCAGCATCCCCTTTGCTGGAGCCATCAGGCTCAGTCTAAGCTGTCCTTTCTCCCACCTGCAAACAGAAGCTGCCCCCAGCCAGTGCCCTGCAAACAGGCAGGGTTCTGTAGGGCCAAGGAGAGGGCACAGAGATTTGGGGTCTGTGAGTGCTGGCACAGAGAGATCAGGCACTGGGAAACACCTGGAGGAGGAAAATCTCCAGGAAGCAGAGAGAATATCAGGCAATGAGAGAAAACAAAATACAGCAATGCTGTGGCAGGGAGAGTTTAGAGATGTCCACAGGATCCCCTCCAGTGCAGCCCCCTCCCTCTGAACAAGCTCCCTCCCTCCTGTGCCCCAGCCAAGCCTCTGCCCTCAGGGCCAGGGCTCCAAGGCGTGCAGCCCCTCCAGTGCAGGCAGAGCTGCAGCAGAGCCGTGGGGCAGCTCTGCAGCCCTGGGCCCAGTTCCCTCTGCAGAGCACAGGGCTGGGAGCAGCTGCCCAACACTGGGGGCTCTGGAGGGGGCACAGCTGGCTCAGGGTGATGCTGTCCCCAGTGCCCGGCTCTGGGCAATGCTGTCAGTGCAGCCAGGGAAGGAGCTGCATCTCCCTTCATCCAATGCCATCATAAGGACACCTGGAATCTCCCTGAGATTTCAGTCCAAGCTTTGAGCTTCCCTCCAGGATACAAACCTCTCCTGTAGCATCTCTGTGTTATCTAAAAGCCCCATGGTGAGAAACAGAATGTCTGTGATAAGAAAATGCTGCTGGGTTGGTGAAATGAGCCCTGTCCTGGGTACAAATGTGGGGCTGAGACCTTGAGAAGGGGATGGACATTTGGTGGACTGTGGGGATCCATCTGCTCTCAGCAATGTCAGGATGGTTTTTAAAGGAAACATGGGAGGGTGATCATCCTCTGTCTAGGAAAGGTGAAAGCCTAGACAATCCTGGGACATGACAATAAAGGCTCCAAGCATCAGCCCTTTATTGTTCTTCAGTACAACCTTTTATATCCTTCATCTTACAGGCAATGCACCTGTGTGCCCTCTGTACCATTTTGTGGTTGGTCAGTACACCTCAGCACTCCATGTCTCATTGCCTTTCATACTATTCACCTGTCCTGCGTGGTTATAGCCCTTAGGGATGAGGCTCAGCCACAGCCCCACTCCCAATTACCACAAACTGTGTGCCTACAATTTCCTTTTTTTTTTTTTCTTTTAAATAAATGCCATGTCTATGATACCTCTACAGGGCCCTTGCAGAAGAAATAGCAAACATATATCCCTTGAGTAGATTCCACTAACTCTGGAATGCATCCATGTGCTGACCTTGATTTATTCCCCAAACTCACATTACCTGTCATCAAAAATCCTTATGCCTCCACTTCTACACTATTGACAATACCAATAATTGTACAACTTAATAAGGCAACACACAAGAATAAGCTAAAGGCCATCTATTAGCATAGTAACAAAATCAACAGCCACATAATTTTATCAAAGACTATACAAACTTGAACAACATCAGTAGCTGTACAATTTCATAAAGCAATATACAATATGAGTCAATATGTTCCTATCACCTACATATTTTTGCTTATTCCAGGGAGTCAAGTGAGCCATACCCGGGTTCATTGCTTTGAGGGCTGTCATCCAACACAAGCCGAATGCAATGAGCAGGCACTCACTGAACTCCAGTATCTGTCGAGTGTACTTATGCATACGGAATATAAACTTTTACATTTATGCCTAATCAAAGATTAGTAGTGCAATTCACAAACAAAATACACATTTTATCAGCAAACAAATACACTGCACTGAATGTAGAGCTACTCTGTCTCCAGCTCCCACTGCTACTTTCATAAATTCTCTTCTTCTTTTTACAGTGTTTTTGTGTTAATTGGTCACTGCAAGCCTCTCTTGTCCTGCTCTGTGTTCCATTCTCTTCAAGTCTCATAGAGCAATCTCCAGGTGATAGTCAAATCTGCAGCTGCCTTTCCCCTTTTGATATCATGTCCCATAGACTTTCCACAACTTCTTTCTATGTTCTGACACTGAAAGCAGTACTTGCATCAGTCTCAAAATCTTGTGACTTTGCCCGTAGTAAAACACTACTAAGGGTGTAGTCAGTAGTCTTAATGCCTTTTCTTTCCAACAAAGCTTTCCATGTAGACAAAACAATCTGTTTTACGCTTGCTAAGTTATTTCCCATTCTGTCCCCAGGGACTCACCTGTACCCCAGTTGTCAGAATCACTCTGGTCCAGACCAAGCAGCATACCCATGGTGCTCTCAATGCTACGCCAGGCTCCATCTCCAGCTGTACCTCGCTCTACAGTCCAAACCCAAATCACATCAGGTCACTGTGGAGTTGGTCACCATAGAATTTCAGAAGGCTTCTCTTATGTGCTTTCTGTGCAGCTCTCACTCTGCCTCTCAGAGTTTGATGTTGTTTGTGCTCCAGTGCTCATGCAGCAGCAACTTAGCAAGCCTCCCTCACACTCCTCAGGGCCGTGCTGGTGCTGAGGCACCCGCTGCTGCTGTGGCCATGCCATTTGCCACTTCCATTGCACCATTTCTGTGTCCCACTGCACACACTGCCATTCAGAGGAGCACAGCACCGTCCTTGGTCCCCACCTGACTGTGGCCATACCTTGGCAGGGGGCGCAGGGCTCGATCCAATGCACCTGCAGAGAGCAGCAGGCAGTGACAAAAGTGAAAGTGTGGCTGGTACTCTCCAAAAAAAAAGCAGTTTGTATATTACCTCCCAAGCCATCGCCTTCCAAACAAGCAAAGTGCATAGCCTCACTCTATTTCTTGTGTACCAAATAAGCAAAGTGTGTAGTGCCTATCCTCATATCCAGCACCCTTCCTCTTGGGGGTTGTATCTCATACATTCTACAGACTTTTAGGTTCTCAGGCCTGCCTACATTTCTTTCAGGCTCTCAGATCTGCCTGGCTATAACTCATCTGACTCATGGTCCACCTGACTCACATCCCAGGCTCCTAGTCTGCCTGGCTCCACCATCTTACTGCTCTTTGGTCCGCAGTGGTCTGCCCAACTCACCTCAGAATCACATCGGGGTCACCAGTGTCACTGCTGGGGGATAAAACTGACACCAATAAAGGCATCAAACATCAGCCCTTTATTGTTCTTCAGTACAACCTTTTATACCCTTTATCTTACATGCATTGCACCTGTGTGCCCTCTTACCCTTTCTTGGTTGGTCAGTACACTTCGGCACTCCGTGTCTCATTGCCTTTAATCCTGTTCACCAGTCCTGCATGGTTGTAGCCCCTTAGGGATGAGGCTCAGCCACAGCCCAACTGCCAATTACCACAAACTACGTGCCTACAGTCACTGGGTTGGTCATTCTGCCCCAGCTTCCCCTCATAGATTCCCCCCAGAAGTCCAAAACTGTTCATGCCAAGTGGTGTCTCCTGGTATCTCCCTGGTCCACCTGCAGCCACAGCCTCCCTCAAGGATGTTCCATAAGGTCAACAGAACCTAACATGGGGACAAAAGGGCTGGGCTGTGTGACCAGGACATCAAGGACATGGATTATCCAGGTCACTGTGGCCTGGTTTGGGGTCCCAGGACCAGCCAGGAGGGGATGGAGAACACAGAGCCAGGCTCTTCACCAGGCCCCTGGGGAGAGACAAAAGCTGATGGGTGTAAGGGGAAAGAGGAGAGATCAGCCAGAACAGAAGGAGTTGAAATGAGTCAGGCTAGTTTCAGCATTTCCTCAACACTAAAAGCAGCTTGACCCCCTTCTCCATCCACCACTGTCAGTTTTGCATATCAGGAATTGTTCAGGCTGCTTTGCCCCCACTCCAGGATGGGCATCCTGATACAAAATCTTCACTGTGTTTATCATGGAACCATATTTTTCTAAAAATAATTTTACTATGGAAATCACTTGTGGATGGTGGACTCATCAGATGCTGCTGGGATGTTGCACATAGCTCAGGGAAGAGCATGACTGGTATTGAGTTGTGTCCTGTTCAACTGTGGTCTGTTGGCCATGAAGAGAAACTTCCTGTGCCTCTGAGTCTCACCAGTTTCTGACCCCCAAAGGACACAAACCTGCTGAGTTCTGGTTCCCACTCCAGTGGTGGCACCTGTGCCTCCCTCCATCCCCAGAGCAGAGCTCCCTTGTCCCAGAGAGTCCCTGACAGTGCAGGGATGAAGGAAACAGGACAGGCTGTGGGGATCAGGGGCAGGGCACTGCCAGGGATTTGGGGTGGTTGTGAGCCCAGGGCAGGACGTGGTCCTTGGCCTTGGTGAACCTCATCCCATTGTCCTGGGCCCATGGCTCCAGCCTTGCCAGATCCCTCTGCAGAGCTTCCTGCCCTCCAGCAAAGCCACACTCCCACCCAGCTCGGGCTCACCTAGGAACTGACTGAGGATACCCTCGATGGCCTCATCCAGATCAGCAATAAAGAGATTTCACAGGCCTGGCCCCAATCCTGAGCCCTGGGGACATCCCTGGATGTGACTCCATTCCTCAGCTGCTCTGAGTGCCAGGGGTTGGATGAGGGAAATGGTGGGGAGGGGGTAGCGACAAATTGTGATTGATTGTCAACCATGAAGGGTCTTGATTTTCATATCTGTTCAGACTGCATGAGGAGGTGCTGGGGATCAATATCAACTGGGGATTGCTGATAGCAATCTATAAACAGGGAAACTAAAAAGGACAAAATAATTCTCTCTTCATTGTTTTCAATATAGTAGAACTCACCAGATTTGAAGGCACTTCTGAAATCTGTCCAATTAACCACAGAAGAACTGAAGATTTGAATTCTTCCCATAGGCTTTTGTTGTTTGGGTGTTATGAACAAATCTTTATGAGCCTTTGTCAATGAATTTCTCAAATGAGAAGCTCAAGAAAGAAGAGGTCTCTGGAAAAGTAAAATTCATCACCAACTTGTAAGTGGCTGTGAATCCATCCTGATCAGAGCATCAATGAACAGAAATGGGCACAGCTGGCTGGCCCAGCTTTGGGATGGGCCCTGGGCCTGGAGCAGGAGTAGCTCTTGAGGGCCCCAAGGCCGCAGGTCTTGTGCTGCCCTGGGCAGATGGGATGGCAGCAGGGGCTGCAGAGCTCTCAGCACCTCGGGCAGAGCAGAGCAGGGCAGCCAGGGAGCCTCCTTTCCCTTGGCCAAGCACCTTCCCCCATGGGTGGGGCTGAGTCCTGTGGCAGCTGCAGCTGCTGCTGTGCCCTTGCCAGGGGCTGAGGCCGTGGGGCCAGTGTCCAGAGCAGCCTGGCCTGAGCAGAGCTGTGGGGCCAGAGCCGGCTGGGCTGGGCTGGGGAGAGGCCCTTGGTGCTGCCCAGAGCTCAGGGCAGCTGCCAGAGCTTGCAGGGAGCTGGGCTGGGCTCAGAGAGCCTGGTCCAGAAACCATCAGTGACCATCTCAGCCTGGCTGAGCGTGCAGGGGCCAAGAAGAGCAGCCCAGGGTCTGCAAGTTCTCTGGGTGGGAGCTGAGCTTGTGAGTCCTTGAGCCCTGCCAAGTGCTCGGGCTGCACCTCCAGCTCCAGAGGAGATGGGACAGATGGGAGTACAGACAAATAATTCCTGCTGCATTCTTTCTTGTGTTTGCTTGTACAGGTCACCCGGATCCATATGCAGAGGAGGTGTTTTGTTTCAGATAATACTAGTAGAGTGAGAAAAATAATATTATTTAGCTGAAAATAATATTTCATGCATAATACACACTGAGGAAAAAAAGACACATATGATCAGAACAGCATCTGAGTTTTTCAGAGGATGAGAGACCTATTGATGTTCCAGTAGTCAAACCTTTTCAAATACTTTCCTCAGGCCTTCCTTGAGATGAGAGGTGACCACTAGAGGCCAAGGCCAGCCAGAGCTCTCTGTACTGGCAGCTTTTGTCTGGGCAAACCCTTGCATATAGGGAATTTTTCAGGGCGAGTATCAATTTAGGCCTTGGGCCCCTGGAAAGAGACATGGTTCATTTCCATAGGAAGGAAAGCACAGAGCCTCAGTTCTTCAAGAACTGATGAGAATCAGCCCACAGTATTTCAAGATCAGCTGGACCTGTCAGGTGGCCCCTGGGAGGCCAAACCGGTCAGACCTGTTCCATCTCTCCTTGGTTCCAGGAGGCCCTGCAGTGTCACAATGTTCTCCTTGCTTCTGGAGTGTCACAATGGCCCCTTGCTTCCATGAGGCCCTTCGGGGTCACAGTGGCCCTTTGGTTCCGTGGGGCCCCACAGTGTCACAATGGTCTCCATGATTCCATAGGACCTTGCAATTCCACAATGCTCTCCATGGATCCACGGTACCCTGCAGGATCACAACAGCCTGTTACCGGGCTTGCAAGGGTTCCTCAGGGGTGAAGAGAGAGACCAGAATCTTGACTTCATGATCAGAAGGCTGGATTTATTAATTTATGATATATGTTACATTAAGACGATACTAAAAGGAACAGAGAGCAAAGTTCAGAAGCTGCTGTGCTAAGGATAGAAAAAGGAATGAATCAACAATGAGGTCTCTCTGATCTGTCCCAGAGAGAGCTTGGCCCCTGATTGGCCCTTAATTGTAAACATGGAACATGGGCCAATCACAGGTGCACCTGTTGCATTCCACAGCAGCAGATAACCGTTGTTTACATTCTCTTTCTGGGGCCTCAGCTTCCCAGAAGAGGGAAAAATCCTAAAGAAAGGATTTTTCACAAAAGATGTCTGTGACAATGGCCCTTTGGTTCCATGAGGCCCTGAAATGCAGCAATGGCCTCTTGGTTCCACAAAGCCCTGCTGCTTCACACTGGTCCCTTGGGACCAGAGCCACAGTGATGGTCTTGGTGCCACAAGGCCTCACAGTGTCACAGTGGCACCTTCATTTCACCAGGCCCCACAGTGTCACAATGGTCTCCATGGTTCCACAGGTTCCCTGCAGTGTCACCACAGGAAGGAAACCACAGAGCCCCAGTATTTCAGGTTCTGTTGAACTGCAGTCACCAGAGGCCTAGGACAGGCAGACCTGTCTGTCCGAGCAAGCTTGCCTAGAAGCAACTCTTGGATATTTGAAATTTTATATGTGGAATCCCAATTTCAGTAATTTTTGCCTGGAGAAGAAGGTCAGTTCTTTTCCACAGAAAGGAAATCACAGAGCCCTTGTGTTTGGAAGGCAGGTGAGAGCCGGCCCTCAGGAGGCCAAGGGCTGCCAGACTTGTTGGTAACGGCAGCTTTTCTCTGGCAGCAATCCCCGGATATTGGGAATTTTGGAGGGGGAATCCTGTTTTGGCCGTAGATGCTTGAATGAGAAGGGCAGTTTTTAACAATTGAAAGTCAGCTCAGACCCCAGGCTTTTGGGGGTACATGAGAAGAGACCCTTGACATGCCGAGGGCAGTTGGACCAGTCAGGCTAAGCCAACCAGACCTGTTCCCTGTTCCTTTGGATTCATGGGGTCCTGCAGCGTCAAAGTAGTGGTGTCATAATGCATCCTTGGTCCAATGAGGCGCAGATGTGTCACACTGGCCTCTGGCTTCCATGGGGCTTCAGAGTGTCACAATGCTCCCTATCACATGAACATTTGATTGAAGGTGTTTTAGACAACTTTCTTTTTCTTCTTGCCAAACACTCTGCAGACCTCCGTGCAACTTCTAGGAAAAGATGGGAGATGTTTTCTGTGCTGGCAGAGTTTCTCCTTGCCAGACATAGTGAAAAAGCTTTTTACTTAGGTGTAGATGACAAGAGACGCTAAAGACGAAGGCATGGAGCTCTACTTGGCTAAGCGTCGCTCCCAGGCGTCTTTCGGCAGAAGCCGCGCTCCGGAGAGCACTGTGAGCGGCACAATCGTCTTTGCGCGAAGAAGTTGCTTCTTCACCTCTGGGAGCTGGAGAGAGCGGCACCTTTGGAACGGTGAAGAAGGAAGCTGCACAACACTGAGATTGTGTGTGCATCTTGCAAACTGATAGAAAACAGTACCTTCACATTGTCCTGCCTTTTCCAATCACATGAACATTCAATTGGAAGTTGTTTTGGACAACTTTCTTTTTCTTCTTGCCAAACACTCTGCAGACCTCCATGCAAATTCTAGAACACGATGGGAGATGTTTTCTGTGCTGGCACAGTTTCTCCTTGCCAGACATAGTGGAACAGCTTTTTGCTAAGAAGAAGACGAAAAGACACACTAAAGAAGCAGGTACAAAGCTCCAATGGATAAGAGCCGCTCCCGGGTGCCTTTCGGCAGAAGCTGCCATCTGGAGAGTAGTGTGACAGGCACAATCGTCTTTGGGTGAAGAAGCCGCTTCTTCGCCTCCGGGAGCCGGAGAGAGCGGCAGTTTCCGAAAGGTGAAGAAGGAAGCGGCACAACAAGGGCATTGAGTGCGCATCTTGCAAACTGATAGCAAACACAACCTTCCTACTCTCCTGCCTTTTCCAATCTCATGAATATTCGATTGGAAGGTGTTTTGGACAACATCCTTTTCCTTCTTGACAAACACTCTGCAGACATACGTGCAACTTCTAGAACACGATGGGAGATGTTTTCTGTGGTGGCACAGTTTCTCCTAGCCAGACATAGTGAAAAAGCTTTTTACTTAGGTGTAGACAACAAAAGACGCTAAAGACGAAGGCATGGAGCTCTACTTGGCTAAGCGTCACTCCCGGGCGTCTTTCAGCACAAGCCGCGCTCCGGAGAGAACTGTGACTGGCGCAATAGTCTTTGCGCAAAAAAGTCACTTCTACACCACTGGGAGCTGGAGAGAGCGGCAGCTTCGGAAAGGTGAAGAAGGAAGCTGCACAACATTGGGATTGTGTGCGCAGATTGCAAACTGATAGAAAACAGAACCTTCACAATCTCCTGTATTTTCCAATCACATGAATATTCGATTGGAAGGTGTTTTTGAAAACTTTTTTTTCTTCTTGCCAAACACTCTGCAGACCTCCAGATACTTCTAGAACACGATGGGAGATGTTTTCTGTGCTGGCACAGTTTCCCCTTGCCAGACATACTGGAACAGCTTTTTGCTAAGATGTAGACGACAAAAGACGCTAAAGACAATGGTATGGAGCTCCTCTTGGCAAAGCGTTGCTCCCGTGCGTCTTTTGGCAGAAGCCGCACTTCGGAGAGAACTGTGACTGGCACAATCGTCTTTGCACGAAGAAGCCGCTTCTTCACCTCCGGGAACCGGAGAGAGCGGCAGCTTCGGAAAGGTGAAGAAGGAAGCTGCACAACATTGGGATTGTGTGCGCAGATTGCAAACTGAGAGAGAACAGAACCTTCCGACTCTCCTGCCTTTTCAAATCACATGAATATTCGATTGGAAAGTGTTGTGCACAACTTTCTTTTTCTTCTTGCCAAACACTCTTCAGACCTCCGTGCAACTTCTAGAACACGATGGGAGATGTTTTCTGTGCTGGCACATTTTCTTCTTGCCAGACATAGTGGAAAAGATTTTGCTAAGATGTGGACGACAAGAGACGCCAAAGACAATGGTATGGACCTCCTCTTGGCTAAGCGGCTCTCCCGGGTGCCTTTCGGCCGAAGCTGCCGTCTGGAGAGCTGTGTGAAAAGAAGAATCATCTTTCTGCGAAGAAGCCGCTTCTTCGCCTCCGGGAGCCGGAGAGAGCGGCAGCTTCGGAAAGTGAAGCAGGAAGCTGCACAACACTGGAACTGTGTGCGCCGCTTGCAAACTGATAGAAAACAGTACTTTCCCACTCTCCCGCCTTTTCCAGTCACATGAACATTCGGTTGGAAGGTGTTTTGGACAACTTTCTTTTTCTTCTTGACAAATACTCTTCAGACCTCCGGCACTTCTAGAACATTAAGGGAGATGTTTTCTGTGCTGGCACAGTTTGTCCTTGCCAGACAGAGTGGAACAGCTTTTTGCTAAGATGAAGGCGAAAAGAGACGCTAAATAGGAAGGTATGGAGCTCTCCTGAGGTAAGCTCCGCTCCTGGATGCTTTTCGGCACAAGCCGAGCCCTCGAGGGCACTGTGACTGGCACAAAGCCCTTTGCACGAAGAAGCCGCTTCTTCGACTCCGGGAGACGGAGAGAGCGGCAGCTTCGGAAAGGTGAAGAAGGAAGCTGCACAACACTGGGATTGTGTGCAGAGCTTGCAAACTGGTAGAAAACAGTACCTTCCCACTCTCCTGCCTTTTCCAATCACATGAACATTCAATTGGAAGGTGTTTTGGACAACTTTCTTTTTCTTCTTGCCAAACATTCTGCAGATCTCCATGCAAATTCTAGAAAACGATGGCAGATGGTTTCCGTGTCGGCACATTTTCCCCTTCCTCGAGATAGTGGAACAGCTTTTTGCTAAGATGTAGTCGGTAAGAGACGCTAAGGACGAAGGTTTGGAACTCTCCGGTGCTAATCGCCGTTCCCAGGCGTCTTTTGGCAAAGCCGCCGTCTGGAGAGCACTGTGTCTGGCACAATCGCCTTTGCGCGAAGAAGCTGCTTCTTCCCCTCCAGGAGCCGGAGACAGCGGCAGGTTCGGAAAGGTGAAGAAGGAAGCTGCACAACACTGGAATTGTGTGCGCCGCTTGCAAACTGATAGAAAACTGTACCTTCCCACTCTCCCACCTTTTCCAATCACATGAACATTCGGTTGGAAGGTGTTTTGGACAACTTTCTTTTTCTTCTTGCCAAACACTCTTCAGACCTCTGTGCAACTTCTAGAACGTGATGGGAGATGTTTTCTGTGCTAGCAAAGTTTCTCCTTGCCAGACATGGTGTTACAGTTTTTACTAAGATGTAGACGAAAAGAGACGCTAAATACGAATGTACAGAGCCCTCCGGAGTGAAGCCCAGCTTCCGGCTGTCTTTCAAAAGAACCCACGCTCCAGAGAGCATTGTGACCAGCACAATCGTCTTTCCACAAAGAAGCTGCTTCTTTGCCTCCGGGAGACGGAGGGAGCGGCAGATTCCGAAAGGTGAAAAAGAAAACTGCAGAGCACTGGCATTGTGTGCGCCGCTTGCAAACTGATAGAAAACAGTACCTTCCTACTCTCCCGCCTTTTCAAATCATATGAACATTCGATTGGAAGGTGTTTTGGGCAACTTTCTTTTTCTTCTTGACAAACACTCTTCAGACCTCCGGCACTTCTAGAACACGAAGGGAGATGTTTTCTGTGCTGGCATAGTTTCTCCTTGCCAGACAGAATGGAACAGCTTTTTGCTAAGACGAAGGTGAAAAGAGACGCTAAAGAGGAAGGTATGGAGAGCCCTGGAGATAAGCGCTGCTCCCAGGCGTCTTTTGGCAGAAGCCACGCACTGGAGATCTCAGTGACGGGCATAATTTTCTTTGCGCCAAAAAGCCGCTTCTTCGCCTCCGGGAGCTGGAGAGAGCATCAACTTCGGAAAGGTGAAGAGGGAAGCTGTCCAACAATAAAATTACGTGCGCAGCTTGCAAACTGATAGAAAACAGTACCTTCACACTCTCCTGCCTTTTCCAATCACATGAACATTCCATTGGAGGTGTTTTAGACAACTTTCATTTTCTTCTGGCCCAACACTCTGCAGACCTCCGTGCAACTTCTAGAACACGATGGGAAATGTTTTCTGTGCTGTCACAGTTTCTCCTTGCCCGGCATAGTTGAACAGCTTTTTGCTAAGATGAAGACAAAAAGAGATGCTAAAGACAAAGGTACGGAGCTCCCCGGTGCTAAGCACCGTTCTCGGGCGTCTTTTGGCAGAAGCCGCGCTCCTGAGAGCACTGTGACCAGCACAATAGTCTTTGCCTGAAGAATCAGCTTCTTTGCCTCCGGGAGCTGGAGAGAGCGGCAGGTTCGGAAAGGTGAAGAAGGAAGCTGCACAACACTGACATTTTGTGCGCAGCTTGCAAACTGGTAGAAAACAGTACCTTCCCACTCTCCTGCCTTTTCCAATCACATGAACATTCAATTGGAAGGTGTTTTGGACAACTTTCTTTTTCTTCTTGCCAAACACTCTGCAGACCTCCGTGCTACTTCTAGAACATGATGGGAGATGTTTTCTGTGCTGGCACATTTTCCCCTTTCTCGACATAGTGGAACAGCTTTTTGCTAAGATGTAGATTACAAGAGACGCTAGAGATGAAGGCATGGAGCTCTCCGGTGGTAAGCACCGTTCCCGGGCATGTTGCCTTCTGATGCAAGGCAAAGCGACCTGGTTCTGAGGAAACGGCACGGCGACCCCAACTCTCCAGGGTCACTCGGGCCAAGAACACACGCAGACACCAACGTGGTGGATGGTCCAAAGGCCTTTATTGCCCCCTCTCGTCAGGTTTTATAATCGGGGAGTTTTTTCTCTACGTCAGGGGGTCTTACCTTACTATAATTGGTTTATAAGGAGTAGAAAGTTACTAGTGTTAGGTGGGTCTACATTCTTGGGCGATCCCTTATCATTAGGCGTTAGGGGGAGAGGCATCCTGCTGCTTTCCATGACATCGCGAGATTTTCCGAATGCCTGTCCCTATCTACCACATCTCCCCCCCCCCTTTTTCACAAATGAGCGAGGTAGTCATATACATAGGTGCTGAGATGAGGCATGAGGTTGTTGACAAAGAAAGGGGTTTGGTAAACCTGGGTAGAAAATCTTGTGACTGGCAGTGTTCCCTGGTCAAATTCACAGCAGTTGTTGCCGGCCTATGAACAAGATGTTGGCCCATTCTAGGCGGGTCTGAACGAATGAGACTAGCTTGTTCAGCAGGCATGGTCCGAAGGTGACAGCTAAAAGTGTCATTGCCAATGGACCTATTAGGGTAGAAATTAGAGTGGTTAGCCATGGTGATCGATTGAACCAGGACTCGAACCAACCCTGTTGGGCTTCCCTGTCTTTCTGTCTCTGAGCCAGTCTGTTTCGGAGTTCTGCCATGGAGTCTCTCACGACTCCCATGTGGTCTGCATAGAAGCAGCACTCCTCCTTCAAGGCGGCACACAGGCCCCCTTGCTACATGAACAGGAGGTCTAGTCCTCGCCTGTTCTGCAAGATACTTCTGAGAGTGAGGAGACTGACTTCTCTAGAAAGGAGATGGATTTCTCGATCCTCTGCAGGTCCTCGTCAATTGTTGCCTGCAGCTGTGACAGTCCTTGGTGCTGTGTCGCTAAGGCTGAGACTCCTGTGGCCATTCCGGCTGCTCCTAGGCCCAGCAGCATTGCGATAGTTATACCTGTTACTATTTCTCTTTTGTGGAGCTGGCTAGGTTCCTCAAAAAGGTGGCACACTTCTTCATCTGCGTGGTACAGGACCCTAGGAACAATCAGAACTTGGACACAAAAGTCGTTAGAGTCATTGAATTTGGCAAGGAACACACAGGGACTCACTCCAGATCGCTGGCAAACCCACATCCCAGATGCAGATGGGACTACCCACTTATTGTTTTTCCCGTTGGGTTTGACAACTTTGGTGCAGACGTTGCCTTTCTGCCTAGCTAGGGTTGCATTGCCAAAGCATCTGCCCTGGCCTGTGACTTGACTCAGGGTGATTCCTTTGCAAGGGGTGTCCCATCTACATTGGTTAGGTGCATCTGCTGTGGAGTAACTGAAGGGAGTGTTTAAAGTGACTCCTTCGTAAAAGGAAGGTTCGACATCGTAACAAAGCCAGCAGGATTCAGTTAGGTTAGGGTTAGATTCGTTCAGGGATACAAAGGTAGCTTCTAACATACGAAGGATTGGGTCTGAGTCTGACTCGGCTGAACGGCCTATCTGAAAGGCTTCTACATGGCCAGTCGGGATATCAGCGACCCTTGTGGGCAAGGCTTTGGGGTGGGTCGCGTTTCTCCCTTTCGGCACACTGTTAATCATTTTGTTGGGTCCGACCGCTTGGGGTGCCGATGGTTGGAGCCTAAAAATTTGCACATTCACCTTTTCTTTTGACCCTTGAAGGACTACTGTCCACGTTCTGCCTATTGCCCAACTGGGGTGATGCGGCTGCAAGACCGTCATGTTATAGTTAGTGCATGTCTGAATTTTTGGGACTTTATAGCGATTTCGATGGAAGTTTTCATGAAAGAAGAGGGGTGTTTTGCAGCCGATGGGTGCCCAGGTGAACTGTAAGAATTTGTCAGGCTCATGTGGATCCCACCCAGGCCCTGACGGTCTGGCATCTGTGACAATGGTTTCGCAGCCCCAGTGCCCACAATGTCCCCACCCTGGGTGATTGCAGTAGCTTTTCCCAGGGTTTGAAGCTGGGCACCAGTAGGATAGGTACATGTGTGTGGCGTGTGGGGAATGGGGGTCTACCTTTGGTTGTCCTGGAAACAGGTCGGTGATGCGGAGCACGAAGGATGGGGCGTTCGGTGTGGTGATTTCTTTGAGCACTTTGTCACTACTAAGGTGTTGCATGACCCACCTGAATGGCCGATGGGGGTAGTGATCTGGGCTGGCTTGCCCTCTGGCAACAAGCCCCAACAGCAAAATCACACAGAAACACCATTGATGCTTGGGTCCCACCCATGTGGGTCTCTCGGGCGCTGCCTGGCGGCTTGGTGGTCTGTCGCTTTCCTCTGGAATGGGTATGTATGCATCACGAGGACGTCCCACAAGCATGTCCTGTAAACAGAAACTCGCAACTCTCATCAGTCTCATTCTGCTCATTGTGAAGGTCAGGCTTGATTGACTTAAGTGGACACCACCTGATTTTGCCGTCCTTTTTCACAGCTGCATACCCCCTCCCCGTGAGCATCAGCCTCCAACCCCGTTCCCATTCGCCTAGCTCGTTTCTAATTACAACCTGCGGGCCCTCCTCTAGCCTTCAAGTGGCCCAGTGTTTTTGAACGGAACTGTTTATTTCATCTCCCGTAGGGAATTGATTCAATGCCAGCAGAGCGGTTGCCAGTATACGTGCCTGATCTCCTGGGGGAATGGCATTGGCAAAGCCCTCTGCTTTCACCAACACTTCTATCTTGGTTTTCAGGGTCTGATTTGCTCTCTCAACTATGGCCTGCCCAGTACTGTTATACGGGATACCTTGCACTAATGTGATGCCCCATTTTGAAGTGAACTCTTGCACTGGTTTCGAGGTGATATTGGAACCGTTGTCAGTTTTGATCTGTTTGGGGATACCAAGCCAGGCCATGGCTGTCAGCCAGTGCTGAATTGTGGCCTTGGAGTTAGTTTTGGGGTGCTGTGTGGCTATGATCGTTCCGCTATAAGTGTCTACTGTCACTGCAAGCCATGCTCGGGGCTTCAGCAGTTCACACCAAGTGAAGTCCGACTGCCAGATTTCTGAGGGCTTGAGACCTCTTGGGTTGACCCCACAGGTCCATAGGGGTGACTTCTGGCAATGAGGGCAGGTGGTACCACATGTTTCACATCCGCTGTAGAGATTTTGCATCTCTTCGCCAGTGCTTTGGCTCCAATGTGGAGCGACTCGTGCAGTTAATGGGCTACCTGCAACGTCCATACGCCTTTTGCTGCGGCGTCCGCTTTGTCGTTGCCGATCTGGAAGTAACCTTTGACTGGGTTGTGGCTGTTGATGTGAATGACCGACACGGTGCCCTGTCGCGAGGAGAGTGCTTCTTCTAGCATTAGGGCTGCTGCTGATGTTGACACTCCTGATCCTGCCATGGCTAGGCAAAGCCTTGCCACAAATATAGAGTCCGTTACTATGTTGAGGTGTTCATCTTGGAAGAGTCCGCACGCCAAGACGACTGCTGCTGCCTCTAGCTGTTGCACTGACAGTGTGGGGTCACATGCTTTGACGCAATGCCATTGCACTCCTGCCTGCCACACTGCTGCTGCGGTTGAAGTCTTGGAGGAAGCGTCTGTGAAGACCGTTGCTCCTGGCTGCGGTCGATCCATGGCCTTTGGCAGCGTGTCCATGTCTACAGTCAGTCTGCTGACTACGGTCAGCAGCTGAGTCCGGGGTGGCTTGGAGGAGTAGGAGATTTCTCCTCCAAAGCCGGTGAGAGCAAGGGCCAGGTATTCCGATATTGTGGCTGACTCCGAGGTCGGTTGCTTGCGGAAAGGGAGGTGGATGCTTGTCGGCTCTGTTCCTAGGTGTCTCAAGGCGAGTTTCCTGCCTTTCATGATGAGGTTAGCGATGCATTCGATTCCTGGGGAAAATGCACGAGCGGATCTTCCAAGAACCACCCATTGGATCGGTCAGTCCTTTTCAGAACGTTCTTGGGCCAGTGCTCCCACTCCCCGCTTCGGTGTAAAGTGGACGTATAGGTCCAGCGGCATGGCTGGGTTCCACCTGGCAAGTATGCCAGTGGATATCTGGCTTTCAATGAAGTCGAGGGAGCTCATTGCCTGCGGTGTCAGCTCCTTGGGTTCCCAGGGGTGCTTTCCTTTCAGGAGGTCATATAAAGGGTCCATGACCTCAGGAGGAACTAGGATGATGTTGCGAAGCCACTGTAGCAATCCCACCAGGCATTGCACGTCGTGGAGTGTTTTGATGTCTCGACAGACCTTCGCCTTGGGGGGTGTCATGTAGGAGCTTGTGATCCCCACTCCCAGGAAGGTCACACAGGGTCCTCTCTTGATCTTTGCGCTCGCGATCTCGAAGCCGTTGGCCTGGAGGGTTTCCGTGACTGTGGACACCGGGTGATCTACTTGGCTTGCCGATGGTGCAGCGACTAAGATGTCATCCATGTATTGAATGATGGTTGTGGTGGGATAGGAGTGTCGGACCAGCATCAGTGCTTTGTCCACGGTGATTTGGCATATGACAGGGCTGTCAACAAGACCTTGTGGAAGTACCCTCCATTGGAAGCGGAGGTTGGGCCGCTCGCCGTTTCAAAACGCCACGGAAAAGGCAAACCGTTCTCTGTCCTCAGGGTGTAGGGGTATCGAAAAGAAACAGTCCTTGATGTCCAGCACTGCGCATGGCTGCCCTTTGGGGATGGCTGAATTCGTGGGTAGCAGTGTCTGGACTGGACCCATTGGTCGGATTGTCTTGTTCACTTCTCTCAGGTCATGGACGAGACGATAGCCTTCTCCGGACCTTTTGGGGATCACAAATACAGGGGTGTTCCACAGGCTGACGGAGGGTTCTATGTGACCCTTTTGCAGTTCGCGGTCGACCAGTTGCAGCAAGGCTGCCATTCAAGGCTCTGTCAGGGGCCACTGCTGGACCCATACGGGGTCTGGTGATTTCCAAGTCAATTTGATTGGCACCGGAGGGTGTACAGCAGTGGCCCTCAGGATAAATTTGTAATCCGGAATCCTAGCAAGGAAAGAACATCCCTTCCCAACAGGGGTGGAGAATTTTGCAAAATGTAGGGGTAGATTGCTACTGTCTGTTCTGGTCCCTTTTTTGTGTGAAGTGTTAAAGCCACCAGCTGGGTGCTTTTCCACGCCCGGGACTGCCCTCCCACTCCATTCACTGGAGGGACTTCTTTGAATTGCCAATGTCCGGGCCAATGCGCTTGGGGAATAATCATGCAGTCTGATCCCGTGTCCCCCCAAAACTGGAGCCCTATGACGTGGGGATCCTGGCTGCCTTAAAGGCGGCATGTCCCCCACACCATCAGGGGCTCCTTCCCTATTCTCATGGCCAGGGCCACCCAGGGATCCCGCACTGGGGCGTCCCCTGCTGGTCCTGTGACACCAGCGCGGCTTGTGGCGGTGGGGGGTGCGAAAGCATTACTGGTGGTGTTGTGCAATTCTGGCATTGCGTAGTAGGTGGGGATGTAAAATTGACTGCTCCCTGTGGGGGCATGGGGTACGAGGGTCCCCTGCCCCATTGGGGGTTGCTGTAGCTGGGCCGCTGCACATCCCAGGTGGGAGGAGGCTGAACATGGCCCAGCTGCCCCCTCCCTCTCCCGTTTCCCTGAAGCCTGGATCTGCATTCCTTAGCTAAATGTTCCTTCTTCCCACATGCCCAGCACGGTCCCCTAAATCCCCCTTGGCGTGGTGGAGCAGCTGCTGATAGGCGTCTTTGCTGGGGGCAGTTTACTGCCAAGTGGCCTGCCTGGCCACACTTAAGGCATGCCATCACACTGGTTATTGCAGTGTGAACTGCTACTTGGATGGGAGCTAGGTGTTCCTCCTTTGCAACGTGTCTGATCATGGCTGCTGTATTAGACCCAGATGGCAGTGACCTTAAAATGTCCTTGGTGGCTGAGTTGCATTGCTGGCGTAGGCAGTCTGCCAGCACGGGACCCTTAGCCTCTGAGGGTAATGAGGAGGAATCTAATGCTGCCTGAAGCCTGTCCACAAACTGAGTGAAGCTCTCACTTTCGCTCTGTTTTATAGTTTATCATGGTGAAGGTTTGGCTACTACTTTGGCAGTAGCACGGATGGCTTCCCGGGCAGCACGGGTGGTTGTCATAACCTCATGGGCCCATAAGTTCTCAGCCTGGGCCTGGGGGGTGATCATAGTGGGGTCTCTACCCATCAATCTCTGTATACTGGAGCCGTGCAGTGGATGGTCAGGTCCCGTTATCTGGGCTAGCTCCTTTGTGCATTGATCCTCCCACTCTTGTTTAAAAACAATCATTCCTGCCCCATCAAAAATCATTCTGCACATCTGCTTGATGTCAAAGGGAAGCATGTCATCCCCCCCATAAATGCCATCAATAAGTGTGGTAACCATGGCAGAATTAATTCCCTTGTCTGCAATCGCTTTAATGATTGCCTGGATGTCCTTTGGATTACCCGGGGAATAGGTCCTTTGTTGGTTTTCGCCTGCCCCCCACCCACAGACTGGGAATACCAGATTGGCAGACAGAGCCCACTCGGCGCAAGCTATCTTTATTTTCCGCCAATCTGTAAGCGGGGTCCAGTCTTTCTCTGGTGGCCCCTTCACCCACGTGGGAGTGCTGTGATTAATAACCTTACGCGCCGTTGCTCTCTCCCTGTTAAAGCTAGAATCCGAATCGGAGCTCCCCGATTCCCTCTCGGACTCAGAGGTTGAATCCGAGTCCGAGCCGGAAGTCGACTGGTCAAACATTTCCAGGTTGATCTGCCTTTCTTTCGGGCTCCGACCCCGCCCCCTCCTGGGGGGGGCGGACTGTTCCCTCCCCCTGGGGTCTCCCTACCTCCTGCTGGGGGAAGTCCTTGCCTTATACCGGCTTAATTTGAATAGAGCGCTCTGATTGGTCTTACACTCCACCGCGGGGACTGCCCCCCCTCCCCGCTTGCCCACGCATGCGATGTTAAGCAGGCTGACTGTATTTCCGCCCTTTTCCCCCTCTTCTCTTCCGCTCTGACCATGCGGTTCGTTGCCATTTTTGAACCCATACGACGGCAGAGAGATTTTATCGATCTGGGAGGTTTCTGACCGTCCCACCGCTTCCCGCGCCTCCTCCGCCAGCCCCTCATAAAAACACTGCGCCCGTTGCTCTGCCTCCTGCGTCAGGTTGGCAATCGGCAGGGGGGGGGAGGGGTAGAGGAGCCGCGGTTTTGCCGAGAGGCTCTGAGGGGGAGCTGGGATCTGGCGGGCTCTGCAAGGGGGGTTGGGGGGTCCCCCAGGGGTTCCGGGGGTTTTGGACTCGGGCTCGGGGGTGGTGGAACGCACCTAGCCCCCGCATATCCCCGTCTTCAATCTGATCACTTTCCGGGGTGGTCTGTGTCGCTGCTCCCACCCCCAACTGCGGAATGGCTATTAAACAACTTCTCGCAGCTTTCCAGGTTTCTTTCTCTTGTCGAGCTTTTTGCAGAGCCCGGATGACTCTGCCCCACGATTTTAGGGCTTTCCCCGAGCCTGAAGACATGGTATCCTTGGCCAGAGTTTTCGTACAATTATCCCACACCCCCAGATGTAGGATATCTACAGGGCTTTCTATAGCCCCAAGCTTAATCAATATCGGCAATGCGAGGGTTAAATCTCTAACT
Source organism: Melospiza melodia melodia (assembly GCF_035770615.1). Lineage (NCBI taxonomy): Eukaryota > Metazoa > Chordata > Aves > Passeriformes > Passerellidae > Melospiza > Melospiza melodia. Next base: position 1,742,717 of record NW_026948796.1, on the reverse strand, counting down.
TTACATTGTATACCCCATTGTGTATGCATTTCTGTTACGACCTTTGCAAGCGATTCCATGATCCAAGCTGGCCCGGAGGAGTCTCTCCCACTGTGGTCAGGCCTGCAGCAACAGCCGCCGACCTCTCTCCAGGCGAATCTCCGTTCCCTGGGCGCTAATCAGCTCCCGGGTTTCAGCACCAGTTGTTGCCTTCTGCAAGACCTGGTTCTGAGGAAACGGCACGGCAACCCCAACTCTCCAGGGTCGCTAAGGCCAAGAACACACGCAGACACCAACATGGTGGATGCCCCGTCTCGTTTTTATTGCCCCGTCTCGTCGAGTTTTAAAATCGGGGAGGTTTTTCTCTACGTCAGGGGGTCTTACCTTACTGTAATTGGTTAATAAGGAGTAGAAAGTTACTAGTGTTAGGTGGGTCTACATTCTTGGGTGATCCCTTATCATTAGGCGTTACGGGGAGAGGAATCCTGCTGCTTTCCATGACATCGCGAGATTTTCCGAATGCATATCCCTATCTACCACACGGGCATCTTTCGATAGAAGCCGCCGTCTGGAGAGCACTGTGACCAGCACAATCGTCTTTGCACAAAGAAGCCACTTCTTCGCCTCCAGGAGCTGGAGACAGTGGCGGTTTCTGAAAGGTGAAGAAGGAAGCTGCACAACACTGGCATTGTGTGCGCCGCTTGCAAACTGATCGAAAACAGTACCTTCACACTCTCCTGCCTTTTCCAATCACATGAACATTCAATTGGAGGTGTTTTAGACAACTTTCATTTTCTTCTTGCCAAACACTCTGCAGACCTCCATGCAAATTCTAGAACATGATGGGAGATGTTTTCTGTGCTGGCACAGTTTCCTCTTTCTCGACATACTGGTACAGCTTTTTGCTAAGATGAAGAAGAAAAGAGCCGCTAAAGACGAAGGTAGGTAGCTCCTCTTGGCTAAGCACCGCTTCCGGGCGTCTTTCGGCAGAAGCCGCACACTGGAGAGCATAATAACTGGCACAATCGTCTTTGCGCGAAGGAGCCGCTTCTTCGCCTCCGGGAGCCGGAGAGAGCGGCAGCTTCTGAAAGGTGAAGAAGGAAGCTGCACAACACTGGAATTGTGTGCGCAGCTTGCAAACTGATCGAAAACAGTACCTTCCCGATCTTCCACCTTTTCCAATCACATGAACATTCGATTGGAAGTTGTTTCTGACAACATTAATTTTCTTTTTGCCATACATTCTTCAGACCTTTGTGCTACTTCTAGAACACAATGGGAGATGTTTTGTGTGATGGCACAGTTTCTCTTTTCCAGACATAGTGGAACAGCTTTTTGCTAAGATGAAGGTGACAAGAGACGCAAAAGAAGAAGGTACGGAGCTCTCCGGAGCTAAGCGCCGCTCCCATGCGTCTTTTGGCAGAAGCCGCGCTCCAGAGACCACTGTGACCAGCACAATAATCTTTGCGCGAAGAAGTCGCTTCTTTGCCTCTGGGAGCTGCAGTGAGCGGCAGATTCCGAAAGGTGAAAAAGGAAGCTGCGCAATACTGGGATTGTGCGCCCATCGTGCAAACTGATAGAAAACTGTGCCTTCTCACTCTCCTCCCTTTTCCAATCACATGAACATTCAATTGGAAGGTGTTTTGGACAACTTTCATTTTCTTCTTGCCAAACACTCTGCAGACCTCCGTGCACTTCTAGATCATGGTGGGAGATGTTTTCTGTGCTGTCACAGTTTCCCCTTGCTCGACATAGTGGTACAGCTTTTTGCTAAGATGTACCCGACAAGAGACGCTAAATACGAAGGTACGGAGCTCCCCGGAGCTAAGCGCCGCTCCTGGATACTTTTCGGCAGAAGCCGCGCACTCGAGGGCACTGTGACCGGCACAATCGTCTTTCCACGAAGAAGCCGCTTCTTCGCCTCCGGTAGCTGGAGAGAGCGGCAGTTTCGGAAAGGTGAAGCAGGAAGCTGCACAACACTGGCATTGTTTGCGCTGCTTGCAAACTGATAGAAAACAGAACCTTCATATTCTCCTGCCTTTTGCAATCACATCAATATTCAATTGGAATATGTTTTGGACAACTTTCTTTTTCTTCCTGCCAAACACTCTGCAGATCTCCGTGCAACTTCTAGAACCCGATGGGAGATGTTTTCTGTGCTGGCACAGTTTCTCCTTTCCAGACATAGTGGGACAGCTTTTTGCTAAGATGAAGAAGGAAAGAGCCGGTAAAGACGAAGGTAGGTAGCTCCTCTTGGCTAAACGCCGCTTCCGGGCGTCTTTCGGCAGAAACCGCGCACCGGAGAGCATAATAACAGGCACAATCGTCTTTGCATGAAGAAGCCGCTTCTTTGCCTCCAGAAGCCGGAGGGAGCGGCAGCTTTGGAAAGGTGAAGAAGGATGCTGCACAACACTGGGATTGTGTGCGCCGCCCGCAAACTAATAGAAAACAGAACCTTCCCACTCTCCTGCCTTTTCCAATCACGTTGATAGTGGAACCCTGGAAAAAGTTAAAGATAGAATCTAAAATGTTAGGCTTTGTGCTTTCCCAGATCAAATGCACCTGCGCAAGCAGTATGATAAACTATATATTTGTTAGATGTGATGATTGTTTAGTAATTAAATGTAATTTTTATATAACCATAAGAAGAATAGTGAGAAACTATGTTGGAAATTCAGAGAGGGGCTAAATTTATGTATACAGTAGAACAATATAAGTTAAATAATTAACATGAAAGTTATGTAACGATAGAGTATAAAACATGATCATTTCGGATGTATGGTCGGAGTCAGATTTGGGTTGAATATACCCCGATTCCCAGAGCTCTTAATAAAATGCACCGCATATAATCGCTCCGTGATTATGTGTTTTTGAATGCTAACAACGTGAACATTCGATTGGAAGGTGTTTTGGACAACTTTCTTTTTCTTCTTGCCAAACACTCTGCAGACCTCCGTGCTACTTCAAGAACATGATGGGAGATGTTTTCTGTGCTGTCACAGTTTCTCCTTGCCAGGCATAGTTGAACAGCTTTTTGCTAAGATGAAGACAAAAAGAGACACTAAAGAAGAAGGTACGGAGCTCCCTGGAGCTAAGCGCCGTTCCCGGGCGTCTTTCAGCAGAAGCCGCCGTCTAGATAGCACTGTGGCCGGCACAATCGTCTTTGTGCGAAGAAGCCGCTTCTTTGCCTCTGGGAGCTGGAGAGAGCGGCTGCTTCGGAAAGGTGAAGAAGGAAGCTGCACAACACTGGAATTGTGTGCGCAGCTTGCAAACTGATAGAAAACAGTACCTTCCCGATCTTCCGCCTTTTCCAATCACACGAACATTCGATTGGAAAGTGTTTCGGAAAACTTTCTTTTTCTTCTTGCCAAACACTCTTCAGACCTCCGTGCTACTTCTGGAACACAATGGGAGATGTTTTCTGTGCTGGCACAGTTTCTCCTTTCCAGACATAGTGGAACAGCTTTTTGCTAAGATGTAGATTACAAGAGACGCTACAGACGAAGGTATGGAGCTCTCTTGAGCTAAGACTGGATGAAAGCAAATTACACCCATCTTCAAAAAAGGCAATTAGAAGACTCAGAAAAGTACAAACCAGCCAGCCTCTTTTTTATCCCCAGGAAGTTGATGGAGCAGCTATTCCTGGAAAGCCAGGCACATGACTGACAACAAAATAATGTAGTCTGCATGGATTTTCCGGGGGGAATTCCATGCTGAACAACTTTTTAAACTCTTCTGCTGAATCAACTTGACTGGTAGATGAAGGGAATATTGTCTGCCTGGGCTTCAGGGAGGTTTTTGACATTTCTCTACATGGCAGCACACATACATACTGGAAGGAATAGTGCAAAGGGGAGGGAACCAGTGTCTTTTCAATGATGCTCAGTGAAAAGACAAGAGGCAGTGGGCACACACTGAAATACAGGAGATTGCCTTTGAACATCACCGAATTATTTTTTACTGTGAGGGTGACTGAACCATGGCACAGACTGCCCAGAAAGATTGTGGAGCCTGGATCTTTGAAGACATTAAAAGTACACCCAGATAGAATCCTGGGCAAGAGGCTCTAGGTGTCCTGGTTTAAGTAGGGGGGTTAGGCCTGGTGAGCCCCATCGAGCCCTTCCACTCTCATTCATTCTGTGCTAGTGAATTCTCTTCGAGATGCATTTCAAGCACTGGTATGACAAAGTTCTGTGCAGACAGAGATCCAAATGGACATGGGATCTAAGTTCCTTAAGCAGTGTTCAAGAAGAATGTAAAACTCTGGGACAAGTGTCTCTTCCCAAACTGAATCCCTTTCATGGGAAAATTCCCAGCTATAGAAAGGTCTTCTGATACGCATGCTTAAGACTGACACTGGCTGAGCAAATTTCTCCCTATGTGTATCTAAGACCAGTTAGCATCTTCACCCAAAGTGTTGTCAACATAGTCACAGAATGTATATTGTTAAGAAGTGACAACTGACATCAAAATGGCAAATATTGGTCCACAAAATTGATTAATGTATGGGAATTATCTACTTGGGTTAAAAACAAAAATAAAGAGTTGGTCTTTATTTATCAATTTCATTGCAATATTGATAAGGGAAGAAAAAGACCTAAGTCCTTGACTTTCTTAACTCGAGGAAAGATTTTAAAAAATCCTTATAAAAATGTATTATCATGATCAGACTATTGAAACAATTTTAGTTGGGAAAAAAGTTCCAAATTTGTCTAAATAGTGGCAAAGAAGCCAAGAAAATAGCAAAGAAACAAAAAGAGAGCAAAAGAGTCAGCTTCAGTGTACAAGCTCGTTCTAGAAGTAGTCTGATGGAAAAAGGAACCCCCAGTTGAATTTCCAATGTATTCCTGCGCTTGATTCAGTAACTGGTCAATGTAAAAACCAATCCTTTTGTACAACTTCTCCCAGCAACACAAACTCCAACAGGCTGACACTGACTTTGGGTGGGGTGTAGCTGCTCAGGGGGTGCATTGCCTGCCCTCAAAGTCCCATCCTGCCTGGCTTTGAACATTTCCAGGAATGGGGCATCCACAGCTTCTCCTGGAGGTCTGATAACAGGACACAGAGGATCTGTACAAATCCTGCTCACTACACGTGGTGGGAGAAGGAGAATGCAGTTTGAACCCAGCAGAGGAGTGAGGGGAAACCTGGTCCTGATGGGTGTAAGGTAAATGCTGGATCAGCTTGTGGGAGAGATTGCAGAGGCTGCAGCTGAAGAGGTTCTGTGTGGGGCTGTCCAAGTTCCCTCTCTGAAGTGGATTTAGGTGTGGATAAGCACACCCTGGTGTTAGAGGGAGCTGTCCCATCTCTGCCCTTCACTTCAGCCCCATTTGTCATGATTTCCGTGGGACTACTCCTGCAGATCAGGAGGAATAAAAGGGAAAATCTGTCTTCTCTTACATAACTAGAAGTATACGCATCATGCAGCTTAATTGAAATTATTGACTTCCCCAGATAAGCTGGATGTAACTGGATCATGGTTATAAAGTGATCTGGTTAATATATAAAAATGACTCTGGGACACCCAGTGCACATAGATAAGGGCACTGAGGATGGAGTAGGGAGACACCAAATCTACCTGGTAGAAGACTCTGTAGATTTGCTTCTATCTCAGTAAAGATAATTTGAGCAAAAGCAAAATTCACTAGTTTAACCCCAAGCGGGAAAAAGAGGGGATGAGGAACTGGATTAATGGCACCTCCTCTGGGGTTTTGGGGTTTTTTGTTGAATTTCTTGAACACTTCCCTGCTGTTCTGGACCTTAGTTGAAGCTGTTGGCTCAGTCTGGTTTCTGTAGCTGTGGAAAAAAAATCAAGCCATTTAACAATATAATTTGAAAACAAATCTATTGAGCTGAGAGATATGTCCTTGGGTTCAGCTAGAAATGTTTGAGGGACACTCTGGAGGAAAAGAAGATTATTTAAGGAGCATCTGGAGAGATGGGCTTCAGCTGCCCTCTTCCCTATTTATGCTTATTAGAGATGAAATTGAAGTGCAGCATGATTAAATTATGCATATAGAGAAAAGCTTCCACAAACAAGAAAACATAAGCAATGTGGGAAGGAACAGAACTGCAAAGAGAATGAGAGGAGCAAAACCAAACAGGATGCCAAACTGCAAAAGACATTTCAACAGCACCTCATTAAAACTGTTCACATTTGCAACAGACAGAAGATAAAGACATTCACTAGGAAACAGAAGGGGGGGAGAAAAGCCCGCTAAGATGAGTGATTTAGTCAATCACAGGAGATTCTGGAAAAAACAGCAAGCTTTTAAGCAAAGGCCAGTTGCAGAACGTGCGGTGCATTTGGAGTTGGGGGTTCTCTCCCATTGTCTGCCTGCAGAGGTGATTCCAGCTGGAATAGTGAGGGATGTGCAGAGCACAGCCCCTGCCCACAGCACCAGCAGCCTGTGGGGAGCTGCCACCACCGCCTTCCCGCTCGTCTCCAGGCAGGGATTTGAATAATATCACATAGCAACCAGCCCAGGACTGAGAAATCAACCCAGGTCCCACTCCAATAACTTAATCACGAGATTATCTCCCAGCTTCCTTTGTTAATTAATGAGTCTTTGCCTTTTGGCTTCAGAAAGCACAGACACAGCCGTCAGGGAGAGGCTGCAAATCCTGCGTGGCACCTTTGTTAGCATGATGAACTAATAACACTTCTCCTCCTGTGACACCTTTCAAAGCTTGACATGTTCACCACTGGGTTCATCTGCTTCCCAACGTGCAGGAGAGCAGCACAAGCTCCAAAGTGAAATAATCAGGACAAATGAGTACTTAGCCATCTTTCAAAGAGGCCAAATCAAACCTTCTTTGGTGACAAAAACAAGAACGAGCTGCGCTGTGTTTTCCTCGTCTCTTGTCTAAGCAGAATTATTTTCGTAATTGGTGAACATGGGATGAAATAACATTTCAGCAAGGGAAAAGACTGTCATGTAGCATGTCTGAGAATGAATAGGGGAAGATATTTTATCATCTTGTCATAGAGGCTTTCCTTTCAGACAGGGTTGGCCAGGATAAAACTGAGCTTTCCAGCTAGAGAGAGGCTGATTTATATGTGCACAAGAAATCTCCCTGTTCAGAGATAAAACAGCCAAAGTGTTTTGTTAATGATGAAGTGGCAAGAAGAGTTGGAGGAAGAAGCTCTGGAGCCACAGGAGGCCTTTGGTAACCCCCCAGTCTGGATGCTGCCTGAATCCTCTCCTCATTCATGCGGAGACACCACAAATCACTCGTGCACTCCATGAAGAGCTGCCATCAGTCCAAAGGTGCTCGTTAATCAATCCCATTCCTACCATGCTCGTGTGCATGAAGAGGTCCCAAATAATTAGCTCTGTGGCTGGCAGCCAGCAGGAATATCTGAGCCCTTTAAGCCCAGAGAAGGAGGGAGCCCATGGGGCTGGAAGTCCTGCTTGGGCCAGCCCAGGTTACCCTGTCACCTTTGTGAGAGCCAGGGCAAGGCAGCAGCGCTGTCCCCAGCCCTGACACAGAGAAATGAGCATCACCACAGAGGGACAAGTGGCACAGACACGTGGCTTTCCTCATTGTTTCCTCTATAACTCCATTTTTGCAGGGGCAACAGGAGGGGGAAGAGCAGAATCCCCCCTGGACTGCCTCCTTTGCAGGGAAGTGAGTGATGAGCCTGGCAGCCTCTGAACAAACATTTCTGATGCACAGAATTCACTTGTCAGCGTGGAGGAGCCTCGAGAGGAAATTTCCAAAGCAGATCTGTCGGAGAAAATGACACTGCACAAGGAAGCCCTCCTTAGGAGGGATGTCTCCTGAAGATGTGGAGTGTTTGAAAACATGATGCTTCTGTGTGTTCCTGTTGATGAGTTAAAATCCAAGCAGCTGTGGCTGAATTTTTAATCTGGGAGCTCTAACAGGTGAAGCAGAAGGAGACAGTGAGTCAGTTTTTAACCTTCCCTGATGCTGCCTTTGTTTTCTTTCCAAATCAGAAGCCTCTCTTCAGGCCCAAGATATCACACTATGTTCTGCCTCGTCCAGATTACAAACCAGGGAATTTCTGTGCGTCTGCATGTTTATGTAATTGCCTAACACCGTGAAACTTCATCTCAGCTGAAGCTTCTAAACTCCACTGTTAGATAAAAAGCAATTAACAGCAACCATAACCAGAAACACTTCCAGTGTGAGGGCAGGCAGCAAATGGCAAATTGATACATCAACAAATCTGGTTTTGCCTTGTACTTTGCCGCTTGCAGCCAACGGCTCAATAATTTTTATATGAGTATCACGGATTTATCAGCAATTTGGGAATCTTGAAGTTATTACCTATTGACAGTTGCTCTGATTGTGTTGGCTGCTCTGTGTTGCCTCTGCTCTTTCAGTTTAAGAGTCACTCAAAAGGGTGCAGCAGCCAGAATCTCACCCCAAGGCAATCCTGGGCACCCAAAAGTTATTCAGTATCTCATATTTGTTTCCTCAATACAGGGCTGGGTCTGCAGAGCCCTTTATCCTCTGAAAACTCATGAGCATTCACCCGTCGAAGGTGTGTTCTTCCAGCTCTCCTAAGTAGCTGTATTTTATCCTGTCAAATATAAAACTGGCTCAGGTCAGGAATTTTGTGCTGAGCTAGTCAATCTTTAGGGTTTTGCTAATTAAATCTAGGACAGATAACCAATAGATTCTTCAGCTGAACAGGGATAACTATTTTAACCTCTCCTGTCCAGGTGTTTTGGGATCATTTTACATGTTCTGATTCATTAGTTTGAGTTTCAGTTCCATGGGGGGGAAAAAAAGTAGGAAAACCTATATTTTACTTGGCAATTGTCCTGTATAAAATAAGGTTTGCTTTCCATGTGGTCACAGAGGCACTTGCAGATTAGCTGTGTGCAAAGTGATGTGAGGAACCTAATCTGGATTCGTGAAAGTGGTGGTTTTTTATCTGAATAAATGCTGTTCATAAAAAATTTAAAAAGCAGATAAAGAGGTGTCAAGGATGAGATTGCCTGTTACCATTCTCTGCTCTGGAGCTGTGCTTTGGCTGTCAGGTATTTTTAATCTCTCTCTCCTGGCTGGTTTGGTGTGAGCTGTGCCTCCAGATAATCCATCAGTAATTACCTGTTCAGTTTTGTTGCACTCTTGTTGTTTTGTGCAGCTGCTCAGGAGTTCATTTGCTCCCACCTTGCAGACAGATTTAAATGTTAAGCTTGTTTTCTTCCCAGATGGGGAAGAGACGCCTCTGTTTCAGGTGAGTGTTCTGTGAGCTCTCCCCAGTGTGAGGAGATGATCCTGAGCCTGTTACAGCTCAGCTCAGCAAGGCTGAGAAATGCAAATCAAACCAGACCTTTTTTTGTCTCTTTTGGGTTAGAGGTTTGTTTGTTTAAAACAATTTGAGTGTCCTCCTTGTGCAGTCAGTGGCTGCAGGCAGCGCAAAGGGATTTTTCTGGAGGCGTTCAGGCTGGAAAACTCCATCCCCGGAAGTGTTCAAGGCTGGGCTGGGTGGGGTTTGCACAGCCTGGCCTAGTGGAAGTTGTCCCTGCAGTGAGGTTGGTCCAGATCATTTTCAAGGTCCCTTCCAACCCAAACCATCCTGTGATCTTAATGCTTTGACTCTTCCTGGAGGTTTTGCCAAAGAAAATTTAAAACAAGCCAGAGGAAAAGGCAATGATACAAATGGGAAAAGAGCAGCACCTTGGTCATTCCAGCAATGACCAAAATATCCAGGGAAGAGATATTCTACCTCTTTGTGAACACAATTCCCAGCAAGCTTTCGCCTCTCTTACTTCTCTTGGAAAGGGTAAATCTCTGCTGTACAAGTTTCTCTTTTTTTACAAGCTGAATGCAAGCAGCCTGCCTGTCTTATCTCCATTTGCCCCCTTCTGTGCAAACATTTCAGTCGTTCCTGCAAATTTAATGTTTTTTCAACTACTGACGTGCTCCTCATCTCCACTCTGCAATTATGAACCCCTGTGCTGATGTTTTAAGTGTTTTGTTTTAAAATGTGTAACATCCAAATTTACTAAAAAACAAACAAACAAACCCAAACTGAAAAAGACAGATCCCTCCCCAAATTCTCTCTAGTGCTAATTATAGAAATCTCAGCTCTCCAGCAGAAGCATCAGTCAGCAGAGGATTTGGTTCTTATCAGAGGCTGAAGCTTTGGAAAAATACACTGAGAATGGTGCAGGTACATGCTGGAAGTGAATGCTGAGAGTTTGGAAATGCAAACTTCAGGATTTTCCAGTGCTCTTCCTCCCCCAGCACCCAGAACATTGCATTGTTGGTTGCTCTTCATTTTTAAATCATTTACTGTCAAGATACATGTGTTGTTTTCATAGAATTGGCAGCAAAAGTTACTATTTTTTTTCCCCCAGCTAAATTTAGAGAAGGGTAACAAATATTCTGGGTTTGCTCTGAAATTATTCCAGGAGGAGCTCCTGGGTTATACATCATGGTTGCTCCAGCAATGAAAGTGCAGGGAGTTTCAGCTCAATGACGGCTTTGGCTCTCAGGATGCAGCCCCACTCTCTGTCCCCAGCACAAGAGAGGGTCAGAATCTGCTTGAAAACTCATTTTTATTAGGGAATATTATTTACATACCTCATTCTCCTCTTGCACAAGAAAGCTGAAGGCATTTCCCCCACTTCTAACTCATTTTAGAGGCGACCTGACATTTTCTAATGGCTCTCGGGTATGTATAATTTATCCTGCTCAGTGTCTGCACTTTCCAAAATAACACTGGAGAATTATCTGGGCTCCTGCTTTTTTTGGCCAACCATTACTCTTCCTTTATTTTTCTTTTTTTTTTTTTTGGCCTATAAATGTCCATATGCTGCAGGATAATTGCAGTAAGTGTAGGTTCCTTTGCAGATGCTCTTGTGTGGGAGACAATATGACAGCTCATCTGATAGCACAGGCATCATTCCCCTGCCTTGATTTATCAGAGTCCTGGACCCCAAGGCTTCTCCCATCTCTCCTGAATATTTAGGGATTGCTCACACACACTCCCTGTGCACTGGTGCTCTCCCGTGCAGTCATTTCTCCATTTTCTGTGGGCAGCTCTGCTGCTTGCAGGAGGCACAGAGGGACACAAGCCTGGCACAGCCTGCCATGGGGACATGGCCCCATTGCTCCTGGATTCCCACACTCTATCCAGGCATCCTGAGCATCAAAATCCTGTGTGAACCCACAGACAGTGTGTTTGGTTTGGAAAATTGTGTGAGGTGGAAGTGAGGGACCAATCTCCCAAATGTCATGACCTGTGATTGGCAGCTACACACAAATTTGTCCCCAGACTTGTTGAAGCTGTGTGATGCTTTTGGGATGGATAAAATAATCCTAAAATGAGATTATCAGCAAGGGATTGGGATGAGGGGCAGGAAAAGGAGCTATCACCCCAAACCTGGGCATTCCTTACCCTGCTGTAGCTGCATGTCCATGATTGTCCCCTGGAATCTCAGGATTCTGTGGGCATTTGAGTGTTTAATTTAAATTTAACACTGGCAGGAGTGTTTTGAAGCAGGATTGAGCAGCTGGGCTTGAACACAGAGCAGTTGCGAGGCACTTTAATTCCTTTTGGAGTTTTTTATGCCGTGACAAGGTGTGTGTCATGACAAAGAGGCTGCATCAGTGTGACAGGGGACAGGGACGGTGTCAACGTGTCACTCACAATGGGGGGTGGTGATGGGGTGGTCCTTGGTGGTGTCAGTCACACTGGGGGTGTAACAGGGGCAGTGCTATTGGCACTGGAGATGTGACAGGGGCGGTCCCCAGTCTGACTGTCACACTGGGGGTGTGACAGGGGCGGTCCCAGCTCTGTCTGTCACACTGGGGGTATGATAGGGACATTCCTGCCCGTGTCTGTCACAGTGGAGCTGTGACAGGGGTGGTCCCTAGTGGTGTCAGTCACACTGGAGGTGTGAGAGGAGAGGCTTCTGTCCGTCAGTCACACCGGGGGTATGACAAAGGATGTCCTTGTCCCTGTCAGTCACACTAGAGGTGTGACAGGGGATGTCCCTGTCCGTGTCTGTCACACCGGGGGTGTGACAAAGGACGTCCCTGGGAGTGTCAGTCACTTTGGAGGAGTGACAGAGGCTGTCCCTAGCTGTGCCCGCCCTGCCGGGGATGTGACAAGGGCTGATCCCTGGGTGTGACAGGGGCTGATCCCAGACCTTGGAGCCACAGCTCCGGGAGGAGTGAAGGGCTCCTGCAGGGTTTTGGGTAGGACAGGATGGGGAAATCCCTCCTGCAGGGTTTGGGGTAGGACAGGATGGGGAAATCCCTTCTGCAGGTTTGGGGTAGGACAGGATGGGGAAATCCTTCCTGCAGGGTTTTGGGGTGGCCCCGTGCAGCCAGAGCTGCTCGGTCAGTTCCCATTTTAAATTCCAGAATGGTTCAGGTTGGAAAGAACCACTCTGGATCACTTTGCTCCTCCTTTCTGCTCGAGCAAGGGCATGAAAAAGAGGAAGAAAAAGAACTGACGGAGAGTTTGTGATTTCCTGGGACACCACTACAAGCTTCTCATATAAACTTCATGAAGAACTGCAGTAAAAATCCTTAGTGCTGAACGGTTATTGAATAGATTATTAAATGCTGTTGTCAGCCAATCTAGGAATTCTTTAGAACAATAAACCAGTCAGTGCAGAGCCCAGGTAGAGATTTCACCTTTAACTCTTCAGCAAGCTCATGGATGCATTTTTGGAGTTTCCAGACCCCAGATCAGACATGCAGCTCCTCCAAACCTCAGCCAGGAGCCCACAGATGAGGATGTTCTTGCACACGCACCTCTCATCCAGCACCAGAAGGGCCAGGTTATTCCCTGGCAGGCTCATTTACAGTCCTGGATCTCCAGCCAGGTGTATTTGCAGAATCAGATAGCAGTTTTTGCCTGGAATTTGCTGAGCCTCCATCAATATGTGCAGAGGAAAATGCAAGTTTGGGGATCTAAAGCATGCCAGGAAGTTATTCCTCAACCAGCCTGCTTCTTACAGCCCTTGCTTGGTTTGTTCCTGTTCATTTTTCCATGTTCTTTATGGCCTGATTCTGCATTTTGGACCTCAGTCTGGCTTTTGGTGTATGTAGGAAATGGATTTTTAGAGAATTCTCAAAACCTGACAGAAAGCTCACATAGTGTGCATCTGTATGCAAACCTTGAGATAAGAAATGCTGACTTAGAAATGCCACAGAACAAGACAGATATTGTTGAGAAATTAAACTAAAATTAAGTTTCAAAAGATAACCTTAACAAATAAGAATAAATACTTAAAAAATAAAAAATAAAAAGTACATTATAGCAATACCCACAAAGAGTAATTTTAGATTATTAGCTTTAAAGCATTTACAACATAGTGTAACAAAAGCAAATAGGCCAAAAAGCACTTATAGTACCTTATAATTAAGAAATAGTTAGCTTCTGATTATAATAGTGCAAATTATAACATCTATACTATCTCACTCTTCACATGAAACGAAAAATAGAATAAAAGTGTTTTAAAAACTCAGTTACCCCATCTGAGTCAGAAAAAAGCTTTATCCAACAGGTGTAGTCATAACTTGGGTTTTTTCAGTGTTTCTTCTAAATGCCTCATTCATGAGATGCCAGATCACTGGACTCTAAGATGTGGAAGATCCTGGCAAACGTCAGGAAAATGTGTGTTAGGGTAACAGGATGGAGCTGGATAGAGTGAAACAATTCCCTGCACCAGAGATGCTAAACCTTCTTTTAATTGAGTTCTTAGGGTCCTGTGTGGGTGTTCTTTCAAAATTCAGTGTCCTCAACAGGCACTGCATGTTTAAGTTCAGTGGGCTGAAGGGAGCGCCCAGAGATGTCCAGAGCCCGGTTGTTCTCACTGGAGCAGGGAAGCGTTCCTGCCGCGGTCACCAAATGAGGTGTGGAATAGAACTCCCCACAGTTAAAGGTAGAAGGTGGTATGTTTATTACAGCGCCAGGCACACAAGGAGTTGTCTCCTAAAGACATGTGTGAAGAATCACTGGCTCTCTCTCTCATCTCTACTCATCTAAAATATCTTACACATTCATATAATTTCCAAAAAACCTAACACATATTCATTAGATAACACTGCCTACCCTCCTTTGAATTAAAATGTATTATAATTGAGTCCAAAGTTTCTGCACATTTTTGCAGTCTTTCACTTCAAATGGTTTGGTGGGTTTTCAAGTGGGGAATGGTCTCCTTCTGATGAAGGCCAAGATGTCTTCCTCAATTTGACCTCTTTCCCTATGACCTGTTGGCAGGCTTTCGCACTCCTTGGCTATAGCTGAAGTTTCAGGGCCTGGGTGCAGGCTACGGTCCTCTTCTTTGTCCCAAAGAAATCCGCATCCCATCCTGCTTCTTTAAACATAGTAAAGACAGGCAAGTGATATATTACCCTAGCCTTAACTACCTTACCAGCAAAAAATTAACTGTCCCTTATTATTTCTACTCTTCTTGCTATACTCTTTCCCCCAAACTAAATCTTGCTAAAATTTTAACTCTTCCAGTTCTTTTAAATCTTTGATTCATTGGCCTCATCTCACACACCAGCCATGTGTGAGCCAATGCTATAACTGGGAAATTCCACTCCTGAACAGGAGATACCAGGCCTGGTTCTGAGCTGGAAGGGTGAGAAGGATGAGATGCACAGTGTTTTGATCCAGGGGATGTCCTGAAAGTGCACTGCCTACCTGCTCCTGCTGCCGAGCACCACGCTCCACCTCCTTCTCCTGCTCAGCAGATTTTTGGGAATCCAGGGCTTGGTATGTATTATTTGCTACTGCAACAAATAGAATGAATTTGCTTTGCAATCCCAGTTTTGTCCTGGGTTATTTTGGGCATGGGTCTCCTCCTGAACCTGTGACAAAGGCCAGCAGGGACCTACAGGACACTCCTATTCTCATGTCAGTAAATTCGGAGAAGAGATTTAAGTATCAATAAGTCAATAAGTATCAATCAGTAAATCAAATAATTTGGGGGAATATTTAGCCTGTGAGTTCCAGCAAAGTATTGAATATGTCTTAGATCCATGGATACAAACTAGTAAGTGAGATTGCTGGGTGTGCACGTATTAGGGAAGTGATTCCCCACACACCCAGAGCTGAGATCAAGGATTGCCTCTCTTCTAACCCGGAGCCGGAAGCAGGGATCGGGCCCTGCTTGGTAACGTTCATTTTGAAGACTTCTGTTGAGCAGGTAAGAATGGCCAAAATGAAATCTTTTCCAGCTGTTTCCCCTTGGTTTACCTGTTTGAGGGGTAAAATTGTGTGCTGCAGGTGTCCTGGGTGTGTGCAGAGCAGTGCAGCCCCAGAAACCCCTTGGCTTGCCCAGAGGTTGTCATGCCTTGTTGCCAGGTGTGCCCAGCTGTGGCAGGAGAAGGAGCCCACAGCGCAGTGGGCACCGTGCCCTGCCCAGCCGGGGCTCTCTGGCACAGAGCAGCAGCAGCGCCAGCACCGTTCAACCCCTCCTGCCTTGGCTTCCCCTGGCACACAGAAGCCTCTGGAAATCAGCACCGCCAGCAGCGTTCCCAGCTTGGAGCAGCTGCTGCTGGCGGGCAGGTGCTGCCAGTTCAACTCCTGCCAAAGGGGAAGAAAGGCAGAGATGTACACACACCGGAGCCCTGGGCATGTCCAATAAAGGTGCAAATATGTGGGGAGATTTGTTAGGAAGTATTTCAGCTGTGATGCCAACAGTGGCTTCTCTCCTGGCTCTGTGTGTTCTAGACGAGTAATGAAATGGTTGGGTCTGACAATTACGAAGCAGATGTTATGTGGATGTTCAAATGTGTAGTGATGATATTGTAATATATCCTCCCATAGTCCTCTTTCCCATCCCCCTTGTAACAGCCTGGGTAGTCAGGGCATTTGGGGAGGGCTGGCTTGTGACCAGCAGGCAGGGTGTAACAACACCTGACCTCCAGTCAAGATGCAAGAAAGTAATCTCCACCAATAGACAGCAGAGAAAGAGTTGACTGACAAAACTTTTGGAGGAGCTGAGAGTATAAAAGGCAGAGCATCATTTTTGTAGATGATCACATGGCTGCAAATCACAGAGACTCCCAATGTTGCAATTTTTCCTTATTCATTCCTTTGTTAATGTTTAATATACCTTTTAAAATTTTAGAAACGAAAGTCATTTCTCACATGTGCAATGCTGTGGGGCATTGTCTTGGTCTGGTTTCCTTTGCTTGTGTCCCATCTGAGTGCTCAGCTGGGGTACAGGCTGTAGGTGCTTGGGGCACTCCTGGAGTTCCTCTTGGATCCCTGAACAACAGGGTTTGGCCCATGAGGGGAATTTTTGCTGCTTTGTGACAGATGAGAACTTCCCAGGCTCTTTTGTGTTTGCTGTAGGGAAGGCTGGCTATTGCTTTGCATAAACTCACAGACCAACACAGAGCTGTCCCTTTGTGATGTCAGGGCATGGTTGCCCCGTCGTCATAGTGGCATCAGAAGGTTGCCTTGGTGCACGGAAGGCCTGAGTGTCAGAGCAGCCCTAGGCCTTGCTCAGATCAGGAGAACCTTCCTGGTCAAAGCATCTGTCAGTAGGCAGCTGCCCAATGAGAAGAGGCTTGTTTTTTTTAGCTTTTAGAAAAATTGCAGAAATGCCAATAATTAACCATCTGGCTACTGCAGCTTTTGCTGCATATGGCATTTCTTATTTCATTTATTATTTTACGAATTTCGCACATAAGTAGAGGCTTCACTTCTGCTAAGGTTAGGGTGTATCCTAACCTGGCTTTTGTATGTCTTCCTGCTCTTTCTTGGGGGCTGAGTTTCTGATTTTGAAAGAGAAAGAGCATTAGGATGACAGCGGTTTGGTAAAGCTCCTGTCAAGAGGTTCAGCTAAAAAGGGGGTGTCTGTTGCCACAGGGGCAGCATTTGCAGGGGAACCTGCAGGGCTTCCATTCCCTCCACGGGAGAGTCTGTGGCAGCAGAGTCTGTCATTTCCTCAGGTTGCTGGGACAAGCAGGACAACTTCCAAAATGCAGCCTGGGAGGCCTTCTCAGAAGGCCTTCTAAAGACTTTGTAGTTCTCTCCAGAACTCAGGGAAAGCTTCTTTTGTTCCAAATTTTGTAATGAAAGGATTTGACTGTCTATTTTGACCCTTGACAGAGTGCTAAAAGAGTGATTCCCTTTGCAGTGAAGTGCAAACACCAAAGCAGTGTGTCTGCTCCTGAGCCTGGAGCTGCTGCTGTGCTCTTTCACAATAGAACTGCCACAGCTCAGGGGGATTTGGGGCAAGCTTTTCTGGGTGACTGTTTTCAGAAACTTAATGGGAATTAGTGCATGCAACTTCTTTTTTTAAAAAAAGTACCTGAAAGACAAGAGAACAAAAGCTGCTTTATCTGCTGGACAGAACAGAAGCATTGAGTGTTGAAGAACAATTTGCATTTTCTTGATCATGTTTCATTTACTGGCTAAACAGGACAAAGTGTAGGCCCAACCAAGATTATTCTCCTATCTCTTGCTGGCTGTGTGAAAGAACCATGTCATGTGGAGGGATGTTGATAAAGAAAAATACTCTCTGTTTGGGTTGACTTCTTCTCTTCTGTGGGATTCAGCAGCCCAGGCAGTTTTCTCACAGCACTTGTTCATTTTCCCTTGCCCACTCCAGGTCACCTGAAGCGTGTATTCAGAGGTGCTGATCCTGAGGTGAGTGACAAAGGAACATTTCATGTTCCTGGTGCTTAAGAATTGTAGAGCAAGCTGTGAGCTTGGCCTGTGGCAGTAGAGTGTAGAGGGCCAGCTGGGTAGGCTGAAAGAAAATCCATTTCCATGTCTGCAGCAGCAATAACAAAGGCATCGCTGGCTATTTCCTAATTTTCCATTTCAAAACTTTCAAGGAATGAAAAGCTCATTTTGCAGAGAGAATGTTGCTTCTTGATAGTAGCCAGGGTGTAATGTCTAATACAGAACTATTAGCAATTCTGGTGAATTAGCCCATTTAAATTTAGTGTCAGTGACTTAGAATCCCATTGTTATCAAAGTTAATGATTGTCCTTAGCAGAGCTGGTTGTAGAAATAGAGCTGAATAGAATAAAGTGCTGAATAGAAATAAGGTTATAAATTATAGGTAACTTTGTGTCCCTCACACTGCTGTCTGTCCACAGATCACAGAACCAACAGCAGTCTCTCCCCTGGCTCCCTCTGCTCATGGAGAGGAGGCCGAAGAGGAGGCAAATGAGGTGGGTGAGCGCCAGCCTCCAGCTGTGCTCACAGCACAGCCTGAACATTCTGAGCCAGTAAGTGCCAGCTGTGTGTGCTGCTGTCTTTAGTGCAGGGCAGAGCTGCAAGTTTCTGACCAGCCAGCACTTGCTGTTGCTGGCTGAGGATGCTGAGTGCTGGAGTCCTGCCAGGACCTAGTGATTGCCCCCAGCCTGTGAGAGATGGACAATGGGCTTTGGTCTGTCATGTTTAGGCACCAGCTTCCTGGCATTTTGATAGGGGCCAGCCTGAAGCACGAAGGCTCCCTGTTCCCAGAGGAGGGAGCATGTCAAAGACACTGTGCTCAGCCTTGTTGGATACACAGGGGACACTGTGGCGTGGAGAGACCTGTCCCCCTGCACACATTGGCCAAGTAGCTGCAGGCACAAAAAAATGTTTATCTGACCACACAAGTTCTTTGCAGTACTTTGTCCCCACAAACTTCTTGGGTGTGCTTACTTGGGACTATTTCAGAGACACACTGGGGATGTAGAGTTGCTGCTTGAAGTCAGGGATTTTGGTGCCTTTGCTGCCAGGTTGCTCTTTTGCCTCTTCAGGCAGAGCAGCCAGTAGCAGAGCAGATAGGTGCTCTGAGTCTGCTGGTTTCTTGGTCTTTGATAAGCTGCAAGGACATGACTATGTTGTCTATGAATCTGTGGGGATCCATTCTTGTCTAGTGTGGCCAAAGAAACAAAGTGAGTAGTTCTGAACCTTTCTTCTGAGGCAAAAACCAGACACTGCATGTGTCTGTTGATACCTTCTATTGTGTAGTCTGCTTTGAAAACTGCATTTGAGAACTGCGTTGGAGCCTAGAGTGGGAGCAAAGCTGCAAGTCCTTGACTGCTGTCTTGTAATGCTAAACCTAGGATGTACACCTTGCAATGGTGCCTGCTGTATCTGAAGTGCAATGGGCACCTTTGTGGCTGGGGAGTTGCATGGGCCCAAAGGACGCAGGGCTGGCGGCCGTGAGCAGCTGAAGATGAGGCAGCGTGCGGCCAGGGGGCCAAGAAGGCCAAGGGCAGGGTGGCCTGTGCCAGCAGCAGTGGGGCAGCAGGAGCAGGGCAGCACTGCGGCCACAGCTGGAGTGCTGTGTGCAGCTGTGGGCCCTGGGAAGCAGAAAGTCATGGAGGGGCTGCAGCGTGGGCACAGAGGGACAGGGGAGCTGGGCAAGGGGTGCAGCACAAGGCCAGTGAGGAGGGGCTGAGGGAGCTTTAGCCTGGACAATGGGAGCCTCATTAGGGACCTTTAGGCAGACTTCCATAGATCCCTGCCTTAGATCCATAGAGCCAATGCTCAGCACAAGGGCTGTTTGCCTGCCAAACATCCCCTCACTGCATCCAAGTGCTTTAGACACTGGAGTAGGTAACACTTTCATATTTTGTTTATTTGTTTGTTTGTTTGTTTACTAGAAGAAGCCTTGTGTAATTTCTCCTTCTCCAGGGAGCTTTTTCTCCGTCTTTCCTGCCCTTTTCCAGCACTGGCAGAAACACATCACTTTCAAGTTAATGACTCCCGTGTCTTTTGGCAGCCCAGGGAATCAGTGTGTGGTGTGTTTGGGAACTGAGCAGGAAATCAATGCCCTTGCATTCCAGCTGGTACTCAGAGATTAGAGGAGCTGGAGTGGCTGGGCTGCGTTTCTGATTCCAGCCACTTCAGCACCATCAGTGTGGTCGAGTCCAGGAGAAGAACTTGCCTGAGCACACATGCACAAAGAGTGCAGTTCCCAGCAATGCTCTGGGTCTGGTTGCATTCCATAAGGACCCACACTCTCCAGATTCCCCAAGAGTGTGGGTTACTGAAGCAACAGGAGAGCAATCTCAGGATTGTAGTTGAGCGAGGCATTGGCTACCAAGTTCTGATGTGTGTAGCAACAGAGAGCACAGTAAAGAGGGATTTCAGTAATGAGATCTGTCTATCTATCTATCTATCTATCTATCTATCTATCTATCTATCTATCTATCTATCTATCTATCTATCTAACATTTACATAATTGAATCTTCCTGGCTCTGGTCCAAGGCAGTTGGAGGTGCAGAGCTCACCTAAAGCATCCCTTTCTGGAGAGGATTAGAGACATGTTCCCTCGACCAGTTCTGAGCAGGCAGAGATGTTTTTCCCTCCAGATATGGTGGTTTGTTTCCCCTCAGAGTTGTTTTCCTCCTCTGGCCTCTTCTGCCCTCAAGTCCCCAGTTAATTCTTTAAATTTCTGCCTGTCCTAGAGAGGTGCAACAATTCCATGTTTAGGTGGTGTTTGGTGACTCTGGTCACACATTCATTATGTGACACATGGTTTCCTTCACTGGCATCCCCAGGGCTGTGTAAGTGCATTCGTTCATGGGCCTTAGGAGAGTCTTCTCTTTCCCTCAGCAGCAGCAGCAGCAGCAGCAGGAAGCGGTGGCAGGGTCAGGACGAGGAGGAGGTGGCTGCCCTGTCCCTTTGCTCCCGGGCCTCAGCAATACCCTAGCTCCTCTTCACAAGGAAAAAACTCCAGCAATCTAAAAAGAGATCATTCAAGTACAGTTCTATCTGCCTTTGTATTGTAGTTCAGGGCATGTATTTTTTTGTCTAGAATTTCATGATTTTTATGAAAACATGCATTCATATCTGCACATTTTTGTAGTTTTTATTATTCATATACCAAAACACACCTTTTTAAATTCTTAATTTATTGCAGTTTGTAATTTTGAGGTAGTATATTTTAAAATGTCACAAAACAACACCCTTTGGGTAGTTTTTCTCACTTAAAAAAAAAAACCCATAAGCCATTTTAGTCTCTGTCTCTCCAAGTTGGTTCATACCAGCCTATTTCAAATCAGGGCTACAATACTTTTATAGGATTGAGAGAGGTCCAATGAAATGCACACCAGTGATTCCTCTTGTGCAATGTCATGGCCCTGCCATAAAGCCTCTTTTCACTTTTTTTTTTCTCTCATTAGCTCAAATGCAAATGCACGTTTAGTTGTGAACTTACACAAGATGAGCAAAATCAAAATGATGTGAGGGGCCTTTGGGAGCTCCTTGCTGATCTTTCTGCTTCTTCAGCTGAGCAAGGCTCTGATCCAGGCAAAGAGATTGCACTTAGTGCTACACAACCATTTGCTGGAACTCTGCTGATTTCTAGGAACAGCTGGAGGCCTCTATCTCCCCAGGATGTTTTGGCTGAGCCAAGCTTTGCTGGGTTTTGGCTGCAAATACCATTGCCCTTGCTTTCTTATATCCACAAGTACCATGGCTGGGCAAAAACTGCCACTTGGGCCATCTTCCAAAGGCACTTTGGTCTGGAGTTTGTGAATGAACGAGAGCCTCATCCACTTCCAAACCACATGAAAAAAATCATGAAAGAGAACTTCCCATCCTTAACAAACAACTGACAATTCACAAGTGGATCTAGAGCTTCTTTACGCAATGAAAAGGAAGGCAATCTTCCAATGGAGTTGTGCTTTCAGGAGTTTTTCTTCTGACTGCCACTCACAGCTGGCACTGGAAAAAGTCACGTCTCTGCAAGCGTCAGTGTCTTCTGTCTGCCATCAGTTGTTTTGCTGCAACAATCAGAACAGGCATCAGACTGGAGAGAGGCTCAGCTGATCCTAGGAACAGGAGCTGCCCCAAGTGTGGAGAGTCAGCGATCTGTGTGCGGAAGATCTCGGGCTTTATGGGTAGATAGGAAGCCCCCCTCACCCTGCAGTCAGACCTCTGCTCCGTGCTTGGCCTCACCCAGCCGGACGTGAGCAGAAGGAAATGACACTGACTGCCCAAGGCATAAAAACCCCTGAGAGCCCTCAATAGACAGCCATTTGCTGTCCACACATTGGTGTCTGTAGCATGTGAACTGAGTGAGCCTGGGCTTTGGGTCACTGTGCTGGACTCCGAACCAGGTCGCCACGCCACCACAGCGATATCTGGTGCCGAAACCCGGGACTGAGCAGCGCCCGGGGTTCAGGGATCGCCTGGACAAGGGACCGGCGGCGGCACAGCCTGCCCCCGGACCAGCGTGGACCATGGAAGCCATAGCGAAGGTCGTAACTCAGATGCATGCGCAATGGGGTATTGGGGGTAAGCTTAAAGATCTATGTCTTGCATTACCAAGACTGATTAAGCTTGGGGCTATAGAAAGCCCGGTAGACATCCTCCATCCAGAGGTTTGGGATAATTGTACAAAGGCTCTGGCGGAGGAAACCATGTCCTCAGGCTCAGGGAAAGCCCTAAAATCATGGGGCAGAGTTATCCAGGCTCTGCAAAAATCTCGGCAAGAGCAGGAAACCTGGAAAGCCGCGCAAACTTGTTTATTAGCACGCCGCAGCTGGGGGTAGGGGCAGCAACGCAAACCACGGAGGATTTTGACCAGGGCAAGCACGCGGAGGCGTGAACGCCGGAACCCCCTCAGCGATCAGACTCACCATCGGGGGGGGAGTATGCGCGGGTGTTTTGGCAGGGGCTGGCAGAGGAGGCGCGGAACGTGGCCATAATATCGGACCCCAAAGCAGTTGATAAAAAAGCACCCCCGCTATATCCATTTGAAAATGGCGCCGAACCACGTGTTCAGGGTGGAAAGGAAGACGTGGAGGGTGGAAATGCAGTCAGCCTGCTTAACAATGCATGCGTGGGCGAGCAGGGAGAAGGGATGGCCCCCGCGGAGGAGCGTAAGACCAATCAGAGCGCTTGATTCACATTAGGTCCTTATAGGGCAAGGACCTCCCCCAGTAGGAGGTGGGGGGACCCCAGGGGGAGGGAATGGCCCGACCTTCGCAAGAAGGGGCGGGGTCGGAGCCCAATAAAATGGCTGAGCAGCCAGGAAACGTCCGGCCAGTCGACTTCTGGCTCGGACTCGGACTCGAGCTCCGAGCTCGAGAGGGGCTTGGGGGGTTCTGACTCGGATTCTAGTTTTAACAGAAAGAGAGCAGCGACATATAAGGTCACTAGCCACAGCTCCTGCGTGTGTGAAGGGGTTATCAGAGAAAGATCGAACCCCGCTTACAGACTGGTGGAAAATAAAAATAGCGTGTGCAGAATGGGCTCCGTCGGCGACACTGGTGTTTCCAGTCCGTGTGGGGGGAGCAGGCAGAAACCAAAGGACCTATTCCCCGGTAAACTCGAAAGACGTACAGACAATTATTAAAGCGATTGCAGACAGGGGAATTAATTCTGCCATGGTTTCCACACTCATTGACAGTGTTTTTGGAGGGGATGACATGCTACCTTTTGATATTAAGCAGACTTGCAGGATGATTTTCAATGGGGCAGGGATGATTGTTTTTAAACAGGAATGGGAGGACAACTGTGTAAAGCAGCTAGCCTTGGTAACCGGAACAGACCATCCACTGCATGGCTCCAGCATACAGAGGCTAATGGGCACAGACCCCACTATGATCACCCCCTAGGTGCAGGCTGAGGGCTTGCGGGCCCATGAGGTTATGACAACAATCTGTGCTGCCCGAGAAGCCATCCGGGTTGCTTCCAAAGTAATAGCCAATCATCCCCATGGTCAACTATAAAGCAGAGTGAGAGTGAGAGCTTCACTCAGTTTGTGGACCGCTTTCAGGTAGCATTAGATTCCTCTGCATTACCCTCAGAGGCTAAGGGTCCTGTGCTGGCAGAGTGCCTACGCCAGCAATGCAACTCAGCCACCAAGGACATTTTAAGGTCACTGCCGCAGGGGTCTAATATAGCTGCCATGATCAGACACGTTGCAAAGGAGGAAGACCTAGCTCCCATCCAAGTAGCAGTTCACACTGCAATAACCAGTGTGATGGCATGCCTTAAGTGCGGCCAGGCAGGCCACTTGGCAGTAAACTGCCCTCAGCCAGGATGCCCACCAGCAGCTGCTCCACCACGCCAGGGGAGACTTAGGGGACCGTATTGGGCATGTGGAAGTGTTGTGGTGTGCTGTGATGCCCCATTTTGGCCTTCCAGGTCACTTTCCCAGGTGTGCCTATACTCTTTCCCTTCCCCCTTACCCCCATGCTGAGTGAGTCCTGTCAATCAGACTTAACATTCCAGCAAGGCGTCCTGTGGTTGGTCAAGTTCAAAGGATGCCCCTCAGGCCTGGGGGTCATTGGCCTGTCTGGGTGTCATCTTCCCCTGAGACCCTGCCCCTCTCACCTGGTTGGTGGCTCACCTGTACATCCCCTCCCCCTGTCCCTGAGCTTAAAAAGGTCATGAGACCATGCGGTCTCTGTTCTGTTGGAGCAGGTCCTCAGGTTCAGACCTCTGTAACCATGGAATAAACCTCTGGACATTAAACCCTCCAGCAGAATCCTTCCTTTTTCTCTTCACCATCGCCTGAAGCTATTCCTCTTGAGGTAAACGGGGTCCTAACAAGCCTGGACTTGTTCAGTGCCCAGCTGCAACCACCAGCAAGCCAAGGTATCTCTGGGGTGATACACCGCAGTTGCTGCCTTTGGCCCAGCAGCGAGGGTCAGACTGGCCCAGGCACAATCTAACTGGTAATATTGGGAGCCTTTTTCTCCAATATGGAAGGAAGGGGCATTTAGCTAAGGAATGCAGATCCAGGCCTCAGGGAAACGGGAAGGGGAGGGGGCAGCTGGGCCGTACCCAGCCTCCTCCCACCTGGAACATGCATCGGCCCAGCTACAGCAACCCCCAATGGGGCACAGGGCTCTCATGCCCACCACCATCACCCCCTCAGGGAATGACCAACTTCGTCGCCCAGCCAATGGCTCAATCAAACCCACCTGCACCTCAGGAATACCAAGAACAGCCCCCTGGGGGTGAAGCCCCTGGGTGGCTTTGGCCATGAAAGCATGGGAACGAGACCCATGAGTGGCCTTCGCCGCGAAGGTGGGCAAGCACCCACTGATCGTGTGGGCAGTGTGTCGTCTCCACAACAGCTCTGATGACTTGGCCATCTGCCTTCCCTTTTGGGTGAACACAGGATCAGATGTCACCGTCATCCCAGACATACACTGGCCTCGACCATGGAAGCTCGAAGTAGCCCCCATGGTGGGCGGAGTTGGAGGGCTGTCCTGAGCCCACAAAAGCACCCAACCAGTAGCAATAAACCTCTGCACTGAGAGAGGACCAGGAAGAACTATCACCCTCACTACATACGTTATGTCGGATTGCCCACCCTTGTTGGGGAGGGATGCCCTAGCCTTGCTGGACGTTAGGGTGACAAATTTATTCTAAGGGCCACTGTCGCATACCCGCCATTGCCCATCAAGCTAACTTGGAAATAAGTCGATCCGGTGTGGATCGAGCAGTGGCCCTTGTCAACGCCTTGAATGACTGCTCTCCTTGAGCTAGTTAGCCGTGAATTACACAAGAATCATATAGAACCCTCCACCAGCCTATGGAATACCCCGATCTTTGTAATACCTAAACGGTCTGGTGAAGGCTTTCGTCTCCTGCACGACCTGTGTTAAGTGAACAAAAGAATCCAGCCTATGGGCCCCATGCAAACTTTGCTGCCCATGAACTCGATGATACCGAGAGGACGACCCTGTGCAGTGCTCGACATCAAAGACTGCTTCTTTTCTATTCCCCTGCACGAAGATGACAAGGAGCGTTTCACCCTCTCCATCGACTTCCCAAATAGCCAGTGGCCCAACCTACGTTTCCAATGGAGGATGCTTCCACAAGGGATGGTCAACTCTCCCACCATCTGCCAGATCACAGTGGACCGAGCGCTAGCACCAGTCTGGCAGAGCAATCCGACTGTGACCATCATGCAGTACATGGACGACATCCTGATCGCCGCGCCATCAACAAGACAAGTAGACCAGCTGGTATCAACCATCTCCGAGACCTTAAAGACAAATGGCTTCGAGGTAGCGAGTGCTAAAATAAAAAGGGACAGTGCGTGACCTTCCTAGGAGTGGGAATCACAAGGTCCTACATAACTCCTCCCCAAATGAAAATCCACCGGGACATCAAGACACTCCACGACGTGCAACAGCTGGTAGGGTCCTTACAGTGGCTCCGCAACATCGTCCTGATTCCTCCCAAGGTCATGGACCCTCTAAATGACCTCTTGAAAGGGAAGAACCCATGGGAGCAGAAAACCCTTACACTGGAAGTGATTAGCTCGCTCAACTTCATCGAACGCCAGATGTCAGAGAGCGTGCTCACCAGATGGGATTCAAGTGCTCCAGTCGATCTGTATGTCCACTTTACAAAAAAGGGGGGAGTGGGAGCCTTAGCCCAAGGACCCCGAGACAAAGCCCAACCAATACTATGGGTTGTCTTGGGGAAACCGTCACGTGCCTTTTCCCCGGGAGTCGAGTGCCTCAGCAGCCTCATCATGAAAGGCAGGAAACTCGCCCTAAGACATCTGGGCATCGAGCCTTCCAAGATATACTTGCCCTTCCGCAAACAGCTCTCTGCGCAGTCAACAACAACATCTGAATATCTAGCCATGGCCCTTGCAGGCTTTGTAGGAGAGATTCGCTACGCAGAAAAACCCCCTTGGACTCGGCTGCTCATGGTCATTGATATCGACCTCCCACCAAAAGTAATCGACCAATCGCAAGCAGGACCAACCATCTTCACGGACGCATCATGGCAGACCTCCACCGCAGTGGCAGTATGGCAGTCAGGAGAACAGTGGCAATGTGTCAAGGCAACCGACCCCACACTTTCAGTCCAACAGCTTGAAGCAGCAGCCATAGTGCTAGTGTGCAGATTGTTCCCAGAAGAACACCTAACATTGTGACTGACTCCATATTTGTGGCCAAGCTCTGCCTAGCCATGTCCGGACCAGATGTGTCAGTGTCCACAGTGGCAACGATGCTGGAGGAAGCACTCTATTCACGGAAAGGCACCATATCAGTCATCCACGTCAACAGCCATGACCCGATCAAAGGATTCTACCAAATAGGCAATGACAAGGCTGACGCCGCCGCAAAAGGCGTATGGACACTGAAAGAAGCTCGTCAGTTGCACGAATCCCTTCACATTGGAGCTAAAGCGCTTGCAAAAAGGTGCGGGATTTCTACTGCAGATGCAAAGCACGTCGTCGCCACATGCCCCCACAGCCAGAAATCGCCACAGTGGTCGAGTGGCGTGAACCCCAGAGGCCTAAAAGCCTCAGAAATATGGCAGACAGACTTTACACAACGCCAGCTGTTGAAACCCAGAGCGTGGCTTGCAGTTACTGTAGATACGTACAGCAGCATGATTGTGGCCACACAGCATCTCAAGACCGATTCCAAAGTGACCATCCAACATTGGCTGACAGCCATGGCATGGCTTGGAGTGCCAAAACAAATCAAAACAGAAAACAGCTCAAACTTCATTTCAAAGGTGGTCCAAGCATTCGTCTCGAGATGGAACATCGCCTTGGTGCATGGCATCCCATACAACAGCACCGGACAAGCTATTGTCGAAAGAGCAAACCAGACTCTGAAAATTAAACTGGAAGTATTAGCAAAGGCAGAAGGCTTCACCAATGCCATTCCCCCAGGTGACCAGGTGCGCATACTGGCAACTGCGCTGCTAGCGTTAAATCAATTCCCTAGGGGGGATGAAACAAACAGTCCAGCCCAGAGACACTGGGCCACTCGAGCACTAGAGAAAGGCCCACGGGTGGTGATCAAAAATGAACTAGGGGAGTGGGAACAAGGTTGGAGACTAGTGCTCACGGGGCGGGGATATGCGGCCGTTAAAAAAGACGGGGACATTAAATGGTGTCCACTCAAATCTATTAAACCAGACCTTCAAAGAGAAACTCATGAGAATTGTGAGACTCTGTTTGCAGGACTGGATCTTTGGACGCCCCCGCAACCCATATGCCCCACTACCGGGAAAGAGAGAGAGACCACCGAGCGACCAGACATCACCTGAGAAGCTTGCACCATCAAAATCAAAGCAGCAACGGTATCTCTGTGTGATCTTGTTTCTAGGGTTAGTAGGCGGAGGACTGGCAGACACAAAATATTACCCTCACCAGCCATTCAGGTGGGTTCTACGCCATCTCTCAGGTGAGGGGGCCATTAAAGAAATGGTTACAGCTGACACCCCATCTTTCGAGTTCAGGTTGAAAGACATTTTTCCCATGCATACAGGGAACCCCAGATTTCAGGAGACAACAGTATTTGGGATCTACTGGTGCCCTGCTTCCAACCCAGGGAAAAGTTATTGTAATTATCCAGGGTATGGATATTGTGGATATTGGGGGTGTGAAACTATTGTGGTAAGGAATAGATGGACACCACAACAGCCTGATAAGTTCCTGCAAATTAAGTATACTCCGCATGGCTGTATTGAACCAAAATATGATAGGGAGGGGTATGCGCTTGCGCCCGAAGGCTTGAAACAGCACACCTGCACAGGCTATATAATGACAATCTTGCAGCCGACCCATGATGGCTGGGCCATGGGCAAAGTGTGGACAGCGTATGTTCATCTCACTCGTTGCTACATCTGGGCGAACATACAAATTATCAGACTCCCAGCTCCAATATCCCAATCAGTCAGACCTAATCCGGTTCTAGCAATGAGTAGACCCAGGAAGGGGATCGCAGCTA
Source organism: Melospiza melodia melodia (assembly GCF_035770615.1). Classification (NCBI taxonomy): domain Eukaryota; kingdom Metazoa; phylum Chordata; class Aves; order Passeriformes; family Passerellidae; genus Melospiza; species Melospiza melodia. The sequence goes on along the minus strand of NW_026948796.1, from coordinate 1,714,093 downwards.
AGGTCAGTTCTAGCCACAAAACACAGATGTCGAAACTAGCCTCCCCATCCAATCTCTTAGCCAAACCAACCCTCTCCAATCCATTCTTAAGCATGTTAAATGCGACCTTCTTATCGTTAAACCAATCCAACCCATACTTCACAGAATCATGCTGGTTATGCTATGATGCACAACCCCCTTTTTACGAAGGTGTTGCCTTAAATCTCCCATTCATCTTCTCAAAGTCAGACAATCCATGCCAATGCAGATGGGACACCCCCCGGAGAGGCATTACCCTGTCAGATTACAGGCCAAGGCAAATGCTTTGGAAATGCAACCTTGGCAAAGCAGATGGGCAACGTCTGCAAGGAATTCGTCAGACTTAAGGGAGGGAAGTTCCAGTGGGTGATCCCAGCTGCATCGGGAATGTGGGTCTGTCAACGGTCTGGGGTAAGCCCATGTGTACTCCTTGACAAATTCGATCATTCTACCGACTTTTGTGTCCAAGTTCTAATTGTGCCCAGAGTCCTGTATCTCCAGGAAGAAGAGGTGTACCGCTTGTTCGAGGAACCCGACCGGCTCCAAAAACGAGAAGTGCTAACAGGCATCACCATCACAATGCTCCTCGGTTTAGGAGCTACCGGCGCTGCCACAGGCATCTCGGCCCTTGCAACACAACATCAGGGACTGGCACTACTGCAGATGACTGTCGACGAGGACTTGCAAAGGATCGAGAAACCCATCTCTTCCCTAGAAAAATCCCTTTCCTCACTCTCAGAGGTTGTCCTCCAAAACAGGAGAGGACTGGACCTCTTGTACATGCAGCAAGGGGGCCTGTGTGCCACCTTGAAAGAGGAATGCTGCTTTTATGCAGACCACACTGGAGTCGTGAGAGACTCCACGGCCAAACTGAGAAATTGACTAAACCTAAGAAAAGTGGATAGAGAAGCTCAACAGGGCTGGTTCGAGTCGTGGTTCAACCAGTCCCCATGGCTCACCACCCTGATTTCTACCCTAATAGGCCCACTCACTATAATCATACTAACCCTAATCTTTGGGCGTTGCATATTAAACAAACTGGTGCTATTTGTTAAAAGGTGTTTAGAAACGGCTAGCATTTTCTTTCTCAAGTGCCGACAATTACTTTAAGGCGTGCCAGTTACTAACACACTTGCAATTTTACACTAATCCTACTAACCCATGAAATTTTGTAACCTCTACATTTTATAGCTTTGTAAGATTTTTACTAATCATGAGGATGGGGGGGAAATGTGGAGAGTCAGGGATCTGTGTGCGGAAGATCTCAGTCTGTACGGTTAGATAGGAAGCCCCCCTCACCCTGCAGTCAGACCTCTGCTCCGTGCCTGGCCGCACCCAGCCGGATGTGAGCAGAAGGAAATGACACTGACTGCCCAAGGCATAAAAACCCCTGAGAGCCCTCAATAAACGCCATTTGCTCTCCACCACATTGGTGTCTGTAGCATGTAGATCGAGTGACCCTGGCCTTTGGGTCACCGTGCTGGACTCCGAACCAGGTTGCCACGCTGTAACGGCGACACCCAAGGAGAAAAAAAGACATGAACTTTTACCTCCCAAACCCATCCCCCCAGAGGCTCAAGCAGAATTCCTCTGGTTCCCAGAAATACAAAGAAATAGGGCTGAGAAAACCCTTTGGAGCTATGTGTTCATGCCCAAGACTTTGCTGATGCCATTTTGATTTTGCCTTTTTTTCTTTTTGAGATTTTCTGTATTCCTTGCACATCAATTTAGAGCTCTGTAGGCTACTCGATTTGTGACTACTTTTCCCAGTCCTTTTGCATGGCCTTTGCCTAAGCAGAAAGACAAACTTCCAGAGCTCCAAGCGCCAGGGGGTAAAAGGCCCCAGTGTTATCTTGGTTCTTCCTGGGACAGACCCCTCCCGGGAGCTGGTGGAATCACCATCTCTGCAAGCCTTTAAAAGAAGACTGGATGTGGCACTCAGTGCCATGCTTAAGTTGAGGTATTAGGCCATAGGTTGGACTCAACCATCTTGAAAGTGTCTTCCAAGCCAGTGATTCTGTGATTCTGTGCCTGAGGCAGCTTTTCCTGCAGCCCTGGAAAGGGCGGCAGGGGCCCTTGGCCAAGGACAGCGATCAGGGCTCATGGAAAAGCAGCAAAGGGCTGAAGGCGAAGGCTGACAGGGCAGAGCTGTCCAAGCGCGACCCAGAGCGAGCCTCATCTCCTCGTCCTCACCCTGTGCCCTCTGCACTGCCCTTTGCGGCGCCGGCGGCTCCTCTCGCTGCGGGGCTCTAGGGAGTGCTGGGGGCCGGGTCCCTCATCTTCGGGAAGTGCCAGAGCCTCGGAGGCGATTGGCTGCTGCTGTGGCCGGCAGGGGACAGCTGCAGCTGCGGCCCTGGGCACGGCGAGCTGCCGCTATGGCCGGCTCCTGCCGCGGCTCCTGCCTCTGCTGCGGGCTCTGCTCCTGCCCTGTGTGCACAGACACAGCCGAGGGCTGGCCGGCAGCTCCCTGCCGCTCCGCAGCGGGCCCGGCCAGGCTGCTGCTCTCTGCGGCCTCTGCCCGCCGCTGCCAGCCCCGCCGCGCTCCCGCCTGCCTCTGCCGCTGCCGGGCCCACATGGGAGGCAGCACACTGTGGCCGGCTCGGAAAAGCCCTGCCTGCTAAGCGCCCACCACTGCCATGGCCACAGGGCATAGGCTGCCAGCGTCCTCACACCTGCGAGCCGGCCCGGGCCGCCTGCCGGCCTCGGCCACAGCTCCCGCCTGTGCCTCCATGGCCGCGGCTGCTCGGCACAGTGGGCTGAGCACAGCCAGCGCCAGCAGCAGCTCCTCACAGGCCCAGGCTCCAAGCGCTCCGAGCCCGCCCAACCCCGAATTCCAGCCGTGAGGGGCTTGGCATCCCAGTGCATCCCCTGGGGACAGCAGAGTCGGCCGCTGAGCTCAGCCCATGGTGACACCACCAAGTGACCAATGGAAAATTCACCAAATCCTCATCAGAGACAAGAGAAAATTCCCATGGTATCTGACAGCCTGAACCAACTGCCAATTCCAGATAATTCCATCCATGTAGGAAAGGAGGCTTTTGCATTAAAGCAGAAAAGAGTTATCTAAAAGGAGGGCAGGAACAAACAACAAAGTTATTTGGACTCATGCTTCTTGTGTCTGTTAAAAAGGCCAAGAAAATGCACTCCTTGCTCTCCTGAAACAGCTCTCTCTGTTCATGATGTGGGGCAGCGAGTGCTGATGTTGTGCAGGAGCTGATTCAAGGGACAGGGACGAGGATGCAGCAGGCACAGTGCCAAGCTGACAGAGGTATGATCTCTGGCAGTGGCACTGAAGGAGAAGAGTTTGCAGTCAGGACAGAAAATGGCTCTGTTATGAATAATAAGCTTGACTAGGCCAATGTTCAAGCAGCAATCAATTTATTTTTTAATATGGTAAAGTATGAGCAATACTGCGCTGGGTACAGTGGGGGAAGTTTTCTCTCCAACTGCACACCAATAATTGAGAGTTACAGGTATTTATAGGGGTACTCATCAGCTTTTTCAGCAGTTTCTATTTCCAATTTTTTTACTCATCAGCAATTTTTATTCCAAATTATTACATCATGATTCTGTACACTATTGTGATCTTAGTTTCTCAGGATGTATCTCAAAGGAGTATCCCCAGATGGTGATGGTCCAATTTCCGAAAGAAGAAAGACGAATCCCATCTGGTGGGGTCCAGCTCCCCAGATGTGTGTCCACCTTTTAATTGCAGAGACTATAAATCTCATAACAGTGATATCCAGCTTCCCTTTGGTCGAAACCATAAACCCTTGAGGTGATGTTCATCTTCCTTTCTCAAGCTGTTTTTCTCTGCTTCAATAAGGCATGAGATAAGCATATTTCCTTTACATATATTCCAAAGCTATAGTTTCAAGGATACAAGTAATACTCTAAAATTATCCTTCAAAAGGTTATTATTGCAGAGCTTTTTATGGATTAAATGCAAGGAAAAAGCAACATCTTTAACACCTTAATTCCAATGCTTCTAAATCAACCAGGGTTAATTGCAAACAAAAGATATGTTCAAAGGCCTTTTTCCATGCTTTATTTTCCTCAGTTATTATTAGAATTCACAACTCTCCCATTGTCGGGGTCCACAAATTTCGCATTCACAAATACACACGTCACCTGTTTGTACCTGACACGAAACACAGCTTTGCATCTCACACCAGGGACCCCATCAGGCCCCATCAGCTGCTGGGCAGGGCAGGGGAGGCTGCAGGGCCGAGGCCGGGCCGGGCCATGGCTGCAGTTGGCAACATCTGGGCACTGCTGAGCCCTGCCCTGCTGCCAGCCCAGCCCCAGCCAGGATCTGCCGGGCCCCAGGAGCAGCCCCGGGCCAGGCTGGCTTGGCCAAGATTCTGCCACCGTTGGGGTTCACTGGCAAGCCCCGGGATGGGGGAGGAGAAGCCATCGGCCCTGGGCCGTGCTGCTGCTGTGCTCTGGCCTGGATGCTGAGATCCTGGCCCTGTCCCAGCGCAGCCCATCCTGACACAGCCCCAGCGCAGCCGCTGCAGAAACCTCCATCGTAAAACAGCTCCAGCTGCAAGCACCGAGCCCGGCCAGGGTCACGGAACCATCTGCAGGCCCCGGGTGAGATATGAACTCTTTCAGTGCTTCCATCCTCCCTTGAGTGAGAGAAAAGGACTAAGTGCAGGCTCATAGAGGAGCAATATGGAGACACCAAGGTCATTGAAGACGAAGTTGAGTCCCAGACGGGAGGGATGAGGAGATGTCCTGATCTTGGGGCTGAAATCCTCTTGTAAAGCTATGGAGAAGGATGTAATTGATACATCAGACTCTTTTTTTCCCCATAACGCACTAAAAGGTATGAGGAAATGACTTATTCAGCAAAGACTTCTATGGCAGCAGCTCTCTGGCCACAGAGAGAAACACAACTTTCCAGGCATTATTTTGGAAAAGCCTTTGGAGAAGATAAGAAAAAAGAAAAAATTCTTAGCTTAACTTGCTGCACTTGGTATTTTAAACAAGTTGAATGTGTTATGGAGATTTGTTTACCAAAGGGTGGGTTCTTATTTAGCCAATGGTGATGATGTTTGGATTGGAGGACCATTTAAGTCCACATGTATCAAACTGGGGTATAAAAGTATGGGTTTCTTAATAAAGATTATTGATCAGCCTTCTGTGAATCATTGAGTCAATGTCTATTATTACCTGGCCGGGAGCCCTTAATGTGACAGGCCTCTATGCTAAAGTAAGCAAATGTTGAAGTAGCTGTGATCGCATGAGAAGTTTGAACAGAGAAAGAGAGAAGAGTGTTGAGACCCTGTGCCCTCATGAAGAGAAGAAAATCTCTGTATTCAGAGATGAAGATAATTTCAGAAATACATGAAGAGGACCGTTGCTCTTCAACAGCTCATCTTTAAACTAATACCCCATAAGCAGACATGGCCCATGAACACAGCTGTGGGAAAAGTTGTGGAAAAAATAGGAGGGACTTCACAATTGCAGATTTGCCGGGCAGCTGCTATTCACTGAAATTGAGAGCAATGAGAGAATTATTTTCTTATGGAGAAGTCTCCATAGAAGGAAAGAGAGACTCCTCTACCCAAGAGAACTGAAGAAAGGCTCTTATACAAGTGGTAAACTGACTGAAACCTTTAGGTTTTGTCTCATTACATTGTCAGTAACAAAGAAAAGGTTTTAGAGAGAGGAGAAGTATTCTAAAAGTTTTGTTCTGATTCTTATTTCTCTTTCTTTGAGTTACTATTAATAATCTTTTCTTTATACCCTTTTAAAGTTTTGAGCCCACTTTACCTTTCTCCTAATTCGATCTCACAGCAGAAAATCAGTAAGAATATTCTAGTGAGTGCACGGGTAATTAGCCAACACTGAATCCACCACACTAATTGATGCATTGGCCAAGAAATCTCATATTGGTGAACTAAAACCACTACAGAGAACTTCCTGATGAACTGCATGAGAGCAGAGGGAAATCAAGGAAGAGCCATGGTTTGTCAGGACTTGTTTGATCCTAATGAGCCCTGTGGTGCATTTGGAGGTGAGCCCTGGAACCTCAGGGCATGAGAGGAGATTGCACAAACCTTTCCAGATGTCAAAGTCAGAGGAAACACTCAAAGTGTCTCAAAGCATGAATGGGTCCCACTGAGGTCCATCTCCAATGCAGGCTCCTCCTGGACTCCTTGGAGGAGTGAATTGGAGGCCAGGATGGCACTAAATGCTCTCAGAGATTCAGTGTGGAAAGGAAATTCCAAAGTACCTTAAAAACCTTGAGTATTTCAAATCATTGATGAGGCCCACTGAATGTCAGTACAGAGTTCTCAAGGGACTCATTAAAGCAGAAAACTGGGGCCATGATTGCAGAAACTTCTCATTGAGTTTGTATTAAGAGTGAAACACCAAGTACCTTAAAATACCTGAAGTACCTTGAGGCATTAATGAGCCCACTGCGTGTTGTTACTGACAAAGGCTCTCAGGGGACTCATTAAAGCAGATAATTGGAGGCCATGTTTGCAATAAACCTCTCAGAGACTCCAAGGCAAAAGCCAAATCTTAAGCTCTTTGAAAAACTCTGTGACCATTAAGGAGCTCCTAGGGACATTTCTGACCAAGACTCCCCAGGGAATCCTTCCAGCAGATCCTTGAGGCCACTGGGATGTGGGCTAGGGGGGGATGCTGATGGCAGGACAAGAGGCTGACAGTGCCCAGCCTGCCTGGAGCCGTGCCAGGAGGCCCCAGAGCCTCAGGACAAGGTGTCTCCTCACAGCCCTTGGTGGCACAGACCCTGCTGCTGTGCCCCAGGGCACCAAGACTTGGCTTCTCTTTGTCCCCACCTGTCATCACTGCCTCCAGTTCTCTGCTCTGCCTGGGGCCTGGAGACACATTCTCTGTCGTCTCACTCAGTGGGACCCATTAAAACTTCAAGAAACTTTGGAGTTGGATTCTGACTTGGAGTTCTGGAGAGGTTTATTCTGCTCCTTCTCAGGGACTGATATTCAGGGCCTGAGCACAAAGCCCCAGAGGCTCATTAAAGTCCTTGTGCTGTGTTTGTGCTGCTGAGTTGGGCTGGGCTCCTGGCACAGAGGCAGCTCCTGTAGAGCTGCAGAACCAAGCAGAGATTCAAAAGCACATTTCTCTTGATGAGCAGCTCTTCTGCCAGCCCAGCAGGGCTGGGGCACTGCCTGCAGCCACCCCAGGCACAGCACAGAGGCACAGAGAGCTTCAATCAGTCAGGGCTGGGCAGGTGCTACAAAGTGCCTGGGGCAGAATCATTGCCAGCCCTTGGCACAGGAACCTCTGGCTGCAGGACAATGCAGCTGCAGCTCCTGGAGCCATCTCCTGCAGCTGGAACATCCCAATGCTTACAGACTCTGTGAGTACAACTCTTGAGTATTTCTGGTGCAGGGGAGGTGAAATGCTCATGAAGCTCTGACATGCTTAGGGGTTCAGATCAGTCATGGAATATTTCCAAGACAAGAATTTTGATAAGAACATGGAAATTTCCAAAGATTTTGTATTCCATTTCATACTACTGGTTGAAGGCAGGGAAGGGGGTATAAATATTAACGGCTGATTATGAATTTTGACTAGTGTCTGAGACATTTGAACTGTTCCTATTAGTGATCAATAGGTTCACGGGAGATCCCTAATGTGCTTGCAGCCACTCTGCCCATGGACAGCACCAGCATCACTTTTACTCTTAACCATCAGGCTCACTCTGAGCTATCCTTTCTCCAAGCTGCAAACAGAACCTGCCCCCAGCCAGCGCCCTGCAAACAGGCAGGATTCTGTCAGTCCAAGGAGAGTGCACAGAGATTTGGGGTCTGTGAGTGCTGGCAGGGAGAGATCAGGCACAGGGAAACACCTGCGGGAAGGAAAATCTCCTGGAAGCAGAGAGAAGATCAGGCAATAACAGAAAACAAAACCCAGCAATGCTGTGGCAGGGAGTGTTTAGAGATGTCCACAGGATCCCCTCCAGTGCAGTCCCCTCCCTCTGAACAAGCCCCCTCCCTCCTGTGCCCCCAGCCCAGCCTGTGCCCTCAGGGTCGGGGCTCCAAGGCGTGCAGCCCCTCCTGTGCAGGCAGGGCTGCAGCAGAGCCATGGGGCAGCTCTGCAGCCCTGAGCCCAGTTCCCTCTGCAGAGCACAGGGCTGGGAGCAGCTGCCCGGCCCTGGGGGCTCTGGCAGGGGGCACAGCTGACTCAGGGTGACGCTGTCCCCAGTGCCCGGCTCTGGGCAATGCTGTCAGGGCAGCCAGGGAAGGAGCTGCACCTCCCTCAATCCAATGCCAGCATAAGGACACTTGGAAGTGTCCCTGAGATTTCAGTCCAAGCTGGGAGCTTCAATCCCGGATGCAAACCTGTCCGAGAACATCTCTGAGTTATAAGATTAATGGGGAAAGGAAGAGGTGTTGTGACATGGAAAATGCTGCTGGGTTGGTGAAATGAGCAACATGAGTCCTTGGCTACAAGTATGAAGCTGGGCTGTGGTGGATCCATCTGCTCTCAGCAGTACCTGGTGATATTTTATGGGCAGCATAAGAAAGTTATTATCCTTCACCTGAGGATGGTTAAAGCCCAGAGAAACTCCCAAGAGAATAACATGACAGACCATCTCCCCTCACGCTCCACTCATCATCTTGCCTCAGGGAACTCACTCTGTTCTACCAGAGGGCAGCAGAAATACTGAGGGTTTGATATCCAAGAATACCAGGAGAGACATGGGGGAAGCTTAAAAAGAAAACCACAGAACTCTTAAATACAGAAGTGTTTCTGTGTGTATTTCAGGGGAGGGTATATGGGAAATATCTTTGATTTTGGTTACAGATATCTCTTCTAACTCTTCACTGTCCTTTTCTCCATGAACAGGTCCCCATGTGCAGGCACAGCAAATGTCCAACAGCAGCTCCATCAGCTACTTCCTCCTGCTGGCATTGGCAGACACGCGGCAGCTGCAGCTCCTGCACTTCTGCCTCTTGCTGGGCATCTCCCTGGCTGCCCTCCTGGGCAACAGCCTCATCATCAGCGCCGTAGCCTGCAGCCACCACCTGCACACGCCCATGTTCTTCTTCCTGCTCAACCTGGCCCTCACTGATCTGGGCTCCATCTGCACCACTGTCCCCAAAGCCATGCACAATTCCCTCTGGGACACCAGGGACATCTCCTACACGGGATGTGCTGCACAGCTCTTTTTCTTTCTGTTCTTCATTGGAACAGAGTATTTCCTCCTGACCATCATGTCCTACGACCGCTACGTGTCCATCTGCAAACCCCTGCACTACGGGACCCTCCTGGGCAGCAGAGCTTGTGCCCACATGGCAGCAGCTGCCTGGGCCGGTGCCTTTCTCTATTCACTGCTGCACACAGCCAATACATTTTCCCTGTCTCTGTGCCATGGCAATGCCCTGGGCCAGTTCTTCTGTGAAATCCCACAGATCCTCAAGCTCGCCTGCTCCAAATCCTACCTCAGGGAACTTGGGCTTCTTGCAGTTAGTGTGTGTTTGGTATTTGGTTGTTTTATGTTCGTTGTTGTTACCTATGTACAGATTTTCAGGGCTGTGCTGAGGATCCCCTCTGAGCAGGGACGGCACAAAGCCTTTTCCACCTGCCTCCCTCACTTGGCTGTGGTTTCCCTGTTTGTCAGCACTTCAGCATTTGTTTACCTGAAGCCCCCCTCCATGTCCTCCCCATCCCTGGATCTGGCCCTGTCAATTCTGTACTCGGTGGTGCCTCCAGCCCTGAACCCCCTCATCTACAGCCTAAGGAACCAGGAGCTCAAGGCTGCAGTGTCGAGACTGGTGACTGGATGGTTTCAGAGTCATTAAAATGCTGGCCAATTTCTTAAATAAAAAGACTTCTAATAAAAATAATCTTTGATACTTGTTGCTGGTTTGGTTGTGGGTGTTTTTTCCTTTTTAAAATTTTTTTAACTATTGTCCACAAAGGACTGTCATTCCTTGTGCCATTTCTCCTTTTGTTTCTCTCCACCTTCACCATTGCCCCAGACTGTGTCAATGAGGAGCTGGTCATTTGGTGGCTTTGAAGGAACTAAAGGATCTCCCAGCATTGTTTTCACCAGAGATGCCACTTTGCTTGCCTTCTCTGGAGCTGCAGCAGCAATGTCTGTGTGCAGAGCTGGGGGCAGATCAGTGCAGGCCCAGAAGCTGTGCCCAGCAGCAGCAGCACTTGGTGTTGCCAGTGCTGCTGCCGTGGCCCTGCCCCGCTGCCCTGGTGGCCCTGGTGTTGCTGTAGGGCCTGAGTGCTCTCGGGGCCGGGCACAGCCCTGGGGGTGGCAGTGCCGGGGCTGCAGCAGGGACAGGCCATGGGCACTGCTGGGGCAGCACTGATGCCTCAGGCCAGGCCCTGGGGGCTCCAGGCTCCTTGCCCAGGCTCTCTAAAGAACACACCCAGGCCAATGCTCACCACAGAAAACCCCTGTGAGCAGACCCAGGCTGGCCGTGGGCAGGCTGGGGGCAAACAGCATGGCTGGGGCGCTGCAGGGGCCCTGGGGCAGATGGGAAGGAGCAGCAGAGCTGGGGCTGATCCATCCCCAGTGCGCTGCACAGCCCAGGGCAGTGTCCCAGAGTGTCCTCATGGAGCTGCCAATAACATCCCCCTTCTGCAGCCCTGGCCTCTCCCCCAGCTCACACAGGTGCCCCATCCTTGCAGGCAAAGACACGGCCGCACTGGCTCAGCAGGCCCTGTTTGCATTGCACACAGCAGGGGGAGCACCCCCATGCTGTTGGTGTGGGGACATGAACCTGAGGGAGCACAAATGCCATCAGCCCCTGGGGCCAGAAAGGGCTATGGGATGCCAGGGAAACCACTCAGCTTTGTCCTGGCCTCTGCACTCAGCCAGAAAATTTTGTTCCCATCAGCTGGGAGTTTCCTGTCCCACTGCAGACACTGTTGCTCAGAGCCAGGGCTGCCTGGCAGCCACCCTGAAACTGCCCTGAGCATTTCCTTGGCTTCAGCTTTGCTTTCTTTACTCTTCCTGCTATAAATTTCTTCCCATTGCCCACCCCAGGGGGCCTAGAATCAGACAGCACTGAGGGTGCTGCCCAATCAGTGCTGAGCACTGGGGAAGTTTCACTGCCCTGCTCTTGCTGGCCACACTATTCCTGATCCATAGGAATGCCAAGGGTTGGATGAGGGAAATGGTGGAGTGGGGGTAGGGACAAAGTCTGATTGATTGTCAGCCATGAAGAGTCTTGATTTTCCTATCTCTTCAGGCTGCATTAGAAGGTGCTGGGGGTCCATATCAATTGGACATTGCTGATATCAATCTACAAACAGGGAAATAAAGATGAAAAAACAGTTCTCTCTTCATTGTTCTCAATAGAGTATGTTCACTTTGAATACACTCCTTGGGGCTTTTATTCTTTGGGTGTTTTAGAAGAAATGTTTGTGACCCTTTTTTACTGAATTCCATAACTGAAGATCTCAAAAAAGAAGAGGCCTATGGAGTATTAAAATTCATCATCAACCTCAAAGTGCCTGAGGATCCATCCCCATCAGAGCAGCAATGAACAGAAATGGGCACAACTTTGTGCCTGCCCCAGCTTTGGGATGTGCCTGCAGCAGGAGCAGCTCTTGAGGGCCCCATGGCTGTGACTCTTATCCTGCCCTGAGCAGATGGGATGGCAGCAGGGGCTGCAGAGCTCTCAGCACCTCAGCCAGAGGGGAGCAGGGCAGCCAGGGAGCCTCCTTTGACCTTGGCCAAGCACCTTCCCTCATGGTGGGGCTGCGTCCTGTGGCAGCTGCAGCTGCTGCTGTGCCCTTGCCAGGGGCTGAGGCCGTGGGGCAGTGCCCAGAGCAGCCTGGCCTGAGCAGAGCTGTGGGGCCAGAGCCGGCTGGGCTGGGCTGGGGAGAGGCCCTTGGTGCTGCCCAGAGCTCAGGGCAGCTGGCAGAGCTTGCAGGGAGCTGGGCTGGGCTCAGAGAGCCTGGCCCAGAAACCATCAGTGTCCATCTCAGGCTGGCTGAGCGTGCAGGGGCAGGACTCAGGCCAGGCCGTGTAGGGCAGGGCCAGCACCTATGCAAGGCATTGCAAACAGGCAAGTGCTCCAGAGAGGAGGCTGCTCTGTGCCCTGGGTGGCATGGACAGAGCAGGGAGGGGGCCCAGGACATTTGTCAGCGGCAGCCTCTGTGCCCAGCCCTTGGCAGCCCTGGCTGCTTAGCCCAGCTTTGTCCTGGGCTGAGTTTGGCTGTGGCCCAGCTCCATCCTCCTGCGGGGCTCAGGGCCTGTTCCCAGCCAAGGCCAGCCCTGGCTGCCTCTCTGCAGGCCCAGAGGCCGGCAGAGCCCGGGGCAGGGCTGTCTGTGCAGCCCCATAAGTGCCCTGGGCTCTGCAGGAGCTGGCAGAGGCTGCCCAGCAGCGAGGCCATGGGGCACAGAGCCCCAAGGCTGCTGTGTGCACCACGGCACAGGAGCCGTTCCCAGCTGCAATGCTCCTGGCCTGGGCTGGGCCTGCACAGGGGCTGGGCCACCATGGCTTGGCCAGCACAGGGCCACAAAGGGGCCACGCAGCCGCTGCCGGGGCTGACAGCAAGGCCAGGCACACACAAGCAATTGCTGAGCATGGCCTGCGCTGGCCAGCCTGACTGTGCCAAAGTCAGAGCTCAGCTGCCCTTGGGGGCTGCAGGAACAGTCCAGAGCCCAAAGAGCCTCCATGGCTGTGCTGGAGACCAAGGCTGCAGGAGGGAAATGCAGGGCTGATGTGGGATGGGGAGGGCATTGAATTCCAGCACACACCTCAGCTCTCTGATGATCCCGGCAGCATGCTGGGCCCTGTTTCAGACTGGGGCAGAGCAGATGTTGATGGGACAGGAGCCCTGCAGGGCTGTCAGGGACCTGCAGCTCGCAAGGTGCTCTGCTCTCCCTCAGGTACTCTCAGAGAGATCCATCCTAGATTGGCACCTCAGGGCACAAATGGCACTGCCTGCTCATGGGCACACAACTGATGTCTGCCTGGAAAGGGGCACAGTTTTTAATACCTGTTAGTTTCATAATATACCAGCAAGTCTTTTTTATCTGAGTCACTGAAGTACTTTTAAGAAACGGCAAACTTTTCCCACCAAGAACAGGAATTTCCTGGATCTACTGGATTCTTCTACTGATGGCAGGAGAAGAAAGACTCATCTTCCCCTCTGCCTTTTTCCACTGACATTCACTCTAATATTTAATGAACCCCCTTCCTTCAGGTGTTTCCAGCTGTCCTGTTTAAATAGCTATGTCTAAGAACATCTCTTCATTTAGAGCAGCTGGATCTATGTCCTTTCCATCACTCCCAGATTTTCTCATCCAGATGCTCTCTGGTCGTTTAAGTGCCCATCAACTGACTGGCTTCATGCAAAACCTTTCTGTGCCTCTGGGTGTCACCAGTCCCTAAGCCCAAAGGACACAAACCTGATGAGTTGTGCTTCCCACTGCAGGGGCATTTGGACCTTGGCTCAGCACAGGAGAGCTCTTCATCCCCTTTCTCTCTTTTCCTCCCTCTGGGCATGGAGGGAGCTCCTGACTTCAGCGTGTGACTCGTGTGTGCAAAGAGCAAATCTGGGCAGAATCGGGGCAGGGAGGGTTTGGGGGGACCTTGGGATCTGTGCTGGGCACAGAAGGTGTTTTCCATTGCTCTCAGGCTGTTTGCTGTGAAAAGCGGATTTAGTATCTAGCAGAGGAATGACTTTTGCATTTGATGGAGCTGTGCCTCCCCTTGGCTTTGTTAGCTGACAAGAAATGAACATCACTCTGTGTCTCAGGCAGCTTCTTCTCCAAGGAAAGCAGGTGGGAGCTGGAACCAAGGAGCTGAAAGCTGCAGGTGCAGCCTGGGCTGGAGGGAGCTCAGATTTGCACAAGGCTGCTCTGAGTGCCAGGGCTTGGATGGGGGAAATGGTGGGGTGGGGGTAGGGACAGAGTCTGATTGATTGTCAGCCACGAAAGGTCTTGATTTTCATATCTATTCAAACTGCATGACGAAGTACTTGGATTCAATGTCAGTTGGAGACTGCACATATTAATAAATTATCAGGAAAAACAAACTAAACAGAACCTAAGAAATCTTTTCTTGCTGTCTTTTTAAATATCATGTATTCACTTTGAATCACTACTGAGATCTACCTAACTGCAAATGTTTTGAAAATTAAAATCAAATTATTCCCAGAGGCTTGGCTTGTTAAAGTGTTCTGAATGGTAATGAGCCCTGAGACTCTGAATTCCTGCACTGAAGAGCTGAAGGCTGAACAAGCCTCTGGAGCAGGAAAATTCAGCAGCAGCCTCCAAGGTGCTGAGGATGTCAGCAGCCCCCAGTGAGGCCATCCCTGCCCAGAGACCGTGGGGGAATGGGCAGACAAGGAGAGCGTCCCTTGGGCTGGGGCAGCACAACTCAGAGGCACCAGCGGCTCCAGCTGGGAAATGGAGTATGGAATGTGCTGGGAAAGCCCTGCCTGGGCTGGGCCAAGCAGGACAGACAAGCCCTGACCCCCATTCCCCAAACAACTCTCCCAAGAAGCAATTTAAAAGAAATTGCAATTGTTTGTGTACTCTGAGTTGGACTTCCTGGAGAAATACCAACAAGAGATTCTCAGGGGCTGAAAACAACAAAACAGCCTCTACTGGGTACTTTAGAAAATCAGAGAAACTTTGGCAAAAGATTTATTATGACATTGTAGTGGTTTTGGTTTGTTAAGTCAAGATTTTTCTAATCTTGAGATTTCCTAATTAATGGATTGATGAATGTGGTGGGTTTTAGTGTCAATTAATTATTTATATATTTATTTTGTTGTGAGATAGGATTACAAAAAAGGTAAAGTAGCCCTAAAATTTAAAAAGGGTATAAAGAAAATGTTATTGAAAGTAAATTAAAAAAGAAAAAAGTCGTAAGAATTAAAATAAACTCTTTAGTACACTTTTTTTCTTTACAACTTTTTACTGACACTATGAAGAAACTAAACTTAAAATTTCTAGTTAGTTTATTATTTCTAAAATAATCTCTTTTTTTTAAATTTCTTTGGGAGAGAAGTTTTTCTTGTTAAGCTTATAGAGTTTTTTTGCAAGAGGAAATCATAGGTTTTTTGTGGTTCTTAATTTTGTCATGGATAGCAGCTGTCTGGGGAACTCAGTTATTGTGAAGCTGTTTTTATTGCTACAAGCTTTTTTACATCTTGCTGATGAGCCATGTCAACTTATGGAGTATTGTTTTAAAGATGAGTTCTTTAAAGGTAAAAGTTTTTATTATTTACTTTTAAAATTTTTTTTAACTCTGGGAATAGGGATTTTATCTTAGGGGATAGTGGATTTTTTTTCCCCTGTTTAAACTTTTGATGAAATTACGGTTATTTTAACAATTTTTTACTTTAGTATGGAGGTTTTTGTCAGATATAAATTTGAATTTTTTTAATAGTTTTTTTGTGTTTTAAAGCAAAAGAGTTTTTTCTTTATAGTTTGTAAGAGGATTTTAGTTTTAGCATTAAGGCGATTTTTCCTTTTTTTGGGATTTAATTTATTTTTTACTGACTTTTATGGTTTTTTATTGTTTTTTTATATGCTTGTATTTTTTTTTTCTTATACTCAAGAGGGGATTGAAGAGTTGAAAGGACTAACACCTCACATGCGAGTAACTTGTGGTGGAAGTTGTGGTGGGGTTGTGTTAAGATTGGTTTTATTGTTTGTTTTTGGCTTTTTTTGGTGTTTTTTAGTTGTAGGGCTATTTTGTATGGGTTGTAGGTTTTAGGTGTTTTTTGTTTGAGTTGTGTTGGGGGGAGTGGACTTGATGGTAAGGTTTTAATACCTGTGGCTAGCTTTGTTCTGGTTAGGGTTTTGTAGCCACTTTTGTTTTCCTGTTTGGTAGTTGTTGGGGTTTGGTTTGGTTAGAATTGGGCTGATGGGGAGAGGGGCAGCCTGGGGAGTGGGGAAGCAGCTCAGCCCATGGCAGGGTTGCTTGGTTTGGTTTGGTTTGGTTTGGTTTGGTTTGGTTTGGTTTGGTTTGGTTTGGTTTGGTTTGGTTTGGTTTGGTTGAGATGGGGGCTGGGGCCAGGGCCCGCTGCTTCTTTGTTGAAAACGATAGAGGAGGCTCCTGGGTTTTTTCATCTTTAACACATGTGTTTCACAGAGGTGTGTTCAGTATCTTAGTGGTTTAACAGATTGGCAGCTACACAAAAAGTTTTGTATTGTTTTTTAAAATTCTTCTCTTGTCAAAATACAGCAGACATTCAATCAACAAAAAACACTTCTCAAAGGATTGACTTGGCCCATTCAAATTCATAAATTCTAAGCCTGTTCAATGTAATGTTAATCAAAATTTGCAGGTGTACAGAAACAGAAGAAGAAACACAAAGAGAGAAAGAGAAAAAAGATACAGATGAGCACACACAGAGCTACCAACTCCTGGATTCCAGCAGTGTTCAGATGGAAATTCCAAGAGGAGGTAGGGTCAAGATGTGTGCTTGCCTTGTGGTCAGCCTTCAATACCCCTCGGTCTCCCTGGGCCCTTCCCCCAGGTGGGACTTGGGCTCATTTGGTCCCTCAGGAGCTGGGCTGGGGGCTGCAGAGGTGGCTGTGGAGCGTTGCCTGTGCTGTGCCAGGGACTGGCAGCCACTGTTGGGCTGGGATAGAGGCTCTGGGGGATTGGGGTTCCAGGGCAGGGCAAGGCTGGACCTGCCCCTTCCTCCCTCACACATGAAATGTTTCCAGCCAACAATCTCCTCCAGTCTGTCACAATAGGCAATGTTGGAGGTGGAACCCCAATTCTGACCATGGGCACCTGGATGAGAAGTACAGTTCTTTTCCATAGGAAGGAAAGCACAGAGCCCCAGTGTTTGGAGAGCCTCACTAGGCCAAGGCCTGGCAGACTTGTCAGTAATAACAGATTTTGTCTGGGAACAGTCTTTGAATTCAGGGAATTTTGGAGGTGGAATCCAATTTCAACCATGGGCACCTGGAAAAGCAGGACAGTTCTTTCCCATAGGACAAAGAACACAGGGCCTCCCCCAGTGTTTTGGGTACAGGTGAGACATGATTCTTGTGAAACCATTGCCAGCCAGACTTGTCCTGGCAATATTCCTATGGGAACAATCTCTGGGATATAAGGAAATTTGGAGGTGAAATCCCAATTCTGGCTATGGGTGCCTGGAGGAGAAGGAGAGTTCTTTTCCATTGGGAAGGAAAGCACAGAGCCCCAGTGTTTCAGCAGCACATGAGAAGAGACGCTCAACATGCAAAGGTCATCTGGACCAGTCAGGCGGCCAACGAGAGGCCAAAACAGCCAGACCTGTTTCATGTTCCCTTGCTTTTATGAGGCCTTGCAGTATCACCATGGTCTCCTTGGTTCCATGGGGCCCCGCAGTATCATAATGGTGCTTTGATTCCATGGGGGCCAGCAGTGTTATAATGGCCCCCAGGTTCAATGGGGTCCCAGAGTGTCACAATGGTCCCAAGGATTCCATGAGCCCTTGCAGTGTCACAATGGTCTCCATTGTTCCACAGGCACCACAATGTCATGTGACTCCTCTGTTCCACGAGGTCTGCAATGTCACAATGGACCTTTGGACCCCGGGGGTTTGCAGAGTCACAATGGTCTCCTTTGGCTCCACAGTGTCACAATGGACCACTGATGACAAGAGGCCCTGCAATGTCACAATGGTTGCTTCCATGCAGCCCTGCAGTGTTACAAAGGCCTCTTGGTTTCACCAGGCCTCACAGCATCACAATGTTCCTCTTGGTTCTGTGGGGACCCCCAGGGTCACAATGGTCTCACTGCTTCCATGGGGCCTCATACTGTCACAACGGTCTCCACAATTCCATGAGTCCCAAAGTGTCACTATGGTCTCTTGGTTCCATGAGGCTGTAAAGTCTCTTAATGGTGTCTCCATGATTCCATGAGGTCCTGCAATGTCACAATGGACCTTTGACTCCATTGCATCTCACAGTGTCCCAATGGCCTCTTGGTCTAATGACACCCCAAAGTGTCACAATGGTCTCCACGGTTCCATGAAGCCCCATGGTGTCACAATGGACCCTTGGTTTGATGGGGCATCTCACTGTCACAATGATCCCTACATTCCATGGAGCCACACAGTGTCAGTACTGTCCCCTTGGTTCCATGAGGCCCAGCAATGTCACAGTGCTCTCCATGATTCCATGAGGCCCCACAGTGTCACAATGGCCCCTTGGTCTCACAGGGCCCCACAGTGTCACAATGGTCCCTTGGTTCCATAGGCCCTGTGCTGCTGCATTCCCCCCTCCCCTTCTCAGGCCACCCTGCCAGCTGAGAAATGCTCCTTGGGCCTGGGCCTTGGCCAACAGCCCCTGGGCTCAGCTCTTCTGCAGCTCATCACAAACACTGTCTGCTCCAGCCACTGCTGCTGCCCAACCAGCTCCTGCTTTCTGTAGGAGCAGCCCTGGGAACTGTTTGTGTTCCCTCAGTGGCACAACATCCCTGTTCTCACACTCCCAAAGAAAGCTGTTGGTGCCAAGTGCGGCCAGGATGAACCATTGCTGGGACTGAAGCCCCTCTCTTGGGGCCCTACAAACAGCGCTCCAAAAGGAGCCCTTGGAGCTCTCCTGGGCCAGCAACTCCCTCTGAGTGGGGCCTCTTATAGCTGGGAACTCTGCTGCACTCGGGGATCCCCAACAATGACAGAGCCTGGGCCGATCCCCCCACTCCTCCAGGCTCAGCCCTTTGCCCTTTGCTGGGGACATGCCAAAGCATCAGCAGTGAGCATTGCCTGCCCTCAGGGGAATTTCTCACAGGGGCCTTGCACTGACTCTTTGTGTCTGTGTGCACACAGGAGTGCCTGTGCTGGGGAAATGTGGCAGAAATGCTGCTCTCTGAAAGGTTCGAGAGCCTTGGCTAGCTGAGTCAGCCAGGCCTGTAAGTGAGGTTAAGTCATGAGGCCTAAGCAAAGTTGAATGCTGCTAAGAGTTTTTCCTTTGCTAAGTTATAATGTTTAATTTAGGTTATTGGCCAAGTTAAATACTGTTAAGTGTTATACTACTGTTAAATCATTAAGTCATAGCTTTTAGGTTAGATTAAATAACATTAAGGGCTGTATTTTGCTAAATTGTGAAGTTGAAGGTATCAGTTAAGGTTAAGGTCCAAGTTCAGTTCTGTCAAATTTGGGCTCTGTTAAGTGTCCTTGTATCACACACACACACACACACACACACACACACACACACACGGACAGTTTCTGATTAATTTCTGGTTTGATTGCCTGGATTTGATTTGGTTTTGTTGTTGCTTTGTTTCCTTGGTGTGCCTGAAGTGCCCAGTCAGGAGCAGAGTGACTCTTGCCAAGGAACTTTGTGCTGCTGTCCCTTAATATTAAATCTGTTTTTTGCTGCTCCCTTGCTGGGGATTTTTTTCAGCGCTCTCAAGGCCTCGTTTGTAACAGGGTGAAGGAGCCCTGGCCCAGGCTCTGGCCCTGGGGGACACGGGGACGCTGCCAAGGTGTCCCTGTCCAACTGTCCCACCCCCAGGGCCCC
This sequence comes from Melospiza melodia melodia, assembly GCF_035770615.1. NCBI lineage: Eukaryota > Metazoa > Chordata > Aves > Passeriformes > Passerellidae > Melospiza > Melospiza melodia. The sequence goes on along the minus strand of NW_026948796.1, from coordinate 1,694,619 downwards.
GGCCCCCCATCCCTGTGTCAGGCTCTGGGGTCGATCTCATGTAACATCCTCGGGGGGAGGCTGCGGGGCCGGGGTCGGGGGGACCCAGGGGGACAGGGGACCCCGCTGTGCACGAGCAGGGTTGGACTGCTCTGGGGGGAACTGTGAGGGGGGCCGGGGCAGAGTGACCTCCCCAGTGACCTCACACATCCCCTGTGATATCACACAGCCATCTGTGTGATGTCACTCTGCCCCGTGATGTCACACAGCCGCTGTGATTTCACACTGCACCTGTGATGTCACACAGCTCCTCTGATGTCACATATTCCCCTGTGATGTCACACAGCCAATGTGATGTCACACAGCCACCTGTGATGTCACAGCCAACTCTGGAACGTCACCCTGGAATGTCATGCAGCTGCACTGTGATGTCACAAAGCCACCCTGTGATGTCAGATTCTGTTCTGTGATGTCACAGCCTGCTCTGTGATGTTACACAGCCAACCAGTGATGTCACAACCAACTCTCTGGTGTCACAGAGCCACCCTCTATGATAGCAGGATCTGCTCTATGGCCCTTCTCTATGATGTCACAGACAGCTGTGTGATGTCACAACCCCTCAGTGATGCCACAAGACCCACTTTGTGATGTCATACTAACACTCTTTAATGTCACAGCAGACACTTTGACCTCACAGCCAGCTCTATGATATCATACAGCCATGCCATGATGTCACAGCCTGCTCTGCGTTGTCACAGAGTCCCCTCTATGATGTTGTAGCCTCTCAATGACCTCTCACAACAAACTCTGTGATGTCATAGCCCAATCTGTGGCCTCACACAGCCTACTCTGTTCTGTCACACAGCCCTTTGCAGCCATCACAGCTGCTCTGTGCCTCTATGAGACAGCCACAGAGGTGCTGCTGTGACACAGACCCCTCTGGGACATCCCACAGCCCCTGCCAGTTCTGAGCCCCTGTGAGCTCTGTCTGTGCCCTGCTGGTGTCCCTGAAGGGCCCTGGCAGTGCCCCAGCCCTGCTGGGCTGTGCATAGGAGCTGCTCCTGGCCAGAGCTGTCTCTCTGCAGCGCTGCCCTTGCCAGGAGCTGCCTCTGGGCCAGGAGCCCAGTCCAGCTCAGCAGCACAGACACAGCACAGGGACTTTAATGACCCTCTGGGGCTTTGGTGCTCTTTGCATCAGACCCAGTCCCTCCGAGAGGGCTCAAAAAATTTGTCAGGAACTCAATGTAAGACGGAAACACTGAAGTTTCTTGTACTTTAATTAGATCTCTGTGAGGCAAAAGACTGAGAAAGTGTCCCCAGGTTCCAGGTAGAGTAGAACACTGGAAGCAGTGAGGACAGGTGGGGACAAGCACGGGAAAGGTGTGTCTGATGCTGAGTAAACCTGTGCCTCTGTCCCTGCAGGCTGTCGGCATCCCCTGGCTGCCCCACCTGGCTGGGCCCTTCCTTTGCTGACAGCTCTACCTCCTGCCTGCCTCTTCCTGCCCACACAAAGCCTTAGGCTGCTCCAGGCTCCTGCTGGGGGACGTGCTGCACCACAGCCCTGCCCTGGGAGAGCAATTTCGCTCTCCTCATGTCCAGTTTGGACCTCCCCAGCTGCCCTTGCTTCCATTGTTTCCTTCTCATGCTTATATCCTCTATGAAGAAAAGCTCCAGCCTCTCTGAAACCACCCATCCATCCCTCCCAGACTATTCCTGTTCTGTCCTCAATCTCCACACAACTGAGCCCACAGTCTAGAGTCTTTACCTGCTGGTTATGGGATGAGGCCTTCAAACCCCATCTTGGGAGATTTTTGGAAAAAAATAAGGTCTGTGAAAATGGAAAAATAGTGGTCAAAGGCATTTTCTCCTAAATCTTGCCATGACAGTGAGACAGAGTAGAGATCCATTCTGAATTAGGTGAAGTGTCTAGGAGAGGTGAAAAGTCTGTGAGGCCAAAGCTGAAGGAAAAACTCGCATGCCGAGACAGCAAGGAGACAGAGAAAGAAAAACAGAAAAGACCAAGAGGTCAATTTGCCCCCGCCCTAGGAATTCCTTTGATAAAGAAGAACTGGTGATAAATGTCACGCGGAATGAATATATATGAACCTGTTGTGAAACTGTATGCATATGCATTTGGAAGGGGGATAAAAGGAGACCTGAGGTCTTCAGGGGTACGCATGCCTTTTGAGGAGAATTAATTTTCTCCGCATGTGTCCGGTGCCATAAATAAACAAACCGAGCTTTACAACTTTTATATAGTTGTGAGGTTTCTTCTTTTCTCCGCAAAACATTATGGCAAGCCAGCCAGGGGTTCTCTGTCCCTGCAGGGGCAGGGGGGATAGACGAACCTCCAAGGCACACCCTAGGATTTTTTTCCTGGTGGGGCTCCGCTTGTCTCAACTTGCCACCTGCGAGGACAGAAAACGACCTGCTGGCCTGCAGAGGAGAATACGGTATGTACTGAGGGGCCCCTGGGGGAGGGAAAAGAGAGCAAATGAGTAAACCACCCAGAGACGTCTGGGTATAGCTGATGGAGCAGCTGTATTAGAGACGGGGTTCATCATTCTTGTAGAGCAAAACCGGTAGTGGCTCTGGGGGTGAGCCGGGTGAACCCGTGTATGTGTGTGTTGGGGGTTCATCGTTCTGATACAGCAGAACTGCTGAACCTGTGTGTGTTTTGTTTGTGTGTGTGTGTGATGTCTGGACACTGTGTCACTGTATGGTCAATGCATTGTGTGGTCAGTGCACTGTGTTTCTAATCGTGCAAGTGTATAAGTATATGGTATATAAAAGAGAGTAAATCTACAGTGCCCTACAGTGCGGGGGGGTCAGTACTACCCGTGTTTGAAGCAGCCAATAGAGGCCAGAGGTGCTGGCTGCAGCAGGCTGCGGGGGCAGGGAGAGAAGCGAGTGGAGGAACGACAGTGATGGTATTTATTGTGTTTAAATGTAGTGATTTGTGCAGATTTGGTACATTTTAACCGTGAGTATGAGCTCAGAGAGTTCCTTTGCCTTGGATGTTTGGACTTGATCTCTAGACTGTGTGCTGTTATTTTGATTGTGTCCAAGAAAAATTGATGTGAGTAAATGCCGAATTATGGTATGCTGTGTTGTGTTGAGAAAAGTGAGCACTTTGAGAGATATGCCCTTTCCCAGTGATTTTGTGTGGTGATTTTCTTCTGCTGCATTGTGGTAATTTGATTCTCAGATTGGATAGTGGTGTTTGTGGAGATTTTAAGATTTTGTTGCAACAAGAGTAGTATTTTACACAGGAGAACTCTAGTACGGTGATTTATGCTTAACTACAATAAAGCGAGTTAAAGGAATTCCAAGAATTCTCCCCCTCACAGCAATTCAAGCCTTGGCCCTAGTGAATTTGAGATAAAAGGGGGGGGGGTGCACATGTGTGTCTGTGTCTGTGGGCATATCAGAGTTTTGGCTGTGACAAGTACAGCCTTTTTTGCAAGGCAGTAAAACAAGTGTAAGTAGACACAGTGCTTAATTTTGTAAAACAGAGTGTCGATGGAAGGAGACCAGGACATCAATTTTATCATCACAGGCCCAATTTTATTGATCAGTACGGCGGGTTAAATACAGTTCATAATGAGCTTCATACATATTGCAAAAGTTGAGCTCAGGATTGGTCAGTTACATATCAACACCTACGCCTACTTCTGCATTCCTATGGTTCTACTTTTGATACTTTCTACATATTCTAAGGATATATTCAGGAACAATCTCTACTCCCTATCCTCATGTTGCAGCAAGGTCACTGCTGACCTTTCCTTTCAGCTTGCCGACTGCTGACTTTCCTCCTTCAGCTTAACCAGCGGCATTATGTCAGTATGGCCTTTCTCAGCTAACCAATTATTAATAAATCTCTCCACATTTCCCCCGTTTTCTTCTTGTGCAAGGAGATTAGTTTGCCATGTTTTTGCTATTGTACGGCTGACCATGTTTTGGATACAGTTAAAGATACAAGGCAAAATAAGCAAAAACAGTAAGATTACACCCAGCAGTCCTATAGCATAGATCACAAGGTTCCTCAGCCACGGTCCAAGTCCTAAGCCTTTAAGCCATTCGTCAATTTCTAAACCTTCTTCTTCCTTAAGTTTGTGAAGTCCCTGTTGTAATTCTTTTATCTTAGTGTGAATGGACACCGAATGATCAGACAGATTCATGCAACACATTCCCTCGAACTCTTCACATCCATGTCCTTGTGCTAAGAGCAAAAAATCTACAGCAGCTCTATTTTGCAAAACAGCATGGTTAACACTTTGCACATCTGCAGTTAGCATGTCTAGAATTTGTGATGTCTTGTTCAGCTCATCCCTTGCCCAGCATCCTAATTGTTTTGCTAAATTCATGGCTTTATTGGCAGATCCTCCTGGTAAGATAGTTGAAACCACCACCTGTTTGAATGTGCCCCAAAACCGTGGATCTCCTATCTGGCTGCAGTCTAAGTCATGTATGCTACGTTTTTTCCTGTTTGAATTTTGACTCAGCTGCATTAGCAAGGACACATTAGGGTGAAACAGTGACAATTTTCCCAAAAAACAGGGTCCACCCTGTGGTTTAGCTGGTATACCATTCCACGCCCTGTCTCCACAAATCAAAAATATTCCTGTGGGTAATTTCATTGGTGCTGTGATATTTGTGCCGTTACATTGACTGTAATGCTGTGGAGAGAATTCACTCACATTCAGGGATGAATCTAGGGTAGCCCATGTTTCTTTAGGTTGGTTTAAATTCTGAGCATCCGAAAGTTTGAAGCTAAACCATCCGCCAGCTGTAGTGTTAGATATACTGGCATTTGTACTTCCAAAAAGATCCAGTTCTTTAGGAGGAGAATGCAAAGAGGTGTTAAGTGATTGGATTAGTAAGCATTGACGATAGCCATCACTCTGACCTGCAGTATACCCTTGTTGCACTGGCAATGTGATGTTTGACATGTTAGACATACATATGGTTTGATTGTTTATCAAACTGCAAAATTCTCCAGGAGACCACACCGGAAGTCCCACCAGGCATGTTCGAAATGGGTTAGTGACTCCTCCAAGACTAAGACAAAGTGATGATTGGTTAGTTTGATTAGCAAGTGTCACCCATAAATTTTCCCTTGGTTGACTAAAGTGTGTTATTCCTACTGCTTCACTTGCTACAGCATTGAGCAGTATAACAAGAACAAACCTCATTTTTCTTTCTGCTTGCTTTGCTTCTCCTTTCCTTCCTTCTGCTTGCTTTGTTTTTCCTTTCTTCTCTTTCTTTTCCCTGGTTTGCTAGATTGTCTATTGTAAGGCTGAGTCAATTTTCCAATATACTGATCTAATTCTAAATCAGCATCCTTGCTCACAAGTATAGCATGAGATAAGTTTGAAGGCAAATCAGCTTTACAGCGAGGTGCCATGATGCGTGAGGCTTTAGTAATTTCAAATATTCTAAGGTTTTCCTGCAACTTCCACCTAAGATATGCTATAACTACTTGTTCTGCACTCTCAAAAAGCTGTAATCCTGTCCGACCTGGCAGGCCAGTACTTTGTTCAAGAGCTCTAACCCAGAAAAAATTTCGAATCCACCTTCCAGAACAAGGTGCACACCATAAATATCCCAATGACCTCTGTGAATATCAATAAACCTGATTACAATCTGCACAATGCAAAGCTACCCATGCATAGCACTTATCTTTATCCTTTTTGCAAACATAACAAGGAAGTGAATGCAAGTAAGGACCAGTATAAAATTCTGGTTCTTCAACCCAATGCAACCAATTCAATGGTGGTGATCACAAAGCCTCTTCAGCTTTTTTACTATATGAGGCTAATAGTTCAAGCTCTTTCTTTAATACAAGGCGTATCTTATTTCGTAATCGTAGTTCTTGTTCTTTATCTTCCTCAACAACTATATCCTCCTGAGGATCCAACAACTGTAAAATTGTTCTAATCATAGAAAATTAATTAGCAATCACTGATATCCTTATTCAAATGAGACTGTTCCCTTTTTGCCTTCTTTTTCTTATCTGTCTTCAATCTTGCTGCTCCTGATTTTACTGGTCCTGCCACTTGCAAACTCAATTTTTGCAACTTGTCAATGCAGCAATCTAATGCCCTATCAGGATCTCCTTTGAAGGGTCCTACAATTGAATGCTGTGTTAAAGGCACTAATTTCCTACACCTTATAGAAACTATACGTGATTTACTTTGAACCTTAATTCTATTCACAATACATTGTACCTCCCATGGATAATAAGCAAGAATTTTCAGTTCAGGAAACTCATAAAGATTTAAAGCTATATATGCGTTTTGCCCTGTTTGTCTCCTTAATTCATCTTGCCAACTTTTACCCCACATTTGCTCGTGTTCACAAGTATGACACCACAAATCCCACAATAATGATTGTTCTATCCAAAAAGTTCTTTCACAACCCCCACAACGGAGAGCTATCCAGGCAGCACAATGTGGATTGTGACAGTCAAGGCAATGTAGTTTCGCTGGATTTGTTAAGCGAAAAGTTGATAATGAGTCAATAAAACCAGTCAACTCCTGGGTTGTCCGATAGTGACGTGTCAGTGCTCTGTCCACCGCTTCCGAGTACCCCTTCAATTGTAACAGTAGTAGTTGTAGGACTAGAAGCAGTTTCTTCCCCAGTCGCTCCCTGTCCTCCTCCATAAGGCGATCCACCAGAGGCTGCATCAAAAACAGGTTTAGTCCACTTAGCAGGCACCCACAAAGGCCCTGTAGGTGTGGAAACACAAAGATACCCCTGACCCCAATATAATACTTTTGCAGGTTTTTCCCATAATGCTGTACTTGGGTTCTTATACTTAACCCAGACCTCTGTTTCCTTAGTATTTTCCTGACCTGACCTCGGATGATGTTTCATTGCAGGAGGGGTATCATCTTCCCAAAAAATGCATAAATGGTTAATCACATACAAAACCTTAGCCAAACATGCTTGTGGATCTGTCAAATCTTGATGTTTTTCAATATACTGCTTAAGGGTACCATTTGCTCTTTCCACTATTGCTTGTCCAGTAGGAGAGTGTGGAATACCTGTCACGTGCTTAACAGACCACTGATTCAAAAATTTTTGAACCCTAGCACTTACATAAGCTGGACCATTATCGGTTTTGATACTCTTTGGAACTCCCGTAACAGCGAAACAACTTAACAGGTGTCTGATAACCTGTTTGCTTTTTCTCCTGCCTGAGCCGTAGCCCATATGTAATGACTGTATGTATCTATGGTGACGTGCACATGCTTGACTTTACCAAATCTGGCTATGTGTGTAACATCCATTTGCCATTTCTCATTTATTTCTAAACCTCGAGGATTAACCCCGATGCCTAGACCTATTCCACCATTATGATAACTACATGTTGGACATGCTCTGACAATGGCCTTGGCTTCTGACAAACTCAGCTCAAAGTGTTTTGCTAATCCTCTTGCATTTTGATGATATCTACTATGTGCTTCTCTGGCCAATGTGTGCTTGTCAATAGGACAAGAATTATCAATGGGTAGGGTAACCAATTTATCTGCACGTTCATTCCCTTCTCCTAAACCTTCAGACCACTTATGACTCCTAATATGAATCAAAGAATATGCTGCATTTCTTTCTCGTAAAGCCTTCCTTAACGTTATCAGTAACTTATACAATCGTTTATTATTCACTTCCTTAATTGCTGCTTCCTCTATTTGTTTGACTACTCCTGCAACATACATAGAGTCTGTGACCACATTTAAAGGCTCCTGTAAGTTGGACACCGCCCATACTACTGCTAACAATTCCAAAGTTTGTAAGCTATCTGCAGGGTCTGCTGTGAGGAGTTGATGCTTCCATTGTCCTTTTTCTTGCCAGGTAACAGCAGCACTCCTTGATTTCTTTCCTGCATCTGTAAAAGCTGTAATAGCTCCTTCTATGGGACGTTCTTCTCTCAAAGGTCGAGTGATCCAGTTCCATTCTGTAATCCATTGCAAAACTCTAGGCACTAATTTACTAGTCTCTACTTTAGCAGGTGACATCAATAATGCTTCTTGTAAATTCTTCGAATTAATCAAGTACCAGTCCAAGGTTTCTTTTTCCATAGGCAATCTAATAGTAGCAGGTTCTCTACCATCCACTTCAAGAATTCTGAGATGCCCCTTTTTGATTAATGCAGCCAATTGTTCAATTTTTGAAAATATTGTTTTCTTATGCTGTAGTGGTGGTGATAACCATTCCAACACCCATATCTCCCCCATTTTCTTTTGCAACTGAGAGAGAGCACCAAGCAAGTGGCAAGGGCTATTCCAGATAGTAAGGTCAATGGGGTGGTCGAGTTGTCGACGAGACACATACCCTTGCTGTACACAGTTACTAATTTGCTGCAAAGCAAGATGATGCTCCTTTGTCAGGTGTACAGGAGTAGTAGGGTCCACACCTTTTAACAAAGGCCGTAGGGCTTCTAATAAATGATTTGGTATTCCCACAATAGGTTTCAGCCACTGTAAGTCTCCCAGCAACTTCTGTGCGTCATGTAGAGTTTTAATGTCCAATTGTAATTCCAATTTTTGTGGTATTACTATTTGATCCGTCAGAGTCCATCCGAAATATTTCCAGGGCCTTGTAGTCTGAATTTTCTCTGTAGCAATAACATGTGAATATGCAGCAAGAGTATTTTTAATGGTGTTAATCTGTAAAGAGGAGAATGGCTGTTGCTGTGCAAACAAAATATCGTCCATGTAATGATATATTATAGTTGCTGGCCATTTGCGACGTAGTGGCTGTAATGCAGCATCAACATAAAGCTGACATAAAGTGGGAGAGTTGCGCATGCCCTGCGGAAGAGACGTCCATTTAAATCTTTTATCTGGTTCTCCATGATTTATTGCTGGTAAAGTGAAAGCAAATCTCTTCATGTCATCAGGATGCAGGCCAATAGTGAAAAAGCAATCTTTTAGGTCAATAATTAAAAGTGGCCAGTGTTCTGGAATCATAGCTGGATTTGGAAGACCAGGCTGTAAGGCCCCCATTGGTTCCATTTGGTCATTTACAGCCCTCAAATCATGTATCAAACGATATTTCCCTGATTTCTTTTTGATTACAAAAATAGGTGTATTCCAAGGGCTTGTGGATAGTCGTAGGTGCCCTTTTGTATATTGTTCCTGTACCAATTCATGGGCATGCATAAGACTCTCCCCTTTTAATGGCCATTGCTTAACCATCACTGGTGTATCCGTTTTCCAGGTGAGTGGAATGGGGAAAGTCCAAGCAATGGCAATTACCCCAAAGGGTGCTGATTAGTTAACACCACTCCCAATTGTGTTAAAATGTCCCTTCCAATTAAGCAGGAAACTGTAGGAGGCAGTTGAACAATTGAAAACACAGCAGATACTTGTTGATTCTCAATGCACACAGACAAAGACGGCGATCTGCTTGCCAATGTAAATCCTCCCACTCCTGTCAGCATGTTTGATGTTGGGAATAGGGGCCAATGTTGTGGCCACGCTTCTGGAGAAATGATGCTAGTATCTGCTCCTGTATCCAATAATCCATAAAGGGTTATGCTTTGATGCCCATAAGTAATTTCAACCTTTTGCTTTGGTCTATTTTGTAAATCCACAGTTAAAAGTGTAATACCAGTAGACCCAAAACCTTTTTCATTCCATGTTTGCCCAGTAAATGATTGTATTCCCGATGTCATTTGTGATAGTGGTATCAATTGTGCAATACGTTGTCCTTTTGTAATTTTAATCGGAGGATAAAGGGTGTAAACCATAATTTGTATTTCCCCTGTAAAGTCCGCATCGATAACACCAGGCAAAACAAATAATCCCAACATAGTTGTAGAGGAACGTCCCAGCAATAATGCTCCACATGTTTGTCCATTTAATATAAGAGGACCCTTTACTCCAGTGAGTATCCACTCAGGCCGGTTCGTCATTATTGTGACGTCTACTGCTGCTGATAAGTCCAAGCCGAGGCTCCCGGTTGTTGCGGGTTGCAGACAGGAGGTGGCAGCGATGTCACGGCAGCTGCTGGTGTCTCCGATGTCACGGCGGCAACTTGTGTCTGGGCGCGGCCCCCGAGATGCGCGCTCCGCGGATGGTTTCCCGACCAGCGCCTACAAGCCGTAGAATTGTGGGAGCTGGATCGGAAGTGTTGACACCATATGCCAGTCGCTCGGCACGTTCGGTGTGTATGTCCTTCGTTGCTGCATCGGTAACACTTGATGAATGGTTTTGAACCTCCTTGCGTGAATGCCAGTGAGCCACTTCGGAGAGGAGAAGAGCAGCTAGCACCTGACTCTGAGTAGACTCTGCTTGCTTTTGCAACCCCAATCCTAATTCCTTTAAGGCTTCTGCTATAAATGCCTGTGAAGCTGTTGGCATTAATGCCATTCATTCTAATGCTTCCTCAATAGTCCAATTTGCCCCTAAAGTAGCTAACACTCTCTGGGTTGCTGGATTGCTATTTTGCAAGGTACACTGCTTCAATAGTGCCCCCTTCATGTAGTCTGCAACACCTGCACGATCTATAGCAGTAGCTGCTCTATCAATAAAATTTCCAAATGATTCTTCCCTTCCTTGTTTAATACCCATATAAGCCGGTAACCCTCCTGGCTCTATAACCATGTCTATTGCAGCACGCACTAACCTCATAGACTCTCTAAGTTTATCTGCTCCCGATATCATCTGTGCCTCTGTATGCAAATATGCCCCTAAACCCATCAGTTCCTCTACCGTCACTCCATGTAATGGGTCTCCCTGGGCTCATTGTACAGCAACCGACTCATTCACCAACGCCTGCCAATGTGCGTTAAACAATAACTGCTGATGCTGAGTGAATATCAACCAAACTATTCCTCTTAAATCATTAGGACATAAAACCTGAGTATTAAAAAGATAATCTAGCATTTGCCTAACAGGTTCACTTTTTACTCCAAACTGACTTACCGTAGAACATAGCTGAGTTAACAGCTTCTAATCTAAGGGAGTATATTCTGCTATATTATGCGTAAGGTTCCCCTGTGCATCATACTGTGGTGTGTATGTAACTGGACATGCAAGACTAGAAGCTATTTCCACCGCCTCACCATCCCCCATTTGCATTACTTCTTTTGCCAAAGCAGCCCAAGCTTCCCTCCTCTGTTTAGCCATCTCCCCCCATGGATCATGGTGTGCCCCTGGGATGGGATCTGACTCTTTAAGGGTGCTATGCTGCTGGCGCTTCGGTACAGACACGGAGTTTTCGCACGGGGAAGGCAGTGAGGCAGAGGCTGGCTCACGCGGGGGAAGCGGCCCCCCCACTGGAGCCGACAGTGAAACCGGAGCCGACTCGAGCGGAGCCAGCTCGCGCGGAGGAAGCGGCCCCCCCGCTGAAGCTGTAACTGGAGCCAGCTCACTCGGGGGAAGCGGTGGAGGCAAAGCTGGCGGCGGAGGCGAAGCTGGCTTGCTCCCACCCCCACCATCCGACCCGCCCTCCCCCTCTGACAGGAAAGGTGCAGACGGTTCCACTGCGCCTATAGGAAAATCCTCCACACCACTTTGCTGGAGACCCTTAGGCATAAGTATCTTAGTTACAGAAGGTGCCAGGGGATCATCCTCACGACCATACCCTATATTCCTCTTATGAGCTTCTGTCACCCTTTCTGCTGTCTTTCTCTCAGAGACCTGCTGAAGTAACCTGTTATACACCACCCGCCATAACTTCCCGAATTTCTTTGCTGACTTATCATCGTCTAACACTGTATCCCACAGTATTTCCCCAAACTTCTTCCACTCTACTAGCTCATGAACTGTATGAGGGTTAGAAAAGATACCCTTAGCATGGCCATAGGCTAATAACCCTGGTAATTCCTTTTTTAAATCTATCCCTTTTATCCCTTGCCGCTCTAAATACGCGGCGAATAAATCATATGCCGCTTGCCTATCCATACCTATTAATCAGCGTGCGCTGTTGCAGCTCTCCAGGCTCCCGCGACACGTATTGGCTTGATTCACCGTTGTGAGCATCAAGGGTGCTTCAAATTCCGGCACCGTCCCGGCTGCAAGGACCCAAACCCAACTTCCTCGACCATGGCGTAATCCCCTTTTTCTTTTAATCCGAGAAAAAAGGGCAGAGATTCGGTTTTGCCCGCATTCTCCACCATTTGTCGACGGAAGGGAACCAGGACATCAATTTGATCATCACAGGCCCAATTTTATTGATCAGTACGGCGGGTTAAATACAGTTCATAATGAGCTTCATACATATTGCAAAAGTTGAGCTCAGGATTGGTCAGTTACATATCAGCACCTACGCCTACTTCTGCATTCCTATGGTTTTACTTTTGATACTTTCTACATATTCTAAGGATATATTCAGGAATAATCTCTACTCCCTATCCTCATGTTGCAGCAAGGTCACTGCTGACCTTTCCTTTCAGCTTGCTGACTGCTGACTTTCCTCCTTCAGCTTAACCAGCGGCATTATGTCAGCATGGCCTATCTCAGCTAACCAATTATTAATAAATCTCTCCACACACAATAAGTTCATACATATTCATTCTGCGTGACATTTAGCACCAGTTCTCCTTTATCAAAGGAATTTTTATGTCTGGGGCAGATTGACCTTGTGGTCATTTCTGGTTTTCTTTCTCTGTCTCCTTGTTGTCTCTGGAATGTGGCTTTTCCTTCAGCTTTGGCCCCACAGACCCCTCACCTCTTCCAAACACTTCACCTAATTCAGAACGGATCTTTACTCTGTCTCAGGAGGACTCTCTCAGTTTGTCTGTGGCACAGGAAGAGGAGGAGGAGGAGAAGGAGGAGGAGGAGGAGGAGGAGGAGGAGGAGGAGGTGGAGGATGTGCTGCAGAGCGGGGCTGTCCTGGGCACGGTCAGAGGGACAGGTCAAGACAGCTCCTGCTGCTGGGGACCGCTGCAGGGGGTGAAGCTGAGGTTGCACCAGGGCTGCTCAGAGCTGCAGATCATGCCCAGCTCATTTCTGAAGGGACTTGTCATGTGCTCATTCAGGGCAGGAGTTTCCTGCTTAGGTCTCTGCTTTCCTGAATCTGTGCTCCCACTTTTCCCTGTCTCAGCATGGTGGCAATGGAAACTCAGATGTGCAGGGTAGAGCAGGGGCTGAGGCTCTTAAACCATCACCCTGAGGATTCCTGGGAACCTCAGCAAGTGCCTGCACCTGACCAGTCTCCAGATCCATGCAGCATCACCTTTCCATGGTACCCAGGCTGGGGGAGCTGTTCTTTAATCCCTGCAGGGCCCAGCACCTGCAGGGCAGGGCTGGCCTAGGGGCTGAGCTGGGCTCTGGCAGCTCTGGCAGGGAAGGAGCCCGGGGCCACAGGAGCAGCTGGGGCTGGGACAGCTCCAGCAGCAGAGCCGTGGGCAGGCAGGGAGGGAGGCAGTGCTGAGGGAAGCCCTGCTGCAGGGCAGATGTGGCACCTGCCGGGCCTGCCCTGCAGGGCAGACACTGCCCTGAGCAGCACAGCTCTTGTGTCCCCTCGCAGCCAGCACAGCCTTCAGCCCGGGGGCTCAGGGCCCTCAGTCCCTCCTGGGCCGGCAGAGCAGCCCCAGAGATGAAGGGCATCTCTGCGGCCATGTGCCCATTCCCTGCTGACCAGGGCCTGAGGGCCACTGTCCTGCCCTGCTGCTGCCTGCCAGGGGCTGGGCAGGGCTGGCCAGGGAAAGGCTTTCCCTCAGGCCCGGCTCCCTCTCTCTCTCCTTGCTTGCCAGGTGCTGCTGGCATTGCTGAGGGGCTCTCTGCAATGGCAGCTCCAGCTGCAGGGCCAGGCCCAGCCCTTGGGCTCCTCCTGTGCAAGCTGAGAACAGCAATGGGGTGTCCCAGCTCCCTGTGCCCGGGGAGCTCTGGGCAGGGCAGCCTGGGAGGCTGGCAATGAGCCCACTCTCCTGACTCTGACAAGGGGCAGGTGTTTAGTGGGAGCAAAGGGTCTGTGAGAAAGGGCTCTGCCTTTTCTGTGCGAAATCTTCCCCCATTTGTCCCTGTCTTTTCTGTTTCTGTAGGTCGAAACGTGCAGACACAGCAAATGTCCAACAGCAGCTCTATCAGCCACTTCCTCCTGCTGGCACTGGCCGACACACGGCAGCTGCAGCTCCTGCACTTCTGCCTCTTGCTGGGCATCTCCCTGGCTGCCCTCCTGGGCAACGGCCTCATCATCAGCACCGTAGCCTGCGGCCACCACCTGCACACGCCCATGTTCTTCTTCCTGCTCAACCTGGCCCTCAGCGACCTGGGCTCCATCTGCACCACTGTCCCCAAAGCCATGCACAATTCCCTCTGGGACACCAGGAACATCTCCTACACTGGATGTGCTGCACAGCTGTTTCTGGTTTTGTTTTTCATCTTAGCAGAGCTTTCCCTCCTGACCGTCATGTGCTGCGACCGCTACGTGTCCATCTGCAAACCCCTGCACTATGGGACCCTCCTGGGCAGCAGAGCTTGTGCCCACATGGCAGCATCTGCTTGGGCCAGTGCCTTTCTCAATGCTCTGCTGCAAAGAGCCAATACATTTTCATTGCCCCTGTGTAAAGGCAATGCCCTGGGTCAATTCTTCTGTGAAATCCCACAGATCCTCAAGCTCTCCTGCTCCAAATCCTACCACAGGGAACTTGGGCTCCTTGTGGTTGGTGCATCCTTAGCCTTTGGTTGTTTCGTGTTCATCATTTTCTCCTATGTGCAGATCTTCAAGGCCGTGCTGAGGATCCCCTCTGAGCAGGGACGGCACAAAGCCTTTTCCACCTGCCTCCCTCACCTGGCCGTGGTCTCCCTGTTCATCAGCACTGGCTTTTTTGCCTACCTGAAACCCTCTTCCATCTCCTCCCCATCCCTGTCTGGCCCTGTCATTTCTGTACTCGGTGGTGCTTTCAACCCTGAACCCCCTCATCTACAGCCTGAGGAACCAGGAGCTCAAGGCTGCAGTCTGGAGACTGATGACTAGACAATGTAAGAAACATTAAACTGATGGACAGTTTCTGAAAATAACTTGTAATAAAAGTTGTCTTTGATATTTCTTGTTGGTTTCATTTTGGAGCTTCTTTTTCGTTGTTTACCTTTTTTTAATGTTGCCCCTTAACGAAAGCCATTAATTTTGCCATATTTTATTTTGTTTCTCCACACTTTCATAGTGACCCACAGACTGTGTCAGTGAGGAGCTGTGCTCTTGAGAGCTTTAAATGAAATAAACTATTTATTTCATTTGATGCTATCAAGAACATAGCACGTCACTGCCACACTCCAGAAAAATTTTCCCTGGAGATCCCCCTTTGTTGCCTCCTCTGCACAGTTCAGCAATGTCTGTGTGCAGAGCTGGGGGCAGATCAGGGCTGGCCCAGCAGCTGTGCCCAGCAGCAGCAGCACTTGGTGTTGCCAGTGCTGCTGCCGTGGCCCTGCCATCAGCCCCTGGAGCCAGCAAGGGCTGGGGGAAACCAGGAGAAGCACTCAGCTTTGTCCTGGCCTCTGCAATCAGCCAGAAAGTTTGTTCTCATCAGCTGGAGTTTCCTGTCCCACTGCAGACACTGTTGCTCAGAGCCAGGGCTGCCTGGCTCCCACCCCCAAACTGCCCTGAGCATTTCCTTTGCTTCACCTTTGCTTTCTTTACTCTTCCTGCTACAAATTTCTTCCTCTTGCCCACCCCTGTTCCCTTGCCTGCAAACAGCCCATCCCTGTTTGCCCTTTCCTCTCTGGCCCTACTCCCCATTGCAGTTCCTGACTTGGCCCCATGGGAACGTCCCTTGGGCAGCAGGACCATCCTACAAGTGCTGCAGGAATTGTCTGCAGGCTCCTGCAGTGCCTGGTGCTGCTCCCTTGCCAGAGGCACCCTAGGCCAGGGGGGCACATCTGGGCTGCTGTGTCTGGCTCTGGGGCTCCCTGTTCTGGGCAGTGAGGAGGAGCTGCAGAGGCTCTGTAGGACTGACAGGATGGGCTTTGGGTCTGCCAGGAGAAGCTGAGGGACCTGGGCTGCTGGAGCTTCTGAAGAGGAGGCCCAGGGCTCATCCTGCAGCTGCTCCAAGGGTGGTTTCAGAGAATCCCAGAATCAGCAAAGGTGGAAGAGGCCATGGATATCATCAAGTCCAACCTGTGCCCTCACACTGCCTTTTCTCCCTTGAGCCTCGTCTTCTTTAGGGAAAACAACCCCAGCTCTCTCAGTCGCTCCTCACAGGACTTGTGTTCCAGACCCTTCCCCAGCCTTGGTTTCCTTCTCTGGACACGCTCCAGCCCGTACATGTCCTTCCTAAATTGGGGGCCTAGAACTGCAAACAGCACTCGAGGTGCTGCCCAAGCAGTGCTGAGCACAGTGGAACAATCCCTGCCCTGCTCCTGCTGGCCACACCATTCCTGGTCCACGCCAGGAGCCATTGGCCTTCTTGCCCACCTGGGCACACTGCTGGCTCATGTCCAGCCTGCTGTCCATCAGTGCCCCCAGGTCCCTTTCTGCCTGGCTGCTCTCCAGCCACTCTGTCCCCAGCCTGTACTGCTGCAGGGGTTGTTGTGGCCAATGTGCAGGACCTTGGACTTGTTAAACCTCACCTTGTTGGATTTTGTGCCCGGATCCTGCTTCTCCAGGGCCCTGGGCAGAGCCCTCCTGTCGCAGAAATTTTTCCACAGAAATCCTTTCTTTCAGATTTCTGTGTCTTCTGGAAGGCAGAGGCCTCAGAAGGGAAGGTAAACAATTGTTATCAGCTGCTGTGGAATGCAATAGGATTCACCTTGATTGGCTCATTTTCTATGTTTATAATTAAGGGCCAATCACCAGTGCAAGCTAGGGGACTGAGTCCCTGGACACAACTTTGTTTGGGATTCTTTCTATCTATTCTTAGCTTAGCTAGCAGCTCTGCAAACCTCTCTCTATATTCTATTTAGTATAGTCATAATGTATTATATATAATATCTTAATAAATATGCCTTCTGATCAAGATACAAGATTCACCGTCTCTCTATCACCAGCTGCGACCCACTCAGGCGCGGTAATATCTGGTGACCCCTCGTGTAAGAGCAAAAATTAATCTGATAAGACCAGAGGAGCAAATTGCTGCACTGGGTAAAAATCCTGTATGTGTAGCATTTGATGGTTGCTTTGAAGTGACCACAGAAAGTGGATTCAAGCCAGGAGCTGAAGAACTGAAGATCCTGATATGGACAGAGTTCACAGCCAAGGCTGACCACAACAGAACCTTCTTCTGGAAAACCTTCAGGAAAGATGATGGAAAAGAGCAGCAGACCTGTGGAGCTGGCCAGAGAAAGCTGACTCTTTCAAAAGGTACTGTTCACTTTTCTATCCCTGATGAACCAGCCCTTTGTAGCTTGTGGCTGTTCGTATGGCAGACCCATGTCTTGCCAGAAGAGATTCAATTCTCCCCTTCAGAGGAGAAAATCATAGCCCTCTGGAAACATTGGTGCCGGGAAGACGGTTTCCTTTTGTCAGAAACAGATATCTATGAGTTCTTTAGATGGGCAAAGCTTTTTGGGTTCTTTACTGAGGTCCTGTACGCTTTGGATGTTTTCATCTGGGAGTGCATGGACTCGATTATCCAGCGCGTCTACATTGAGGGACGCGTATTGCCTTCTATCTACCCAGCATTTATAAAGCTTTTCCCAGTCCTGAAACGCAGAGCAGCTTGTTTTAAATGGATTTCTAATTGTTATGGCCAAGCTCCGTTTCCACCGCCCTTGGCAGAAGACCCCGTGGGTGATGACTTTGGGCTTTTCCCCCCCGCCTGCTTCATGGCGGGGGGGGGCAAAACTTCGCAGGGTGAAGAAGTTTTTTTTACTCTTGCTGCGGAGCATGCTCAGATGGAGTGTTCTCCTTCCCCCCCTTCTCTCTCTCCGGGGGGATGGGAGTGGCCGCTCAAGCCAGCGCCGGCCTCTCAGACTCTGCCTTCAGACATGGGGGCGGCACCGGTCTCTGAGGTTTCCTCCACGCCCCTGCCAGAGCCGTCACTCCAGGAGATCCCGTCTCCGCCTCTCCAGGAGGTCCCGCCCGCGGTTTCACCGGCCTCCCTGCCCCCGCCAGAGCCTGTGTCGGAGAAGGCAGAAGAGACGGCACTTTCGGCGATTGACCTGTTGCTAAGCAACAGCGACGCTCCGCCGTCTCTCCCAGCTCCGCTGCTGCAGGTTTGCGCTGCGACGGAGACTGCGACTGCACCTCTGCAGCGGACCCCAGAGTCAGCGGCAGAAAATGGCGTTGAACCTGCGGGACCCTCGGAGCAGCCCACGGCGGATCCCACTCTCAGCGCAGTTCCCTCCCCAGTTCCGGCTCCCTCCCCGCTGCTTCCACCGGACGCCCCAGCAGCCACCCTGGAGGGGGGTCTCTCCTTCCGTGGAGCAGGGGCTGCCCGCCAGCTCACTGTTGTGGCAATCCAGCTGCCTGTTTTTAAGATCAGCATTCTCGGCGCGTTGGGGGGTGGTTTTTTGGGGATTGTCCCATGGAGGCCGCCGCCTCTCTTGTGCCCTAGTGGCATGGGGGGGCAGGTGCATCCAGAGATTTCTGCCTCTGATCCCCAGCCCGGAGGGGATGGGGATGATGCCACGGGGCGGATGACAGACAAACCCGATGCATTGCAGAGGGAGAGGGCACAGCTGGAGGAGACCATAGCTGGTTTGCTGTGGGAAACAAACATCTCCAGACCCCAGATGGGATTGCTGGGGAAGGCTTCTATTTCCCTGCTGCTGGCATGCCTCAGTGGTTTTGGGGAAAGGAAGCGTCTCACTACCCGTGCTGCCATTGTGCTGGCAGCAGGGTTCAGGCCTGTGGATATGCAGAGCCTTCCTCATGGGTTTGGCCTGGGCTGTTTGGCTCAGGAGGTTCCTGGGCCAGTGCCATCACTTGGCCTCCTGATGTTTTTGGGGACTCTGGTTTCTCCTACCGGTCCTGGCCCCCCTGTTGTGGGCCAGTTTTGGGGTTCCTGGTCCATCATGGGCCAGGGCCCCCAGGGCCTTTCTTTCTCTGGCACTGCTATGCCCGGCTGCTGCTCTTTTGCTTTTTGATCAAAAAAAAAAAAAATTTAAAAATTAAATTAAAAAGATTGAAAATAGTGGGCAGCAGCTCTGAAGCACTGAAGCACTGACTGAAGGGCCAGAAAAGGACATTCTAAAAATTGTACAAATTCAAATTGTTTTAAATTGTTTAAAATTGTATTTAGACTGTCAATGGTTTTTGATAACTATTGATGGAACTCTTTTGCAGCAAGTCTGTTTCAGGACCAAAAGGACTCTCAGATATTCCAAGGAAAACAACTTCGGCTCTTGGACTGTTCCTGAAACTCAGCTGCATGGACTTGAATTCTCTTTGCATTGTTTCTTGCAATTTTCTTATATTGTAGGATTGTTTTAGTGAATTGTTAGTATTCTATATTCTATAGGTGAAGAAATTTCCTGTTCATTCCACATCAGCATTTTTCTTTTATTTTATACAATTTAGAAAGGTGAGATGTCGCAGACATTTTTCCACAGAAATCCTTTCTTTCAGATTTCTGTGTCTTCTGGAAGGCAGAGGCCTCAGAAGAGAAGGTAAACAATTGTTATCAGCTGCTGTGGAATGCAATAGGATTCACCTTGATTGGCTCATTTTCTATGTTTATAATTAAGGGCCAATCACCAGTGCAAGCTAGGGGACTGAGTCCCTGGACACAACTTTGTTTGGGATTCTTTCTATCTATTCTTAGCTTAGCTAGCAGCTCTGCAAACCTCTCTCTATATTCTATTTAGTATAGTCATAATGTATTATATATAATATCTTAATAAATATGCCTTCTGATCAAGATACAAGATTCACCGTCTCTCTATCACCAGCTGCGACCCACTCAGGCGCGGTAATACCCTCCTACCATCCAACAGATCTACATTCCCAGCCAGCTCAGTGTCACCACAGTTCCATGAGGCCCCAGAGTGTCCCAATGGTCTCCATGATTCCATGAGGTCTTCCAGTGTCACAATGTCCCTTTTGTTCCATGGGATCCCTGGGTGTCACCAATTCCCTGGGATCCCTGGGCCCTGCAGTTTCACAGTGGCGCTTGTCCCCCAAGGCCCTGGAGTGTCACATTGTATCCTTTGTTCTATGAGGTCTGGCAGTGCAGCAATGCTCTCCTTGGTTCCACAGTGTCACAATGGCCTCTTGGTCCCAAGGGCCACCACGGTGTCCAACATGTTTTCTTCATTCGAGGAATCCCTGAGGAGCAGCACTGGCCCCTTTGTTCCATGGGGCCCTGCAGTGTCACAATGGCCCCATCATGACACCAGGTCCTGCTCTGTCACAATGCTCTGCATGGTTCCACAAGGCCCTGTAGGGTCACAGTGGCCTCTATGGTTCCCTGAGGCCTCAGAGTGCCACACTGAATTCTTTGTTGCTGCAGTGTCACAATGGAGCCCTGGTGACACAAGATCCTGCAGTGTCACCAAGGACCCTTGGTTCCGTGGGGCACCCCAGGGTCACAGTTGTTCCCTCAGTTCCCAGAGTGCTTGCAATGGCGCAATGGCCCCTTGATACCATTGTCCCCAGGCTCTCCCAAGGGTTTTCTTGATTCTGCAGTGGCACAATGTGCCCTCAGTTCCACAAGGCCCTGCAGTGTCACAGTGGCCTCTGTGGCTCCTCCAGGACCCAGACTGGCACCATGGACTCCTTGCTTTCATTCAGCCCCACAGTGTCACAATGGCCCCTTGGCTCTGTGCTGCCATGTTGTACACAGTGTCACCATGGTCCTCTTGGTGCCACCAGGCCCCGCAGTGTCACAATGGCTCCTTGCTTCCCCAGGGCCCTGCAGTGCCGCAATCATCAGAGAATCAGCCAGGCTGCAAAAGACCTTGGAGAGCATCAAGTCCAACCTGGGACTCAACACCACCTTGTCACCCAGGTCATGGCACTGAGTGCCACATCCAGTCTTTCCTTAAACACTTCCAGGGATGGTGACTCACCCACCTCCCTGGGCAGCCCATTCCAATGCCCCACCACAGAATCACAGAATCCTGGTGCTTCTGGCCACACCATCCCTGATCCATTGGAGGGCCAGGTTGAATGAGGGAAATGATGGGGAGAGGATAGGGACAAAGTGTTCTAGGTTTTCAGCCATGAAGTGTCTTGATTTTCATATCTGTTCAGACTGCATTAGAAGGTGCTGGGGGTCAATATCAGTTGGATATTGTTGAGATCAATCTAGAAACAGGAAAAGAAAACTTTAAAAAATGGTAATCTCTGCAATGTTTTCACTACAGGATATTCACCTTGAATACACTTCTGAAATCTGTCTAATCAACCACACTAAGAACTGAAACCTTGAATGATTCCCAGCAACTTTTCTTGTTCAGGTATTTTGAATGACTGTTTATGCACTCTTCTTTCTGAATTCCTGAAGTGAAGAGATCAAGAAAGAAGAGGCCTCTGGAGTAGTATAATTCATTATCAGAAACCTCCAAGTGGCTGAGGATCCATCCCCATCAGGGCAGCAATGAACAGAAATGGGCACAGCTTTGTGATTGCCCCAGCTTTGGCATGGGCCCTGGGCCTGGAGCAGGAGCAGCTCTTGAGGGCCCCAAGGCCGCGGCTCTTGTGCTGCCCTGGGCAGATGGGATGGCAGCAGGGGCTGCAGAGCTCTCAGCACCTCAGCCAAAGGGGAGCAGGGCAGCCAGGGAGCCTCCTTTGACCTTGGCCAAGCACCTTCCCCCATGGCTGGGGCTGAGTCCTGTGGCAGCTGCAGCTGCTGCTGTGCCCTTGCCAGGGGCTGAGGCTGTGGGGCCAGTGCCCAGAGCAGCCTGGCCTGAGCAGAGCTGTGGGGCCAGAGCCGGCTGGGCTGGGCTGGGGAGAGGCCCTTGGTGCTGCCCAGAGCTCAGGGCAGCTGGCAGAGCTTGCAGGGAGCTGGGCTGGGCTCAGAGAGCCTGGCCCAGAAACCATCAGTGTCCATCTCAGGCTGGCTGAGCGTGCAGGGGCAGGACTCAGGCCAGGCCTTGTGGGGCAGGGCCAGCACCTGTGCAAGGCATTGAAAACAGGCAAGTGGCCCAGAGAGGAGGCTGCTCTGCGCCCTTGGTGGCATGGACAGAGCAGGGAGGGGGCCCAGGACATTTGTCAGCGGCAGCCTCTGTGCCCAGCCCTTGGCAGCCCTGGCTGCTTAGCCCAGCTTTGTCCTGGGCTGAGTTTGGCTATGGCCCAGCTCCATCCTCCTGCAGGCCTAGGGCCTGTTCCCAGCCATGGCCAGCCCTGGCTGCCTCTCTGCTAGCCCAGAGGCCGGCAGAGCCTGGGGCAGGGCTGTCTGTGCAGGCCCACAGGTGCCCCAGGCTCTGCAGGAGCTGGCAGAGGCTGCCCAGCAGCGAGGCCATGGGGCACAGAGCCCCAGGGCTGCTGTGGGCACCACGGCAAAGGGGCCGTTCCCAGCCGAAATGCTCCTGGCCTGGGCTGGGCCTGCACAGGGGCTGGGCCACCATGGCTGGGCCAGCACAGGGCCACAAAGAAGCCACGCAGCCACTGCCGGGGCTGACAGCAAGGCCAGGCACACACAAGCAATTGCTGAGCATGGCCTGCGCTGGCCAGGCCTGTCTATGCCAAAGGTACAGCTCAGCTGCCCTTGGGGGCTGCAGCAACAGTGCAGAGCCCAAAGAGCCTCCATGGCTGTGCTGGAGACCAAGGCTGCAGGAGGGAAATGCAGGGCTGCTGTGGGATGGGGAGGGCATTGAATTACAGCACGCACCTCAGCTCTCTGATGACCCCAGCACCATGCTGGGCCCTGTTTCAGACTGGAGCAGAGCAGATGTTGATGGGACAGGAGCCCTGCAGGGCTGTCAGGGACCTGCAGCTTGCAAGGTGCTCTGCTCTCCCTCAGGTGCTCTCAGAGAGATCCAATCCCAGTTTGGCACCTCAGGGCACAAATGGCACTGCCTGTTCATGGGCACACAACTGATATCTACCTGGAAAGGGACACAGATTTTAATACCTGTTAGTTTCATAATATACAAGCAAATCTTTACTGTCTCGATCATTTGAGAACTTTTGAGAAATGGCAAGGTTTTCTCTCCTGGAACAGGAATTTGCTGGATGTGCTGGATCCTCCTTCTGATGGCAGGAGAAGAAATACTGCTCTTTCCCTCTGCCTTTGCCACCAACATTCATTCTAATATTTAATGACCCCTTCTCTGCAAGTGTTTCCATCTCTCCTGTTGAAATGGCCCTGTCTAAAGACATCTCTTCATTTAGAGCAGCTACATCTATGCCCTTTCCATTGCTCTCAGATTTTCCCATCCAGATACTCTCTGGTCATTCAAGTGCCTCTCAAATGACTGGTTTCATGCTTTGAACCTCAGGGAGTTGTCAAATCTTTCTGAAGTTCAAATAAATATCACATTAGATGGCATCCTAATTGTTTATATCTATCATAGCATTACGATTTCTTATGTCTTTGTCCAAAACTCTTGCTATACGACAATCCCTGGGGAATGGTGGACATGTCAGATGGCGCTGGGACATCCCAGAGAGCTGAGAGAAGAGCTGTGATGGTTATTAAACTGTTCAAATGTTCAACTTCTGTTTGTTGGCAAGAAACCTTTCTGTGCCTCTGAGTGTCAGCAGGCCCTGAGTCCAAAGGACACAAACCTGAGGAGTTGTTGTTCCCACTGCAGGGGCTGCACTTGGACCTTGGCTCTGCACAGGAGAGCTCCTCATCCCCTTTCTCTCTTTTCCTCCCTCTGGGCATGGAGGGAGCTCCTGACTTCGTGTGTGACTCGTGTGTGCAAAGAGCAAATCTGGGCAGAACTGGGAAAGGGAGGGTTTGCGCGGGAGGATCTTTTGGGATCTGTGCTGGGCACAGAAGGTGTTTTCCACTGCTGAGATGTCTGCTGTGCAAAGTGGATTTAATACCTTGCAGAGGAATGATTTTGGCATTTGATGGAGCTGTGCCTTCCCTTGGCTTTGTTGGCTGACATTAAATGTACATCCCTCTGTTTCTCAGGCAGCTCCTTCTCCAAGGAAAGCAGGTGGGAGTTGGAGCCAAGGAGCTGAAAGCTGCAGGTGCAGCCTGGGCTGGAGGGAGCTCAGATTTGCACAAGGCTGCTCTGAGTGCCAGGGCTTGGATGGGGGAAATGGTGGGGTGGGAGTAGGGACAGAGTCTGATTGTCAGCCATGAAGGGTCTTGATTTTCATATCCATGCAAACTGCATGAGGTGATACTTGGATTCGGTGTCAATTGGAGATTGCACATGTCAATGAATGAACAGGGGAAAAAAACCTAAACAGGATTTAAAAAAAAAATTCTCACTATCTTTGTAAATATAATATCTTCACTTTGAATACACTTATGAAATGTGTTGAACTAACCACAGAAGATTTGGAAATTACAGCACATTATCCCCAGGGGCTTGGCTTGTTAAGGTGTTCTGAATGTCAATGAGCCCTGGGACACTGAATTCCTGCACTGAAGAGCTGAAGGCTGAACAAGCCTCTGGAGCAGGAAAATTCAGCAGCAGCCTCCAAGGTGCTGAGGATGTCAGCAGCCCCCACTGAGTCCATCCCTGCCCAGAGACCATGGGGGAATGGGCAGACAAGGAGAGCGTCCCTGGGGCTGGGGCAGCACAACTCAGAGGCACCAGCGGCTCCAGCTGGGAAATGGAGTGTGGAATGTGGCTGGGAAAGCCCTGCCTGGGCTGTGCCAAGCAGGACAGACAAGCCCTGACTCCCCCCAAAAAGCTCACTCAAAGAGACATTTTAAAGGAATTACAATTGTTTGTGTACTCTGAGTTGGACACACTAGAGAAATACCAATACAAGACGTTCTGAGGAGCTCAAAAGAACAAAACAGCCTTTGCTAGGAACTTTAGAAAATCAGGGAAACTTTGGTAAAAGGTTTAATATGATATTCAATCAAGAAAAAACACTTCTCAAAGCATTAACTTGGCTCATTCAACTTTGCCAACTCTAAGCCTTCTGAATTTTAGGTTAATCAAAATTTCCAAGAGGATATATACAGTAGAAGAAGACACAGAAAGAGAGAAAGACAGAAAAGATATTGAGAAGCACACACACAGGTACCAACTCCGGGGTTTCAGCAGTGTTCAGATAGAAATTCCAGGAGGAGGTGGGGTCCAGATGTGTGCTTGCCTTGTGGTCAGCCTTCAATACCCCTTGTTCTTCTTGGGCCCTTCCCCCAGGTGGGGTTTGGGCTCATTTGGTCCCTCAGGAGCTGGGCTGGGGGCTGCAGAGGTGGCTGTGGAGCATTGCCTGTGCTGTGCCAGGGACTGGCAGCCACTGTTGGGCTGGGATAGAGGCTCTGTGGGAATTGGGGTTCCAGGGCAGGGCAGGGCTGGGGTTACAGGGCAGGGCAAGGCTGGACCCGCCCCTTCCTCCCCCACACACGAAATGTTTTCAGCCAACAATCTCTTTCACTCTGTCACAACAGGGAATGTTGGAGGTGGAACCCAAATTTGACCATGGCCACCTGGGTGAGAAGGACAGTTCTTTTCCATAACACAGAGCCCCTGTGTTTGGAAGGCAGGTGAGAACCTCACTAGGCCAAGGCCAGCCAGACTTGTGAGGAATGGCAGATTTTGTCTGGGAGCAGTCTTTGGATATAGGGAATTTTGGAGGTGGAACTCCAATCTCGGCCATGGGTGCCTGGAGAAACTGGCAGTGACTGAGTCTACACTGGGGGCAACTGGGATTGACTGGGTCCATGCTAGGGGCATCTCGGAGCAACTGGAACCATGCTGGGAGCAACTGGGACCATCATGGCGTTGGAGCAGGATCATACTGGGAGTGACTGGGTCTGTGCTAGAGGCAACTGGGATCACACTAGGAGGAAATGGGACCATGCTGGGGACAAATGGGATCATACTGGGAGCAACTGGCATCACACTGAGGGTTACTGGAGTCATTCTGGGTTCGTACTGGAAGTGACTGGGAGCAGGCTGAGGGTAACTGGGACCATGTTGGGGCAACTGGGATATACAGGAAGTGACTGGAATAATGCTGAAGGTGACTGGGAGTGGCCATGAGCAAATGGAATCATGCTGGAAGCTACTGGGAGCAACTGGGAGTGAGTGGAAACACACTGGGGGCAACTGGAATATACTGGGAGAGACTGGGAGTGACTGGGATCACAGAGGAACCAAGGAAGTTACTGGAATAACACTGGGAGTATCCGGGAGTGAATGGAATCATACTGGGTGACTTGGAGTGACTGGGACCATACTGGGGGCAAATGGCACCATACTGAGAGTGACTGGGATGATACTGGGATCATACTGGGAGTGACTGGGATGATACTGGGATCATACTGAGTGTAACTGGAAGTGACTGAGACCATCCTGGGTGAGACTGGGAGCCACAGGGCCCATGCTGGGAGTGACCTGGGGAGAACTGGGGGAACTGGCCCAGCTGGGGCTCAGGGTTGTTCTCCCCCAGGGCTGTCCGAGGTCCTGCTGCCACCCCCGGTCCCAGAGAGCTGAGGGACAGGGGATAGCCGAGGGACACGGGACAGGGCACAGCTGAGGAACAGGGCACACCTGAGGGACACAGCACAGCTGAGGTACAAGGGGGGTCTCAGTGTGGGGCAAAGGGGTAAAAGGGCGTCTTGGTTCTTAGGAATGGGGGTGCAGAGGGGCCTCAGGGTCACGGAAAAGGCAGGGGTAGGGATGTGCAGAGGTAGAAGGGAGTTCCAAGGGGTCCTTGAGCCCACAAAAGGGGAGTCCAGGGTTTCCCAAAAAGGGGGTACCAGGGTGGGGACACCCAGGATGTTGAGGAAGAGGCAGTTTAGAGGGTCTCTGGTTTTGCACAAAGGTGGGGCTGGAAAAGGCAGGAATGGGGGTCCTAGGAATTCCAGGGTGTCCCACAATGAGGCCCATGGCAAGTCTGGAGGCTGGGAGCCATGGGATGGCGGGGAAAAGGGGAGCGGGGAGCCCTGATGTCCAGAATGGGGGATCCAGGAGGGTCCCTGTGCAGGATAAGGGGAGATGGGGGGTCCCGGTGCTGGCAGTGGCGGTTCAGGGTCCCGGTGCCAGGGGTCTCACTCCCCCCTGGCCCCCCAGGAGCGCCCCCAGCCCCAGCACTGGAGCCATTGCGCTGCTCCCACTCACTCCCAGTATGATCCCAGTATGATGCCAGTCTCTCCCAGCAGGGCCCCAGTCACTCACACTTGCCCCCAGTTCCCCCATGTGGTCCCAGTTCCCCCCAGCACATTCCCAGTGACTCCTAATGTGGTTCCAGTCACCACCTCCCTGGTCTCAGGCACTCCCAGTATATCCCAGTTGCCCTGAACATTCTCATAGTCATTACCAGGCACTCCCAGTTACCTCAGAGTGGTTCAGCTGGCCCCAGCTTTATCCCAGTCACTGCCAGGACATCCCAGTTGTCACCAGCATGCATCCTTTCATTCCCAGTTGTTCCCAGTTCCTCCCAGTAAGTGAAGAGAGAGCTCCCAGCATGGGCCTGGTAGCTCCCAGTAGCCCCCAGTCAGGGTCCATTGACATCCACTATAATCCCAGTATGATCCCAGTTGTTTCCTGTCAATGCCAGCATGACCCCAGTAGCCTCCAGTATGAGACTCCCAGTCTCTTCCAGTATATCTCTGTCACTCCCAGCATGCTCCCAGTCACACCCAGTTCCCCCCAGTTCCTTTCAGCATGATTCCAGTTGTTCACAGCCACTCCCACTCAATCCCAGTATAATCCCAGTCAACTGCATTGTGATCCCAGTCTCAGCCAGCATGCACCCAGCTGCTCCCACTGTGATCCCAGTATGATCCCATTCGCCGCCAGAATAGTTCCAGTTGTTCCCAGTTCCTGCCAGTATGATCCCAGTTGTCCATAGAAAAGTCCCAGTCCCTCTCAGCATAGTCCCACTCACTCCCACTTGCCCCCAGCATGGTCCCAGCTGCTCCCAGTGTGGTCCAAATTCCTCCCAGCATGTTCCCAGTCACTCCCAGTCAACCCTCTGTTGCTTCCAGCCTGATCCCAGTTGCTCACAGCCACTCCCAATTACCCTCAGTGCTGTCCCAGTTGCTCCAAGAATGACCCAGTGTGATCCCAGTCAATCCCAGCATGGGCCCAGCCTCTTCCACTGTGATCCCAGTAGGAACCCAGTTGTCCCCAGGATGGTTCCAGTTGTTCCGTGTTGCTCCAAGTGTGATCCCATTTCCTCCCAGTATAGTCCCACACACTCCCCATATGATCCCAGTCATCCCCAGTATGGTTACAGACATTCCCAGTATATTCCAGTTTCCCTCAGCATGCCTGAAGTCATTCCCAGACACCCCAGTGATCCCAGTAAGCTGATTTATATCCCAGTATGTTCTCAGTCATGCCCAGTATATCCCAGTAGCCTCTAGGCTGCATCCAGTCATTCCCAGTTCCGCCATTTGCTTGCAGCATGATCCCAGTTTCTCTCAGTTGCTCCCAGTAGCTCAAAGTGTGATCCCAATTGCTCCCTTTCAACACCAATAGGAGCTAGGAAGTTCTAGTTTGATCCTTGTCACATGCCAGCACTCCCAGTGTGGTCTCAGTATAATACCAGTTACTTCCAATTACTCCCAGTATGGCCCCAGTTGCCTCCAGCTAGATCAAAACAGTCAGTCCCAGTATGATGCCATTTGCTCCCAGCGTGCTCCCAGTTGCTCCCAGCCACCCCCAGTATGGAGGATGATGTGCAGGGTGTGTTCCCAGTAGCTCTCAGATACTCCCGGTATTAGTCCAGTCCCTCCCAGTATTAGTCCAGTCCCTCCCAGTATGATCCAGAGATGAGCCCAGTGTGCTCCCAGTTACTGCCAGTATGAACCAGTTGTGCTCCACATGGTTCCAGGTGTTCCCTTTCACCCTCACTTTTGTTCCAGTCACTCCCAGTCTCTCCCAGTGTACCCCAGTTCCTTCCAGCACATTCCCAGTCACTCCCAGTTCCTTCCAGCACGATCCCATTTGCTCACAACCACTCCCAGTCAGCCTCAGTGTAGTGGCACTCACTGCCAGTATGATCCCAGTCACCTCCAGCATGATACCAGTTCATCCCAGTATAAGGCCAGTGGCTTCCAATCATGCCCATCATGCACCCAGTCACTCCCAGTTCCTCCCAGTTGCTCCTTGCATGATCCCAGTTTCTCAGAGCTGCTCCTGGTCACCCTCAGAATGATCCCAATCACTCCCAGTATATCCCATCTGTCCCCAATATGGTCTCAATTGCCACCTGCAGGCTTCTACTCTATCCCAGTATGATCCCAGTATGATCCAGTCTCCCTCAGTGTGATCGCAGGATTGGTTCAAAGGCCTTCTTCCATGCTTTACTTTCCTCAGTAATTACTAGAATTTGTCTTTATAACTGTCCCATGGTCAGTTTCCACCCATTTTACAATCACAAATACAGACATTGTCTGTATGTACCTGACACGAAACACAGCTTTGTATTTCATGGAGGGGCACAGGGATGGCTCCTGTAAGAAGCTGCTGGAAGCTTCCACCGTGTCTGGCACAGCCAATTCGTGGTGGCTTCAAGGATGGACCTGCTGCTGGCAAAGGCTGGGCCAGTTACAAATGGTGGCAATGCCTCTGTGATTACAGATTGAAAAAGAAATCAAAATAGAGATTGTGGCGCAGTTGAAACTCCAGTCAGAGGAGAGCAGAGGGAGAACGTGTGAGAAGAACAACTCTGCAGACATCAAGGTCAGTGCAGAAGGAGGGGCAGGAGGTGCTCCAGGCACTGGAGACCCAGGGCATCCTGTAGGAGAGCCATGGAGAGAGGGGCCCTGCTCCCAGGCTGGAGCAGCCTGTCCCTGGAGGAATGCACCCCTGGAAGAGTGACCCATGCTGCAGCAGTTTGGGAAGGACTGTTGTCCCTGGCATGGACTCACACTGCAGCAGTTTGCAGAAGGCTGTTGCCCCTGAAATGGACTCACATGGGAGAAGCTCCTGCAGAACTGTCTCCCTTGGGAGGGACCCACAGTGCAGCAGGGGAACCACTCCTCTCCCTGAGAGGGGCAGAAGCCATGGGTGATGAACTGACCATAACCCCCATTCCCTGTCTCCCTGCACTGCTGGGGTAGGAGGTAGAGCTGGAAGGAGGGAGGTGAGGGGCATATTTTATTTCCCCTTTTCCTGCTCTGACTTTGTTAGCAATAAATGAATTTCACATCTCAAAGCTAATACCCAGGACAGTATTTGATGAGTGATCTCACCCAGCCCTTATCTCAACCCATGAACCCTTTATTAAATTCTCTTTGTCCAGCTGCAGAGGGGAGTGAGTGAGCAGCCCACATGGATGCCTGGCATTTAGCCTGGGTCAACCCATGACACCTTGGTACCACAGGGTCACAGTGGACCACAGTGGTTCTATGGGGTCTCACTGGTTCCATCTGGCCCTGCAGGGCCACTTCATTCAACAAGGCCCCAAAGTTTCACAGTTGTCTCCAGGATTCCATGAGGCCCTGCAATGTCAAAATGGACCTTTGGATCCATGGGGGCCCACAGTGTCACAATGGGCTCTTTGGTTCTACAGCTTCACAATGGCCCCTCGGTTCTATGTGTCCTGCAGAGTTCCATGAATCCTTAGGTCCATGTAGGGTCACAATGGTCTCCTTGGTTTCATGGTGCCACAGTTGCCATAATTTCCATGGCATCACAACTGCCCCTGGATCCCAAGAGGCCCCACAGTGTGACAATGGCCCCTTGCTTCCATGACGCCCTGTAGTGTCACAATGGTGTCCATGATTCCATCAGGCCCTGCAGTGTCACCGTGGACAGTTGGTTCAGTGACACTCCACAATGTCACCATGGTCCCTTGGTTCCACAGAGCCCCCCTGTGTCACTGTGGTCTCTTTGGTTCCAAGGCTCAGAAGTGCCAGAATGACCCTTTGGTTCCATCAGCCCTTGAGGTTTCAAAATGGTCTCCATGGTTTCATGAATACCTCCTGTGTCACAAGAGACTCTTGGTTCCCTGAAGTTCTCCAGTGTCACAATGGGCCCTTGGTTCCATGAGGTTTGGTAGAGTCCCAATTGACTCCTTGGTTCCGTGAAGCCCTGCTGTGTCACAATGCCCATGGTTCCATGAGTGTCCATGGTGTCACCACGGTCTCCTTGGATCCCCAGTATCACCATGGTCTCCTTGGTACCGTCCAGGCCTTGTAACAAGAGACAGGGAGCCATTATGTGCCTTAGATGAAAGGCTGCAGAACTCATGGTTGTGAGGCTGTGTCACTGATTAGAAACAAAAACCACCTGAATCTGAATGCCAAATATCATCTCAAGTACCTTCAATCCCAGCCTCAACAGAGGTAGAAAATACAAACAGGGATTCCACAGTAAATCAAGAACAGGGACCATATTTGGAATGCAGGCAAAATGCATTCAGTGCATTCAAATGCACTCGATATGATGGGGAGGTGATGATCCCCTATTCCAAGGGTGACCTTAAGAAGGGCTGACTATTGAAGGAACTACAGAGAACCACAATATAAGAAAAGCAGGTGGCAAAGGTAATTCTGGGATAGGCAGACCAGAAAGCAAGAGCAGATGAACCAGTGCAGTCGCCACCAAGAAGATCACGTTCATGCGCTGTGGGCAGTAACCCCATCAGGCCGTGTCATGATCCCCTGGTACAAGGGGGGTCACGATGGTTCGTTTCACTGATCTCAGGGTGCAAAGACACACAGCAGGGGACTTTCAGTATTAACCAAAACAAATGCACCTTTTATTGAGTGCCCACAGCAGATGCAGAAGAAGGATTAGAAAGAAGATAGGGATAGAGAGACAGAGAAAAGGAGGGGGGGAATAGCTGCCAACAGAGAGATGAGATCCTCGTGGTTTGGCCAATAGATCCATCTGGTCATGTCGGGGAGAGTCTCAAAGTCTTTGGTTAACTCAGGACTCTTTTATAATCTACCACCGGGAGGGCAGCAGGACGGCACATGGAGGGCACAGTGGAGAATAAATCCATTTGGAACAGGTACAGACAGTCCAGTTCTGAACGGCACAAACTGGTGCCAGCAGTGAGCGGGCCCGTTGTTTCAGGACTGGTTCCTTTGGGAAAAGTCCTGTTTCCCATGGCAGACATCCCGCTCCAGTCAGGCCAGCACCCCTGGGTTAGAATTTGAAGGGTCTCAGTCTCAGTCCTTGGGGAGGGCTTTAATCTCCATCCTTGACGGCGGCTGTGAGGCAGATGAGGGATCTTTGGACCGTCTCTTACAGACTGACATCCCAAAACATAAAAATAATTATGCATTTCCCCTTTAAAAAAAAAACTGAGTTAATAAAATATAATTATTTTTCCTATTTATAATAGTATTATTCTATATTTCAATTACCAAATTATAATATTTATATTATAAAGTCCATACCTTTTTATCAAGCAAAAAATTTATTGGTCATTGGTGACACAATTCCCAACATTGGTCATTGGTGACACGATTCCCAACATTATTTCATTGAGCAGTGTGGCTATTGATTTCTCCTTCTTCATGTTAATTAGCCATATTTTTAAATCCTTTTGTCATCTTTTTTATCATTTTCACAGACAGGGTAAAAGAAGCCACTTTGGGGTCCATGGAGACATTTCTGGGGCCCATTTCGGGCAGTTCTGGGTCAGGGTAGGGAATTCAGAGAGAATTTGAGGGTCTGGAAGATACTTGGGGGAGCCGGGTGCGCACTTGGTGTGGCACGCAGGGATTCCAGTTCGGGGTCCGGGGTAGTACTTGGGGGTCCAGGGGAGCCCTTGGAGATCAGGGAGGGGAATTTGGGGCTCTTCGGGGTCCAGGCGGGCCCTTGGGAAGCCCTGACTGGGCTCTCTGGGGCGCGGGGGGTGATGGGAGTTGTATACGCAGATCTAATGCAATTTAACATGACTGCGGAGAATCATGGGAGTTCGAAAGGCAGTTGCAATGGCTCTCGGTGGAAAGGCGGTGCATGACAGGAGATGAAGTCCTGGTTAGAACAGCACTGGACATGCGCCGCGGAGCATGATGGGAGCCGTAGTCCCGGAAGTGGCTCCAACGCTTTGTTTAGGGGTCCTGGAAAGATCTTGGTGGACAGTTCTGCGTCCGAGCCGCGACTTGAGATCCTCGGGGGAACGTAAACGGTTCGGGAGCACTTGCGGGGAACTCGGGAAGCTCTAAGCAAGCTCTTTAGGGCGGGGGCACGGCAGGAGTTTAAGGCATGGGACTGTTCTGAGGGGCTCTGGGGCCGCGGGGGAGGAGAGGAGATGAATTCCCAGAAGTGGCTGTACCGGGCATCTGTGCTGTCGGGAGCACTCAGGGGATCCGGGGACGCTTTTGGGAGGTTCCGAATGGGCGCTGAGGGGGCAGAGAGGGATCCTGGAGGGTCTGGGGGACACTAAAGGGACAAAGGGGGAGCGGCTCCCGGGGTTCTCTGGAGCGCGGGGCATGACGGGCTTTGTAGTTCGGCTCAAAGGGGCTCAATCAGGCCGCGGGGCATGATGGGAATTGTGGCTACTGTAGGCACCGTCCCCGAGTCTCCGATCTCTGGCGCTGATTTGCTTTGAGCGCTGATGGGCGGGAGCCTCGGCAAATGGGCTGCTGCGGAGGCGGGAACAGCCCATTCAACTTCTCCAATCCCTCCCAGTACAGCCCAGTTCATCCCCAGTACAGACCAGCACAACCCCAGTACAGCCCAGTTCATTCCAAGTAAAACCCAGTTCAACCCCAGTGCCCCTCCAACCCCTCCCAGTACAGCCCAGTCCCCCCCAATACACCTGAGTTTATTTCCAGTCCCTCCCAGTTCATCCCAATGTCATCCACAGGATGCCCCAGTGGCCCCAGTTTGCACCCATATCTCCCAGTGTCAATCCCAGTATGTCCCAGTGTCTCCCACAGCGTTCCCAGTGTCCCCAGTATGTCCCAGTCCCCCCCACTGTCACTCTCAGTATGTCCCAGTGTCTCCCACAGCGTTCCCAGTGTTCCCCAGTATGTCCCAGTCCTCCCCAGTGTTTCCAAGGACAGTTTCATTTCTCACGGTGGCCGTGGCAGCCAAACCCAGCAGTGGGGTCAGTGCAGTGCCCATGGCCACGGCCCCTTGCAGGGACCCAGTGCAGCTTGGGCTGATGATCCACCCTCACAGCTGGCCCAGGGCAGCTCTGCAGTGCCTTTGGTGGCACCTGAGGCTGGCACACACCTGAGCAGTGTGTCTGTTTGCACTGGGGAAACTCAGGAGTTTGAGATTGCTGCAAAAAGTACAAAAAGGGAAAACCCGTCTTAGGCTGGGTGCAGCCAGCTCTGCAAGCACAGCAGGGCCCAGGGCAGTGAGGACAGACAGGATGGGGCTGGGCAATGTGGAGCAAGGTTGTTCACACTGGGTCAGAGCTCCAGGCACAGCTTCTGTGAGCAGGCCAGAGCTGCTGAGGAGAGACCCTGGGTCAATATCAATCACAGAATGCTGCAATCACCTCTGCTCTAAAGAGAAATTTATTAAAAGACACCCTTTAAAATAGGAATGTATATTTTATTACTGCTCTTTGAAATCTTTCTCCATAACTGGACTAGGAAAACTTTAATGACCCTCTCAGGGCTTTGGTGTTGTTTACATCAGACTCAGTCCTTGAGAGTGTCTTGAAAAAACTTCTCCATAACACAAAGTTAAATTTAAACTCCAAATGGTCATGAAGTTTAAATGGCTCCCACTGAGGGACACGACTGGGAAAGTGTCCCCAGGTTCCAGTTAGAGCAGAACACTGGAGGCAGTGATGGCAGCTGGGGACAAACAAGGCCAGGGTGTCTCTGGTGCTGAGCAAAGCTGGATGTGTTTGAGGAATGCAAAGGGCCAAGGCCTGAGCCCCAGCCCCTGGCCAGGCAGATCCTGTCCCTCCCTCCTTGCTCAGGGCTCTTGCCGGGATGGGCACTGGCATGTGGGGATGTGCAATGGCAAGGGCAGGAGCATGGGGGGGCCCCTGTCAGGCTGCTGAGCAGGGACAAGGAGGCAATGAGGCCCCAGGCCTGCAAGGGTCACTTGTCTCCTGCTCCTGCCTCAGGCCCAGCAGCCATGGCCAAAGTGCTGCCCAAGTTGGCTCAGGCAGGGCTATCTTGCAGCTGCTGCCCATCCCTCTGCCCTGTGCAGCCCAGGCTGTCCCACGGTGTCCCTGCCCTGCACCTCTGTCCCTGCAGGCTGCCCCACCTGGGCTCTTCCTTTGCTGACAGCTCTGCCTCCTGCCTGCCTCTGCCTGCCCACAGAAAGCCTGGGGCTGATACCAAAAGGCTTCATTCCATTTTTACCCTGCCTGTGAACTTTCAGCGCAGGAACAAGGCATGCAGGGGCTGCTTTCCCAGCAAGGATGGTTGGAAGAGGAAAAGAAGACATCTGGCTCAAGGCGGCAGGGATAGAGGAAACAAGGAGTGAATCTGGGAACTTGGGGTGGGTTTTATGGAAGTGGGTAAATTGAAATTCACATTTAGGGACTTTATACAGGTAACACACTGGTAGAATTCCAGTTGGGAGTTACCCTATGTTGGACCTCAGGCCTGAATAAATGATTTTCTCTGAAATAGCAAATTAGTGTTTGGGAGCCTTATTCTGATATTTCAGAGATTTGGTGACAGCAGGGCCTCACAGAACCAAGGAGTCAGCTGTGACACTGTGCAAACTCATGGAACAAAGGGTCCATGGTGACACAGCAGAACCCCATGGAACCAAAATCCATTCTGGCACATTGGGGCCACATTGAACCAATGGTCCATTGTGACACTGCGGATCCAAGGAGACCATTGTGACCCTGAGAAACCTCTTGGAACCAAGGGGCCATTGTGACACAGCAAGGCCTGGTGGAACCATGGATCCATTGTGACACTGCAGAACCTTACGGAACCAAGGTGACCGTGTTCCACTGTGGAACCTCATGGAACAAAGGGTCCATGGGGACACTGCAGAACCAAGGAGACTGCTGCTGGCAGTGTGAGAGCTCATGGAACCAGAAGTCCATTGTGACACAGCAAGGCCTGATGGAACCAAGGGTCCCTTTTTAAACTGTGTGGCCTCATGGAACCATGAGCCATTGTGACACAGCGTGGCCACACGGAGCCAAGGGGCCACTGTGACCCTGTGGATCCAAGGAGACCATTGGGACAGAGGAGCCTCATGGAACCAAGAGTCCATTGTTCCACTGTGGGGCCCTGTGGAACCAAGGGGAGCACAGTGACATTGCGGGGCCTCATGGAACAATGGAGACTGTTCTGACACTTTGGGACCCACAGGAACCAAGGGGCCATTAGAGCATGGCAGGGCCTGGTGGAATCAAGGGGACTGCAGTGAACACTGTGGGTGTCCATGGGATGAAGGGTCCATTCTGACACTGTAGAACTAAGGATACCATTGTGACACTCTGAGGCATCATGGAACCAAAGGTCCATTGTGACACAACAGGGCCTTATGGAACCATGGAGGCCATTTTT
Organism: Melospiza melodia melodia; assembly: GCF_035770615.1. Lineage (NCBI taxonomy): Eukaryota > Metazoa > Chordata > Aves > Passeriformes > Passerellidae > Melospiza > Melospiza melodia. Next base: position 1,658,309 of record NW_026948796.1, on the reverse strand, counting down.
ACACTTGGAGGCCTTGTGGAACCAAAGGGCCATTGTGGCACTTCAGAGCCTTGTGGAGCCAAGGGGACCATAGTGACACTGTGGGGCTCTGTGAAACCAATGGTCTGTTGTGACACTGCAGGCCTTATGGGACCATGGAGACTGTTGTGACACTTGGAGGCCCCATGGAAGCCAAGAACCACTGGGACACTGTGGGGTCTTGGCAGGCCAAGGGGCAGTTGTCACATTTTGTGGCACCATGGAACCAAGGAGGCCATTGTGACACTCCTGGGCCCCATGGAACTAAGGATCCATGAACAGTGCAGGACCCCATGGAACCAAAGGTCCATTGTGACGTTGTGGGGCCTCATGGAATCCTGGAGGCCATAATGACACTTGGAGGCCTCTTTGAATCAAGGGGTTCTGCAGGGCCTCATGGAACCAAGGAGACCCTTCTGACATTGTGAGTCCCCATTGAACCAAGGGTCCATTGTGACACTGCAGCACCAAGGAGACCCCTGTGACACTGCCAGGCCTCATGGAATCCAGGGACCATTGTGACACTCTGGAGTCCCATGGAAACAAGAGGCCAGAGTGACACATCTGGGCCTCATGGAACCAAGGATCCAATGTGACACCACCACTGTGACACTGCAGGGCCCCATGGATCCCAGGGAACAGGGAACAGGCCTGCTTGGCTTGGCCTGACTGCTCCAACTGCCCTTGGCATGTCGAGGGTCTCTTCTCATGTACCCCTGAAACCCTGGGGTCTGGGCTTTCCTTCAAATGGAAAAGAACTGCCCTTCTCATTCAAGCACCCATGGCCAAAATGGGATTCCCCCTCCAAAATTCCCAATATCCAGGGATTGCTGCCAGACAAAAGCTGCCATTACAAACAGGTCTGGCTGGCCTTGTCTTCTTTAGAGCTGGCTCTCACCTGCCTTCAAACACTGGGGCTCAGTGCTTTCCTTCCTATGGAAAAGAACCGTCTCTCCTGCCCAGGTGGCCATATCTGAATTTGGTATTTTTACTCCAAAATTCCTATGTTCAAGGGGTTTTCCTCCCAGACAAAAGCTCCCAGGACAGACAGCTCTGTCTGACCTTGGACTCTGGTGGTTGCCTCTATTCTGCCATGAAACCCTGGGGCTGCACCCCTTCCTTCCTATGGAATGTAACCATCTTCTCCGCTCATGGCTGAAATTGAGACTCCACCTCCAAAAGTCCTATATCCAATGATTTCTCCTGCAGAAAAGCTGCCATTACAGACAGGTCTGGCTGGCCTTGGCCCCCTGAGGGCCAGCTCTCACCTGCCTTCCAGACAGGGGGGCTCAGTGCTTTCCTTTCTGTGGAGAAGAATTAGCCTTCTCCACCAGGCCAAAAATGAAATCCAACATTCAAAATTTCCAATATCCAAGAGTTGCTCCCAGACAAACCTGCCAATACAGAGAGACAGGCCTGGCCTTGGCCTCTGGTGACTGCAGGTCATCAGTCCCTGAAACACTGGGGCTCCGTGCTTTCCTTCCTGTGGGGACCATTGTGACACTGTGGGGCCTTCTGAAATGAAGAGATCCTTGTGACACTGGGAGGACGCTGTGGCACCAAGGCAATCACTATGGCTCTGCTGGGGTGCATGGTCCCAAGGGCCCAGTGTGAAGCAGCAGGGCTTTGTGGAACCAAGAGGCCATTGCTGCATTTCAGGGCCCCGTGGAGCCAAAGGGCGGCTGTGATCCTGCAGGGCACCGTGTATCCATGGAGAGCATTGTGGAATTGCAAGGCCCCATGGAATCATGGAGTCCATTGTGACACTGTGGGGCCTCATGGAACCAAAGGGCCACTGTGACCCTGCAGGGCCTCATGGAAGCAAGGGGCCACTGTGACACTGCAGAAGCAAGGAGGACACTGTGACACTGCAGGGCCTCATGGAACCAAGAGGACATGGAACAGGTCTGGCTGGTTTGGCCTCCCAGGGGCCACATGACAGGTCCAGCTGATCTTGGAATGCTGAGGGCTGCTTCTCATCAGCCCCTGGAGAACTGGGGCTTGGTGCTTTCCTTCCTATGGAAAAGAACCATCCCTCTTTCCAGGTGCCCACAGCCAAAGCTGATACTCGCCCTGAAAAATTCCCTATCTGCAAGGGTTCTCGCAGGCAAAAGCTGCCAGGACAGGGAGCTCTGGCTGGCCTTGGCCTCTGCCGGTCACCTCTCATCTCAAGGAAGCCCTGAGGAAAGTATTTGAACAGGTTTGACTACTGGGATATCAATGAATCTCTCCTCCTCTGAAAAACTCAGATGCTCTTCTAATAATATATGCCTTTTTCTCTCATTGTGTATCATGCATGACTGTTGCCTTCTCAAGGCGTGGCAACCTGGTTCTCTGTCCGGCACGGTGGCCCAAAGCCCAGGGTCACTCGGTCCACATGCTCCTGACACCAGCGTGGTGGACAGCAAATGGCGTTTATTGAGGGGTCACAGGGGTTTTTATGGCTTGGGCAGTGTCATTTCCTTCTGCTCATACCCGGCTGGGTGCGGCTGGGTACGGAGCAAAGGTCTGACTGCAGGGGGGGAATGACCTGACTGACCGTACAGCCCCATTCCTGCCGCACACACAGATCCCTGACTGACCGTACAGCCCCATTCCTGCCACACACACAGATCCCTGACTGACCGTACAGCCCCATTCCTGCCACACACACACAGCCCTGACTGACCGTACAGCCCCATTCCTGCCGCACACACAGCCCTGACTGACTGTACAGCCCCATTCCTGCTGCACACACACAGCCCTGACTGACCGTACAGCCCCATTCCTGCCACACACACACAGCCCTGACTGACCGTACAGCCCCATTCCTGCCGCACACACAGCCCTGACTGACCGTACAGCCCCATTCCTGCTGCACACAGATCCCTGACTGACCGTACAGCCCCATTCCTGCCGCACACACACAGCCCTGACTGACCGTACAGCCCCATTCCTGCCGCACACACAGATCCCTGACTGACCGTACAGCCCCATTCCTGTTGTACACACACAGATCCCTGACTGACCGTACAGCCCCATTCCTGCTGCATGCACAGATCCCTGACTGACCGTACAGCCCCATTCCTGCTGCACACACACAGATCCCTGACTGACCGTACAGCCCCATTCCTGTTGTACACACACAGATCCCTGACTGACCGTACAGCCCCATTCCTGCACACACACACAGATCCCTGACTGACCGTACAGCCCCATTCCTGCCGCACACACACAGCCCTGACTGACTGTACAGCCCCATTCCTATCGCACACACAACCCTGACTGACCATACAGCCCCATTCCTGCACACACACAGCCCTGACTGACCGTACAGCCCCATTTCTGCTGCACACACAGCCCTGACTGACCGTACAGCCCCATTCCTGCCGCACACACACAGATCCCTGACTGACCATACAGCCCCATTCCTGCCGCACACACAGATCCCTGACTGACCGTACAGCCCCATTCCTGCCACACACACACAGCCCTGACTGACCGTACAGCCCCATTCCTGCCGCACACACAGCCCTGACTGACTGTACAGCCCCATTCCTGCTGCACACACACAGCCCTGACTGACCGTACAGCCCCATTCCTATCGCACACACAGCTCTGACTGACCGTACAGCCCCATTCCTGCTGCACACACACAGCCCTGACTGACCGTACAGCCCCATTCCTGCCGCACACACAGATCCCTGACTGACCGTACAGCCCCATTCCTGCCGCACACACACAGCCCTGACTGACCGTACAGCCCCATTCCTGCCGCACACACACAGCCCTGACTGACCGTACAGCCCCATTCCTGCCGCACACACACAGATCCCTGACTGACCGTACAGCCCCATTCCTGCTGCATGCACAGATCCCTGACTGACCGTACAGCCCCATTCCTGCTGCACACACACAGATCCCTGACTGACCGTACAGCCCCATTCCTGTTGTACACACACAGATCCCTGACTGACCGTACAGCCCCATTCCTGCTGCACACACAGCCCTGACTCTCCACAGAATTTTTGGGGATTTTGGGGTTTGAAATGGGAATTTTGGGGAATGTTGAAAGGAATTGGGGGATTTTTGGAAGAAATTCTGGGGGGATTTTGGGAGCATTTGGGGTATTTTGGGAAAACTAGGGGAATTTTTAGGACATCTGGGGGCTCCAGGCAACGCCAGGCGGCACCGCGGGACAGCTCCAAGAAATTGGGGAAACTTGGGGAAATTTGGGGAAAATTTGGGGAATTTCTGGGATTTTTGGGGATTTTTGGGAATTTTTTTTTGAGGTTTTGGACAGTTTTGCGGGAATTTGTGGGTTTGGGGGATTTTTAGGGGGAGTTTTGGGGTTTGAAATGGGATTTTGGGGGGAAATTTGAGGGAGTTTTTGAAAATTTTGTAGCTTGAAATGGGAATTTTGGGGGGAAAATTTTACATGTTTTGGGATTTTTTTTTAATTTTGGAAGACATTTTTTAGGGATTTTGGGATTTTCTGGGAATGTTGGGTGGGATTTGGGGGAATTTTTAGGAGATTTTGAGGAATTTTGAGGAGATTTGGGGGCTCCAGGTGGTGCTGAGCAGCTCCAGGGCACAGCTCTGGGAAATTAAAATTTTTTTTTAGGAAATTTCAGGAAATCTGGGAATTTTTGGGGATTTGGGGAAGTTTTAGAGGAGCTTTTGGGATTTTAAGGGGGTTTTATGGTGTTGAAATGGGAACTTTTGGGGTTTAAATTGCAATTCTTAAAGGACTTTGAGGAAATTTTGTGGGATTTTTTGACATTTTGGAAGGAATTTTGGGGCAGATTTGGGGGATTCTGGGGCCTCCAAGTGGCCCCAGCTCAGGGAACAAGGGGATTTTTAAGGAATTTTTGGGATTTCTTGGGGAATTTTGGGGATTTTTTGGGAGTTTTGGGGATTTTTTTTAATATTGGAAGGCATTTCAGGGAAATTTGTGGAAAGTATAAAGAGTTTTGGGGAAATTTTGGTGAATTTTAGGAACTTTTGGGGCATTTTTAGGGTTGCAATTGAAATTTTTGGGAATTTTGTGGGACTTGGGGGGATTTGGGGAAATGCTGAGGGGGTTTGGGGGTTTTGAGGGGAATTTTTGGGAATTTTGGGAGATTTTTGGGGAATGGGGGGGTTGGGAGTTGAAATGGGAATTTTTTGGGGTTGAAATGGAAATTTTTAGGGGAATTTGGGGGATTTTTTGGGTACATTGGGGGAATTTGGGGAGATTTGAAAAATTTTGGGGGAATTTTTAGGGGGATTTTGTGATTGAAATGGGAATTTTGGGGATGTTTTGAGAATGGTAGAAGGGATTTAGGGGATTTTTAGAAGAAATTTGGGGGAATTCGGGTGATTTTTGGGAATTTTGCAGGATTTTTGGGAATGAAGAAAGGAATTTGGGAGAGTTTTGGGGGAATTTTTGGGAATTTGGGCTCCAGCTCTGGGAATTTTGGGGATTTATGGGGGTTGAAATGGGTATTTGGGGGAATTTTTGGGACTTTTTTGGGAATTTTGGGGTTTCTGGGAGATTTTTGGGGTTGAAATGGGAAAATTTTGGGGATTTTGTTTGATGTTTTGGGAATGGTGGAAGAGATTTTGGAGAATTTGGGGGGATAGTTGGGGGTCCTGGAGGGGATTGGGGGAATTTTGGGGTTAAAATGGGAATTTTGAGGGACTGAAATGGGAAATTGGGCATTTTTGGGGGAATATTGGGAAAATTGGTGGAAATTTGGGATTTTTTGGGGAATTTTTAGGAATATTGGAAGGCGTTTGGGGGGAGTTTAGGGGGATTTTGTGGAGTCTTGGGGCTTTGGGGTGTCCAGCTCTGGGAATATTGGAGACTTTTGGAATTTTAGGGAAATTTTTGGGAATTCGGGAAGAATTTGAGGGTCCAGTTCTGGGAAATTCAGAAATTTTGAGGATTTTTGAGAATTATTTTTAAACTTGGGTGATTTTGGAGGGCATTTGGGCAATTTTTAAATAATTTTTGGGAGAATTTTGGGGATTTTTTTGAATTTGAGGGGAATTTGGGGGACAAGTTCAGGGAAATTTGGGATTTTTGAGGGGTTCTTTTAAATTTGGGGTATCCTGGAGGGGATTTGGGGGTTTAAAGAAGAAATTTTAGGGTTCAAAATGAATGTTGAGGGATCAAAATTTGAATTTTGAAGGGATATGGGGAACTTTTGGGGCAATTTTGGGTCTTAAAAGGATTTTTGGGGTTTAAATGGAATTTTTGGGGTTTCATTGGGATTTTAGGGGATTCAAATGAGAATTTTGAGGGTATTTTGGGTTTTAATTGGGTTTTTGGGGGAATTTTAAGGAATTTTGGTGTACAGCACTGGAAAAAATTCGGAATTTTGGGGAATTTATTGGGCATTTTTGGGTCCAGCTCTGGAATTTGGTGAATTTTCAGGGTCCTGTGAGGAGTTTTTAAGAAACTTGGGAAAAACTTTTGAGAATTGTGGGGAATTTGGAGGTTCTGGAAGAATCTGGGAGGAATTTGGGGAATTCTGGGCAGAATTTTGGGAATATTTTGGGAATTTTGGGGAGGATTTGTGCTGTCTTGGGATATATTCAGGAAATCCTTTGGGATTTCGGTGATTTCTGAGGGGATGTGAGGGGATTCTGGGGGATCCCGATTGGGATTTTTCTGGAATTTTGGGGGTTTTTGGGCGATTTTTGAGGTTTTTGGGGCACCCGGCCGAGTTCATCTGGTTTCTCCACCTTCACCTTGGCGGCCATCACGGCTCCGGATGCGTCCCTGGGGCCTGTCAGGGGTGAGAGGCTCGTGAGGGATCCTCAAAATTCCCGCCTTCCGCCGGCGCCACCTCCCACTGGCCGACCTGCCTGTCAATCACAGCTTGCAACCAATCAGCGGCCTTGAAGGCGGTATCTAAAGGCCGCGCCATTTGGTTTTTTTATTGACTACAACTCCGTCATGCCCTGCGGCGGCATTGAGAGTTATTAAAGGCTGGACTACAGCTCCCAGCATGCCTCGCGGCCTCTTAGAGCGCCGTTGAAGCGGGGTCTACAACTCCCGTCGTGCCCTGCAGCACTACACGTAAGTATTGATGGCTGGCCTACAATTCCCTTCATGCTCCGCGGCCCCATAGAGTAATGGAAGCCGGGCTTACACCTCCCGTCATGCCACGCAGCCACACAGAGTTCCCGGTACAACCGCCCCCAAATGTCCCCCCAAACACAAAGTTGCTCCTCAGTTGCCCCCCCCGGACCCCCCAAGTGCCTCCCAGGATTCCTAAGTGATCTCTCAGCCCCCACTCAAGACCTCCGACTGCCCTCACGGACTCCCAGGTGCCCTCCTAAACCTCCCCCCGCCCCACAGACCCCTCAGTCTGCGCCTACAATTCCCATGCTGCCAAGAGCCTACAACTCCCATCATCCCCCGCGCCCCACAGAGGCCAGGTAAAGCCAAGATCCAGCTCACCAAGTGACCCTGAGTGCCCTCAGACCCAAAGTTCCCCTCGGGTGCCTTTTGAGTGTCCCTTAAATGGCTCCTCTGACCCATAAGTGGACCTTTGGACCCCCCAAGTGCCCTCAGACCCCCAAGTTTCCGCATCAAGCAACTTACTGGCATACAGCTCCATCATGCCCGCGACGCCCATTGAGTTCCATTACAAACACGCAAAACAACTCCCATCAGGCCCTGCTCCCAATAGAGAATCATTTTAACCCATAGAGTCCCATAGAGAGTCATTATAACCCGTAGAGCTCCATTACAAAGGCGCATACAACTCCCACCACCTCCCGCGCCCCATAGAGAATCATTATAACCCATAGCGCCCCATTACAAAGGCGCAAACAACTCCCACCACCCCCGCGCCCCAGAGAGAATCATTACAGCCACGCCTACAACTCCCATCATCCCTCGCGCACCACAGCGCCCCCAGTTACTCGCCAACAACTCCCGTCATGCCCCCGCGCCTCCCTTAGCCCCTCATTGCATGCCCCGCCTCTCCCGCACTACAACTCCCGTGCTGCCCCGCAGCGCTTTTCCCGCGCTTTTTCGCTCCCCTCAGCGCCCCACGGCCATGATGGCGGAGGCTCTGGAGCACTGGCTCCGGGAGGAGATGGAGCTGCCGCCCTCCGCCGTCCCCCTCCCCGGCCGCGCTCCGCAGGTCGAGACCAGCCGGGGACCCCCATGGGGACCCCCCTGAGGAGGGAAGGGGCCGGGGTGGTTTCGGGGGGCCGGAGGTGGGAACCCCCCGAGGGCTCCGTGGGGAGAGCGGGGAATGTGGGGGGGGCTGAGGAGGTTTGGGGTCCCCTTGGAGGGTCCTGAGAGGTTTTGGGGGGTCCCTGGGGGGATTTTGGGGGTCCCTCTGGAAAGTACTGGGGAGGTTTTGGGGTCCCTTTGGAGAGTACTGGGGGGGTTTTGGGGTTCCTTTAGAAGGTCCTGGGAGGGTTTGGAGGTCCCCTTGGAGGGTGCTGGGGGAATTTTGGGGGTCCTGAAGGGATTTTGGGGTCCTTTTAAAGGGTCCGGGGGGGTTTTGGGGTCCCCTTGGAGGGTCCTGAGGGGGTTTTGGGGTCCTGAGTGAATTTTGGGTCCTCTTGGAGGGTCCCTGAGGGGGGTTTAGGGGGTGCTGGGGGGATTTCGGGGTCCTTTTGGGTGGTCCTGTGGGAGTTTTGCGGCCCTTTTGAGGGGTCCTGGGGGGATTTTGGGTCCTTTTAGAGGGTCCTGGGTGGATTTGGGGGGTCCTGAGGTGGTTTTGGGGTCCCCTTGGAGGGTAATGGGGAGGTTTGGGGAGGTCCGGAGGAGATTCTGGGATCTTTTGTAGAGTTCTGGGGGGTTTTGGGGTCCCTTTGGAGGGTCCTGGAGAATTTGGGGTCCCCTTGAAGGTCCTGGGAGGTTTTGGGGGGGTCCTGAGGGGATTTTGGAGTCCCTTTGAAGGGTTCCTGGGGTGGTTTTGGGGGTCCTTTTGGGGTCCCTTTTAGGGCATCCTGAGTGGATTTGGGGGTTCCTGGGGGTGATTTTCGGGTTCTGGGTGAATTTTGGGCTCCTGGGTGAATTTTGGGCTCCTGGGTGAATTTTGTGGTCACCCCCAAATGTTGGGGTGCCCCAATTCCCTCCCCTGCAGGCTCTTCTCCGGCCCCACAGCCCCCATTTGGGATTACGTCATCCGCCACGTCCGGAACCAGCGGTGAGGGGGGACCCCAACATTGGGGAGGGTGAAAAACCCCAAAAATTGAAAGGGGACCCCAAAATTTAAGGGGAAGGAGAGGGAGATGCTTTCCGGGCCTACAGCTCCCATCATTCCCTGCGCCCCACTGAGTTCCATTATAGCCAAGCCTACAACTCCCATCATGCCCCTCACGCACCATTGAGTTACATTATAGCCAGCCTACAGCTCCCATCATGCCCCACGCCCCATTGAGTTACATTATAGCCAGCCTACAGCTCCCATCATGCCCCACGCCCCATTGAGTTACATTATAGCCAGCCTACAGCTCCCATCACACCCCGCGCCGCCCATAGAGCATCATTGCAGGCCCCACCCCCTCCTGAGCGACAGCTCCCATCATGCCCCATGCCGCTTTTCCCGCTCTTTTTCCCCGGTTCTCCCCTCACAGAATTTTTGGGGTGTCCCCACAGGAACGTGAAGAAGATCCGAGTAAAATCTGCGCTTGTGTCCGAAATTTTGGGGTTCCTCAAAAATTTGGGGGGTTCCTGGGACAGAAAATTCTGGAAACCCCAGATTTGGGGGTTCAACCTTCAATTGAAGGGGAGATTTTTGGGGGATTCCAAATTGTTCCTTAACTCGGGGTTCAGGTACTGGCACCTGCAGGAGCTGGAGGTGAGGGGGACCCAAAACCTGAGGGGGAATTGGGGTCAGATTTGGGGTGGGGGAACCTAAAATTTGGGGGGGTTCCCTCAGATTTAAGGACAGTTTGGGGAAATTTTGGGATTTTGGGCGACTTTTCAGGAATTTTAAGGGATTTTTTTGGATTTTGGGAGATTTTTGGGATTTTTGGGAGGGGATTTGAGGGAATTTTGGGGGGTCCAGGGGAGTTTTGGAGCTTGAAATGAGATTTTTTTTGTGGGAAAAATGCGGAATTTTTGGAGAAATTTTTTGGGTTTTGTGGGAATTTTGGAGGGATTTGGGGGGGTTGGGGCATTTAAAAAAGATTTTTGGGGAATTTGGGGATTTTTTTTGCGGGGTTTTTGGATTTTCAGGGTTTTTGGGGAATTTTGGAAAAGACTTTGGGGAGTTGTTGGGATTTTTTGACAATCTCAGGGATATCTGGGTGAATTTTGGGGGGAATTCAGGCGGATTTGGGATCCGCTTTGAGCCTCATTTTGTGGGATTTTGGGGGGTATTGGGAATTTTTGGGAAAATTTTGGGGAGAATTTTGGGTGATTTTTTGGGGGATTTTTGGGATTTTTAGGGGAATTTTGTGGACTTTTTGGGGAATTTTTTGAGATTTTGGGGGGAATTTTGGAGGATTTTGGAGGATTTAGGGTCAATTTTGAGCCTCATTTTTGTGGGAATTTTTGGGTTTTTGGGAGTTCTTGGGGGAATTTTGTGGATTTTTTTGGGGGGGAATTTGTGTGATTTTTTGGGGGGAATTTTAAGGATTTTTTGGGGGGACAATTTTGGGGATTATTTGGAGGATTTGGGGTCATTTTAACCCTCATTTTTGTGGAATTTTGGGGTTTTCTTGTGGAGTTTTCCCATTTGTTTGGAAGTTTTGGGTATCATGAGGACGCTGGGCACAATCTCAGGGATTTTGGGGTGAATTTTGAGGTGAATTCGGGCAGATTTGGGCCAATTTTAACCCTCGTTTTTGTGGAATTTTGGGGGTATTTGTGGGATTTTCTCAATATTTTGAGAGTTTTGGGTATCGTGCAAACCCTGGGCACAATCCCAGGTACATTTGAGTGAATTTTGGCTGAATTCTGGCGCTTTTGGGCCCGTTTTGGCGCAGGCCGCTCCGGCTCGGCTGGGCCAGCAGGGGGCGCTGCAGGGCCTGGGGGACGCCATTGTGGACGCACAGGAAACGGCGCAGCGCCTCGCTGAGTCCGGCTGGAAACGTGGCATCCGCACAAAGGTTCCTACCCTCAAAACCTCCATTTCGGGGGCTCCCATGGGGTCCGCGCCATTTTTGGGTTCTCACGATGCCCCTAAGTCCCAATTTTGGGGTCCTCACCACAAATTTGGGATTCCTTGCCCACTGAAAACCCCAATTTTGCGGTCCCTGCCTCTCCCCTAACCCCAAGTTTGGGGTCCCCACCCCAAGTTTGGGGTCCCTGATGCTTCCAAACCCAAATTTTGGCCTCCCTGACCCCACCAGACACCAAATTTGGGGTTCCCACCCTTAAGTTTTGGGATTCCCCCGACTTTTATGGTCCCAGAACCTCTGAACCCCAAATTTGGGGTCCCTGAACACCCCAGCCCCAAATTTGGGGTCCCTTTCCCCAATTTTAGAGTCTGAGGACCGCTGAACCCCACTTTTGGGGTCTCCACTCCCAACTTTGGGGTCTCCTCTGATTTTTATGCTCCCAGGACCAACCACACCCCAATTTTGGGGTCCCCACAGCCAAACTTGTGGTTCCAGGGCCCCCCAAACCTGAATTTTAGGGTCCCTGGACCACCCCCCCGTCCCAATTTTTGGGTCCTTACAGTATTTTGGGGTTTCTACCCCCAAATGTTGGGGTCCCCCTGATTTCTAGTGTCCCAGAACTCCCATAATCCCGATTTTGGGGTTCCTGACCCGCCCAAACCACGGTTTTCGAGTCCCCATCCCCAATTTTGGGGTCCCAGAAACCCCCAAACCCCAGTTTTTCTCCAAGCCCTAAATTTGGGGTCCCCTTGCCCCTTTTTGAGCTCCAAAGACCACCAAAACCCCAAATTTTGGGGTCCCTTTCCCATTTTTAGGGTCTCTGATCGAGGCTAAACCCCAATTCTGGGATCCCTGATGAACTCAAACCCCACTTTTAGGGTTCCATGTTCCCCTAGACCCCAATTTTGGGGTCCCCTTCCTCAATTTTGGTGTCCCTGATCCCCCTAAATCCCAATTTTGGGGTCCCCTTCCCCAATTTTAGGGTTGCAGAGCACTCCTAAACGCCAAATTTGGGGTCCCTGAACCCCCCAAACACCAATTTTGGGGTCCCTGAACACCCCAGCCCCAAATTTGGGGTCCCTTTCCCCAATTTTAGAGTCTGAGGACCGCTGAACCCCACTTTTGGGGGTCTCCACTCCCAACTTTGGGGTCTCCTCTGATTTTTATGCTCCCAGGACCAACCACACCCCAATTTTGGGGTCCCCACAGCCAAACTTGTGGTTCCAGGGCCCCCCAAACCTGAATTTTAGGGTCCCTGGACCACCCCCCCGTCCCAATTTTTGGGTCCTTACAGTATTTTGGGGTTTCTACCCCCAAATGTTGGGGTCCCCCTGATTTCTAGTGTCCCAGAACTCCCATAATCCCGATTTTGGGGTTCCTGACCCGCCCAAACCACGGTTTTCGAGTCCCCATCCCCAATTTTGGGGTCCCAGAAACCCCCAAACCCCAGTTTTTCTCCAAGCCCTAAATTTGGGGTCCCCTTGCCCCTTTTTGAGCTCCAAAGACCACCAAAACCCCAAATTTTGGGGTCCCTTTCCCATTTTTAGGGTCTCTGATCGAGGCTAAACCCCAATTCTGGGATCCCTGATGAACTCAAACCCCACTTTTAGGGTTCCATGTTCCCCTAGACCCCAATTTTGGGGTCCCCTTCCTCAATTTTGGTGTCCCTGATCCCCCTAAATCCCAATTTTGGGGTCCCCTTCCCCAATTTTAGGGTTGCAGAGCACTCCTAAACGCCAAATTTGGGGTCCCTGAACCCCCCAAACACCAATTTTGGGGTCCCCTTCCCCATTTTTAGGATCCCTGAGCTCCCCAAAACCCCAATTTTGAGATTCTCACCCCCAAATTTTGAGTTCCTCCCCCAATTTTTGAGTCCCCTGACCCCTCCAAATCCCAAATTTGGGGTCTCTGAACCCCCCAAACCCCAATTTTGGGGTCCCCTTCCCCAACATTTTGGGTCCCAGGATCCCCCTAAACCCCAAATTTAGGATCCTCACCCCAATTTCGGGGTCCCCTCCCTCAATTTCGGGGTCCCAGATGCCCCAAACCCCAAATTTGGGGGTTCTCACCCCAAACCTTTGGGGTCCCCCCTTTCCCCCCCAGACGCCTCGCTGGAGGAGGCGCAGAGCCGGCGGTGGGCGGAGCTTCAGCAAGGGGCGGAGCTTCGGCTGCTGGGGGCGGAGCCGGGCCGGGCTGGGCTGCGGGACGGCCACGAGGGGGGCGCTGAGAGCAATCCATAAAAGGTAAAAGGGGCGGGGCCTGAAAGGGGCAGGGTGGAAGGGGCGGGGCCTTGCAGTGTTTCCTTATATGGGCAATGGGGGAATTTGGGGGATTTTTAGATTTTTTGGTCCCTGAATGAATTTTGGGGCCCTTCAGGGGATTTTGGGTGATTTTTGAGGGGATTTTGGAGGATTCTCTGGGACTTGGGAGGATTTTGAAGGGTTTTCAAGAGGTTTTTTGTGTCTCTCGGTGATTGTGAGGAGATTTTGGGGCATTTTGAGGAGAATTTGGGGTCCCCGAAGCGTTTTTTGAGGATTTGGGGTTCCTGAGGGAATTTTGAGACAATTTGAAGGATTTTGAGGGGATTTTGTGTTCCTAATGGGATTTGGGGAAATTTTGAAGGGTTTTGAGAAGGTTTTGGGGTCCGTGAGGGGATTTTTGAAGAATTTTGTGGTTCCTGAGGGGATTTTGCGGTCCCTGGTGGGAATTTTCCGATTTTGGAGGATTATGAGGAAATTTTGATCACATTTTTGGGTCTCTGAGGTGATTTTGGGGGATTGTGAGACAATTTTTGCTTTCTGGGGGGATTTTTGGGGTTTCTGAGGGGATGTTTTTGTAATTTGGGGAGATTTTTGAGTCCCTGTGGGATTTTGGGGGGATTTTGTGTTCCTAAGGAGATCTGGGGGATTTTGAAGAAATTTTGAGGGGTTTTGGTTGATTTTGAGGAGACTTTGGGGTTCTTGATGGGATTTTTGGAGTTCCTGAGTGGATTATGGGTAAATTTGGGGGATTTTGGGGCATTTAGAGGAGATTTTGGGTATTTGAAAAGACTTTTGGGTCCCCTCAGGCCAGGCCAATCCCGGGAGGAGCTGTCGGCCATCTTGGCCGCAGGGGCGGAGCCGGAAGTGCTGGTGAGTGGGCGGGGCCTGACATGGTGGGCGGGGCCTGGAGACACTTCAGGGACCCCAAAATCAGCCCAGGACCCCCCAAAACTCCCCCCAAATCAGCCCAGGACCCCCCAAAAATCCCCAAATTCCCCCAACCCCACCCCTTCCACAGGTGTCAATCAAGGCCCTGGGCAAGGCCAGGGAGGCGGAGCTCCAGAGGCCATGCCCACACAGGTAAGCCACACCCCTTCCTCCTTAACCCCTAATTAACTCCTCAATCAATTAATGAACCCCAGAGCCGCCAATCACCCTGGGAAGTCTCAGGAGGTTCCAGATTGGTCAGAAAAGGCTGAGGTGGGCGTGGCAGGCTGGGGGAGGGGGCGTGGCTCTGCTCAGGCCACGTCCTCTTCTCTGACACATGGCGCCCCCTACAGGCTGTACAGATTGGCCATAGCCCAGAGGCGGTGCTTTGGGCGCTGGAGGTCCTGGCCAATCAGAGCACAAGATGGGTGGGGTCTGAAGGAATGGGTGGGGCTTAAAGGGGAGGAAATGGTCAAAAGAATGGGAGGGTCTTTAAGAGGTAGGTGTGGCTTAAAGAGATGGGTGGGGCTTAAAGTGTGGGTGTGGCCTAAGAGGGTGGGTGGGGCTTTAATATGTGAGGGGGGCTTAAAGGGGTGGGTGGGGCTTAAAAGGGTGGGTGGGGCTCAAAGAGATTAGCTGGATTTAATGGTGGGTGGGGCTTCAATGAGTGGGTGGGGCTTAAATTGTGCGTGGAGCTTAAATGGATGGAGTAGGCTTAAAGGGGTGGGTGTGGCATAAGAGGGTGGAGCTTAAAGGGTGGGTGGGACTTGAAGGGATGGGTGGGTGGGACTTAAAGGGATGTGTGGGTGGGGCCAAAAGCATGGGTGGGGCTTAAATAGGTAGGTGTGGCTTAAAGGGAATAGGTGTGGCTTTAAGGAGTGGGTGAGGCTTAAAAGAATGGGTGGAGCTTAGGGTGTTGGGTGGGGCTTAAAGGAATGGGTGGGTCCTAAAGAGGTGGGTGGGGGCTTTAAAAAGGTGGGTGGGGCTTAAAGGGATGGGTGTGACTTAATGAGAATAGGTGTGGCTTAATGGGGTGGGTAGGGCTTAAATGGGTGGGTGGGCTTGAGGGGAAAGGTTGGGGCTTAAATGGTGGGTTGGGCTTAAAGGAATAGTCAGGGCTTAGAGGGGTGGGGTGGGGCCAAAATGAAGGGGTGTGGCTTAAAGATGTGGGTGGGTCTTCAAGAGGTGGGTGGAGCTTAAAGGGATTAGGTGCATTAAATGTTGGGTCGTGCTTAAACAGAGGGGTGGGGCTTAAAGGATGGGTGGGGCATAAACATAGGTGGGTGGGGCTTACAGACATGGGTGGAGCTTAAAGGAGCAGGCAGGGCTTAAAGGAATTAGTGGGGCTTAAATGAGTGGGTGGGACTTAAAGGAATAGGCTGGGCTTAAATGGAGTGTGTGGGGCTGAAGAGGTGGGTGTGGCCAAAATGACTGGGTAGGGCTTAAATGGGTGGGGCTTAGAGGGGTGGGTTGGGCTTAAAGGGGTGGGTGGGGCTTAATGGAGTGGGTGGGTTTTAAAGAGGTGGGTGGAACTTTAAAAGGTGGTTTGGGCTTAATTGCAGGGGTGTGGCCTAAAGATGTTGGAGGGGTTTTGAGATGTGGGTTCAGGCTTGAAGGGATTGGATGGGCTAAATGTTAGGTGGGGCCTAAACAGAGGGGTGTGCCCTAAATGGGTGGGTGTGGCATAAATGGGTGGGTGGGGCTTAAAGGGATGGGTGGGCTTAAAAGGGTGGGTGGGGCCTAAGTGGGTGAGTGGAGCTTAAAGAAGTGGGTGGGGCTTAAAGGAATGGTGGGGGTTAAAGGGGCAGGCAGGCCTTAAACGGGGTGGGTGGGGCTTAAACAGTGGGTGGGGCTTAAAGGGATGGGCAGGGCTTAAGGGGGTGGGTGTGGCCTAAAGGGGCGTGTTGGGCTGAAAGGGATTGGGCAGGGCTAAAATGGGGGGGGCTTAAAGGAGTGGGTGGGGCTTAAACGGATCAATGTCGCCTAAATGGGTGGATGTGGCCAAAAGCAATGGGTGGGGCTTAAAGGGGTGGGTGGGGATTAATGGAGTGGGTGTGGCCAAACGAATGGGTGGGGCTTAAATGAATGGGTGTGGCCAAAAGGAATGGGTGTGGCCTAAGTGGGTGGGTAAGGCTTAAAGGAGTGGGAGGGAATTTTGGGGTTTTTTAGGACATTTTGGGGTCCCTGAGGGATTTCTGGTGCTGTTGGGGGCATGGCCTCACACCTGTCAATCACAGAGATCTCCTGGCTGGCCCCACCCCCCTCAGCCAAGGCCCCGCCCACCCTGAAGAGCCTCCTGCAGGTGAGGGGGGAGGGGAATGGGGTTGGGGTCAAAATGGGGGATTTTGGGGCTTCTTGGGGTCAAAATTTCAGATTTTGTGCCTTTTTGGGGGACATAATTTCAGATGGGGGATTTGGGGCTTTTTGGGGTCAAGATTTTGAATTTGGGGGATTTATTGGGGGATTTGGGGATTACTTGGGTCAGAAATTTGCATTTTGGGGAATTTTTTGGGGACTCGAGGCATTTTGGGAATTTTTAGGGTTGGGATTTGGGATTTTTTCGGGGGATTTTTGGCAATTTTGGGGTCAGGATTTGGGGTTTTGGGGTGAATTTGAGGTTTTTGGGGTCCCTGAATACCATTTTTTTTTGTCCCTGAGGTGTTTTTTGGGGTGAATTTGGGATTTTTGGGGTGGATTTTGAGGTATTGGGGGTTTTGGGGCAGATTTTGGGATTTTTGGGCTCCCCGAGTCCATTTTTGAGGTTTCTTAGCTGGTTTTGGGGTAGTTTGGGGTTTTTGGGGTGGTTTTGGGGTTTCCAAGTCCATTTTCAGCATCCCGGGGTCGTTTTTGGGGTGGACTTGGGGCTTTTGGGGTTTCTGAGCTCATTTTTTGGGTGGATTTTTGGGATTTTGGGGTCCCCAGGCCATTTTGGGGTCCCTGATGTGCTTTTGGGGTCCCCAGGAGCGCTGGGGGGCCGTGGGGGAGGTGTGGGGAGCGCTGCCCCCCTTCCTGTCCCACCTGAGGGGGGCAGCTGGGGACGCACCTGGAGCGGGGGACAGGCAACAATGAAGTCATCAGGTAACACCAAAATGTCCTGAATTATCCCTAAAATATTCTCAATTATCCTAAAATAATTACCCTCAAATATCCCAAAATCCCTGAAATCCGGCCAAAATACCCCAAAAATCCCAAATGTTCCCAAAAATCCCCTGGGACACACCTGGAGCAGGGGATGGGCAACGATGGAGTCACCAGGTGAGACCAATATCCCCTGAAATATCCCTGAAATATCCTAAAGTATCCCAAATCCATCCTAAAATACTTCAAATTATCCCCAAATGTCTGAAATCCAGCCCAAAATGTACCAAAAAAATTCCCAAATCCACCCCAAACTCCCTGAAATTGGTCCTAAAATACCCAAAATTATCCCAAATTTGTCCTAATGTACCCAAAATTCCCAATTTTTATTGCCTTTTCTCCAAAATCTCCATTTTTCACCTCAAAATCTCCATTTTTCTTCTCCTGTTTCCCGAATTTTATCCCCCAAAATCCCCATTTCTATTCCCATTTTTCCCTCCAAATTCCCATTTTTATTCCCATTTTTCTACCTATTTTCCTCCCAAAATCCCCCTTTCCCCCCCCCTATTTTTCCCCCTTTTTTCCCCATTTTCTCAATTTCCCCATTTCTCACCCCAGATTTCCCTGCACTCCCCCTCCAAGGCTGTTCCTGCTCTGGATGGGGCTCTCGGCCTTCTGGGGCTCCCTGGGCCCCAAAATCGCCTAAAATCACCCCAAAATTCGGTCCCAAAATCCCCAAAATTTGGCCCAAAAATCAGTCTCAAAATCGGCTCTAAAGTACCTGATTTCAGCCCCAAAATCCCCAAGTTTGGCCCCAAATTTGACCCCAAATTTGGCCCCAAAATCCGGTCCAAAATTGCCAAAATTTGGCCACAAATCCTCCGGGTTTAGCCCTAAAATCAACCCCAAAATTTGGGTCTAAAATCCCAAAATTCAGCCCTAAAACCCCCAAATTCGACCCCAAAATCCCCACAGTTCAGCCCTAGATCAGCCCCAACATTGCCAGATTTGGTCTCAAGTTTGGACCCCAAAATTTGGCCCCAAATCCTCCAGATTTGCCCTAAAATCAGCCCCAGAATCGGTACGAAACTCCCAATATTCCACCCCAAAATCCCAAAATCCCGCCCCAAAATTGGCTCTAAAATCCCCACAATCGGCCCCAAAATCCCCAAAGTAGGGCTCCAAATTTATCCCCCAAATCCCCAAGTTTGGCTCCAAATCCCCAGAGAAAAACCCCAAAATTTTGTCTGAAACCACCAAAATTCCGCTCCAAATTTGCCCCAAAATTCCCAATTTCGCCCCATAATTGTCCATAAAATTCCGAAAATTTGCTCTAAAATGCCCAAACTCAGCCCCAAAATCCCCAAATTCAGCCCCAAATTCCCCAAAATCGGCCCCAAAATCCCCAAATTTGGCCTCAAAAATCCCCATCATTTGGCCCCAAACTCAGCTCTAAAATCCCAAAATTCAGCCCCAAATCAGCCCCAAAATTTCCAAAATCGGCCTCAGATTGGGTCCCAAAATCACAAAGTTCAAAATTTGGCTCTAAATCTCTAAATTCTGCCCCAAAATTCCCAAATTCAGCCCCAAAACCTGTTCTGAAATCCCCAAAATTGGCTCCAAATTGGCTCCAAAATAACCAAATTTGACCCCAAAATCCTAATTTTTATTCACATTTCTCCCCCTGTTTTTCTCTCAAAATTCCCATTTTTCCCCCATTTTCCCCCCTATTTTCCCCAAAATCCCCATTTTCTCCCCCCAATCCCCATTTCTCACCCCAATTTCCTCCCCAGGCAGTTCCTGCTCCGGGAGGGGCTCTTGGCCTACAGGGCCTCCCCGGGCCGGGCACTGACCCAGCTGCAGCAGGAGCTCCAAAATCCCCAAAATCCACCCCAGGAACCCCAAAATTCGGCCCCAAAACCTCAAAATCCACAAAATTCATTCCCAAAATCCCAAAATTTGGACCCAAAATCCTCAGGTTTTGCGTCAAAATCAGCTCCAAAATCGGCTCTAAAACCCCAAAATTTGGATCTGGCCCCAAAATCCCAAAATTTGGATCCTAAATGCCCAAATCTGGCCCCAAAATCCCCGGATTTGAGCCCAAACTCGGCCCTGGAGCAGCTCCGGCAGCAGCTGTGGAGGGGGAGGGACCGAGTAGTGAGTGCGGGAATTTTGGGGGAATTTTGGGGTTTTTGGGTTTTTATTGGGTTTTGGGGGTTAAAATGGGGAAATTTTGGGGGCTTGGGATTTGGGGGTTTTGGGATTTTTGGGGGTTTTATAGGGTTTTTTGGGGTTTTAATGGGGTTTTGGGGGATAAAATGGGGAAATTTTAGAGGTTTGGGATTTGAGAATTTTGGGGTTTTTGGGGTTTTTTGGGGTTTCAGATTTGGGTTTTGGGGATTTGGAGTTTTGGAGGTTTTTGGACTTTTGGGGGTTTATGGGATTGTTGGGGGTAAAATGGGGAATTTTGGAGTCTGGAATTTGAGATTTTTGGCGTGTTTTGGGTTTTTTTTTGGCGGTTCCGGGCCTTGGAGTTTTTTGGGGAGTTTTGGGGTTTGGGGGATTTTGGGGTTTTGGGATTTGGGATTTTGAGGATTCGAGATTTTGGACATTTTTGATTCGGGATTTTGGGGTTTTTTTTGGGGGCGGTTTTGGGGATTTGGAGTTTTGGGGGGATAAAATGGGAAATTCGGGGATTTTGGGGTTTTGGGGGCATTTTTGGGGATTTTCGGGTTGGGGTTTTTTGGGGTTTTTTGGGGTTTCGGATTTGGGGGTTTTGGGGGAGTTTGAGGGATTTTGGGGTTTTTGGGGCATAAAATGGGGCATTTTGGGGTTTTGGGGAAGTATTTGAGGGGATTTGGGGGGTTTGGGGGTTTGGGATTTTGGGGGGTTTTTGGGGGATTTTGGGGGTTTTTGGGGAGTTTTGGGGATTTTGGGGTTTTTGGGATTTATTGGTGTTTTTAAGGGTTTAAGATTTGGGGGAATTTGGGGGTTTGGGGGGTTTTGGGGCTTATGGGGCTTTTGGGGTTTTGGGGAATTTTAGGGATTTAAGATTTGGGGGTTTTGGAGATTTTGGGGTTTGTGATTTTGGGAGGCATCTGGGGGAATTTTTGGGGTCCTGGGGTTTTGGATTTTTGGGGTACTTGGGATTTGGGTTTTTGGAAGATTTGGGGGGAGAATTTTGGGGGATTTGGAGGTTTTTGGGGGGGATTTGGGGATTTTGGGGGACTTGGAGGGTTTGGGGACTTTGGGATTTTTGGGGGTAAAATGGGGAATTTTGGGCTGAAATTGGGGAATTTGGAATTTGAGGGGTTTTTTGGGATTGGGGGATTTGGGAGTTTGTGGCACTTCGGGGGATTTGGGGAATTTTGAGGTTTTTGAAGTTTTGAAGTTTTTTGGGGTTTTGGGATTTGGGGTTTTTGAGGGGGAAAATGGGAAATTTTGGAGATTTTGGGGGGTTTTGAGGGACTTTGGGGTTTTTGGAATTTTTGGGGCTTGGGGACTTGGGGGGGGTTTGGGGGTTTTGGGGATTTTTGGGATTTGGGGGTTTGAGCATTTTAGGGGATTTGGGGGTTTTGGGGGCTTTGGGAATTGGGGGGTTTTTTGTAATTTAGGGGGAAAAGGGGAATTTTCGGGGAAATAGGGAACTTTGGGCAATTTTGGTGATTATGGGGTATTTTGGGTGATTTGGGAGAGATTTTTGGGGTATTTTGATTGACTGCATTTTTTTGGGTTAATTTTGGTGATTGGGGGTGATTTTGGGTTAATTTTGGCAATTTGGGGTTAATTTTGGTGGATTCTTGGGTTAATTTTGGGTTAATTTGGGGGATTTTTAGGTAAATTTTGGTAATTCGAGGGTAATTTGCGTGATTGTGGGGGGATTTGGGAGGGTTTTGGGGTGAACTTTGGTGTGTTTGGGGTTAATTTGGGTGATTTTTGGGTTAATTTGGGTGATTTTTGGGTTAATTTTCGGTTAATTGGGGGGATTTCAGGGTTAATTTTGCTGTATTTTAGGTGAATTTTGGTGATTTTTGGGTGAATTTGGGGGATTTCAGGGTTAATTTTGGCTCATTTGGGGTCAACTTGGGTGGTTTCAGGGAAATTTTTGGGTTAATTTTCGTGACTTGGGGTAAATAGTGAGCTAATTGTGGGTTAATTTTGCTGATTTGAGGTTAATTTGGGTGATTGTGGGGTGATCTGTGGGATTTTTGGGTTAATTTTAGTGTATTTTGGGTTAACTTTGCGTTAATTTGGGTGATCTCAGGGGTTTTTTTGAGTTAATAATGGTTATTCTTGGGTTAATTTGGGTGATTTGGGGAGATTTTTGGGTTAATTTTTTTGATTTTAGGTTAATTTGAGTGGTTTTGGGGGGATTTTGGGGTGAATTTTGGTGATTTTGAGATAAATTTAGGTGATTTCAGGGGGATATTTGGGTGATTCTGGGTTAATTTTAGTGATTTGGGGAAATTTTTGGGTTAATCTCAGTGATTTTTGGGTTAATTTCAGTAATTTTGGGTGGATTTTTGGGTTAATTTGGCTGATTTTGGGGTGACATTTGGCTGATTTTGGGGTGATGTTTGGTGATTTTTTGTGTTAATCTGGATGATTTCGGGGGTATTTTTGGGTAAATTTTGGTGATTTTTGGGTTAATTTTCGGTAATTTGGGGGGATTTCAGGGGGATTTTGGGGTCAATTTTTGTGCATTTTCTGTTAATTTTAGGTGAATTTTGTTGATATTTGTGTTAATTTGGATGGTTTTGGGGGATTTTAGATGAATTTTGGGTGAATTCTGATGATTTTTGGGTAATTTAGGTGATTTTGGATTCATTTTGGGTTAATTTTGGTTTCATTTTGGTGTATTTTAGGTTCATTTTGGGTGAATTTTGGGTTTATTTTTGGGTGAATTCTGTTGATTTTTGCCGTTTCCCTCCCCAGCTCCATTTGCAGCAGCGCCTGCGGTTCCTGAGCGCCGCCACCAGGGGGCGCCGAGCGGCGCTGAAACCGCTGCAGGAGCAGGTGGGGAGCAAACCAGTATGGACCAGTATGGATCAGTATGGACCAGTATAGACCACTAAGCCCCCCAGTCCCCTCCCAGTATATCCCAGTATCCTCCAGTCCATCCCAGTTTATCCCAGTTCTTTCCCTGTCCCTCCGAATTCATCCCAGTTTGACACTAGCTGTGATCTCAATGCTCCCAGTCCCTCCCAGTATAACCCAGTCCCCTCCCAGTCTGTCCCAGTTCATCCCAGTTTGACTCCAGCTCTGATCCCAGTGCTCCCTTTCCCTCCCAGTTCCTCCCAGTCCATTCCAGTGCTCCCAGTTTGACTCCAGCTGAGATCCCAGTAACTCCCAGTTTGATCCCAGTCCCCTCCCAGTGTTCACAGTAACCCCAGTCCATCCCAGTATCCACCAGTTCCTCCCCAGTCCATCCCAGTATATCCCAGTATATCCCAGTTCCCTCCCAGTCCATCCCAGTCCCTCCCAGTATAAACCAGTGTCCCCCAGTTCCATCCC
Organism: Melospiza melodia melodia; assembly: GCF_035770615.1. Lineage (NCBI taxonomy): Eukaryota > Metazoa > Chordata > Aves > Passeriformes > Passerellidae > Melospiza > Melospiza melodia. Next base: position 1,635,447 of record NW_026948796.1, on the reverse strand, counting down.
AGTGCTCCCAGTTTGAGTCCAGCTCTGATCCCAGTGCTCCCAGTAACTCCCAGTACGATCCCAGTTCCCTCCCAGTATATCCCAGTATCCCTCATTTCCCTCCCAGTCCCTCCCAGTGCTCCCAGTAACTCCCAGTTCCCTCCCAGTCCATCCCAGTTCAATCCCAGTTCATCCCAATGCTCCCAGTTTGAATCCAGTTGAGATCCCAGTATATCCCAGTTCCCTCCCAGTCTGTCCCAGTATCCCCCAGTCCCTCCCAGTGCTCCCAGTTTGACTTCACCTGTGCTCCCAGTAACTCCCAGTTTGATCCCAGTCCCTCCCAGTATAACCCAGTCTCTCCCAGCACCCTCCCAGTTCCATCCCAGTATATCCCAGTATAACCCAGTCCATCCCAGGTATCCTGCACTTCCCTCCCAGTTCCCTCCCAGTCCTTCCCAGTTCCCCCAGTTCCATGCCAGTCCCCTCCCAGTATAGCCCAGTATCCCCCAGTCCCTCCCAGTACAACCCAGTCCCCTCCCAGTCACTCCCAGTTCATCCCAGTTTGACTCCAGCTCTGATCCCAGTGGTCCCAGTAACTCCCACTTCCTCCCAGTGCTCCCAGTTTGACTCCAGCTGAGATCCCAGTAACTCCCAGTTTGATCCCAGTGCCCTCCCAGTACAACCCAGTTCCCTCCCAATCCCTCCCAGTATAAACCAGTATCTCCCAATTCCCTCCAGTCCCCTCCCAGTATAACCCAGTTCCCTCCCAGTCCCTACCAGTCCCTCCCAGTTTGATCCCAGTTTGTGAGGTCTCTGATTGGCCGCAGGTTGTGGGTGTGGCACGGGCGGGGCCGGGCTCGGCCCTTCCCCCTCTGGAGGGGGCGTGGCTGCGGTGCCGGCAGCTGGCACTGGGAGCACTGGGAGAGGAGCCCCGCCCCAGGCACAGGCCACGCCCCCTCTGCGGGGGCTGGCACAGGAGATGGGCGTGGCACAGGTGGGGGAGGGGCTAAGGGGGTGGGGCAGGGCCTAAAGAGGGATGGGAGGGGCTTAAATGAGGGAGGGGCCTATACCAGGGGGAGGGGCCTAACCCAGAGGGCTTAAATGGAGGAGGGGCTTAAACCAGGGGATTGGATAAAGTGGGGGAGGGTCTTAAAGTGGGAGGGGCCTAAAGGGTGGGGCAAAGGCTTGAGGGGTGGGACTTAAAGAGGGCGAGGGGCTTGAGGGGGAGGGAGGAGATTTAAGAGTGGGAAGGGGCTCAAAGGGGGAGGGGTTTAGACAGATGGCATCTAAAGAGAGGGAGGGTCTTAAAGATGGGGAGGGGAGAGGCTGGAAGGGTGGGGGAGGGGCTTGAGTGGGGGAGGGGCCTCAAGGAGGGAGGGGTTTAGAGAGCTAAGGGATGGGGGAGGGGAATGGGGAGGAGCCAAAAGATGGGGGAGGGACTTAAATTTAGGGGGAGGGGCTTGAAATGTGGGGGAGGAGCTGGAGGGAAAGGGGAGGAGCTTAAAGAGTGGGGGAGGGGCTTGGAGAGAGTGGGAGGGATTTGGGGTGGGGCTTAAATGGGGCTGAAAAGGTGGGGGAGGGTGCTGCCAATTATGGGCGTGTCCTGCGGGGTTTGGGGGGAGTGGCTAAGCCCGCCCCCTTGTGTCCGTCAGGGCTCGCTGCTGTCCCAGGCGGCCATTTTGCGTCAGCAGCTCCGCCAGGGGGCGCTGCGCCAGGGGGTGGGGCCTGCCCTGGAGGCGGAGCCAGAGCCGCTGGCCCCGCCCCTCCTCACTGTGGACGTGGCGGAGCTGCTGCCCCAGCTGCGATTGGTCGGAGAAGGCTGCGAGCAGCGAATCAGGGACTGGCCCTGCCTCCAGGAGCTCGTCAGCCAATGGTGAGGGATGGGGTGGGGCCTGGAGGGGGAGAGGCCTGGAATGGGAGCCTGGCTCCTCCCACCCCAAGACCCACCCCCTTTTCCTAACCCCGCCCCTCTCCCCATGTGGGCCCAGCCAGCTCAGTGGGTCCTGTTCACACCCCCTGGCTGCGCCCCCTTCTCCCATTGGCTGCAGCACTGGAGAGCCACCGCCCACACCCTGCAGGCCACGCCCACCCCTGAGGAGGCCCCACCCACCCCTGAAGAGGCCCCGCCCACTGCTGTGAAGGGGGAGGAGTGAGCAGAGGTGGCTCCGCCCATTTGAAGCACTCTGGAGGTTCTGATTGGTTGGGAATAAAATGGTGTGGGGAAAGGGGCGTGGCCTGAGTCTGTGCTCAATAGGGGGACCCAAAATGTCCCCAAATGGCCCCAGAATGTCCCAAATGGCCCAAAAATCGCCTCAAAATGGCCCAAAATGTCCCCAAAGTGCCCAAAATATCTCCAAATGGCCACAAAGGGTCCCCAGGGGGGTCCTGAGGTATCCCAAAGATGTGTCCATAATGGTCCATTCAGGTCCCCAAAATGTCCCCAAGATGTCCCCAAAGTGCTCTCAGAGTGTCCCCACAGAATCCTTCAGGTGTCCCCAAGGTGTCCCTGCGATGGCCACTGAGATGTCCCCAAAGTGTCCCCAAGAGTTCTTCAGGTGTCCTCAAAGTGTCCCTGAAGTGACCCTGAGATGTCCCCAAAGCTTCCCCAGCGTCACTCCCATATCTCCCTCAAATGTCCCCAAAGTGTCCCCAAGGTGTCCCCAGGGTGTCCCCAAAGTGCTCTCAGGGTGTCCCCATGATGGTGACCCTGAAGTGTCCCCCAGGGGTCCCCACGGGGCATCCTGAGGTGTCCCCAAAGTGTCCCCAGGAGGGTTCTGACAGTGTCCCCCTGGGGTTCTCAGAACATCCCCAAGGTCTCCTCAAGGTGTCCCCAAAGTGTCCCCAGAGTGACGGCTCTGAAGTGTCCCCAAAAGTGTCCCTAAGGTGGCCTTAGGGTGTCCCCAAAGTGTCCCCAGGGGCCTCCTGATGTGTCCCCTTGGTGTCCCCATGACAGCTCCCAGAGACCCCAGGGTCTGGCGTTCCAAGAATGTCCCCACAATGTCCCCAAAGTGTCCCTGAAATGACCCCAGGGAGTTCCTGAGGTGTCCCCAAGGTGTCTCAGGGATGTCCCCAGGGTCACCCCAAAGTGTCCCTGAAGTGGCTCCAAAGTGTCCCCAAAGTGCTCTCTGGGTGTCCCCAGGATGTCCCTAAAGTGTTCCTGAAAAGACCCCAGGGTGTCCCCAAAGTGTCCCCAAGGTGTTCCTGAGCTGGGGGTTCTTAAAATGTCCCCAAAGTGTCCCCAAAGTGCTCTCAGGGTGTCCTCAAAATGTCCCCAAGGTGTCCCTCATGTCTCCCCAAAGTGACCCCACAATGTCCCCGAAGTGTCCCCAGGATGTCGCCAAAGTGTCCCCGAGGTGTCTCAGGGATGTCCCCAGGGTCACCCCAAGATGTCCCCAAAGTGTCCCCAAGATGTCCCCAAGGTGTCCCAAGAGTGTCCCCAAGGTGTCCCAAAGATGTCCCCAAAGTGTCCCCAAGGTGTCCCCAAGGTGTCCCCAGGCTGCTCTCAGGGTGTCCCCAGGATGTCCCCAAAGTGTTCCCAGGGGGGTACCAAAGTGACCCCACGATGGCCGCCGTGATGTCCCCAAGGTCTCCCCAGGGTGCTCTCAGGGTGTCCCCGAGGTGTCCCTGAAATGACCCCAGGAGTTCCTGAGGTGTCCCCAAGGTGGCCCCAGGGTCACCCCAAAGTGTCCCCAAGGTGTCCCCAGAGTGCCCCAAGGTGTCCCTGAGGTGTCCCCAGGGTGGCCCCGCCCCATCCACGTCAGGGGACACCAGCAGGGGGCGCCCCGGTGCTCCCAGTGCATCCCAGTACAAACCAGTGCATCCCAGTGCTCCCAGTTCAAACCCTGTCCATCCCAGTGCATCCCAGTTCAATCCCAGTGCTCCCACTGCATCCCAGTTCATGCCAGTGCTCCCAGTTGATCCCAGTGCTCCCAGTACATCCCAGTCGGTCCCAGTTTGTCCCAGTTAATCCCAGTCCATCCCAGTGACTCCCCCCAGTCCCTCCCAGTATATCCCAGTACAAAGCCACTCTGTCCCAGTCCCTCCCAGTACAGAGCTGAGGAAAGTAAGGGGAGACGAGCACACATCCTGATTGATGAGCATCGATCTCTGACTTATTGATCCACTTTTGCTACTCATTGCACAGGAACCTTCTTCATTTAAATATTTTGACACATAGGGAAGCTTCCTAACACAAAAGCAAGTCCTGTAGTGTGTCCAAATACTGCCCAATGTGTCTGTTAGACTCTTCACTTTGATTTAGATTCAAATGGTTAGTGAAGAAAAATTTCCTTAGGAACTAGCCTGGCAGACTTGGGCAGGTGTTGACGAATCCTCCAAGGCTGTAACTGCCAAGAGATGTGTAATGCCTCAGTGTCAGCAACGGGACTTTAACTTTGAAACTTAATAATGACTTTACATCTTCTGTTAACCACTGTGGTAGAAGTATCCAGTTTGTCCTGAAGTTGCAGCCTGAATTTCTTTTCCACATCAGAAGGTTTTGCTTCTTTGCTTCCTTTTTCCCTACCAGCTGCAATATTTCATTGATTTTTTTTTCTAGAGCTTTCTGCCTTTTCAGTGGAAGGTTATGCAGCAGAATGAAGGTAAAGCTCCGAGGTAATGTACCTTTGCATTTATTACCAGGTTATTTAATATAAAGTACTGATTGTGCTGTTTGTTTCCATATTTCATAGAATTAAAAAGGTACATTTGCAGCTCAGCACCTCCCACCTGTGCAGCAGCTGAGCAGGTGTCACACAGTGGGTCCTGTTGAGTTTGATGTCAGGTTCTTGGCTCAGCTCAAGATCTACCACTGTTCACAGCAAAACTTTAGCTTGATTATACACGGGAGACTAATTGGTGTCACTAATGGATCGTTTTCACTTCATTCCTCAAAGAAATCTCCAGATAAGGGGACCGATGTGCCTCCTGCCCCCGAGGGATGGATGGTCTGTGTGTGTTTGTAATTCTGGGATGGCTGGGCCCTTAGTGAGAATTCTCCAAACTTCCCTCTGCAGGAAGCTCCAGTTCGGTTTTAGGTTTGCAAAGGCCTTTGATGGGGCCCCTTAGCAACAGCTCAGTCTTATCTGAAGGCTGTGCAGCCTCTCAGAGAGGAAAGATCTTTGCATGAAAAGAATCCTGGCTGGCTGTGGATGAGTGATCTGCAGAGGGAGGTCACCAGTGATGCTCTATGGGGACCGCGCTGTTCAGCACCATCTGAAGTGACCTGGAGAGAAGGCAGACAGCAAAGTGACAAAGCTGTTCCAGAGACTATCATGCATTAAGTTTCCACACTCATTTTCTAATCCCCATTTTAAAGTTACCAGCTCCAGTCTCCCCTGTTCATCATCCTGCTTTTCCTTTGGGTATGGGGATGCTCCTGCTGTAGAGTGGTTTAATATCCATTTAAACTGCACCACTTATGCACACCTTTATGTTGTGTGACAGTTCTGCTTAGGCAGTTATGGTAATTGGGAACATCCAGTTATTCTGCTTTTTACTGCTAGCAGTCAGTGGAATTTGTACCTCTGGCATAATGGTGGAAGTATTTTGATCAGAGGTCTGTTATATGGGAAGAGTAAATGGTTGGTGAAATGAAAAGTACCAGGCTTAACTAAAAAGTTATTTAAAAGACACTTGCCTGGAAGGTTGACTTGCATATAAAGTGCTTGGATGTGTGAAAGAAGTAATTAAAATGCATGATGATTTCTGGGAAAAGTGTGTAGAACTTGCCTCAAAAAAACTTCCACAACTCCTGTGCAAGGTACAGGAAACCCCGTGGAGCTTAATTTAACACAGAGATCAGCACTTCTGTACTTCACATTATTCACATAAAGGTTTGGAAATCTCTCCCACACCCTGACCCTCTCACAGTGTCAGTCAGAGTGGGTGATAGCCTAAAACAGACACAGCCAGTCATGACGTGTAGCTGACATTGGGCAGATAGACCTGCTCTGCAGCATTAGGGAGGGCTTGAAGGGTCTGCTTTCAGCAGAAGTCATTTTTCTTCAGCCAGAGGGGCCAGAATATCTGTTAGCTCATTTGGATCCGTGAGGCAGATCTGTGAGGAAGACACAATTCCTTTGGCACTATGTTCACAGAGCCACCATTGCCGGGGCTTTACAGGAAGCCCTTGGACATGAGCTGGAGGACACAGGGCTGGAGCCCTGAGCTAGGCAGAGGATCCTGATTTGATCACTGCATGGTATTTGTCAACAATGGAACATAGGAATACTCTTTGATTTTTGCTAATTTTCCTGTTGTTTCCCTATATCACTTCTGCTGAATTCATTTCCATCACAGAAAATTGTTCTCAAAACTAAGAAGGTAGAAAGCTCCAGCCCTGAAGATTCCAGGCCCTCACTGACCTGGAATCACCAGACAATCCTTGGCAATTGGTACTGTTCTCTTACTTTGTTAACAAAGATGTTGATGGTAAATTTGTTAACTTTTGCTACCAAAGGTGTTGATGGTAAATATGTCTGTGATTGAGAAGTGTGGATACAGCACTTTGAAGAAAGGAAAAGCTGCTGCTGTACAATCTGTGCCCCCCTGCACACCATCTTCTTCCTCTTCCACTGCTTGTCTTCTCTGAAGCAGGAATCTCCCATGTAAACAGGGAGCACCAAGCAATCCATCATTTGTCAGTTAACCCCAGCAAAGGGCACTGCTATCTCTGAAGGAGGCAGCTTTTATTCCAAGTGAGGCTCCGTCTGCCTCTGACCTTGTGGAGTTTCTGTTGGAACAAGGAGCTCCCACTGCACTTTTCCTCCTTCCAGACTGAAACCGAGCAGGGGCTGAGCTCTCACCAACAGAACAGCAGACAAAGAGCTTTTTTTCCTTTTTTTTTTTTTTTTTTTTGCTAGGATAACAATCTGGAAGTGGAAAGGAGAATGGTGTTGAAGTGAGGGGAGAACGACCATCCTGTGATGCATCAAACTCAATTTATTGATCGATCAGTCAGCTTAAATAATAGTGTTAACGAACTTCATGCATATTCTGAAATACAGGTTTATGATAGGCTAACAGAGAAAACTCTAACCACACCTTTTGTTTTACTACACCGTTGATTGTTTACACAAAACAAAACCAGTGTTCTCACTGTGATACGAACGGTTCCCAAAACTTCCACATCTGTTCTCAGGGTGCCATCTTTTCCCAGAGAGAGTGTTACACTTGTTATGAGAAGACTGCCTGAGAACTTTATTGTTTATACAATGATGCCTGAAAGAGTCTAATTGTTTATAGAAGTCAGGCTGGGAACTGCTTCACAGCTACCTGTTACTTTTCTCTCAATTTCATGGCTTCATGGCCTTTTTCTTCAAGCCATGCCTGAACTAAACTCTCCACAGAATGATGTCCTTTTTTGGATGATTTCAGATGTCAGATGCTTTGAGCAGTAAAATTGCTATGGGCCTGTGCAAGGTTAGAGCCATCTTCAAAGAGCAGGCCTGGAATGGGAGCAAGCCCTTGAACCAGCTAATACAGGTCTCTGCACCAGAGTGCAGCCCACTTGTAAATTCCTTGTAGGATGTGCTGCTGAACCGCCGCTGCTCTGGGGGAATGTTGTTTTCCAGAGTGTGCTCAATGTGCTACTGAAGTTCATGTAATGGCTTTCTTGTTTATCTGCTTGAAGAAATCATGAGAGCAATAAATTCCTTTTCTCATTAAGGGATCTATTGGAATTGTTGTTCCAGTGCTTTCCACCTGAGAGCAGGAGCAGTGATTAATTTTGTTTCTCTTCAAGCTTCCTGCACACATCCTGTTGGCTGCAAGGGATTCTTAGGGAATGGCTCAGTGACTTCTGTGGTTTCTGGTTTCCAGGGATGAGGCATGCTCTCTGGACAACCTGTGCCAGCATTTCACCACCCTCAAAAAAAAACCCAATATGTATTATATGGGAAAAGCAGGGCACTGACACCACACTGCCTCAGCTACTGGCACCAAGTTCAGAAGACTGGGGTTGTTTTTCACCTGGTACAGTCTTTTAGACTGTACATGGCATTCATAACTAGATAAGAGAGTATTTATCTCCAATTTAGTCAATTGAGATGTAATAGCAGCTCTAAAATAGCTACAGCACAGGGGGGCTCATGTAAACACAAATAATATTCCCAGGTTTACCTACATAATTTCCTTCTCTGTTTGCAGACTGTGACACAGCATCCTGTAATGATCACACAGTGATCACTGCAAGAGTGAAAAATACAGCTGGGTTCCCCCATCCTTGGCAGCTACAATACTGTAACAATAAAAGCACAATTATTAGAAGCACATTTCTATATTATCTGTCATAGAAATATCCACATGCCTTCAATAGCACTGTGTGGCCAGATGGTCAGAGACTGGGGCTTGGCTCTTCAGCAGGTTTTGACCATGCGAAGGGCAGAATAAGAAATGCACAAGAAACAATGAGCAATGTGGAATATCCTCCCAAAGTGCAGGGGGCAGTGCTGGCAGCAGAGCCCTTGTAAAGGTCTGAGCCACCAAAGCACAAGAGGAAAAAGCCCTTCCTCTGCTCTGTCCCCAAACTGGAATCAGGTGCTAGGAAAGACCTTTCAAGCCAATGCAATAAACCAGTAAAGGAACCTCTGAGCCCTTCATGGGAATCACTTGAGCAGGGAAGTCTTGCTGGCAAAACGTTGTTGGTCACCAAGTGAGGCTGGAAAAACCAGGTACCAAGCACTAAATCTCTCTCTCCAGGGGTTTGGAAAACCTCTGGCTTCTGGCATTTGGGGATGCATCAATAACTAGAAACTAACTACATGAAAGAAAGGGGGAAAAAAAGCCAAAACTTCTTCTTGCCCGTTTATTCCTTGCAGCAGATAGGTGAAAAGAGTATTTTGCCAGCAGCAGCTCTGAATTATTTCACAACTGCACATCCCTCTTGTGCTGCAAGTTAGAAATGACAGTTTAATTCTTTTTTAATTGCCTCATCTCTAAAGTACCTGAAAGAAGCCGTTTTTGCCAATTGTTCCTGGGCTCTGAAAGCAGATGATTGCTGGAAAAGCAGTCAATGCTCCTCTACTTTGGAAAGGGGCTCTGCAGAGAGGAGAGTGAGGGGTACAAATATTTTTGAAATGACTCTGTAGTTCCCTCATCCAGTGTGCTCTGTGTTTGTGTGGGCTGTGTGTTTTGCAGTGCTCATCTGGCTGGTGGAACGGGAGGCTTTGGGATTTTGGTTGTATGCATTTGAGGCTCTTTAAGCTTCCCAGGCTCCTCACCTGCAAGAGGGCAGGAGACCTCTGGGGCTCCTGCACTCCCAGGGCCATTCCTGCAGGGACCTGGATTTTTGAGCAGGAGGGGATATCAGGTTTGAGGAGCAGAGCAGCTGGCAACTGTTTCTGCAAAGAGGTGTTGTTTGTCCTTGCTCACATCAATTCATGCTTAGATCTGACCTCCTTTCTCCTTCTTCTCAGAGCTAAAATGTTCATTTGAAAGCATAGATTTTTATTTTCTGCACTATGTTATCGCTTCTCCTGCTCTTACAGAACAACCAGGAAACACAGTGCAGATGTTATGAATTACAGAGGTGCTGGGGCTGTGCCAGCTCTCAGATCTGTTTCTGCTGGTGGCTCAGGAGCTCCCATTTACAAAGCCAGAAAAGCACTCCTTCCCTCAGAGATCCTCCAAAATGATCTCGGCACCAAGGCAGCACTCTAGGAGGAGAACTGGGGACGCCAGAATGGGGTCCTGCATCCAACAAATGCCTTCTGTTGCAAGGCACAAGGGCTTGGTGTCCCCTCATCCCTCCCAGCCCAGGCAGCGCCTTTCTCCTCTGTCCACATAACACACACTGCACCATCCTGGGGATCAAAAGGCTTTGGGATCCAGGATTTCCCCCCAAATCAATGACTACAGGGCAATGAAAATAAAAACCACTTCAGATTCATTAATTCTGTCCTTTTATTTAAACAAAAATCCATCAAAACAATTCTAACTTAGCAAAAGCTACAACTCAACAGACTAAGGAACATATTCCAGACTAGTGATGAATATTATCTATCAAAATCAAAAAGGACTTCCTAACAAATTTCATTAAAAGAGGTTACCTCTAGTTCAAGCCTTTAAGATTTTTAATATAAATCCCTTGACTTTTTAATATGACTTCCTATGTTGAAACCCAAAGTGTATTTCATTATTAAACAGGAATAGATGGCATGAGATAGTCATCATCCTGTTACCTTTATTTGTAGCAGGGAGCATTATTGTAGCAGGGAGCATTATTAATTTCTAAAACGTAGAAATGAGAGTGGAATTTCTTTAGAGTCTTCTGGCCACGCTGCAGACAGCACTGCGTACACTCCAGACAGTCCTGGGTCCCTTGGAGCCAGAGCCCTCCTCGGGTGGTGACAGTGACAGGCGTGCCTCAGCTTCTGTCCCTAAAGAGGCTAACCCGAACACTAACCCTAACAACTAAGCATTACTCGAACATGAAAAATAACACTATGCCTAACACTAAAACTAAGCCCAAACCTAATGCTAACCCTAAGCCTAAACCTAAACCTAATCCTAACCCTAGACTAGTGGGAGCTTCCAGCAGGCTTGGGGAGGGGCTGTGGGGGCAGCGCTCTGGAACCAGGCCTGGAGTCAAGGCCTCTGCCCTGCTGTGGGGGGCTCTGCTGGGCAGGGCTGGGCCTTGGCCTGTGGCGTGCCTGGGAGCAGCCAGGGCTCGAGATGTGCTGGGCAGGTCCCCACACGCCTCTTCTTCCCGCGGCGTGTTGGGCTGCCCCAGGAGCTGTGGGTAGCGGGGGTTCACCCAGATGGTGCGGATAGTGATGGCCCTGCTGCCCTGCTCGTCTGACAGCTCCTCGCTCATCCCGGCATCCCCTTTGGCAGCTGCTTGATCTCTGGTTTGGGGAGTAAGCTCTAAGTGTCCTGTGCCTTAGAGGTTCTGGTTCCTCCTCACAGGACACATAGGCGCTCTCCTCCCTGCTGCTGCTGCTGCCGCCCTGGACATCCTCTGAGCTGTCCCCCTCCTTGCTGGGCAGCCCTGCCAGGAGGATCTTTGCTGCTGCCATTGCCCACTGCCTGCGAGCGTCCACCTGGCTTGTGGAGGGGCTGGGGGGCAAGAGAAAAAGAATTGTTTCACGACTGGAGTCCTCTGCCCAGCTGTGAGAGGCTCTGCTGGGCAGAGCTGAGGCTTGGCCTGAGGCTGTGCATGGGGGAACGTTGCTGCGCTCTACCCCGGCCTCGCCTGGCCTCACAGAGGTCCTCACTTCTCCGCCTCTGCAGCTCTGGTCGGGGTTCTGTTCCCCCTGGGACAGCTCTTTGGGGCTGCTCGCTTCCCAGGCCTCCTCCTCACCATCTGGTGTTGTCAGGACAGCCCCCAGTGCTGCCCCTGCCCCCTGCCCACCGAGAGCTTCCAGCGGGGTGGGCGAGGCTGTGGTGGGGCAGCTGGGGCCGTGCGGGGAAGCCGCCCGCCTCTGTCCCCCTGCTGCGGGGGCTGTCGCTGCCGCCACTGCCTCCATGCCCTGATCCCCGTGCCGCTGCGTCCCCGGCTGCCAGCTGCGTCGCCGGAGCACAGCCGCCACCCTGCCGAGGATGGCACGGAAGCCACGGCGCAGCGAGCGCAGCAGAGCCCGGCCGTGGGCCCTGCGGCTGTGCGCGGCCACTGCCCGGCTCTCTGCTGCCGCCGCCTGCGCGCCAGGGCTGGCACAGGAGTCACGCTGCTCCTCGGCCTCCAGAGGTGCTGCCTCATCCCTCACCCCCTGCCTCCGGCGAAACACAGCCACTTCTGCTTGGGCTTCGCGTCGGTGCTCGTCTCCTTGTCCGTGGACATCTCGGAGTCGCTCCGACACTGCCGTCCCCCGGGAAGATGCTGGCTCCTGATGGAGCTGCTCTCCTGGGAATGGCACCCCCGCACTCTTTGCCCCTTTTTATACTGTCCTGGTCAGGGCGCGGCCCCAAACGTCACAATGGGCTCTGGGCACACGCAAGCCTCACGTCACAAAGGGGAACACGGTCTGGGGCGGGGCGGGGGGGGGGTCCCAAGTGTCTCCAAGGGCTCTGGGCACAGACAAGGAGTACAAAGGGTCCATGTTTCTCACTTTATCACACAGAGTAATACACAAGACAGCTCACAAGTTTCATGAGGTAAAAGAAAAGAATCTGCTCATGAGCTATTGGAACAGAATTTTGAAACAAAAGAGACCAAAGACGCATGATGGTCTGGACTGCTTCAGTGTCTCTTTGGCTTTAGTTGAATTCAAAAGATTTCCTTCCTAATGTGATTGGAAGTCCTACACTGCAAACCCTTTCAAGTCTGCCTTTGCCTTGTTGTATCTTTCTCTAAGAATACCACATTTGGTTCATCTCATGGAAGGTACAATCTGCACAAATGCTGCTCTGAATTGCTGTGATGTCTGGGCTGTAGCTGGGGTTAGATGTGATTCTGGTCAGTATCCCCTGAGGCTCAGTTTTGTCGTGATATGAACTGATGCAGTAAGCTTGACTTAAAGAGCGGCACGGGCTAAAGGAGTCAGTCTTTGAATGCTTCTGAATATATGATCTCCCTGTCTGCTGCTTTTCTGGGCACAGCTGCAGGTGCAGGGCTTTGAGGCAAAGCCCAGTGTGCAAATTCCTGCTCCCAATCTTGCCTTCCTGCAGGACACTGACAGAATGTGCTTTCTGTTACAAGCTTGTTTCTCCAGGCTGGACTCCCTGGGCTTGGATTAGAAGGAAAAATATGGATGATTGTATCCCCTGGATATTAAGAAATAAAGACAAATGAAACCAAGCCCTGCCGCCACGCGCACTCTCCTCAGGCCCCTCCGTTCCCGCCTCCTGCCCTGAGGGCCTTGGCGGTGGGGGGCGGGGGGGGGGGGGAATGGCGTTCTGAGGGTGGCGCCGGGATCGTGTGGGCGGCTCCTAGATCGTGTGGGCGGCTCCTGGATCCTGTGGGCAGCGCTGGGATCCTGAGGGCATTGCCTGAATTGTCCCGGCAGTGCTTGGATCCTGAGGGCAGGTGCTGGATCCTGTGGGGAGCGTCGATCGTGTGGGCAACTCCTGGATCCTATGGGTATCATCTGCATCCTGAGGGCAGTGCCCAGTTTGACCAGGCCGCACCTTGATCCTGAGGACAGCTCCCGGATTGTGTGAGCAGTGCCTGGATCCTGAAGACAGCACTCGGGTCCTGAGGGCAGCACTCAGATCCTGAGGGCAGCACTCGGATCCTGAGGGGAGCACCTGGATTGTGGGGGGAGCACCCAGACAATATGGGGAGCACCCAGATCGTGTGGGGAGCGCCTGTCTCCCTCCCAAGCAGACCCATTATCCACAGTTCTGGAACACAGTGACTTCTCCAATCTATACAACTGGTGAGAAACCACATAAGGGCATGTGATTATCTAAAGTTCAAATTTCTGCCAGAGTAGATGAATGGTAAAAGCATCATCCGCCTTCCCTCAGCCCAGGCCAGGGCCAACATCATCCACAGCCCTGGGGCGGTTCCTGTCCGCTTCCTGAGGGAATGTTTCCCTACAGTTCCTCACACTTCCCGTCAGAAGAAAGGGTGAAGGGAAGTAGGACATAAGGGATACATGTTTACTTCCCCAGGATGAGCACACTGCTCCCTACATGCAGGGGAAGTACCCCCAAGCACAGGACCTGATGTGTGTTTTTAAAAACTTGAGCCTCAGCACATCCTTATGGCCCTGCCAGAGGTGAAACTGTTGCCAGCATCCTCCAGTAATGCTACCCAACATAAGAATAGCAATCAAGGAGCGCAGGTACAAGCACACATCTGCCCTTTATCTGCCAGGTCTAGTTGGCTGTGCTCAGTCCTGGAGAATCAAGGTTGGGAGTTGCCTAAAGTTCCTCAAGAAGCTGACAGATTTTTGCCCTCACATAAAAAGTGCCCTCTCTGTTCAGATGATATTGAAGGACTGTGACTTTGAAATGCAGAACTATTTGCCTTGTTTAGTGGCTTGGACAGCCTTGCAGTTCTGGGGAAGTTTAATGCAGATTCCCTCAAAGAACACAGCGTTTTCTAGGGAATATTCCTGTTTTTTGCCAAAATACAAGAGTCTCAGGGCCTCTGCACTCCATTTCAGTGATCCAAAATTCAGGTTGTTCATCCCTTTTGGCCCAGTGAAAGGACTGTCATGAAATTTCATCTCTGACTTGGAATCTCATTGCTACCTGCATTGAAGTCCTGGAGAACTCATCATTAGGTGACCATGTGCTCATTTGAGATGCTTCAGAACATGAAGATAGATGATCCCAAAGTTGCGCATTCCCCAGTCTGGAAAGGAAGGTGCCAAAAAGAGAAAAATGGACACAAAAGGATAGGGTCCTGCATCCAACAAATGCCTTGTGCTGCAAGGTACAAGGGTGTCCTCTCATCCCTCCCAGACCAGGCAGCGCTTTTCTCCTCTGCCCACATCACACACACTGCACCATCCTGGGGACCAAAAGGCTTTGGGCTCCAGGATTTTCCCCCAAATCAATGACTACAGGGCAATGAAAATAACTAGTACTTCCATATACTCATTCTGTCCTTTTATTTCAACAAAAGCAACCATCAAACCACTTCTAACTTAGCAAAAGCTACAACTCAAAGGACTAAGGAACATATTCCAGAGGAACACCTTCCTGACAAAGGGCATAATACCATCTATCAAAAAAAAAATGGCCTCCTAAGAACTTTCCTAAGAGATTTCTTCTTCTTCCTAGGACTTTTCTCACCTCTACTCCAAGCCTTTAGAATTCTTAACATAATCCCCTGGCTTCTTTCACTTCCTAGAGTGAACTTTGATGTGTCATTTATTAATGAAAGAGGAAGAGAAGGCATTAGATGGCCTTCACCCTAATGGCAGGGAGCATTACAAATTGCTACCTTGTATTTCACATAAAGAAACAACTTTATTAACACTCCTGTTTATTATCCTCATGTTCCTGGTATGAACATGGGCAGACATGGGAAGGAGCGTGAGGCACTCACCTCTTCCTCGGTGCTCCAGCTCAGGTGTCTTCTGGCCACGCTGCAGACAGCACTGCGTACACTCCAGACAGTCCTGGGTCCCTTGGAGCCAGAGCCCTCCTCGGGTGGTGACAGTGACAGGCGTGCCTCAGCTTCTGTCCCTAAAGAGGCTAACCCGAACACTAACCCTAACAACTAAGCATTACTCGAACATGAAAAATAACACTATGCCTAACACTAAAACTAAGCCCAAACCTAATGCTAACCCTAAGCCTAAACCTAAACCTAATCCTAACCCTAGACTAGTGGGAGCTTCCAGCAGGCTTGGGGAGGGGCTGTGGGGGCAGCGCTCTGGAACCAGGCCTGGAGTCAAGGCCTCTGCCCCGCTGTGAGGGGCTCTGCTGGGCAGGGCTGGGCCTTGGCCTGTGGCGTGCCTGGGAGCAGCCAGGGCTCAAGATGTGCTGGGCAGGTCCCCACACGCCTCTTCTTCCCGCGGCGTGTTGGGCTGCCCCAGGAGCTGTGGGTAGCGGGGGTTCACCCAGATGGTGCGGATAGTGATGGCCCTGCTGCCCTGCTCGTCTGACAGCTCCTCGCTCATCCCGGCATCCCCTTTGGCAGCTGCTTGATCTCTGGTTTGGGGAGTAAGCTCTAAGTGTCCTGTGCCTTAGAGGTTCTGGTTCCTCCTCACAGGACATATAGGCGCTCTCATCCCCGCTGCTGCTGCTGCCGCCCTGGACATCCTCTGAGCTGTCCCCCTCCTCGCTGGGCAGCCCTGCCAGGAGGATCTTTGCTGCTGCCATTGCCCACTGCCTGCGAGCGTCCACCTGGCTTGTGGAGGGGCTGGGGGGCAAGAGAAAAAGAATTGTTTCACGACTGGAGTCCTCTGCCCAGCTGTGAGAGGCTCTGCTGGGCAGAGCTGAGGCTTGGCCTGAGGCTGTACATGGGGGAACGTTGCTGTGCTCTACCCCGGCCTCGCCTGGCTTCACATGGGGCCTCACTTCTCCGCCTCTGCAGCTCTGGTCGGGGTCCTGTTCCCCCTGGGACAGCTCTTTGGGGCTGCTTGCTTCCCAGGCCGCCTCCTCACCATCTAGTGTTGTCAGGACAGCCCCCAGTGCTGCCCCTGCCCCCTGCCCACCGAGAGCTTCCAGCCCCCTGGGTTTGGTCTACAAGGAAAAATATGGATGTTTATTTTCCCTGGACATTAAGAAACAAGGATAAATGAAAACAAGCCCTGCTGCTGCCCACACTCTCCTCAGGCCCCTCCGTTCCCGCCTCCTGCCCTGAGGGCCGTGGCGGTGGGATGGCGTCCTGAGGGCGGCGTCGGGATCCTGTGGTCAGAGCCTGGATCCTGTGGGCAGAGTCTGGATCCTGACTGCATTGCCCGGATCGTCTGGGCCGAGTTTGGATCCTGCGGGCTGCTCCTGGATGCTGTGGGCAGAGCCTGGGTCGTGTGGGCCGTGCCTGGATCCCATAGGCGTCACCAGGATCCTGAGGGCAGTGCCCAGATCAACCAGGCAGCACCCAGATCCTGAGGGCAGCTTTTCGATCGTGTGGGCAGTGCCTGGAAACTGAGGGCAGCTCTTAGATTCTGAGGGCAGCACTTGGATCCTGATGGCAGCACCTGGATCCTGTGGGCAGCTCCCGTTTCCCTCCCAAAACTCACCCTCTATGCACAGTTCTGGAACACAGTGACTTCTCCAATCTATACAACTGATGAGAAACCACATAACGGCATGTGATTGTCTAAAGTTCAAATTCCTGCCAGAGCAGATGAATGGCAAAAGCATCACCCACCTTCTCTCAGCCCAGGCCAGGGCCGGCATCCTGGGGTAGCCAGAGCAGATGAATGGCAAAAGCATCACCCACCTTCCCTCAGCCCAGGCCAGAGCCGACATCCTGGGGTAGCCAGCCAGCTTCCTGAGGGGGTGTTCCCCCCTCAGGAAGGGGTTGTGCTCCAGAAGAACATGCCAGCTGTGCCCCGGCTTGCAGGGACATCACGATGCCATTGAGCTGTGGTGCCGTGGCATCTTCACTGCACTGCCACCACTTCTCCAATGGGACGGGCAGCATGGAGCCGCTCCCTCACAGCTCACGGGGACCAGCGGAAGCATCTCCTTGGCTGCGCTCTCTCCTCCATGCCGCAGTCGCATGGACACGCTCCAGAGTTTTCTTCCAGCGCCACAAGATGCGTACCGGTGCTACTTGCTGGCTCCTGGATCCTACTGTGCACAGGAATGCATCTCTGCTGTCTCCTGGGCCAGGCTGGGCTCCTGCAGCCAAGAATGCTCAAAAAGGTCCTCCAGTGATGGCCTGTCTGTGGGCTCCATTCATAAACACCACCTGATGAAGTGCTGGCACTCTGCGGAGAGAAACCAGAAACCGCCGCTCAGCGGGACAAGGCTCCTGTCCATGCTCTCCCACATTCCACAATGCCCAGGCCACCAGGAGTGCTCAGAGCTACAGCCAAAATCTTCCTATCAATCCTCTCTTGCGGAGGACACCAGCACAGAGGCACAGGTGCCACCTCCTCCAGCTGAGCCCAGGAGATCTACCTCCTCACCAGCTGCAAGAGCAGGATGCTTATGCGCCAGCTGCCCCTCCCAATCCTGTTCTTCCCCTCATGCCTTGAAGGCACATCCCCACCTTGAGACACCCAGGGCAGGAAGAAGAGCTGGCCCCAGACAATGTCCTCGTTGGTGTGGAAAGGAAGGTACCTGCAGACCAGCTCATAGAGCAGGATGCCCAGGGACCAGATGGTGGCTGGCAGGCCATGGTAGCAGCCAAAGAGGATCCACTCTGGTGGGCTGTACTCCGGTGTTCCTATAGAACACAGGCGCAGCTCATCAGGCCCATGCTGCTCCCTCCCTCCCAGCCAGCTCCCATTCCACAACAGCCAGTCCCTGCCCTGCCAAAAAGCAACTTGGCTGTAGCTGGCTGAAGAAGGATTCTCCCTCCTTCCCTCCCTCCTTTCTTCCCTCCCTCTTCCCCCTCTGCCAGCCAAGGGGGAAACTTTGCTGCCCTGCTGGGCCCCGGCTTTGGACTTACCTGACATCCTGGTGTAGAACGTGTCCTGGAGGATTGTGCCGCACCCGAAGTCGATGAGCTTTGCCTTGCCTGTGGCCAGGTTGACGAGGACGTTCTTGGCCTTGATGTGGTGGTGCAGGGCACCCCTGCTGCT
This sequence comes from Melospiza melodia melodia, assembly GCF_035770615.1. Taxonomy (NCBI): domain Eukaryota; kingdom Metazoa; phylum Chordata; class Aves; order Passeriformes; family Passerellidae; genus Melospiza; species Melospiza melodia. Next base: position 1,617,370 of record NW_026948796.1, on the reverse strand, counting down.
GCAACGCCGCACGGCTTCCAGCACCTGGCAGAGCAGCCCCTGTGCCACGGGCTCTGTCAGGAACCGCTGCTCATGCAGGAAGTACCAGAGGTCCTGACAGCGCTGCGGACGCTCCATGAGCAGTGTGAAGCCATCGGGCACCTCGAACCAGTCCAGGAGCTGCATGACGCTGTGGAAGCCAGGCCATGACACCTTCCACAGCAGTGCTGGCTCCAGGGGCACCAGGGCGCCCTTGCGCTGCGGGGGGACCGCAATGCCGTCAGTGGGGCTGATGCTGCGCCACACCTCAAGCAGCCCCTGCTGGGCCCCGCCGCAGCTCACCATGGCCCGGCCTGGGGCACTGCTCAGCCCCTGCTCACTCCACGCTCGCTGCCCTCACAGCGTTCTGGCTGCCGCCCTGCCAGGCCTCACTTCAGCCCCTCCCGGCACGCCGCACTGGCTCCTCCCACTGGCTCTGCTCACTTACCAGCCGTGCCCACTCCAAGATGCCCTCCCAGGACACTCACTTGGTGGCCACCTGCGAGCCAAGGCCAGCGGTGGACTGAAGATCACGTTTGGTTAAGAGTGTATAAGCTGGACAACACGCAGAATAAAAAAATATTTTTCTTCTTGGACCCTGATCACATGTGTATGTCACGTCTGGCCTAATGGTGACAGTTGTCCCATCTCTGGGTCAAGAAACAAGTATTGTCTGACAGGTAACTTGTCAGCAAACTGAGAAAGAAATTAGTACCTGGGCATGTAGATTTCTGAAGGGAGGAAAGAAAACTGTTGACAAGAATAAGACTAAGTTTTAAACAACTGAAACACTCAAAAATAACATCTTTTGGGCTATTGTACCATATGTTACACAGAGTTCAAACAAACCACAACTCATTAGTATCTGGACTTCATTGTCCACTATGCTTTGAAATGTTGCTTGAAGGCACTTTGTGTCAAAGATCCAGTTCCTGTAGGTCACTGTAGGTGTAGATCAAAATCCTACCAAAAAATCCATATGCAAACCAGCAAGAGCAAGACTTTTGTCCTTGGCAGTAGCTTCCAGGAGCTGGAAATCCCCAGGCCTAGACACAAAGATGTGTATTCAAAAGAGGGAGAGAAGCACCATGCTTAGCTCTAACTGTGACCTTTGATAGCAGGTCTTACTAGCAGGTAATAAATTCCATTTGTTCTGTTCTTAGCCAGAGCCAAGATGGGAATCAAAGTCTAGATGACAGGAGCCTCAGCTTTTCCAGAAGAGGAAAAATACAAAGGATGGTAAATTTGCATTGGGTTTACAGGGTTTTGTTACAGATGGATAGACAAGTGATGAACCTTAAAAGATGACAGCAAAGGAAAATCAACAGATATGCTGAAAGTGAGTGAAGAGGAAGGAGACTTCAGATTCACTGAAAAGCTGCACAGAAAGCTTCTCTACTTTTTGCAGTTGCTTCAAGTTTGAAATTACAAACTCTAGCAGCACTTCCAACTTATCTTTATTAATTCTAGAGCAAAGACAATCAAAACTGTGTACTCCTGTTTACAGTATGCAGTAAAGCACAGGAAGCCATTAGAGTAAGAAAAATTGTGTTTAGAAGGCTGAGGCAGCCTTAGGGGTAGGAGGAATGGGGAGGCGTGGAAATCGGGCATGTGGACACCATTCGAGGAGCATCCAGGCCCTGAGCAGTCCCTCACAGTGGGTATCCCAGCAGATGGAGTCCAAATGGAGCCACAGCTGGGTGGGAAAAGTGCTGGGCTGTTGAGCCATGGTTAGCAGGGGCTCCTGCATCAAATTGCTCCCTGACAGGTGTGGTATGCTGTGTGTGTGTGTGTGTGTGTGTGTGTGTGCCCAACAGCTGGCAACAGCAGGCTGGCACAGATGTGGGAAAAGGCCAAGGAGGCAGCAGAGTGGGAATGGGGCTCTGCAGGAGGCCCTGGTGGTTGCACACATCCGTGGGGGATGAGGCTGGCCCAGATGGTCCCTAGGGCTCTGGGCTGAAAAGGGGGGAAAAGAGAAGCAGGGAGGAAGGGCCAGATGCTGCTGTGAGAATGCCATTCCATCCCATAGGTGACATAGTGAGAGGAGGGTGGGAACAAAATGGTGATTGCTGCTGATCACCCTGACACCTTCAAGACAAGAGGCCCAGAAAGGACTGCACATCTGCATCCTAGTGTTGTCCTGAATGGGAGCTCATCTCCTGGCGTTCATTATCCGCAAGTCTCGCAGCTGCCCATGGGCATTCCACATTTCAGGTAAGCAAAGTTGCTTACCTCCCTCTGTTCTTTGGGCCTCTGAAAGGGACTGTCCACTTAGCTACAGCCTGGCAAGGAAGGGAGTCTCACAACACTCTGGATATTTTAGACTTTTGTTGGCATTCGGGCTGAAACAAAGTATCCCCTCGCCACTTCTCCATCTTCATCCTGCTGCCCTGCAGGTGGCCTGTTCAGGCTGACAGCTTGGAGTGCCTGCAGGCTCCAGTTGGGCTGCAGCCCAGCTTTTCCTCTCACAGCTTAATTCTTATAATGACAATTCTTTCATTTCTACTTAAAAGATACCTCGGAACTTCCCTAAATTAACAATACTCTATTCTAAGCTAAACAATCCTCTATTATCGAAGCTATCTGCAGAATCACAGAATCACAGAATTTATAGATTGGAAGACACCTCTAAGATAATCGAGTCCAACCCCTGTTCTAACACCTCAACTAGATCATGGCACCAAGATCCACATCCAGTCTTTTTTTAAACACATCAAGGGATGGTAACTCTACTACCTCCCTGGGTAGATGATTCCAGTATTTCACCACTTGTTCTGTTAAAAACTTCCTCCTTCATTCTAGCCTGTATCTCCCTTGGCACAACTTGAGACTGTGTCCTCTTGTTCTGCCTGTTGTTGCCCGGAGAAAGAGACCGACCCCCAGCTCACCACAGCCACCCTTGAGGAAGTTGAAGAGAGTGATAAAGTCACCTTTGAGTCTCCTTTTCTCCAGGCTGAACAACCCCAGCTCCCTCAGCCATTCTTCATACGGCTTGTGCTCCAAGCCCCTCACCAGCCTCGTTGCTCTCCTTTGGACACGCTCAAGCAACTCAACGTGCCTCCTAAAGTGAGGGGCCAGAACTGGATGCAATACTCAAGGTGTGGCCTCACCAGTGCCACATACAGGGGAAGAATGACCTCCCTACTCCTACTGGCCAGACTATTCCTGATGCTGGCCAGGATGCCATTGGCCTTCCTGGCCACCTGGGCACACTGCTGGCTCATGTTCAGCCGGCTGTCAACCAGCACCCCCAGGTCCCTTTCCACCTGAGCACTGTCCAGCCACACCATCCCCAGCCTATAACGTTGCAGGGGGTTATTGTGGTCAAAGTGCAGGACTCGGCACTTGGACTTATTGAACTTCATCCCATTAGATTCTGCCCATCCATCCAACCGTTCAAAGTCCCTCTGCAAAGCCCTCTGTCCCTCTAACAGATTGATGCATGCTCCCAGCTTAATGTCATCTGCAAATTTGCTAATGAAAGACTCTAAACCCTCATCCATATCATCAATAAAAATATAAACAGTACTGGCCCCAGCACAGACCCCTGAGGGACACCACTGGTGGCTGGTCGCCAGCTGGATGCAGCACCATTCACCACCACTCTCTGGGCCCAGCCATGCAACCAGTTCCTAACCCAGCAAAGAGTGCTCCTGTTCAAACCACGGGCTGCCAGCTTGTCTAGGAGTATGCTGTGGGAGACAGTGTAAAAGGCCTTGCTGAAATCCAAATAAACAACATCTACAAACTTCCCTGCATCCACTAGGCGGGTTACCTGGTCATAAAAGGTGACCAGGTTGATCTCCATCTACTCTCTGCAAAGGCTCAGATTGGGCAGGGCCCACTCGCTTAGTAGAGCCTTGGGTGTTAACTAACCGGGTGGCTTTTGCCAGATGCTGCTCCCAGTTTTTGAAAGATCCTCCACCTAATGCTTTCAATGTGGTTTTTAACAGTCCATTGTACCTCTCCACTTTGCCTGCCGCTGGTGCATGGTAGGGAATATGGTACACCCACTCAATGCCATGTTCTCTGGCCCAGGTGTTCATAAGGCTGTTCTTGAAATGAGTCCCATTGTATTACTCAGTCCTCTCAGGGGTTCCATGTCTTCACAGGACTTGCTTTTCCAGGCCCAGGATGTTGTTCCGGGCTGTAGCACAAGACACAGGGTAGGTTTCCAACCATCCAGTGGTGGCTTCCACCATGGTCAGCACATAGCGCTTGCCCTGGCGTGTCTGGGGCAGTGTGATGTAGTCAATCTGCCAGGCCTCCCCATACTTGTACTTGGACCACCACCCACCATACCACAGGGGCTTCACTCCCTTGGCCTGTTTGATGGCAGCACACTTCTCACAGTCATGGATAACCTGAGAAATACTGTCCATGGTTAAATCCATCCCTCGGTCTCGTGCCCACTTATAGGTGGCATCTCTGCCCTGATGGCCTGAGGCATCATGGGCCCATCAAGCTATGAATAACTCTCCCTTGTGTTCCCAATCTAGGTCTATCTTGGACACCTCTATCTTTGCTGTCTGATCTACCTGCTCATTGTTTTGGTGCTCCTCATTGGCCCTACTCTTGGGGACATGGGCATCTACATGGCAGACCTTCACAGGTAGCCTCCCTACCCTGGTAGCAATGTCTTTCCACTCATCAGCAGTCCAAATTGGTTTTCCTCTATGCTGCCAGTTGGCCTCTTTCCACCTCTCCAGCCATCCCCACAGAGTGTTGGCTACCATCCATGAATCAGTGTAGAGGCAGAGCTTTGGCCACTTCTCTCTTTCAGCAATGTCCAGGGCCAGTTGAACGGCTTTGAGTTCAGCAAGTTGGCTTGATCCACCTTCTCCTTCAGTGGCCTCTGCAACCTGTCATGTGGGGCTCCATACGGCTGCTTTCCAAAATAGCGTAGCACGTTTCCTCTGGGGGCAGTTGGATGTATGTGGTGGGCAGCCAGCGTGTGTGTGGCTGCAGCCGGCACCGGCCAAGCAGTTCATGCTGGCGAGGGTCCCCGGGGCGTTCTCCAGGCCAGCACCCCGCCTCGGCCAGTGCCTAACAGCCAGCTTAGAAGTGGTGTGGACCAGAGGAATCTGACTGTTTGATTAAAACAATGCATCGCGAAGGCCCAAGGCAGGTGTTGACGCGATGTGATTTCTGCCCAGTGCTTTGAATGTCAAAGTGAAGAAACTCAATGAATCGCAGGTAAACAGCGGGAGTAACTCTGACTCTCTTAAGAGAGGGCATAGTTACTAACTGGGCATGGCTGCGCAAGTCACGCCTCCTTGTAGCCCCACCGGATACCCTTGTGGTAACAGAATTGACTTCTGTACCAGTGTGGGAGACAGCAAAAATCTGCCCTCCCTGTTGTTGGACTCACCACCCAATAATAATTTCACAAACTGCTGAAACAAAAAGTTGGCACAGTCATTTTGCTGCTGCCTAAAGCCTTGTCCGCAGGCTAGTGTTGGACACAGCTGGCAGTCTGGGAGAGGGTCAGCTGCTAACTACTTCTACCCTCACTCTTTTTGTTGTCTCTTTGACATGATGGTGCAATCATTGGCTTTGCGATATGTATTGACTGCCACTCAGACTGACCCACTAGATCTAAGCGTCAAACATGCCAAGATTCCATCTATATACCCTCTGTGCCCATGGAAGAGGGATTTAATCTGGTATGTTTGGACTTTGTTAACTCCACAATTACAAGGGGTTGTGGAATACATCTTGGAGTCGCATGGGAGGGCTTGGCAAAATTCCGTGAGCCTTATGAGATCTCCCCATTGGGGTTGGCTCAAGAGGATTCTGAGTGTTCAGATGGAGGCACAGAAGAGCCAAGAACACCTGAGGCTCTTCCCAGGACCAGTGGTGACGGAGCAACGATAAGAACTCCTGTCATGTCCATCCCTGAGAGAAAGCCATCCTGTCCTTGTGCGACCTGGTTGACTAGGATGTTGGGGCTGATTGACAATCTAAAGAGGACCCAGGGGCAAAAGAAGGTCATCTTTAGGTCCTCTAAATGTGGTAAACAAAATTTTAAGTACCACAGTATTGCCTGTCACGCCCCATGTTGTAAAGGGATGCTGTGTGTGGCTCCAACTGGCAACTGGGTCTGTGAGGTATGCCAATGTGGTTTTGCCACCACGATCGGCCTGGGCCAGCACAAGAGGATAATACATCCCCTTGTGAGGAATTTGGAATGGATTGTTGCCTCCCATCCCAAAGAGTCATCAGCCAGAGGGGCCCACAAAAGGGTATGGACTGATGAGGAGGAGGGTCTCCTGGTACAATTGGTAGAGAAGTTTGCCAGTAGTCAGAATATTAACCAACTTATTGCAAGGCATATTCCATCTAAAAGGGCAAAGCAGATCAGTGATAGAAGGCACCTTCTGGGCAGAGATCCTTCCACGAAAGGTCAGGCTGGGCCAGAAGGTGAGATGGTGATTGAACATCGTCCCAAGTCTGCTAAATCACCAAAGGAGGGGCAATTGAAGCTCCAGTACCATTATGCCATCCAAACGGGATTATCAGCTTGCAGATTCACCAGCTATTGGGAAGCCTTCATGAAAATTTTAGGGCAACATCTGCAAGGGGTGGTGAACGATGTTTTCAAAGAGTGTCGTGGTGCCCTGGGTGGGCCTGGCCAGAATATGAAAACAGCCAGGGGCTGGAAAAGGCAGACATCCCGTGGTTGGGGTGCATCCAAAGCAACAATGAACTGGATGCGAAAGAGAGCGATTAAGAGAGGGAAATTTCTTCGATTTCAGATGTTGTACAAGTTGCATAGGGGGCGTCTGGTGCATATTATTCTGGACAGCAAAGAAGCCTTGCAATGCCATCTGGCGTTGTCCATGCACACTTTAAGTTGAGATGGGATACAGCTGTTGAATTTGGTAGCCTGGTGAATTTTTCTCTGCATGCGGAGGCTGATAACACCATATTTGGGGCCCTGATTACTGAAAAAGAGATTGAGAAAAACGTGAGCGAGATATGTAAAACCTCCGCTCCTGGGCCAGATGGGATTACTTTGGGTCATCTTATTAAAAAAAGACCTTAAGTTTTCCCTGTTGACTAAGATATTCAATCTCTGGCTTGTTACTGGTACTATCCCAGATGCGTTGTGGGACTGCCGAACAGTCTTGATACCCAAGTGTTCTGACTTGGATAGACTTGGTGATACCAATAACTGGAGGCCTATCACTATTGGTTCTATGGTGATTAGGCTGTTTTCAAGGATTGCTACGGCGAGGCTGACCAGAGCACGTCCCATTAACCCCTGGCAATGAGGCTTTATTTGCGCATCGGGTTGTGTCGAGAACCCCAAGTTGTTACAACTTGTGGTTAAGAACACAAAGCAGGAGCATTGACATCTGGGGGTGGTGTTCATGGACATCACCAAGGCCTTTGACATTGCTGGTCACCAGCATGTACTTGAGGGTCTGATCCAGAGAAGGGTTGATCCCCATGTGCTTCAGCTGGTTAGGGAAATATATTGAAATATCAAAACGTACAGTTCCATTGAAAAGGAGAGGAGAGATCCCATTTACATTTGCTCTGGTGTCCAACAAGGTGACCCTATATCACCTTTGCTGTTCAATCTGGTGATGGACCCCCTTCTATGCAAGCTTGAAAGTGAGGGTCAGGGGTTCCAACATAAAATAACAGCCATGGTGTTGGCAGATGATTTAGTTCTCCTGAGTGATTCCTGGGATGGCATGTGTTGCAATATCAAAATTTTGGAGACCTTCTGTGAACTTACTGGTCTCCAGACTCAGGGGGAAAAATGTCATCGCTTTTGCATCAAGCCAACAAGGGTCTCATATACTATCAATGACTGTCCCCCATGGAAGATAAATTGTTCCCCCCTTAATATGATTGACCCAGGGAGCTCAGAAAAATGTCTTGGCAGATGTATTGACCCCTGGACTGGCTTTGCAGATTCGGGTTTATCAGAGAAACTTCTGGACTGGCTCCATCATATTGGGAGTTCACCCCTCAAATCTCTTCAGAGGGTCAATATACTCAGGACTTAAACCCTCCAGAGACTGGTATATCTGGCTGACCATACTGAGGTGAATGTGGGCCTTCTCAATTCCCTTGACCTGTTGATTCAAAAGGCAGTCAAGGAATGGCTTCATCTCCCTCCAAGTACATGTGATGCCATCTTGTATTCGAGTTTTAAAGACGGTGATTTAGGCATCATCAAGTTGGCCGTGCTCATTCCAAGTATTCAAGCGTGAAGCCTTCATAGATTGGCACAGTCTTTGGATGAGGCTCTGGGGGGTCTTCTAAGAGGGGAACAGCTGGAATTGTTATTTGAAAAGTTATGGTTGAGAGCAGCTGGAGAAAGAGAGTCCATCTGTGGGTTTTTGGGGTCCAGCTAGCTGCCGGGGCCCCAAAACTTGGTGGGTGCCGGCAGGCCCTCTCCTCAGCGTCTGTAGCAGTGGAAGGATCCAGCCAGGGTCACGCTCCCTCACAGCCCCGGATGTTTCAAGCCGACACAGCCAAACAGAGAGGTCTTGGGAGGCTCTGGTGAAATTCCAACAGGCTTTATTTTTGGGAAGTCTAAGGGTGCCGATGGGGGAGGAAAAAGGGTTGCAGCTCTGATGACGGGTGCCGGAACCGGGGTGCTGAGCCCCAAACCCAGGCAGGACTTAGGTTTAAGAAGTGGAATGAAGTAGGCAGGCTCAGAGGTGCCCCTTGACCACTAGGACGGGGGTACAGGGGTGGTCTTTTGTGGGATGATGTCCTAGGGTGACGTTATGATGCTTGTATCCCCATTCATGTGTTCTGTTTATGTTGGATATTATGTTCTATGCCTTTGGCTGTCTCTGAATGGTGAAAGTTTTGTTTGGGTTTTTCTTATCAGCCTGGTGGAACACAGAGGGCTACTTTTGCTTTTTTGCTTTTGCTTTTCACTTGCTCTTGACCTTGCTTCTGCTTCGCTCTGCTTCTGCTTGCTTTTTGCTTCTGCTCATTAGTTAGTTTAGCTAAACAGTCCAAATTTTTCCTGGACTGTTTCTTCTCTCCTTTTCTCGACCATCTTGAACCTGCTCCAGACTGGGACCTGGAAACATTGAGAGTTTGCACCTTATGGCTTGCAGCAGCTGCCCCAGCACCGGAGGGACTGATAACAGAGCGACCACCCCCAAGAGAGACTTTCTGAATTTGTCATCTTTTTCCAGAGTGGTGTCATCCGGTATTGTTCATTTTGTGTGCTGGGGGTTGCTGTGCCTGTTAAATAAACAGGTTCTTTCCCCTTCTTTCCGAGGAATTCTTCCCAAACAGGTTGGGGGGAGGGGCTGTGTGGGTTTGCTTACTGGAGGGACCCCTTTGGAGATTCTCTCCCAAATTTGCCCGAGACCAGGACAAAATTTGGTGGCCAACATGGGGCTCAAGAGAGAGTGGAAAAAACCCTGTTTTGAGTGCATTTTGGTTGCCATTACTCTGTGTTGGTATAAAGCAGTTAATAGCCATGCTTTCTGAATTTATAATGTCTCTTGTGGTGAAGGCTTGCATGCATTTCTGGTCCCTAAGGATTTTGAGATCTTCATACCTCTATGGTCCCTAGGTTTATTTTCTTATCCAGAAATAGCTTTAGTATTGTCCCTAATACATAGTTTTTACAGCAGAGGAGCAGTGACCAGAATAGCTATCCTGCTGGGCTTGGTGGCAATGATTTGCAAGAAGTTTATAAACATGCTGGGGTCTGCTCCAGGTATGGATGGTTCATGGCTATAGTTATGCACCCAGTTTGTAAGAGGAGGAGCAGGGGATGAGGCTTTTTAGCCTTTGATTCCTTCTTCGCTTATGAATTGTTCGCATCACTACTGAAGAATGTTCAGTTTCCCCTGAATATTAAAGACACCATCTTTCTGGTATTCGATCTGGTAACCTTCCTCTATACAGTCTGCATCTTCTCTAGAATGAGGGCTGAGATTTCTAGACGGGCTGATGAGATCCCTGATCCAGGAATAGACCCAGGTGTGGAAAATCCTGACTGGTGTGGGAAATGGGAGGATATGGGGCAGATCCTGAAGGAATTCTCTGACCCTATAGTCTGGGACTTTCTCCATGAACAAATTCACCAGGTGAGGTGGGGAAATATCTGAAAGAGAAGTACCAGGATGAGCCTAAGGAGAAAAAGATCATTGCAGTGAGCTGGGCCCTGGCGTATGCGTATCACACTCTGTTAGATACCCTAGGGCAGCAGAAAGAGGCAGGGGGGCAGAGAGATAAATCAGCTATACCCATCATTCAGGCAGCAGCTAATACCCCAGGCTCAAAGCCAGCAGCCAGACCAGTGAGGCTAAGCCAGCAGCTGAAACAATGGCTGTTGCTACCAGTATTAGAAGTGGGAAATGCACGGACAAGACTAATCAACCAGGATGATAATGATGATGATACAGGAGAAGGAACCTCAATGCCTCCTGACATAAAATCAGGAGCCACAGCAGCAGGTGCAAGATCAGACGCAAATATTGAGTCCTTTTCCCTGAAGGACCTTTGTAGCTTACAGAAGGATTACACTCGACAACCTGATGAATCCATAATTAGTTGGTTAGTTTGGCTCTGGGATGCTGAAGGTGAGGCTACAATTCTGGGTGGCACTGAAGCGAGGCATTTGGGATCCCTGCCACAGGATCCTGTCATTGACCAAGAAATGATGAGGGGGGCTAACCCACTCAGCCTTCTGAGCATGGGTCTTGGAAAGTGTTGCACAAAGATACCTGTGTGAAGATGATCTCTATATGCAACAAATCCCATGGAAGAACATAGAGCAAGGGATCCAACACCTGAGAGAAATGGCAGTGGCAGAGATTATCTTCTCAGATGACGTGACAGCTAAGAACCCTGACTTAGTTCCATGCACGTCTGTGATATGGCGAAAACTTGTGCGACTTGGGCCACATGAATATGCTTCTGCCTTAGCCATAATGAAGCGGGATGAGAGGGATGAGACTGTGCTTGACATGGCAAGGAATCTCTGAGCATATGCAGATGCTGTACATGGCCCAACACATGCCAGAATTGCAGCAGTAGAAATACGTGTGCAGAAATACGTGAGGACAAGATAGAGGAGAATCATAAGAAGCTCAGAGAGGAGATTAAACAAGACCTTCTCCAAATTTCAGCAGTACAGATCAGAGGTTCTGGTATCCAAGGCAGACATTCCCCAGATGGCGAGAGAAGGTACACCACACGAGCTGAGCTGTGGTTCTACCTGAGTGGTTGTGGGGAGAACATGAGGAGATAGGAGGGAAAACCTACTGCTGTTCTGGCACGACAGGTGCATGAATTGAAGGAAGACAGGGCTCAGAGAGGGAGTTCTACCAGAAGGAAAGCAGCACCAGTTGCCCATAGCCGAACTGCAAGGTATGATGATGATGATGACATGTCCGATCCCCTTGAAGGAAAATCCAAGATATATGCCCAGGGAAAGGATAACCAGGCTCAGAGGGGCCCTGCCTCTAGCCACATAGAGGCTAGGGAAAACCGTGTTTTCTGGACTGTGTGGATTCGTTTGCCTGGCACATCCGAACTACAAGAATACAAAGCTTTGGTTGATACTGGTGCTCAATGTACGTTAATCCCATTGAGATATGTGGGGACAGAATCTGTTTCTATTGCTGGTGTGACGGAGATCCTAACATTTCACTTTGGTGGAAGCTGATGTGAGCCTGACTGGAAATGAGTGGCAGAAGCATCCTATTGTGACTGGCCCAGAGGCCCTGTATATTCTGGGCATAGACTTCCTCTGGAATGGATTTACAAAGACCCAAAGGAACTCAGGTGGGCTTTTGGCATAGCTGCTGTGGAGGCAGAAAACATCAAGCAGTTGAACACTTTGCCTGGACTATCAGAAGGCCCATCTGCAGTAGGGCTTCTGAGGGTGGAAGAGCAACGAGTGCCAATTGCCACCTCAACAGTGCACTGCTGACAGTACCGGACAAATCGAGATGCCATGATCCCCATCCACAAAGTTATCTGAGAGCTGGAGAGCCAAGGGGTCGTCAGCAAGACCCACTCACCCTTCAACAGCCCCACTTGGCCTGTGCACAAGTCTGGCAGAGAATGGAGATTGACTGTGGACTACTGTGCATTGAATGAAGTGACTCCACCACTGAGCGCTGCTGTGCCAGACATATTAGAGCTCCAGTACGAGCTTGAGTCCAAGGCAGCGAAGTGGTATGCCACTATAGACATTGCCAGTGCATTTTTCTCCATTCCTCTGGCAGCAGAATGCAGGCCTCAGTTGGCTTTCGCCTGGAGGGGCATGCAGTACACCTGGAATCGACTGCCCCAGGGGTGGAAGCACAGCCCCACCATCTGCCATGGACTGATCCAGATTGCACTGGAAAAGGGTGAGGGTCCAGAACATCTGCAATATATTGATGACATCATTATGTGGGGGAACAGAGCTGCAGAAGTGTTTGAGAAAGGAAAGAAAATCATCCAAATCCTCCTGGGAGCTGGTTTCGCCATTAAAAATAGCAAAGTAAAGGGACCAGCTTGTGAGATTCAGTTCCTAGGAGTGAAGTGGCAAGATGGACGGTGTCAGATTCCCACGGAGATCATCAACAACATCACTGCGATGTCTCCATTGACCATCAAGAAGGAAACACAAGCTTTCCTAGGTGCCATAGGTTTTTGGAGGATGCACATTCCCGAGTACAGTCAGATCGTGAGCCCTCTTTACCTGGTCAACTGTAAAAAGAACACTTTCCACTGGGGCCCTGAGCAGCAACAAGCCTTTGTCCAGATCAAGCAGGAGATCACTCATGCAGTAGCCCTTGGCCCAATCAGGACAGGATCAGAGGTGAAGAACGTGCTCTACTCTGCAGCCAGGAACCATGGCATGTCCTGGAGCCTTTGGCAGAAGGTGCTTGGGGAGACTCGGGGCCGACCACTGGGATTTTGAAGTCAAAGCTACAGAGGGTCCAAAGCCAACTACACTCCAACAGAGAAGGAAATCTTGGCTGCCTATGAAGGAGTCCAAGCCGTCTCAGAGGTGTTGGTACAGAAACACAATTCCTCCTGGCACCCCAACTACCGGTGCTGGGGTGGGTGTTCAAAGGCAAAGTTCCTTACATTCACCATGCCAAGAGTGCCACATGGAGCAAGTGGATTGCTCTTATCACTCAGCGTGCCCGTATAGGTAAACTGAATCACAATGGGATTTTGGAGGTAATTACAAATTGGCCTGAAGGTGAGAATTTTGGTGTCACAGATGAAGAACAAGAACCAGTGTCACATGCTGAAGAGGCCCCTCCCTATAACCAACTGCCCCCAGAGCAAACACGCTATGCTCTTTTCACTGATGGTTCCTGTGACATCGTAGGGATGAACCGGAAGTGGAAAGCAGCCATATGGAGCCCCACATGACAGGTTGCAGAGGCCACTGAAGGAGAAGGTGGATCAAGCCAACTTGCTGAACTCAAAGCCGTTCAACTGGCCCTGGACATTGCTGAAAGAGAGAAGTGGCCAAAGCTCTGCCTCTACACTGATTCATGGATGGTAGCCAACACTCTGTGGGGATGGCTGGAGAGGTGGAAAGAGGCCAACTGGCAGCATAGAGGAAAACCAATTTGGACTGCTGATGAGTGGAAAGACATTGCTACCAGGGTAGGGAGGCTACCTGTGAAGGTCTGCCATGTAGATGCCCATGTCCCCAAGAGTAGAGCTAATGAGGAGCACCAAAACAATGAGCAGGTAGATCAGACAGCAAAGATAGAGGTGTCCAAGATAGACCTAGATTGGGAACACAAGGGAGAGTTATTCATAGCTTGATGGGCCCATGATGCCTCAGGCCATCAGGGCAGAGATGCCACCTATAAGTGGCCACAAGACTGAGGGGTGGATTTAACCATGGACAGTATTTCTCAGGTTATCCATGACTGTGAGAAGTGTGCTGCCATCAAACAGGCCAAGGGAGTGAAGCCCCTGTGGTATGGTGGGTGGTGGTCCAAGTACAAGTACGGGGAGGCCTGGCAGACTGACTCCATCACGCTGCCCCAGACACACCAGGGCAAGCGCTACGTGCTGACCATGGTGTAAGCTACCACTGGATGGTTGGAGACCTACCCTACAGCCCGGAACAACATCCTGGGCCTGGAAAAGCAAGTCCTGTGAAGACATGGAACCCCTGAGAGAATTGAGTTGGACAAGGGGACCCATTTCAAGAACAGCCTTATCAACACCTGGGCCAGAGAACATGGTATTGAATGGATATGAAGCCCCAAAACAGATAGCCTTCAAGAAATAATGGGTTAAAACATAGAATGTGAGGCATTTGAAGAAAGCATAGCATTTAGGAAACACATAGAGCAATTAATCAGTTAAAGCATGGAACACAATGGCAGGAAAGAGATAGGGATAGGGGAATTGATGGGCTAAGCATGTTCAGAGCCAACAATGTCAAACTGACCCTAAGAACTTTGCCAAGCCATAGAAACCAAGCCAAGTACACCGGGAATTGGCCAAATTAGGAAAGAAGTTCAAAAGTTTAAGGAGGAAGACTCATCACGAGACCCTAGCCCATGATGAAGGCAACCGGAACGACCACCAAGATGATCCTCAAAAGAGGTGTCCCCGCCCATGCTCCGCCTACACCACGCCCCATATGAATATTCATGCAAAGATATGATTATGTATATGATCTCATGTAATCCTATATTCAAAACTGTATAAAAGGCTTGCTTTTGTTACGGGAAACTTAGAAATCCATTTTGTGATTTCTCCGACGCGTCGCAATAAAATACCTCCTGCTTATTTGACTTAAGCTGAGTCTCTTAAGCAGTTATTCTCACCTTTTGGGGCAAAATTCAGCATCAGATATATCATACCCCTTATCATGCACCTGCTGCCGGGAAAGTTGAACAGTGCAATGGACTACTTAAGATTACCATGAAGGCGCTGGGCCGGGGAATCTTCAGAAATTGGGAAATGAACTTAGCAAAAGCCACCTGGATGTTCAACACCAGAGGGTCCATCAATCGAGCTGGTCCTGCCCAGTCCTGCCCAGTCTGAGCCTTTGCACACAGTGGATGGAGACAAAGTCCCTGTTGTACACATGAAAGGTATTTTAGGAAAGACTGTTTCGATTAATCCTGCCTCAGGCAAAGACAAACCCATACATGGAATTGTTTTTGCTCAAGGACCTGGTTACACTTGGTGGGTAATGCAGAAAGATGGAAAAAGCCATTGTGTACCACAAGGAAACCTAGTCTTAAGTGAGAACAATATGTAAGGTTTCATTGTGATGCAGATGGAAATAGAATAAGGCATGGATAATGTCCTAGACTGCAAGGTAATATGTGTGTTCTATTCCCATCTATTAGAGGTGAGCCAGTTATTAATTGGGCAGTTTTTCTTTGTCTCTTCCACAACCAATCCTCCTTCTGGGAAGACATCTGCTGTTAATGGGCCATTGAGTGTCACTGTGTGACTGATCAAAATTACATCATCCCATTGTGAGATGCTCCACCCAGAGGGAGGAGCCAAATATTCCTTCCTGGCTATAATCTGAGATTTTGGGACACCAGAGACAGCCTTTTCCACTGGATTCCCAGAGGAGCAGCCCTTTCCCACTGGATTTCCAGAGGAAGACCAGCCCACCTACACCACCATAGGATCTTCAGAGGAAGACTACAGCCTTTTACAGGATCACTGCCTCAATAGAACCACACCTGCCACTCCAGGAGGACTGCAGCCACCATTTAATAGGACTACTACCACCACCCTGACCCACAGGGTTTCAGGTCGTATTCTGACTCTTGTCAGTCTTTTGTATTACTGCATTGTTTTGTTTTGTTTTGATTTGCTTTTTTCTGGTAAAGAACTGTTACTCCTTCTCCCTTATCTGTGCCGGAAAGCCCCCTTAATTTCAAAATGATAACAATTCAGAAGGAATTGTTATCATTTTGAAATTAAGCCCTCTCAGAAGGAGGGGGGTTTACATTTTCCATTTTGGGGCAGCTCCTGTCTTCCTTAGCAGACACCCGTCTTTTCAATCCTTGACAAGGGGAAGGATTCAAAGTCTCAGTTATAATGCAAATAAAGTTTGAAGGAACAAAAAAAGAATAGAAATTGGGGATGTTCTGTTAGTTTCAGAAGCAGGGTGAAATTTATTCTGACAGGATTTATGGGTGCAGTTTGACATTGAAGTGCTCCCAAAGAAGGGGAAAATGGTAATTAAGCTTCTCCAATTAAGGGAATAAAATAAGGGGAAAATTCATGAGATGGTGTGGGCAAAATGGAAGAAGTGAGGTAACTTAAACATCAAACCTATAGTAATAAAAATAGTTAATGAGAACCATCCAGTTCGAGCACGACAATACTTGCTCTCCCTGGAAGGGAGACGAGGACTATAGCTGGTGATCCAGGACCTGCTTGAGGACAGGACCTTAGAACCATGTATATCCCTCCATAATACACCCATATTACCAGTAAAGTCAGATGGGACTTACAGGCTTGTCCAAGATTTGAGAGAAGTGAACAAAAGAGCGGTGAATAAGTACCCAGTAGTGCCTAATCCCTCCACACTACTAAGTAACATTCCCCCCACCAGTGGTTTAGTGTGATAGACCTAAAAGATGCTTTTTTTTCCACTGGTAGGGGAAAGTGGGATATATTTACCTTTGAACGCGATGTCCCCAGTTCTGGGAGGAAGCAACAGCTTTGGTGGACTAGGTTACCCCAAGGGTTTTCCAACTCCCCAAATCTCTTTGGTCAAGCCCTAGGAGAAGTACTACAACTCTTTTCCATTAAACCTGAGATAAAGCTCATCAAATATGTAAATTATTTGCTTCTCCCAGGACAGGAAGAAAAAGAAGTTTGGGAATCCACCATAGTGTTGTAAATTTTCTGGGGAACCAAGGACTTTGGGTATCAAAAGGTAAATTCCAATTTGTAGAGTGGGAAGTAAAATTCCTAGGACATATGATTTGTCAAGGGAGCTGGTGGCTGAACCCTGAGAGAATTACAAGGATAGTGTCACACCCATGGCCAAAAACTAAGAGAGAAATCAGAAAGTTTTTAGGCCTGTTGGGATATTGTAGGCTATGGATTGAAGGATACAGGCCATCCAGTTCTTGTAAGAAAAGTTAGTTGAAGAAGAGATTAGATGGGAAGATCAAAAAAAGTTTGAAGCTTTAAAGCAAAAAATTAGTCAGTGCATCAGCACTGAGTCTTCCTGCCTTAGACAAACCCTTCTATTGTTTGTTGATATAGAAAAATGGGTAGCACATGGAGTGTTAGCCCAGGACTGGAGAGGATCCAGGAAACCAGTGGCCAATTTATCAAAATTACTAGACCTTGTCAACTGCAGGTGGCCAACCTGCATTCAGGCTGTGGCAGTGACTGCCCTACTCATATCAGAAAGCAAAAAAATACCTTCTGCGGAAAATTGAAGATATATATCCCAAACTCAGTGAGGAGTATCCTAAATCAAAAGGCTGAGAAATGGCTCACTGATTCCTGAGTGCTAAATTATGAAGCCATCTTAATACAAAATGGTTTAGAGCTAATATTGAGTAACCAACTCAACCCTTCCCAGTTTTTGTATGGAGAACCAGATGAGGAACTAATACATAATTGCCTAGAGGTTATAAACTATCAAACTAAAATGAGACAGGACCTAACAGATCAACAACTCCAAGGTGGAAAACGATTGTACATCAATGGATCTTCACAGGTAATAAAGGGGCACAGGGTATCAGGGTGTGCTATAGGCCATGAAGGGTTGATGGCCATAGAGAAGAAAAAGTTACCTTCCAACTGATCAGCCCAAGCATGGGAGTTATATGCCCTAAAGTGAGCTCTGGAAATGGAGAACAATATATACAGACTCAAAATACACTTTTGGCATAGTGCATACCTTTGGAAAAATTTGGGAAGAGAGGGGGCTATTCAATTCAAAGGGAAAGGGACTGTTTCACAAAAAATTTCTTTTAGAAGAGTTAGAAACCTTACAATTACCAGAGGAAGTAATGGTGGTTTATGTTAAAGGACATCAAAAAGGGGAGCAAGGGAACAATTTAGTCAATTTAGAAGCTAAAAATGCAACTGAATCAGAGACAGAAAAACTAATTATAATACTAACACCCCTGAGAAAAATACAAAAAGTCCTGATGTTCAGTGGGACATAAAAGGAAGAACTCCTCAAAATGGGAGCCAAGAAAGATAACAAAGGGAAGTGGAGATTAGCAGATGGGAGGCCAATGTTGAATAAACCCTCTGCAAAGAAAATGCTAGAAGGCATACATGGAACAACGCATTGGGGTACACAAGTGCTAAGTGATCAATTTCTAAGGGATTGGGGATGCAAAGGAATTTTCAGAATAGCTAAGCAAGTAAGTGAATGGTATGTGATATGTCAAAAAGTAAATAACAAAATTATGAGGAAAACCCCCAGGACGAGGCGAGAACTAGCCTTACATCCCTTCCAAAACATCCAAGTAGACTTTACTGAGCTTCCCCATGTACAACAGTGGAAGTTTTTGCCAGTGATAGTAGAACAGATGGCTCGTTGGGTAGAGGTGATACCCACTGTGAAAGCCATTGCCAATGTTGTGAGTAAAACACTTCTAGAATCAATCAGTCCCTGATATAGAATGGCAAACAGGATTGATTCAGACCAGGGAAACTCATTTCACATTGATGATATTGCAGAAAGTTGTTCAGGCCCTGGGAGTAAAATGGGAATTACACACTCCATGGCATCCACAGAGTTCCAGTCAGGTTGACAGAATGAATGAAACTCTTAAAAGAGCTCTAGTTAAGCTAATGACTGAAATCCAAATGTCATTAATCAAATGTCTCCCTTTGGCTTTATTAAGAATTAGAACCCAACCTCCGTCAGATCTGGGGGTGTCACCCTATGAAATAATGTTTGGGTTACCTTTCCTGACCTCACCCCAGAAAGTTGCCATCTATGAGGAAGGAGAGGCCAATGCCAAGAAATATGTTATGTCCATAGCACAAACCTTAGAAGGGCTAAGACATAAAGGGACAATTCCTCAAACTACCAATCTGGATTTCAGAATCCATAATATAAATCCTAGGGATTTGGTGATGATTAAGTCATGGAGAGATCAGCCTCTAACTCCTCAGTGGGAAGGTCCTTTCAGGTACT
Organism: Melospiza melodia melodia; assembly: GCF_035770615.1. NCBI lineage: Eukaryota > Metazoa > Chordata > Aves > Passeriformes > Passerellidae > Melospiza > Melospiza melodia. The sequence goes on along the minus strand of NW_026948796.1, from coordinate 1,598,226 downwards.
GCTCACCTGAATGGGCCATGTGAACTACAGAGCAGGGATGGACTCATGGCAACAGAGTCAAAGGCACAGAGGAAGAACCCACAGAGTGGACTGTAACATCCAGGCCAGGTGAAACAAGATTGACTCTCAAGCAGAGACTGAAAGACAACCAGTAAAACACCAAGACGCCCAAAAAGTAGAGTCAAACTTCCACTCACAAGCTCGAGAACTGTCTTTTTGTTTTCATGGGTGACAATTACCAGCATCTGTTGAGGAGAAGTAAACAAGGGACTGTAAAAGGTAATGGGACAGCTTCTTCAAGAAAATAAGACAAAGGAAGGAGAGCAAGACCGAGTTGGCCCCTTTGTTTGCTACCAAGAAGGCTCCATAGACCTGCTGTGAGTAGCAAACCCGTAGGCATGATAAGGTAGGGACATAAGGCCATTCCAGACCTCTATCATTCCTCAGTTGTCTTTTAATTCAACAGGGACTGGAGGGCAGGAACAAGTTGGCTTCTGTACTCACCCCTAAGATACACCAACTATGGGTAGCAGCCACATAGGCACGGTAGATGGCAGCCAAAGCCATACTGGACATCTGGGATGCCCTTTTGTCCATTCCAAATAAGTGTGTCTGAGGAAAACCTGAGGTTTTTTTCTCCTGCTCCCACTGTCCTTGCCCACATCAACAGATGCTGGTATGACTCATTCAAGAGAGAGAGAAAATTTTTTACTTAATTGTTCAAGCAAAATGACTGAGAGAAAAAGAAAAGGAGTGTTATAAATGAGTAATTCTATGGTTGACTCCTACAATTACCAGGTGAATATTAAATATATGTTAAGAGAAGTTTTGTAGATGTATAGTTATCCTTCCCCTTGCATTGTTATCACAGGATGGCCTCAGTAGTCAGGGCATTTGGGAGAGTTGGCTTGTTACTATGGCAGCACCTGACCTCCAGTCAAGGTGTAAGACAGTGATCTCCACCACTGGACAGTGAAGAAGGAGTGGATTGACAAGACTTTGGGAGGGGCTAGAGGTATAAAAGACAGAGCATCCATTTTGTAGATGAGCATATGGTGACTGAATTCTTTGGTCCCAGCACTGTATTCTTTTCTTTATTCAGTCTTTGGTTATATTTTAACAGATATGAAAATCAAGCTTCTTCTGTTGTATTTTGATAAGGTCTTAGTAAATCATTTATATTTTTGAAAGTGAAAATTGTTTCTCACACAGGGTTGGGGAATGAGGGGCAAGGTTGTCCACATTGGGTCAGCTCCAAGGTACAACTTTTCTGACCTGGCCAGACCTCCTTAGGAGAGACCCTGGATCAATATAAATCACCGAATGTTGCAATCAGCTCTTGTATAATAAGAACAGCAATAAAAGACACTCTTTAAGATAGGAATACATATTTCTTAGAAGCTGTTTCAAATATTTCTCCACAACTGTAAAAGGAAATCCACCTAATGAATTGCTCCAGAGCCGAGAGAAATCAAGGCAGAGCCATGGTTTGTCAGGTATTGCTTGATGCTAGTGAGCCCTGTGGTGCATTTGGAGATGAGCCCTGGAAACTCAGAGCCTTAGATTGCACAAACCTTTCCAGGAGTCAAAGTCAGAGAAAAAACTCAAAGTGTTTCAAACCATGAATGGGTCCCACTGAGGTCCATCCCAAACACAGGCTCTTCATGGACTCTTTGGAGGAGAGAATTGGAGGCCAGAATTGGAAAAAACACTTCTCAGATATTCAGAGTGGAAAGGAACATCCAAAGTACCTCAAAAACCTTGAGTATCTCAAAGCATTAATGAGCCCCACTGAGTGTATGTACGAAGCTCTCAAGGGACTCATTAAAGCAGATAATTGGGGCCATGATTACACAAACCTCTCACAGAGTCTGTATCAAAAGGGCAACACCAAGTACCTTAAAATAACTAAAGTACCCTGAAGCATTAATGAGCTCCACTGAGTGTTGTTACTGACAAAGCCTCTCCAGGGACTGATTACAGCAGAGAATTGGAGGACAAGATTGAACAGACCTCTCAGAGACTCCAAGGCAAAAGCCAAACCCAAAGTCCTTTGAAAAACCTGCAGTCCCTGCAGGGAGCATTAAGGAGCCCTGAGGGCCATTTCTGAGCAAGGCTCCCCAGGGACTCCTTCCAGCAGATCCTTGAGGCCACTGGGATGTGGGCTAGGGGGGGATGCTGAGGGCAGGACAAGGGGCTGACAGTGCCCAGCCTGGCTGGGGCTGTGCCAGGACGCCCCAGGGCCTCAGGACAAGGTGTCTCCTCCCAGCCCTTGGTGGCACAGACCCTGTTGCTGTGCCCCAGGGCACCAAGACTTGGCTTCTCTTTGTCCCCAGCTGCCATCAGTGCCTCCAGTTCTCTGCTCTGCCTGGGGCCTGGGGACACTTTCTCAGTCGTGTCCCTCAGTGGGACCCATTAAAAGTCCAAGAGACTTTGGAGTTGGATTCTGACTGGAAGTTCTGGAGAGGTTTCTTTAGCTCCCTCTCAGGGACTGATGTTCAGGGCCTGAGCACAAAGCCCCAGAGGCTCATTAATGTCCTTGTGCTGTGTCTGTGCTGCTGAGCTGGGCTGGGCTCCTGGCACAGAGGCAGCTCCTGGTAACCAAGAAGAGCTTCAAAAGCACATTTCTCTGGATGAGCAGCTCTTCTGCCAGCCCAGCAGGGCTGAGGCACTGCCTGCAGCCAGCCCAAGCACAGCAGAGAGGCACAGAGAGCTTCAATCAGTCAGGGCTGGGAAGGGGCTGAGAAGTGCCTGGGGCACAATCAATGCCAGCCCTTGGCACAGGAACCTCTGGCTGCAGGACAATGCAGCTGCAGCTCCTGGAGACATCTCCTAAAGATGGAACATCCCACTGCCTACAGACCCTGTGAGTACATTCTCTGATTGTCGCTTGGGCAGATCAGCCAGGGGTGCCCAGGGCTGTCCTGCAGAGCAGGGTCCTGCAGCCCAGGGTGCTGTGCTGGGGCAGGAACTCTGCTGCCTGCCAGGGACAGCTCTCAGCCAGCCCTGGCAGCTGCTCCCAGCACTGGGGGACAAGATCTGGATGGGAGGAGACAGCTGGTAAGGCTCGGAAGTGTTCCTTTTGTGTGGGGAGGATGCTGCATTGTTCAGGACTGCTTCCGGCGTGCCATTTACCTGCAGAACATTTCCAAGTAGATTATGCAGGGGGAACAGTGAGGCAGGGGATGCATAAAAGGGAAAATCCTGGTTTTTTTAATCTCCTGTTCTGGTTTGCCTGGATGTGAAATTGCACATAGATATTCCTCTCTCAGTTCAGGCAATAAAAAATAAAACAGGATTTCCCTTATATCTGAATTAATTGGGCAGTTATTGAGATCAGCACAGGGCCTCTTAGAAGCAGGATCAGTGTTGCTTTTCCAGCCTCTTCAGGGTTGCTCTGACATTGTGATCAGAGCCTGCAGAGCCAGAGCTGCCCCTGGCCAGTGTCTTAGCTGGGAGGGGTCTGTAGGGCAGAGCTGAGCCCCAGGGCTGGGCTGGGCTCTGGCAGCACTGGCAGGGCTCAGCTCTGGGCACAGGGAAGCAGCTGCTGGCAGGGACAGCTCCAGGCAGCAGAGCCCTGGGCAGGCAGTGGGGGGAAAGTGCCCCCAGGCTGTTCTGGGATATTTAAAATTCTCTCCAAATCCAACTATTCCATGATTACTTTTTTTACAGATCCCCATGCCAAGACAGCACAAATGTCCAACAGCAGCTCCATCAGCTACTTCCTCCTGCTGGCATTGGCAGACACGCGGCAGCTGCAGCTCCTGCACTTCTGCCTCTTGCTGGGCATCTCCCTGGCTGCCATCCTGGGCAACGGCCTCATCATCAGCGCCGTCGCCTGCGGCCACCACCTGCACACGCCCATGTTCTTCTTCCTGCTCAACCTGGCCCTCACTGACCTGGGGACCATCTGCACCACTGTCCCCAAAGCCATGCACAATTCCCTCTGGGACACCAGCAACATCTCCTACACAGGATGTGCGGTCCAGCTATTTTTTTTTGTCTTTTTCATTGCAGCAGAGCTTTCCCTGCTAACCATCATGTGCTACGACCGTTACGTGTCCATCTGCAAAGCCCTACACTACGGGACTCTCCTGGGCAGCAGAGCTTGTGCCCACATGGCAGCAGCTGCCTGGGCCAGTGCCTTTCTCTATGCTCTCATGCATACAGCCAATACATTTTCCCTGCCCCTGTGCCATGGCAATGCCCTGGGCCAGTTCTTCTGTGAAATCCCACAGATCCTCAAGCTCTCCTGCTCCAAATCCCACCTCAGAGAACTGGGACTCATTGCTATAAGTTCCTGTTTGGTATTTGGTTGTTTTATGTTCATTGTTTTCTCCTATGTGCAGATTTTCAGGGCCGTGCTCAGGATTCCTTCAGAGCAGGGACGGCACAAAGCCTTTTCCACCTGCCTCCCTCACCTGGCTGTGGTCTCTCTGTTCCTCAGCACTGCTGTGTTTGCTCACCTGAAGCCCCCCTCCATGTCCTCCCCATCCCTGGATCTGGCCCTGTCAGTTCTGTACTCGGTGGTGCCTCCAGCCCTGAACCCCCTCATCTACAGCCTGAGGAACCAGGAGCTCAAGGCTGCAGTGAGGAGACTGATGGCTGGATGGTTTCAGAAACATTAAACTGCTGGCCAATTTCGGCAAATCACCTATAATAAAATCATCTTTGATACTTCTTATTGGCTTCAGTGTGGAAGTTTGTTTTGTTTGCTTTAGTTTTTTTATATTATCCACAAAGATGTCATTCTTTCTGCCATTTCCCATTTTGTTTCTCTCCACCTTGATTTGTGGCCACAGACTGTGTCAATGAGGGCTGCACTCTTGATGGCTTTAAATGAACTAAAGGACCTCCCAGCCGAGTTTTCTGCAGAGATGCCCTTTTGTTGCCTTCTCTGGAGCTGCAGCAGCAATGTCTGTGTGCAGAGCTGGGGGCGGATCAGTGCTGGCACAGCAGCTGTGCCCAGCAGCAGCAGCACTTGTTGTTGCCGGTGCTGCTGCTGTGGCCCTGCCCCGCTGCCCTGGTGGCCCTGGTGTTGCTGTAGGGCCTGAGTGCTCTCGGGGCCGGGCACAGCCCTGGGGGTGGCAGTGCCAGGGCTGCAGCAGGGACAGGCCATGGGCTCTGCTGGGGCAGTGCTGACGCCTCAGGCCAGGCCCTGGGGGCTCCAGGCTCCTTGCCCAGGCTCTCTCAAGAACACAGCCAGGCCAATGCCCAGCACAGAAAACCCCCGTGAGCAGCCCCAGGCTGGCCGTGGGCAGGCTGGGGGCAAACAGCATGGCTGGTGCGCTGCAAGGGCCCTGGGGCAGACGGGAAGGAGCAGCAGAGCAGGGGCTGATCCATCCCCAGTGAGCTGGACAGCCCAGGGCAGCATCCCAGAGCGTCCTCATGGAGCTGCCAATAACATCCCCCCTCTGCAGCCCTGGCCTCTCCCCCAGCTCACACAGGTGCCCCATCCTTGCAGGCACAGACACGGCAGCACTGGTCAGCAGCCCCTGTTTGCATTGCACACAGCAGGGGGAGCACCCCCATGCTGTTGGTGTGGGGACATGAACCTGAGGGAGCACAAATGCCATCAGCCCCTGGGGCCTGCAAGGGCTGGTGGACACCAGGGAAACCACTCAGCTTTGTCCTGGCCTCTGCAGTCAGCCAGAAAGTTTGTTCTCATCAGCTGGGAGTTTCCTGTCCCACTGCGGACGCTCTTGCTCAGAGCCAGGGCTGCCTGTCAGCCACCCTGAAACTGCCCTGAGCATTTCCTCTGCTTCACCTTTGCTTTTTTTACTCTTCCCTGGTAGTAATTTCTTCCTTTTGCCCACCCCTGTTCCTGCCCTGGAAAAGGGCAAATAGCCCATCCCTGTTTGCCCTTTCCTCTCCTCTCCCCAGCCTTGTTGCCCTTTTCTGGGAAACACTCCAGCCCCTCCATGTCCTTCCTAAATTGGGGGACCCAGAACTGGACACAGCACTCGAAATGCTGCCCAACCAGTGCTGAGCACAGGGGAAGAATCCCTGCCCTTCTCCGTCTGGCCATACCATTCTTGATCCATAGGAGTGCCAGGGGTTGGATAAAAGAAATGGTTGAGAGGGGGTGGGAATAAAGTGCAATTGATTGTCAGCCATGAGGGGTCCTGATATTTGTATATATTCAGACTGCATTAGAAGGTGCTGGGGGTCAATATCAACTGGGGATTGTAGATATCAAACTATAAAAATGAAAAGAAAAGAGCACAAAAAGTTCTCTCTGCGTTTTTTTTTTATGATAGCAGATTGAATTTTGTTGTTTGCTCAAGTATCCCATCATAAAAATACCCAAACAATATTAAAAGTAGCAGCAATTTTAAATGAATAGTTAAAATAAAAAAACTATAAATTGCATAAAATATAATTCGAATTAAATAAGGGATAATTTGGTTCCAATAATAGCGCATAAGCAAAAGATAACCACGGGGTACGGAGGGCAGGGTTCCGGGACCCTTGGAACCTCACGTACGAGCTTGCCAAGTGAAAATCACCCCTTATATGCCATGTGTCAATACCATCTCCTCCCATTTTCGGTTCGTCATATCTCTATCTTAGCTTTCATTACCACCTTTACCACACATGCGCCACCACTCGGTTTGGTGGTCACACAAGTCTTTGGGGGTCGTCACTGATTGAGACAGAGTAAAGATCTATTTTGAATTAGGTGAAGTGTCTAAGAGAAGTGAAAAGTTTGTGAGGCTAAAGCTGAAGGAAGAACTCGCATGCTGAGACAGTAAAGAGACAGAGAAAGAAAAACAGAAAAGACTACAAGGTCGGTTTGCTCTTGACTTAGAAATTCTTTTGATAAAGAAGAACTAGTGCTAAATGTCACACGGAATGAATATGTATGAACTTATTGTGAAACTGTATGCATATGCATTTGGAAGGAGGATAAAAGAAGACCCGAGGTCTTCAGAGGTACGCATGCCTTGTTGGGGGACTTGCGTCCGGCACGTGTCGTAAATAAATATACCGGGCTTTACAACTTTTATAAAGTTGTGAAGTTTCTTCTTTTCTCCGCAAAACATTATGGCGAGCCAGGCAGGAGTTCTCTGTCCCCGCAGGGGCAGGGGGGATAGACGGACCTCCAAGGCGCGCCCTAGGATTTTTTCCTAGTGGGGCTCCGCTCGTCTCAATTTGCCACCTACGAAGACAGACAAGGACCTGCTAGCCTGCAGAAGAAGATACGGTATGTACTGAGGGGCCCCCGGGGGAGGGAAAGGAGAGCAAGGGAGTAAACCGGAGACGTCTGAGTTCAGCTGATAGAGCAGCTGTATTAGAGACGAGGTTCATCGTTCTGATAGAGCAGACCGCTAGTGGCTCTGGGGGTGAGCCGGGTGAACCCGTGTATGTGTGTTGGGGGTTCATAGTTCTGATAGAGCAGAACTGTTGAGCCCGTGTGTGCTTTGTTCGTGTGTGTGTGATGTCCGAACATTGTTTTGCTGTATAGTTAATGTGTGCATTGTGTAGTCGGTGAGCTGTGTTTCTAATCGTGCAAGTGTATAAGTGTATGGTGTATAAAAGGAATAAATCTACAGTGTGGGGGGTCAGTACTACCCGTGTTTGAAGCAGCCGAGTGAGGCCTGAGGTGCCGGCTGCAGCAGGCTGCGGGGGCAGGGACAGAAGTGCCCCGCAGAGAAACGAGTAGAAGAATGTCAGTGATGGTATTTATCGTGTTTAAATGTAGTGATTTGTGTAGATTCTAATTACTTGGTGGTTTAAAATCCATTCTTCAGGTCTCTTTAATGTTCCAGAAATTTGGGTGCGATTCTACTTTAAAAATTGCTCTGGAGCTAAGTTCTCAGTTTTTCCACTGCCATCTTTCAGCCATTTTTAGACCTCTACAAATCCAACATTTGGACAATCCCAATTCTGTAGCAATCTCTTGTATCAATCCCACAAACAGATTCTTATTCGAGGCTGGCAAATCCCAATCTTTGTAGTGCTGTTTTAGTTGTTTATACAGTTCAGCCAATTCTGTTGACTCTTTTCTCCTGTTATTTCCTCTATTCCCCTTTGTTTTTTTTTTTTCTTTTATTTTCTCTTTCCATTTTTCTTTTAGTGCCTGGTTTCCCATGCCTGTACTTGGATCCTTTCCATTATCATCTCTTTCAAAACAAAAGAATCTTCCATACTGAGGGCAAATTTGATCACCATGGGGATAAGGAGCTTGTCTATTACATCTCAAAATTTTCCTTACCCAATACATCTTTCTTTCCTTAATACAAACATCTATAAAACTGCTGCGATTGTAGCAAGCAGAACTAACATATAGGTGTATCACAAACACAGATTTCATCTTGTCCTTAATCCACACAGAGTGATTGCAATAGTCACAAATGTTGAAATTGCTGGGACTTGGTTTTTGCCTTGTTTGCTTTTTCATTGCTGAAACTCGGTCTAGTGTGGCTCTCTGGCTTTGGCCAACCGTCCAGGGTACCATAATGATCACAGCGAAAATAATCCTCAGGAAATCTACCTTTCTACCTTTCTCAAGGCCCCTTGGGTGGCAACCAAGGGCCAAGATGCCAGTCTTCTTGGTAGCAAAGGTAATATCTCGGAATCTAGTCACTGGTGCTTTTCGTTTCCTTGGTACCCATAGCCCCACAGGGTTTGCTTGTCCCCTTTTAAATTCCATTTCTCAGTTCTGGCTAGTTAAGAAGAAATAATTAAAATGAAAAGAACAGGGAAAAGGTTAGGCCGGAACACTAGAAATTTATATTTTCCAAAATTTCAGGGATGTGCCAACCACAATAAGATTTAATTAATTTTTTTTTTTATTTTCTTCAAGGGCGGGGAGTGCAATAAGTGTCTGCCTCCAATTCCGGGGCCAATATGCGCCAAAAACATGCCTATGATGTGATATATAGATTTCTTCTCCACAACAACTATCAATTATGAGACACTGGTCTATAACATTATGAGCTGCTCGTTCTCTTATTTGTGCTATTGCCAATATAGCAAGAACCAATTGATCTAAGTTCTCTATTAATCCAATTGCTGCTGGAAGCGTCCTGTCTCCCAGTCTCAAAGGTATTTCAAAGAAATCAATAGCAATGAGTTCTACAGTTAGCTGGCTAAATACATAACCATAGCAAAACAAGCAAATCAATTGTCTCTCCTTCTCTTCCCTCTTACTTTCCACCATGAGTTTAAGCAAAGTGTGCAAACAATACATATCTGCGCATGACACCCTAAACCATGTTTACTGCACTCCCAACATTTTACTTGTCTCTGAGCTCTTTTAGCAACGGGTGTTATCAATCTGTTTCTGGAATTGCAGTTCTGTAATCAATTCTAATAATGTTGCTGGTGGGTGATCCTGGAGGAGATCTTCAATCCATTTAGGCTGTTCCTACCGATTCAGAAAGTCTTTTATTCTTTTTCCACTGGTGTTCTTCTGCCTCTGAGCTCAAGGGAATTGCGGTCCGCAGCCACTCCAGGATGCCTAATTAATTCTTAATAAATCAGGGTTAATATAAATCTACTTAAATCCCACCATATTTTCACATTCTTGGAATTTCATGTTCCAACAATATTTTAGCTACTGTTTAAACTGTAGCCCGAGCTGCTGGAAATGCTTCAACTCACTGAGTTAATTGATCTATTATAACCAACAAATATTCCACCGAGCCACTTTAAGCAAGTCTACAAAATCAACCTGGATCTTTTCAAATAGCCTGTAGGCTTTTTTTTTGTCCTCCAGAGGGAGGGCTCTTTAACACTTTCTTATTTACCTTTTGACAGGTAAGACACATCTGGGTAATTTGTTTTCCAATTTCAAATATCCTTATGTACCCATAAAATTTTAAAAAGTGATCACAAAAGGCCCTTGTTTCCCTGTGTGTCTGTCCATACAAGTTATCTAAGATCTAATGTGCCACTGGTTTTGGCATCATAATCCTACCATCAGGAGAAACTCACTTTCCCTCCTTAAAGGTTGCTCCTAATTTCCTTATAGCTGCCAGTTCTGCTAGCGGAAGGGAAAGTGTCTCCTGCTGAATTTCTATTTTTTGTAAGGTCATGATTTCAGTATCTCTTTTTCTTAAGGTCGCTCTTTTTTGCTTCTTCATCAGCCAAATTATTTCTCTGACTCTAATATCCCTCCCTCTCTGGCATTCCTTTACATGAGCTACTGCTATTTTCTTTGAGCCTTTTAAAAATTCAAGTATCTGAATTATCAATTCCCTGTGTATTAACATTTTCTCTTGAGAGTTTATAAGTCCCCTTTTTGCCAAATATTTCTAAAAGTATGTACTACAGTAAAAGCATATTTGGAGTCTGTATAAATAGTCCCTTCTTGCCCTTTTATTATTAATAATGCACAGAGTAATGCATAAAATTCACAGGCTTGTGCTGACCAGGAGGGACAAAGGGGACCAGACTCCTTTACCCTAAACTTTTTCCCACTTCACCTGAATGCCAACCCGTGTCATTAATTTCTAGATTATCTTCTTCAGTTAAAGAATAAATTTTAAGTTTTCCTTCACAGGGTTTTATCTGTAAATTTAAGGCCATTATTAGATCTCTGCCTAACATATTATTCTCGGCCTCTGGTATCAACAATAAATCATTTACTCCAAATTTGTCATCTGTTTCAATTTGCACTCCTTTTATTACAGGAACAGGGAAACCATCTCCCGTAATTCCGATTACTGAAACTCGCTCACTACTTATCTCACATCCCTGGGGTAATTTTGTCACTGTCGACTGAGAAACTCCTGTATTTACTAAAAATATAACTTCTTCGTTCTGAGGACCTATTTTTTAGCTTTATTATCAAGGGCTCTTCTGGTTGTATTTCGGTCCTCGTCATTAAACAAAACTCTTGACCTCTCTGATTCTCCTGAGTAGTTTTCTCATCTTGCTGTTTCTTTATGCAATTTTTTTGCAGGTGCCCCTTTTTATGACAATAAAAACAGGTAGGTCCCGCATCCTTTAAAGTAGGACAAGAATTTTTTAAGTATCTTTTTTTGTGGCGGGAAAAATGCACAGGTCTTATGTTCCTCAAATTAGATCCTGACATCCGCCGTTTGTTTTCCCCTGCAGATTTTTCTGTATTCAAAGCTGCCTGCATTTCTCTAACTGCCGCAACCAAAATTCTGGCATCTGCTTTCTGCTTTTTCTCATTTCTCTTTACAAACGCCCTTTGTGCTTCTCTCAGTAACACTTGAAGTCCCCTGTCCTGCCAATTTTCTAATTTTTCCAGCTTTTTCCTGATGTCACTGCAAGATCTGGTCACAAACTGAATTTTTAACAGAACCTGCCCTACTGCAGTATCAGTATCTATGCCTGAATATAATTGCAAGTCTCTTTTTAATCTTTTTAACCATTCTGATGGCGACTCATATTTTTTCTGATGCTCACTCAAAGGTTTTCCTATATTATGTCCCTTAGGCATTGCCCTCTGAATTCCTTGATTTTCTTCCCTTTGGGATTCCCATTCATCCCAAAACCGTATCATCATCCCCAGTGGGCTGTCCTGAGGAATGCTCCTTCCCTGAGAACCCCCCTCACGCTTCCCAGATTCCTCAAACCACTGCGAATTTTTCACACAATCTGCAGCCCCTGGGTCAAGGAACTTACTTTTTCCCTGACCCATTTCTGGCGGCAACAAACTAAGAAATGCCCGGTACCAGGAGAGTCTTAGTTTCCCACACTCACCTCGTGGCTCAACTTCCTCACTTATTACTCTGTCACACTGCCTTTTCAATCTACCTCTTCCACAACTATCTCTCCCTCCTTCTCAATCTATTAGCCCCGTCCTCTCACCATCTAATCACATACTAAATTGCCTGCTACCAACCCCTCCAAGGAAATTGAACGTATTCATTCACTCTCTTTCTCAGTCTCCCTAAAGAGTCAATCCCTCCTACCCAAGGACCTTCCTACAGGTGCCTGGACCAGGGATCCCCTTCTTCCCCCTGGGTCAAACCCTCCCAGGGTCCCCACTCGTTCACTTTTCACTTCCGTACTTTCCCGGCCGGCCTCCTCTCGGAGGGCGCGAAAACGCGGTACTGGGAAGTCCCACTTGCTTTGGGGGTCGGGGCCGCCCAGCCTCTGTCTCAGACACTCCACACACACTCACACATGCATACAGCCCCCCCCCCCACCCAAAACCTCGTGATACTCACAGCCTTCTTTTCTCATGAGGGTCTTCGTACACAAAGCAGCTTTCTATGGGTACTCTCTTTCCTATAAGCCGGCACTATGATGGGAGCCTCTCTTGCGCGCTCTTAAAAACGAATTTGTTTATGCATTACTGTAATGAAAATTCTCTTTTCCCAAGGGAGAGTGGTCTAGCCTTGGGACCACTTAAAAGTCTGGTGGGGAGCTCCTTCCCAGAAACTATCTACCTCCCCGGAGTTGAGAGAGTCACGGATGTCGGCACCAAAATTCTTATGTTTGCCCAATTATCCCATCATAAAAAAAGCCAAACAATATTAAAAGTAGTAACAATTTTAATTGAATAGTTAAAATAAAAAAAAAATTGGATACAATATAATTTGATTAAAAAGAGGGATAATTTGGTTCTAATAATAGTGCATAAGCAGAAGATAACCACAGGGTACAGAGGGCAGAGTTCTGGGACCCTTGCCACATCACGTACGAGCTTGCCAAGTGAAAATCACCCCTTATATGCCATGTGTCAATACCATCTCCTCCCATTTTCGGTTCGTCATCTCTATCTCCACCTTCATTACCACCTTTACCACACATGCACCATCACTCGGTTTGGTGGTCACATAAGTCTTTGGGGGTCGTCACTGATGAAGGCCCTGTAGTCTTCTTCATTGTCCTTTAATTCACTTTTGGGTTACACATGCGCACCAAGCCAGTATAATGTAAGCCAAAACTAACGTATCACTGCATCTACATATCAAGGCAATAAATCCCTTATAATTAGCACTTTCTGTGACCCAACCAGGTTTTTACTCATTTTTAGCAACTGTATCTTCAGCTTCTTTCCTGTGGTCGTTGACAACATCTGCTGGGAAGGGGGGGCGGGTGGAGCCCCTCCTCTCCCTCTCTTCTTTGGCATTACAACTTTTATCTATTTTATTAATCTCAAATATAAATTACTGTATCAATATTGATTGCTGTTTCAATTTTTATCAGCACGAATCATACCTATTCATCATATATGTAAATTGCAGTTTCATGAACTTGACTTGAATTCAGTTTTGACTTCTGAAGAATTAAAAATCCGAATGACAATGACACAGCCTCACCTTCCCTTAGTGATATGTGAAAGTCCAGAACAAGAAGAGAGAATCTGGTGCCTGCTGAAATCAACACGTACTGAGAAATTATTGGTATTATTGAAAGAACAGTTTAAATTACAGGAGGGTCTCTTGCCTTGGTGAGCCCTCATCCATCTGTGATACGCCTCACCTCAATGTAACCTTCAGGTGGTTTGGGGTTTTCTTTTTCTTTCTCCAAAACACAAAGAGATCAAAATTCTTGGTAAAAACAGGACTTCTACTTTCAGTCAAATCTAAAGAGAAGCTCTGCAGGGCTTCTTCCTAGATACGGATAAAATACCCTGGTGATCTTATCACACCCTGTTCTCAAACTTTTGGGACCAGCTTCTACTCTGGAACACCATGGCTTCCTTGTAATCTGAAAGAGGGAACAAATCAAACCTCAAGAGCTGGTCCTACCTTTAAAGCCAGTGTCCCTCCCACCAGAAACTTGTTTTCCTGTTGTGAAAGATGAGTCATGTGATGATTGACTCTCACAATTAATAGAAAAATATCATGTATATAAGTTAAGTAAAGTTTTATAGATTTATAGTTATGCTGCACCCCATCCCGTGGTTATCAAGGGACAGCTGGAGTTGGGACATCTGGGAGGGCTGGCGTGTCACTATGGCCACACTTGACCTCCAATCAGGATTTGAGGAAGAGATCACCACCACTGGACAGCAAAGAAGGTGTTGATGGACAAAACTTTGGGAGGGGTTAAAGGGTTAAAAAGGGAAAGTCTCCAGTGTGAGGGGGCTGAGCACATGGCGAGGAAAATCTTTTGCTCCTGGTGCTGTAACCTTTTTTCTTTATTCAGTCTTCTGTTGTATTTTTGATAAGGTTTAATAAACCTTCCTAAACTATGAAGAGTAGCTATTTCTCACACTGTGGTCTGCAACCCTCACTCTATTACAATAAAATGCTTCTTTTTATTAGGTTTACATCAGTTCCATATGAGCTTTTATGAGCTTTTATGCCTTTTTATCTATATATGTTTAATACCACTATCTGCTTATTGCAACATTCCAGGAATCGCTTTTGACTCTTCTCTCCATATTCCTGCAGAAGGTCAGGTCACTGTGGGTTTTACACCAATAAAAATCCACGTTGTTCAGATCCTAGGTGTGATGGGCAGGCACAATTTCCCTGCTGACACAGGGACTGATGACAAACCCCTCTGTTGTCACTGAAAACAAAAGAAAGGAGGAAGTTTCTGCCCATTGAAAAGTCCCCGTTTGCCCTGAAGGACTCTGCCTCTTCTTTCTCAGCAGCAGCTCAGCAGCCGGATGCCAAGGACAAGAGAGGGAGGGGTGGTTGATTTGTGTGACAATTTAACAGCCCTTGCAAACAAGAGCTGAGTCTGTCAGTAACATCTCTGCAGAGGCAAGTCCTTGCTGAGGCTGCAGAGCTGTGTCACTTGTGTTTAGTTTGCATCGAGTTAATGGCACGGTGGGTTTTCATGCTGCAGGTGTGGCCCCTGTGACAGCAGCCTGTTCATCCTTCAGGGGGTTTGCACCCACAGGGACAGTGCTGCTCCTGCCAGCACACCACAGTTTGTCCTCATGCCAAAAAGTCCAGGCAGAACTTCTTAAAGGAACATTTTCCTTTTGCTCTCAAACCAAAGATTTAGATGTAATGGTATAATAGAAACAAATTTTTTCCCCTGTTGTCTGTTGGGACAGGAGGAAAATCCTATCACATCCAGATAGCAAGGCACTGATTTCACATCCACTCTGGAAATGACTTGCAGGAGCAAGTAAAGTAAATTCTCTGCCAGAACAGTGAAGTCCTGCCACTCTAAATCAGTTTGGTGCCCGAAGGGTTTTGTAGCAGGGTTTCACCTAAGTTGATGCTCAATACGTTTATGAGGTCCAACACAGACCTAAGGTTTGCACATCAGAGTTTAGGCTGACAGCTAAGGGAGCATAAATTAAATGGTCTTTCCAACCCAGAAGGCTGATGAGAACTGTTGGTATTTGTGCTCTCCTTCCTTATTTAAAGGATAGCAACATATTTGATGAAATTTTGGAATTGCAGCTAAACGTCATGGCCAGATTAAGTCACCTAAGTGATTGTTGTGCATTTCTAATTGTGGAGGTCAATATCAATGTAGCTGCTTCTGGTAATACAAAAAGCTCTTTCAAGACACTTCTTAAGAGAAATGTCTTTTTCCTTTTCACTCTTAACTGCAAAGCCCCTCCAGGATGTACAGCAAACAGGTTATCTAGATTGTCCTTTCACAATAACAGAAAACGTCCGCTTTAATCAGCCTGAATTGCATGATTCTCATCTATATGAAGGAATTTCATTTAGTCTCTGCTGTAAAGAAGTGATTTCTATGCAAGAGGGTTGATAAAGGGAGGACCCAAATTAACAAGAGTCGTATTTGTTAGCGCTGCCATTACTCATCACGAACTTTAAACAACCCACAGCACCCAGCCCAAAGCTAATATGGCTCTGTGTTAAACATTTCTGAGGGATTACACATCCTTGTGTGAAGATGGAATTAGGATGTAAAGCCAGTATTTCTGCATATACAAGCATTGTGCAAGAACACTGCATCTTCAAAATGGAAACCAAATATCACCTGTACAGGGTAAATGCTGCAATAACATGAATACACTTCTCCCATCAGGTTCACAGGCAGCTTAACCAATTCTGTGCTTGCAGATAATCTGTTCTGGCATCTTTTGGGGCCCTGAACCAGGAAAGTCAACTGAAATACTGTGAGACCATGAAAATTTCTCCAGATCCAAACCAGTCTCCAGGTGACACAAGTGACTGCAGCAACCTCCAATAATGCAGTGGAGGCCAGGTTTGCTGTGTTCTCTTTGTCATTGTGGGTTTGTAATTCAGACTCACAGAAAGGCTTGATTTGGAAGGGGCCTTAAAGACCATCTAGATCCAACCCCCTGCCATGGGCAGGGACACCTTCCACTAGACCAGGTGGCTCAGAGCCCCTGTGAGGTTTGGCAAATACCCAAAGACACCTTTTCCTCTGGTTTGCAAGGTCAGATTTCCATGCTCACTTTCACAGATGGCTCCAGTCTCACACAGAGCATTGCTGATTGGTCACTCTTATCTCCACAGCCCAGCAGAGATCCTGTTTTGGATGGCTCTCACTGCTTCCAAGGCCCCAGGGACCAGCCACTGCCTCTCCTCCTTCTGCTTTCCCTTCCAGGATCAGAGATTTCCTGCTCCTTCCTCCATGTCTGAGACAACTGGAGGAGATGAGGGGCTGAGGATGTGGCTTCTGACAGAGAGCTGATAACGCTCAGTTGAGTATTTTATTCTTCTGCCACTAAGCTGTCAGGCTGCTGCTGAAATTCCTCCTGCTTGGAAAGGGCTGGTGTGAGCAGCAGGAATTGTTGCTGGCTGGAACTTTTCCAAGAGCTGGACAAAAGAAGCATTTTGTGGAAGGCCACCAGCTGCCCTTGGTCAGCAGCACAAGGTGTGAGGTCCCCTTTGAAGGCCATCCCTGCACAAGGACAGCCTGGCCTTCTCCAGTGCCCAGAGCACCTTCCAGGCTTTTGGGCTGGCCTCATCCCTCACCCTGGAGAAGCAGGTTCCTGTTGGAACTCTCATATCCACAGTTTCTGGCTGGATTGCCGTGTAGTACCACAGACAGCCCTGGAGACACCAGCACAGGCTCCATCTGCAATACAAGGGGACTTTGTTCCAGCTTTTCCCTTGGACCAGCGTGCAGCAAGCCCACCTGGGCCTCATTCAGGTCTGTGTGGGCTGGTAGTCAGCTTCTGCTGGGAATTTAAAGCTTTTACCCTACTTTCCCCAGCAAATAGTGGAGCAAACCCAGCTGCACCAACCCCCAAATGTCACTCTAAAAACCACAATTTTCATTTTCCTCTATTCAAGCCTTGAAGAAAACAAACTTTTCTTGAGTGAGCTGGAGGCACAGTGTCCTCCAAGATCATTCTTGAGTAGGACAATATTGCAGGGGAAGATTGGCAAACCCAGAGTTTACTGGTGCTTAGGAAGCTTTGCAAAACCTTCCCACGTGCAGTGCTCTTGCACCCTCCTGAGCTCCTGGAGCCCTCACTCAGCTCAGGCACAGTTTGGACAAAAGGGGATGGTTCCATCTGTCACATGTGGGGACAGGAGGAGGGAAGACTTTGCAAACACTGCCACGAGGGCAGGGCTGTTTTCTTTGATGGTGCCAAGGTAGTACATCATCTTTGATTAAATGTGAGGTGCTGAAGGGCAAAAATTCTCAGTGATAAGGAGAGAGTGTCTCCACTCACACAGCAAGGTAAGTGAAGGGGAAAGTGCAATCTGTATTTTATGGGAGGTGTTCAGTTTTTAACAAAACCTTTCTGCAGAAGACGTGCCTAGGCAGGGGTGATTCAGAGCATTTTATCAGCCTCACAGAGTATCCCCACATCTGCTTTTCCACGTTTTCTCTCTTGTTTTCATTGTGAATGATTTCTCCTGCCAGGGTTGCTCCTGCTTGGAGTTCTACTCTCAGTGGAGCCCCGGAGTTTTCTCAGCTGCCTCTGCAGCGAGTTCTGAGCCAACGTGGGGCTCTGCTGCCAGCCCAAATCTGCCCTTCCCCTGCCCAGCCCGAGTGCAGGTGGGGCAGGTGCTGGGCATGGCCGGAGATTGGCATGGCCAGAATCCTCCAGTATTTACACTTGCCCATGGCTTTGGGTAGCACAAATGTCAGAACACCCATCATAGCTGACAAATGGCATTTCTTACAGCCACGCTGCTGATCCACAAACACACAAGAATCAATTTCAGTTGAAAAATGTCATTTATTACAAAGTGCTACACCCACGCTGACCATACAGAACTATACAAATCTCAATTTAGGTTAAAAATGGGAATTTTTATTAGATTTATTACAACCTGTGTATGTAATAATATACAAATACCAACCTCAGTTAATTTCTTGCCAACCTCCACAAAAACTCACTATACACAAAGATCAATTAGGCGTTAAACAACTTAATTTATTACATATTACTACAAGGATTAAGCCCATCCAGGAATACAAAAATATGTCCATAGATATGTAAATAGAATTACATCTATAAACAGATAAATATACCTATACAAATAGACTTATATACCTATACAAATAACAATATTCCTATTTTAAAAGCCATATAACAAAAATCATATCAAAAGAGATACCTACACCACTGTACCCATAAGAAACAGAAATTAACACAGATATAAAAATATCCATGTATACATAGATAAATTGATACACATATATGTAATTTCAAACATATATGTATATATACAAATAGCATACATTCATAACAAAAAATATACATAAATACAAGAATATACACATGGAAATAAATCCATACAAATAGCAACCCACATACAGAAATACAGATGTAATAATCCCTGTCTATGTTCAAGTCCATCTATCTGTAAACAGCACTCCAAGCAGAGGGATCCCAGCTGCCCCATCTTCAAAGCGTCTCCCTCGGGCTCCTCCTCCCGTGCAGAGCAGCTCTCCTGGATAGGGACAGCAGATGGGACATCTGGGAAGCAAAGGGAACACTGAGTGAGTGTGGGGACGTTTCCCTTGGCAGCAGCTGCACTTCCCTCAGGGCAGAGGAAATGTCAGAGCCTCCCCAGGGGGTCAGAAAGAGAAAGCAGCCGGGCGGGCCGGGCTGTGTTGAGCGCAGCCACGGCGGGACTGTCCCGCAGCCCCGGCAGCCCGGCAGAGCCGGCACAGCTCCCGAGCCCTGCGGCACAGCTGCCTTGCCCAAGGACAGCCCCTGTGCCAGCCGGGGCAGCTGCGCTGAGCAGCCCCAGCACGGGCAGGGCCCGCTCCTGCCCCGCCGGGCAGTGCCCACGGCCACAGCCCACGGCAGCCTCAGCCCCACCTGCCTCCCCGGGCCTGTGGCCTCAGCCAGGCTCTCTCCAGGCTGGCAGCAGCAGGGCCCCGTTCACTTCTCTCGCTGCTGGCCTTCAGCTCCTCCCTGCTGGCTCCCGTCAGTCTCCGGCTGTCCTCAAGGTCTTCATGGCAGCTGTGGCAAAAGTGGAGGCTCTGGAATTGCTTCCAAGGCCTGGCAGAGCTGCAGTCCTGGACCCCTCTGTCCTCCCTGCTGGCCCCCTCCATCCCCTCAGCCCCGCCATGCTCTCGGTGAAGCCCCAGCCCCCTTCAGTTTTTCAGCCCCTCACAGTCCTCTCACCAGCCTCAGTCCCTTCTGAGCCATCCCGTCCCCTGAGACCCACCACCCTGCCAGCCTGTGCCACTTCCCTGTCACCTCAGTGCCACCAAGGCCCTCGGCTGCCCCGCAGCCCTCAGCCCCAGCAGCAGCTCAGGGTCACCGTCCCTTCAGCGCCACGGCCCCCTCAGCCCCCTCTGTCTCACCGTCCTTCAGCAGCTCCTCAGGGACAGTGCCTGGGGCCAGCGGCAGCTCCCACCGCTCCAGGGACAGCCGGGGCTGGAAGTGCTGCTCCGCCCGGCCCGGCCGCCAGGTCGGACCCAGCACAGGGACAGGGGACACGGGGCACCGGGGGAAAAACAAGAGGTGAAAAAGGCAGCTGAGGTGGGAAAGAGGTACAAATGCAGCCTAGGCCTACACAAACAGCAATCCTTCCATCAACGTCTCCATCTAAACATTCCTCTTACTATATAACTATACACATTCATAAATATAACTTCATATATATATGTATAAATATTTTACTCTACACATAGAAAAATCTAACTCTGAAAATCTACAAATGTAAATATATTTTAAAATGTAATTACATCATATCTATACCTATATACATATCCACATTTAACTATACAGATCTATCAATATATGTCTATAAATAGAAGACTATCATCTATAAATGGAACTATAACCACTAATAAATAACCATAGAAATTGATAAACATATCTACAAGCAGAGGAGTTCTACCTGCCTGATGGTCACAGGCTTTCCCCTGTCTCTTCCAGCCCTCCTGGAGATGTTGGTCAGATGGCATCTGGGAAGCAAAGGGAACGCTCAGTCAATATTGGCCCTTCTGCACCTTTCCCTTGGGCAGCAATTGTCCTTCTACCAGGGGCTCTCAAAGATGGCCTGACAGGCAGACTCTCACTTGGCAATTTGGAGCAATGTGCCCTTAAAAGAACAGGGACCATTCCAAGGGTTCAAAAGTGTGCTTCAAAGCATTGAATTATCTCGATTAATTCCCGGCCCCCACAGTGCAAAGGGCACCCAGGAGAGCTTGAAACACAGACAGTCCCAGCTGCCACAAGGAAGCCCAGCCTTGTTCTTTCTCTGAGCTGACAGAGAGACCTCAGTCCTCACTGAAATGGCTGAAGCTGAAGGTGCTGGGAGCTGAGTCATGAACCAGCTCCATTACCTGCCATCTACAAACTGCCCTCTGCAGTGAGCAGCAGCTGCTCCACCTTGATCATCAGCTCTGGCAGGAAGGGCTGGGAGGGACAGAGCTCCCTACGAGGCCTGCAGGCTGCACCAGCTGGGCTAAGGGATAGATGCAAAGTGCTCCTTCTCACCTCTTAGGCCTCCCTAATCAGGGGTCATTCAAGCTTTTCCTTCTGATACTGGAGTTACCGTGATTTTTCAATTGGTTGGCCTCTGATGTTGTGCTCCTTGTTTTTCTTGTGGGTCAGGACCAATACCAGCAGACTGGTACTACATTTAGTCAGTGATTTGGACTTCTACCCTGAATTTTTGCTCTTTTTTTCCCCTGCTCCTTCAAGTGTCGCTCAGCCTGGCCTCCCCTGGCACCTTGCAGTAAATTTATCCACCAACTTCAGCACAAAACTGGGACACCCGGCTTGGTGACACAACTCCCACAAGGTCAGGTTTATTCCCTGCTCTCTGCCCCAGCAGAGGACTTAGGGTCAGAGCCTCCGGAGAAGCGTGGAGGGCAGGGCTCAGAGAGGTTGTGCCAGTGCAGGATTTGAACTCAAGGCACCAGGAAGCACCAACCCTGCTCAGAGCAGCCATCTCACAGCTCTCTAAACCAGTGGGGGCTCTGTCCTTACCAGGCTCCTCGGGCTCCTGGGAACTGTTCCTGCAGCTCTCGGTGCCAGATGAAGCTTCCTCTGCTGCAGCTCTGTTCACAGGCTCCCCTCCTGAAGAATCAGGGGCAACACCAACATTGCCCTGAACAGAAAAACAGAAAGAAAGGAACCCAAAGATCACTCACTATTTTGCTGGAATCATATCAGGGATACAATAACTGTCCTTCTCCACTCCCAAAGGACATGGAGCACAGAGGAGGGAACACTGCCCACATGGTTCACATGACAAGCCTTTTAAACTCAGGATTCAGGGGGCCAAGGTGATGCCTGGAGGACACACATGGGGCAGTAGTAGAATGTCGGTTTCTCGGCTGTTTAGGTGGCCTGGAAAGGCCCAGGGTGGCCTTGGACAGTCCGGCGCTTCAAAGGACGAGAAGAGACTTCTGATCTTTTCTCGGTCTCGGTGTTTATTAATTGTTTATCTAAAAGATTTTCTTTCAGCCCAACAGAGGTCTGCACAGCAAGCCAGCCATGAGCACACTGAGAGCCCCCGGGGCAGTCACTTATCTTTATACCCAAAGTTACGTATACAATATTTATAATTTTTCCCCAATACCTTCTACTCTTATTAACCGGTGCACTTCTAGCAATAAACAATCCCAAAGTGCCAACATCACCACAGAAGATGGAGGCCAAGAAGAAGAAGAAGAAGAACAGGACACGCCCCAATTCCTCCATCTTACTTCTTTAGACCCCCCTGTACAGAAATCTTAAACCCAGTGTTTTACACTCTAATTAACTTATCCCTTCACCATTCACCCAGTGAAATCCCCCCATCCTCATACAGGTGTCGTCTCCTGTGTAGGATCAAAGTCCTGCCACCAGACACTTCTGGCAACATTCCAGGACTCCCGAGCCCCCCAAGGGTGGTCTCGGCCACTCTGCACCTCAGTCCTGAGGTGCTGAGTTCCCACATCTCCCCCTTCTGTTTGCACCAGGAAGACCTCTTTTGCTATCCGATTCATAGCGTGTTTTAAACATGCAAATATGCATGGGACGACAAGTATGAGGACTAGGAGAACTATTAAAACATAGAATCCTACTCTTAAAATTCCTCTCCAAATGGGAGAGATGTCAAAGAAGTCTACCAGCTGATCGATCCATGATCCTGTGATCTCGCCAAGCTTATTTATGCTGTCCTTTATATTTTTGATACTTTCATGAATTGACCTTGAATGATCTGAGAGATTCATGCAGCACATCCCTTCAAACTCTTCACACCCATGTCCATGACTGAGCAATAGATAATCGATCGCCGCTCTGTTCTGAAGAGTTGCCTGTCTTACACCACTGATGTCTTTTAACTTGTCATCCAATGCGACAGACACAGACCGTGCATGTTTGCTCAACCAACAACCCATGCGGTCGACTTGAGTCAAGGCTACCCCTGATGCTGCTTGAGGTGAGAAGATTGCTGTAGCAATTCTCGCTGCCTTGTCCCAAGAAAATATTTTATCATTGCAATCTGCCACATATTGTTCTATTGATCTTTTTTCTCTGTGTTTTCTCTCCCTTAACATGTTCAAATCAGACGATAGCATTGAAATTTCCCCAATGCTGCATGGACCTCCCGTGGCATTAGCAGGAGTGCCGTGCCAAATTCTGTCTCCGCAAATTAAGAACAAACCCCGTGGCAATTGCACTGGGACTTGGACCGATCCTTTGGTAGTTTTCTCTGTATATTTACACCATGCTGACGCATTCTTATAAAATTCATGAATGGGAGTCAAATCGACAGTTTTCGCCTTTGTGACCTTCGAAGCCTCAAACTGCATGCAGAGTTCCATTGTCATGGACCCAAAAATCTCCAATTCCTGAGGTTCTGTAGAAGCCACAGGAAGTAGATTTGTCCAAGCACACCACTCTTTCACAGGATCTTTAATGACCTGCGAAATGTTAACTGCGGAGTGCCCTGGAACTGGCCATTCGTCCACTGGCCATCCAACCATGCATGCTGAAAATGGTTTTCCTGGCCTCGAATGTGTCAGGCAAATACTATCTAAATTTGCTGCCTGAGCTAAAGTCTCCCATACATTTTGCCTTGGTTGAGTAATAGGTAAATTACCCCCATTGCTTATTGCAATGAATGAAAGAACGATGCACATAAGCATCATGAAACCCATGACTCCGCTTCTGCGTGAAATCATTGTCCTGTTTTTCATTCAAGACCCTAAAGGAAAATTCCCCCAAAGTCTTTAGCCTCTTTTTCTTTTTCTTCTGAATCGTTCTGTGCAGTCTGAGTCTCGACTTCTGTCCGAGTACTCGTCTCTTTGTTTCTTGGATCAGCGTTCTCGTGTTCTTGCGTTCGGAATGGCTTCACGTGCCGCGCTGACACCCACTTCAGACCTCGATCTGTGGAGATACAAGCAACACCCTTGCCCCAAGTGATTAGCTTGAAAGGACCTTCTATTTGTCCTGTCTCTGGGTTTCTGATCAAAACTAAAGGATTTTCCCTTAGCTTTGCCTGTGTGCTGTTTAGAAAATGTCTCACGATCGGTGGATTAGGTTCTGAGGATGAGCTATTTAGGAAATTCAACACATACAGTGCCTTATTTAATTTCATGTGAGGTGTTGCCTCTGGTTCACCCCTTCTTTGTCTGTCCAGAAGGGATTTCAGGGTGTGATGTGTTCTTTCAATGATCGCCTGACCTGTGGGCGAATGTGGAATACCAAACGTATGTCTGACACCCCACTTTTTCAAGAATCTGTCAAGCACTCTGCCTGTATACGTTGGTCCATTATCTGTTTTTATCTCCTGAGGCACACCTAATGCTGCGAATGCTTGCAGAAAATGTCGGCAAGAATGGTCTGCTGTTTCTCCTGCATGTGCTGAAGCAAAGACTGCCCCTGAGAATGTATCTACAGAAACATGAACATTTTTGAGCCTCCCAAAAGATGGATATTTCGTGACATCAGCTTGCCACAACTGAAGACTTTGCAGCCCCTGCGGATTGATGGCTCCGGTAGAAGAAGGTGGCTGCACAAGCTGACAGTCTGGACAAGCACTAATGATTTCCCTCGCCTGACTCTTTGTGAGACGAAAGGACTCCATCAGCGCTTGCGCATTCTGATGAAAGAACGCATGTCTTAATCTTGCCTGCTCAAAAATGTCCGGCAGCGTTTGCGAAATGGGCATTGTCAACCTGTCCGCCCGAGCATTCCCTTCCGCTAAAAATCCTGCAAGTGTTGTGTGCGCTCTAATGTGTGTGATAAAATACTTTCTTTCCCTGCTCTCTAGCAGTGTTTTCAAGCTTGTCAGATATAAGACCTCATTACTGACTTCTTTCAAGAGCGAACCTTCCAATCTCTTGACCACACCCGCAACATATGCGGAGTCTGTCACCAGATTGAGAGGTTGTTCGAACAACTGAAATGCTCAGACAACGGCTGCCAACTCCACAATTTGTGGAGAGCCCTGAACCATCCTCACGTCAGATTCCCAATCCCCTGTCGTTGAGTCTCTCCACGTGATCACTGACTTGTGTGTCTTCCCTGAGCCATCCGTGAACACTGTGATCCCGTCCAAAGGTTCTTCACTTATTCTTGGTTTTGCTCTATAGCATATTTGCGATTGCAGTATTCTATGTCGCAGAAAGTGGACTGTGCAAGTTCCTGGGAACGCTAACAACGCGATTAACAGGTCTTTCGATTGTTGCATTGCCCAATCGAAATAGTCTCGCTTCAAAGGTAATCTGATGACTGAGAATTCTCTTCCTGCCATTGTCAGCAACCTTGTTCTCGCCTTTATGATGATTTGTGCTGCCATCTCTAAATCTGTGAGAATTGTTTTTGCGGGCCTGTGTGGTAGGAAAATCCACTCTATGATTATCAAAGAGTCCTTTTGCAATTCGTCCCACTGGAAGATCAAACCATGGAACTGTGTTTTCTTCCCCAGCACTGCCAACTGAAAAGGCAACGTTGGAACAAATTGATGTGCCTGCCTTTTCTGTATCACATCTGCGACTTTCTCCAACTCCTTTTTCGCTTCTGGCGTGAGCGTCCTGGGAGACCAAATGTCTGTGTCTCCTCTCAAAAGATCATGCAACGCTGGGATGTCGCTGTTCGTGATTCCCAAAACTGGCCTCATCCAGTTGATTTCTCCCAAAAGCTGTTGCAGATCATGCAAATTGCTGACCTTGGTGCTGATCTCCATTTTTTGAGGTTTTATTGTTCTTTCTGAAATTTTCCACCCTAGATATTTCCAAGGTGCAACCTCTTGAATCTTCGAGATGCTGATTTCCAGACCTGCCTTTTGCACCTCTGCAATCACACAGTCATGAGCTTCTTGCAGCTCCTGTCGAGTTGATGCTGCAATGAGCAAATCATCCATGTAATGAATGACTTCACCTTCGGAAATTTCTTCCGCACTGGTGCCAAAGCTCGTGCCACGTACCATTGACAGATCGTCGGAGAATTTTTTAGGCCTTGTGGAAGAACGACCCAATGGTACCGCTGCAGAGGTGTTTCCCTGTTGATACTCGGAACTGAAAAGGCAAATCTCGGAGCGTCATCTGGATGGAGTGGAATACTGAAAAAACAATCCTTGAGGTCAATGACCACAAGCTGCCAATCTCTGGGAATCATTGAGACAGATGGAAGTCCCAACTGAAGTGGTCCCATGTCTTCTATGACTTCGTTGATCTTCCTGAGATCGTGTAACAATCTCCATTTGCCCGATAGTTTTTTCTTGATGACAAACACCGGAGAATTCCAAGGGCTGTCTGTTGGCTTGATGTGTCCTTTCTGCAATTGTTCTTGGACCAGGTCTTTCAAAGCACTCAATTTTCTCCGCTCAAGGGGCCACTGATCCACCCAAACTGGATCATCTGTTTTCCATGTCAGCTTCAGTGTGGCGAGTGCTGCAGTGACCCCTATTAAAAATCCACTTCGATCTTCGCGCCCCATTGTGCGAAAAGGTCCCGACCCCAAACTGTGATCGGCTTTTGGACGACAAAAGGACGAATGATCGCCGTCTTGTCTCCTGGTCCCGTGACAACTGACAACTTTGCAGACACAGAGATGCTCCCCCTATGCCTGAGAGAGAACCCATTGGCGCGACCATGCTCCAATTGGTGGCCAAAAGATATACGATATTACCGTTACATCCGCCCCTGTGTCGAGCATACCTCTGATCGCTATTGTCCTGTCCCCACATGTCAATTGGCACGTGAGCGTGGGTCGGTCTCGACCTATGTGTTTCATCCATGTTGTATGTACTTCAACATGTTCTTTCATAGGGAAACCTTTGTCGACGGAAGGGAACCAGGACATCATTTTGATCATCACAGGCTCAATTTTATTGATCAGTACGGCGGGTTAAATACAGTTAATAATGAGCTTCATAAATATTGCAAAAGTTGAGCTCAGGATTGGTCAGCTTACATATCAGCACTTACGCCTACTTCTACATTCCTATGGTTCTACTTTTGATACTTTCTACATATTCTTAGGATATATTCAGGACTAATCTCAACTCCCTATCCTCATGTTGCAGCAAGGTCACTGCTGACTCTTCCTTTTAGCTTGCTGACTGCTGACTTTTCTCCTTCAGTTTAACCAGTGGCATTATATCAGTGTGGCCTTTCTCAGCTAACCAATTATTAATAATGCTCTCCACATTTCCCCCGTTTTCTTCTTGTGCAAGGAGATTAGTTTGCCATGTTTTTGCTATTGTACGGCTGACCATGTTTTGGATACAGTTAAAGATACAAGGCAAAATAAGCAAAAACAGTAAGATTACACCCAGCAGTCCTATAGCATAGATCACAAGGTTCCTCAGCCACGGTCCGAGTCCCAGGCCTTTAAGCCATTCGTCAATTCCTAAACCGTCTTCTTCCTTAAGTTTGTGAAGTCCCTGTTGTGATTCTTTTATCTTAGTGTGAATGGACACTGAATGATCAGACAGATTCATGCAACACATTCCCTCGAACTCTTCACATCCATGCCCTTGTGCTAAGAGCAAAAAATCTACAGCAGCTCTATTTTGCAAAACAGCATGGTTAACACTTTGCACATCTGCAGTTAGCATGTCTAGGATTTGTGATGTCTTGTTCAGCTCATCCCTTGCCCAGCATCCTAATTGTTTTGCTAAATTCATGGCTTTATTGGCAGATCCTCCTGGTAAGATAGTTGAAACCACCACCTGTTTGAATGTGCCCCAAAACCGTGGATCTCCTATCTGGCTGCAGTCTAAGTCATGTATGCTACGTTTTCTCCTGTTTGAATTTTGACTCAGCTGCATTAGCAAGGACACATTAGGATGAAACAGTGACAATTTTCCCAAAAAACAGGGTCCACCCTGTGGTTTAGCTGGTATACCATTCCATGCCCTGTCTCCACAAATCAAAAATATTCCTGTGGGTAATTTCATTGGTGCTGTGATATTTGTGCCGTTACATTGACTGTAATGCTGTGGAGAGAATTCACTCACATTCAGGGATGAATCTAGGGTGGCCCATGTTTCTTTAGGTTGGTTTAAATTCTGAGCACCCGAAAGTTTGAAGCTAAACCATCCACCAGCTGTAGTGTTAGATATGCTGGCATTTGTACTTCCAAAAAGATCCAATTCCTCAGGAGGAGAGTGCAAAGAGGTGTTAAGTGATTGGATTAGTAAGCATTGACGATAGCCATCACTCTGACCTGCAGTATACCCTTGTTGCACCGGCAATGTGATGTTTGACATGTTAGACATACATAAGGTTTGATTGTTTATCAAACAGCAAAATTCTCCAGGAGACCACACCGGAAGTCCCACCAGGCATGTTCGAAATGGGTTAGTGACTCCTCCAAGACTAAGACAAAGTGATGATTGGTTAGTTTGATTAGCAAGTGTTAGCCATAAATTTTCCCTTGGTTGACTAAAGTGTGTTACTCCTACTGCTTCACTTGCTACAGCATTGAGCAGTATTACAAAAACAAACCTCATTTTTCTTTCTGCTTGCTTTGCTTCTCCTTTTCTTCCTTCTGCTTACATTGTTTTTCCTTTCTTTGCTGTCTTTTCCCTGGCTTGCTAGATTGTCTATTGTAAGGCTGAGTCAATTCTTGAATATACTGATCTAATTCTAAATCAGCATCCTTGCTCACAAGTATAGCACGAGGTAAGTTTGAAGGCAAATCAGCTTTGCAGCGAGCTGCTATGATGCGTGAGGCTTTAGTAATTTCAAATATTCTAAGGTTTTCCTGTAACTTCCACCTAAGATATGCTATAACCACTTGTTCTGCACTCTCAAAGAGCTGTAATCCTGTCCGTCCTGGCAGGCCAGTACTTTGTTCAAGAGCTCTAACCCAGATATGATTTCGAATCCACTTTCCAAAACAAGATGTACACCATAAATATCCCAATGACTTCTGTGAATACCAATAAACCTGATTACAATCTGCACAATGCAAAGCTACCCATGCATAGCATTTATCTTTATCCTTTTTGCAAACATAACAAGGAAGCGAATGTAAGTAAGGACCAGTATAAAATTGTGTATCTTCAACCCAAAGCAACCAATTCAATGGTGGTGATCGCAAAGCCTCTTCAGTCTTTTTACTATATGAGGCTAACAGCTCAAGGTCTTTCTTTAACACAAGGTGTATCTTAATCGTAGTTCTTGTTCGTTATCCTTCTCAACAACTATATCCTCCCGAGGGTCCCACAACAGTAAAATTGTTCTAATCATAGAAAATTAATTAGCAATCACTGATACCCCTATTCAAATGAGACCGTTCCCTTTTTTGCCTTCTTTTTCTTATCTGTCTTCAATCTTGCTGCTCCTAATTTCACTGGTCCTGCCACTTTCAAACTTAATTTTTTCAACTTATCAATGCAGCAATCTAATGCTCTATCAGGATCCCCTTGGAAGGGTCCTACAACTGAATGCTGTGTTAAAGGCACTAATTTCCTACACCTTATAGAAACTATACGTGATTTACTTTGAACCTTAATTCTATTTACAATACATTGTATTTCCCATCGATAATAAGCAAGAACCTTCTGTTCAGGAGACTCATAAAGATTTAAAGCTATATATGCGTTTTGCCCCGTTTGTCTCCTTAATTCATCTTGCCAGCTTTTACCCCACGTGTGCTCGTGTTCACAAGTATGACACCACAAATCCCGTAATAATGATTGTTCTATCCAAAAAGTTCTTTTACAACCCCCACAACGTAGAGCTATCCAGGCAGCACAATGTGGATTGTGACAGTCAAGGCAATGTAGTTTCGCTGGATCTGTTAAATGAAAAGTTGATAATGAGTCAATGAAACCAATCAACTCCTGGACCGTCTGGTAGTGACGTGTCAGTGCTCTGTCCACCGCTTCCGAGTACCCCTTCAATTGAAACAGTAGTGGTTGTAGGACTAGAAGCAGTTTCTTCCCCAGTCGCTCCCTGTCCTCCTCCGTAAGGCGATCCACCAGAGGCTGCATCAAAAACAGGTTTAGTCCACTTAGCAGGCACCCACAAAGGCCCTGTAGGTGAGGAAACACAAAGATACCCCCGACCCCAATATAATACTTTTGCAGGTTTTTCCCATAATCCTGTACTTGGGTTCTTATACTTAACCCAGACCTCTGTTTCCTTAGTATTTTCCTGTCCTGACCTCGGATGATGTTTCATTGCAGGGGGGGTATCATCTTCCCCAAAAATGCATAAATGATTAATCACATACAAAACCTTAGCCAAACATGCTTGTGGATCTGTCAAATCTTGATGTTTTTCAATATACTGCTTAAGGGTACCGTTTGCTCTTTCCCGTAAAGCTTTCCTTAACTGTATCAGTAACTCATACAATCGTTTATTATTCACTTCCTTAATTGCTGCTTCCTCTATTCGTTTGACTACTCCTGCAACATACATAGAGTCTGTGACCACATTTAAAGGCTCCTGTAAGTTGGACACCGCCCATACTACTGCTAACAATTCCAAAGTTTGTAAGCTATCTGCAGGGTCTGCTGTGAGGAGTTGATGCTTCCATTGTCCTTTTTCTTGCCAGGTAACAGCAGCACACCTTGATTTCTTTCCTGCATCTGTAAAAACTGTAATAGCTCCTTCTATGGGGTTTTCTTCTCTCAAAGGTCGAGTGATCCAGTTCCATTCTGTAATCCATTGCAAAACTCTAGGCACTAATTTACTAGTCTCTACTTTAGCAGGTGACATCAATATTGCTTCTTGTGAATTCTTTGAATTTATCAAGTACCAGTCCAAGGTTTCTTTTTCCATAGGCAACCTAATAGTAGCAGGTTCTCTACCATCCACTTCAAGAATTCTGAGACGACCCTTTTTGATTAATGCAGCCAATTGTTCAATTTTTGAAGATATTGTTTTCTTGTGCTGTAGCGGTGGTGACAACCATTCCAACACCCGTATCTCCCCCGTTTTCTTTTGCAACTGAGAGAGAGCACCAAGCAAGTGGCAAGGGCTATTCCAAATAGTAAGGTCAATGGGGTGGTCGAGTTGTCGACGAGACACATACCCTTGCTGTACACAGTTACTAATTTGCTGCAAGGCAAGATGATGCTCCCTTGTCAGGTGTACAGGAGTAGTAGGGTCCACACCTTTTAACAAAGGCCGTAGGGCTTCTAATAAGTGATTTGGTATTCCCACAATAGGCTTCAGCCACTGTAAGTCTCCCAGCAACTTCTGTGCATCATGTAGAGTTTTAATGTCCAATTGTAATTCCCATTTTTGTGGTATCACTATTTGATCCGTCAAAGTCCATCCCAAATATTTCCAGGGCTTTGTAGTCTGAATTTTCTCTGCAGCAATAACAAGTGAATATGCAGCAAGAGTATCTTTAATGGTGTTAATCTGTAAAGAGGAGAATGGCTGTTGCTGTGCAAACAAAATATCGTCCATGTAATGATATATTATAGTTGCTGGCCATTTGCGACGTAGTGGCTGTAATGCTGCATCAACATAAAGCTGACATAAAGTGGGAGAGTTGCGCATGCCCTGCTGAAGGGATGTCCATTCAAATCTTTTATCTGGTTCCCCACAATTTATTGCTGGTAAAGTAAAAGCAAATCTCTTCATGTCATCAGGATGCAGGCCAATAGTGAAAAAACAATCCTTTAGGTCAATAATTAAAAGTGGCCAGTGTTCTGGAATCATAGCTGGATTTGGAAGACCAGGCTGTAAGGCCCCCATAGGTTCCATTTGGTCATTTACAGCCCTCAAATCATGTATCAAACGATATTTCCCTGATTTCTTTTTGATTACAAAAATAGGTGTATTCCAAGGGCTTGTGGACAGTCGCAGGTGTCCCTTTGTATATTGTTCCTGTACCAATTCATGGGCATGCATAAGACTCTCCCCTTTTAATGGCCATTGCTTAACCATCACCAGTGTATCCGTTTTCCAGGTGAGTGGAATGGGGAAAGTCCAAGCAATGGCAATTACCCTAAAGGGTGCTGATTAGTTAACACCACTCCCAATTGTGTTAAAATGTCTCTTCCAATTAAGCAGGAAACTGTAGGAGGCAGTTGAACAATTGAAAACACAGCAGATATTTGTTGATTCTCAATGCACACAGACAAAGACGGCGATCTACTTGCCAATGTAAATCCTCCTACTCCTGTGAGCATGTTTGATGAAGGAAATAGAGGCCAATGTTGTGGCCATGCTTCTGGAGAAATGATGCTAGTATCTGCTCCTGTATACAATAATCCATAAAGGGTTATGCTTTGATGCCCATAGGTAATTTCAACTTTTTGTTTTGGTCTATTTTGTAAATCCACAGTTAAAAGTGTAACACCAGTAGAGCCAAAACCTTTTTCATCCCGTGCTTGCCCAGTAAATGATTGTATTCCTGATGTCATTTGTGACAGTGATACCAATTGTGCAATGCGTTGTCCTTTTGTAATTTTAATCGGAGGATAAAGGGTGTAAGCCATAATTTGTATTTCCCCTGTAAAGTCCGCATTGATAACACCAGGCAAAACAAATAATCCCAACATAGTTATAGAGGAACGTCCCAGCAATAATGCTCCACATGTTTGTCCATTTAGTATAAGAGGACCCTTTATTCCAGTGGGTATCCTCTCAGGCCGGTTTGTCATTAGTGTGACGTCTACTGCTGCTGATAAGTCCAAGCCGAGGCTCCCGGTTGTTGCGGGTTGCAGACAGGAGGTAGCAGCGATGTCACGGCAGCTGCTGGAGTCTCCGATGTCACGGCAGTAACTTGTGTCTGTCCCTCATTGCCGCATCGGTAACACTTGATGAATGGTCTCGAGCCTCTTTACGTGACTGCCAGTGAGCCGCTTTGGAGAGGAGCAAGAGCAGCTAACACCTGATTTTGAGTAGACTATGCTTTTGCAACCCTAATCCTGATTCCTTTAAGGCTTCTGCTATAAATGCCTGTGAAGCTGTTGGCATTAATGCCATTCACTCTAATGCTTCCTCAATAGTCCAGTTTGCCCCTAAAGTAGCTAACACTCTCTGGGTTGCTGGATTGCTATTTTGCAAAGCACACCTGCTTCAATAGCGCCCTGCAACACCAGCCCGATCTATAGCTGTAGCTGTTCTATTGATAAAATTTCCAAATGATTCTTCTCTTCCTTGCTTAATACCCATATAAGCCGGTAACCCTCCTGGCTCTTTAACCATGTCTATTGCAGCACGCACTAACCACATAGACTCTCTAAGTTTATCTTCTCCCGATGTCATCTGTACCTCTGTACGTAAAAATGCCTCTAAGCCCATCAGCTCCTTTACTGTTACTCCATGTAATGGGTCATGTGCATTAAACAATAACTGCTGATGCTGAGTGAATATCAACCGAACTATTCCTCTTAAATCATTAGGACATAAAACCTGAGTATTAAAAAGATAATCTAACATTTGCTTAACAGGTTCAGTTTTTACTCCAAACTGACTAACCGTAGAACGTAGCTGAGTTAACAGCTTCCAATCTAAGGGAGTATATTCTGCTATATTATGCGTAAGGTTCCCCTGTCCATCATACTGTGGTGTGTATGTAACTGGACATGCAAGACTAGAAGCTATTTCCACCGCCTCACCATCCCCCATTTGCATTACTTCTTTTGCCAAAGCAGCCCAAGCTTCCCTCCTCTGTTTAGCCATCTCCCCCCATGGATCACGGTGTGCCCCTGGGATGGGATCTGGCCCTTTAAAGGTGCTATGCTGCTGGCGCTTCGGTGCAGACACCGAGGTTTCGCGCGGAGGGGGGCAGTGAAGCAGAGGCTGGCTCGCGCGGGGGAAGCGGGAGCCCCCCCTCCCCCGCTGGAGCTGACAGTGAAACCGGAGCCGGCTCGAGCGGAGCCGGCCTGCGGGGGGCAATCCGCCCCCCCGCTGTAGCCGGCTCGGGCGGGGGAGGTGACCCCCCCACCAAGGCTGTAACCGGAGCCGGCTCATTGAGGGGTAGCGGCAGAGGCAAGGCTGGCGGCGGAGGCGAAGCTGGCTTGCCCCTCCCCCCACCATCCGACCCGCCTGAAGCTGGTGGCGGAGGCAAAGCTGGCTTGCTCCTACCTCCACCATCCGACTCGCCCTCCCCCTCTGACAGGAAAGGTGCAGACGGTTCCACTGCGCCTATAGGAAAATCCTCCACACCACTTTGCTGGGGAGTCTTAGGCATAAGTACCTTAGTTATAGAGGGTGCCAGGGGATCATCTTCACGACCATACCCTATATTCCTCTTATGAGCTTCTGTTGCCCTTTCTGCTGCCTTTCTCTCAGAGACCTGCTGAAGTAACGTGTTATACACCACCCGCCATAACTTCCCGAATTTCTTTGCTGACTTATCATCATCTAGTACTGTATCCCACAATATTTCCCCAAACTTTCTCCACTCTGATAACTCATGAACTGTATGAGGATTAGAAAAAATACCCTTAGCATGGCCATAAGCTAATAACCCTGGTAACTCCTTTTTTAAATCTATCCCTTTTATCCCACGCCGCTCTAAATAGGCGGTAAATAAATCATATGCCGCTTGCCTATCCATACCTATTAATCAGCGCGCGCTGTTGCAGCTCTCCAGGCTCCGGCGGACATGTATTGGCTTAAGTCACAGTTGTGAACCTTAAGGGTGCTTCAAATTCCGGCACCGTCCCGGCTTCTGGGACCCAAACCCAACTTCCGGACCATGGCGTAATCCCTTTTTCTTTTAATCCGAGAAAAAGGGCAGAGATTTGGTTATGCCCGCATTCTCCACCATTTGTCGACGGAAGGGAACCAGAACATCATTTTGATCATCACAGGCTCAATTTTATTGATCAGTACGGCAGGTTAAATACAGTTAATAATGAGCTTCATAAATATTGCAAAAGTTGAGCTCAGGATTGGTCAGCTTACATATCAGCACTTACGCCTACTTCTACATTCCTATGGTTCTACTTTTGATACTTTCTACATATTCTTAGGATATATTCAGGACTAATCTCAACTCCCTATCCTCATGTTGCAGCAAGGTCACTGCTGACTCTTCCTTTTAGCTTGCTGACTGCTGACTTTTCTCCTTCAGTTTAACCAGTGGCATTATATCAGTGTGGCCTTTCTCAGCTAACCAATTATTAATAATGCTCTCCACAAACCTTCTTCATCGAAGATTGACATGACCTCTCCAACTGCGTGTGGCGGCAACGTGAAAGCTCTCGCAACCACAGTATTTTCTGGTACAGTCAATGGTGGACAAAGCGCTCTTGCCAAAACTGTTAATTCTGTGTTTTTGTCCGCTGAGACGACTGTTGGATAGACAATGAGTCCAAGAATACTGCACTTATCTTGTCCGATTATCAAGAAATCTTGCTTCTTATATGAATCCCCGCGCATACCCGTTGGTATCTCCGCATGACTTTCATCTAAGAAGCATACCAGTCTTGAAGCTGCCAATGCACACTGTGCCCCTGGTGGGAGGAGGTCTGGGTAACTGTGGAACTGACTGAGGGTTTTGCTGAGGGCATCTGCTTGTCGCTTGCTGACGATTTCCCTGTCTGCTCTTGTGACACCGCCAGTACTTGTGTCTGAGCGCGCTGGCTTACGGGCGCGCTGTGCTTCTCGTTTCCCGGATGCGGTAGCGGGTTTCCGTCCACGTCTGTCCGGGAATAACATTCTTTTGCTGAATGTCTTCCTCTTCCGCACCGCACACAAACTGGCCTTTCCGCCTTCTGTGCTGGCACTGGCGTATAAGTCTGTGGACAATTCCTTTTCATGTGGCCAAACTCCCCACATTTGTAGCACTGTCCTCTCGAGGGATTGCTCTTTTTCTGCATCGTCGCAAGAACTTTGTTGATGTTCTCGTCCTGCTGTTGCAGTATATTTTCGAGCATCTTCTCCAGTGTCTTGTTCTCTGTTTGCCTTTCTGAATGTCCCTTTAACTGTTCTTCCCATTCCTCTCTTAATTCACTCTTCACGATCGATGCGACATGCTGAGGTGTCCCCACCTTGCTGCATGCCTCCACTGTCTCTGCCAAGGATGGCTGTCCTGGCATGGTGCTAATCACCCGTTGACAATCCGGGTTGGCATTGCCGAAAGCTAAGCTCTCCAAGAGAGGCCTCTTCACTTCTTCTGTCGTCACCGGTCGATCCACGGCTTGCGTGAGTCGATCGATGAACGACATGAATGGCTCTGTGGGACCTTGCCTGATGCAAGAGAACGGGACTTCTGGAGCTCCTGTTGGTGTGATCTGCATGATTGCCCTTCGCGCTGCTTCCTTGATGTCACTTAACACTCTTCGTGGAAGCCGCACTGCTTATTCCCCTGGGTTGTCATCTGGAGGATCTCCTGCTAACTGCCCTTCTGTGAGGTTCGCGTTTGGCCCACCTTGATATCTGTTCCGCAATTCAGCAAGATATTTTCTCCACCTTTTCTCCCAGACAAGACTTTGCGTGTCAGTAAGAATCATTGCCACAATACTTCGAATATCATATGGTGTGAGGTCGAATGTAGTGAATGTCCCTCTTAACAGTTGTTTGAAGTATTGTGAATTCAGCCCAAAAGTTTGAGCCGCCTTCCCCAATTCTTTGAGTATCTCATGACCCATCCTTTCCCACCTTGGGTTCTGCCCCTGGGCATCATATGTCACTGGCATTGTCAGATCTCCTGATCCTGGAAATAAATGCTTTTCCTTTGCTAATGCTTTTCTAATTCGCTTCCAATCCATCGTCTTCACCGGCTCTAGAAATTCCTCTTCTTCAGACTCCATTGGGATTTGCATGAATAATGGTGTTGTGGATGTCATTGGTGATTCATCGTGCCTCATTTCTCGCCTTGAGGTTTTTGGCCTCGCTCCTAAATCTGAAAAGGAAACTTGAGGATCCTGTTGATATTTCTTTTTCGCTGCATCAGCTGAATGCAAGAAGCTTTTTGCTGCTTCTGCTGCTGACAGCATCCATGTTGGAACACCTTCCGATGCTGTGATCCGTATGACATCCGCTCCTTGTAGCTGTTCTTCATCTGAGCTTTCATCATCTTCATGAAATCCCGAAGTCGATGGATAGTCCCTTTGTTGTGTTAATATTGTTTTCTTTAAAGTACTTTTCTTTTTATATAATGTTGGAAAAAATTGCTGCATTGTTGCAGTCTCGCCACGAGATAGCGCTGTGGCTCCGCTGAACCGGTCCGGCATGTCGTGCACTTCTGTCCTCCTGCCAATAGGTGGCGCTGTCACCGGCCTCCCCAGCTCGGATGACGGAATGAGCTCGACTGCTCTTCCTTTTCCGGTCGGCTGCCGTGTCGGCGATCTCATTTGAGACCATGTTTGCTTGGCTTTTAATTCAGCTGAAGATGGAGCTTGAACACCAGAATATCTCCCTTGAAGGGAAGGGACTGGAACTCTGAGGGTTTAAACCAGAGGTACCAAGTCTGGAGAGGGTGTGGTGCCAGGGGACACAGAATCCCGAGCACGGCCCCTCCTTGCCCGAGACGTCACAGGGGATCTGGCCTGCCCCCGCCCGCACTCTACTCTCTGCGCATGGGTGCTCTCCGAGCCGCTCTCTGTCTCTCCCGAGCTGACATCACTCTCTCCCCCTTGTTCCACCTCTGAGGTCTCCTCCCCTCGGTCTGTCCCTGACTCTGTCTCCTCCTCCTCTGACGCTGTGTCCACTCCTCCCACCGGTGTATACAGCCTGCCCCCCGCCGGCACCCGAGCGCGTTCCGTGATCCGAGCGGACCTCCGCACCGGGTCTGACGTCACAACAGCGCGCCTCCCGCGTCTCACTACAGTGACCCTTTGGGGCTGCGCAATTTCCCTCAATTTGCCGCCCGTGTTTACCGCCCCCGGGCTGGTATGTGACACCCCCCCCGGTTCTTGCGAGTTTTGCCCGCCGCGCGCGTCTCCGCTATTCTGCCGGCCGGGGCGACCGCCACCCCCGGCGCTGCGCTGACAAAAACCGCACCGGAACACGGGTCTCCCGTTATCTCTTCACCCGCGCTCCCCGCCTGCTCCGCCGCTGCCGCGCCGCGAGAAAGCACCCCCCCCCTGATCCCTTCTCTCCCCCCTGCACCCACCCTTCCGATCCTGACTCCCCTGTACTCTCCGGGGTTTCAGGACGCTTTAGGAGCTTCCTGGGGTTTCTGGGTTTTGGGACCGGGGGCTTTAATATTATTTCCTGCTCTCTTTTCTCGAGAGCCCTTTCCCCCTGGCTTCTTGAGGCCAGAGCCAATTTTTTCCCGGAGCTTTGCTTCCCCCCCTCCTTCTGAGGGTGCCGCAACTTTTCATTGCTCTTCCAGTCTTTTCGAATGTACCGAGATGCCTTCTAGAATCAATCTTGCCGGCGAGAGCAGCTTTAACGCTGTCTCGTCTTTTCTTGTCGCTAAGAAATATAAGTGCCTATTGATTTCCTGCCAAAACCCCACTTCGAATAGCAGGCATGTTTCGGCAAGTGGGTAGTTAAGCCTTGCCCACAACAATAACTGTTTTAATTCTTTCTTTGGGATCCCTTCTGTGTATGCTTGAGCCACGCCTTGTAAGGCGGACAAAATTTCCCGTTGTTCCTGGGAGAGTGTGCCCCCCATGTTCTTATTTTTTGACCTTCTCACCGAATCTGTCGTCAGAGCTGTCCGGAGGCTCCCGGTCTCTGTCCAGCAGGTCACAGGAGAAGGATCCAGAGGTGCCTTCCGGTTCCGATCCGGGCTGCTCTGCTACGAACTGCCTTCGGCAGAAGCTGAGAGATGGAATCCTCAGTGACTGCTGTTTTTTGCAGACTCTTCTGGCCGTTTTTTTTTTCTCTTTTTTCTTTTTCTTCAGGCTGCTCTCCTCAGGAGATATCAGTCCTCTCCTGGGAACTCGTCCTAGATCGGGGCTGCCCTCTTGGCTCTTCAGCTCTTCAGCTCTTCAGGTCTGATCCCCCCCCCCAAAAGGTTTGGTGGGGAGTAGCCCACGCAGCGAACGCCACTTGTCGGTTTCTCGGCTGTTTAGGTGGCCTGGAAAGGCCCAGGGTGGCCTTGGACAGTCCGGCGCTTCAAAGGACGAGAAGAGACTTCTGATCTTTTCTCGGTCTCGGTGTTTATTAATTGTTTATCTAAAAGATTTTCTTTCAGCCCAACAGAGGTCTGCACAGCAAGCCAGCCATGAGCACACTGAGAGCCCCCGGGGCGGTCACTTATCTTTCTACCCGAAGTTACATATACAATATTTATAATTTTTCCCCAATACCTTCTACTCTTATTAACCGGTGCACTTCTAGCAATAACCAATCCCAAAGTGCCAACATCACCACAGAAGATGGAGGCCAAGAAGAAGAAGAAGAAGAACAGGACACGCCCCAATTCCTCCATCTTACTTCTTTAGACCCCCCTGTACAGAAATCCTAAACCCTGTGTTTTACACTCTAATTAACTTATCCCTTCACCATTCACCCAGTGAAATCCCCCCATCCTCATACAGGTGTCATCTCCTGTGTAGGATCAAAGTCCTGCCACCAGACACTTCTGGCAACATTCCAGGACTCCCGAGCCCCCCAAGGGTGGTCTCGGCCACTCTGCACCTCAGTCCTGAGGTGCTGAGTTCCCACAGTAGAAGGCTCCAGGAAGCAGCAGCTGCAGCCCAGCCCTTACTTTGTCTTGGCCTTCCCACCCAAAAGAGGCACAGCCCACATCTGCTGCAGCTGCAACAGAGGCACCTCTGGCATGCCCCTCCCTGCACGGGACACTTGGCCTTCAGTGCCACTTCTCCAAACACTCTTCTCCTCTTTCCCAGCAAGTAAAACCTCTTCTTCATTTCTTTTTCATCCCCTCTTTTAGAAATCCAAGAAGAATTCAATACCAAGAATAATTCAATAACTAAATAATAATGAAGTAAGCTCAATTAAAGAAGCCTTTGCTTCTCAACTGTGTAACAACATTCAAAAGCTCTCAGTCCAGCCCTTTTATCCCCATCCAATGGAATTACCTGCACAGAGGGAGATCTTTCAGACAGGGACCTCCTGATCTCCCGAATCATTTTCTCTACGGCAAGGCCCAGATCTGCTGGTGGCCATTCCTCCTCCCCAGGTGCGTTCTGTGCTGAGCTGGAGGCTGTCCATGCTGCACAAGCTGCACTGCCGGGTGGAGCGCTGGGCCCTGAAGTGCCCAGGGTGGCTGCAAGAATCCAAACACATTGGTCAGGCTCCACAACGTGGCTGTGGGACACAGAGCTCTAGTGCTGCTGTGGATCAAACATCATGGGAAGCACACAGCAAAACCAGTCAGAGAATCTTTTGGCCTCCTAGGTGCCCCTTCCTAGTAGGCTTGACAACTTCTGGCCGAGAATGGCAGAGCCTTGTGGCAAAATACTTCAAACGGACACTTTTCACAACCTTTTGGAAAAACAAGGCTACAACTCTTTTCCTACCTCGTGCGTCATCAGCTGGAGGCTGCTGCTCCCTGTGGATCTGCTGGAAGCTGCAGGGCTGGATGGCGAGCACCTCCCGCTCGGCCGGAGGCAGCTGCTCCCCGTAGAGCTCCTGCGAGCGGCTGCGGGGCCCCTCCCACCCGAGCGGCTACGCCTCCCCGTGGAGCCCGAGCAAGTGGCAGGGCGGGATGCCGAGCACGTCCCGCTCGGCGGGCGGCGGCCGCTCCCCGTAGAGCTCCTGGATGCGGCTCGGCCCCTCCCGCCGGGCCGGCAGCGGCCGCTTGCTGTGCAGCAGGTGGAAGCCGCAGGGTGGGCGCTGGGCGAGCAGCGGCCGCTCCCCGGGGTGCTGCTGGAGGCGGCCGGGCCGGGGGCTGCGCAGCTCCCGCCCGTCCGGCAGCGCCCGCTCCCTGTGCAGCAGGAGGAAGCCGCTGGGCAGGCGCCCGGCCGGCAGCCGCAGCCGCTCCCTGGGCAGCAGCGTGAAGCGACCGCGCCCGTGCCGCCTGACCGGCAGCAGCCACGCCCCGGGGAGCTGCTGGGAGCCGCGGGGCGGGCACCTGAGGCCATCCCGGCCCGCCGCCGGCCGCAGCCTGTTGGCCGCGCTCCGGCGCTTGATGCGGAGCAGGAGGTCGGGGCAGTCGCGGCGAAAGCAGGGGTTGCTGTAGTGAGCCAGGCCCCGGCATCGCCGTGCGCGGCCGAGCTGAGCCAGCCCGGCACCTTGCAGAAGCCGTAGCGGTAGAGCTGCCGCACGAAGCTGCGGAACTGCGTGGCCCTGAAGGTGAGCGGCACCGGGGCCGGCCCATGGCCACGGCCCCTGTGGGCGCGGCCCGAGCTGAGCAGCTCCCGCTCCAAGAGGGAGCGGTCGATGAGCAGCCCCTGGGCGCGGCTGTCCCAGCGCACGGAGCGGACGCTGGGGCTGTTCAC
Organism: Melospiza melodia melodia; assembly: GCF_035770615.1. NCBI lineage: Eukaryota > Metazoa > Chordata > Aves > Passeriformes > Passerellidae > Melospiza > Melospiza melodia. The sequence continues at coordinate 1,557,235 of NW_026948796.1, read as the reverse complement.
CAGGCGCCAGAGCTTGGCGGGGAAGGTGCGGGCGCTGAGCCCGGCGGGCAGCGGCAGCTCCGCCATGGCGTCCATCGCCGACTGTGGCCACAACGCCCGCAGCGCAACGGCCGCGGCTGCGCCGGCGGCGCGCGGCCTGAGGGGGGCGCTGCGCTCGGGCCCGCGGGGACGCGCGCGGCAGAGCCGGGGCTGCGGGCACAGCGCGGGCGGGGCGGCTCCGGGGCTCGGCTCGGCTCGGCTCGGCTCGGCACGGCACAGCAGGTTATTCCTACGCTGCATGCCGTGTCTGTGTCACCATCGGTGACAGAGAGGAGGGACATTGCTCTGTTTTGGCTGGGAAAAGGATGAAAAGGGGTGATTAGAAAACATTAATTTGGTCTCCTTTTCCACAGACTAGCTGGTCACTATGTCTCCCTGTCTTTCGCAGAGTTGGCACATTTCTCGTGATTTGGAGTCAGCTACAGCAGCAGGAATGGGAAGCAATTTTGTCAGCATTGATATCAAAGCCAAAGTGCTGCCTCATGGATGGATGTTGCTTTCTTTAAGGGATTTTTGGCCTAGAGCTGTAGCAAACTCACATTGGTGTCTTCCCAAGCAGTGTTGCCTTTGCATTTCCACAGGAATCACCTCTTCTTTTTTTTCCCTCCATTTGGGGAGAGCTCCAATGCAAATGCTTCCTGCAGCCAACTCTTGTCACTGTGGACTGACAAAGGAGATCTTGCAATGGAGAGACTCCCTCGAGCTGCTGTGGAGAGCTGAAGGGGGAAGCTTTGTCCCTTAGTCTTGAAGTCTTGTTGGGGAGCTGCTCGTGCTCTGGGGGACGGACACCAATGATGTTTATCCAAGCCTTGCAGGTTCATTCCTGTAAAGAAAGAAAGTATACGGATGCCAGATAGAGAAACAAGGTATACGGGAGAGAGATGGGGAAAAGGAGAGGTGTAATAGAGAAAGGAGCCCTCCGCAGGCAGAGATCAATCTTCATGGAGGTAATGATCAATGCTCAGTTTATTGCAAACCTCAGGGTACATTTATATGCTAATGCAGGGTTCAGGAATGGGAGAATACATATAAGTGGTTACAAAGTGTTATGTGTAGGACAAAGAGCTAACATATCTTTGGTCAGGTATATAGATTGGCAAAAGTGTCAGCAGAACATTCTGCCCCATATCTTCTCTTCACATCCCTAGAATATCTTGCTTCACATCTCTTTTCCGTGGGTACATCTAGGCAAACTTTTTTATATTGTTTGCCCAAGGGCAGCATGCTTCTGTTCTAAGGCACGTATGCAGGGTTGTGCAGCTTGCTTCTCTCCAGTGTCTGCTCAAAATGCTCTCTACATTCCTGAGCTTCCTGACACAACACAGAGACTTTGGGGTTGTCATATTGGCAAACAAATTTCAGTCTGGGAACTTTTTGAAGTTCCCAATTCTTTTTTTTATTTCTTGCTTTCTTCCAGAAATACTGTCATAATCTAATGCTTCCAGAGAATTTTTCCTACTTTTTGGGGAATTCCTTTTGCTGCCCTCCCAGATCAGGCCAATTCTAAGGGCTCCTTCCCAAAGTGAGGTGCAGCCCGTGGCCTCCGCTCTCCAGCTGGAACAGAAGGAAGCACAGAGTTTGCTGATGTGGGAGAGGAGCTTCTCTTTCCTGCCTGCTTTCCCTTTGGGACGGGTTGGTGTGTGCTCATTTGGTAAAGGCAGGTTTAATCTCTGAAGCAATTGTGTTTCAAACTGCTCCCTTCTCAGGCTCTTCTGTGGGTATCCTTGGACAAAAGGCCTTTTGGTGGGAGCTCTCTGTGGCAGGTTAAGGAAGGAGATTGATATTTCATGGTTGTGACTGCTGAAAGCAGCTGGTTTCTGGAGGTGTCCAGAGATGGGAGTGGCTCCTTCTCTCACCTGCCTGCAGAAAATAAAGTTGCAAAGTGGGAGTTTCATTTGTGGAGATGGCCACCAGGGGTATTTGCCAAGACATGGGCTGGCAGAGAGGCAGGTCTCATGCTAAACTGGCTGTATGTTTGTTTTGATGGTGGAGAGGGTCAGAGATGCAGACACAGACACCAGCTGAAGGAACAGTGTGATTTACTGTAATGCAGAAGTGCAAAAAAGAGTCAGGAAAGGATAAGCTAAGCAATGCACCTCAACATTATTACAAAAGGGTGATTCAGGAAGATCCATCACCAGGTACCCCAATGGTTTCCCCTTCATCCAGAGCTGCACATCAGCTGGGGGAAGCTGTCCCATCCCAGCCCTGCAGAGCCACGGCCGGGAACCGGGAAATCCTGCGGTGCCTCCACCTTTGGTGGCCACGAGGCTCCCAAGAGCACTGTGAGAGTAGCCCGGCTCTGATCGTGCTGGACGAGCAATGTGCCAGAGCTTCTGCTGGGGGCACAGCTGGTGTCATTCTCCTCTTGGTTTTCTCCCTGAGCCTGGCCAGGGCTCAAGGAGGAACCAAGGCCAGGTGTGGCCTTGTCCATTTTCCTCATGCAGAAAGGTGAAGACGTGTTTCACCAGTGAATGCATGTAACAATCCTTTTGATAATAACACTTGGTTAAGGAGAAGATACATAGAACATTGGGTTGGGAAGGTGATCTAGAGGGCAGCTTTGGTTCAGGTCCTGTTGTTGAGGCTTCAGTCAGGGTCTGTTGTTCAGGCCTTAGTCCTTCAGTATTTTGTGGTGCAAATCACACCTGTGCAGAGCTGCAAACAAACAAGTCTGTCCTTAGCACATTTGAGACAGGAACAGCATTAGCCCTGCAAGGCCAGGCTGGGGCCAAGAGCAGAAGGCCAGCACCCTGCTTTGCCCACAGGCAGCCCTGCAGAGCAAGCAGCCCCTCCTGCCCAGGGCTGAGGTGCCCGAAGCTGCCTCCCCGCTGTGCAGCTCTGCAGAGCCCGCGGGGCGCAGGGTCCTGGGCAGCCAGGGCAGCCCGGCCACCTTGGAGCACAAGGAGTGGCCCAGAGAGAAGCTGCTGCCTTTTGCTTTGGAACTGCTCCTCAGAGTCTCGTCATTAATCCACAGTGTCTGATGTGTTTTCCTTTCTTCTCCCAAATTTAACACAGCTTTCTGAGAAAACTGAATGATGTAGCTGGTGCTGGTGGTTGTGCTTTTGTCTGCAGGTGAGGGCAGGTGATTTGGACCAAGGACAGAGTCCATTGTTTACACCCCAGCCTTTGCCAAGTCAAGAAAACCCTTCACAATTGGGCTACCACTGCTGAGCTATTTTCCTAGGTTTTGGAAAGCTACCATCTTAAGAAACCCAACAGATTTTCCTCCAGGAGGACACCAGCAGTAGCATGATGCCAATGTTTTCCACCCCTTTTCTGTGTCTTTTAAGAGTTCCGCAGTGCCCAGCAGGAATGAAATGACCTGTGATAATGTGATTTGAGAGCTCTGTGTTGTTCGTTGCCACATGAGTGTTCATGACAAGCTGGACACCCCACTCGTGGCTCTGTCGAGTTAAATTGATCCCAATTGTGTGCAAACAGCAGCCCTGAGATGCTGAGAAGAGCAGGCACAGTGGGTGGGTGTGCATGCACACACCCAGGGGCTGACTGCTCTGTGGGCAGATGGTTTTGCACTGTTGTAAATCTTCACTCTCCCAAGTTGAAAGACTATTTCAAATATATATCTTAAATGAAAATATATATAAAAAAATAAAATTGTCCAAAAATACATGTGCATTAAATTTCATGCATATTATATATTATATATTTTGATTAATATAATAATAACATAACATAATATAATGTAATATAATATAATATAATATATACATGAGATCATTTTTGAAGCCATTGCTTGTGGGGAATATTAGATGATTTCCTAGTGTTTGTACATTTTTGCTTTCTGCTACTGCTGATCCTAGCAGCAGCTCCCTGTCAGTTCTTCCAGGTCACTTCACACAAAGGGATTCCATCATTTCAGGGCCTGTGAGAGCTTGGCACTGAAATGCCAAGTTGATTCCCAGCTCTCCAGCCTCCCTCTGGATTTTGGGGCATCTCAGCACTTGTGTCCATGGCCCTCCCTTCATCCCCAGCCTGCAGCAGTCACAGTCGCTGCTGCCTCCCCCTTGCTGCAGCTCATTTGCCAAAGTGCTGCCAAAGGCAGCAGAGCTGGCTCAGGATACCTGCTGGCTTCTGGTCTCTGGGATGAGCTTCAGGGGGACACTTGGAGCCCTTTCCTAAAGAGCTGCCCGTGGGATGAGGGATTTGTCCTCCCGGGTGGCTCCTGCTTGGATTCTGTGCTCATGGAGCCCCAGAGTTTTCTCAGCTGCCTCTGCAGCGAGTTCTGAGCCAACGTGGGGCTCTGCTGCCAGCCCAAATCTGCGCTTCCCCTGCCCAGCCCGAGTGCAGGTGGGGCATGTGCTGGGCATGGCCGGAGATTTGCGTGGCCAGAATCCTCCAGCATTTACACCTGCTCATGGCTTTGGGTAGCACAAATCTACACTTAGTTCAGTTGAAACACTGCATTTATTGCAGACTGTTACACCCGCACTACTAATGTACAAATACACAAACATAAACTTATGTTTAAAAATGAAATTTATTTTAAATTACAACACCTGTGTTACCAATATAGAAACACAGAAATATAAATTTATGATTAAAATCTTATTTATTCTGAGAATTGTGCTATGTAAATATATACAAATATCAACTTCAGTGAAAAAAAAATTACTTTATTGCAACCCTCTGCAACAACTCACTGTACACAAATATTGAAGTTACTGAATTGAAGTTTAACAATTAAATTTATTACATATTACTACAACCATACAGCCCATATACAAATACAGAAACATCAATATCCCTCTCGAAAGAATCTCAGATCCAGAACTAAATAGAATTTTAGAACTATACAACTCCATACATTATAAATAGAAGTAAATACATATATAGACATAACAACATAGAGATGTAAATATGCATTACATATTTCATGACATATAAGATGACAATATAATACAAATATAACAAACCTGTCTATAAATGCACAAATATCAATGGACCAATAAAAAAATCCATACAACCCCAGCAATAGAAATGCACAGCTACAGAGCTGTACAAGTATGTAAGCAGATGAATATACACGCATCAATATAACAATATACCTACATAATATCCCTATACAAATATCAGTCAGTGTATGTAAATATCCCTATACTTGCAACTATCCAAATCTAGCTACACATCCATAAACAGCGCTAAATCAGGAGGGGTTGCAGCCGCCGATGTTCCCAGGCTCTCGCTCGGGCTCCTCCTCCCGAGCAGAGCAGCTCTCCTGGACAGGGACAGCAGATGGGACATCTGGCAAGCAAAGCGAACACAGAGTGAGTGTGGGGACGTTTCCCTTGGCAGCAGCTGCGCTTCCATCAGGGAAGAGGAAATGTCAGAGCCTCCCCAGGAGGGTCAGAAGGAAAAGCAGCCGAGCGGGCCAGGCTGTGGTGAGCTGTTCACTTCTTTCTGGCATCCCAGTTGCTCTGAGGGAACTCCCTCATGCCAGGTTATTGAACCACCTCTGCACTTATCAAGACTGTGGCCCCCAAATCAATCAGCATTTATGTCTCCAGCTGCTTGCACCAATTACAGGGAATGTCCTCTAACAGTGCTGGGGCACAAAGTTACTTTGCAAGGTCATCTGACAGGGCCTTGTTCTTTCTGTGCTTCCTGTGTTTCTCTTTACTTTCCACTTGGAATTGTTACAGCATTTCTTTTCCTTTCCCCTTGATCAGTGCTGAAATGCGTGTTTCTCTTCCAAGTTTCAGTTTGTTCAGTGATCCTGTCAAGCCTTTTCTCAGAAGCTTTTATCATGGAATTGTGTGTTAATTTCAGAAATTTTGGTGATTTTCTGTGAGATTTATGCGAGTGTCCTGTTCATTGGGCACCATTTAGGAAGGTGCAAAAGAGAAAAAGGATGCTCTGTATGTCAGTTCACTAGTGGAATATTCATGGATAGAGAGAGTGATTAGCTGAATTTTACATCTACTCCTAACCTGAAAGTGCAACAGGTAATTTGGGGAGATGTTTAAGCCCGATTTCTGCTTCTACCAGCCTGTATTCAAATGTAAAGTAAATAGAGCAGGGTGAGAATGTCAGTGTTCAGTTCCTGAAGTGCCTTATTAAGGTGTTCTTAAAGTTAGGGAGATAAAATCTGGGTGGGCATTCCTAATTTCCAGCCACTCATTGTCAATTTCACTGACTCTGAAAACAGCAGAGATGTGCACATCATACCTGATCAATCCATTTGGGGATGTTTTAGGTTCAGATTCTCTGAGGCTTTAGATTTTTAGATCTCTAGACAATGCTTCCAGCAATCTAAACAGCTTTCGGAAATTAAACTTTTCTCCTTTTTTCCTCAGTCATTGCACTCATGTGCACCAGAGACCTTCAGTGAATGGATTCCACTCTAATCCATCTCCAAGCTGAATCTCCCAGCTGTGTTCACACTGGTGGTTCATGTGTCTCTTCTGCACAGTGCAATTTTAAAATCTTTGTTCCTTATTATCTCTGCCCTTCCTTTTCTGTTTTAGCTTGCAAATGCATGCAAATGTATCAGAAATGATACACCTAATTTCTGACGCATCAGTTCCTGTCTAGCAATTTCATTTTATCCTGTTCTGATGTTATGCTAGCCTTCTATGTTTTATTCTAAGTGGACTCCTGTTTTCTTGCATGTGGAAGTTTTACAATGCAATGCTCTCATTCACCTGCTTTCATGAAACCCTTCATTAACATTAGCACAAGTAACTGTGTGATTCCCTTCTGTTTTGTAGAAGATTTGGGAAACTCAAGTCCTGCTCAGCTACAGAAAAACATACATGGTGCTTGGTCATTCCTTTAAGAGCTTAAGCTAATGGTAAACAACTGCAGCTTATTCATTTCACAGAAATTGGGAGAAAAGACATTGCAAATATTGAGGATTGTATGCAATATTGATGGGCATCCCTCAGTTATCCAGACAGACTGATGACACTGGAAAAATTCCTTCTTTTCCAAAGGTTTTCATTTGCTTTGGCTGTGCTTCGTATGACTGCAGGTTATATTTCCCTTGGTTTAAGAAAGTATCTTGGCAGTTACTCTAGGTGATATATCTTGCTAATTCTACACTTGGAGGAATTACTCAGTTCTGCAGTCCTTTTTACATGCCCTGTTCTAAAAGACTTTTATACTGTTTTCCCTCTCTCTGTGTTTTCACACTTGTACAACAAGGTTTTCTTTCTAAGAATATTAATCACAATATCCCAAAGGATTAAAAAATGCTTAGGTATTTTTCCCTAAGTATTTACTAAAGAAAAATAATAGTTATAAAAAACCTGTATGCATGCTGGATGTAAAATCCAAACAGAAATAAACTTGAGAGTTCTCCCAAAAACCTTAAGAAAAAACCCCATGTATTCTGTAAAACCCAGAGTATTCATTTACAGCATACAAAAATGGGCATGTTCTAGAAGAGAAAATTTGTGCAACGGTTCTACACAGAATTCTCTGCTTTCAAGCTTTTTGCCCTTCAGGGGCAGTGCCATTCTCTGAACTGTAATGCTCTGAGCATGTTCTGCTCACCATGGCAGCTTTCTGCTCTGCCCTGGTACAGATCATCCTCCCAGCAAAGGGGGAGTGCAGCCACCACAACTCGCAGCACCTTCGCACACAGCAAGAACCTGAAGGAGAGAAATGGCTTTTCACCAGCTGCTGCGGGTTCTAATAGTGCCACCTCTCAGCTGCCGAAAGCCTGAATTTCTGTGTTGCAGTGAGTTAGTTCATTGAGCCAAATGTTCTGGTATGTAGTGGTATGTTCAAGTGTTCCCCAAGTTATTACAGTTAGCTTCTCCCCTATGTTGTGCCCTCCTACCCAAGTGTCCCTCAAGGAATCCCCTCCCTCCTCACCAGATTTTTCCCTGTCTATCAAGACAAAACAGCCCCTTTGCCCCATCCATCAGCCCAAACCCTACCCTTTGTTCCAGAAAGTTCCCTGTCCCTCACCCCAAGATCCAATCCCTATCCCAACGCTCTCTCTTCCCCTTGTTCTGATTTGTTGTAGCCCTCAAAACCACACCCCAAGCGTCGCTTATTGGTTACAATATGGTGTCCACCCCCTGTTTTGAAAGATTTTAAAAACCCATGCACAGGGGTGCTGGGGCTTCTTTGAACATCTGTTCCCATTGGGCATTCTGTGCTGTGAACCTTCCCGCCGCCTCTCCTGATGAATTTGCTGCACTTTACACCGCGGAAGAGTCTCCTCTGCTTCCTTCACTCGGTCCTTCAGGGGTCTCTACTGCTGTCATTTGGCCTAGAGGTTCTGGCTCAGGCAAAACCCTAACCTAGCCAGTTCCCCACTCTTCCCATTGTCTCTGGAGCATCACAGAGCTAGCCAGGGCTGCAGAGGGCAGTGACAGTGACCCATGCTCTGGCATGTCACAGCCCCCAGAGCCACACCTGCCAGGCCACAAGCCCCAGCCCTGGTCCCCCCTGCGGCCTCAGGGGCTCCTGGGCATCCTCACCCTGAGTGCAAAGGCAGCCTCAGGAGCCCCCCAGGGCGCTCTGGATCCAGGCTGCAGACACCCTAAAGCCAGCACTGAAAGGGACGTGGATGGGGACTGCAGCTGGATCTTCCAGTGCTCACCACTCCTGACTACTCTGTAACTGAACCCAAACTTCATTTGCAGCACTGTGAGCACATTGATCCTGCTCATCCCTCCTGGAACGTGGTGCTCCCACATCATACAGCAGCCCTTTGCAGGGAGTGACCAGCTCCCACTGCTCTGCTATCCTGGCCTTACTTTCTCTTTGTCAGCAATGAACTTAACAGAAACACTCCTGAGAAACCTCGCACAACATTTGCTTCTCAGGAGCTCTTTCACAAAAAACTCCACTAATCCCTAGTTTTTGCTCAGAGAAGGAGGTCCTGACAAAGCTAAGGCACAGACAGGGCTCTGGCATACGAATTCCTGAGCCGCAGGATTCCATCCTTGTTGTTCCTAGCTGATTTGCTGATATTTTAGAGCCAGTTCTGGACAGGGGCTGCTGCTGACAGGGTAGGAAAATTTGGAGAAGAAAAGGTGCAGGAGACAACCAAAAACAAACAAGGGGGAAAACCCTTAGAAATACAGAGCACAAGAGAAGTCCTTGGAGATGGTTCAACAGAAAATGCCACCAGCAGTGAGCAGAGCCCGAGGTTGCTCACTGCCACCAGAGGGGCTCCTCAGTCCCCTGCTGGTTTGTGTCTGATGCAGCCCTGCCTGGAAAGGGCTCCAGGCTCTGGTGTTCCCAGCTTGCTCCAGGCTACATTCTTAGCAGCACTGAAAGAAGAGGTGAAACAAAGAGCCATTTTCTGTCCTGCCTGCAAACTCTTCTCCTTCTGTGCCGTGACCAGAAATCATCCCTCTGTCAGCTTGGCACTGTGCCTGCTGCATCCTCGTCCCTGTCCCTTGCATCAGCTCCTGCACATCATCAGCACTCACTGTCCCACATCATGAACAGAGAGAGCTGTGTCAGAAGAGCAAGGAGTGCATTTTCTTGTTTGTGAGATACAAAGCTGTGTTTTGTGTCAGGTACAAACAGGTGACGTGTGTATTTGTGAATGCAAAACGTGTGGACCCCGACAATGGGAGAGCTGTGAATTCTAATAATAACTGAGGAGAATAAAGCATGGAAAAAGGCCTTTGAACCTATCTTTTGTTTGCAATTAACCCTAGTTGATTTAGGAGTATTGGAAATAAGGTGTTAAAGATGTTGCATTTTGCTTGCATTTAATCCATAAGGAGCTCTGCAATAATAACCTTTTGAAGTATAATTTTAGAATATTACTTGTATCCTTGAAACTGTAGCTTTGGAATATATATAAAGGAAATATTCTTATCTCAGACCTTATTGAAGCAGAGAAAAACAGCTTGAGAAAGGAAGACGAACATCACCTCAAGGGTTTATGGTTTTGACCAAAGGGAAGCTGGATATCACTGTTATGAGATTTAGACTCTCTGCAGTTAAAAGGTGGACCCACATCTGGAGAGCTGGACCCCACCAGATGGGATTCGTCTTTCTTCTTTTGGAAACTGGACTGTCACCATCTGGGGATACTCCTTTGAGATACATCCTGAGAAATTAAAATCACAATAGTGTATAGAATTGTGATGTAATAATTTCGAATAAGAATTGCTGATGAGTAAAAGATTGGAAATAGAAACTGCTGAAAAAAACTGATGGGTACTCCTATAAATACCTGTAACCCTCAATTATCAGTGTGCAGTCGGAGGGAAAACTTTCCCCACTGTACCCAGCGCTGTATTGCCCATATTTACCATATTAAATAATAAATTGATTGCTGCTTGAATATTGGCCTAGTCAAGCTTCTTATTCATAACACTGTTAGCTGTGCTCTTCTATGGGCTGGCCATGGCACTTGGTAATTAATATGCTGTCATGCTGTGAACTGAATTCACACCTTACAGGGCTGTGTTTAGCGGGCCTGCTGGATCAGTGCCCACTTCCTTCCTCTGCTCCTCCTCGCTCCAGGACTGTGAGAGACCAGCATGGGGTCAAAGACCCTGCAGTATCATTACCCTCTGGTAATGCTCAGAGGTCCTCTAAGGGCTGGGTAATGCACAGCATCTGGGTGTGGGGCCTGTGCTAAGGAGAAAGAAAGAGTCTGTGAGAAAGCTGAGCTGCTCTTACATGGGACGGAAAAAATGACAGGAACTTTTTGGCATATAAAGCTTTCCTTCCAGGCCAGGGACCAGGGAAGGCCTAATCAGCTGTGGCCCTACAGGGCAAGTCTGTGCTAACTCCCAGCACCAAGTGCAGGGCTGTGGGGCAGGGCTCCTACAACAACAGCACAGCTCTGTGGAAGAGCCCAGCCTTGCATCTGGGTTCCTGCCTGCTTCCCCTTTAGAGACAGCTGTGGCCCAAGGATTTGTGTCTGAGGGAGAGCTCCTTCCTTGGACCTCCTGATTTTTCCCAAGTGGCCAAATGGGGATGCACCAGCAGCACTGCTGGGAAGGTGCTGGCTCAGTGGCTGTTTTTTGAGACTGTGCCCCCCATATCAGCTTTATGTGTGTGTGTGTGGGTGCTCTGGTGGGTGTGGTTACACACTCACTGGCCTTGGCAGAGCACAAGTCGGAACCTTTGAAGGTTCCAGCTGCTGTGAGGCGCAGGAGGCAGAGCTGGTGCTAGGCACAGTGTGGTACTGTGCTGAGGGAAAGGTGAAAATAGTTAATAATCCACCCTCGGCTAATCACTGAGGACCGATGGGAGGCACAGGCTTGGTGGAGCTGCTTTGTACAGGCCAAGGTGCTTATCAGCTGTGCAGTGTCCCCAGCAGCCCCTGGCAATGCTGGTGCAGCTGAAGGACAGGCTTGATGGGTCTGGTGCAGCCCCACAGCCTCAGACACTGCAGCTCCACCGTGCAAAGCATCATGGCTGAGCTGGTTGTTGGTCAGGTGAGGGCTCAAATATATTTCCTGCAACTTGCTCCAGCACAGTTCAGCCTGGAAAAAAGGCATTTTTCCAAGTGTAGGGGAGTCAAGCTCCAATAAATGTCAGCTGAGCCCTGGTGCTTGCTCCCCTGCATGAAGCCTCAGTGAGGCACCAGGGCCTCCTGTCAGCAGGAGGGGAAGGGAGATCAGAGTTGTTGGAAGAATACGTGACTGAAGGCTGAGCACAGGGTTGGTGGTGCTTTGCGTGGCTCTTGCATGACGCCCAGGCTGGCTGTGGCTGTCTAAGCCAACGTTTTGTTTTGCATCAGGCTTTATGCCAGAGCCAGCCCCTTTCCAGCCTTTGGGGTGATTACAGCTGTTGCTCTATATTTCCCTCCCTCCTTTTTTTTTTCAACAGCTATTCTACTCCAGCACCATAGGCAGGCAGTGATGGCTGCCTGTAGCTAACAAGACAAACTGAGATCTGCCTGCAGAGCCATAGGAAGGTGTCCCTGGGCTTGTGAGACTGGCCAGGACAACACAAACTGAGGCCACAGCCATGCTGTGCTTTCAGTTGAGCCTGTGGTGGAGCTGCTGTGCTTGTAGTCAGCATCTAGATGGGGCAGGTGACATATCTATCTTAGCTGGGACAGAAACAGAAGTACAGCCCTTGCACAGCATCCTTCTGCTAGGCTGTGCTAAGCTCAGGGGCCTGTAAACTGGCCCTTAATTCCTAGGTCTCCACTCCTTGCCCAGATCCCCAGCCTCAGGGAGAAGGACTAGGGTTTAGGAGCCATGGCTTTTTCTTCCATCAGACTCCATTAAGAAAAAGTCAAGTTAAGCAGTTCATTAACATTTAAAATACTGCACAGTGTGTAAACCAAATATCCCCCTCCCCACAACAATCCCATGCTCTCAGCGGACGCTCTGGTGAAGAATACTGCTTTTGGCACTGTTTGCCTTCTCCTTCTTCTTCTTCTTTATGGGATACATCTCAAAACAGCGGCAGATCTGCAGTGTTTCATCAGCAGCTGCTGAGGCCACTGCTGTACCATCAGGGCTCATGGTCAGGTTCAAGATTCTATCAGTATGACCTGAGGAGGAGAAGGAATGTGCAATCAGGGCTGAGCTGATCAGCACATGCACATTTACTCCTGTATGTTCCCATGAGCCCTGCCAGCTTGCATAGCTGTCTCCCCAGTGGCTGTGGCAGCATGATTTCAGACCCCAAGCATACACTTGGATCAATGCTATCTCTTCCACAGCCCTGTGGGCATGCTTTACTCCTAGCAGCTTGGCCCCAGATACTGTCCTGTATCAGTGATGCTGCAGGCTCCAACCAAGGAGTGCAGCTGTCTTCAACCTCTGACAGCCCCCACCCAGGCCCTGTCCACCTACCTTGCAGCTCTGCAACGTTGGTCATTGTTGGATACTTCCATATAACCAGCTGATTCTGTGCAAAGCCATGGCCTGAAATGAGTTCCTTGTAGTTTGTTGACCATAGGATAGAAGTCACCTGCAAAGAAGCAGTAACACAGGTGAGACAAGGTGCTTGTGCTGATGCTCACCACTTGGAGGCAAGCATTGTCCCCCTCCTTCCCTGTGCCTCTGGGCCTGAGGAGCCAGCAGCTCTGTGGAGGTGTGCTGCCAGAAGGTGTTTGTCTCCAAGCTGATGTTCATCTCTCACCTGGGAAAGGGTATCAACAGCACTGAGGTGGGCGCCAGAACACACGTTCCAGATGCGGATATGTCTGTCACTAGCGCCACCTCCAGTGGCTGGAACATTCATCTGCCATGGGCACCATGCCACAGCCTGAGAGAGGAGAGTTCATTTTAAAACATACAAGAGGCAACCTGCACCCAGCCAGTGCTGCATGCCTGCCTTGCACACACATATCTGCCCGTGGCAGCTCTGTGCTCACCTTGACAGCACCCTGGTGCTGAGTGAAGGTCTGTACAGGAGAAAAGTCGCCACCCCCACCTTGGGTGCATGGCCAGACGTTCACCAGATTGTCATTGCCACCACTGGCCAGGTAGTGGCCAGCAAGGGCGGCCACGTGATGCTCAGCCACTCGGACATCGTGGTGATGGATGTGCCCAGTCCGTGCACCACTGCAGAGAGAAGAGAAGGCTTGCAGGGTCAGGCTGCACATTTTCACCCAAATCCATTTTTGTTGTTGCAAGATTGCTATACCTGCCACTGGGTTTCAACCAGTGTTACCAGCAACACAGGTCTGTTGGTGTGAGTGAAACACCCACACAAGCTCTTTACAACTTCAGCACAAATTGCAAGACAGGAAAGAGGCCTTCTCCTCACAGCCCCAACAGATAAGGCTGAGTAAGAATCCCAAGCCAGGACAAACTTCTCTCTGCCATCCGTAACCCATGCCAAACATAGATTGATGGATAGGAGTTTGCAACAACTGGAAACTGCCCTTGACCCACTGCTTTATCTGGAGAGGATGTAGCTGTTCCAGCTGAGGGTTCCCACACGGGCACAATGGCTGGTCATGGTTCGGAGATGTTTCTGCTGCTCAGCGTCCCATAGCTGGAGAGGCAAAGCAAAAAGTTCTTCAGAAGAAACCCAATCCTGTTTCTATGCCCTAGGAACCTCACTGCACAGGCTCTGGCATTCAGCTTTCTCAGTAAGGAAACAGAGAAAGTGTGTATCTCATGACTATAGCACAGAAGGTAACGCTGCTTATCAGAAAACCCCCAAACCAAACCCTGCCTTGCACACTGGGCAGTTCCACCCCACACCAGGGAAGACAAGTCAGGTGCATGGCATCCTTCCTCTGCCAGCCAAGGTTTTGTCCCCAGTTCTGTCAATCCCTAGAAAACACCTCTAGTTTTACTCTTGCATTCACCTGAACCTCAGCACTACTTGTGCCAACAGCAAGGTAGTCTCCATCTTTAATCCATGACACAGAGGAAATGTAAACATCTGGATGCTCCATCTGCAGCAGGGGGATTTTCTCCCTACTAGTGTGATTCCACAGATAAACAGTGTCATCCAGAAGCACTGCCAGGAAGTTCTGGGAGCTCCAGTCTATGAGAGTCAGATCTACCCTTTGAAAGAGAAATGCAGGTCACACCATGCTTGGCTAGAGAGACCTGCCCTTCACCCGTGCTGCTGCAGCAGGTGTGGGTGCACATGTGCACACACACACGTACAAGTGAGGGGCAGCCTTCTGAGTGTCACTATGCCCAGCTGCTGGGGCCAGGTACCCTGCTCCAAGGCACCTACACAGTGCCCTAGACCACTGTCCCTGTAAGGCCACACAGGGACACTCCAGAAGGGGTCTGTGCTAGCCTGGGTACACAAAATAATACAGACAGCCCAGTTACACTGTCCTAGGAACAGCAATCCAGTGCAAAATGTTCTGGATGCCCAGCACTCGACCCTGTAGCCTACTTACAGTAGTCGTTGAACATCTCTGGTGCATCCAAGACCCGTTCTGGCTTTAAGGGAATATATCTGCTCTTCTTCCTGCTGAATCCAGGTGCCATTTTCTGACTGTAGAGCACTTTCAGGTTATTCTGATAGTCTGTGTGCAGGGGAAAAGGTTTGTTAACCTGAGTTAGTTTCCTCCCAGGTGAGTGCTGCTCACCCACCTAGGAATCCCTTGGAGTGAAAATGAAGTCATAAGAGAAACACTCACAAGCCTGCAGTGCACTAAAATCACTGGCAGTATGAACTGCTGAACAGGGGTGAGCTACAATTTCCTCATTCATGGAAACAAATTTAACAAACACTTGGGTTTTTGAATCCCATTATATTTAGTTGCAGTTTAAGCTAGAAAGTGCAGAGAGTTTGGTGCTCTTACAGACTTCATGAAGGTTTGGAACCTGCAGTACAGGTGACTGTCACTGACATCTTTTCATAAAAATCCTTTCTTTAGGATTTTTCTCCCTTCTGAGAAGCTGTGGCCTCAGCAACAAAATGTAAACAATGGTTATCTGCTGCTGTGGAATGCAACAGGTGGATGCGTGATTGGTCTCGGGTGAATGTTTGGATTTACTGACCACTCACAGCAGAGCTGGGTCTCACCCTCTGCTGAAACACAGCCCTTTGTTTATTCATTCTTTTTCTATTCTTAGCTTAGCTAGCTTCTGAGAACTTTCCTTCTATTTCTTTTAGTATAGTAACAATGTAATATATATCATAAAATAATAAATCAAGCCTTCTGAACATGAGGTCAAGATTCTCGTCTCTCTCTTCACCCTGAAGACCCTTGCAAGCCCTGTAAAAGGTGACCAACTGGCAGTCATAGCACCTCTCCTAAATAAATTCACTGTAACTGTTACGCCCTCCCTCGACCTCAGGAACCTTAAGAAAGGAGACTCCAGCCTGTACAGCTCTCAGAAACCAGTTGATTTCTCCTGTGACCACACACAGAGCCTCTGTGTTGCTGTTCCCCTGACCTGATCTCTGCTGCTGATTCAGCTCACACAGACTCCTGTATCATACCTTCTGGAGCATTCTCTAATTTTCCACTGAGGTGAAGGATCTTTGCCTCTTCTACATCAAAACCATTCAGATGCACTGCCCAGGCTTTCTGTTGCTCCTACAGAGACAAATCACCCTCAGTGCAATGCATTTAAAACAATTCCCACACTGCAATTTAAACAGACACCTAAGTCCCTTTCTCTTAGAATCTGAAGATGTTTGACTGTGCTGCAAGGGTCAGTCACACAGAGGCAGGTCAAAGCAATTTTTCCTCAGACTTTCATATATTGTCCTGCTCACATTTTCACACAATGGCAAATTCAGTGTTATTACCAGTGGGAAAAGCCACAGCCACAAAGTGACCAAATGCTTCATAAACAGATTTCAGAACATAGTGTAAAACATTCCAGAAGTGTTCCCGGTGGAGACATTGTCCTAGAATAGCTACCACCAGTAGTTTCACTTTGCATAGGCTTCCAGCTTTGTGTTTTTGTTGCCTGCTACATTTTAACACCTCATTAGTCAAAAGCTAAATTTTGCTTCCAGAAGCAGCATAGGCTTAGAGTGCATGGCAGTCTCTACAGCTTCAATCGCATCCTGGGCTCCTGAAGCCCAGAGCTGGAAGTAGTGATGGCTGGGACTTGTCAGTCCCGTGTGCCCACTTGATAGAACCTATTGTTCACTGCTCTGTAAAGGGGCAGGAAGGAGTAGCGGTTGTTTAAGTAATTGTAACCTAGCAACATGCTCACCTTCTTGGTAGGGGAATCCTCAGCAGGGTCATTCTTTTTGCTTAGGAGGAAATTTGCCATCTCCATCTGCATAGTGCTGCGGTTGGGAATGTAGCAATCCCCCCCAGCCTTTTTGGGGGTGCTTTGAATTTTGGATCAAGATTTATGTGCATTCACATATGAAAATATTGTCTTACAGCTATTTAACAGCCTGTATTAGAGCTTTCACGGGAGTAAACCCAAAACTCTTCCACATCACACCCACCAGACAAGTAGGACTCTGAGGTCTCATGCCACCCAGTCACAACTAACTTATATTTTCCTCCCTGCCACCAAGTTGGTTAGGGACTGTGTGCACTTGGGTCTAGTGCAACAATTCCAGAGTCCAGAGATAAGGGGAAGATACAGAAATGATCACAGGATGTAAAGCTGTCAGCTGACAGTCCCGCCCACACTCATCCTAGCATACAGCTGTGCCAGCAAGGCTCAGCTGGGCGAACAGCAGCTCGCCAGCCCCAGTGCTCAGAGCTCTGCCCCTCATGCTGGCAAGGAGGTGGGTGGCTGTCAGGAGCACAACCCACCTCCTCCTGCCTGAGCAGCAGCCAGTAGGACAGCGTGGCAGGGAGCCCAGAGCCCTGTGGCTACGGACAAGCAGCCTGGGCAAGGCTCCCGCACTCAACCTCTGCCGCTGGTGGCCGGCGCTCACCGGCTGTCGTGGACGGTGTCTTGCTGGAGCTGTGGGAGCAATTGGCCAGCTTCATGGGCGACATGCCGACGGGGCTGGGCCCGGGGCCGCTCTCCTTGGCCTTGCGCTGCCATCGCGCAGGCAGCGCGTTCGGGATCAGCGTGTCCAGCTTCAGCAGCCCGTGCAGGTCCGCCTCCAACAGGAACTGCGCCATGGTCCTGCAGGCAGGCGGGGTTAGCCGTGCCCACCGGCCGGGCTGAGCCTACTCCGACAGCCCCGCCGGCCTCCCCACCACCGGACCATGCAAGCGCTTCGGCTGCTCCTCCCCGCCAACGCACACTCCCACTCCCCCCAGCCTCTCCTAGGGACACTCCGTCAGCCGATACGCCCTCCCTCTGCTCCTCGTGGGTCCTTGATCAGCCGGCACCTCTTCCAGCCGCTCTTTGGGGCTCTCTCGGATAAGCGACATTCTCCCTTTCCCTGCCTTTCAAGGGCAATCTCGTCCCTGCTCTTTCTCTTCCCCACTGTGCTTTGCCTCTGCCCTGTGCCCCAGGGGCTGCTCTTGTCCAGGCAGCCTCAGTGGGAGCCAGCACTGGCTGCAGCCCCAGCGGGCCCCCCAGGACAAGGCCCAGCAATTAGGAGGCCAGTGAAAGCTCTGGGCAGCAGCAGAACCCTCAGCAGAGTTCTTTGGACAATCATGGACTGGCCACACCTACACTGCAGCCTCACTGGGAATGTTTCCTATGTACAGTAGACTTTCAAAAGAAGCTGTTTGAGGGAAAGGTGAACTAAACACTCACTGTCTTCTCTTCAAGTAAGTCCAAATTCGGACAGAGCATAAGATGAAGATCAGCTCCAAAACAAGCAGGCCTGCTGGGAACCCCAGCCAGAAGCCTGTTCCCTGACAGAAACCCCTTCCAAGGCCCTTCTGGGCATCAGGAACATGTGCTGTGGTTCCAGCTGCACCTGTGGGAGCAATGGGGAGCGTCAGCCCGTGCTGTGCTGCACTGCTGAGCTGGGAGCACGGTGGATGCGGGCAGGACCTTCTCCATTTCCCCCAGAGCTGGGGCCTGCAGGCACCTTGCCGCCCCTTGGCACAGGCTGTGCCACCCAACAAAGCCCAGCAGGCCGGGAGGAAAGCCTGGGGCCAGCAGCAAGCTGAGAGAAGGCCCTGCTCTAGAACTGAGGGAGTTCCACCAGAAGCAAACAAAGATTGTAAGTTGAAGAGATGCCCACTTTGCTCAAAGTTAGTCTGAGAAAACTAAGACGTGACCTTGTCAAAAATCCCAGGAAATATCTGGGAAAAGGTTTTATGTATGTTGGTTGTGACTAGGTACAAAGCTCCTGCAGGAAAAGAGCCTCTGCAGCAGGCTGGCTGGCTGAAGGGGTCTTACTTCTTTCTAGAATAAAGATTACCACTCAAATGCAATTTTATTTTTTATTGTATAAGGGGAAAATATTTTCCAGAACTCTACAACCAGTTTCAAAAATACAGATGTGTTGAGGAAAAAGGAATGAAACATATGGGAATTTCTCTCTACAAGAGATATTTCTAAATATTTCTAAAAATGAAAAGTGAAGACAAAATAAGGTCATTTTTTTGGATTCTAAAGCTACTTAGAAAAATCTTTAACTACTATAGGAATTGGGAAGAAATATTTGGAGGTGTCTCTCTACAGAAAACGATTTTAAAATATTTCTACAAATTTCTAATATTTAAAAGTGAAAAATTAAGAAAATGGGGTTGCTTTTTCTCAGGAGCCCCATGCTGCTGCCTGCCCCCTGGGCTCCCCCAGCCCTGGGGACCCCGCCTCTGGTCACAGCAGCCCCTGCCTGGCTCCTGCCTGCCCACACCGTGGGCATCCACGGCTGCTCCTGGCCATGGAGCTCAGCCAGTGCTGCTGCCGGCCAGGCTTTGCTGCTGGTGCCACCCAAACACTGGGATGATGGCACATTCCCTTTAGTGCAACAAAAGAAAGGGCCATCACCTGGCCTGGCAGAGAGCAGGGTTAACTTCAGTGTTGTTTAGATGGCAAGGCCAGGGGGCTCAGGGGCAGAGGAAGGGACATGTTGGGCTCAGGAGAGGCTGGATGGTGCTGGGCTGCTCCTGGGGTCTATAGAACTAGTCGGGAAGGAACACAGGAGGATCAAAAAAGAAATGAAAGTAGCTTGGGGATATACATTGGAAGAGGAGTTGGCAGTGGGATCTCCAGGAGAATAGGAGATTTCCTTGTTGATGGCTGTTCTGGAGTCTTCTTCTCAGAACTCTTGACAGGCCTAGCCAGGCCCTTCTAACTGCTGGAGGAGCTGCTCCTTCTGTTTGGGTGTGAGGTGCAGCCATCATCTTACAACCCTTGTGCAGTGGTGGAACTGTGGAAAGAGGAGGTGGCTGAGGCCCCAACTGCTGGTGGCACACAGGGAACCTCCTGCACAGACAGGCCCAGAGCTGGCAAGGCTCCCCAGCATGCCTGGAGCTGCTGGCTCAGCTTGGCCCAGCTGCACAGCTGTCCCTCAAGGCCCCAGCGAGCAGGGCACGGCTCTGGGCAGGCTCCCTGGCCAGGAGCGGGGCCAAGAGCACCTCTGCCTTTCAAGGGCAATCTCGTCCCTGCTCTTTCTCCTCCCCACCGTGCTTTGCCTCTGCCCTGTGCCCCTGGGACTGCTCTTGGCCAGGCAGCCTCAGTGGGAGCCAGCACTGGCTGCAGCCCCAGCGGGCCCCCAGGACAAGGCCCAGCAATTAGGAGGCCAATGAAAGCTTTGGGCAGCAGCAGAACCCTCAGCAGAGTTCTTTGGACAATCATGGACTGCCACACCTACAGTGCAGCCTCACTGGCAATGTTTTCTGTCTGAAGTACAATTTCAAAAGAAGCTGTTTGAGGGAAAGGTGAACTAAACACTCACCCTTTTCTCTTCCAGCAAGTCCATATTTGGACACAGCATAAGATGAAGATCAGCTCCAAAACAAGCCGGCCTGCCAGTAACCCTAGCCAGAAGCCTGTTCCCTGACAGAAACCCCTTCCAAAGCCCTTCTGGGCATCAGGAACATGTGCTGTGGTTCCAGCTGCACCTGTGGGAGCAATGGGGAATGTCAGCCCATGCTGTGCTGCACTGCTGAGCTGGCAGCACGGTGGATCTGGGCAGGACGTTCTCCATTTCCCCCAGAGCTGGGGCCTGCAGGCACCTTGCTGCCCTTGGCTCAGGCTGTGCTACCCAACAAAGCCCAGCAGGCCGGGAGGAGAGCCTGGGGGCTGCACAGCTTCGTGGGCACAAGTCCCCTTTCCCCGAGGCTGTCAACAAGCTTCAAAGGCGCCTCCAGCTTTGGCTGCTGCTGGGCCATGCAAGGGCAGGCCCTAGTGGAAGAGCTGCAGCCACCCAGCCCTGCCAAGGGCTGAGCCCTGCTGAGCCTGGCACAGCAATTACCTTCTGAGCCTGTGCCTGTGCCTGTATTTGCCTTGGCCTTCCTTCCTGCAGCAGGGGCTGCCAATGGGCCTCTGCTTCTTTGGGGAAACACCTCCTTCTGTCCTGCCTTTTGGCCTATCACTTGAGAAACAAAAAGTACACCTTAAAAGACGGAACTGTTCTCCATTGCTTTGATGGCATGTTCAGGACATGGTCATGCTTATGCACAATCTGGTAAAATCAACAAATCATCTAGGCTTTTTCCGCTGGGCCAGGGCCCAACCTCCTCCAAACAGCTGCCAGTGCTGAGCAGAAGTTGTGAGGTGATCGTGCAGGGCGAGGGCACACACGGCCATGGCTCTCTCCTGGCACCTGCAGCGATGCCCCCCTGGCTGAGCTCGGGGCTCTGAGCTGGCAGCTCTCTCAGGAGAAAAGGCCTTGACCTACCCTCACCATCTCCCAGAGGCTCAATCCTGAATGTGGGCTGGGAAGCCAGATCACCTTTAGCAACAGGCTCAGCTGCAAAGAAAGGCAGGACACAACAGCTCCAATGGCACTGCTGAAGATTCTCCATCAGGCCCAAGTGGCAGTGAGGGCACCTGGGTGATGGGTGCCCTCCAAGGCACTCCCTTGTCTCTGCCTTCCACTCAGGAGCAGGGCCAGCGGGACCTCGTGCCTGCAGTGGCCCCACACTGGGATGGAAGGAGCCCCTTGCGGGGCAGTCGGGGCAGAAAGGACTCCCTGGAGCTGCCAGCAGCTCCCAACCCAGCCCCAGGCAGGGCCAGGGCTTGGCAGTGGCTACAGAAGCAGCTCGGGCTCCCTGGGGGTGGCAAAGGAGCTGAGAAAGGCTCAGCCCTGGGGCACAGCCCTGGGCCCAGCCCCTTCCCTCTCTGCTCTTCTCTGTGGCTGCACAGAGCACACAGAAGGACACAGTGGCATTGCACACAGGAGGAGGATGGACAGCCAAATGCCCCTTCCTCCCACTGAGAGTGATCCTGTGGGATCACTCAGGGCTCCAGAAGGGAGCAAGGTAAGGTTTCCAGAACTGATCAACATTCAGAGGAACTTAAGGGAACTGGCTCATGAGTAAGCTCTTGCCACACTGACACGGATTATTCTGTCAGGAAAGGTACATTCAGAACATGCCTCCAACATCTGGCAAGGTCTTCAAAGTACCTTTCACCATCATTTCCAACTAATCAAAGTCGTGATCCCAATTGAGAAGGGAGCACAGATGTTACAGAACCATTTCCATGGTGTGCTGGGATCCCCTTCTCCCTTGGGGAATTGGGCACTGCAAAGGGGTGGGGTAAGGCCGTGGGAGCCTGTGCTGTGGCTCCTGATCATTCTCCACGCTCTTTGCAGGTCCTGTGCAACATGCCTGGAGGGGCAGCTGGAGCAGCCCAGGGCCCTGGGGCTCTCTCCCTCCCACACAGGAAACCCTGACTAAATGCTTGGGGAAATCTGCAGTGCCACAGCTGTCGCTCCCAACCTCCGTCCCTCCCTCCTGCTTGCCCACCTGCCCATGGAACAGCTCCCACAGCCCACGGGCACATAGCCAGGCCCTCTCAGGACACACTGGAGCCTTGCTCTCCCCCTCTGCCCTTTCCCCACCATGGGCACCCCGTGCAACCGCTCCCAGGTTTCGGGACGTGTCTCCCACGGAGGGAGCCCAGCAGGACAGCTCAGTACCCGAGTGCCCTGAGCCTGCTCGGGACAATTCCTCTGGGCTGTGCTGATCTTGTCTGGGCTGTGCCCGCAGTGCCAAGCAGCAGAGAGAGCAGCTCAAGCCTCAGCAGGGCTCAGGCCCAGAGGCACAGCAATTACCTCCTGTGGCTGTGCCTGGCATCGCCTCCCTTCCTGCAGGAAATGCCACCTTCCATAGAGCCTCTCTGTCCATCCCTTGAGAAAGGAGGAGGCACAGCTGGATCAGATGGAATCATTGCACATCCAGGAGGTGGCCTCTTAAGGAGGCAATACTTGTCCAAAACATGGGTAAGGATCAGGAAAATCCTGATCCCCCAGGCCTTTGGGACTGGCTATGACCCTCTCTTCTCGACGCAGCCACACCTCAGGATGTGACTAGGGACCGGGTAAATGCAGGGGATCCTTGGTGAGTTTGGGCTGCCTGTCAGCTGATGCCCAATGCCTTCCTGCAGAGGCTGGGGAGAAGCTGCAGCCAGGCCAGGCTGGGAAACAGCCCTGCAGGGCATGGAAGCAGCAGCAGGGTTCCTGCTGCCATGGATCCCTTCCCGCTGTTCCAGGCTCTGCGTGTCCAGACGTGCAGCCAGAGCCCTCGGCTGCTGAGCCCCAGGACGAGGCTGAGGGAAATGCTCTCACCATTCCCTTTGAGCAGTTCTGTCACTATTCGTTTCAAGATGTTGTTCGGCTCATGGAGTTTCATGTGTCCTGGGGCTTTGTTCTTCCCTCTCAGAGGACCTTAACAGAAAGTAGTTCCATTTCCTAGGAATGGATGTCACAGAAGCAGGGCTCAGCC
Organism: Melospiza melodia melodia; assembly: GCF_035770615.1. Classification (NCBI taxonomy): domain Eukaryota; kingdom Metazoa; phylum Chordata; class Aves; order Passeriformes; family Passerellidae; genus Melospiza; species Melospiza melodia. Next base: position 1,534,074 of record NW_026948796.1, on the reverse strand, counting down.
TGTGGGGTCAGCAGGGACAACACTACTCACCCCAGCGATGGGAGCCAGGCTTCTCTGTAGAAATCAGCAAAGGGGCAGGAAAAGTCCTCCCTGCAGACACATCTGTAACGCAACAGTCACAGTAGCTTGTATAACCTGGTTGCTGTGAAGTTGTCAACAATTATTACTGTGTAGGACAGTGAGAACATACCTGAAGGAGGCTCCAAAGGCTTCAACACTTTTCTCAACCAATCTAATGGGGAAGCCTTTCGAGCAACCTCATCTAGAACAGAGCCCAGATGAGAACATTTTTCAGGGTGTGTTGGGATCCCCTTCTGCCTCTGGGAAATAGGCACTGCAAGGGGGTCAGATAAGGCCATGGGACCCAGATGTAAATGGGTAAGGTCAAACTGCACAGGGGCCTCAGGAGCTCTGGGCAGGCTCCTGGTCACTCTGCACCCTCTTTCCATGACCTGTGCAACACCCATGGTGGGGCGGCTGAAGCAACCCAGAGCCCTGGGAGCTCTCACTTCCACAGCTGCAACTCTTGCTAAATCCCTGGGGAAAACTGCAGCAGGCAGTGCCACAGCTATCCCCCTGTCCCCCTCCTGCCCTTTCTCCCTCCCTTTCTACCTACTTCTGTCTCTCCAACCGTCTTTCCCCTGGGACAAATCCCCCAGCTCACTGGCACATTGCCAGGCCCACTCTGGACACACTGGAGCCTTGCTCTCCCCCTCTGCCCTTTCCCCACCATGGGCACCCCGTGCAGCCGCTCCCAGGTTTCAGGACGTGTCTCCCACGGAGGGAGCCCAGCAGGACAGCTCAGTACCCGAGTGCCCTGAGCCTGCTCAGGACAATTCCTCTGGGCTGTGCTGATCTTGTCTGGGCTGTGCCCGCAGTACCAAGCAGCAGAGAGGGCAGCTCAAGCCTCAGCAGGGCTCAGGCCCAGAGGCACAGCAATTACCTCCTGTGGCTGTGCCTGGCATCGCCTCCCTTCCTGCAGAAGAGGCTGTCCATGAGCCACTGCTTCCTCCAGGAAAAGCTTCCTTCTGCACAGCCTCTCCATCTGCTTCTGGAGAAAAGAAAAGAGAGAGCTGGATCAGATTGGGCTGTTCCCCATTGGAGAGGATGCATCTTCAGGAGGCAATGCCTCTCAAAGACATGGTTAAGATTCAAGAAATCCCTTTCAACATTTTGGGTAGGCCAGGGCTCTCCCTTCTCCATATAGGTGCCCCTTCTGATTTGCCTGGAGATGGGAAATTGCAGGGCATCTCATGCCTGTGGTGCAGTTTGGGCTGCCTGTCAGCTGATGCCCAATGCCTTCCTGCTGAGGCTGGAGAGAAGCTGCAGCCAGGCCAGGCTGGGAAACAGCCCTGCAGGGCGTGGAAGCAGCAGTGGGGAGCGAGACTCCCATGGATCCCTTCCTGCTGTGCCGGGCTCGGCATGTCCAGATGTCCAGCCAGAACCCTCGGCTACTCAGCCCCAGGTGAAGGCTGAGGGAATGCACCCACCTTGTCCTGCCTGCTGCATTTCCTTCAGCATTTCCCTCATTTGTTCAGATGGCTCATGGGGTTTCTTCTGTCCTGTAGCTTTGTTCTTTCCCCTTGGAGGACCTTAGAGCAACACGGTTCCATTTCCCATGATTGGATGCTACAAAAGCAGGGCTCAGCCTGTGGGGTCAGCAGGGACACACTACTTACCGCTGCGACGGGAGCCTGGCTTCTGTATAGGAATCATCACAGGGACAGGAAAAGTCCTCCCTGCTGACACATCTGTAACACATCAGCCACAGAAGCTTCTGCCATCTCTGCTCAGCTGCACGGGCACCACTGAGCCGCAGGAGCACTGAGGGGATCGCGCAGGGCGAGGGCACACACGTGCATGGCTCTGTCCTGGCACCTGCAGCGATGCCCCCCTGGCCAAGCTTTGGGCTCTGAGCTGGCAGCTCTCCCAGGGGAAAGGCCTTGACCTACCCTCAGCATCTCCCAGAGGCTCAGGCGTGGATGCGGATTGGGAAGCCAGATCACCTTCACCAATAGGTTCAGCTGCAAAGAAAGGCAGGACAGAACATCACCTGTGGCACTGTAGGAGATCCTCAGGCTACAGGCAAGGCTCAGCACTGGGGCACAGCCCTGGGCCTGGCCCCTGCCCATTCTACTCTTCTCTGTGACTGCACACAGCACACGGAAGGACACAATGGCATTGGACACGAGAGGAGGATGGACAGCTAAATGCTCCTTCCTCCCACTGACAGCTATCCTGTGGGATCCCTCAGTGCTCCAGAAAGGAGTGGGGCAAGGTTTACAGAATTCTTCAGCCCTGACTTAACGTTAACAAAAATGGCCGATGGGTGAACTCTTGCAACATGGACACTGATTATTTTGCCAGTAAAAGGGAAATTGAGAACTTGCCTCTGGCATTCACCAAGACATTCAAAGTGTCATTCACCTGGACTTCCAAATCTTCCAAGGCGTGATCCAAATCTAGAATGGAGCAAAGACCTGAACCATTTCCTTTGTGTGCTGGGATCCCCTTCTGCCTTTGGGAATTGGGCACTGCAAGGGGGTTGGGTACGGCCGTGGGGGACAGGTGTGAATGGGCAAGGTCAAACTGCACAGGGGCCTCGGGAGCTCTGGGCAGGCTCCTGGTCACTCTGCACCCTCTCTCCATGCCCTGGGTAACATCCATGGTGGGACGGCTGAAGCAACCCAGAGCCCTGGGAGCTCTCACTTCCACAGCTGCAACTCTTGCTAGATCCCTGGGGAAAACTGCAGCAGGCAGTGCCACAGCTATCCCCCTGTCCCCCTCCTGCCCTTTCTCCCTCCCTTTCTACCTATTTCTATCCCTCCAACTGTCTTTCCCCTGGGACAAATCCCCCAGCACATGGGCACATGGCCAAGCCCTCTCAGGACACACTGGAGCAGGGTATGCCTCTCAAAGACATGGTTAAGATTCAAGAAATCCCTTTCAACATTTTGGGTAGGCCAGGGCTCTCCCTTCTCCATATAGGTACCCCTTTTGATTTGCCTGGAGATGGGAAATTGCAGGGCATCTCATGCCTTTGGTGCAGTTTGGGCTGCCTGTCAGCTGATGCCCAATGCCTTCCTGCAGAGGCTGGAGAGAAGCTGCAGCCAGGCCAGGCTGGAAGTAGGGCATGGAAGCAGCAGCGGGGCAGTGAGGCTGCCATGGATCCCTTCCTGCTGTGCCGGGCTCGGCATGTCCAGATGTCCAGCCAGAACCCTCGGCTACTCAGCCCCAGGTGAAGGCTGAGGGAATGCACCCACCTTGTCCTGCCTGCTGCATTTCCTTCAGCATTTCCCTCATGTGTTCAGATGGCTCATGGGGTTTCTTCTGTCCTGTAGCTTTGTTCTTTCCCCTTGGAGGACCTTAGAGCAACACGGTTCCATTTCCCATGAATGGATGCTACAAAAGCAGGGCTCAGCCTGTGGGGTCAGCAGGGACACACTACTTACCCCTGCGACGGGAGCCTGGCTTCTGTATAGGAATCATCACAGGGACAGGAAAAATCCTCCCTGCAGACACATCTGTAACACATCAGCCACAGAAGCTTCTGCCATCTCTGCTCAGCTGCACGGGCACCACTGAGCCGCAGGAGCACTGAGGGGATCGCGCAGGGCGAGGGCACACACGTGCATGGCTCTGTCCTGGCACCTGCAGCGATGCCCCCCTGGCCGAGCTTTGGGCTCTGAGCTGGCAGCTCTCCCAGGGGAAAGGCCTTGACCTACCCTCAGCATCTCCCAGAGGCTCAGGCGTGGATGTGGTTTGGGAGGCCAGATCACCTTCACCAATACGTTCAGCTGCAAAGAAAGGCAGGACAGATCATCACCTGTGGCACTGTAGGAGATCCTCAGGCTACAGGCAAGGCTCAGCCCTGCGGTACAGCCCTGGGCCTGGCCCCTGCCCGTTCTACTCTTCTCTGTGACTGCACACAGCACACGGAAGGACACAATGGCATTGGACACGAGAGGAGGATGGACAGCTAAATGCTCCTTCCTCCCACTGATAGCTATCCTGTGGGATCCCTCAGTGCTCCAGAAAGGAGTGGGGCAAGGTTTACAGAATTCTTCAGCCCTGACTTAACGTTAACAAAAATGGCCGATGGGTGAGCTCTTGCAACACGGACACTGATTATTTTGCCAGTAAAAGGGAAATTGAGAACTTGCCTCTGGCATTCGCCAAGACATTCAAAGTGTCATTCACCTGGACTTCCAAATCTTCCAAGGCGTGATCCAAATCTAGAATGGAGCAAAGACCTGAACCATTTCCTTTGTGTGCTGGGATCCCCTTCTGCCTTTGGGAATTGGGCACTGCAAGGGGGTTGGGTATGGCCGTGGGGGCCAGGTGTGAATGGGCAAAGTCAAACTGCACAAGAGCCTTGGGAGTTCTGGGCAGGCTCCTGGTCACTCTGCACCTTCTTTGCAGGCCTGTGACACATCCCTGGCAAGGAATCTGGGGCTGCCCAGGGCCATGGGGGCTCTCTCCCTCCCCCAGAGGATACCCTCCCTAAAGGCCTGGGGAAAACCATCCCCAGCGCTTCCCAGGGAGCAGGGAGCGCTGTCCCGGGAAAGGGGAGCCAGGCTGCCGGCTCACGTGCTCGCCACGCTGGCAGCGGAGCAGCCTGGGCAGCCCTGGCAGGCAGGGCCATGGCCAGGAGGAGCAGAAGGAAGAGGCGCAGAGCAAGGGCCATGGTGCCTTGCCCTCTGCCAGTCTTGCAGCTCTTGCTGTCACCACTGTCCTGACAGTGCTGTCCCAATGTCAGCACCACTGCTGCCACTGCCGCTGCTGCCGCAACAATTGTGCTCAAGGACTGAGTGCTCGCTCCTTGTGCTGCTCTGCAATCACTGGGTCTGGCACCTCTGTGACCTCAGAGCCAACTGTGACCTCAGCCTGCTGTGAGCCCTGAGCCTGTTGTGACCTCATGGCCTCAGCTGTACCCCCAGAGTGTGCCCGCATCTGTACAAATGGACTGCCTTGATTGTTTGTGTGTATGCCAGGTCCATTGCTCAGCAAAACCTTAATTGTCACCTGCTGACATTGTGGGTCAGACTGTGTCCATGGAGATGCTATTGATGGCTTCCCTCTTTTCCTGGGCTTGCCACTGGAGGAGGTCCAGGCCCCGATGATGCCAGGGAAGGAAATGTGCCCTCAGCCCAGGGATGCTCAGCATGGGCTCCCCCAGCCCTGGGGACCCCACCGCTGGTCACAGCAGCCCCTGCCTGGCTCCTGCCTGTCCACACCGTGGGCATCCACGGCTGCTCCTGGGCAGGGAGCTGAGCCAGTGCGGCTGCCAGGTGGGCTTTGCTGCTGCTGCCACCCGGACACTGGGGTGACAGCTCCATCTCTTTATTGCAACAGAAATGCTGGGCCAAGCTCTGCCCACCTTCAGTAGGGGCCAGAGATCAGGGCCAGTGCCTTCAGGGGGAGAGGACCTTGTTTGGGTGGTGGCAGCACCTGCACAACAACAAGTTGGTAAAGCAACTGTGACAGGGGCATTGGGCATGGGCATGGCGATGGGGAATATCTGGTACAGGTGTCCCAGACTGAGGCGTTTGGCCGCTCCTGTGAAGCTGCAGACGGACGCCTGTTGAGACAGGAGGTTGCTGAGCTCCCAGTTGCAGCTGGCACACAGAGACCCTCCTGCCCAGCAGGAGATTCCCACTGTGCTCAAAGTTTGCCTCTGAAGTCTGAGAGGTGAGCTTCTCAGAAATCCCAGAAAATATCAGGGAAAAGGTTGGTTGTTGTCGCTCAGTAAGAATGTCCAGTGGGAAAAGAGCCTCTCCAGTACGTTGGGTGCCTTGTGATGCCTTAGTTCTTCTTAGAGTAAAGATCACCAATTAAATTCAGTTTTATTTTTTATTCTGCAAGTATTAAAGTGTTCTACCTGTTTCAGAATTCTACAACTACTTTGAAAAATCCTGAACTCCTGTGGGAAAAGGGAAGAAATATATGGGGATTTTTTTCTACAAAAAACTGTTTCTGAATATTTTGAACAATTTCTGCTATGTAAAAATGTAAGATGAAGACAAAATGGGGTCACTTTTTCTCAGGAGCCCCGTGCCCAGCAGCTGTCTGCCCAGCCCTGGCTGTGCCCAGACAAGCAGCTCCGCAAGCCCTGGTGGTAGCACACAGACACCCGAGCTGAAGGCCAAAGATGTTGGTGGACTCAGGCCCTTCCCTGGCAGGAGGGCTGCACCTCCTGGCCGGGCTGGAGACCAGGGCAGGCACCTTTGGGGACAGAGGGTCCTCTTCTGGGTGGTGAAGGCAACAGCATGTCCCCAGCAATAAGCTGGTAATGCAGCTGTGGGGAAGGGACAATGGACACTGGCACAGAGATGCAAGATGACAAGTCCAGTTGATTCTACAAGTGTAAAAATGTTCAAAGTTATTCTGAATTCTAAAAATACTTTGAAAAATCCTTAACTACTATGGAAAAAGAGGGACAAATTTTTGGTGATTTCTTTATTAGGAAAAAAAATAAACCCTACCTATTTCTAAAAGTTTCTAATTAATAAAATGATGAACTAAGCTAAAATATGGTGTCTCAGGAGCCCCATGCTCGGACACTGCCTGCCCACCCATGGCTGTACATAGACAAGCAGCTCAGCCTGCGCTGGTGGTAGCTCACGGACACATGAGCTGAAGCCCAAAGACGTTGCTGTACTCAGGCCCTTCCCCGTCTGGAGGGCTGCACGTCCTGGCCTGGCTGTAGAGCAGAGCCAGCCCCAGTGGGGACAGAGGGTCCTGTTCTGGGTGGTGGTGGCAACAGCATGACTCCAGCAACAAATTGGTATTGCAGCCATGGCAGGGACAATGGACACTGGCACGGAAATGAGAGATGACAGGTCCAGTTCTCCCTGGCTGAGTTATTTGGCCAGTCTTGTGAAGCTGCAGAGGCACTCCTGTGAAGAGAGCGGGGTGGCTGAGGCCCCAGCTGCCAGTGGCACACAGGGAGCCTCTTGCACAGCAGGGCCCAGAGCTGGCAAGGCTCCCCAGCACGGCTGGAGCTGCTGGCACAGCTTGGCCCAGCTGCACAGCTGTCCCTCAAGGCCCCGGCCAGCAGGGCACGGCTCTGGGCAGGCTCCCTGGCCAGGAGCGGGCCCCAGAGCGCCTCTACCTTTCAAGGGCAATCTCGTCCCTGCTCTTGCTCCTCCCCACCATGCTTTTCCTCTGCCCTGTAGCCCCACGTGCCTCTTTTGCTCCAGGGCAAGGCCATGGCTGTAAATGCCTTGGGCTGCGGCACAGGCCAGGGCGTAGCAAGGCTCTTGTTGTGCCTGCGGCGCAGCCTGCCAGCCCCAGCGGAGCCCAGGGCCGCGGCCCTTCCCCACCAGGGCTGGGGCTGGCCTGACAGGGGCACGGCGGCTCCAGAGGCCCCGCACGGCCCCCAAGGATGGGCTTCACCCGCCCGCCGGGCCTGCAGGCCGGGCCCGAGGCTTTGCAGGAAGCTTCCTGCTGGCTTTGCACAGCGTCGTCCGAGAGTGGCCTTTGCTGTGCTGAGAAGACTGAAAAACCCCGCTGCACAACTCATGAGAGACTCCTGCAAGCCTCAGTAGAGACCATCATTACTCCCTTGTGCCTCATGAGGGATCCCTACACCCCTCAGCAGGGACCCGAAAATATCCCTGTGTGCCTCACAAGGAATCCATGAACACCAATGCAGAGACCCCAAGATGGCCTTGTGTGCCTCACAAAAGAACCCAGCATCCTGCCCACCTTAGGAAGGACTCAGCTCCTCTCCAGGCCTTGACAGCAAGCACTAAACTTCCACGGTAATCGCAAGGCAGTCAAGCCCCTGCCAGCCTTACAGATGTCTCCAGGCACTTCAACACCATAGAAAAGATCCCAAATCCCCATAGAAGCTCATGAGGAAACCCAGCCACACGCACCACTTCCAAAGGACCCAAAGCCCCTCACATCTTAGTGCAAAACTCAACACGCACAAGACCCGCCTCTCCAGTTCGTGTGCCTCATGACACAGCCCAGTCATCTCCCAGCATTACAGGAGTACCCCATACCCTGCATGCCAGAGAAAAGCCAGGCTTGCCATTAACTCTAGCCAACAGTGTGTTCCCTGACAAAAATCAATTCCCTTCGGGGAATAGGGAACGTGTGTGGTGGTTCCGGCTGCACCTGTAGGAGCAGTGGGGAGCGTCTGCCCATGCTGTGCTGCACTGCTGAGCTGGCAGCACGGTGGATGCCGGCAGGACGTTCTCCGTTTCCCCCAGAGCTGGGGCCTGCAGGCACCTTGCTGCCCCTTGGCACAGGCTGTGCCACCCAACAAAGCCCAGCAGGCCGAGAGGAGAGCCCGGGGCCAGCAGGAAGCTGAGAGAAGGCCCTGCTCTAGATCTGAGGGAGTTCCACCAGAAGCAAACAAAGATGGTAAGTTGAAGAGATGCCGACTGTGCTCAAAGTTTGTCTGAGAAGACTAAGACGTGAGCTTGTCAAAAATCCCAGGAAATATCTGGGAAAAGGTTTTATGTATGTTGGTTGTGACCAGATAAAAAGCTCCTTCAGAAAAAAGAGCCTCTGCAGCAGGCTGGCTGGCTGAAGCAGTCTTACTTCTTCCTAGAATAAAGATTACCACTGAAATGCAATTTTAGATTTTTATTGTAAAAGGGGAAAAAATTTTCCAGAACTCTAAAACTAGTTTTAAAATTAGAGTTGTGTTGTGGAAACAGGAATGAAACATTTGGGATTTTGTCTCTACAAAAGATATTTCTAAATATTTGTAAGAATGAAATAAGAAGACAAAATGGGGTCACTTGTTCTCTTGATTCTAAAACTACTTACAAAAATCTTTAAACACAATAGTAATTGGGAAGATATATTTGAGGGTGTCTCTCTACAGAAAAACTATTTTGAAATATTTATACAAATTTCTAATTATTAAAACAGATAAACTAAGAAAATGGGGTTGCTTTTTCTCAGGAGCCCCATGCTGATGCCTGCCCCCTGGGCTCCCCCAGCCCTGGGGATCCCGCCACTGGTCACAGCAGCCCCTGCCTGGCTCCTGCCTGCCCACACCGTGGGCATCCACGGCTGCTCCTGGCCATGGAGCTCAGCCAGTGCTGCTGCCGGCTGGGCTTTGCTGCTGCTGCCACCCGGACACTGGCTGTCAGTTCCATCTCTTTATTGCAATAGAAGAAGGGGCCTACAGCTACTCCTGCAGAGGTGGGTCAATGTCTGTGTTGTTTAGAGGGCATGGCCAGAGGGGTCGGGGGCAGAGAAAAGGACATGTTGGACTCAGGAGGGGCTGGAGGGTGCTGGGCTGCTCCTGGGGTCTCTAAAAGAACTCGAGAATGGGTTGAGACGGGACAGAGGAAGATCAAAAAAGCGATAAAGGTAGCTCGGGCATATGCATGAGGAGAGGAGGTGGCAGTGGGATCTGCAGGGGCCAAGGAGGTTTCCTCATAGGTGGCTGTTCTGGTGTCTTCTGCTCAGAACACTTGACAGGGCTGCACAGGCCCTCTGCGTGTGAGGCGCCGCCGCCTTTCAACTCCTGTCCAGAGGTGGAACTGTGGAAAGAGGAGGTGGCTGAGGCTCGAGCTGCCAGTGGCACACAGGGAGCCTCCTGCACAGCTGGCCCAGAGCTGGCAAGGCTCCCCAGCACGGCTGGAGCTGCTGGCTCAGCTTGGCCCAGCTGCACAGCTGTCCCTCAAGGCCCCAGCGAGCAGGGCACGGCTCTGGGCAGGCTCCCTGGCCAGGAGCGGGGCCAAGAGCACCTCTGCCTTTCAAGGGCAATCTCATCCCTGCTCTTTCTCCCCCCACTGTGCTTTGCCTCTGCCCTGTGCCCCTGGGACTGCTCTTGGCCAGGCAGCCTCAGTGGGAGCCAGCACTGGCTGCAGCCCCAGTGGGGGGCCTCCAGGACAAGGCCGAGCAATTAGGAGGCCAATGAAAGCTCTGGGCAGCAGCAGAACCCTCAGCAGTGTTCTTTGGACAATCATGGACTGGCCACACCTACACTGCAGCCTCACTGGGAATGTTACACAAACAACTGTAACTGCTTTTAAATGTCTCATTGAGAGAATTGTTTGGGGAATGTGGGTCAGGGCTTGTCTGTCCTGCTTGGCACAGCCCAGGCAGGGCTTTCCCAGCCACATTGCACACTCCATTTCCAAGCTGGAGCCGCTGGTGCCTCTGAGTTGTGCTGCCCCAGCCCCAGGGACGCTCTCCTTGTCTGCCCATTCCCCCACGGTCTCTGGGCAGGGATGGCCTCAGTGCGGGCTGCTGACATCCTCAGCACCTTGGAGGCTGCTGCTGAATTTTCCTGCTGCAGAGGCTTGTTCAGCCTTCAGCTCTTCAGTGCAGGAATTCAGTGTCCCTGGACTCATTAACATTCAGAACACCTAAATCAGCCAAGCCTCTGGGAATAATTATATTTCAGTTTCCTAGTAATTTGTAGTTAAATAGAACTCAGTAGTGTATTCAAAGTGAATACATGATATTTAAAAAGACAGTGAGAAAATATTGTTTAGGTCCTGTTTAGGTTTGTTTTCCTGGTAATTCATTGATATGTGCAATGTCCAATTGTCACTGAATCCAAGTACCTCCTCATGCAGATGGAAAAAATATGAAAAGCAAGACCCTTTATGGCTGACAATCAATCAGACTCTGTCCCTACCCCCACCCCACCATTTCCCCCATCCAAGCCCTGGCACACCTGCCCCTTGTCCACCATCCAGCCTTGTGCAAATCTGAGCTCCCTCCAGCCCAGGCTGCACCTGCAGCTTTCAGCTCCTTGGCTCCAGCTCCCACCTGCTTTCCTTGGAGAAGGAGCTGCCCGAGACACAGAGGGATGTTCATTTCTTGTCAGCCAACAAAGCCAAGGGAAGGCACAGCTCCATCAAATGCAAAAGTCATTACTCTGTGGGATATTAAATCCACTTTCCACAACAGACAGTCTCAGAGCAATGGAAAACACCTTCTGTGCCCAGCACAGATCCCAAGGTCTCCCTAAACCCTCCCTGTCCCGATTCTGTCCAGATTTGCTCTTTGCACACTTGAGTCACAGGCTGAAGTCAGGAGCTCCCTCCATGGCCAGAGGGAGGAAAAGAGAGAAAGGGGATGAAGAGCTCTCCTGTGCAGAGCCAAGGTCCAAGTGCTCTGGGATGTCCCAGCAGCATCTGACAAGTCCACCATCCCCCAGAGATTTCTGTACAGTAACAGTTTTAGACAAACACAAAAGAAAAGGTAATTCTGTGAGATATAATTAAGATGTTGACTAATATGATATTTATTTGAGCTTCAGAAAGATTGGGCAATTCCCTGAAGCTCAAAGCATGAAACCAGTAAGCTGAAGGGCACTTGAATGACCAGAAAACACCAGGAGGAGTGCTGAGGGTTTTTTGCAGGACAATGGACATATGCAACATATACACAATCCAGCCTTCATAGAAACTGAGTAAGGTCACCATGCCCTTGAAGGACACAAAAGAAGAAGAACATGCTCAGCAGCAGACAGTTCAGGATGCAAAAGCAGACAAGAAAACCTGCAGCGAGATGCATGAAGAAGAAAGAGTAACTAAAATTAACTGAAATATCAAAATGTGTGCGTAAAAAGGATTTAACCAATCATGTATTAGCTTGAGGTGTGAACAATAGAGAACAGTATAAAAATGGCTTGCTTTTTGTAATAAATTGGCTTCACTTGATCATATTGATCATGGTGTGATGTCCCGTTAATGGTCCTCTGCACCTAGGGACCAGAAATGCATGCAAGCCTCCATCCCAAGAGACATTATGAATTCAAAAAACATGGCCATTAACTGCTTTATACCAACACAGAGTAATGGCAACCAAAATGCACTCAAAACAGGGTTTTTTCGACTCTCTCTCAAGCCCCACACATTGGGCACCAAATTTTGTCCTGGTTTAGGGCAAATTTGGGAGAAAATCTCCAAAGGGGCCCCTCCAGAAAGCAAACCCACACAGCCCCTCCCCCCAACTGGGTCGGGAAGGATTCCCTGGAGAGAAGTGGAAAGAACCTGTTTATTTAACAGGCACAGCCTCCCCAGCACACAAAATTAACAATACCAGGTGACAACACTCTTTCACCACTCTGAAAAAGATGACAAGTTCAGAAAGTCTCTCTTGGGGTGGTCTCTCTGTTATCAGTCCCTCTGGTGCGGGAGTAGCTGCTGCAGCCACAAGGTGCAAACTCTTGGTGTTCCCAGGGCCCAGTCTGGAGCAGGCTTGAGTGGTTCCAAAAAAGGGAAAGGAAAAACAGTCCAGGGAAAAATTTGGACTGCTTAGCTAAACTAACTAATGAGCAGAAGCAAAAGCAAGAGCAAAGCAAAAAGCCAAGGAAAAAGCAAAAGCAGCACCATGTACTGCCCCGTCTCTGTGTCCCGCCAGCCGTTGGGGAGTGGCTGATAACAAAACCAAAACAAAACTTTGCTCTTCAGAGCCAGTCTTGAAGGCACAGAACATAATATCCAGCATAAACAGAACAGACAACTGGGGATACAAGCGTCCTAACGTCACCCTAGGACAGCAAAGTTATTCCAAACTGCCCCCCAGCAGCCCCTCCTCACCGATGCCATCTGCTGGGGCTGTGCCAGCTTCAGGAGATGCCTCCAGGGCCTGCATTCCCTGTGTGAAAAACGCATATTGTATGACTGGCTTTTAACAAATATTAAAATGAATATTATATGTGTTGTGTTAGAAAGTTATGTTGTACTAATTTTCTTAAGTAGTGTTTTAAATCTAGTTTTAGGTTATAACATAATGTTAAAATAGAAACTATGCTATGTAAGATATTTTTTAAAGAGAGGACTTACAGTGAGATAGCAGCCACAGGGCACCTAAATCTTTCAGAGAAAGAGAATTTATTGCTCTCTTAACAGAAGAAACGAACTTCTTCTTGCCTGCTCAGCCATGAAGACGCCGTCAGGATTCAGAGGAAGAAGTTGACACTGACCAGACAGAATCCTGTGTTTGAATAGAATTTATGCATCATGGATGAGGGGTATGAATATGCAACAGGTTATTGTTTTTAAGGGTTAATCCTCTGTTAACCAGTGTCCTTTCTTGGGCTTATTTTGCCCAGAAAAAGGTACTTGGACATCCATGACTCTTTGTTCTTCTTGTCTCATATTGTCCTAAAACTTAATTGTCCAAATTTTTATTATCCTAATTATATTAATCTTTTTATAACAATTTAATTACTACTAAAATTTGAAAATTTTAAAAAGAAGTGATTGGCGTTTTTCACACAGTATCTGACACAACATCCCATGTACCAATGTTTCTGGGGGAACCATTTACAACATGGGGGGGGGGGGTCACAGGATGTGAAAAACACCAATCACTTGTTTTTTAAAAATTTAAAAGTAATAAAATGGTTATAAAAATAGCAATATAATTAGAGTAATAATAATTTGGGTAATTTGGATTAAGACAATATGATACAATAGAAACAGAGTTACGGATGTCCGGGTACCTTTTCTGGGCAAAATAAGCCCAAAAAGAGACAGGGGTTAACAGAGGATTAACCCTTAAAAACAATAACCTGTTGCATATTCATACCCCTCATCCATGATGCATAAATTCCATTCAAACACAGGATTCTGTCTGGTCAGTGTCAGCTTCTTCCTCTGAATCCTGACGGCAACTTCATGGCTGAGCAGGCAAGAAGAAGTTCGTTTCTTCTGGTAAGAGAGCAATAAATTCTCTTTCTCTGAAAGATTTAGGTGTCCTGTGACTGCTATCTCGCTCCAAGTCCTTTCTTTAAAAAAGTACCTCACATAGCATGGTTTCTATTTGAACATTATGTTATACCCTAAAACTAGATTTAACCTACTACTTAAGAAAATTAATTGTAAAATACAAAGTTGTGTTTCGTGTCAAGTACAAACAGGCGATGTGTGTTGTTGTGAATGCGAAATGTGTAGACCCCGACAATGAGAGAGCTGTGAATTCTAATAATAACTGAAGAGAATAAAGCATAGAAAAAGGCCTTTAAACCTATTTATTGTTTGCAAATTAACCCTAGTTGATTTAAGAGCATTAGAATTAAAGTGCTAAAAATGTTGCTTTTTGCCTGCATTTAATCCATAAAGAGTTCTGCAATAATAACCTTTTGAAGTATAGTGTTAGAATATTACTTGTATCCTTGAAACTATAGCTTTAGAATATATATAAAAGAAATATGCTTATCTTACGCCTTATTGAAGCAGAGAAAAACAGCTTGAGAAAAGAAGATGAACATCACATCAAGAGTTTATAGTTTCGACCAAAAAGAAGCTAGACATCACTGTTATGAGATTTATAGTCTCTGCAATTAAAAGGTGAACACACATCTGAAGAGCTAGACCCCACCACATGAGATTCGTCTTTCTTCTTTCAGAAATGAAACCGTCACCATCTAGAGATACTCCTTTTGAGATACATCCTGAAAAACTAAGATCACAATAGTGTATAGAATCATGATGTAATAATTTAGAATAAAAATTGCTGATGAGTAAAAAAATTAGAAACAGAAACTGCTGAAAAATCTGATGAGTACCCCTATAAATACCTGTAACCCTCAATTATCGGTGTGCAGTTGGAGGGAAAACTTCCCCCACTGTACCCAGCGCTGTATTGCTCAAACTTTACCATATTAAATAATAAATTGATTGCTGCTTGAATATTAGCCTAGTCAAGCTTCTTATTCATAACATTAATACAGCATAACTTTCTGACAAAACACATATAATATTCATTCTAATATTCGCGAAAAGCCAATCATAAAATACGCATTTTTGCCACAGGAGGACTGGGCTCTCCCAGTTATTCCCTGTGCAGGCGTGACCCCCCCCTTCCCCTCAGAGCTCTCCCGCGCTGAGGGGCCGCTGCCGCTTCCCGCCCTTCGCGCCCGCCCTCAGCGGCCGCCGGGAGCTGGGGCCGCCCCGCCCGCCCTTTTATCGGAGCCATGGAGAAGGAAAACCGCTTTAAATTGTTCATGCCGCCGCGTCTGAGCGCTGGGCAGGTGTCTGCGGGCAGATCCCAGGTAAGTGCTCGGCCGCGGGGCCGCTGAGGGCGGCCCATATCACACCTTCTCCCCACCCCCCCTCCCCCGGCTGCCCCTTCGGGCTGTGCTGCTCTGGAGGCCGCGGCTGAGGAGGGGACGGGGGGAAAGCGCAGGGGCCCTTCTCCGGGGACACGGGGACAGTGCTGGGCCCGGGGAGTGCCCCGGCAGGGCCCCGAGCTGGAGCACACACACACCTGCCCCTTGCTCCCAAAGAGCCCCGAGCTGGAACACACACACACCTGCCCCTTGCCCCGGGATGGAGCACACACACACCTGCCCCTGTATAGGCCGGGACGGCTCCTGTGCTGGACTCATTTCTGTGTGTATGCCTAGTGTGGCACATGCACAGACATCTTTGGTTTGAATTTCAAAGACCTTTGTTGTTGTTATCTATCAAAACTGAAGGGAATCATCTTCTCAAGCATCCGCTCTGTGTTGTAAGTCCGTGTTTGATGTGGGTAATTCAGCCCAGAGAGCGAGCAGGGCTCTATCGCTGGCCGGGGTCTGTGTACAAATCACCAACGGGATGGGATTGCTGAGGAACTGACTTGAGCTGTTTTATTTTCCAGCATCAGTCTCATTACATGGTTATGACAGTGGGAAGATGCCAGCAGCTCACATCCCAGGCAGCTGACCAAGAACTTAATGTTACAACTTACTTTAAAAGTTTTTTGACCAGTCACACAAATCAAAAGCACATTGACAGTAGTTCAGTCCAAGCACTATAAGCACACGTACCTTTGGTTAAAACAATGCTTGCTTATTTTGAATACAATACCTGCTTTTAAGCCTTAAAGCAAAATGCACATAGCTCCATTATTAACCTTAAAACTTTCTAATATCTGGCTAGATAAACTTTTCTGTAACTTAGGGAGTTATTCTAGCCAAACATTAATACACAGACCATTGTTCTATTTGTCCTTACTTTTCTACTTTTTACATTATTTTTTCTGCTGACCTATCTCATGGCTACTGCTTGGCTCTAATCCCAGTTCTGCTGTCTCTGAGGCTGCCTTTTGCAGCTTTCTGAAACCCCTCTGATTTTATGGATTCCCACAGGCCCCACTCAGATGCTCGCACTGGCATTGGTGTCTTGGTCTCACTAGATCAGGTGTGCAGTGAAAATGTACTGTCCCCACACTGAGTTATTGGAATTCAACAAGTTATTTTTTCATGTCGAAGCTCCTAATGAAGTATTTTGAGATTAGGGATGAGATATTCTGACAGCAGATGAGTTGGCTGTTTACAGGATGAACTTCTGTGACTTCAAAACCTTGTAAAAGGATATTCTCATGCTGACACGTAATCAGATATGGTTTAGAAGTGCCCTTGGAAGTAAAGCAAAAAAGAAATATCAACTACTGGTCTTGAAAAAAGTAATTTGTCTCCCTGAGTCCTTTGCCATGCAGCAGTGCCCAGACAGGCAGGAGCTGCTGAGTTCCCTGCATTGAAAACTCCCCTTTGGCCACAGTCTATAAATCAAACTGCAGGACACCAACAGTTTGATCAACCACTGGGAAGTAAGAAGTGAGTTCCAAAGCCATTACCAATACCTTGGGCTTTGAAAATTGTAGGCAGCTGTTTTATTAATGATAAATTCTATTTTCACATCATCTGTAGGGATTTTTTTCTCTTGGATTTTACAATTCTTTTTTTACAAATCTACCCATAAGGAACTAATTTTTTAATTTGTGCAGGGTTTTAATAGATGTTCAGATGATGACTTTAAGCTGCCATTCGATGTGTGGAGCCGTGGCGAAATCACTGATTCAGGTACAACTGGAATGTTTGCCATGCACCTTCTTTAGATTTTTATATATTGTCAGGTTTTAATTTTCATGAGTAGTCTCACAGTTCCATATCTGTAACTGTTAAATACAGTTTCACTGTTACTTGTTTTAGAAATACATTGATCAAAATCTCTTCATGTTTCAGATACAATTTCACAGCAAGTGAAACTTTGCTCTGAAGTAGATGAAGAGGTGAGCTAAGTATCAACTCTGCCCATCTAATTAATTCCTTGGGGTCTTTTGAATTTGTTCCCAAACAGTGCCTAAAGCATTATTCAGTAGATATTTTAGGGCTAAAGGGAGTAGTCAAAAGGGAATAATGTTTTCTGTCTCCTGTTTAAAGCTGAATAACTTGGAGGAGATATTTGTGATTTAGTGAACATGCCTGGAAACAAATCTTTAAAAATTAGGGTGATTGCAATATTGTTGTTGTTTTTTTCTTTGTTTGAAGTGCCTGCGAAGTCTATGAGCTTTATTTAGAGTAAGATTTAAACACTTAAGTATCCTTGTGGAACTGGTTCTGAATATTCTGTTGAGGGGCAGAAGGGTTGAAGTCAGAGTATTCTTTGGAAAACTGAAGTAGATTATCCCAATTGCCTTGTCTGGCTTTATTTTATCTGTAAAACAATGAATTCAGTGGTTTCCTCAAGCACTGTATTCTTCTCACAGTGTCTTTACCAGCAGATCTCTGCTTTAGCACAATTCAGTACAGCTCATTTTTTTTTGCAATACCTTCTGTACTTTGCAGCTACAAAACACTGTTTGCTACCACAAAATAAAACACATTTCTTGTGCTCTTTCTGCTGATTTTCATATTCCTGACAACTTTTTGACTCTTTTAATCCTAAGCTATTAAAGTACCATCAGGACTGTAACAAAAGTGTGATGCAGCCAAAACAAGGATGGTGTTTGGGAGTGTTGTAAGTGAACCAAAGGGCCCTTAGGGCTTGTTTGTTGCTCTCCCTGCCTCGACCACTGGCCCAGCACTGCTTGTAGGGCACTTTCAAGGTGTTCTAAGGGCACAAGGGTGGTGCTTTTCCTTCCTGCTCTGTGTGTGAGCAGAGAACTGCTGGGACACTTGGATATTTATAAATCCCTGGGTCCAGATGGGGTCCATGCCAGGGTGATGAGGGAGCTGGCAGATGAGCTTGCCAAGCCTCTCTCCATCATTTATCAGGAGTTGTGGCTCACTGGTGGGGTTCCAGATGATTGAACACTGGCCAGTGTGACACCCATGTACAAAAAAGGTAGGAAGGAGGATCCTGGTAATTCCAGGCCAGTCAGCCTGGCCTCAGTAGCAGGTGAGATAATGGAGCAGTTCATACTGAGTGCTATCACACAGCACTCACAGCATGGCCAGGCTATCAGACCCAGCCAGCAGGGCTTTACCAAGGGTGGGTCATGTCTGACCAAGCTGGGCTCCTTCTGTGAGCAGGTGACCGCCTGGTGCATGCAGGAAAGGCTGTGGGCGTTGTGTATCTGGGCTCCAGCAAGGCCTTTGGCACTGTCTCCCACAGCACACTCCTGGAGAAGCTGCAGCCACGGCTGGGACAGGAGCACTCTGTGCTGGGCTCAGAACTGGCTGCATGGCCGGCCAGAGAGTGGTGGTGAATGGTGCTGCATCCAGCTAGCAGCCAGGCACCAGGGGTGTCCCTCAGGGCTCTGTGCTGGGACCAGTTCTGTTTAATATTTTTGTAGACTACATGGATGAGGGCATCAAGTCCAAGTAAATTTGCAGAGGACACTAAGCTGGGAGCTTGTGTTGATCTATTGGAAGGAAGGAGAGCTCTGCAGAAAGACTTAGATCAGTTGGATGGATGGGCAGAGTCCAGCAGCATGAAGTTTAATAAGTCCAAGTGCTGAGTTCCACATTTTGGCCACAAAAATCCCCTACAACGTTCCAACCTGGGGACAGTGTGGCTGGACAGTGCTCACGCAGAAAGGGCCCTGGGGGTGCTGGTGAATATCAGCCAGCAGTGTGCCCTGGTGGCCGAGAAGGCCAAGGGCTCCTGGCCCGGATCAGGAATGATGTGGCAGCAGGAGCAGTGAGGTCATTCTGCCCCTGTACTCGGCACTGCTGAGGCTGCACCTTGAGTGCTGTGTCCAGTTCTGGGCCCTCAGTTTAGGAAGGACGTTGAGATGCTGGAGCACATCCAGAGGAGGGCAACAAGGCTGGTGAGGGATTTGGAACACAAGCCCTGTGAGGAACGTCTGAAGGAGCTGGGCATGTTCAGCCTGGAGAAGAGGAGGCTTAGGGGTGACCTTATTGCTCTCTACAGCTTCCTGCAGGGAGGTTGGAGCCAGGTAGGGTCGGTCTCTTCCACAGGGCAGCACTGACAGAACCAGAGGACACAGTCTCAAGCTACAGCAGGGAAGGGATAGGTTGGATATTAGGAAAAAGATTTTCACCAAAAGAATAATAAAACGCTGGAATGCTCTTCCCAGGGAGGTGATAGAATCACCATCTCTGGATGTGTTTAGAAAAAGACTGGACATGGCCCTTGGTGCTGTAGTTGAGGTGTCAGGGCATAGGTTGGACTCGATGATCTGAGAGGTCTCTTCCAACCTCATTATTCTGTGATTCTGTGATTCTGTGTGTGTCCATGGCAATATCACAGGTACTCTTGGGCAAAGTCTCTGAAGCTGCTTTTACTTAACTCAGCAGTGTCTGTCAGAAGGAGAGGACAGAAGTGGTGGGAAGAACCTACTAGAAGGAATTTTGGCTTCACTGATAATTCTGGCAAAACTTCTATTGATTTTGGTGGACTGAAGTTATCCATGTCTTTAGGCCCATCTATTTGGTGATGTCTGAAGGGGATTTGGGATAGTTCATTGTATTTGTTTCTCCTGTGTGCTTTGTAATGCCTTTTGATACATACATAGAGGATGCACAAAGATTTAAACTTGGACTCCTGATCATATCTAAGCTTATATCACCATCTGTGGAAAAATATTACTCTTGTGATGTTTCTAGGAGAGAAATATGTTATCTACAACAATATTAATTAGATATTAAATACTATAAATTGGATAGTATTTGAGATTAAATTGTGGAACTTGTTTTAATAGAATCCAGAAACAATGAATGAATTGTTCTCAAAACTCTACAAAGAGGCTGAGAAGATCAAGCAGTGGAAACTGACTGTGGAAACTGAACTAAACCAGAAAGAAAGAAAACTCCAAGAGAATAGAAAGATTATTGAAGCACAGAATAAAGCCATTCAAGAACTGCAGGCCAGTATTCTATAGTGTACATTGAATAGATGAAGTTCAGTGTTTCCTGATTCAGTATGACACTATTATTGATACAATTAAATATTAAAGACTGTTGCAGTTTGGTTTGTGCCTTGAGAAAGGGATTATTTTGAGAAGTTGCAGGCACCTGTCCTGTGTGAGTGTGTGTATGAAGAATATACCTGTAAGTATCTCATTTGCTGGTAAATTATTGTTCATTAATTACTGCATCTTTCATGAAAAAGATGACTCAGCATGTAATACCAGATAAAACCGACTTCTGTCTACTGATGCCCTAAATGACTTTTTCATGAGGGATTTGAGAAATCAAAGTGCATTTCTAATACATTTTTCAATAACAGTCTTTTTGCATTTGTTCCCTATGAAATCAGTTTGAAAATGGAAAACTCCATTTGAAACTGGAAGATGAGATATGTGAAAATAAAGATCTCTTGAAAGAGTAAGTAATAGAACCAAGTATATATTTTTGTGGTGGAAATAATCCATTTTCACATGGGCAGTTTTATGTAGCTGTTAAATATTGAAGGTCATTTCCATTGTTACTCCTTAGGTGCACAAAGTACTGTGCACTCCTGTGCAAACATGATATTTTTTCCTCCTTTAGAGCTGCTGCTTCGAGGCATCTGTGTAATCTGCTCAAGGAAACCTACACTCGTTTCACAGAGAAGACCAGCAAATGTAAATGCTTTTTTAGTTTTTATTTATCAGAGTAAATGTGCTTCTAGCTTGCTCTGAATTCACAAACAGAAGCAAGAAGAAGAAATTTCTCGTGCTGTTCAGAGAAGTTCTCCAGTTGAGATCGACTGGATGTGGCTCTCAGAATGAGAACTGAATTTTAAGTGGCTCACAAAATTGGAAGTGAAGCCCCAGGTCTAACAGACTTGTGGTTTGTAATGCTGAACGCAGAGGGCTTTTGAAGGCAGTGAGATTGTTTGCTGCAAGGTTGCCAGCCTGGGAGCTCTTTGGGTGCCCAAACAGTGCTCCAGGTTTGAGGCAGTGCCCACAGCCCCAACTGGCACTGGAGCCACTGCAGGGCAGGGCAGGGCTCCCCAAGGCTGCCCAGCCCATTGAAGCTTTGCAGTCCCAGCCACACTCTGGGAATATATTCAGACATAAGAAGTGACACTTCATGCCTGTTTTTAGGCAGTAGAATCTACTCTAAATTCCCAGCACTCTGGAACTAATTTCCAGAGCTGACATTTCCTGTTTTCAGCCATCACACATTTGTGGGGAAAAAAGGTCTTAACCCCAAGGTATAATGAGTAACTGGAATTCTTCTCATGAAACTGAACAAGCCAAGACAGTTGGATAACCTAATGAAGTTTAAATTCTTGAGGTTTTAAAACATGTTCTTCATTGGGAATTTTACTTTATATGCAATTTAGAATTTTACTAACTTGATTGTGGATACTTAAGAAGTGTCTGTTTCTTTTTTGTCTTAATTCTAGAAACACTAGAATAGTTGGAATACACTTAATTCTAGAAACACAGTGCATAGATGTACTGTTCTTTTTTGATACCTGTTTCTGTTACTGTTCTCTTTTTAATTGTTTTCTATCAATTACAAAAGTGAAAGGAAAGAAGGAAAATATGGACATGGAGTGTTGCAATTTTATGACAGATCTGTGGTTATAGATTACAGTTTATAAATACTAACAGTTTTGATACATTATGATTCAACAGCATTAATACTATAATAATTAATATGGTCACATAAGCTGATCCAGAATTACACTTTTCACAGAAAAAAATATCTTGGGAAGGAAATTTAAAAGCTGAGCTTGCTCAATGTTTCAATGAAATACACATTTTCCCTAGATTCTAAATTTTTTTAGATTGTAACTTTTGGCACCATGTTTCATAATGACTTATTTAATAAGAATGGAGCTGATAATTCCTTTTTTAATTCATTATGCTGATTAAGTATTATGACTTGGGCAGCTGGCATTCTTGTTCAAAAGAAAAACTTTCTCCTATGTTCTTGCTTTGATAGATGAACAGGAAAAGGAAGCAACAATACAATTGTATGAGGAACTTCACAGCAACGTAGAAGTAAGTGACCAAGCTTGATGAAAGGAATGTGAGTTATGTGAGATGAGCTGAGTGCCATGTTTATGTTGGGATACTGTTTGTATCCATCATGTGTGGGTATCATGTCATGTGTGATGCAGGAAGTTGGGTTTTCAATCCCTTTTCAAGAATTATTTTTGTGTTCTATCAAACACATTCAATGGAGAAGGTGCAGCAGTGTGTGGGATGTAGATCCCTGTGATCTGGGTGATGTGTGCTTAGTGCTGGGTCACTGACACAACTTCTGGCTTCTTTCTGGGCTCTGTTTCACCTCCCTGCTGGTTCCTCAGAATGGTTGAGGTGGGCAGCAGCCCCTGGAGAAGTTCCAGGGTTTCCAATATTGAACTTCAAATATTAAATTTTGCTTTTAGAGAATGACAGTGGCATTTGAAGAGCTTCGTGTGCAAGCAGAGAACGACAGACTGGAAATGAGTTTCAAATGTGAGAATTCTGTTTATTGAGTTTATGCAGCTGGCTCAGTTTTGTACTTCATAGCTTGTGTTACACACGCAGTGTCAGGGCAGGCAGATGTGAAGTGCTGGAATGGTGAGCAGCTCACACTGAGACACTGGGACCCTTCTTTTATTCATGCTGCCTTTGGTCACTGCCTGGCCACTTCTGTTGCTGTTCCACTGGGCCAAAGCTGGAACTTTATTTTTCAAACAGTCACTCAAAATTGAAGTTTCGTCTGTGAAGTACAGTCTAGAGATCAATATTTATTTCACATAGTTTGTTTATTTAAATGAGAATCCACTAGTGTATAGCTACAGAAACTTTAGCTAAATGCTCTCTCTCTGTATGTATAGCCTGCTATGTTCCTGTTTCATTTTCACATGGTCTTTTCTGTTTGTATTTTGATTATAAAATCAAACATTGCCTCAACAATTACTCTTGGAAAACAAATGGTAGAGCTGTAGAATTCCAAGCAATCTTAAAGTGGAAGTTGTATTGAACTTGGAGTATATTTCAGCTAGAATGTTAACTATGGATGTTACTGTATCTCCAAAGTAAAAGAAGAAGCGGAAAAAGTGGACAAGTTTGAGAAAGAATGCAGACTGGAAGTCAGCCAAAAGGAAAAGCAGGTTTGCTCATTTTACCATCTAATATGTCGAGCTTTATTGTGCCTAAAGGGGCAATGCAAGAGCCAAGAAGTGTTTCTGGGTATTAGTAAAAAAGACAAAATAATGTCTGAAGCTGCATTTAAGTCAAATTCTGCTAAGCTTAATGATGTTTCAGTACCTTTAGTCTACTGGAATTGATGGTTTGATTTTGAATTGGAGAACATTTTGTTTAGAGTGTGACTTGATCAATATTTGGCTAAGATTGTATCTAGCCAAATATTATCTATCTATCTATCTATCTATCTATCTATCTATCTATCTATCTATCTATCTATCTATCTATCTATCTAATCTAACTTCAATGACAGCAAAATGTCTGCTTATCATAGCTGGGGTACAAATGAAAATTATTATCTGTCCCTTTTCCAGACTTCATGATGATATTTCTTGCATTTTTCTAGATTTCAGCTCTTACCATACAGAGAGATGAAAAAGATGATGTCATAAAAGACATCAAGGCTCAGCTGCAGACGTCAAAAAATAAGATTGCTGACTTAATGGAAGCAAAATGTAAGAGTTCTGCCTGCTGTATTTAAATGTAATTGTTTACAGAATTTCAATGTAGTTGTTTATGATTGTTTATTTATTATATGTAATTGTTTATTAGAAGCATAGGAAACAGGGCCATGATAGTCTTATTCTGTTGCTGGTTGGCAGCAGAATTTTGGGGCCTTGAAGGCCTTATTTTTGTTTGGAACAGGAGCTGCTCATGTGGGAGCAGGACTGGCAGGGCAGTTTTTAGGGTGAGTCAAGCAGTGAGAGCTTTTGAAAATTGCAAGGGGAAAATATGTTGCTTCAGTTTTGCAAATTTAAAGTCAGGTAGATGTCACTGAGGAAACTTACTTTTCAGAACTTACTTTTCAATATTTTAAGCCATCTATATTCAAATTTTATCTATCATTTTATAGTAGATGATGTCAGTACCATTGGTCTTTGTTACATTCTTCAAATGTATGTAATTTTCCATTTTTAGCAGCATTTTTTAGTAAATATCCTATTTTTAACAATATAAACTTTTTTTTTTGTTTAGTACATAATGAAGAAATGTTAAAGGAATCCCAGGTCAGTAAAGAACATTTGAAGGCAGAGCTGGAAGAGGCTAAAATTTCATTGCAAAAGGCAGAGGTACCCCTTACTTATAGCTTTACAGTAGAAATAGAATAGATGATCATTTGCATAAATAATTATGGATACTTTAGACACGAAACTGCTGTAGCTGTTTGTTGGAAAACATGTTTAGAAATGATATCATGTCTTGAAGGTTGCTCAGAAGAACTTGGAAACTGAATTCCAGACTACAGTGAAAACATTAATTCAGGTCACTGGAGAAAAGGAAGAGCAGGAGGAAGAATGTAAAAAAATGAAGGCTTTGCTTGCAGCCCTGACAGAGGAGTTTGAGAGTTCTGTTGCCAATTTGAAAAGCTTGCTGCAAGAAGAGCAAAATAGGTAAATTAATGAGTTGAAATTCCAAGAGTGATCTTACAGGTTGCAGTCTATAACAAAACCAAGAACAATTGGAAATGAAGCTGAAATTTGGAGGTTTTTTTCACACAGTGGTCTAAATGCAGAGAATTTATGTAATTTTTTTTGTTTGTGATAGTTGATACTGTATAAAAAGTAAATTTTGCCCCCTTCAACTTGCATAATTCTGTCTTTAAAAAATACAGATTTCTGTAGATATATATTTGTTTACTTTTATGTCTACTGTTCTGAGGTTGTAAAACTGTAATTTGATGTGTGTTGCAGGCAGATAAATTATCTGCCTGTTAAAAGTTAAATGTTCTTAAAGTGCTTGTGGTAAGACTTTGTCTTATTGTCCTGTAAGTTTCAAATGCAGTGCTTTGTACTCTACATTTGGGATTTTTCATTTACCATTTTCCTAGATTAAAGAAATCTGAAGATGATTCAAAGCTGCTTACCTTGGAGCTCCAGAATAAATCTGCTGAACTGGGTAAGGCTTGTAGAAAGGCAGAAAATTAGCTGGGCAGTAATAAAAATGTTTTCTGCTCTTTTCTGGAAATGGACTGTCTCTAGTAGTTGAACAAATGATTTTACAGTACCTGTACCTGTCAGGAATGCCTGGATTTATTTTTACTCAGCTGATCCCTTTTCTTTGGGGGTCATTGGTACTGGCAGCAGCCAAAGGGCAGTGCTGTGCATAGCTCCAATAGTCAGACCACTCATGCATGAATTCCTCTGCAGGTCATTTTGGTTTGCAGCGCAGAGCAGCAGCACTGCAGGTGCCAGGAGTGACTTCTGCAGCAGAGATAAAACCCTCCCATGGAGGTTTCTGTGACCCTCCCCATGCTGGAAGTGGAATGATGCTGGCAGGGGTTCTCTTTAAATATCATCCATTTGATACCCTGTGGTTTCTAGGGATGTGCTCCTTAGTCCCCAGAGTAAGAGCTCTGCCTTGCTGTTGAGAACTTGTAAAAAATACCAGAATTGTGACTGTGCACACAGAAACCATCTGGAAGTTAGTAACAACTGGTTTCCTTTCTCATCATATCCATCTGATACCTTCAGCAGTTCAGATTTTTTCTGGAACAATGCAGGTGCATCAATACTTGGAGAATACTCCAGTCTTACAGTCCATGGTTTATTTGAAGCTATAATTGTGGAAAACATAATAGGCTCTAAATTTTATTTAGGATAAATATTTAGCTTCTCTTCAGATATAGATTTGCTAATGTCTGAATCATCTTTTCAAATCTACATTTAGATTAAGTCATAAATTAGCTTTTCATTTTCTTCACTTAATCCAACAAGTTTTGAGAACTGGGTATTGCAAAAGGGTAAATGTTTTATACTGCCTGCTAATAATGAAAAATTATTCCTGTTCCATTAATTTTACATTCCATGTGCTGTAGAAGAGATGACTAAAGTAAAATGTGATAAAGAAGTGCAACTTGAAGAGCTGTCAGAAACTCTGGTAAATGTTCATTTTATTAATCTCATGGCATTTGCTCTTCATATGAAATTCCTCTTGCTTTGTAAGTATCTTAAATGCCATAAATAAACACCATCTAGTCTACCTTAACATTTCTACTAAACTTTCTCACACACAATTTCAGTGTTTTCTTTTAAGAACTTCTTTATCGCCTCTGTTTTTCTTGTCTCCCATGCTTTTGGTTTTTCTTGTCTCTTGTGCTTTTGGTTTTCCTTCTCAAGGTTTTTGGTTATTTCTTCTTTGTTCATGCCCATTCAAATGCCACTCCCTCTGGATATAAAGTTTTCCCATTTTTTCTTCCTTCCAGGAAGGTAATTAGCTCTGGCCTCTGGGAACCCTTCTGTGCTGTGACACAGGCCCATTTTCTGTCACAGAAGTCTAAGCTATATGAAATACACTCTTAACAGAAGTTTATTTTCATTATGATTTTATATTTACAAGCCTAATAAGAATCCATATCAACTACAGTTAAGATAGTGTGAAATCAGGTGTGCATTTTACTGTGTCTGCTTGTTATAATCTGTGCATTGAGTGTTCTGAACTGAGTTTCACTCATTTTCTAAAATTGGCAAATTGGAGGACTTTGATTGAAGAAGAATCTTGAGGCTACTGTAGAAAATATGCAGAGAGAGAAAAATGGGGAGAGAGAAATGAAAATGCTCTCCAAATGAGAGAGGTCTGAAGCAGGGCAATAGTAACATGTTTTTAGAAATAGTAAAGTTGCACATCATGAACTTGTATACAAGTTTATACATAAGAAACAGCACCCAGAGCAGGGTCCCACCCTAATTTTGCAGCCCAGGTAATGAAACTCACAGCAGGGGACAGACATGAACAGCACTGGTGTCACAGTTCACTGTCTCACGCCACTTCCAGCTCCCAGCAGAGACTGGAAAGATGCAATCTGGATAATCCATGGCATGGATGTTTTTTGGTTCTTCTGAAAGCCTTGTGCTCTTAGTTCATGTCTGATAACCTCCAGCAGTTGGAGTTTGCACATGGATACTCAAAACTCTTCCTTTTCATTTTGCAGAAAGAATTCCATGGTTTGAAAGCACAGCTGACAAGTACAGCTGAGAAGGAACAAGATTATTTAAAGCAGCTTGTGACTCTGAAAACAGATCTTGAACAAGAGGCGTATGACCATTTTGAAAATATAACATTGAATTAGTTTTGGTGTAATATAGAAGTTGCTTTAATCCACAGTGAAATGAACTATGATTGTTTTCTAATGGAAGTTTTGAACCACATATATGACATTATTTATATACTTACATTTCTAAATTCCCCTTTCTCTATTTATATGTATTCTATGGCATATGTAGTTGTTCCATATCTCTCTAACTTATTTAACAAGAAGAGAAAGTTTCTGAATTCATTGTTAATCTTGCTTTAAAATACATCATCTTCACTAACCATTATATTTATATAAAAGTTGACTCTGATTTTCTTTCCTTCTTCTGTCACCTTTTTACATCTCTCTGACTCTGCTGCAAAGCTTGTATTTGTAGATAAAGGCTTGGACTTCTTTCAGCATGGAATGACACTTGATAATGGGTATGTTTAATTTAAAAGGAGATTTCAAAATCCATCTTCTTATTCCTCTTGGCCATTTGGTTTAAATTAGGTTAAAGAATGAACAGCTAACAGTGTATCTCAGTAAGCTTTCACTAGAGAAAGAACAAACAGCACAAGAGAAAAATGCTGTGGCTGCAGAACTCAAGAAACTGCAAGAACAACAAGAGGCAAGTTGTAAACTTCCAGCTTTCTTGAAAGGACAATACTCAGTTTGACAAATGACTCAGTTTTGCAAATTAGATGATGAGCTGCAACATGACTTGGGTCTGTAGAGTACCTGAGCTACTTTTTGTATTTGAATTGGAAAGGAAGTGTATTTACACTTGTGAACAAGGCAGGTCTGTGTGCTTTGGATGGCTTTGAATTTTTTAAGAAGTCACTTTGAATTTTATTTCTTTGCTGACACATGGGTCTTTATTTAGGATAGTAAGAAAAAAGAAGACAATACAAAGCAGTTAGTTGAAAATCTAGAAGAGGCAAATAGCCAGCTAAGGCAAGTAAAAGCAAATATTATTAACTGATATTGTTAAAGGAAGTAGACTCAAATAGTTAGTTGTGTTCAAATGCTGCTTTCTGGGATTTTTTGATTAATGTTTTTCTAGATTATATAGCTAAACAGAAACTATTCAGAATTGCTGTTGGCCAAGTAGAAATTTTCTCAGATTAGAAATACCAGTTGCTGCAGATACAATGTTTGCCATCATTTTGTATTCCATAGTAAGAGCTGTCTTGTTTTGCATTAGACATCTCAGGTGTGAAGGAAATTCAAATGGAAGTTGAAGGTTATGGATGAAATGTGACAAGGCAAAACTGGATCAGAGTTACTCTCTGTATCCCCAGTTCAATAGGCAGCTCCCATGTTTCACAGCTGCATTGCAATAGTCCAGGTCAGGATGTATTTTCCTTGGGTTCCTGGAACATCTTTTCCTACTTAAAAGAAGTATGGACAGTTCACATATTGACTTACTGGGCCTGTCGCTGCATTTCAAGAACATTTTCATTGAGCAGCTTATGAAGTTCCCATCAACATTAGCAGCTCTTTTTAGAAAATAAAACATGGGTTTATTAGAAGTACTGAAAACAAGTTAAAGGCAATATGTAAATATATACTAATGTTTGTTAATTTGGTACTTAGAAATGAACTGGAGTCTTTGAAGGAGAAAATGGCAAAGACAGGTGAAGAGATGAAAAGTACACTGGATGAAAGAGAAGAAAATGTATGTCCTGTGTCATGAAAATATCTTACAGAACCTGCAGGGCAGCATTCAATGTAAAATCTTTGTTGGGATTTTTTCTGAAGAGCTCTGCCTGGGGTATGTGATCTCTGCCAGAGGTTTCTTCTTTCCCAGCTGCTGCCAGCTGTGCCATTGTGTGTCCACATGTGAGCCCTGGTATTTCAAAAGACAAGCACAGTCACTGGGATGTTCACTCTTTGCTGGAAGTTTAATATTGAAGATTTGTTTGTTTTCAGGCAAACAGAGAACCTGTTTTTCTGTTTTTTATATACCCACTCAGTGATGGATGGGCTCTGGATTAGCTTTTTATATGTATTGTGAGTTTGAGCTTAAATAGATACAAACATTTTTACTTTCTTTCTATTGGTTCAAAGCAACCTGGGGTTTTTAGCATTAGAATGGATTTCAAAATTTCATTGTAAAAGCCTAATATTTACAATTTTAATTTCAGGTTAAGAGAACTGAAAATGAAATTTCAAGAAAGGAAAAGCCATTGAAGATTGTAGAAAATAATTGGGAAAATTCATTTTTTCATTGATGTAGGGAACTTCATACCAAGTGCATTTTTTAAATTGTGAAAATGCTGGGGGTTTTTTTCTTCTTCTTTCTTAATTCCATAACCACTAAGGAACTGGTTCACTGCTGTTAATTAACATCTTGTGGTACTTTATGGCTAAAACTCTGATTATTCTAACATGTCAGCTGGTGTTTCAGTCCCATTGGAACAAACCAGACTGGTGCAAGGGCAGATTTGAGAACATTTACAGGAATTGCTCACATAGGGAGTCATTTGTTGAACTTACTAATTCACGCCTGAAATATCTCTTTCAGATGAATAATCTGAAGAAACAGGTGGAAAATAAAACCAAATGCATGGAAGAGTTGCAACAGGAGGTGTGTAGAGATTTTAAATGTCACAAATACATAAACACATTATACTTTGGGTTGCCTTTTCAGCAGGTTTGTGTCTGCTGTGATGTCTTTAGATACACCTATGTAATTTAAAAATTCTCCTTTTTTATCCTAACCCTGAGCAAACTAGGGAGTCAGCTTTGGAATCACTTGATTTGTGTAATGAGCCTTAATTTGAAAAAAGCAATTACAAAAATAATATCTTTAATAAACTTCTACTCTTTTTCATTTAGTGCATAGTGTTATTTATGTACTTGTATGAGTATCTCAGTTATCACTAGTAGAAAAGAATTCTGCACTAGCACAAATTGTATAAACTTCAGTGTAAAAATAAATAACTTGTATTTTTGGTCATGACATCTTCACACCTTCTGTCAGCAGCATCTTAGTTTTAATTCCCATTCTGCTCCTCATTTGTTATTCCCTGCTGCTGCTCAGGAGGAGCCTTTCCTAAGGTCATGAAGAAACAGTAATTATCACAGAAATTAGCTGAACATTCATTTGTTTGAAGAATTGTTCTGGAACCTGAGCTGCACAACAGAGAGTTATTTGCCTGATGAAAGCTGGAATTTCTTGATGCAGTTAAACCATGACATAATTCTGTGAACTTATTAAGATACAGTGCTTGTTTCATTTTATTTCAACAGAATAAGGTGCTGAAAAAGAAAATTACTGCAGAAAGCAAGAAAAGCAACACTTATGAAGGGAAGGTAGGTTTAAATAACATCATGTAGAAGATGAGGTGAGTGTTTTAAGTCCCAGTGTAAGTAATGATAATACTTGTTAAATACATTCTGAGCTGGTTTATGGATCTGGGATATAGACTTTGCAGGAATGAGCTCATAGTTTTTAGAAGATGGTTCCATTTTAATCATTGGGCACTGACTATTGGACATTTAAGAGATGGATTCAAATTGCAGTTATGATGCTTCTAATCTGTTCCTTACTTTTTTTTTCTTTTGTTGATAGTGGACTGAACAGGGTTCAGCAACCTCATTGTAACAGAAAAGCATTTAAAAGACATATATATACATATATATATATATATTACTCTTTTTAGTCTGTTCTTTAAATGTGTTCTGCAGTGGCAATCCCTCTGATGGGAATATTGTGTCCAGCTTTGGGTACTGCACTTGAAGAAAAGTGGAGTTTTTTGAGGCTATTCATATGATAAACTTAAAAGGAAAAACTGTAATCAAAATGCACTGCTGGGAGGAAAATGTACCATAAAACCTGTGAAAATCTGATACAGATTTACAAGAGAGAAGAAACAAACATCTGTGTTTGTTTTTTCCTGAGGCATTCAAAGCATTTAGGGTGACTGCTTAGGGCAGTCTTCCCCATTGTGCTGTTGCCATTGTTCCTTTGAGTATTTTCTAACTCACTTCAGGCCAAAGTTCAACTCTTTATTAAAAAAAAAAAACCTGAACTTTTAAATAGGAAACACTTGAATCATACCTGAAAAGTAACAGTGTTTGTGCTCAAAAATAACAGGTAAGAAAAAATCATCAACATAGTAATTACTAAACAAATAACAGCAGCAATTCTGCATTCTCCAAAGGTGAATAAATTGCAGTTAGAGATGGAAAATATGAACAAGCAACATAAGGAAGAAGTTGACATCTATAAAAAAGACATAGAAACAAGAAAAGTAAATGAAAATAAACTTCGTGAAGAGGTGAGAGGTGTTAATTTTTACTGCAATTTATTTTTTTAATTTAAAATGTTTTTATGAAGATTTATTGGCCAGACTCCTTGCTCATATTTAAGTCTTATTAAGATAAATGGAACTTGTTGTGAATCCCTGTGAACAAAGCTTTAGTACTGTTAGGTGCTTAGGTTGAAGTATTTGAATATGTCTTTGAAAATGAGAACTCAATTAAAAATTCTTTCTTTCAAGATATAGTTCAAAGAAATTCCACCCTTGGTATAAAGTCAGCCCAGTTAAATTAGATTATAACTTCTCCCACATTAGTATTTTTCTGCCCACACATTTTTTGATGGCAATGCTAAGAAATGTTAGGGCAGAGTGCTTGAAATGGCATTTTGGTTTGGAGTGAGCTTGCCTGCCATGGCTGTACCTTTGATCTTGCCCATGTAAACAATCTGCAGAAAAGATGAGGCATTTGAAAGGGATCTTAAAAGCAAATAAAGCCCAAGTGGGACTGCAAACTTTGTACCCACAGGGGGAAGAAGAAATTAAGATTTAAAAAAAAATATATTGTTATGTTGATGAATGAAATGCAATTTATTACTGACAGGTAGAAAAGATGAGGTTGCTTTGTGATGAAACTGCAATGATACAGAGAGAAACTGATGCCAGATGTCAGCACAAGATAACTGAGATGGTGGCACTGATGGAAAAGCACAAGGTCAGAGATTTTCCTGCTTGCTGTGGTTTGCAATGTGTGATACCATGTCAATACCATGTTTATAACTTGTGACACCACATAAATGACCTTTCAAAAGCAGAAACAGGCCTGAGTCTGGGAAAAGGAAGCTGAACACATGCTGGACTTTGCATCATCTAAAATCAAATTCATTGAAGATTTTGAAAAGATTCCTATGGGCAGATAATTCCGGTCATCTAAACTTCTGGGATTTTTAGATTTTTTTTCAATTCAGGCTTCCTTTGATACCATGTGAATGCAATATTTTTCAGTATCAGTTTGGCCTCTTTCTCAGAGGTTACCTAGTGACTGTCAGCAGTTTAGCTTGACACATTTTAGTTTACCTTTCTATTCCTCATTTTGCAATATCTTTAGCAGATACATTAATAAAGATGGCACAGCTGGCTCTTAGTGCTGAGCACATGTTGCTGCACAGAAAAAAAGCACTCTCTGCCAGTCCACAAAATAATATTTGAATTGAGCATTTTCTGTTTTACAGTTTGTGCAGAAGCATCAACGAATCTTTTCTTTCTGAATCTTAAGAGCCTGGTTTGAAAAAATGATGTTTTAAGACTGGATAACTCTATAATTGTAACATTTAGTCACATGTTTTGAGTTTGTTGTTGGTTTGGTTTTTTTACCACAGAATGAATATGATAAATTGGTTGAAGAAAAAGATGCAGAGTTAAAAGTATACAAAATGAAACAGCAAAAGCAGATATCATCAGAAAGAGCACTGGTAAGGAGCACTTTGCAATGGTCAATAATTGAGTGAAGGGGCTGATGTCCTTGTGGAGTGGTTTTATACTGGCTAAGTGCCAGGCACACACAAAAAAACATTCACTCATTTTTCTCTGCTGTAGTTGAGCAGTGGAGGGGAAAGAAAAATTCAGGGACTGAGTTGAGATAAAGATTAGGAGAAAAACACTTTGAGGGTAAAGCAGATTCAAACTTAAATAGTATAAAAAAATATTATTAATAGAATTAAAAGTGAGTAATGAGAATTAAAATAAACCTTTAAAACACTTTTTTTTCCAATCCCTCCCTCTTGCCCACCCACAGCACAGAGAGACAAAAGATGTGATCTTCAGTCAGTGTGTGACTTCTAAAAATCTTTTTTCAGTTTGCTTCAAAAGTTTCTTTTCCTACTGTGCTCTGGGGTCTTTCCCACCAGAGACAGTTCTCTGGGAACTTTTCCAGTGTGGTTTGAATTTTTACCAGTAGCAATCCCACCCAACCTGCTGCACCAGATCTTATTCTGGGCACTAAAAACTCAAAATGTTTCTAAAAAGAAATTGGAGTAGCAGTGTGTTTGTGTCTGCTCCTCCAGGTAGTGGGTCATGTTCTGACTCCCCACTTTGAATAGGAAACTTTTGTTTTAAATATTTAGATTGTGCCCTCTCACCCCTGTTCTCCCAAGGGTTTTAAGGTATTACCTTGAACAGTTCTGATCAAGTACCTGTTTCTAACAGTGCTTCAGTCTTTTTTAAACAAGCTAAAGCAAAGCTTCAAGTATAGGGCTGAAAAGCAAATAGAATTATCTTGTGTACCTAATGAGTGTCCCTGTTAATTAGTCCCTGTCTCACTTGGGACTGTTTTCCTTTTTCTGGGCTGTGCATAGTTAACCCTGTCCTCTATTTAATGGTTTGTAGGAAAATGAGCTGTCATGTTTGAAAAAGGAACTGTCCTCCCTTAAGGAACAACTGAAAGCAGAAATGGAAGAAAAGGTGGAGTTTTTTATTCCCTGAGCAGTGGGGGTGAGAGGTGTGGCCTGGACTTGTGCTGTGGGAAGAGCTGGATTAGAAATGAAACTGAACAGAAAAATAGTGACTTTGGAATGCTGGGGTTGTGCTAAATCTGGTCATATTTTTGTGTGAACTTTGTAGCAATCTGTGATTATAGACTGTGCTCTGTCATTACACCAAGAACATTTTTAACAACTTAAATCAAATAAATATTTCCTTGCTGTCACATAACTCTTTTGTAGGAGAATTTCGTAAAAGAGCACTCTGGCAGTATGATTCCTGAAAGTGAAAAGAAACACAAGGTAACTTGAACTTTTTAATTGCTTTTAGAATTTGGGAGTGTTTATATGTGTAGAATCAATTGAAATGCCATGACAATTTATTTGCATTCAACCAAAGACATTGGAATGCTTTTGACTTCAAACTTTTTAAATTATAGAAAATACAGACTTATGTTCCTGGTACTCCTAAACCTTGTTTAGATCTATACAGTGAATCTATTCATGTAAAAAATAGAAAGTCTCCAAATTATATTCCTAAAATTAAAAAGATAAAAGTAAAAATAAAAAATGTGTTCTTCTGAACAGGAAGCCCCTTGGGCAGTCCAACATTGAAGTTTTGTAACTCCTAACAGTGAATTTTTCTTGTTGCATTTTTCTGCCTGTATTTCTTACTTCTCTGTAGATGATTTTTTTTTCCCCTGGGATAAGAAGGGATTTTAAAGGGTCACACCATTCCATGGAGATATTAGACAGCAGTTTCTGAAAGGGCTCCCAGTGTGTAATTTTTCTTGCTCAGTTGTTGATTTTTTTATGTCTCTACAATTGTTTTACTTAGTATTAAAAGTGTCCATTTGTAAAGGCACTTTTCCTCTATGGAAGAGAAAAAAGCTGATATAGCTGTAAAAATGGTCAAAGTATCAAAGTAGTCCTGACTGCAGAACTCACCCTTCTTCCTGTCAGGAGTTCACTTGTGGTTTTCACATTGGAACAATGGAATCCAGCACCATTTTGATGTTATCTGTCAAAAAAAGGGTTGCACTGGACCATTCAATGCTTCTCAGTTTAACTTCTAATGAAAAAACTATTTTAAGTAACACCAATCTTGATATAGCTATCAGTCTTTCTCTGGAAGCCTTTTCCTGCAGTTTTGTTTGTTCCCATTTTCTTTGATGTTTGATAGAGTCCAATGGAGTGGCTACAGTTCAGAATAACCTAAATTTCTGCAGATAAGCATGGAGAACTTAAATACAATGTGCCATGAAACTCAGCTCTTCCATAGCTTCCCCTTCATTCTCCTCATTTGGCAACAAAAATAGTATAAAAAATGATATTTATACCCCACCCCACTTTGTTTGGATCTTTGCTTCATGTTTGGATGGAAAGATCAGAGTTCCACCATTTCTCTCAGGTGAATTCTTGGACACTCAGACTGTAAACTGGGTCCTGAGTTTGGCTTTAGATTCCATACTTACCCCATAAAATATAATCTAAAAAAGAGAAACATTTTCTTTCCCAGACATATGTTATAAAGACTCCTCCAAGGGATAAAATGCAGAGTGGAAGAAGCACAAACCTGCCTGCAGAGCAGAGCAGCAGGAAAAAGCAGAAAGTGCTTGTGCAGCTGGACACTCAGTCAGACAGCTCTGAGCACACTGACCTCCTGGTAAGAGCCAGAGAACAAATCATGTGCTGAGCAGCTCTTTGTGCTCACTGCTGGGGCTGAGAATGGAAATAAAGAGTTTGGGCTTCCACATTCAAGCCAATATTTATGTGTATATTTTTAATTTATTGGTTCTTTCTGGAATTGTAGTTGTATGTACATAATTAACATTCTTTTTATGGAACTGTTAAGCCTCATAATGACATCTTAACTTTTTTTTTCATAGTTTAATATCCTTAGGGGGAAAGAAAAAGTATTTTTAATATAGTGTGACTAAGTAACTTTCAATTTAACTTTTAACTTTTAATTTAATAGAGCATAGTCTCGGAAGAAGAAATATTTAAAAGTTTGTGCAAAGATTATCCACAAGCTTCACAATTACATTCCACAGCACCAAAAAAGGTATGTTAGCCTTTCCTAAGATTAAACCAAGCAGTTAATCAGATTGTTAACAGAAACTAAAGGATGGCTTTATTTTCCTTCCCAGAGCCCAGCTCCATGCAGTGTGAAATCTCCAGGCTCTGCTCTGAAACTCAAAACCATGAGGAGAATGCGCGAGGCAGGCTGGACTGCACTCTCCAAAATGGACAGGAAAAGGAAAATTAAAGATGCTGTAAAGCTCTTTGCTTAAAATGCAGAAATATCCAGTGCCCTGGCATTGCTTGCAGGGCTGTTTTTCTCTCAGAGTTAGTGATTTGTTGCATTTTTCTGTCATACTCAGTGTGTTTAATACTATGTTAATTCCTTTACACAAATAAACTTAAGAGATCCATAACTGCAACCCCTGCAGAGCATTTTCCACCTTTCCTCCCTTGTGCTTCAAAATGTTGGGAAAAAAATTGGCCAGTTTTAAATTTGGAAATAAATAGAACTACATAGGAAGTTGTTTCAAGGCTGTTTCTAGCATTAGAAATTCTAGTTTTAAATAACTTCTGTTCTTTTACATTTACTCTGTTTCTCTTAACACATAAATACTTAGTGGAGAAAATGTAGCTGTTAAATGAATGTTCTTTTACTGAAGTCCACTTGCTTTTTCCTGCATTTTAATGGCTGTTAGACCGGTCTTTTAGATTTTTTTATTTTCAGTATGTTAAAATGGTTTTGAAACTTCTACAATTTCAGTAGAATTACTTGTATTTAAAAAGATTTCAGCTTCATAAGGAGTAAAATATGCATGTTATAAGATTGTGAAGACAATGTTAAGATGCCATTAAATTGTTTATCTGAAATATAAAGTGTGGGACTATTTGTTGTTGCTTTACATATTTGAACACAGACAGAAATCACCCACTGGGCCTTCCTAGGGACCAGCACAAGTACAAGGATAGTTTAGAACATCTATTTCTGTATTAATCCTTGATTAATCTTGGTTTCACAACAATGACAAACCCTACTTCAGAGCCTAGACATAACAAGAAAACTACAAGTACATCTTAAAATATCATGAAAAATCAAAAATCCCAAATGCAGCTGAAGTGGGAAGCAAAACATATTTGTTTTATTATTTTTGTGTTGTCTTAGGGATAGGCCAGTAGTTTGGGTTCCTCATGTTGAGCTGTTGAGCAGTGATGCAAATGAGATTTGTTATTGTATGTAGCTAACAAATATTGTGCAAAGACCTGGAAGAATATGCTGTGCTTTCCCCATGAGCACCTGAAAGTGAAAAATGAGAAGTTTGTACTGCCCACTTCTAGACTCAAACAGTAACTAATCAGTTAGAGCCTTGGTATTTTTTAGGGACATGAATCCATGGTGTATCACATAATTCTCCTGATCCTGTGAGTGTGTCCTGTGAGGTGCTATGTCAATCACCTGAAAAAGTACAAAAATATTGCCAGCAACACTGCACAAAGCTTGCAGGAAGTGCAAACAGCAGGGAAGGGTGTAAAATCACACCTGCCCCTTTCTGTGCCTGTTTTCATTAATGGATGAGGGTGCCCTGCTTGTGGCCATGGCAGCAGTGCACAGCTCCATCTCTCCTGTCTCTCTCTCTGGCCTCAGGCCCAGTTCCCTGGAGCACCCATGGGAGAGAATCCAGGGAGTGAAAGAGACAAAGGGCCCAAACTCCTGGGCTCAGACACAGACAGGTCCATGGGGGAAGGAAAAGCTGTGCAAGGAAGCAAAGCCGGGAATTCATTCCCTGCTTCCCACAGGCAGGTGGGTGTTCGTCTGTGCCCAGGTGAGCAGGGCTCCACCCCAGGCAATGGTGACCTGGGGACACAAATGCCATCACTGCCAGCATCCCCCCCTTTCTGCTCCTTCCCCCTCTTTCCAGACTGATCCTTCTTCCACACGCTCTGGGAATGCCCTGGGCAGGAGTCAGAGTCCCTGTCCCCGCTGTGTCTCTGCCCCTTTCTGCTGCTCTCCCAGCCCCTCGCTGCCAGGGCAGGATGAGGAACAGGAAAGGCCTCGGCTCTGGGTAGGAACAAAAACCTCCTGGAACCTTCCCTCTGTTTCCAGGCCAAACCCAAGCCCTGCCCCAGAGAAGCCCCTGGGAAGGAAGTTCAGTCTCCCCAGCCCAAAGCAGTGCCCAGAGCCCATCCCAGCCCCAGGCACTGCCTTCCCCAGAGCGTCTCCTCTAGGGCAGGGATGGCCCAGTGAGCACCAGCCAGTGGCGATTGCAGCTCAGGGAAAAACAGGCGGGAGGGGATCCATGCTGGGAGTTCCAGTGGTGCTTTATGGGCCAGCACACCCAAGGGCTCCAGGCACCAAGAACCAAGAACAAAGCAGGGTCCAGGGTTTTATATGGGACAAGGGAGGTGGAGCTTTGGTGTTGCCATGGTATTTTCTGAAAAATCCCTTTGCCAGGAGTTCTCTCCTGAGAAGCTGAGAAGCCTCAGAGGAAAAGAAAAACAATAATTATCTGCTGCTGTGGAATGCAACAGGTGCATCTTTGATTGGTCCATGTTGGTTGTTTCTAATTAATGGCCAATCACAGTCAGCTGGCTCAGACTCTCTGAGAGTCACGAGATTTTGTTATCATTCTTTTCTATTCCTTGCTGGCCTTCTGATGAAATCCTCTCTTCTATTCTTTGAGTGTAGTTTCAATATATCATTTTCTTTTAATAGATTATAAAATAATAAATCAGCCTTCTGAAACACGGAGTCAAGATTCTCATCTTTTCCCTCATCCTGGGGCCCCT
The DNA here is from genome assembly GCF_035770615.1 of Melospiza melodia melodia. NCBI lineage: Eukaryota > Metazoa > Chordata > Aves > Passeriformes > Passerellidae > Melospiza > Melospiza melodia. Next base: position 1,495,213 of record NW_026948796.1, on the reverse strand, counting down.
GCAAACACCACCACACTTTGGGTCTGAGGCCAATGGGCAGAGGGAACAAGGGCAGTGCAAAGGTGGGACAAAAGGGCAACAACCAACTGGGATTCAGGGGAGGAGCTGCAGGGAACGGGAACCAATAGGAAAGTGGGAGTGGGGAACATTCTGGAACTGGGGTGGAGAACAAGGATGATGTAACTTGGGTCACCAACATGTAACAGACATCACGCCAGCAGGACATGCACCAGGGGACAATGTCACTACACCTGTGGGGATGCTGCCACCAGGATGCCTCCAGTGACACCAGCATGGCCCTGCATGGCCCCTGTGGGTGACACTGACCCTTGCCCTGTCCCCAGGGGCGGTTGGGGTCCCCTGAGCGCGGTGGCCCTGGGACACCCTGGTGGCTGTCACTCACTCCTGGGCCCCTTGTCACCAGCTGAACAAGCTCCCATCCTGCCCTGCTGGGGGGGTGACATTTGGTTGGGACACCACAATGGTGGCAGGGAGGACGTGGTGGCAGGAACTGCATCAAGCAGCGCCATGGCTGAGATAAAGGTGCTGGTGGCACTGTGGTGGCACTGATGCTTTCCCAGTTCATGTCCCCATCCATGTTCATGTCCTCCCATGTCACCATCCATGGCTGTGTCCCCCCATGTCCCTGTCCATGGCCATTTCCAACCCAGGTCCCCACTCAAGGCTGTGTCCCCACACGTGCCCATCCAAGCCTTAGTTCAATGTCTTGATTTTTACCCCAATTTCAGGGTTTTCAAAGGGATGAACAGAAACCTTTGTGTTTGAAGGCCAAAACAAAAGGATTTATGTGTCCCTGCCAGAAGAGCATCCACGTGCTTGGTTGGGTGGGAAGAACCTTTTTTGGAGGGGTTTCTACCCCACTGTCTCCAAAATCATGGGTTTTGCCCCAATCCGACCTGATTTGGTTGTGGAAGATGCCTGTGGGGCAGAGAGAATTAAAATGATGGATTTATGTTGCAGAAGATCTCCAAGGCCATCCAGTGTTACTTGATGCCACCAAAAGACGCAAAAAGTGAGATTTTTCTGGGGTCAGAAGTCAACAAATCTGCTCGAAGTCACTATAAGACACAAAACAACACGAGCGCACATACCACTGTTGTCAAGGTGAAAAAAGGAAAGTTTATTTTCTGACTCCAACATTTATAGTTTTCCAAAAGTGACAGTGGATCAGAGGGTGAAAGTCCCACCTCTCCAATGACTCTGGACAAACCAACAGTCCATCAAATTTCTCCTCCTCCATCAAAGAATGCAAAACAATAAGTTATTTACAGGAAGTGTGTGAGAAAGTTTGTTACAAGAATGTAAACATCAGAAGGCTTAGAAAATCTTAAAAAATCAGGGCAACAGCTCTCCACAATGGATTTCTGATGCTGGTCTGTGGATGTGTCCAGGTGCTCATGGGGAGCCAGGAGCCAGCCAGGTCTCTTCCTAACACAGATCACTGGCACCAAAGGTCACCAGGGCTCTGCCCACTGGGGTCACATCATCCAGTGCTGATCCTCCAATGAGGGATGGAGCTGTGCAGCTGGAGTAGCACACAAAGCTCTTCCTGCCCTGGGGGCACTCCCACAGCTTCCCTCAGTGCTCGCTGCATTGGTGCTGGGTCAAGGCTGACCTCTGGGAGAAGCTCTTCCCACACTGGGGACACCTGTAGGGCCTCTCTCCAGTGTGGATGAGCCGGTGTCTGATGAGGGTGGAGTTCTCCCTGAAGCCCTTCCTACAGCTGAGGCAGCGGAAGGGCCTCTCCTCTGTGTTGAATGCGCTGGTGCTGGAGGAGATTGGAGGTGGTCTTAAACCTCTTCCTGCATTTATCAGACTGGTACGGCCTCTCCCCTTTGTGAATCTTCTGGTGGCAGATCAGGCTGGAGTTGCAGGCAAAGCTCTTCCCACACTCCCTACACTTGTAGGGTCGTTCCTTCGTGTGGCTGCTCTGGTGGATAATCAGGCTGGACCTCAAACTGAAGCTCTTCCCACACCTGGGACACTCGTAGGGCCTCTCCCCAGAGTGGATGAGCTGGTGCCTGAGGAGGCTGTGCTTGTGCCTGAATCCCTTCCCGCAGTGGGGGCAGTGGAAGGGCCTCTCCTCGGTGTGAGTGCACTGGTGCAGGAGGAGGCTGGAGCTACTCTGAAAGCTCTTGCTGCATTTGGCACACTCATAGGGCTTTTCCCCTGTGTGGCTCCTCTGGTGGAAAATCAGGCTGGATCTGGCTCTGAAGCTCTTCCCACAGTCAGGACATCCGTAGGGCCGTTCCCCCGGGTGGATGTGCTGGTGGCAGCTCAGGCTGGAGTTGTGGCTGAAGCTCTTCCCACACTGCCCACACTCACAGGGCCGTTCCCCAGTGTGGATTCTATAATGTTAGGTCAGGTGGCATCTCTTGCTGAAGCTCTTCCCACATTCTGAGCACTTGTGGGGCTTCTCCCCATCCTGAAGCTGCTCAGGGACCCCTGGCTCCAAGCTCTGGCCGCCTCCCTGGAACAGGGTGGGTCTTTCCTCCTCAGATCCCCGTGATCCACGTTTGCAGCCTCTCCTTGTGTGAGATCTCCGGAACTTTTCCTCCCCATTGGATTCCTGTCCTGTGGAGCCGCTCAAAATGGCCTCTGCCAAGAGGTTCTGCCGTGGGGATTTGTCCTCCCTGCTCTCCATCCTCAGCTCCTTCCCTGGAGGAGGAAGGACAAGGAGAGGATGGGATTTGCCTCTGTGCCAGAGGGAAGGGGAAGGAGATTCCCCCCAGTGCATCCCTGGCTGGAGAGCATCAGCAGTGGGGCTGTCCTGCAGCCGGGGGCCATGCTGGGCTGGAAGATGGAGCAGGACAGAGGGGGAAACGGGCACTGACTTCTCCTCACTTGCCTACGTGCCCTGGGCCATCTGCTTCCTCCTCACAGCCTCCTCCTCCACCTGGCCAAGGTTTGGGAATGGGAAGTCCTGGTTTGGGGAGCAAAACAAGTGCTGAGCATGTTGGGTGTGACGGACCCGGTGCCCAAGGGCAGCTGGAGAAGCCAGCGCCCCTTTCAGGCTCGAGGGGCCCGGACCCCGCTCATCCCCAGCCTCCCGCACCCCTCCCGGCTGCCGGGGGTCCCTCTGCACCGGGATCGCCCCTTTCTGGGGCTCTTCCCGCTCCTGGGTTCCCGCGTTTCCCCCCCGGCTCTCCCGGGGATCCCCAGAGCCGGGATCGCCCCCTCCCTGCCGGTACCGGGCCAGCGCCCCGTGGGACCCCCCGAGATCCCTGCAGGGCCATTTCCGGCTCTGCTTTGGGCTTCTGCACGATCCAAACATCCCCGCCCTGCCAAAAAACCTTCTCGGAGACCCGCCATGGGCTTGGGGCGACTCCCCCTCCCCGCTCACCTGCGGGCTCTGGAGGGGCGGAACCGGGGCAGCCGCGGCCCGAGCGGGGGAACCGCGTGGGGTTGGTGCTGCAGCTCCTCCTCCGCTGTTCCTCTTCCTCCTGCTCTGGCCCTCCGCTTCCTCTACTTCCCGCTCCTCTCTTGCCCTTTCCCTTTCCTTTTCCTCCTCCTCTGTCCCTCCTCTCCCTCCCGCTCCTGTTCTGCTTCCAGCCCAGCCCGGGCAGTGCCGGCACCCAAAAGCAGCCGCGCTCTGCCCTGGGGGAGGTTCCAAAGTGGCCCCGGCCCGCGCGGCTGGTGTTCTGAACAAAAATTCGGTTAATATTTTTTTTGTGAGAAAAAGTTACAAAAAGGCAGCCAGATCACTGTCCCTGCCCAAGTTCTGCGTGTTTTGTCATTGTAATCACGGTTCGTTGAGGCTAATCACTCCTTTTGTATTAGCAGAGCCTTGCCTGAGGCTAAGTTGTACCTTTCCCAGAATAGTGAAGACACCTGAGAAGGTGGGGGGGGGGGGTTATGCAAAGTGACTCCAAGACCAGCATTCTTTGTGGGACCCCAACTCCAAACTCATGGAGAAAACCCCAAAAACAACGAGGCAAATAAGAGTTGAGAGACTGGAGTGATGTCTGGATTTGAGGAGCGGAGTGCTAGGCCTGCAGAGATGCTGGAAACCTTCATTGTTCCTCACCCTGTCTTCAAGAGCCCCCGGGCCAGGTCTAGGAGGAAGCGAGACCCGGATCGAACCAACAACTGGAAGGGATCACCAGGCCCTAAAGGCTCCCACGAGGACCTGATCCCCAGTTGTGCCCCTAGTGGACAAAGCTGCGCATATCCTCCTCCTCTGAGCCGCCGTGGGAGAGACGACGGGGCCTGCAGCCCTGCCAAGCCGTCCAATCCTGAGCTGATCACTCTTAATAAAGGCATTAGAAAGGAGAAGAAGTCTCCTGGCTCTGTTTATTTCAGCTGGGGGTGCTCGTCCGGAATAGCCACGCTGCAAGAGGACTCAGGACTGGCCATCTTGGATCTTCAGAGGACAGCTGGCTATCAGGACCAGAGGGATCGGCTCAGGAGCAGTGATGCAGAGGAGCACCAGAGCACCGGACTGGTGAGAAATCTGGTGGCGGGAGTGGGAGACGTGCACATGTGTGTGTGAGTGAGACGAGGCCGGCAGCCAGACCATCGACCTGAGAGTGGACCCCTTAGTACTGCGTTTCCGGCTTTTCGCGAGAAACCCGGCCAGGAACAGGGGGAAGCAAGTGGAATTAGTGTGAGTGAGTCGCCTCCCAAGGGGGAATAAAGGGCCCCCCGCCTCCAGGCGTGCGGAGGGAATATTTGTGTTTGAGTGGCACGCACCCAAAGTAAGTCCTGACAGAGGGAAGTCAGGCAGATTTGTAAGTCTCGAGAAGGATTCGAGTAAGATTTGTCAGTCCCGAGATGGATTTGGGTGTTTCACAAGCCCTGCAGGCAAAGTAAGTCCTGACAAAGGAGTCAGGCAGAAACCCCAGCGAAGGAGGCTGTGGTTTGCTTTTAAGTCCTGATACGGTGAAGCCTAAAAATTGGCGGGTTAGGCAAACTAAAAATCAGGCAGTTATTTTTCCTGACTGAGGCAGTCAGGCACGACCCGGTTTCTTAAGGCCGAGGCTTCGTGTGTTCAAGTCCCGATAGATGTAAGACCTGATGTTGGGAAAGTTGGGCAATCAAGAGGTCGGGCAGTTGTTTCAGTATAAAGTCCTGAGCATCAGGCAGAAATTTGAAGTTCAGTGGAGGAGGCTGAAGCTCCTCAAACAACGTTTTTTTGAAATTCCCAGTCAGTAGAGGCACCCTTGGGACTTTTTTTATTGAAACCTGGAAAATTGGAGGGTGTAATAGTAAAAAGACTGGCAAGAGACTGAGGTATATACATCCCAATAGTCCCTTAGGAGAATTGTTAGTAAAATGGGATTCTCTAGAGGCCACGGAGGGATTAGATAAAGTGGAAATGATCCATTATTGTATGGAAGTGTGGCCAGAATTAGAGTTGCAAGGAGGATGGCCTTGGTGTGGGACAAAGGATAAGTGGATGTGCCAACAATTAAATAATTATCTGACAGCTCAAGGCGATACTGATCCTGAGCAATTACTGTATGTATCTTGCTGGTTAAAGAGCACTGTTGGGGATGAAGGGATGCGAATTTGTAAGGTACAGAGGAAGAAAGAGGGAAATGAAGGAGGGGATGATAGGACTAGTAAAAGATGGGACCCCCTGGATTATTTGCCTCCTTCTGTCCCTCCACCTTATAATCCTCTTCTTCAGGAACCTCAAATGGCAGGTCCGGTTCTTCCCCCAGCTGCCATCTCATTACCACCTGCTCAAATTCCTCCTTCTACCTCTTCAGCTTCCGCTATGATAAACCCAGTATTTCCTCCAGTTCCTTCTGCATCACCACAAGTGCCTACTCCAACTGCTGCATTCCCCACCCCTTCTCCAGCTCCGCTTAGTATCCGCTCAGGCTCTTCTCCCCCTCCTATTGCTGTCCCTTTACCTCCTTCTACCTGGGACACAAATGCCTCCTCGCCCGATAAACAGCTATCAGCAAATACACCTGCTGATAAGCAGAACATTCAGGGTAACCCAGATGTCCCTCAAAGTAGTTTGGCGTCTGAGGATGGGCCTTACTGTAGCACCAGATCCAAGACCTCCAAGGCAGAGAGACTCTTTCCCCTCAGAGAGGTTCCTATGGGAGGAGTAGCGGGAGGTGTTGGCTTTGTGAATGCTCCCCTAACTGCTTCTGAGGTGAGAGGATTCAAGAAAGAGTTGGGACATTTGGTTGAGGACCCAGTGGGCATAGCCAACCGAGTGGATCAATTTCTAGGTCCAAATATCTACACTTGGGGGGAGATGAATTCCATCCTGAGTATATTATTTTCCCCAGAAGAGGTCCAGATGATAAGGACGGCTGGCATAAAAATATGGAAGAAAGATAACAGTCCAGGACCCCAGGTGCCAACAGGTGAACAGAAATTGTCACTAACGGAGCCCAACTGGAACCCTAATCAGGAGGAGGGGAGGAAGGCCATGAGGGAATATAGGTCTTTGATAATTCGGGGGATCAAAGAGTCAGTTCCCAAAGGAACTAACACCCAATTGGCATTTGAGGGTGCACAAGGGAAGGATGAAGCTCCTGCTGCCTGGCTTAACCGCCTAAAGCGGAACTTCCAGTTGTACTCCAGAATAGACCCAGACACCCTAGAAGGTCAAATGCTACTAAAAGTCCAATTTGTTACCAAATCTTGGCCTGATATAAGGAGAAAATTGGAAAAGATGAAAGATTGGCAAGAGAAGGACATAAATGAGTTATTAAGAGAGGCATTGAAGGTGTATTTAAGGAGGGAGGAAGAAAAAGCAAAGGCCAAGGCTAAGATCATGGTTGCTGTAGCTAGAGAAAGTGCAGGGTGGGAGGGTCCACCACCAGGAGAAGGCAAGGATAGCTCAGTACTGTCAGGTGCAAGAGGGATGGAGACACCTCAAGGCCCTTTGAGAGAACGACATTGCTATTACTGTGGAGAGGCAGGACACGTCAGGAGGTTTTGTAGAAAGCTCAGTCTCGATGCGGCAGTAGCCAGGGAACAAGATAATTTAGGGAAGATCCTTAGAGGTGACAATTAGAGGGTCAGGGGCTTTACACTTTAGGGGACCTGATGCAACATCTAGAAGAGCCCTTGGTAAACTTTGAGGTGGGACCCCTAAATGAAGAATTAGAATTTTTTGACTAGATACAGGAGCAGATAAGTCCTTTCTCAACAAGGTAACATCTGAAGTTAGACAAAAACAGCTAAGTAGAAAGGATATCCAATAGCACCAAAACTGGCCAGTAACACTAAACTTGTAATAAGTGATGTGAAAGTAAAAGGTACCTTATTGTTTTCTTGCTGTGTGTGTGAGAGTGAGTCACAAGCAAAGTCAGCCTCAACTTCCCGGGCTGGTGGGAAGGGGGCAGTAGAAGTGTGTGTGACCTGCAAACCAGGCTTGTGTCCCCTGGGAAGGTGGGGGCTGTGGCTAAAGTGTGTGTGTGACCTGCAAACCAGACTAGTGCTCCCCAGATGTGTGAGGGAGCCGTAGCTGTGAGAGCATGAGTGACACGCAGACAGCCTCACAGGTGAATGTGCACCAGAGGCAACCAGAGTCAGGGCCCTTCCAAGAGGCCCAGAAATGCTGAGACCTCTGGGCCAACCCCGAGGTGAGGGGAGCCACAGTGATTTTCTAGGAATAATGATCCAGTTTGTGTCTTGAGGGTGTGAAGGAATGGGTGAATTGAATGAGAAATAATGTAGACTAATTAAAGTAGAAGTTATGTAGATTGTGCATTATAAGTTTTACCACATCTCCTTAGAGGGAAGTGTATTGTGTAGAAGAATGGTGTAAGAGAAAAAAAAAAAATAAGTGTAAGGGGTTGAAAGTAGGATTTAAGCTGTAAGTGAAAGTAAGAAACAGAAACAAGAGATAAATAGATAAGATCTTGAAAATAGAACAGAAAACCAGTCAATTAAATACACAAAAAAATAAGAGAATAGAAGCACTTTGGGAGTTAAGTTAGCTGACAGAAATACAACTCCTTGAAAAATACAGAGTATGCAGAAGTTGATGAGAGAAACATGCAAGCTATGGAAAAAGAGAAATAGAGAAATTACCAATAATATTAAACAGAGAAACTGCATTTTGATAGAATCATAAAATTGCAGACCATTAATGCCTGTGTTTGAAAGCCCGTTTCAGGTACTCTTCATTACTAATTTGACAGTGCAGACCAAAGGAGAAAGGTTGGACCCACATCACCCTCACCCCCTGGAATTGGACCAGGATTAAACATAGTTTTTTTTTTCCCTCTGGCATTCTGGCATTGCACCAGACTCCACCCCATTCTCCCTCTGGCATTGGGCCAGACTCCCAGTTTTTCCCTCTGGCATTGGGCCAGAGTCCACACCACTCTCACCTCAGGGCACTGGATAAGGATTCAAATTCACCTAAGTATATTGTGATTTAAAGTTGACTCTCAGAAGGAAGAGTCAAAAAGACTGAACTGTATGGGAAAATACTTGGTATCAGAGTTCTAACATTGCTTAAAATGTTTCAAGACTGTTCTGTGTAAACTATGTTGGTAAAAAGTTTAAGACTGTAAATAAGTAATTCTGGTTAAGTTCCCCAATTTATTTCTAAAGACTCCAGGTTAATCCTCTACAGAACACTCCCCTGGGAGGGGAAACCAAAATTGGTAGGGAACAGACCAAGAGAGGTTTAACCAGAGAAGCAGGTAGAAGGGACTCTAAAGAGCTTGGAAGCTTCTTCTCAGTAAAATTCCCCAAGAGGCAAGGCCGGGTGGGCAGGCTGTGCAAGATGACCCATACCGGACTCTTGGGAAGGGTAGTACTGATGGCTCTGATGGCTGGTGGTGCTCTGGGGAGCCCAGGAGAGCCGTGCAGTGAGTGCTACCAACCCCTCTGTGAGGAGGAAGAAGTGAGCTCCTGGTCTAGAGTCCACATCAATTCTAACCCTAACTGTGTTAACCTCTCCCAATTGGTCCTTTATCAGAAAAATAAGAGAGTGTGTTGGATAGCCCACAATACTGCCACTTTTAGGCAGCCACTTCTAGGAGAGTGCCCTATAGGGGAAGCCTGGTTGTGATGCTGCTGAAACAAGCTCAGTAGATCTGGTAAAAAGCAAAGAAATGGTGAAAATGGTAAGAAAAATTGTTTGTAACAAGTATTTAGCAGTGGAGTATTCAGCCACCCAGTGGATCCCAAGAGATCCAAACAAATTAGAGTCTGTTGAAAAAAAAAGAAAGAGACAAGTGTGATCACCATGAAGTTTATGAATGTTATGAATGTACTGAAAAAGAGATAAATCCCTTTTGGAACACATTTCAGGGGAGCTCTAAACCCCTAGGTTTGATCTCTGATACCACAGCACACACCAAATTGTCAGGAGACTGGTCTGGCAGCTGCACCGCTAGAATGATAAAACCAATTTTCTTCTTGTTGCCCAAAGAAACTGGATCAAGTTTAGGAGTTCCTATATATACTGATTTGGGAGAAATTAAACAGACCAGGCAAAGTGAAATAGAAATTGAGAAAATCCAAAATTGTAAAAGCCGAGTTCAGACCCCAATATCTATGTTAAACAAAGTCATCAGGCTCCAGGCAGTATTAAAAATAAAGAATGCAATTATTAGGAACATTTCAAACGAAATAAAAAGATTAGCATGTGCAAAAATAATCAAGATCAAACTCCTACACTTGATCCCAGTGGGTGGGAGAACCTGGAGATTTTCAGCAAAGATGTATGGGAAAAGGTAGTTTTTCTCGCTGTGTGTGTACTTGGAGGATTGCTCTTTTTACTATGCTTATTTATCTGTTTCAGTAAAATAGTATTTGCCGTGCAGACCAACCTGAAGAAACCAAGGAAAGTAACAAGTTTAAGTAACCATGATTACCAAAGTGCACAAGAAATTTATAGTCAATTCAAAACAAAAAAACTGTAAGTTAATGCGAGCTTAAAATCTAAGCTCGATCAAAGAAAAAGAGGGGGGATGGTTATGAACAAAAATTCAGTTGATTTTTTTCTGTGAGAAAAAAAGTTACCACTACTGCTGGGCTGCTGCCTGTGTTATGGTAATTACGGGTCGTTGTTGTTAATGGTTGTTTTTGCATTAGTAAAAGCCCTGGCTGGGGCGAGGTAATGGCCTTTCTCCTGAGACAGTAACGGGTGGGGACCTTCCCGAACAGTGAGGAGAAGAGACCTGGGGGAGGGGGTTATGCAAAGTGACTCCAAGGACCAGCACGCTGTGGGGGACTACGGCTCCAAACGCACGGAGAAAACCCCAAAAACAACGAGCCGCCTAAGAGCTGAGAGACTGGAGTGATGTCTGGACGTGAGGAGCCGAGCGCTGAGCCTGCAGAGATGCGGAACACTATTGGACTCCCTCTCGCCCTGACCATGGGAGTCGTCCCCAGCGCCGAGACTGAGGGAGACGGCGCCGGGAAAACTACCATCGGAAGGGATCACCATGCCCTAAAGGCTCCCACGAGGGCGTGATTCCCCAGCTCTGCCCCTACTGGACAAAGCTGTGCATATCCTCTTCCTCTGAGTCGCCCGGGGAGACACGACGGGAGACTGCAGCCCTGCCGAGCTGCCCAATCCTGAGCTGATTAATAAAGGCATTAAAAAGGAGAAGAAGTCTCCTGGCCCTGTTTATTTCACCCTACGCAAGGACATCAGCCCCTTCACTGAATTATTGACCATTGCAAAGTGCTCCTTACCAGCGCTCTTTCTGATGAGAACTGCTTTTGCTGTTTCACTTTATATACTTTTAACTCTGCATCTTTTTCTTCAACCATTTTATCATATTCATTCTGTGGTAAAAAAACCAAACCAACAACAAACTCAAAACATGTGACTAAATGTTACAATTATAGAGTTATCCAGTCTTAATTTTTTTTTTTTTTCAAACCAGGCTCTTAAGATTCGGAAAGAAAAGATTCATTGATGCTTCTGCAGAAACTGTAAAACAGGAAATGCTCAATTCAAGTATTATTTTGTGGACTGGCAGAGAGTGCTTTATTTCTGTGCAGCAATATGTGCTCAGCACTAAGAGCCAGCTGTGCCATCTTTATTAATGTATCTGCTAAAGATATTGCAAAATGAGGAATAGAAAGGTAAACTAAAATGTGTCAGGCTAAACTGCTGACAGTCACTAAGTAACCTCAGAGAAAGAGCCAAACTGATACTGAAAAATATTGCATTCACGTGGTATCAAAGGAAGCCTGAACTGAAAAAGAAATCTAACAATCCCAGAAGCTTAGATTATTGGAATTTATCTGCCCATAGGAATCTTTTCAAAATCTTCAAATTAATTTGATTTTAGATGATGCAAAGCACAGCATGTGTTCAGCTTCCTTTTCCCAGACTCAGACCTGTTTCTGCTTTTGAAAGGTCATTTATGTGGTGTCACAAGTTATAAACATGGTATTGACATGGTATCACCCATTGCAAACCACAGCAAGCAGGAAAATCTCTGACCTTGTGCTTTTCCATCAGTGCCACCATCTCAGCTATCTTGTGCTGACATCTGGTATCAGTTTCTCTCTGTATCATTGCAGTTTCATCACAAAGCAACCTCATCTTTTCTACCTGTCAGTAATAAATTGCATTTCATTCATCAACATAACACTATATTTCTTTTAAATCTCAATTTCTTCTTCCCCCTGTGGGTACAAAGTTTGCAGTCCCACTTGGGCTTTTTTTGCTTTTAAGATCCCTTTCAAATCCCTCATCTCTTCTGCAGATTGTTAAAATGGGCAAGATCAAAGGTACAGCCATGGCAGGCAAGCTCACTCCAAACCAAAAGGCCATTTCAAGCCCTCTGCCCTAACATTTCTTAGTATTGCCATCAGAAAATGTGTGTGCAGAAAAATCCTAATATGGGAGAAGTTATAATCTAATTTGATTGTGCTGACTTTATACCAAGGGTGGAATTTCTTTAAACTGTATCTTGAAAGAAAGAATTTTTAATGGAGTTCTCATTTTCAAAGACATATTCAAATACTTCAACCTAAGCACCTAATGTACTAAAGCTTTGCTCTCAGGCAAACACAAGTTCCATTTATGTTAATAAGACTGAAATATGAGCAAGGAGTCTGGCCAATAAAGCTTCATAAAACATTTTAGATTAAAAAAAAATTAAATTACAGTAAAAATTAACACCTCTCACCTCTTCACGAAGTTTATTTTCATTTACTTTTCTTGTTTCTATGTCTTTTTGATAGATGTCAACTTCTTCCTTACGCTGCTTGTTCATATTTTCCATCTCTAACTGCAATTTATTCACCTTTGGAGAATGCAGAATTGCTGCTGTTATCTGTTTAGGAATTACTATGTTGATTATTTTTTCTTACCTCTTATTTTTGAGCACAAACACTGTTACTTTTAAGGTATATGATTCAAGTGTTTCCTATTTAAAAGTTCAGGGTTTTTTAAAATAAAGATTTGAACTTTGGCCTGAAGTGAGTTAGAAAATACTCAAAGGAACAATGGCAACAGCACAATGGGGAAGACTGCCCTAAGCAGTCACCCTAAATGCTGTGAATGCCTTGGAAAAAAACAAATAGAGATGAAGATTTTATTCCCTCTCTTGTAAATCTGTATCAGATTTTCACAGGTTTTATGGTACATTTTCTCCCAGCTGTGCATTTTGACTACAGTTTTTCCTTTTAAGTTTTTTCATATGAATATCCTCAAAAAAGTCCACTTTTCTTCAAGTGCAATACCCAAAGCTGGACACAATATTCCCATCAGAGGGATTGCCACTGCAGAACACATTTAAAGAACAGACTAAAAAGAACAATATATTTATATATATATTTCTTTTAAATGCTTTTCTGTTACAATGAGGTTGCTGAACCCTGTTCAGTCCACTATCAACAAAAGAAAAAAAAAAAAGGAACAGATTGGAAACATCATTAATTGCAATGTGAATCCATCTCTTAAATGTCCAATAGTCAGTGCCCAATGATTAAAAATGGAAGCATCTTCTAAAAACTATGAGCTCATTCCTGCAAATTCTGTATCCCAGATCCATAAACCAGCTCAGAATGTATTTAACAAGTATTATCATTACTTACACTGGGAGTTAAAAACACTCCCAGTGTAAGTAAAAAGTAAGTAAAAATAACATGATGTTATTTAAACCTACCTTCCCTTCATAAGTATTGCTTTTCTTGCTTTCTGCAGTAATTTTCTTTTTCAGCACCTTATTCTGTTGAAATAAAACAAAACAAGCACTGTACCTTAATAAGTTAATAGAATTATGTCATGGTTTAACTGCATCAAGAAATTCCAGATTTCATCAGGCAAATAACTCTCTGTTGTGCAGCTCAGGTTCCAGAACAATTCTTCAAACAAATGAATGTTCAGCTAATTTCTGTGATACTTACTGTTTCTTTATGACCTTCAGAAAGGCTCCTCCTGAGCAGCAGCAGGGAATAACAAATGAGGTGCAGAATGGGAATTAAAACTAAGATGCTGCTGACAGAAGGCGTGAAGATGTCATAACCAAAAATACAAGTTATTTATTTTTACAGTGAAATTACTACAGTTTGTGCCACTGCAGAATTCTTTTCTACTAGTGGTAACTGAGATACTCATACAAGTACATAAATAACACTATGCACTAAATGAAAAAGAGTAGAAGTTTATTAAAGATATTATTTTTGCAATTGTTTTTTTTCAAATTAAGGCTCATTTAACAAATCAAGTGATCCCTAAGATATCTCCCTAGTTTGCTCAGGGCTAGGATAAGAAAGGAGAATTTTTAAATTACATAGGTGCATCTAAAGACATCACAGCAGACACAAAGCTGCTGAAAAGGCAACCCAAATGTATTTGTGACATTTAAAATCTCTACACACCTCCTGCTGCAACTCTTCCATGCATTTGGTTTTATTTTCCACCTGTTTCTTTAAATTATTTATTTGAAAGAGATATTTCAGACATGAATTAGTAAGTTCAACAAATGACTCCCTATGTGAGCAATTCCTGTAAATGTTCTCAAATCTGCCCTTGCACCAATCTGGTTTGTTCCAATGGGACTGAAACACCAGCTGCCATGTTAGAATAATCAGAGTTTTAGCCATAAAGTACCACAATATGTTAATTAATAGCAGTGAACCAGTTCCTTAGTGGTTATAGAGTTAAGAAAGAAGAAGAAAAAAACCCCAGCATCTTCACAATTTAAAAAATGCACTTGTATGAAGTTCCCTACATCCATGAAAAAATCAATTCTCCCAATTATTTTCTAGAATCTTCAATGGCTTTTCCTTTCTTGAAATTTCATTTTCAGTTCTCTTAACCTGAAATTAAATTGTAAATCTTTGACTTTTACAATGAAATTTTGAAATTTGCTAAAAACCCCAGGTTGCTTTGAACCAATAGAAAGAAAATTAAAAATGTTTGAATCTATTTAAGCTCAAACTCACACTACATATAAAAAGCTAATCCAGAGCCCATCCATCACTGAATGGGTATATGAAAAAACAGAAAAGCAGGTTCTCTGTTTGCCTGAAAACAAACAAATAAATCTTTAATATTAAACTTCCAGCACAGAGTGAACATCCCAGTGGCTGTGCTTGTCTTTTGAAATACCAGGGCTCACATGTGGACACACAATGGCACAGCTGGCAGCAGCTGGGAAAGAAGAAACCTCTGGCAGAGATCACATACCCCAGGCAGAGCTTTGCAGAAAAACCCCAACAAAGATTTTACATTGAATGCTGCCCTGCAGGTTCTGTAAGATATTTTCCTGACACATGACATACATTTTCTTCTCTTTCATCCAGTGTACTTTTCATCTCTTCACCTGTCTTTGCCATTTTCTCCTTCAAAGACTCCAGTTCATTTCTAAGTGCCAAATTAACAAGCATTAGTAAATATTTCCTTATTGCCTTTAACTTATTTTCAGTACTTCTAACAAACCCATATTTTATTTTCTGAAAAAAGCTGCTAATGTTGATGGGAACTTCATAAGCTGCTCAATGAAAATGTTCTTAAAATGCAGCAACATGCCCAGTAAGTCAATATGTGAACTGTCCATACTTCTTTTAAGTAGGAAAAGATGTTCCAGGAACCCAAGGAAAATACATCCTGACCTGGACTATTGCAATGCAGCTGTGAAACATGGGAGCTGCCTGTCTGTTGAACTGGGGATACAGAGAGTAACTCTGATCCAGTTTTGCCTTGTCACATTTCATCCATAACCTTCAACTTCCATTTGAATTTCCTTCACACCTGAGATGTCTAATGCAAAACAAGACAGCTCTTACTATGGAATACAAAATGATGGCAAACATTGTTCCTGCAGCAATTGGTATTTCTAATCTGAGACAATTTGTACTTGGCCAACAGCAATTCTGAATAGTTTCTGTTTAGCTATGTAATCTAAAAAAACATTAATCAAAAAATCCCAGAAAGCAGCATTTGAACAGAAACTGAGTCTACTTCCTTTAACAATATCAGTTATTATTATTTGTTTTTACTTGCCTTAGCTGGCAATTTGCCTCTTCTAGGTTTTCAACTAACTGCTTTGTATTGTCTTCTTCTTTCTTACTATCCTAAATAAAGACCCATGTGTCAGCAAAGAAATAAAATTCAAAGTGACTTCTTAAAAAATTCAAACACATCCAGAGCACACTGACCTGCCTTGTTCAGAAGTGTAAATATACTTCCTTTCCAATTCAAACACAAAAAATAGCTCAGGTACTCTACAGACCCAAGTCATGTTGCAGCTCATCATCTAATTTGTGAAACTGAGTCATTTGTCAAATTGAGTGTTGTCCTTTCAAGAAAGCTGGAAGTTTACAACTTGCCTCTTGTTGTTCTTGCAGCTTCTGGAGTTCTGAAGCCACAGCACTTTTCTCTTGTGCTGTTTGTTCTTTCTCTAGTGAAAGCTTACTGAGATACACTGTTAGCTGTTCATTCTTTAACCTAATTTAAACCAAATGGCCAAGAAGAATAGTAAGATGCATTTTGAAACCTCCTTTTAAATTAAACATACCCATTATCAAGTGTTATTCCATGCTGAAAAAACTCCAGGCCTTTATCTACAAATATAAGCTTTGCAGCAGAGTCAAAGAGATGTAAAAAGGTGACAGAAGAAGGAAAGAAAATCAGAGTCAACTTTTATATAA
The DNA here is from genome assembly GCF_035770615.1 of Melospiza melodia melodia. Classification (NCBI taxonomy): domain Eukaryota; kingdom Metazoa; phylum Chordata; class Aves; order Passeriformes; family Passerellidae; genus Melospiza; species Melospiza melodia. Next base: position 1,479,139 of record NW_026948796.1, on the reverse strand, counting down.
ATATAATGGTTAGTGAAGGTGATGTAGTTCAATGCAAGATTAACAATGAATTCAGAAACTTTCTCTTCTTGTTAAATAAGTTAGAGAGATATGGAACAACTACATATGCCATAGAATATATACAAATAAAGTAAGTGGAATTTAGAAATGTAAGTATATAATTAATGGCATATATGTGGTTCAAAACTTCCATTAGAAAACAATCATAGTTCATTTCACTGTGGATTACAGCAACTTCTATATTACACCAAAACTAATTCAATGTTATATTTTCAAAATGGTCATATGCCTCTTGTTCAAGATCTGTTTTCAGAGTCACAAGCTGCTTTAAATAATCTTGTTCCTTCTCAGCTGTACAGGTCAGCTGTGCTTTCAAATCCTGCAATTCTTTCTGCAAAATGAAAAGGAAGAGTTTTCAGTATCCATGAGCAAACTCCAACTGCTGGAGGTTTTTAGACGTGAGCTAAGAGCACAAGGCTTTCAGAAGAACCCAACAACATCCATGCCATGGATTATCCAGATTGCATCTTTTCAATCTCTGCTGGGAGCTGGAAGTGGCGTGAGACAGTGAACTGTGACACCAGTGCTGTTCATGTCTGTCCCCTGCTGTGAGTTTCATTACCTGGGCTGCAAAATTAGGGTGGGACCCTGCTCTGGGTGCTGTTTCTTATGTATAAACTTGAATCGAAGTCATGATGTGTAACTTCACTGTTTCTAAAAACACGTTACTATTGCCCTGCTTCAGACCTCTCTCATCTGGAGAGCATTTTCATTTCTCTCTCCACATTTTTCTTTCTCTGCAAATTTTCTACAGTAGCCTCAAGATTCTTCTTCAGTCAAAGTCCTCCAATTTACCCATTTTAGAAAATGAGTGAAACTCAGTTCAGGACACTCAATGCACAGATTATAACAACAAGCAGACACAGTAAAATGCACACCTGATTTCACACTATCTTAACTGTAGTTGATATGGATTCTTGTTAGACTTGTAAATATAAAATCATAATGAAAATAAACCTCTGTTAAGAGTGTATTTCATATAGCTTAGACTTATGTGACAGAAAATGGGCCTGTGTCACAGCACAGAAGGGTTCACAGAGGCCAGAGCTAATTACCTTCCTGGAAGGAAGAAAAAATGGGAAAACTTTATATCCAGAGGGAGTGGCATTTGAATGGGCACGAACAAAGACGGAAATAACCAAAAACCTTGAGAAGGAAAACCAAAAACATGGGAGACAAGAAAAACCAAAAGCACAGGAGACAAGAAAAACAGAGGCAATAAAGAAGTTCTTCAAAGAAAAACTGAAATTGTGTGTGAGAAAGTTTAATAGAAATGTTAAGGTAGACTAGATGGAGTTTATTTATGGCATTTTAGATAATTACAAAGCAAGAGGAATTTCATATGAAGAGCAAATGCCATGAGATTAATAAAAAGAACATTTACCAGAGTTTCTGACAGCTCTTCAAGTTGCACTTCTTTATATTTTACTTTAGTCATCTCTTCTACAGCACATGACATGCAAAATGAATGGAACAGAAATGATTTTTCATATTTAGCAGGCAGTATAAAACTTTAACCCTTTTGCAATACCCAGTTCTCAAAACTTGTTGGATTAAGTTAAGAAACTGAAAAGCTCATTTATGACCTAATCTAAATGTAGACTTGAAAAAATTATTCAGACATTAGCAAATCTATATTTGAAGAGAAACTAAATATTTATCTTAAATAAAATTTACCGCTTATTATGTTTTCCACAATTATAACTTCAAATAAACCATGGACTGTAAGACTAGAGTATTGTCCAAGTATTGATGCACCTGCATTGCTCCAGAAAAAAACCCTGAACTGCTGGATATGGTATCACATGGATATGCTGAGAAAGGAAACCAGTTGTTACTAACTTCCAAATGGTTTCTATGTGCACTTTCACAATTCTGGTATTTTTTGCAAGTATTCAACAGCAAGGCAGAGCTCTGACTCTGGGGACTAAGGAGCGCATCCGTAGAAACCACAGGAATATTTAAAAACAACCCCTGCCAGCATCATTCCACTTCCAGCATGGGGAGGGTCACAGAAACCTCCATGGGAGGGTTTTATCTCTGCTGCAGAAGTCACTCCTGGCACCTGCAGTGCTGCTGCTCTGAGCTGCAAACCAAAATGACCTGCAGAGGAATTTATGCATGAATGGTCTGACTATTGGAGCTGTGCACAGCACTGCCCTGTGGCTGCTGCCAGCACCAATGAGCCCCAAAGAAAAGGGTTCAGCTAAATAAAAATAAATCCAGGCATTCCTGACAGGTACAGGTACTGTAAAATCATTTCTCCAACTACCAGAGACAGTCCATTTCCAGAAAAGAGCAGAAAACATTTTTATTACTGCCTAGCTCATTTTCTGCCTTTCTACAAGCCTTACCCAGTTCAGCAGATTTATTCTGGAGCTCCAAGGTAAGCAGCTTTGAATCATCTTCAGATTTCTTTAATCTAAGGAAATGGTAAATTAAAAATCCCAAATGTAGAGTAAAAAGCACAGTATTTGAAACTTACAGGACAAGAAGACAAAGTCTTACCACAAGCACTTGAAGAACATTTACCTTTCACCAGGCAGGTGATGTATCTGCCTGCAACACATATCAAATTTCACTTTTACAACCTCAGAACAGCAGACATAAAAGTAAACAAATATATACCTACAGAAATCTGTATTTCTTAAAGAGAGAATTATGAAAGTTGGAGGGGGCAAAAATTTACTTTTTATACAGTATCAACTATCATAAACAAAACAAAAAATTGCAATAAATTCTCTGCATTTATACCACTGTGTGAAAAAAACCTCCAAATTTCAGCTTCATTTCCAATTGTTCTTGATTTTGTCATAGACTGCAACCTGTAAGATCACTCTTGGAATTTAAACTCATTAATTTACTTATTTTGCTCTTCTTGAAGCAAGCTTTTCAAATTGGCAACAGAAGTCTCAAACTCCTCTGTCAGGGCTGCAAGCAAAGCCTTCAGTTTTTTACATTCTTCCTCCTGCTCTTCCTTTTCTCCAGTGACCTGAATTATTCTTTTCACTGTAGTCTGGAATTCAGTTTCCAAGTTCTTTTCAGTAACCTTCAAGATATGATATCATTTCTAAACATGTTTTGCAACAAAAAGCTACAGCTGTTTCATGTGTAAAGTAGCCATTATTATTTATGCAAATACTCATCTAGTCTATTTGTACTGTAAAACTATAAGCAAGGGGTACCTCTGCCTTTTGCAATGAAATTTTAGCCTCTTCCAGCTCTGCCCTCAAATGTTCTTTACTGCCCTGGGATTCCTTTAACATCTCTTCATTATGTACTAAATAAAAAAACATGTTTATATTTTTAAAAATAGGATTATTTTTTAAAAATGCTGCTAAAAATGGAAAATTACATACATTTAAAGAATGTAACAAAGACCAATGGTACTGACATCATATACTAAAAAATAATAGATGAAATTTGAATATAGGTGGCTTAAAAATATTGAAAATCAAGTTCTGAAAAGTAAGTTTCCTCAGTGACATCTGCCTGACTGTACATTTGCAAAACTGAAGCAACATATTTTCCCCTTGCAATTTTCAAAAGCTCTCACTGCTTGACTCACCCTAAAAACTGCCCTGCCAGTCCTGCTCCCACATGAGCAGCTCCTGTTCCAAACAAAAATAAGGCCTTCAAGGCCCCAAAATTCTGCTGCCAATCAGCAACAGAATGAGACTATCATGGCCCTGTTTCCTATGCTTCTATAAACAATTACATATAATAAATAAACAATCATAACCAATCACATTTAAATTCTATAAACAATTACATTTAAACACAGCAGGCAGAACTCTTACATTTTGCTTCCATTAAGTCAGCAACCTTATTTTGTGATATCTGCAGCTGAGCCTTGATGTCTTTTATGACATCATTTTTTTCATGTCTCTGTATGGTAAGAGCTGAAATCTAGAAAAATGCAAGAAATATCATCATGAAGTCTGGAGAAGGGACAAATATTAATTTTCATTTGTACCCAGGTATGATAAGCAGACATTTTGCTGTCATTCAAGTTAGATTAGATAGATAGATAGATAGATAGATAGATAGATAGATAGATAGATAGATAGATAGATAGACAGACAGATAGAAAATATTTGCTAGATATAATCTTAGCTAAATATTGATCAAGTCACATTACTCTAAACAAAAAAGATCTCAATTCAAAATAAAGCCATGAATTCCAGTAGACTAAAGGTACTGAAACATCACTAAACCCAGAAAGACTTCTTGGCTCTTGCATTGCCCCTTTAGGCACAATAAAGCTCTACATCTTAGATAGTAAAATGAGCAAACCTGCTTTTCCTTTTGACTGACTTCCAGTTTGCATTCTTTCTCAAACTTGTCCACCTTTTCTGCTTCTTCTTTTACTTTGGAGATACAGTAACATCCATAGAAAACATTCTAGCTGAAATATACTCCAAGTTCAATACAACTTCCACTTTAAGATTGCTTGGAATTGTACAGCTGTACCATTTGTTTCCCAAGAGTAATTGCTGAGGCAATGTTTGATTTTATAATCAAAATACAAACAGAAAAGAGCATATGAAAATGAAACAGGAACATACCAGACTACACATACAGGGAGAGAGCATTTAGTTCAAGTTTCTGTAGCTATACACTAGTGCATTATCATTTAAATAAACAAACTATGTGAAATAAATATTGATCTCTAGACTGTACTTCACAGACGAAACTTCAATTTTGAGTGACTGTTTGAGAAACAAAGTTCCAGCTTTGGCCCAATGGAACAGCAACAGAAGGGGTCAGGCAGTGACCAAAGGCAGCATGAATAAAAGAAGGGTCCCAGTGTCTCAGTGTGAGCTGCTCACCATTCCAGCACTTCACATCTGGCTGCCCTGACACTGCATGTGTAACACAAGCTATGAAGTACAAAACTGAGCCAGCTGCATAAACTCAAATGAAACAGAATTCTCACATTTGAAACTCATTTCCAATCTGTCGTTCTCTGCTTGCACACAAAGCTCTTCAAATGCCACTGTCATTCTCTAAAAGCAAAATTTAATATTTGAAGTTCAATACTGGAAACCCTGGAACTTCTCCAGGGGCTGCTGCCCACCTCAGCCATTCCAAGGAACCAGGAGGGAGGTGAAACAGAGCCCAGAAAGAAGCCAGAAGTTGTGTCAGTGACCCAGCACTAAGCACACATCACCCAGATCACAGGGATCTACATCCCACACACTGCTGCACCTTCTCCATTGAATGTGTTTGATAGAACACAAAAATAATTCTTGAAAAGGGATTGAAAACCCAACTTCCTGCATCACACATGACATGATACCCACACAGGATGGATACAAACAGTATCCCAACATAAACATGGAACTCAGCTCAGCTCACATAACTCACATTCCTTTCATCAAGCTTGCTCACTTACTTCTATGCTGCTGCAAAGTTCCTCATACAATTGTATTGTTGCTTCCTTTTCCTGTTCATCTATCAAAGCAAGAACATATGAGAAAGTTTTTCTTTTGATCAAGAATGCCAGCTGTCCAAGTCATTGTACTGAATCAGCGTAATGAATTAACAAAGAAATTATCAGCTCCATTCTTACTAAATAAGTCATTATGAAGCATGGTGCCAAAAGTTACAGACTCTAGGGAAAATGTGTATTTCATTGAAACATTAAGCAAGTTCAGCTTTTAAATTTCCTTCCTAAGATATTTTTTCTGTGAAAAGTGTAGTTCTGGATCAGTTTATGCGACCATATTAATTATTATAGTATTAATGCTGTTGAATTATAATGTATCAAAACTGTTAGTATTTATAAACTGTAATCTAGGGTTTAGCACGGAATTTCTTCTTATCAGCAGATACCTATAACCACAGAGCTATCATTATAAAATTGCAACACTCCATGTCCATATTTTCCTTCTTTCCTTTCACTTTTGTAATTGATACTATTTTTTCCTAAGAAAACAATTAAAAAGAGAACAGTAAAAGAAACAGCTATCAAAAAAGAACAGTACAACTATATACAAGTGTTTATAGAATTAAGGCTAAAAAGAGATAGACACTTCTTAAGTATCCAGGATCAAGTTAGTAAAATTCTAATGATTATAATAACAATTCCAAATTGCATATAAAGTAAAATTCCCAATCAATAACATATTTTAAAACCTCAAGAATTTAAACTTCAATAAGTTATCCAAATGTCTTGGCTTGTTCAGTTTCATGAGAAGAATTCCAGTTACTCATTACACCTTGGGGTTCAGACCTTTTTTCCCCACAAATGTGTGATGGCTGAAAACAGGAAATGTCAGCTCTGGAAATTAGTTCCAGAGTGCTGGGAATTAAGAGTAGATTCTACTGCCTAAAACCAGGCATGAAGTGTCACTTCTCATGTCTGAATATATTCCCAGAGTGTGGCTGGGACTGCAAAGCTTCAATGGGCTGGGCAGCCTTGGGGAGCCCTGCCCTGCCCTGCAGTGGCTCCAGTGCCAGTTGGGGCTGTGGGCACTGCCTCAAACCTGGAGCACTGTTTGGGCACCCAAAGAGCTCCCAGGCTGGCAACCTTGCAGCAAACAATCTCACTGCCTTCAAAAGCCCTCTGCGTTCAGCATTACAAACCACAAGTCTGTTAGACCTGGGGCTTCACTTCCAATTTTGTGAGCCACTTAAAATTCAGTTCTCATTCTGAGAGCCACATCCAGTCGATCTCAACTGGAGAACTTCTCTGAACAGCACGAGAAATTTCTTCTTCTTGCTTCTGTTTGTGAATTCAGAGCAAGCTAGAAGCACATTTACTCTGATAAATAAAAACTAAAAAAGCATTTACATTTGCTGGTCTTCTCTGTGAAACGAGTGTAGGTTTCCTTGAGCAGATTACACAGATGCCTCGAAGCAGCAGCTCTAAAGGAGGAAAAAATATCATGTTTGCACAGGAGTGCACAGTGCTTTGTGCACCTAAGGAGTAACAATGGAAATGACCTTCAAAATTTAACAGCTACATAAAACTGCCCACATGAAAACTCATTATTTCCACCACAAAAATATATCCTTGGTTCTATTACTTACTCTTCCAGGAGATCTTTATTTTCACATATCTCATCTTCCAGTTTCAAATGGAGTTTCTCATTTTCAATCTGATTTCATAGGGAACAAATGCAAAAAGACACTGTTATTGAAAAATATATTAGAAATGCACTTGAACTTCTCAAATCCCTCATGAAAAAGTCATTTGTGGCATCAGTAGACAGAAGCCTGTTTTATCTGGTATTACATGCTGAGTCATCTTTTGCATGAAAGATTCAATAATTAATGAACAATAATTTACCAGCAAATGAGACACTTACAGGTATATTCTTCATACCCACCCTCACACAGGACAAGTGCCTGCAACTTCTCAAAATAATCATTTTCTCAAGGCACAAACCAAACTGCAACAGTCTTTAATATTTAATTGTATCAATAATAGTGTCATACTGAATCAGGAAGCACTGAACTTCATTTATTCAATGCACACTATACAATACTGGCCTGTAGTTCTTGAATGGCTTTCTTCTGTGCTTCAATAATCTTTCCATTCTCTTGGAGTTTTCTTTCTTTCTGGTTTAGTTCAGTTTCCACAGTCAGTTTCCACTGCTTGATCTTTTCAGCCTCTTTGTAGAGTTTTGAGAACAATTCATTCATTGTTTCTGGATTCTATTAAAACAGGTTCCACAATTTAATCTCAAACACTATCTAATTAATAGTATATAATATCTAATTATTACTGTTGTAGATAATGTATTTATCTCTTAGAAACATCACAAGAGTAATATTTTTTCCACAGATGGTGATATAAGCTTATATATGATCAGGAGCCCAAGTTTAAATCTTTGTGCATCCTCTGTGTATGTATCAAAAGGCATTACAGGGCACAAAGAAGATACAAATACAATGAAATATCCCAAACCCCCTTCAGACATCACCAAATAGATGGGCTTAAAGACATCGATAACTGCAGTCCACCAAAATCAATAAAAATTTTGCCAGAATTATCAGTGAAGCCAAAATTCCTTCTAGCAGGTTCTTCACCCCATTTCTGTCCTCTCCTTCTGACAGACACTGCTGAGTTAAGTAGAAGCAGCTTCAGAGACTTTATCCAAGAGTACCTGTGATATTGCCATGGACACACACAGAATCACAGAATCACAGAATCACAGAATAATGAGGCTGGAAGAGACTTCTCAGATTATCGAGTCCAACCTATGCCCTGACACCTCAACTGCAGCACCAAGTGCCATGTCCAGGCTTTTTTAAACACATACAGAGATGGAGATTCCACCACCTCCCTGGGAAGAGCATTCTAGTGCTTCATTATTCTTTTAGTGAAATTTTTTTCCCTAATATCCAACCTATCCCTTCCCTGCTGTAGCTTGAGACTGTGTCCTCTGGTCCTCTTAGTGCTGCCCTGTGGAAGATACCGATCCCACCTGGCTCCAACCTCCCTGCAAGAAGCTGTAGAGAGCCATAAGGTCACCCCTGAGCCTCCTCTTCTCCAGGCTAAACAGCCCCAGCTCCTTCAAACGTTCCTCACAGGGCTTGTGTTCCAAACCCCTCACCAGCCTTGCTGCTCTCCTCTGGATGTGCTCCAGCATCTCAACGTCCTTCCTAAACTGAGGGCCCCGAACTGGACACAGCACTCAAGGTGCAGCCTCAGCAGTGCCAAGGACAGGGGCAGAATGAGCTCCCTGCTCCTGCTGGCCACACCATTCCTGATCCAGGCTAGGATGCCATTGGCCTTCCTGGCCACCAGGGCACACTGCTGGCTCATGTTCAACCAGCTGTCCCCAGCACCCCCAGGGCCCTTTCTGCGTGAGCACTGTCCAGCCACACTGTCCCCAGCTTGGAACGTTGTAGGGGACTTCTGTGGCCAAAATGTGGAACTCAGCACTTGGACTGATTGAACTTCATGCTGCTGGACTCTGCCCATCCATCCCACTGATCTAAGTCTTTCTGCAGAGCTCTCCTTCCTTCCAATAGATCAACACAAGCTCCCTGCTTAGTGTCCTCTGCAAATTTACTCATGAAGGACTCGATGCCCTCATCCATGTCATCTGTAAAAATATTAAAAAGAACTGGTCCCAGTACAGCCCTGAGGGACAGCACTGGTGCCTGGCTGCCAGCTGGATGCAGCACCGTTCACTATCACTCTCTGGGCCCATGCAGCCAGTTCTGAGCCCAGCACAGAGTGCTCCTGTCCCAGCTGTGGCTGCAGCTCCAGGAGTGTGCTGTGGGAGACAATGCCAAAGGCCTTGCTGGAGCCCAGATACACAAGACCCACAGCCTTTCCTGCATGCACCAGGCGGTCACCTGCTCACAGAAGGAGCCCAGCTTGGTCAGACATGACCCACCCTTGGTAAAGCCCTGCTGGCTGGGTCTGATAGCCTGGCCATGCTGCGAGTGCTGTGTGATAGCACTCAGTGTGAATTGCTCCATTATCTCACCTGCTACTGAGGCCAGGCTGACTGGCCTGGAATTACCAGGATCCTCCTTCCTACCTTTTTTGTACATGGGTGTCACACTGGCCAGTGTCCAATCATCTGGAACCTCACAGTGAGCCACAACTCCTGATAAATGATGGAGAGAGGCTTGGCAAGCTCATCTGCCAGCTCCCTCATCACCCTGGCATGGACCCCATCTGGACCCAGGGATTTATAAATATCCAAGTGTCCCAGCAGTTCTCTGCTCATGCATGGAGCAGGAAGGAAAAGCACCACCCTTGTGCCCTTAGACCACCTTGAAAGTGCCCTACAAGCAGTGCTGGGCCAGTGGTCGAGGCAGGGAGAGCAACACATGAGCCCCAAGGGCCCTTTGGTTCACTTACAACAGCCCCAAACAACATCCTTGTTTTGGCTGCATCACAGTTTTGTTACAGTCCTGATGGTACTTTAATAGCTTAGGATTAAAAAAGTCTAAAAAGTTTCAGGGATATGAAAATCAGCAGAGAGAGCACAAGAAATGTGTTTTATTTTGTGGTAGCAAACAGTGTTTTGTAGCTGCAAAGTACAGAAGCTATTGCAAAAAAAATGAGCTGTACTGAGTTGTGCTAAAGCAGAGATCTGCTGGTAAAGACACTGTGAAAGGAATCCAGTGCTTGAGGAAACCACTGAATTCATTGTTTTACAGATAAAATAAAGCCAGACAAGGCAATTGGGATAATCCACTTCAGTTTTCCAAAGAATACTCTGACTTCAACCCTTCTGCCCCTCAACAGAATATTCAGAAGCAGTTCCACAAGGATACTTAAATGTTTAAATCTTACTCTAATTAATGCTCATAGACTTTGCAGCCACTTGAAACAAAGAAAGAACAAAAACAACATTGCAATCACCTTAATTTATAAGATTGTTTCCAGGCATGTTCACTAAATCCCAAACATCTCCTGGAAGTGATTCAGTTTTAAACAGGAGACAGAAAACATTGTTCCCTTTTGACTACTTCCTTTAGCCCTGGAATATCTACTGAATAATGTTTTAGGCACTGTTTGGGAACAAATTCAAAAGACCCCAAGGAATGAGATGTGCAGAGCTGATACTTAGCTGACCTCTTCATCTACTTCAGAGCAAAGTTTCACTTGCTGTGAAATTGTATCTGAAACATGAAGAGATTTTGATCAATGTATTTCTAAAACAAGTAACAGTGAAACTGTATTTAACAGTTACAGATATGAAACTGTGAGACTACTCATGAAAATTAAAACTCGACAATATATACAAATCTAAAGATGGTGCATGGTAAATATTCCAATCGTACCTGAATCAGTGATTTCGCCACAGCTCGACACATCCAATGGCAGTTTAAATTCATCTTCTGAGCATCTGTTAAAACCCTGCACAAATTTAAGAATTTTTAGTTTCTTAGTTCCTTATGGGCAGATTTGTAAAGAGGAATTATAAAATCCAGGGAAAAAGAATTCCTACAGATGATGTGAAAATAGATTTTGTCATTAATAAAACAGCTGCCTACAAGTTTCAAAGCCCAAGGTATTGGTAATGGCTTTGGAACTCACTTCTTACTTCCCAGTGGTTGATCAAACTTTTGGTGTCCTGCAGTTTGATTTACAGACTGTGGCCAAAGGGGAGCTTTCAATGCAGGGAACTCAGCAGCTCCTGCCTGTCTGGTCACTGGTGCATGGCAAAGGACTCAAGGAGACAAATTACTTTTTTGAAGACCAGTAGTTGATATTTCTTTGCTTTACTTCCAAGGGCACTTCTAAACCACATCTGATTATGTTTCAGCATGAAAATGCCCTTTTACAAGTTTTTTCAGTCACAGAAGTTCATCCTGTAAACAGCTAACTCATCTGCTGTCAGAATACCCCATTTGAATCTCAACATATTTCATAAGGAGCTTCGACATGAAAAAATAACTTGTTGAATTCCAATAACTCAGTGTGGGGACAGAACATTTTCACTGCACACCTGATCTGGCGAGACCAAGACACCAATGCCAGTGCGAGGATCTGAGCGGGGCCTGTGGGAATCCATAAAATCAGAGGGGTTTGGGAAAGCTGCAAGAGGCAGGCCTCAGAGACAGCAGAACTGTGATCAGAGCCAAGCAGCAGCCATGAGATAGGTCAGCAGAAAAATTATGTAAGAAGTAGAAAAGTAAGGACAAATAGAACAATGGTCTGTGTATTAATGCTTGGCCAGAATAACTCCCTAAGTTACAGAAAGGTTTATCTAGCGAGGTATTAGGAAGTTTAAAGCTTAAGAATGGAGCTGTGTGCATTGTGTTTTAAGGCTTACAAGCAGGTATTGTATTCAAAATAAGCAAGCATTGTTTTAACCAAAGGTACGTGTGCGTATAATGGTTGGGTAGAACTGCTGTCAATATGCTTTTGCTTTGTGTGATTGGTATTTTAAAGTTTTTTACTTTTAAAGTAAGTTGTAACATTAAGTTCTTTGTCTGCTGCCTGGGATGTGAGCTGCTGGCATCTTCCCATTATCATAACCATTCAATGAGACTGATGCTGGAAAATAAAACAGCTCAAGGCAGTTCCTCAGCAGTCCCATCCCGTTGGTGATTTGTACACAGAGCCCAGCCGGCGACAGAGCCCTGCTCACTCTCTGGGCTGAAGTACCCGCATCAAACGTGGACTGACAACACAGAGCGGATACTCGAGAAGATGATTCCCTTCAGTTTTGATAGGAAACAACAACAAAAGTCTTTGAAATTCAAACCAAAGATGTCTGTGCATACGCCACTCCAGGCACACGCACAGAAATGAGTCGAGTGCAGGAGCGGTCCCGGCCTATGCAGGGGCAGGTGTGTGTGTGCTCCAGCTCTGCTGGGGCAAGGGGCAGGTGCGTGTGTGCTCCAGCCTGGGGCAAGGGGCAGATGTGTCTGCTCCAGCCCGGGGCTGTGCCCATGCAAGGGGCAGATGTGTGTGCTCCAGCCCGGGGCTCTGCCGGGGCACTCCCCGGGCCCAGCACTGTCCTCGTGTCCCCGGGGAAGGCCCCTCCGCTTTCCCCCCGTCCCCTTCTCAGTCGCGGCCTCCAGAGCAGCACAGCCCGAGGGGGCAGCTGGGGGGGGTGTGGTAGGGGCCGCCCTCAGCGGCCCCGCGGCCGAGCACTTACCTGGGATCTGCCCGCAGACACCTGCCCAGCGCTCAGGCGCGGCGGCATGAACAATTTAAAGCGGTTTTCCTTCTCCATGGCTCCAATAAAAGGGCAGCCGGGGCAGCCCCAGCTCCCGGCGGTCGCTGAGGGCGGGCGCGAAGGGCGGGAAGCGGCAGCGGCCCCTCAGCGCGGGAGAGCTCTGAGGGGAACAGGGGGTCCCGCCTGCACAGGGAATAACTCGGGGAGCCCAGTCCTCCCGAGGGAAAAATGCGTATTTTATGATTGGCTTTTCGCAAATATTAATCCAAATTACCCAAATTATTATTACTCTAATTATATTGCTATTTTTATAACCATTTTATTACTTTTAAATTTTTAAAAAACAAGTGATTGGTGTTTTTCACATCCTGTAACCCTCCCGTGTTGTAAATGGCTCCCCCAGAAACATCGCTACATGGGATGTTGTGTGTCAGACACTGAGTGAAAAATGCCAATCACTTGTTCTTAAAATTTTCAAAGTTTAATAGTAATTAAATTGTTATAAAAAGAGTCATATAATAAGGGTAATAAAAGTTTGGACAATTAAGTTTTAGGACAATACAAGACAATAAGAACAAAGCGTTATGGATGTCCAAGTACCTTTTTCTGGGCAAAATAAGCCTGAAAAAGACACACTTTTACAGAGGATCAACCCTTAAAAACAATAACCTGTTACATATTCATACACATCATCCATGATGCATAAATTCCATTCAAACACAGGATTCTGTCTGGTCAGTGTCAGCTTCTTCCTCTGAATCTTGACGGCGTCTCCATGGCAGAGCAGGCGGGAAGAAGTTTATTTGTTCTGATAAGACAGCAATAAATTCTCTTTCTCTGAAAGATTTAGGTGTCCTGTGGCTGCTATCTCACTGTGAGTCCTTTCTTTAAAAAAGTATCTCACATAGCATGGTTTCTATTTTAACATTATGTTATACCCTAAAACTAGATTTAAGACACTACTTAAGAAAATTCATACAACATAACTTTCTAACACAACACATATAATATTCATTTTAATATTTGTGAAAAACTAGTCATACAATATGCATTTTTCCCACAGGGAATGCAGGCCCTGGAGGCATCTCCTGAAGCTGGCACAGCCCCAGCAGATGGCATCGGTGAGGAGGGGCTGCTGAGAGGCAGTTTGGAATAACTTTGCTGTCCTAGGGTGACGTTAGGATGCTTGTATCCCCAGTTGTCTGTTCTGTTTATGCTGGATATTATGTTCTGTGCCTTCAAGACTGGCTCTGAAGAGCAAAGTTTTGTTTTGGTTTTGTTATCAGCCACTCCCCCACGGCTGGCGGGACACAGAGACGGGGCAGTACATGGTGCTGCTTTTGCTTTTTGCTTTGCTCTTGCTTTTGCTTCTGCTCATTAGTTAGTTTAGCTAAGCAGTCCAAATTTTTCCCTGGACTGTTTTTCCTTTCCCTTTTTTGGAACCACTCAAGCCTGCTCCAGACTGGGCCCTGGGAACACCAAGAGTTTGCACCTTGTGGCTGCAGCAGCTACTCCCGCACCAGAGGGACTGATAACAGAGAGACCACCCCAAGAGAGACTTTCTCAACTTGTCATCTTTTTCAGAGTGGTGAAAGAGTGTTGTCACCTGGTATTGTTAATTTTGTGTGCTAGGGAGGCTGTGCCTGTTAAATAAACAGGTTCTTTCCACTTCTCTCCAGGGAATCCTTCCCGACCCAGTTGGGGGGAGGGGCTGTGTGGGTTTGCTTTCTGGAGGGGCCCCTTTGGAGATTTTCTCCCAAATTTGCCCTAAACCAGGACAAAATTTGGTGCCCAATGTGTGGGGCTTGAGAGAGAGTTGAAAAAACCCTGTTTTGAGTGCATTTTGGTTGCCATTACTCTGTGTTGGTATAAAGCAGTTAATGGCCATGTTTTTTGAATTCATAATGTCTCTTGGGATGGAGGCTTGCATGCATTTCTGGTCCCTAGGTGCAGAGGATCATTAACGGGACATCACACCATGATCAATATGATCAAGTGAAGCCAATTTATTACAAAAAGCAAGCCATTTTTATACTGTTCTCTATTGTTCACACCTCAAGCTAATACATGATTGGTTAAATCCTTTTTACGCACACATTTTGATATTTCAGTTAATTTTAGTTACTCTTTCTTCTTCATGCATCTCGCTGCAGGTTTTCTTGTCTGCTTTTGCATCCTGAACTGTCTGCTGCTGAGCATGTTCTTCTTCTTTTGTGTCCTTCAAGGGCATGGTGACCTTACTCAGTTTCTATGAAGGCTGGATTGTGTATATGTTGCATATGTCCATTGTCCTGCAAAAAACCCTCAGCACTCCTCCTGGTGTTTTCTGGTCATTCAAGTGCCCTTCAGCTTACTGGTTTCATGCTTTGAGCTTCAGGGAATTGCCCAATCTTTCTGAAGCTCAAATAAATATCATATTAGTCAACATCTTAATTATATCTCACAGAATTACCTTTTCTTTTGTGTTTGTCTAAAACTGTTACTGTACAGAAATCTCTGGGGGATGGTGGACTTGTCAGATGCTGCTGGGACATCCCAGAGCACTTGGACCTTGGCTCTGCACAGGAGAGCTCTTCATCCCCTTTCTCTCTTTTCCTCCCTCTGGCCATGGAGGGAGCTCCTGACTTCAGCCTGTGACTCAAGTGTGCAAAGAGCAAATCTGGACAGAATCGGGACAGGGAGGGTTTAGGGAGACCTTGGGATCTGTGCTGGGCACAGAAGGTGTTTTCCATTGCTCTGAGACTGTCTGTTGTGGAAAGTGGATTTAATATCCCACAGAGTAATGACTTTTGCATTTGATGGAGCTGTGCCTTCCCTTGGCTTTGTTGGCTGACAAGAAATGAACATCCCTCTGTGTCTCGGGCAGCTCCTTCTCCAAGGAAAGCAGGTGGGAGCTGGAGCCAAGGAGCTGAAAGCTGCAGGTGCAGCCTGGGCTGGAGGGAGCTCAGAT
Organism: Melospiza melodia melodia; assembly: GCF_035770615.1. NCBI lineage: Eukaryota > Metazoa > Chordata > Aves > Passeriformes > Passerellidae > Melospiza > Melospiza melodia. The sequence goes on along the minus strand of NW_026948796.1, from coordinate 1,463,521 downwards.
TTGCACAAGGCTGGATGGGGGACAAGGGGCAGGTGTGCCAGGGCTTGGATGGGGGAAATGGTGGGGTGGGGGTAGGGACAGAGTCTGATTGATTGTCAGCCATAAAGGGTCTTGCTTTTCATATTTTTTCCATCTGCATGAGGAGGTACTTGGATTCAGTGACAATTGGACATTGCACATATCAATGAATTACCAGGAAAACAAACCTAAACAGGACCTAAAAAATGTTTTCTCACTGTCTTTTTAAATATCATGTATTCACTTTGAATACACTACTGAGTTCTATTTAACTACAAATTACTAGGAAACTGAAATATAATTATTCCCAGAGGCTTGGCTGATTTAGGTGTTCTGAATGTTAATGAGTCCAGGGACACTGAATTCCTGCACTGAAGAGCTGAAGGCTGAACAAGCCTCTGCAGCAGGAAAATTCAGCAGCAGCCTCCAAGGTGCTGAGGATGTCAGCAGCCCGCACTGAGGCCATCCCTGCCCAGAGACCGTGGGGGAATGGGCAGACAAGGAGAGCGTCCCTGGGGCTGGGGCAGCACAACTCAGAGGCACCAGCGGCTCCAGCTTGGAAATGGAGTGTGCAATGTGGCTGGGAAAGCCCTGCCTGGGCTGTGCCAAGCAGGACAGACAAGCCCTGACCCACATTCCCCAAACAATTCTCTCAATGAGACATTTAAAAGCAGTTACAGTTGTTTGTGTAACATTCCCAGTGAGGCTGCAGTGTAGGTGTGGCCAGTCCATGATTGTCCAAAGAACACTGCTGAGGGTTCTGCTGCTGCCCAAAGCTTTCATTGGCCTCCTAATTGCTCGGCCTTGTCCTGGAGGCCCCCCACTGTGGCTGCAGCCAGTGCTGGCTCCCCCTGAGGCTGCCTGGCCAAGAGCAGCCCCAGGGGCACAGGGTGGAGGCAAAGCACGGTGGGGAGGAGAAAGAGCAGGGATGAGATTGCCCTTGAAAGGCAGAGGTGCTCTTGGCCCCGCTCCTGGCCAGGGAGCCTGCCCAGAGCCGTGCCCTGCTGGCCAGGGCCTTGAGGGACAGCTGTGCAGCTGGGCCAAGCTGAGCCAGCAGCTCCAGCCATGCTGGGGAGCCTTGCCAGCTCTGGGCCAGCTGTGCAGGAGGCTCCCTGTGTGCCACTGGCAGCTCGGGCCTCAGCCACCTCCTCTTTCCACAGTTCCACCTCTGGACAGGAGTTGAAAGGCGGCGGCGCCTCACACGCGGAGGGCCTGGGCAGCCCTGTCAAGTGTTCTGAGCAGAAGACACCAGAACAGCCACCTATGAGGAAACCTCCTTGGCCCCTGCAGATCCCACTGCCACCTCCTCTCCTCATGCATATGCCCGAGCTGCCTTTATCTCTTTTTTGATCTTCCTCTGTCCCGTCTCAACCCATTCCCGAGTTCTTTTAGAGACCCCAGGAGCAGCCCAGCACCCTCCAGCCCCTCCTGAGTCCAACATGTCCTTTTCTCTGCCCCCGATCCCTCTGGCCATGCCCTCTAAACAACACAGACATTGACCCACCTCTGCAGGAGTAGCTGTAGGCCCCTTCTTCTATTGCAATAAAGAGATGGAACTGACAGCCAGTGTCCGGGGTGCAGCAGCAGCAAAGCCCAGCCGGCAGCAGCACTGGCTGAGCTCCATGGCCAGGAGCAGCCGTGGATGCCCACGGTGTGGGCAGGCAGGAGCCAGGCAGGGGCTGCTGTGACCAGTGGCGGGATCCCCAGGGCTGGGGGAGCCCAGGGGGCAGGCATCAGCATGGGGCTCCTGAGAAAAAGCAACCCCATTTTCTTAGTTTATCTGTTTTAATAATTAGAAATTTGTATAAATATTTCAAAATAGTTTTTCTGTAGAGAGACACCCTCAAATATATCTTCCCAATTACTATTGTGTTTAAAGATTTTTGTAAGTAGTTTTAGAATCAAGAGAACAAGTGACCCCATTTTGTCTTCTTATTTCATTTCTTACAAATATTTAGAAATATCTTTTGTAGAGACAAAATCCCAAATGTTTCATTCCTGTTTCCACAACACATCTCTAATTTTGAAACTAGTTTTAGAGTTCTGGAAAATTTTTTCCCCTTTTACAATAAAAATCTAAAATTGCATTTCAGTGGTAATCTTTATTCTAGGAAGAAGTAAGACTGCTTCAGCCAGCCAGCCTGCTGCAGAGGCTCTTTTTTCTGAAGGAGCTTTTTATCTGGTCACAACCAACATACATAAAACCTTTTCCCAGATATTTCCTGGGATTTTTGACAAGCTCACGTCTTAGTCTTCTCAGACAAACTTTGAGCACAGTCGGCATCTCTTCAACTTACCATCTTTGTTTGCTTCTGGTGGAACTCCCTCAGATCTAGAGCAGGGCCTTCTCTCAGCTTCCTGCTGGCCCCGGGCTCTCCTCTCGGCCTGCTGGGCTTTGTTGGGTGGCACAGCCTGAGCCAAGGGGCGGCAAGGTGCCTGCAGGCCCCAGCTCTGGGGGAAACGGAGAACGTCCTGCCCGCATCCACCGTGCTGCCAGCTCAGCAGTGCAGCACAGCATGGGCAGACGCTCCCCATTGCTCCTACAGGTGCAGCCGGAACCACCACACATGTTCCCTATTCCCCAAAGGGAATTGATTTTTGTCAGGGAACACACTGTTGGCTAGAGTTAATGGCAAGCCTGGCTTTTCTCTGGCATGCAGGGTATGGGGTACTCCTGTAATGCTGGGAGATGACTGGGCTGTGTCATGAGGCACACGAACTGGAGAGGCGGGTCTTGTGCGTGTTGAGTTTTGCACTAAGATGTGCGGGGCTTTGGGTCCTTTGGAAGTGGTGCGTGTGGCTGGGTTTCCTCATGAGCTTCTATGGGGATTTGGGATCTTTTCTATGGTGTTGAAGTGCCTGGAGACATCTGTAAGGCTGGCAGGGGCTTGACTGCCTTGCGATTACCGTGGAAGTTTAGTGCTTGCTGTCAAGGCCTGGAGAGGAGCTGAGTCCTTCCTAAGGTGGGCAGGATGCTGGGTTCTTTTGTGAGGCACACAAGGCCATCTTGGGGTCTCTGCATTGGTGTTCGTGGATTCCTTGTGAGGCACACAGGGATATTTTCGGGTCCCTGCTGAGGGGTGTAGGGATCCCTCATGAGGCACAAGGGAGTAATGATGGTCTCTACTGAGGCTTGCAGGAGTCTCTCATGAGGTGTGCAGCGGGGTTTTTCAGTCTTCTCAGTACAGCAAAGGCCACTCTCGGACGACGCTGTGCAAAGCCAGCAGGAAGCTTCCTGCAAAGCCTCGGGCCCGGCCTGCAGGCCCGGCGGGCGGGTGAAGCCCATCCTTGGGGGCCGTGTGGGGCCTCTGGAGCTGCCGTGCCCCTGTCGGGCCAGCCCCAGCCCTGGTGGGGAAGGGCCGCGGCCCCGGGCTCCGCTGGGGCTGGCAGGCTGCGCCGCAGGCACAACAAGAGCCTTGCTACGCCCTGGCCTAAGCTGCAGCCCAAGGCATTTACAGCCATGGCCTTGCCCTGGAGCAAAAGAGGCACCTGGGGCTACAGGGCAGAGGAAAAGCATGGTGGGGAGGAGCAAGAGCAGGGACGAGATTGCCCTTGAAAGGTAGAGGCGCTCTGGGGCCCGCTCTTGGCCAGGGACCCTGCCCAGAGCCGTGCCCTGCTGGCCGGGGCCTTGAGGGACAGCTGTGCAGCTGGGCCAAGCTGTGCCAGCAGCTCCAGCCGTGCTGGGGAGCCTTGCCAGCTCTGGGCCCTGCTGTGCAAGAGGCTCCCTGTGTGCCACTGGCAGCTGGGGCCTCAGCCACCCCGCTCTCTTCACAGGAGGGCCTCTGCAGCTTCACAAGACTGGCCAAATAACTCAGCCAGGGAGAACTGGACCTGTCATCTCTCATTTCCGTGCCAGTGTCCATTGTCCCTGCCATGGCTGCAATACCAATTTGTTGCTGGAGTCATGCTGTTGCCACCACCACCCAGAACAGGACCCTCTGTCCCCACTGGGGCTGGCTCTGCTCTACAGCCAGGCCAGGACGTGCAGCCCTCCAGATGGGGAAGGGCCTGAGTACAGCAACGTCTTTGGGCTTCAGCTCATGTGTCCGTGAGCTACCACCAGCGCAGGCTGAGCTGCTTGTCTATGTACAGCCATGGGTGGGCAGGCAGTGTCCGAGCATGGGGCTCCTGAGACACCATATTTTAGCTTAGTTCATCATTTTATTAATTAGAAACTTTTAGAAATAGGTAGGGTTTATTTTTTTCCTAATAAAGAAATCACCAAAAAATTTGTCCCCCTTTTTCCATAGTAGTTAAGGATTTTTCAAAGTATTTTTAGAATTCAGAATAACTTTGAACACTTTTACACTTCTAGAATCAACTGGACTTGTCATCTTGCATCTCTGTGCCAGTGTCCATTGTCCCTTCCCCACAGCTGCATTACCAGCTTGTTGCTGGGGACATGCTGTTGCCTTCACCACCCAGAAGAGGACCCTCTGTCCCCAAAGGTTCCTGCCCTGGTGTCCAGCCCGGCCAGGAGGTGCAGCCCTCCTGCCAGGGAAGGGCCTGAGTCCACCAACATCTTTGGCCTTCAGCTCGGGTGTCTGTGTGCTACCACCAGGGCTTGCAGAGCTGCTTGTCTGGGCACAGCCAGGGCTGGGCAGACAGCTGCTGGGCACGGGGCTCCTGAGAAAAAGTGACCCCATTTTGTCTTCATCTTACATTTTTACATAGCAGAAATTGTTCAAAATATTCAGAAACATTTTTTTGTAGAAAAAAATCCCCATATATTTCTTCCCTTTTCCCACAGGAGTTCAGGATTTTTCAAAGTAGTTGTAGAATTCTGAAACAGGTAGAACACTTTAATACTTGCAGAATAAAAAATAAAACTGAATTTAATTGGTGATCTTTACTCTAAGAAGAACTAAGTCATCACAAGGCACCCAACGTACTGGAGAGGCTCTTTTCCCACTGGACATTCTTACTGAGCGACAACAACCAACCTTTTCCCTGATATTTTCTGGGATTTCTGAGAAGCTCACCTCTCAGACTTCAGAGGCAAACTTTGAGCACAGTGGGAATCTCCTGCTGGGCAGGAGGGTCTCTGTGTGCCAGCTGCAACTGGGAGCTCAGCAACCTCCTGTCTCAACAGGCGTCCATCTGCAGTTTCACAGGAGCGGCCAAACGCCTCAGACTGGGACACCTGTACCAGACATTCCCCATCGCCATGCCCATGCCCAATGCCCCTGTCACAGTTGCTTTACCAACTTGTTGCTGTGCAGGTGCTGCCACCACCCAAACAAGGTCCTCTCCCCCTGAAGGCACTGGCCCTGATCTCTGGCCCCTACTGAAGGTGGGCAGAGCTCGGCCCAGCATTTCTGTTGCAATAAAGAGATGGAGCTGTCACCCCAAGGTCCGGGTGGCAGCAGCAGCAAAGCCCACCTGGCAGCCGCACTGGCTCAGCTCCATGCCCAGGAGCAGCCGTGGATGCCCACGGTGTGGGCAGGCAGGAGCCAGGCAGGGGCTGCTGTGACCAGCGGTGGGGTCCTGAGGGCGGGGGGAGCCCATGCTGAGCGTCCCCTGTGCAGTTTAACCCTGTCCATTCACACCTGGCTCCCGTAGCCTTAACCAACCCCCTTGCAGTGCCCTGTTCCCAAAGGCAGAAGGGGATCCCAGCACACAAAGGAAATGGTTCAGGTCTTTGCTCCATTCTAGATTTGGATCACGCCTTGGAAGATTTGGAAGTCCAGGTGAATGACACTTTGAATGTCTTGGCGAATGCCAGAGGCAAGTTCTGAATTTCCCTTTTTACTGGCAAAATAATCAGTGTCCATGTGGCAAGAGCTCACCCATCAGCCATTTTTGTTAAGGTTAAGTCAGGGATGAAGAATTCTGTAAAGCTTGCCTGCTTCTTTCTGGAGCACTGAGGGATCCCACAGGATCGCTGTCAGTGGGAGGAAGGAGCATTTAGCTGTCCATCCTCCTCCCGTGTGCAATGCCACTGTGTCCTTCCGTGTGCTCTGTGCAGTCACAGAGAAGAGTAGAATGGGCAGGGGCCAGGCCCAGGGCTGTGCCCCAGGGCTGAGCCTTGCCTGCAGCCTGAGGATCTGCTACAGTGCCACGGGTGATGTTCTGTCCTGCCTTTCTTTGCAGCTGAACCTGTTGGTGAAGGTGATCTGGCTTCCCAAACCACATCCACGCCTGAGCCTCTGGGAGATGGTGAGGGTAGGTCAATGTCTTTCCCCTGGGAGAGCTGCCAGCTCAGAGCCCAAAGCTCGGCCAGGGGGGCATCGCTGCAGGTGCCAGGACAGAGCCATGCACGTGTGTATCCTCACCCTGCGCGATCCCCTCAGTGCTCCTGCGGCTCAGTGGTGCCCGTGCAGCTGAGCAGAGATGGCAGAAGCTTCTGTGGCTGATGTGTTACAGATGTGTCTGCAGGGAGGACTTTTCCTGTCCCTGTGATGATTCCTACACAGAAGCCAGTCTCCTGTCGCAGGGGTAAGTAGTGTGTCCCTGCTGACCCCACAGGCTGAGCCCTGCTTTTGTAGCATCCATTCATGTGAAATGGAACCGTGTTGCTCTAAGGTCCTCCAAGGGGAAAGAACAAAGCTACAGGACAGAAGAAACCCCATGAGCCACCTGAACAAATGAGGGAAATGCTGAAGGAAATGCAGCAGGCAGGACAAGGTGGGTGCATTCCCTCAGCCTTCACCTGGGGCTGAGTAGCCGAGGGTTCTGGCTGGACATCTGGACATGCCGAGCCCGGCACAGCAGGAAGGGATCCATGGCAGCCTCACTGCCCCGCTGCTGCTTCCATGCCCTACTTCCAGCCTGGCTTGGCTACATCTTCTCCCCAGCCTCTGCAGGAAGGCATTGGGCATCAGCTGACAGGCAGACCAAACTGCAACACAGGCATGAGATGCCCTGCAATTTCCCATCTCCAGGCAAATCAGAAGGGGAACCTATATGGAGAAGGGAGAGCCCTGCCCTACCCCAAAAATTGAAAGGCATTTCCTGAATCTTAACCATGTCTTTGAGAGGCATACCCTGCTCCAACGTGTCCTTGGCCATGTGCCCGTGTGCTGGAAGATTTGTCCCAGGGGAAAGACGGTTGGAGGGATAGAAGTAGGTAGAAAGGGAGGGAGAAAGGGCAGGAGGGACGGAGGGGGACAGGGGGATAGCTGTGGCACTGCCTGCTGCAGTTTTCCTCAGGGATTTAGCAAGAGTTGCAGCTGTGGAAGTGAGAGCTCCCAGGGCCATGGGTTGCTTCAGCCGTTCAACCATGGATGTTGCACAGGGCATGGAAAGAGGAGGCAGTGTGGAGAGCATTATTAATAATTGGTTAGCTGAGAAAGGCCACACTGATATAATGCCACTGGTTAAGCTGAAGGAGAAAAGTCAGCAGTCAGCAAGCTGAAAGGAAGAGACAGCAGTGACCTTGCTGCAACATGAGGATAGGGAGTTGAGATTAGTCCTGAATATATCCTAAGAATATGTAGAAAGTATCAAAAGTAGAACCATAGGAATGTAGAAGTAGGCGTAGGTGCTGATATGTAAGCTGACCAATCCTGAGCTCAACTTTTGCAATATGTATGAAGCTCACTATTAACTGTATTTAACCCGCCGTACTGATCAATAAAATCGAGCCTGTCATGATCAAACTGATGTCCTGGTTCCCTTCCGCCGACAAATGGTGGAGAATGCGGGCATAACCGAATCTCTGCCCTTTTTCTCGGATTAAAAGAAAAAGGGATTACGCCACGGTCGAGGAAGTTGGGTTTGGGTCCTTGCAGCTGGGACGGTGCCGGAATTTGAAGCACCCTTAAGGTTCACAACGGTGACTTAAGCCAATACGTGTCGCAGGAGCCTGGAGAGCTGCAACAGCGCGTGCTGATTAATAGGTATGGATAGGCAAGCGGCATATGATTTATTTACCGCCTATTTAGAGCGGCGTGGGATAAAAGGGATAGATTTAAAAAAGGAGTTACCAGGGTTATTAGCTTATGGCCATGCTAAGGGTATCTTTTCTAATCCTCATACCATTCATGAGTTATCAGAGTGGAGAAAGTTTGGGGAAATATTGTGGGATACAGTACTAGACGATGATAAGTCAGCAAAGAAATTCGGGAAGTTATGGCGGGTGGTGTATAACACGTTACTTCAGCAGGTCTCTGAGAGAAAGGCAGCAGAAAGGGCAACAGAAGCTCATAAGAGGAATATAGGGTATGGTCATGAAGATGATCCCCTGACACCTTCTGTAACTAAGGTACTTATGCCTAAGAGTCCCCAGCAAAGTGGTGTGGAGGATTTTCCTATAGGCGCAGTAGAACCGTCTGCACCTTTCCTGTCAGAGGGGGAGGGCGAGTCGGATGGTGGGGGTAAGAGCAAGCCAGCTTTGCCTCCGCCACCAACTTCAGGCGGGTCGGATGGTGGGGGTGGGAGCAAGCCCGCTTCGCCTCCGCCGCCAGCCTTGCCTCCGCCGCTTCCCCTCAGTGAGCCGGCTCCGGTTACAGCTTCGGCGGGGGAAGGGCCCATTTCCCCGCCTGAGCCGGCTCCAGCGGGGGTCGGATTGCCCCCCGCAGGCTGGCTCCGCGTGAGTCGGCTCCGGTTTCACTGTCAGCTCCAGTGGGGGGGGGGGCGCTTCCTCCGCACGAGCCAGCCTCTGCTTCACTGCCCCCCCCGCGCGAAACCTCGGTGTCTGCACCGAAGCGCCAGCAGCATAGCACCCTTAAAGGGCCAGATCCCATCCCAGGGGCGCACCGTGATCCATGGGGGGAGATGGCTAAACAGAGGAGGGAAGCTTGGGCTGCTTTGGCAAAAGAAGTAATGCAAATGGGGGATGGTGAAGCGGTGGAAATAGCTTCTAGTCTTGCATGTCCAGTTACATACACACCACAGTATGATGCACAGGGGAACCTTACGCATAATATAGCAGAATATACTCCCTTAGATTGGAAGCTGTTAACTCAGCTACGTTCTACGGTTAGTCAGTTTGGAGTAAAAAGTGAACCTGTTAAGCAAATGTTAGATTATCTTTTTAATACTCAGGTTTTATGTCCTAATGATTTAAGAGGAATAGTTCGGTTGATATTCACTCAGCATCAGCAGTTATTATTTAACGCCCATTGGCACGCGTTGGTAAATGAATCGGTTGCTGTACAACGAGCCCAGGGAGACCCATTACATGGAGTGATAGTAGAGGAGCTGATGGGCTTAGAGGCATTTTTACGTACAGAGGCACAGATGATGTCGGGAGCAGATAAACTTAGAGAGTCTACGTGGTTAGTGCGTGCTGCAATAGACATGGTTAAAGAGCCAGGAGGGTTACCGGCTTATATGGGCATTAAACAAGGTAGGGAAGAATCATTTGGAAATTTTATCGATAGAAAAGCTACTGCTATAGATCGGGCTGGTGTTGCAGGGCGCTATTGAAGCAGTGTGCCTTGCAAAATAGCAATCCAGCAACCCAGAGAGTGTTAGCTACTTTAGGGGCAAATTGGACTATTGAGGAAGCATTAGAGCGAATGGCATTAATGCCAACAGCTTCACAGGCATTTATAGCAGAAGCCTTAAAGGAATTAGGATTAGGGTTGCAAAAGCATAATCTACTCAAAATCAGGTGTTAGCTGCTCTTGCTCCTCTCCAAAGCGGCTCACTGGCAGTCACGTAAAGAGGCTCGAGACCATTCATCAAGTATTACCGATGCGGCAATGAGGGACAGATACAAGTTTCTGCCGTGACATCGGAGACACCAGCAGCTGCCGTGACATCGCTGCTACCTCCTGTCTGCAACCCACAACAACACGGAGCTTCGGCTTGGACTTATCAGCAGCAGTAGACGTCACACTAATGACGAACCAGCCTGAGAGGATACCCACTGGAGTAAAGGGTCCTCTTATATTAAATGGACAAACATGTGGAGCATTATTGCTGGGACGTTCCTCTATAACTATGTTGGGATTATTTGTTTTGCCTGGTGTTATCGATGCGGACTTTACAGGGGAAATACAAATTATGGCTTACACCCTTTATCCTCCGATTAAAATTACAAAAGGACAACGCATTGCACAATTGGTACCACTGTCACAAATGACATCAGGAATACAATCATTTACTGGGCAAGCACGGGATGAAAAAGGTTTTGGCTCTACTGGTGTTACACTTTTAACTGTGGATTTACAAAATAGACCAAAACAAAAGGTTGAAATTACCTATGGGCATCAAAGCATAACCCTTTATGGATTATTGGATACAGGAGCAGATACTAGCATCATTTCTCCAGAAGCATGGCCACAACATTGGCCTCTATTTCCTTCATCAAACATGCTCACAGGAGTGGGAGGATTTACATTGGCAAGCAGATCGCCGCCTTTGTCTGTGTGCATTGAGAATCAACAAATATCTGCTGTGTTTTCAATTGTTCAACTGCCTCCTACAGTTTCCTGCTTAATTGGAAGGGACATTTTAACACAATTGGGAGTGGTGTTAACTAATCAGCACCCTTTGGGGTAATTGCCATTGCTTGGACTTTCCCCATTCCACTCACCTGGAAAACGGATACACCGGTGATGGTTAAGCAATGGCCATTAAAAGGGGAGAGTCTTATGCATGCCCATGAATTGGTACAGGAACAATATACAAAAGGGCACCTACGACTATCCACAAGCCCTTGGAATACACCTATTTTTGTAATCAAAAAGAAATCAGGGAAATATCGTTTGATACATGATTTGAGGGCTGTAAATGACCAAATGGAACCAATGGGGGCCTTACAGCCTGGTCTTCCAAATCCAGCTATAATTCCAGAACACTGGCCACTTTTAATTATTGACTTAAAGGATTGTTTTTTCACTATTGGCCTGCATCCTGATGACATGAAGAGATTTGCTTTTACTTTACCAGCAATAAATCGTGGGGAACCAGATAAAAGATTTGAATGGACATCTCTTCCGCAGGGCATGCGCAACTCCCCCACTTTATGTCAGCTTTATGTTGATGCTGCATTACAGCCGCTACGTCGCAAATGGCCAGCAACTATAATATATCATTACATGGACGATATTTTGTTTGCACAGCAACAGCCATTCTCCTCTTTACAGATTAACACCATTATAAATACTCTTGCTGCATATTCACTTGTTATTGCTGCAGAGAAAATTCAGACTACAAAGCCCTGGAAATATTTGGGATGGACTTTGACGGATCAAATAGTGATACCACAAAAATGGGAATTACAATTGGACATTAAAACTCTACATGATGCACAGAAGTTGCTGGGAGACTTACAGTGGCTGAAGCCTATTGTGGGAATACCAAATCATTTATTAGAAGCCCTACGGCCTTTGTTAAAAGGCGTGGACCCTACTACTCCTGTACACCTGACAAAGGAGCATCGTCTTGCCTTGCAGCAAATTAGTAACTGTGTACAGCAAGGGTATGTGTCTCGTCGACAACTCGACCACCCCATTGACCTTACTATTTGGAATAGCCCTTGCCACTTGCTTGGTGCTCTCTCTCAGTTGCAAAAGAAAACGGGGGAGATACGGGTGTTGGAATGGTTGTCACCACCGCTACAGCACAAGAAAACAATATCTTCAAAAATTGAACAATTGGCTGCATTAATCAAAAAGGGTCGTCTCAGAATTCTTGAAGTGGATGGTAGAGAACCTGCTACTATTAGGTTGCCTATGGAAAAAGAAACCTTGGACTGGTACTTGATAAATTCAAAGAATTTACAAGAAGCAATATTGATGTCACCTGCTAAAGTAGAGACTAGTAAATTAGTGCCTAGAGTTTTGCAATGGATTACAGAATGGAACTGGATCACTCGACCTTTGAGAGAAGAAAACCCCATAGAAGGAGCTATTACAGTTTTTACAGATGCAGGAAAGAAATCAAGGTGTGCTGCTGTTACCTGGCAAGAAAAAGGACAATGGAAGCATCAACTCCTCACAGCAGACCCTGCAGATAGCTTACAAACTTTGGAATTGTTAGCAGTAGTATGGGCAGTGTCCAACTTACAGGAGCCTTTAAATGTGGTCACAGACTCTATGTATGTTGAAGGAGTAGTCAAACGAATAGAGGAAGCAGCAATTAAGGAAGTGAATAATAAACGATTGTATGAGTTACTGATACAGTTAAGGAAAGCTTTACGGGAAAGAGCAAACGGCACCCTTAAGCAGTATATTGAAAAACATCAAGATCTGACAGACCCACAAGCATGTTTGGCTAAGGTTTTGTATGTGATTAATCATTTATGCATTTCTGGGGAAGATGATACCCCCCCTGCAATGAAACATCATCCGAGGTCAGGACAGGAAAATACTAAGGAAACAGAGGTCTGGGTTAAGTATAAGAACCCGAGTACAGGATTATGGGAAAAACCTGCAAAAGTATTATATTGGGGTCGGGGGTATCTTTGTGTTTCCTCACCTACAGGGCCTTTGTGGGTGCCTGCTAAGTGGACTAAACCTGTTTTTGATGCAGCCTCTGGTGGATCGCCTTACGGAGGAGGACAGGGAGCGACTGGGGAAGAAACTGCTTCTAGTCCTACAATCACTACTGTTACAATTGAAGGGGCACTCGGAAGCGGTGGACAGAGCACTGACACGTCACTACCGGACGGTCCAGGAGTTGATTGGTTTTATTGACTCATCATCAACTTTTCACTTAACAGATCCAGCGAAACTACATTGCCTTGACTGTCACAATCCACATTGTGCTGCCTGGATAGCTCTACGTTGTGGGGGTTGTAAAAGAACTTTTTGGATAGAACAATCATTATTACGGGATTTGTGGTGTCATACTTGTGAACACGAGCACACGTGGGGAAAAAGCTGGCAAGATTAATTAAGGAGACAAACGGGGCAAAACGCATATATAACTCTAAATCTTTATGAGTCTCCTGAACAGAAGGTTCTTGCTTATTATCGATGGGAAATACAATGTATTGTAAATAGAATTAAGGTTCAAAGTAAATCACATATAGTTTCTATAAGGTGTAGGAAATTAGTGCCTTTAACACAGCATTCAGTTGTAGGACCCTTCCAAGGGGATCCTGATAGAGCATTAGATTGCTGCATTGATAAGTTGAAAAAATTAAGATTGAAAGGGGCAGGACCAGTGAAATTAGGAGCAGCAAGATTGAAGACAGATAAGAAAAAGAAGGCAAAAAGGGGAACGGTCTCATTTGAATAGGGGTATCAGTGATTGCTAATTAATTTTCTATGATTAGAACACTTTTACTGTTGTGGGACCCTCAGGAGGATATAGTTGTTGAGGAGGATAACGAACAAGAACTACGATTACGAAATAAGATACACCTTGTGTTAAAGAAAGACCTTGAGCTGTTAGCCTCATATAGTAAAAAAGCTGAAGAGGCTTTGCGATCACCACCATTGAATTGGTTGCTTTGGGTTGAAGAATCAGAATTTTATATTGGTCCTTACTTACATTCGCTTCCTTGTTATGTTTGCAAAAAGGATAAAGATAAATGCTATGCATGGGTAGCTTTGCATTGTGCAGATTGTAATCAGGTTTATTGGTATTCACAGAGGTCATTGGGATATTTATGGTGTACATCTTGTTTTGGAAAGTGGATTCGAAATCATATCTGGGTTAGAGCTCTTGAACAAAGTACTGGCCTGCCAGGACGGACAGGATTACAGCTCTTTGAGAGTGCAGAACAAGTGGTTATAGCATATCTTAGGTGGAAGTTACAGGAAAACCTTAGAATATTTGAAATTACTAAAGCCTCACGCATCATAGCAGCTCGCTGCAAAGCTGATTTGCCTTCAAACTTACCTCATGCTATACCTGTGAGCAAGGATGCTGATTTAGAATTAGATCAGTATATTCAAAAATTGACTCAGCCTTACAATAGACAATCTAGCAAACCAGGGAAAAGACAGCGAAGAAAGGAAAAACAACGTAAGCAGAAGGAAGAAAAGGAGAAGCAAAGCAAGCAGAAAGAAAAATGAGGTTTGTTTTTGTTATACTGCTCAATGCTGTAGCAAGTGAAGCAGTAGGAGTAACACACTTTAGTCAACCAAGGGAAAATTTATGGGTAACACTTGCTAATCAAACTAACCAATCATCACTTTGTCTTAGTCTTGGAGGAGTCACTAACCCATTTCGAACATGCCTGGTGGGACTTCCGGTGTGGTCTCCTGGAGAATTTTGTAGTTTGATAAACAATCAAACCTTATGCATGTCTAACATGTCAAACATCACATTGCCGGTGCAACAAGGGTATACTGCAGGTCAGAGTGATGGCTATTGTCAATGCTTACTAATCCAATCACTTAACACCTCTTTGCATTCTCCTCCTGAGGAATTGGATCTTTTTGGAAGTACAAATGCCAGCATATCTAACACTACAGCTGGTGGGTGGTTTAGCTTCAAACTTTTGGGTGCTCAGAATTTAAACCAACCTAAAGAAACATGGGCCACCCTAGATTCATCCCTGAATGTGAGTGAATTCTCTCCACAGCATTACAGTCAATGTAACGGCACAAATATCACAGCACCAATGAAATTACCCACAGGAATATTTCTGATTTGTGGAGACAGGGCATGGAATGGTATACCAGCTAAACCACAGGGTGGACAGGGTGGACAATTTTTTGGGAAAATTGTCACTGTTTCATCCTAATGTGTCCTTGCTAATGCAGCTGAGTCAAAATTCAAACGGGAAAAAACGTAGCATACATGACTTAGACTGCAGCAAGATAGGAGATCCACGATTTTGGGGCACATTCAAACAGGTGGTGGTTTCAACTATCTTACCAGGAGGATCTGCCAATAAAGCCATGAATTTAGCAAAACAATTAGGATGCTGGGCAAGGGATGAGCTGAACAAGACATCACAAATTCTAGACATGTTAACTGCAGATGTGCAAAGTGTTAACCATGCTGTTTTGCAAAATAGAGCTGCTGTAGATTTTTTGCTCTTAGCACAAGGACATGGATGTGAAGAGTTTGAGGGAATGTGTTGCATGAATCTGTCTGATCATTCGGTGTCCATTCACACTAAGATAAAAGAATTACAACAGAGACTTCACAAACTTAAGGAAGAAGACGGTTTAGGAATTGACGAATGGCTTAAAGGCTTAGGACTCGGACCGTGGCTGAGGAACCTTGTGATCTATGCTATAGGACTGCTGGGTGTAATCTTACTGTTTTTGCTTATTTTGCCTTGTATCATTAACTGTATCTAAAACATGGTCAGCCGTACAATAGCAAAAACATGGCAAACTAATCTACTTGCACAAGAAGAAAACGGGGGAAATGTGGAGAGCATTATTAATAATTGGTTAGCTGAGAAAGGCCACACTGATATAATGCCACTGGTTAAGCTGAAGGAGAAAAGTCAGCAGTCAGCAAGCTGAAAGGAAGAGTCAGCAGCGACCTTGCTGCAACATGAGGATAGGGAGTTGAGATTAGTCCTGAATATATCCTAAGAATATGTAGAAAGTATCAAAAGTAGAACCATAGGAATGTAGAAGTAGGCGTAGGTGCTGATATGTAAGCTGACCAATCCTGAGCTCAACTTTTGCAATATGTATGAAGCTCATTATTAACTGTATTTAACCCGCCGTACTGATCAATAAAATTGAGCCTGTGATGATCAAATTGATGTCCTGGTTCCCTTCCGCCGACAAGGCAGAGTGACCAGGAGCCTGCCCAGAACTCCCGAGGCCCTTGTGCAGTTTGACCTTGCCCATTCACACCTGGCCCCCACGGCCGTACCCGACCCCCTTGCAGTGCCCAATTCCCAAAGGCAGAAGGGGATCCCAGCACACGAAGGAAATGGTTCAGGTCTTTGCTCCATTCTAGATTTGGATCATGCCTTGGAAGATTTGGAAGTCCAGGTGAATGACACTTTGAATGTCTTGGCGAACGCCAGAGGCAAGTTCTGAATTTCCCTTTTTACTGGCAAAATAATCAGTGTCCATGTGGCAAGAGCTCACCCATCAGCCATTTTCGTTAACGTTAAGTCAGGGCTGAAGAATTCTGTAAACCTTGCCCCACTCCTTTCTGGAGCACCGAGAGATCCCACAGGATCGCTGTCAGTGGGAGGAAGGAACATTTAGCTGTCCATCCTCCTCCCGTGTGCAATGCCACTGTGTCCTTCCGTGTGCTCTGTGCAGTCACAGAGAAGCGTAGAATGGGCAGGGGCCAGGCCCAGGGCTGTGCCCCAGGGCTGAGCCTTGCCTGTAGCCTGAGGATCTCCTACAGTGCCACAGGTGATATTCTGTCCTGCCTTTCTTTGCAGCTGAACCTGTTGGTGAGGGTGATCTGGCTTCCCAAACCACATCCACGCCTGAGCCTCTGGGAGATGGTGAGGGTAGGTCAAGGCCTTTCCCCTGAGAGAGCTGCCAGCTCAGAGCCCAAAGCTTGGCCAGGGGGGCATCGCTGCAGGTGCCAGGACAGAGCCATGCACGTGTGTGTCCTCGCCCTGCGCGATCCCCTCACCGCTCCTGTGGCTCAGTGGTGCCCGTGCAGCTGAGCAGAGATGGCAGAAGCTTCTGTGGCTGATGTGTTACAGATGTGTCTGCAGGGAGAACTTTTCCTGTCCCTGTGATGATTCCTACACAGAAGCCAGTCTCCCGTCGCAGGGGTGAGTAGTGTGTCTGTGTCCCTGCTGACCCCACAGGCTGAGCCCTGCTTCTGTGGCATCCATTCATGGGAAATGGAACCGTGTTGCTCTAAGGTCCTCCAAGGGGAAAGAACAAAGCTACAGGACAGAAGAAACCCCATGAGCCACCTGAACAAATGAGGGAAATGCTGAAGGAAATGCAGCAGGCAGGACAAGGTGGGTGCATTCCCTCAGCCTTCACCTGGGGCTGAGTAGCCGAGGGTTCTGGCTGGACATCTGGACATGCCGAGCCCGGCACAGCAGGAAGGGATCCATGGCAGTCTCGCTCTCCGCTGCTGCTTCCATGCCCTACTTCCAGCCTGGCCTGGCTGCAGCTTCTCTCCAGCCTCTGCAGGAAGGCATTGGGCATCAGCTGACAGGCAGACCAAACCGCGACACAGGCCTGAGATGCCCTGCAATTTCCCATCTCCAGGCAAATCAGAAGGGGCACCTATATGGAGAAGGGAGAGCCCTGGCCTACCCAAAATGTTGAAAGGGATTTCTTGAATCTTAACCATGTCTTTGAGAGGCATTGCCTCCTGAAGATGCATCCTCTCCAAAGGGGAACAGCCCAATCTGATCCAGCTCTCTCTTTTCTTTTCTCCAGAAGCAGATGGAGAGGCTGTGCAGAAGGAAGCTTTTCCTGGAGGAAGCAGTGGCTCATGGACAGCCTCTTCTGCAGGAAGGAAGGCGATGCCAGGCACAGCCACAGGAGGTAATTGCTGTGCCTCTGGGCCTGAGCCCTGCTGAGGCTTGAGCTGCCCTCTCTGCTGCTTGGCACTGCGGGCACAGCCCAGACAAGATCAGCACAGCCCAGAGGAATTGTCCCGAGCAGGCTCAGGGCACTCAGGTACTGAGCTGTCCTGCTGGGCTCCCTTCGTGGGAGACACGTCCCGAAACCTGGGAGCGGCGGCACAGGGTGCCCATGGTGGGGAAAGGGCAGAGGGGGAGAGCAAGGCTCCAGTGTGTCCTGAGAGGGCCTGGCTATGTGCCTGTGGGCTGTGGGAGCTGTTCCATGGGCAGGTGGGCAAGCAGGAGGGAGGGACGGGGGTTGGGAGTGACAGCTGTGGCACTGCAGATTTCCCCAAGCATTTAGTCAGGGTTTCCAGTGTGGGAGGCAGAGAGCCCCAGGGCCCTGGGCTGCTCCAGCTGCCCCTCCAGGCATGTTGCACAGGACCTGCAAAGAGCGTGGAGAGTGACCAGGAGCCACAGCACAGGCTCCCCCGGCCTTACCCCACCACTTCGCAGTGCCCAATTCCCCAAGGCAGAAGGGGATCCCAGCACACCATGGAAATGGTTCTGTAACATCTGTGCTCCCTTCTCACCTGGGATCATGACTTGGATTAGTTGGAACTGATGGTGAAAGGTACTTTGAAGACCTTGCCAGATGTTGGAGGCATGTTCTGAATGTACCTTTCCTGACAGAATAATCCGTGTCAGTGTGGCAAGAGCTTACTCATGAGCCAGTTCCCTTAAGTTCCTCTGAAGGTTGATCAGTTCTGGAAACCATGCCCTGCTCCCTTCTGGAGCCCTGAGTGATCCCACTGGATCGCTGTCAGTGGGAGGAAGGGGCATTTGGCTGTCCATCCTCCTCCTGTGTGCAATGCCACTGTGTCCTTCTGTGTGCTCTGTGCAGCCACAGAGAAGAGCAGAGAGGGAAGGGGCTGGGCCCAGGGCTGTGCCTGGGGGCTGAGCCTTTCTCAGCTCCTTTGCTGGCCCCAGAGAGCCTGCGCTGCTCCTGCTGCCTCTGCCAAGCCCTGGCCCTGCCTGGGGCTGGGTTTGGAGCTGCTGGCAGCTCCAGGGAGTCCTTTCTGCCCCCGACTGCCCCGCAAGGGGCTCCTTCCATCCCAGTGTGGGGCCACTGCAGGCACAAGATCGCCCAGGCCCTGCTCCTGAGTGGAACGCAGAGACAAGGGAGTGCCTTGGAGGGCACCCATCACCCAGGTGCCCTCACTGCCACTGGGGCCTGAAGGAGAATGTTCAGCAGTGCCATTGGAGCTGTTGTGTCCTGCCTTTCTTTGCAGCTGAGCCTGTTGCTAAAGGTGATCTGGCTTCCCAGCCCACATTCAGGATTGAGCCTCTGGGAGATGGTGAGGGTAGGTCAAGGCCTTTTCTCCTGAGAGAGCTGCCAGCTCAGAGCCCAGAGCTCAGCCAGGGGGGCATCGCTGCAGGTGCCAGGACAGAGCCATGGCCGTGTGTGCCCTCGCCCTGCACGATCACCTCACAACTTCTGCTCAGCACTGGCAGCTGTTTGGAGGAAGGTGGGCCCTGGCCCAGCGGAAAAAGCCTAGATGATTTGTTGATTTTACCAGATTGTGCATAAGCATGACGTCCTGAACATGCCATCAAAGCAATGGAGAACAGTTCCGTCTTTTAAGGTGTACTTTTTGTTTCTCAAGTGATAGGCCAAAAGGCAGGACAGAAGGAGGTGTTTCCCCAAAGAAGCAGAGGCCCATTGGCAGCCCCTGCTGCAGGATGGAAGGCCAAGCCAAACACAGGCTTGGGCACGGGTACAGGCTCAGAAGGTAATTGCTGTGCCAGGCTCAGCAGGGCTCAGCCCTTGGCAGGGCTGGGTGGCTGCAGCTCTTCCACTAGGGCCTGCCCTTGCACGGCCCAGCAGCAGCCAAAGCTGGAGGTGCCTTTGGAGCTTGTTCACAGCCCTGGGGAAAGGGGAATTGTGCCCACGAAGCTGCGCTGCCCCCGGGCTCTCCTCCCGGCCTGCTGGGCTTTGTTGGGTGGCACAGCCTGTGCCAAGGGGCGGCAAGGTGCCTGCAGGCCCCAGCTCTGGGGGAAACGGAGAACGTCCTGCCCGCATCCACCGTGCTGCCAGCTCAGCAGTGCTGCACAGCATGGGCTGACATTCCCCATTGCTCCCACAGGTGCAGCTGGAACCACAGCACATGTTCCTGATGCCCAGAAGGGCCTTGGAAGGGGTTTCTGTCAGGGAACGGGCTTCTGGCTAGGGTTACTGGCAGGCCTGCTTGTTTTGGAGCTGATCTTCATCTTATGCTGTGTCCGAACATGGACTTGCTGGAAGAGAAAAGGGTGAGTGTTTAGTTCACCTTTCCCTCAAACAGCTTCTTTTGAAATTGTACTTCAGACAGAAAACATTGCCAGTGAGGCTGCAGTGTAGGTGTGGCCAGTCCATGATTGTCCAAAGAACTCTGCTGAGGGTTCTGCTGCTGCCCAGAGCTTTCATTGGCCTCCTAATTGCTGGGCCTTGTCCTGGGGGCCCGCTGGGGCTGCAGCCAGTGCTGGCTCCCACTGAGGCTGCCTGGCCAAGAGCAGCCCCAGGGGCACAGGGCAGAGGCAAAGCACGGTGGGGAGGAGAAAGAGCAGGGACGAGATTGCCCTTGAAAGGCAGAGGCGCTCTGGGGCCCGCTCCTGGCCCGGGAGCCTGCCCAGAGCCGTGCCCTGCTGGCTGGGGCCTTGAGGGACAGCTGTGCAGCTGGGCCAAGCTGAGCCAGCATCTCCAGCCATGCTGGGGAGCCTTGCCAGATCTGGGCCCTGCTGTGTGGGAGGCTCCCTGTGTGCCACCAGCAGCTGGGGCCTCAGCCACCTCCTCTTTCCACAGTTCCACCTCTGGAGAAGAGTTGTAAGACAGTGGCTGCACATCACACCCAAACAGAAGGAGCAGCTCCTCCAGCAGTTAGAAGGGCCTGGGTAGCCCTGTCAAGAGTTCTGAGAAGAAGACTCCAGAACAGCCATCGACAAGGAAATCTCCTATTCTCCTGGAGATCCCACGGCCACCTCCTCTCCTCATGTATATCCCCAAGCTACTTTCATTTCTTTTTTGATCCTCCTGTGTTCCTTCCCGACTAGTTCTATAGACCCCAGGAGCAGCCCAGCACCATCCAGCCTCTCCTGAGCCCAACATGTCCCTTCCTCTGCCCCTGAGCCCCCTGGCCCTGCCATCTAAACAACACTGAAGTTAACCCTGCTCTCTGCCATGCCAGGTGATGGCCCTTTCTTTTGTTGCACTAAAGGGAAGGTGCCATCACCCCAGTGTTTGGGTGGCAGCAGCAGCAAAGCCTGGCCGGCAGCAGCACTGGCTGAGCTCCATGGCCAGGAGCAGCCGTGGATGCCCACGGTGTGGGCAGGCAGGAGCCAGGCAGGGGCTGCTGTGACCAGAGGCGGGGTCCCCAGGGCTGGGGGAGCCCAGGGGGCAGGCATCAGCATGGGGCTCCTGAGAAAAAGCAACCCCATTTTCTTAATTTTTCACTTTTAAATATTAGAAATTTGTAGAAATATTTTAAAATCGTTTTCTGTAGAGACACACCTCCAAATATTTCTTCCCAATTCCTAAAGCAGTTAAAGATTTTTCTAAGTAGCTTTAGAATCCAAAAAAAAGACCTCATTTTGTCTTCACTTTTCAATTTTAGAAATATTTAGAAATATCTCTTGTAGAGAGAAATCCCCATATGTTTCATTCCTTTTTCCACAACACATCTGTATTTTTGAAACTGGTTTTAGTGTTCTGGAAAATATTTTCCCCTCATACAATAAAAAACAAAATTGCATTTGAGTGGTAATCTTTATTCTAGAAAGAAGTAAGAGCCCTTCAGCCAGCCAGCCTGCTGCAGAGGGTCTTTTCCTGCAGGAGCTTTGTACCTAGTCACAACCAATATACATAAAACCTTTTCCCAGATATTTCCTGGGATTTTTGACAAGCTCACGTCTTAGTTTTCTCAGACAAACTTTGAGCACAGTGGGAATCTCTTCAACTTACCATCTTTGTTTGCTTCTGGTGGAACTCCCTCAGTTCTAGAGCAGGGCCTTCTCTCAGCTTGCTGCTGGCCCCGGGCTCTCCTCCCGGCCTGCTGGGCTTTGTTGGGTGGCACAGCCTGTGCCAAGGGGCGGCAAGGTGCCTGCAGGCCCCAGCTCTGGGGGAAATGGAGAACGTCCTGCCTGCATCCACCGTGCTGTCAGCTCAGCAGTGCAGCACAGCACGGGCTGACATTCCCCATTGCTCCCACAGGTGCAGCTGGAACCACAGCACATGTTCCTGATGCCCAGAAGGGCCTTGGAAGGGGTTTCTGTCAGGGAACAGGCTGCTGGCTGGGGTTCCCAGCAGGCCTGCTTGTTTTGGAGCTGATCTTCATCTTATGCTCTGTCCGAATTTGGACTTACTTGAAGAGAAGACAGTGAGTGTTTAGTTCACCTTTCCCTCAAACAGCTTCTTTTGAAAGTCTACTGTACATAGGAAACATTGCCAGTGAGGCTGCAGTGTAGGTGTGGCCAGTCCATGATTGTCCAAAGAACTCTGCTGAGGGTTCTGCTGCTGCCCAGAGCTTTCACTGGCCTCCTAATTGCTGGGCCTTGTCCTGGGGGGCCCGCTGGGGCTGCAGCCAGTGCTGGCTCCCACTGAGGCTGCCTGGACAAGAGCAGCCCCTGGGGCATAGGGCAGAGGCAAAGCACGGTGGGGAGGAGAAAGAGCAGGGACGAGATTGCCCTTGAAAGGCAGGGGAAGGGAGAATGTCGCTTATCGGAGGAAGCCCCAAAGAGCGGCTGGAAGAGGTGCCGGCTGATCAAGGACCCACGAGGAGCAGAGGGAGGGCGTATCGACTGATGGAGTGTCTCGAGGACCGGCTGGGGAGAGTGGGGGTGTGCGTTGGTAGGGAGGAGCGGCCGGAGCGCTTGCATGGTCCGGTGGTGGGGAGGCCGGCGGGGCTGTCGGAGCAGGCTCAGCCCGACCGGTGGGCACGGCTAACCCCGCCCGCCCGCAGGACCATGGCGCAGTTCCTGTTGGAGGCGGACCTGCACGGGCTGCTGAAGCTGGACACGCTGATCCCGACCGCGCCGCCTGCGCGATGGCAGCGCAAGGCCAAGGAGAGCGGCCCCGGGCCCAGCCCCGTCGGCGTGTCGCCCATGAAGCCGGCCAATCGCTCCCACAGCTCCAGCAAGACGCCATCCAAGACACCCGGTGAGCGCCGGCCACCAGCGGCAGAAGTTGAGTGCGGGAGCCTTGCCCAGGCTGCTTGTCCGTAGCCACGGGGCTCTGGGCTCCCTGCCACGCTGCCCTACCGGCTGCTGCTCAGGCAGGAGGAGGTGGGCTGTGCTCCTGACAGCCACCCACCTCCTTGCCAGCATGAGGGGCAGAGCTCTGAGCACTGGGGCTGGCGAGCTGCTGTTCGCCCAGCTGAGCCTTGCTGGCACACAGCTGTATGCTAGGATGAGTGTGGGCGGGACTGTCAGCTGACAGCTTTACATCCTGTGAGCGTTTCTGTATCTTCCCCTTATCTCTGGACTCTGGAATTGTTGCACTAGACCCAAGTGCACACAGTCCCTAACCAACTTGGTGGCAGGGAGGAAAATATAAGTTAGTTGTGACTGGGTGGCATGAGACCTCAGAGTCCTACTTGTCTGGTGGGTGTGATGTGGAAGAGTGTTGGGTTTACTCCCGTGAAAGCTCTAATACAGGCTGTTAAATAGCTGTAAGACAATATTTTCATATGTGAATGCAGGTAAATCTTGATCCAAAATTCAAAGCACCCCCAAAAAGGCTGGGGGGGATTGCTACATTCCCAACCGCAGCACTATGCAGATGGAGATGGCAAATTTCCTCCTAAGCAAAAAGAATGACCCTGCTGAGGATTCCCCTACCAAGAAGGTGAGCATGTTGCTAAGTTACAATTACTTCAATAACTGCTACTCCTTCCTGCCCCTTTACAGAGCAGTGAACAATAGGTTCTATCAAGTGGGCACACGGGACTGACAAGTCCCAACCATCACTACTTGCAGCTCTGGGATTCAGGAGCCTAGGATGCGATTGAAGCTGTAGAGACTGCCATGCACTCTAAGCCCATGCTGCTTCTGGAAGCAAAATTTAGCTTTTGACTAATGAGGTGTTAAAATGTAGCAGGCAACAAAAACACAAAGCTGTAAGCCTATGCAAAGTGAAACTACTGTTGGTAGCTATTCTAGGACAATGTCTCCACCGGGAACACTTCTGGAATGTTTCACACTGTGTTCTGAAATCTGTTTATGAAGCATTTGGTTGCTTTGTGGCTGTGGCTTTTCCCACTGGCAATGACACTGAATTTGCCATTGTGTGAAAATGTGAGCAGGACAATATATGAAAGTCTGAGGAAAAATTGCTTTGACCTGCCTCTGTGTGACTGACCCTTGCAGCACAGGCAAACATCTTCAGATTCTAAGAGAAGGGGACTTAGGTGTCTGTTTAAATTGCAGTGTGGGAATTGTTTTAAATGCATTACACTGAGGGTGATTTGTCTCTGTAGGAGCAACAGAAAGCCCGGGCAGTGCATCTGAATGGTTTTGATGTAGAAGAGGCAAAGATCCTCCACCTCAGTGGAAAACTAGAGAATGCTCCAGAAGGTATGATACAGAGTCTGTGTGAGCTGAATCAGCAGCAGAACAGCAAAACAGAGGCTCTGTGTGTGGTCACAGGAGAAATCAACTGGTTTCTGGGAGCTATACAGGCTGGAGTCTCCTTTCTTAAGGTTCCTGAGGTCGAGGGAGGGCATAACAGTTACAGTGAATTTATTTAGGAGAGGTGCTATGACTGCCAGTTGGTCACCTGTTACAGGGCTTGCAAGGGTCTTCAGGGTGGAGAGAGAGACGAGAATCTTGACCTCATGTTCAGAAGGCTTGATTTATTATTTTATGATATATATTACATTGTTACTATACTAAAAGAAATAGAAGGAAAGTTCTCAGAAGCTAGCTAAGCTAAGAATAGAAAAAGAATGAATAAACAAAGGGCTGTGTCTCAGCAGAGGGTGAGACCCAGCTCTGCTGTGAGTGGTCAGTAAATCCAAACATCCACCCGAGACCAATCACACATCCACCTGTTGCATTCCCCAGCAGCAGATAACACCATTGTTTACCTTTTGTTGCTGAGGCCACAGCTTCTCAGAAGGGGGAAAAATCCTAAAGAAAGGATTTTTATGAAAAGATGACGGTGACATTTCACCTATACTGCAGGTTCCAAACCTTCATGAAGTCTGTAAGCGCATCAAACCCTCTGCTGTGCACTTTCTAGCTTAAACTGCAACTAAATATAATGGGATTCAAAAACCCAAGTGTTTGTCAAACTTGTTTCCATGAATGAGGAAATTGTAGCTCACCCCTGTTCAGCAGTTCATACTGCCAGTGATTTTAGTGCACTGCAGGCTTGTGAGTGTTTCTCTTACGACTTCATTTTCACTCCAAGGGATTCCTAGGTGGGTGAGCAGCACTCAGCTGGGAGGAAACTAACTCAGGTTAACAAACCTGTTCCCCTGCACACAGGCTGTCAGAATAACCTGAAAATGCTCTACAGTCAGAAAATGGCACCTGGATCCAGCAGGAAGAATAGCAGAAATATTCCCTCAAAGCCAGAACGGGTCTTGGATGCACCAGAGATGTTCAACGACTACTGTAAGTAGGCTACAGGGTCGAGTGCTGGGCATCCAGAACATTTTCCACTGGATTGCTGTTCCTAGGACAGTGTAACTGGGCTATCTGTATTATTTTGTGTACCCAGGCTAGCACAGACCCCTTCTGGAGTGTCCCTGTGTGGCCTTACAGGGACAGTGGTCTAGGGCACTGTGTAGGTGCCTTGGAGCAGGGTACCTGGCCCCAGCAGCTGGGCATAGTGACACTCAGAAGGCTTCCCCTCACCTGTACGTGTGTGTGTGCACATGTGCACCCACACCTGCTGCAGCAGCACGGGTGAAGGGCAGGGCTCTCTAGCCAAGCATGGTGTGACCTGCATTGCTCTTTCAAATTGTAGATCTGAATCTCATAGACTGGAGCTCCCAGAACTTCCTGGCAGTGGCTCTGGATGACACTGTTTATCTGTGGAATCACGCTACTAGGGAGAAAATCCCCCTGCCGCAGATGGAGCATCCAGATGTTTACATTTCCTCTGTGTCATGGATTAAAGATGGAGACTACCTTGCTGTTGGCACAAGTAGTGCTGAGGTTCAGGTGAATGCAAGAGTAAAACTAGAGGTGTTTTCAAGGGATTGACAGAACTGGGGACAAAACCTTGGCTGGCAGAGGAAGGATGCCATGCACCTGACTTGTCTTCCCTGGTGTGGGGTGGAACTGCCCAGTGTGCAAGGCAGGGTTTGGTTGGGGGGTTTTCTGATAAGTAGCGTTACCTTCTGTGCTACAGTCATGAGATACACATTTTCTCTGTTCCCTTACTAAGTAAGCTGAATGCCAGAGCCTGTGCAGTGAGGTTCCCAGGGCATAGAAACAGGATTGGGTTTCTTCTGAAGAAATTTTTGCTTTGCCTCTCCAGCTATGGGACGTTGAGCAGCTGAAACATCTCCGAACCATGACCAGCCATTGTGCCTGTGTGGGAACCCTCAGCTGGAACAGCTGCATCCTCTCCAGGTAAAGCAGTGGGTCAAGGGCAGTTACCAGTTGTTGCAAACTCCTATCCCTCAATCTATGTGTGGCATGGGTTAGGGATGGCAGAGAGAAGTTTGTCCTGGCTTGGGATTCTTACTCAGCCTTATCTGTTGGGGCTGTGAGGAGAAGGCCTCTTTCCTGTCTTGCAATTTGTGCTGAAGTTGTAAAGAGCTTGTGTGGGTGTTTCACTCACACCAACAGACCTGTGTTGCTGGTAACACTGGTTGAAACCCAGTGGCAGGTATAGCAGTCTTGCAACAACAAAAATGGATTTGGGTGAAAATGTGCAGCCTGACCCTGCAAGCTTTCTCTTCTCTCTGCAGTGGTGCACGGACTGGGCACATCCATCACCACGATGTCTGAGTGGCTGAGCATCACGTGGCCACCCTTGCTGGCCACACACAGGAGGTGTGCGGACTCAAATGGTCTCTGGATGGCCACTACCTGGCCAGTGATGGCAATGACAGTCTGGCAAATGTCTGGCCATGCACCCAATGTGGGGGTGGAGACTTTTCTCCTGTACAGACCTTCACTCAGCACCAGGGTGCTGTCAAGGTGAGCACAGAGCTGCCACGGGCGGATATGTGTGTGCAAGGCAGGCATGCAGCACTGGCTGGGTGCAGGTTGTCTCTTGTATGTTTTAAAATGAACTCTCCTCTCTCAGGCTGTGGCGTGGTGCCCATGGCTGATGAATGTTCCAGCCACTGGAGGTGGCGCTAGTGACAGACATATCCGCATCTGGAACGTGTGCTCTGGCGCCCACCTCAGTGCTGTTGATACCCTTTCCCAGGTGAGAGATGAACATCAGCTTGGAGACAAACACCTTCTGGCAGCACACCTCCACAGAGCTGCTGGCTCCTCAGGCCCAGAGGCACAGGGAAGGAGGGGGACAATGCTTGCCTCCGAGTGGTGAGCATCAGCACAAGCACCTTGTCTCACCTGTGTTACTGCCTCTTTGCAGGTCTCTTCTATCCTATGGTCAACAAACTACAAGGAGCTCATTTCAGGCCATGGCTTTGCACAGAATCAGCTGGTCATATGGAAGTATCCAACAATGACCAGCGTTGCAGAGCTGCAAGGTAGGTGGACAGGGCCTGGGTGGGGGGGCTGTCAGAGGTTGAAGACAGCTGCACTCCTTGGTTGGAGCCTGCAGCATCACTGATACAGGACAGTATCTGGGGCCAAGCTGCTAGGAGTAAAGCATGCCCACGGGGCTGTGGAAGAGATAGCATTGATCCAAGTGTATGCTTGGGGTCTGAAATCATGCTGCCACAGCCACTGGGGAGACAGCTATGCAAGCTTGCAGGGCTCATGGGAACATACAGGAGTAAATGTGCATGTGCTGATCAGCTCAGCCCTGATTGCACATTCCTTCTCCTCCTCAGGTCATACTGATAGAATCTTGAACCTGACCATGAGGCCTGATGGTACAGCAGTGGCCTCAGCAGCTGCTGATGAAACAGTGCGGATCTGCCGCTGTTTTGAGATGGACCCCATAAAGAAGAAGAAGAAAGAGAAGGCAAACAGAGCCAAAAGCAGTATTCTTCACCAGAGCGTCCGCTGAGAGCACGGGATTGTTGTGGGGAGGGGGATATTTGGTTTACACACTGTCCAGTATTTTAAATGTTAATGAACTGCTTAACTTGACTTTTTCTTAATGGAGTCGGATGGAAGAAAAAGCCATGGCTCCTAAACCCAAGTCCTTCTCCCTAAGGCTGGGGATCTGGGCAAGGAGTGGAGACCTAGGAATTAAGGGCCAGTTTAGAGGCCCCTGAGCTTAGCACAGCCTAGCAGAAGGATGCTGTGCAAGGGCTGTACTTCTGTTTCTGTCCCAGCTAAGATAGATATGTCACCTGCCCCATCTAGATGCTGACTACAAGCACAGCAGCTCCACCACAGGCTCAACTGAAAGCACAGCATGGCTGTGGCCTCAGTTTGTGTTGTCTTGGCCTGTCTCACAAGCCCAGGGACACCTTCCTATGGCTCTGCAGGCAGATCTCAGTTTGTCTTGTTAGCTACAGGCAGCCATCACTGCCTGCCTATGGTGCTGGAGTAGAATAGCTGTTGAAAAAAAAAAGGAGGGAGGGAAATATAGAGCAACAGCTGTAATCACCCCAAAGGCTGGAAAGGGGCTGGCTCTGGCATAAAGCCTGATGCAAAACAAAAGGTTGGCTTACACTGCCACAGCCAGCCTGGATGTCATGCAAGAGCCATGCAAAGCACCACCAACCCTGTGCTCAGCCTTCAGTCACGTATTCCTCCAACAACTCTGATCTCCCTTCCCCTCCTGCTGACAGGAGGCCCTGGTGCCTCACTGAGGCTTCATGCAGGGGAGCAAGCACCAGGGCTCAGCTGACATTTATTGGAGCTTGACTCCCCTGCACTTGTAAAAATGCCTTTTTTCCAGGCTGAACTGTGCTGGAGCAAGTTGCAGGAAATATATTTGAGCCCTCACCTGACCAACAACCAGCTCAGCCATGATGCTTTGCACGGTGGAGCTGCAGTGTCTGAGGCTGTGGGGCTGCACCAGACCCATCAAGCCTTTCCTTCAGCTGCACGAGCATTGCCAGGGGCTGCTGGGGACACTGCACAGCTGATAAGCACCTTGGCCTGTACAAAGCAGCTCCACCAAGCCTGTGCCTCCCATCAGCCCTCAGTGATTAGCTGAGGGTGGATTACTAACTGTTTTCACCTTTCCCTCAGCACAGTACCACACTGTGGCTAGCACCAGCTCTGCCTCCTGCGCCTCACAGCAGCTGGAACCTTCAAAGGTTCCGACTTGTGCTCTGCCAAGGCCAGCGAGTGTGTAACCACACCCACCAGAGCACCCCCCCACACACACATAAAGGTGATATGGGGGGCACAGTCTCAAAAAACAGCTACTGAGCCAGCACCTTCCCAGCAGTGCTGCTGGTGCATCCCCATTTGGCCACTTGGGAAAGATCAGGAGGTCCAAGGATGGAGATCTCCCTCAGACACAAATCCTAGGGCCACAGCTGTCTCTAAAGGGGAAGCAGGCAGGAACCCAGATGCAAGGCTGGGCTCTTCCACAGAGCTGTGCTGTTGTTGTAGGAGCCCTGCCCCACAGCCCTGCACTTGGTGCTGGGAGTTAGCACAGACTTGCCCTGTAGGGCCACAGCTGATTAGGCCTTCCCTGGTCCCTGGCCTGGAAGGAAAGCTTTATATGCCAAAAAGTTCCTGTCATTTTTTCCGTCCCATGTAAGAGCAGCTCAGCTTTCTCACAGACTCTTTCTTTCTCCTTAGCACAGGCCCCGCACCCAGATGCTGTGCATTACCCAGCCCTTAGAGGACCTCTGAGCATTACCAGAGGGTAATGATACTGCAGGGTCTTTGACCCCATGCTGGTCTCTCACAGTCCTGGAGCGAGGAGGAGCAGAGGAAGGAAGTGGGCACTGATCCAGCAGGCCCAGTAAACACAGCCCTGTAAGGTGTGAATTCAGTTCACAGCATGACAGCATATTAATTACCAAGTGCCATGGCCAGCCCATAGAAGAGCCCAGCTAACAGTGTTATGAATAAGAAACTTGACTAGGCCAATATTCAAGCAGCCATCAATTTATTATTTAATATGGTAAAGTATGAGCAATACAGCGCTAGGTACAGTGGGGGAAGTTTTCCCTCCAACTGCACACTGATAGTTGAGGCTTACAGGTATTTATAGGGGTACTCATCAGCTTTTTCAGCAGCTTCTATTTCCAATTTTTTTACTCATCAGCAATTTTTATTCCAAATTATTACATCACAATTATATACACTAATGTGATTTTAATTTCTCAGGATGTATCTCAAAGGAGTATCCTCAGATGGTGACGGTCCGGTTTCCAAAAGAAGAAAGACGAATCCCATCTGGTGGGGTCCAGATCCCCAAATGTGGGTCCACCTTTTAATTGCAGAGACTATAAATATCATAACAGTGATGTCCAGCTTCCCTTTTGTTGAAACCATAAATCCTTGAGGTGATGTTCATCTTCCTTTCTCAAGCTGTTTTTCTCTGCTTCAATAAGGCATGAGATAAGCATATTTCCTTTATATATATTCTAAAGCTATAGTTTCAAGGATACAAGTAATATTCTAAAATTATACTTCAAAAGATTATTATTGCAGAGCTTTTTTATGGATTAAATGCAAGCAAAAAGCAACATACTTAACACCTTAATCCCAATGTTCCTAAATCAACCAGGGGTAATTGCAACTGAAAGATAGGTTCAAAGGCCTTTTTCAATGCTTCATTTTTCTCAGTTATTATTAGAATTCAGAACTCTCCCATTGTCGATGTCCACAAATTTCGCATTCACAAGAACACATATCGCCTGTTTGTACCTGACACGAAACACAGCTTTGCATCTCACAGAGGCCACTTTGGGGTCCCTTAAAACATTTCTGGGGCATATTTGGGGCAGTTTTGGGTCTGGGGGGGGAATTCAGAGAGAACTTGAGGGTCTGGAGGACACTTGTGGAAGCCGGGTGGGCACATGGAGGGGCACTCAGGGATTCTGAGGGACAGTTTGGGGTCCGGGGCAGCACTTGGGGGTCCAGGGGCGCCCTTGGAGGTCAGGGAGGGGAATTTGGGGACCTTCGGGGTCCGGGCGGGCCCTTGGGGGACTCGAACGGGGCTCTCTGGGGCGCGGGGGATGATGGGAGTTGTAGGCGCAGACATCATACGGTTAAACGGGGCTGTGGAGCATCACGGGAGTTCTGGCTGGGCGAAGCTGCAATGGCTCTCGGTTGCACGCGGGGCATGCTGGGAGCTGTAGTCCCGGAAGTGGCTCAAACACGATGTTTAGGAGTCCGGGACAGTTCCTGGGGGACACTTTTGCGTCCGAGCCGCGACTTCAGGTGCTCGGGGGAACTTAAACAGCTCGGGAACTCATGGGGGAGCTCGGGGAGCTCTAACTGGGCTCTTTAGGACGCGGGGCACGGCAGGAGTTTTAGGCGCGGGACTGCGTTCTGAGGGGCTCTGGGGCTGCGGGGATGAGAGGAGATGAATTCCCAGAAATGGTTGTACTGGGCATCTGTGGGGTTGGGAGCACTCAGGGGTCCGGGGACGCTTTTGGGGGGTCCCGAATGGGCGCTGAGCGAGCACTGAGGGATCCTGCAGGGTCTGGGGGACACTTATGGGACAGATGGGGGCAGATGCCACTGCTCTTTGGAGCGCGGGGCATGAGGGGCGATGTAGTCCCGCCTCCAATGGGGGCCTATTTTGGCCGCAGGGCATGATGGGAGATGTAGGCAAAAATAAAATATGGCGCCCATCTAGGCACGGTCCCCGGACTCGGTCCCAGGTGCTGATTGGTTGCAGCTGGTCAGGGGTGGGAGCCTCAGCAAATGGGATCTGGTGGAGGGGGGAACAGCCAATTCACCCTCCTCCAGTCCCTCCCAGTACAGCCCAGTTCATTCCCAGTACAGAGGTGTATAACCTCAGTAAAGCCCAGTTCATCCAAGTTGAACCCAGTACAACCCCAGTGCCCCTCCAGTTCCTCACAGTACTGCCCAGTCCCTCCCAATACACCTGAGTGTGCATTCCCAGTCCTCCCAGTTCATCGCAATGTAATCCACAGGATGCCCCACTGTCCCCCAGTCTTCTCCACAAGGTCCCCAGTATCTCCAGTTTGTCCCAGTCCACCCCAGTGTCACTCCCAGTAGGTCCCAGTGTCTCACACAGCGTTCCCAGTGTTCCCCAGTATGTCCCAGTCCTCCCCAGTGTTTCCAAGGACAGTTTCATTTCTCTCAGTGGCCGTGGCAGCCAAACCCAGCAGTGGGGTCAGTGCAGTGCCCATGGCCACAGCCCCTTGCAGGGCCCAGTGCAGCTTGGGCTGATGATCCACCCTCACAGCTGGCCCAGGGCAGCTCTGCAGTGCCTTTGGTGGCACCTGGGGCTGGCACACACCTGAGCAGTGTGTCTGTTTGCAGTGGGGAAAATCAGAAGTTTCAGATTGCTGCAAAAAACCCCCAAAAGGGAAAACCCCTCTTAGGCTGAGTGCAGCCAGCTCTGCAAGCACAGCAGGGCCCAGGGGAGTGAGGACAGACAGGATGGGGTTGGGCAATGTGGAGCAAGGTTGTCTACACTGGGTCAGAGCTCCAAGCACGCTCCTGTGAGCAGGCCAGAGCTGCTGAGGAGAAACCCTGGGTCAGTATCAATCACAGAATGCTGCAATCACCTCTGCTCTAAAGCGAAATAAAATAAAATACATCCTTTGAAATAGGAATGTGTATTTCTTACAAGCTCTTAGAAATCTTTCTCCATAACTGGGCTAGGAAAACATTAATGACCCTCTCAGGGTTTTGGTTTTTTTTTACATCAGACTCAGTTCCTGAGAGGTTCTTCAAAAAACTTCTCAAGAACTCAAAGTCAGTTTAAAATTCCATAGTTTCTTGAAGTTTTAATGGGTTCCACTGAGGGACATAACTGGGAAAGTGTCCCCAGGTTCCAGTCAGAGCAGAACACTGGAGGCAGTGATGACAGCTGGGGACAAACAAGGCAAAAGTGTCTCTGGTGCTGAGCAAAGCTGGATGTGTTTGAGGAATGCAAAGGGCCAAGGCCTGAGCTCCAGCCCCTGGCCAGGCAGGTCCTGTCCCTTCCTCCTTGCTCAGGGCTCTTCCCGGGATGGGCACTGGAATGTGGGGATGTGCAATGGCAAGAGCAGGAGCATGGGGCGGCCCCTGCCAGGCTGCTGAGCAGGGACAAGGAGGCAGTGAGGCCCCAGCCCTGCAAGGGTCACTTGTCTCCTGTTCCTGCCTCAGGCCCAGGCCCAGCAGCCATGGCCAAAGTGCTGCCCAAGTTGGCTCTGGCAGGGCTGTCTTGCAGCTGCTGCCCATCCCTGTGCCCTGTGCAGCCCAGGCTGTCCCACAGTGTCCCTGCCCTGCGCCTCTGTCCCTGCAGGCTGTCGGCATCCCCCTGCTGCCCCACCTGGCTGGGCTCTTCCTTTGCTGACAGCTCTGCCTCCTGCCTGCCTCTGCCTGCCCACACAGAGCCTTGGGCTGATACCAAACGCTTCATTCCATTTTTACTGTGCCTGTGAACTCTCAGCACAGGAAGAAGGCATGCAGGGGCTGCTTTCCCAGCAAGGATGGTTGGAAGAGAAGAAGAAGACATCTGGCTCAAGGGTACAGGGATAGAGAAAACAAGGACTGAATCTGGGAACTTGGGGTGGGTTTTATGGAAGTGGGTAAATTGTAATTCACATTTAGGGACTGTATATAAGTAGCACACTGGCAGAATTGCATGTCCACATAAGGTTAGGAGTTATCCCATGTTGGACCTCAGGCCTGAATAAATGATTCCCTCTGAAATAACAAATGAGTGTTAAGGAGCCTTATTCTGATACTTCGGAGATTTGGTGACAGTGGGGCCTCACAGACCCAAGGAGTCAGCTGTGACACTGTGCAAACTCATGGAACAAAGGGTCCATGGTGACACAGCAGAACCCCATGGAACCAAAATCCATTTGGGCACATTGGGGCCACATTGAACCAATGGTCCATTGTGATACTGTGGATCCAAGGAGACCATTGTGACCCTGAGAAACCTCTTGGAACCAAGGGGCCATTGTGACACAGCAAGGCTTGGTGGAACCATGGGTCCATTGTGACACTGCAGAACCTCACGGAACCAAGGTGACCATGTTCCACTGTGGAACCTCATGGTACAAAGGGTCCATGGTGGCACTGCAGAACCAAGGAGACTGCTGCTAGCAGTTGGAGAGCTCATGGAACCAGAAGTCCATTGTGACACAGCAAGGCCTGATGGAACCAAGGGTCCCTTTTTAAACTGTGTGGCCTCATGGAACCATGAGCCATTGTGACACAGCGTGGCCACACGGAGCCAAGGGGCCACTGTGACCCTGTGGATCCAAGGAGACCACTGGGACTGAGGAACCCCATGGAACCAAGAGTCCATTGTTCCACTGTGGGGCCCTGTGGAACCAAGGGGAGCACAGTGACATTGTCAGGCCTCATGGAACAATGGAGACTGTTCTGACACTTTGGGACCCACTGGAACCAAGGGGCCATTAGAGCATGGCAGGGCCTGGTGGAATCAAGGGGACTGCAGTGAACACTGTGGGTGTCCATGGGATGAAGGGTCCATTCTGACACCGTGGAACCAAGGATACCATTGTGACACTCTGGGGCATCATTGAACCCAAGGCCCATTGTGACACAGCAGGGCCTCATGGAACCATGGAGGCCATTTTTACACTTGGAGGCCTTGTGGAACCCAAGGGCCATTGTGGCACTTCAGAGCCTTGTGGAACCAAGGGGACCACAGTGATACTGTGGGCGCCATGAAACCAATGGTCTGTTGTGACACTACAAGGCCTTATGGGATCATGGAGACCATTGTGACACTCCAGGCGTCATGGAAGCAAGGAACCACTGTGACACTCTGGAGTCTTGGCAGGCCAAGGGGCAGTTGTGGCACCATGGAACCAAGGAGGCCATTGTAACACTCCAGGGCCCCATGGAACTAAGGATCCATGGAACAGTGCAGGACCCCATGGAACCAAAGGTCCATTGTGACGTTACGGGGCCTTATGGAATCCTGGAGGCCATGATGACATTTGAAGGCCTCGTTGAATCAAGGGGCTCTGCAGGGCCTCATGGAACCAAGGAGACCCTTCTGACATAGTGAGTCCCCTTGGAACCAAGGGTCCATTGTGACACGGCAGCACCAAGGAGACCCCTGTGACACTGCCAGGCCTCATGGAAGCAAGGGACCATTGTGACATTCTGGAGCCCCATGCAAACCAGAGGCCAGAGTGACACATCTGGGCCTCCTGGAACCAAGGATCCAATATGATACCACATTGTAACCCTACAGGGCCACATGGTTCCAAGGGAACAGGGAACAGGTCTGGTTGCTTGCCCTGTTTGCTCTAACTGCCCTTGGCATGTCAAGGGTCTCTTCTCATGTACTCCTGAAACCCTGTGGCTCTGGGCTTTCCTCCAAATGGAAATGAACTGCCCTTCTCATTCAAGCATCCATGGTCAAAACAGGATTCCCCCTCCAAAATTCCCAATACACAGGGATTGCTCTCAGACAAAGGCTGCCATTC
Source organism: Melospiza melodia melodia (assembly GCF_035770615.1). Lineage (NCBI taxonomy): Eukaryota > Metazoa > Chordata > Aves > Passeriformes > Passerellidae > Melospiza > Melospiza melodia. Next base: position 1,428,484 of record NW_026948796.1, on the reverse strand, counting down.
CGAACAAGTCTGGCTGCCATTTTCTTCCTGAGAGCTGGATCTGACCTCCCGTCAAACACTGGGGCTCCATGCTTCCATTCCTATGGACAAGAACAATCCCTCCTGCACAGGCACCCATAGCCAAAATTGGTGTTTCTATTTCAAAATTCCCTATATGAAAGGGTTTTTCCTCCCAGACAAAAGCTGCCAGGACAGACAGCTCTGGCTGTCCTGGGCCTCTGGTGTTGCTTTTATTCTGCCCTGAAACACTGGGGCTCTGCCCTTTCCTTCCTATGGAAAAGAACCATCCTTCTTCTCCAGGTGCCCATGGCCAAAATTGAGATTCCACCTCCAAAAGTCCTATATCCAATGATTGCTCCTACACAAAAGCTGCCATTACAGACAGGTCTGGCTGGCCTTGGTCTCCTGAAGGCCAGATCTCCCCTGCCTTCCGAACACTGGGGCTCTATGCTTTCCTTTGTGTGAAAAAGAACTGGCTTTGTCTTCCTGGCACAAATTCCTGAAATTAGGATTCCATATTAAAGATTTCAAATATCCAAGGGTTGCTCCCAGACAAAGCTGCCAGGACAGACAGACAGGCCTGACCTTGGCATCTGGTGACTGTAGTTCATCAACCCCTGAAACACTGGTGCTCCATGGTTTCCTTCCTATGGAGACCATTGTCACACTGTAGGGCCTCGTGGCACCAAGGCCATCACTGTGGCTCTGTTGGGCCCCATGGTCCCAAGGGGCCAGTGTGGAGCAGCAGGGCTTTGTGGAACCAAGCGGCCATTGCTGCATTTCAGGGCCTCATGGAACCAAAGGGCTGTAGTGATCCTGCAGGGCACCGTGGATCCATGGAGAGCATTGTGGACTTGCAAGGCCCCATGGAATCATGGAAACCATTGTGACACTGTGGGGTCCCACAGAACCAAAGGGCCACTGTGACCCTGCAGGGCTTCATGGAAGCATGGGGCCATGGTGACACTGCAGAAGCAAGGAGAACATTGTGACACTGCAGGGCCTTATGAAACCAAGGGTACCTGGCACAGATTGGGCTGGGTTGGCCTTCCACGGGCAACCTGACAGGTCCAGCTGATCTTGGAATACTGAGGGCTGCTTCTCATCAGTCCCTGAAGCACTGGGTCCCCATGCTTTCCTTCCTATGGAAAGAGCCATCGCTCTTTCCTCGTGCCCATGGCCAAAACTGATACTCCCCGAGAAATTCCCTATATGCAAGGGAATCCCCAGACAAAAGATGTCAGGACAGAGAGCTCTGGCTGGCCTTGGCCTCTGCTGATCACCTCTCATCTCAGGGAAGCCCTGAGGAGAGTATTTAAACAGGTTTGACTACTGGAACATCAATGAGTCTCTCATCCTCTGAAAAACTTACATCATCTGATCATATGTGTCTTTTTTTTCTTCATGGTGTATTATGCATGTAATATTATTTTCAGCTAGATAATATTATTCTTCTCCCTCTACCAGTGTTATCTGACACAAAACACCTCCTCTACATATGAATCCAGGTCACCTGTACAAGCAGACACAAAAAGGAATTCTATAGGAATGATCTGTCCCATCTCCTCTGGAGCTAGAGGTGCAGCCCCAGCACTTGGCAGGGCTCAAGGGCTCACAAGCTCAGCTCCCACACAGAGAACTTGCAGATCCTGGGGTGCCCCTTCCAGCCTCACTGCCCAGAGCCTTTCTGCAGCCTTCCCCCTAGAGCTGCTGCTTCTCTGCAGCCCTGGCCATGTCCAGCAGCAGAACCTGGTGAGTCCCGAGCAGCAGAGCCAGCTCAGGGCTCTGTGGGTATCAGGGGCTGGGGCAGCAGGACAAGCCAGCTCAGCCAGCCAGGACACGCTCAGGTGTGGAAAGGGATGTCCAGGGAGAAGGGCAAGGGAGCATTTCTGGGCCTGCAGGGAGGAATCCACGGGAAGCTGCAGCTCTGGCCAGGCCCCTCTGTCCCATGCCCATGGATGCTATGCTGGCCTGGGAAGAGGGGCTGGCACTGAGTGGGCAGAGGCAGCCTGTGCTGAGCATCTCCTGGAGGAATTCAGAAATCTGACCAGAGCATGTGTTCATGTGTTTATGAAAGCCAGAGCTCAGCTGGACCTGATGGAGGCTGCGGGCAACATCCAGAGTTAAGTTAATTCAGTCAGTGTGTTTGCAGTAAATGGCTGCAAAAGGAACATGACAACCTGCTGCTGCTGAATAAGGGCAGGGAGGGGCAAATCAAGGGTCACAGAATGGCTTTGGTTGGAATCCTAAAAATCATCCAGTTCAAATCTCCTGCCATGGATGGGCACACCTTCCACTGGACCAGATTGCTCCATCCAACCTGACCTTGAACCCCTCCAGATGTGGGGAGTCTCCGGGCTCGCTAGGTAACCTGTGCCAGGGCCTCAACACCCTCACTGGCAAGAATTTCTTCCCAATATCCCATCTAAACCTGCCCTCCTTCACCTCATGGCCATTCCCCCTTGTCCTGCTCCTCCAGGCCTTTGTCCAAAGTCCCTCTCCAGCTCTCACAAAGTCCCTTTAGGTGCTGGAATGGGCTCCAGTGTCTCCCTGGAGCCTTCTCGTGCCCAGGCTGAACAGCTTTAGCTCTCTCAGCCTGGCTCCAGAGCAGAGGAGTTCCAGCCCTGCAAATTTTCATTGTTACACTGCAGGACTTCATGTAACCAAGGCTCCATTGTCACTCTGTGGAACCGAGGAGACCCTTGTGACACTTGGGTGCCCCATGGGAACAAGGGGCCATTGTGACACTTCAGGGCCTCGTGGCACCAAGGAGAGCATTGTGGCCCTGCAGGGGCTCATGGAATCAAGGAACTGTTATGAAACAGGTGAGGCAAATGGAACCAAGTGGCCCATTGTGACATGGCAGGGCCTCGAGGAACCCAGGGGCCATTGTGACACTTAAGGGTCTCAGGAAAGCAAGGGGGGATCATTGTGGCACTTTGGGGTCTTGTATAACATTGTGGCACTGCAGGGCCTCATGGAACCAAGGGCAATTTCAAAACTGCAGAGCAAGAAGAGCACTGGGACCCTGTGGGGCCTGACTGAACTGATGAGAATATTGTGACACAGTGACACCTTATGGAAACAAGGATCCATTGTGACACTTTGGTGTCTCAGGGAACCAGGAGTCCAGTTATGACACTGCAGAGCCAAGGAGATCTTTATGACACTACAGGGTCTCATGGAACCAAACGGGCATTGTGACACTGCAGGGCCCCATGGAATTGAGGGGCCATTGTGACACTGCTACCTGAAACTGGAAAAAAAAAAAAAGAAAATAAACTGCTTAACAGCAGTGAGCAGTAAGAAGCAGCATTCTTTATTCAGCCAGATGCACAAGGGGGAATAGCTCCTCCCAAAGCTGTGCATGCTAAGTACAGAAAGTTCCTGTTTACAGTTCGTATTTTACATACATATTCAGTGACTGTCACAAAGTAAACATACACATGATAATCCTTTCCCTGAAATCATTAGCATATTTTTCCTCTCCTTCACAGATGTGTTCTTGTATCCTGGGGGTGTCTTTGGTGGTCCCTGGTGGTTGGTGAGGCCAGAGTCACACCTGACTGCCCAGTGAATGGTTTAAAGTTGGCACAACCGGACCTGGTCACTTTGCAATTCTCCTTCTTGTACAATGGACATTGTGCAGTTCCATGGGCCAGTGGATTTTGAAGAACAAGCATTGTGGGATTGTGGGCACTCACCAGGGGGAGATGGTTTTTCATGTGGTAACATCTTGCCCTTTGAGGCTTGTGAAGGTTCTTTTCTCTTCAAGCCTTCCTTAGCCTCACATCAGTGTCTGCTAGAATTAAATCTCCTCCCCATCCCATGCAGCCCTGCCTTTCCCTCCTGCAGCCATGGTCTCCAGCACAGCCATAGAGGCTCTTTGGGCTCTGGACTGTTCCTGCAGCCCCCAAGGGCAGCTGAGCTCTGCCTTTGGCACAGTCAGGCCTGGCCAGCGCACGCCATGCTTAGCAATTCCCTGTCTGTGCCTGGCCCTGCTGTCAGCCCCGGCAGGGGCTGCGAGGCCCCTTTGTGGCCCTGTGCTGCCCCAGCCATAGTGGCCCAGCCCCTGTGCAGGCCCAGCCCAGGCCAGGAGCATTGCGGCTGGGAATGGCCCCTGTGCCATGGTGCCCACAGCAGCCTTGGGGCTCTGTGACCCATGGCCTCCCTGCTGGGCAGCCTCTGCCAGCTCCTGCAGAGCCCATGGCACCTGTGGGGCTGCACAGACAGCCCTGCCCCGGGCTCTGCCGGCCTCTGGGCCAGCAGAGAGGCAGCCAGGGCTGGCCATGGCTGGGAACAGGCCCTGAGCCCCACAGGAGGATGGAGCTGGGCCACAGCCAAACTCAGCCCAGGCCAAAGCTGGGCTCAGCAGCCAGGGCTGCCAAGGCATGGGCACAGAGGCTGGCGCTGGCAAATGTCCTGGGCCCCCTCCCTGCTCTGTCCATGCCACCAAGGGCACAGAGCAGCCTCCTCTCTGGGCCACTTGCCTGTTTTCAATCTCTTGCACAGGCACTGGCCCTGCCACACAAGGCCTGGCCTGAGTCCTGCCCCGGCACGCTCAGCCACGCTGAGATGGACACTGATGGTTTCTGGGCCAGGCTCTCTGAGCCCAGCCCAGCTCCCTGCAAGCTCTGCCAGCTGTCCTGAGCTCTGGGCAGCACCAAGGGCCTCTCCCCAGCCCAGCCCAGCCGGCTCTGGCCCCACAGCTCTGCTCAGGCCAAGTTTGTCTGGGCACTGCCCCACGGCCTCAGCCCCTGGCAAGGGCACAGCAGCAGCTGCAGCTGCCACAGGACTCAGCCCCAGCATGGGGGAAGGTGCCTGGCCAAGGGAAAGGAGGCTCCCTGGGTGCCCTGCTCTCCTGTGCAGGAGACGCTGAGAGGTCTGCAGCCCCTGCTGCCATCCCATCTGCCCAGGGCAGCACAAGAGCCCCGTCCTTGGGGCCCTCAAGAGCTGCTCCTGCTCCAGGCCCAGGGCCCATGCCAAAGCTGGGGCAGCCAAAAAGCTCTGCCCATTTCTGTTCATTCCTGCTGTGATAAGAATAGTATAAAATTTTTTACAAAATGGTTGCATATTCATTTATTTCACCTAAATACAATGTGAGACTCCCTTCTTACACAATTTCTCTGTGTCACATAAGCAGGAGGGATAAATAAATTGAAGGGGGTGGATAAGAGCATTTCTCTTATTATAACAGAATCAGAAGCAGAAAACAATTTAAAATACACTTAAGGGCAGACTTGGCCTCTCATGATATGCCCTGAGAGCTGCTGACAGTAGAAAGCAGGCCTTCTGTGGCTTGTTCTGGTGGGTTACCTCTGCTGGAGTCCGTGTGCCTACCAAGCCACTCTAGCACTCCCCTCCTTGGCTGCACAGTGGAGAGAAAATATTATGGGAGGCAAATTGTGGACTGAGATAAGGCAGTTTTCTATAGCAAAAGGGGAAGTTCTTACATGCACCAGCAATGAGGAAAAACCCCAATAATTTTATTCTCTTCTTCTGTCAGCAAGTGATGTTCAGCCACTTCCCAGGAAGCAGAAATTCAGCAGTTGGAATGGTTTATCATAAAGACTAACACTGTAAATAGGAAATGTCCCCTATTCTTCCTCCTTATACCAGAACTGGGGCCATACAGTCTGGAATATCCCTTTGGTTAATTTGGGTCTCTGGCCTGCTGTCCCTTCCCAGGACCTGACCCACTTGCAGCCCCTTGATGGAGGGAGAATGCTGAGAGACAGCAGGAGCCAAAGCAGGGGTGTGTTTCCAGCTCCTTTGTGGCTCCCAATGCAAAGCACTGTGAGGGCGCTTATGGGACAATGAAAAGGCTGAAAAGCATCCAGTCACAGCTTTCCTGAGAGATTCCTTGAGCTGCTGGTTCCTCAGGCTGTAGATGAGGGGGTTCAGGACTGGAGGCACCACCGAGTACAGAACGGACACTGCCAGATCCAGGGATGGGGAGGAGATGGAGGGGGGCTTCAGGTGAGCAAATGTGTCAGTGCTGAGGAACAGGGAGACCACGGCCAGGTGAGGGAGGCAGGTGGAAAAGGCTTTGTGCCGTCCCTGCTCAGAGGGGATCCTCAGCACAGCCCTGAAGATCTGCACATAGGAAAAAACCATGAACACAAAACAACCAAAACCTAAACAGAAAGTGACCACAAGAAGCCCAACTTCCCTTAAGCTGGAGTGTGAGCAGGAGAGTTTGAGGATCTGGGGAACTTCACAAAAGAACTGGCCCAGGGCATTGCCATGGCACAGGGGCAGGGAAAATGTATTGGCTGTGTGCAGCACAGCATTGAGAAAGCCACTGGCCCAGGCAGCTGCTGCCATGTGGGCACAAGCTCTGCTTCCCAGGAGGGTCCCGTAGTGCAGGGGTTTACAGATGGACACGTAGCGGTCGTAGCTCATGATGGTGAGAAATGCAAATTCTGTTGCAATGAAAAAGGCAAAGAAGAATACCTGAGCAGCACATCCTGTGTAGGAGATGTCCCTGGTGTCCCAGAGGGAATTGTGCATGGCTTTGGGGACAGTGGTGCAGATGGAGCCCACGTCAGTGAGGGCCAGGTTGAGCAGGAAGAAGAACATGGGCGTGTGCAGGTGGTGGCCGCAGGCTACGGCGCTGATGATGAGGCCGTTGCCCAGGAGGGCAGCCAGGGAGATGCCCAGCAAGAGGCAGAAGTGCAGGAGCTGCAGCTGCCGCGTGTCTGCCAACGCCAGCAGGAGGAAGTGCCTGATGGAGCTGCTGTTGGACATTTCTTCACTCTGGGCATGGTGGACTCTTGAAACAAGACATTGACAAACTGTGACCAATTGCTTTGAGTCAATTCTATGTATTTTATTTGGAATCTCTCCAAAATCACTTCTCTTCCTGTGAGGGAATTTTGGTAAATTTTCTTTTATTTTTAATTTGTGCTGCTGAGTTCCTGTCTCATCTTTACCACTGCTCTCAGACTGAACATCTGGGAGATCCAAGGAAAACAGGGCTCCCTGTGCCCCAATGCAGTCAGTGCTTGTCTCCACACAGGAGTCCTTTGAATATTACAACTCGTTGTTTCAGGGTGCCTGCACTTAAAAATGTATTGAAAAATAACTTGGACTTTTTGAACATTACAATTTAGAAATAAATTTTTCCAACCCCTTCTCTCTTTCCCTATGCAGCTGGACAGGGAGGGATACCAAAGGTTGGCGTGGCTCTCTGCTGCCTGGAGTTGTGCCCACTGGGAGCTGTTTCTCTCTATCCAAGCCTTGTCCCTGCCAGTGCTGCCAGAGCCCAGCACAGCCCCAGGGGCTCAGCTCTGCCCTGCAGACCCCTCCCAGCACAGGGCACTGCCCGGGGCATCTCCCTGGCAGCAGGGCCTTAAGGGCAGGCCAGACAAACAGAGATGCTGCAAGCCAAGGTGCTGCTGCTGCTGTTTGTAGGGAGAGGAGGCTGAGGAGGCACTTTTTGAGGGAGATCTGAGGCCCATCTGCTGATGCTCAGGCTGACAGTGCAGGAGTCTCAGTGACACAGCCAAAGCTGACAGCCCCTTTCCCTTCCCTTTAGGAGAATGCTGAGAGCAGCCCTGGCCATACAGCACCATCTCCACAGCAGGAGGAGTCTGCCCTGATGGGGGTGGCTCTTTCCACCTCCAACTTCTCCCCTGCAGTGTCCATGGGGAGCTGCCAGGCAGGCTGAGAGGTGCCCCTGGCAGGTGGCACATGCCCTGTGCTGGCCAAGAGCCCTGAGGTCTGCAGGAGCTGATCTGCAGGACAGCCCTGGGCAGCCCTGGCTGCAGCCCCAGCTTCACCCCCTGCAGCCGTCCCTGGCAGCAGGAGCCATCCTGCCCTGTCCCTCTGATGGTGCCCAGGGCAGCCCTGCTCTGCAGCACATCCTCCTCCTCCTCTTCCTGTGCCACAAAGAAACTGGGAGAGTCCTCCTGACACATTCCCCAGGCTGTCGGGTGTGCTGGCTTCAGGAGATCCCTCCAGGAGCACAAGAGACATTGCCCTGCACTCACACACTCACCATGCAGAGGGCTGTGAAGATCTTTCCCCAAGTGAAGTCTCAGCTCAATGTCTTGCCAATCCTGATTGCCTTCAGCCTGTCTCTGCCTGGCTCCAGTCCCCACAGTGCCTGCAGGCAGAGCCCTCAGCCCTGCTGGGCTGGGAGAGCAGCTGGTCCTGGGAAGAGCTGTTCCTTTAAAGCTCAGCAGCACAGACACAGCACAAGGATTTTAATGAGCCTCTCAGGGATTGGGTGTTGTTTACATCAGACTCAGTCCCTGAGAGTGTCTTCAAAAAACTTCTCAAGAACTCAAATCTAAATTGAAACTCTGAAGTTTCTTGAAGTTTTAATGGGCCCCACTGAGGGACACAACTCAGAAAGTGTCCCCAGGTTCCAGGTAGAGCAGAACACTGGAGGCAGTGATGACAGCTGGGGACAAAGAAGGCAAAGTTGTCTCTGGTGCTGAGCAAACCTGGATGTGTTTGAGGAATGCAAAGGGCCAAGGCCTGAGCCCCAGCCCCTAGTAGGGCAGATCCTGTCCCTCCCTCCTTGCTCAGGGCTCTTCCCGGGATGGGCGCTGGAATGTGGGGATGTGCAATGGCAAGGGCAGGAGCATGGGGCAGCCCCTGCCAGGCTGCTGAGCAGGGACAAGGAGGCAGTGAGGCCCCAGCCCTGCAAGGGTCACTTGTCTCCTGTTCCTGCCTCAGGCCCAGGCCCAGCAGCCATGGCCAAAGTGCTGCCCAAGTTGGCTCTGGCAGGGCTGTCTTGCAGCTGCTGCCCATCCCTGTGCCCTGTGCAGCTCAGGCTATCCCACGGTGTCCCTGCCCTGCGCCTCTGTCCCTGCAGGCTCTGGGAATAGGTCCCCCTGTGCCTTTTGAACACATACCTTGGCATATTGGAATGTTGTCCACATGGATGGCTACAGAGCACCAAAACATAAATTCTCATCTTTTTTTTCTGAAAATATAGGATCATAAGTCCGTATACTATCCTTAGGTGGTTTTCATTATAATGAAACTGACCTTTCTGAATAGAAGAGTGTCCTTCTTTTTGTGTAATGTCTAATACAAAGGTAAAAATAATTAGGAATCATTTTAGGCATTGGCATTCATGACCATAGCACTCCAGGAAGGGGCCAAGTTAGAATCCATGTGTTTTTCAATACAACTATTGTCCTGGAAGCTTGAAACATAACTGAAGAGGACAACTGAGAAGTGACTTTTTCCTGCAGCCTTATGGTTCTTCTTTTTTAGAAATTCACGTGTGAAATTATATCTAACCTGATGTCATTTGTATTTTTAGAGGAAAAAAGGGGTCATTAAGGGAACTAAGGCCTATCCATAAGACATTCTATAAATCTTTAGATTATTGAGCCCCAAAGGATAAGTTATCATGGTATACCTTGATAAAGGTATCAACTTCATCAACACCATATGGACCACCCCTTATCTGGCCTTTGGACACTATCCTTTACAGCTACCTCATACAGATATATTCATACAAACAGACAAGTGTGCAAAAAGGTTTCTCATCTGACTCCACCAGATCCCACTGCCTCTGCAGAGCAGTCGGAAAAGAGGCATAGAGTCTAATGAGGAAACAAGGTACTGTGGAACAGTGCAGGCACCAGGTGCAAGGCAGGGCCTTACAAGCACACTGATCAGCATTTGTCACATCTCTCAGCATGACTGACCCCACTTATTGTATTATTCTTCTATTTTCCTATGTGTATTTCTCTCCAAACCACCTTGATTCCTCCCTTTTCCTTCTTTGGTTCTTCCCCTATCATTCCATATTAAGTCTAGTGAAATTCAAAAATGCTGCTTCCTTGCACCCCAATATTAACCGTGTACCACTAGGCAGTAATACCAGCCATTCTGCAAAGCCTTTTGGAGAGCCACTCTGCTGACTCATGGTGATAAGTTTTCTTCCCAGATCATGAGGCTGAGACTCTCCTGGAACAGCTGATAATGTTTTTATTTATTTATTTATAAATTTATTTTAAAATTTAATGTATTTTATTTATTTATTTTACATCTTTTACCGTGGTCCACATGCTCCATATGGTATACCATGTTCCTTGCTACAGAAGACTTCAGTATCACTGCTCTTACTTTCAAAATGAAAACAATACTGAATAAACTTCTGTCCTTCAGTGGAACCAAACTACTGACAGAGTCTGATGTGAATCTCTCCTAGTCACCTTGTTACAGTGATTGACAGGGGTGTTGGCCAACTAAATATCTCCCAAGGCTACAGCCATCATTTGGCAATGTGGAATAGGTCTTGGACCACATGAGCCATGTTGTAAAACTCATCTCCCGGCTGCCTCACCTTGCTGGCCTTTTCCTTTGCTGACAGCTCTGCCTCCTGCCTGCCTCTGCCTGCCCACACAAAGACTGGGGATGACCCAGACTTCTTCTGGTTTTGGACCAGAGCTCTGCCCTGGAGGGAAATTTCATTCTCCTGCTGTCCAGTCTGGACCTCTCCAGCTGCCATTTTTATTAATTTTTTTTTTCTGCCTTTTTCTTTTATGTCAAAGGATCCACTATCACGGAAACCACCCTTCAATCCCTCCCAGCGCTCTCCTCTGCTGTCCTCAGTCTCCACTCCACGGAGTACAGAGCTTCTCTGTCCCTGTATAGTGCTCATGTGTTTGAGGCCATGGGTGTCTGGACAAGAAGGACGGTTCTTTTCTACAGGAAGGAAACCACAGAGTCCCAGGGCTTTGAAGCCAGATCAGAGGCACTCACCAGAGGCCAAGGCCAGCCAGACCTGTCTGTCCTTGCAGCTTTTGTCTGAAAGCAATCCTTGGATATTTGGGGAGTTTTGGAAGTGGAATTCCATTTCAGCCATGGGTACCTGGACCAGAATGACAGTTCTTCTCCATAGGAAGTAAAGAGCAGAGCCCCAGTATTTCAAAGGCTGATTAGAGGCAGCTCCAAGGAGGCCAAGGCCAGCCAGACCAGTTTGTCTTGGCAGCTTTTGTCTGCGAGCAATCCTTTTTTAAATGGAATTTTGGAGGCCAAATCCCAGTTTTGTCCATGGTCATCTGGACAAGGACAGTTCTTTTCCATAGGAAGGAAAGTACAGAGCCCAGGTGTTTCACAGGCAGATGAGAGCTGGCCCTCATGAAGCCAAGGGAACTTGAACAGTCCTGGGAGCTTTCCTTGGATATAAGGAATTTTGGAGGCAGATTCCCAATTTTGGCTATGGACACCTGCACTTGAAAGATGATTTTTCCATGGAAAGAAAAGCACACCCCCCAGTGTTTGAAGGCAGATGAAAGATGGCCCCCAAGATGACAAGGCTGCCCAGAACTGTCTGTTCTGGCAGGTTTCATACAGGAATCATCCTTTGATATAAGTGAATTTGGACATAGCATCCCAATTCCTGCCATGAACCCCTGGAGGAAAAGGAGAGTTCTTTCCCACAGGAAGAAAAGCACAGAACTCCAGGGCTTCAGGGGCAGCAGAGAAGCAGCCCTCAATATGCCAAGGTAAGCTGGACCAGTCAAGCCAAGTCAAGCAGAACTTTTCCATGTTCTTGGATCCTTGGGGCCTTGCAGCATTACAACTGCCCCTTGGTTCCATGAGGCCTCGTAGTATCACAAGAGATCTTTTTTTTTCCACAAGGCCCAGCAATACCACAATGGTCTTCTTGGCTCTGCAGTGGCACAAAGACCCCTTTCTTCCATGAGGCCTTGCAGTGTCTGACAATGGCCCTTTGGTTCTATTGGGCTCCCCAAGACCACAATGGACCCTTGGTTCCTCAGGGCATGGCTGTGGTACACTGACCCTTTGCTTCCATGGTTCCCCGCAGTGTCACAAAGAGCTCCTTTGTTCCACAAGGCCCTGCAGAGCCCCTTGATTCAACGAGGCCTCAAAGTGCCAGAATTGTCTCCAGGATTCCATGAGGCCCACATGTGCCCACAGGTGCCAAGTGTCACAAGGGCACCTTGGCTCCGTGAAGCCCTGAAGTACACAGAATGGCCTCTTGATTACACTGGGCCCCTCACTGTCATATCAGTTTTTAGTTCCATGCAGCCCTGTAATGTCACAGTGGTCTCCTTGGTTCCAGAGAGTCAGAATGTGCCCCTGGTCTTATGGAGCCCCAGTATGATCCCCTTGATTCCATGAGGCCCTGCCGTGCTACAATGAGCCCTTGGTTAAACGAGGCCCTGCAGTGTCATAGTAGCTCCTTGGTTCCAGTGGGTCCTGAAGTGTCATAATGGTCTCCATGGTTCCATGAGGCCCCAGAATGTCATGATGGACTTTTGGTTCCATGAGCTTTTGTACAGCCAACAACAGCCTCCTTGTCTCCACAGTGTCATAATGTAACCTTTGTCCCATGAGGTGCCTGGCCTCCCACAGCCCCTCAGAGACATCCCCCTCAAGGTTCCCAACAGCCCTTCATGGCCCCTCAGAGAACCTCATGGCCCCTCAAAACTACTCCTGTCCCCTCAGGACCCCTCACAGTTCCATCATGGCCCCTCACAGCCCCTCATGGTCCCTCATGGCCCCTCACAGCCCCTCACAGCCCCTCATGGCCCCTCATAGACCCTCACAGCCCCAGTCCTGGGGCTCCTTCCAAAGGAGAAGGGGTCAGGCCCTGCTTGTTCTCCTTTTATTTTGGTCCCTTCACAGCCGCGAGTAAAGAAAGGCTGAAATGGAGCCTTTCCCCAGCGTTTCCCTCGGGGTTAACTGCAGGCTGAAGCTCTGTGCTGGCGCTGGCCCCAGCGCCACCATCCCTGCAACCGCCAGGCCTTTGCTGTCCCCCCGTGTCCGTTCCCTGTCCCCGAGTCCCGCCCAGCTCTGGCAGCAGCAGCAGCGCCGGCCCCTTCCTGTCTGCTCCTGCCTCGGCTCCCAAGGGCTTTTTCCAGCTCAATTCTGGAGCAGAGCAACCAGCACCCACACACAGCCCTGACTGCTCAGGGCCCACCTGTTCTGCCCTGAGCCAGCCCTCAGAGAAAGAAAGGATCGGGTTCCAGCGCTGTTTTCAGCACTGTTTTACTCACCCTGAGGTGACAGCAGGAGGCTGCTGCTGCCGCCTTTGCCTTGGGAATTGGAGATCCTGGCTGCTCTTGCCACTCTTCTGCTTGCCACTTGAAATTTATCTGTAAAACTGCAATTGCCTTTTTTGATCAGGACAACCCAGATTGCTTTTGTGATGGTGAATGTGGGAATCCTTCAAATCAGAAGGTTTTGGGAAAGCTACAAAAGGCAGGCCTCAGAGACAGCAGAACTGTGATTAGAGCTAAGCGGAAGCCATAAAATTTGTCAGCAGAAAATTTATATAAGAAGTAGAAAGTAAGGACAAATAGAACAATGCATTTTGTATTAAGGCTTGGTAGAATAACATCCTAAGAAACAGAAGAATATATCTATTGAGATATTAGGAAATTCTAAGCTTGAGCTCTGTGCATTGTGTTTCAAGACTCACAAGCAGGTATTGTATTCAAAATAAGCACGCATTATTTGAACCAAAGGTACATGTGCTTATAGTGGTTGGATAGAACTACCATTAATATGCTTTTGATTTGTGAGATTGGTAAAAAAACTTTCAAAGTGAGTTGTTATACTGAGTTCTTCGTCTGCTGCCGAGGACACAAGCTGCTGGCACCTTCCCATTGTTATAACCATGTAATGAGACTGATTCTGGAAAATAAACAGCTCGAGACATGTTCCTCAGCAGTCCCATCCTGTTGGTGATTTGTACATAGCCCCTGGCTGGCAATAGGTGAACTCAGGCTTTTGGTCCCAGGCATCAGGATTAGGAGATCTTGAAATGCTCACAAATCCCTGAGCACAGAGTCAAGGAGAATGAAAGCAGGCACACAGGCCACATGTGCAGTACTCAAACACAGCCCTGTTGCTGCAGCTGAAATAGAATCAACTGACAGAGGACATCACAGAAATTGCCTCTGCAGCATTTAATCAAATGAAAAAATCCACCAGGATAAAGAGAACACAGAACCTCTTGACTCCCTCCATTGTTTCTTCCGAGCAGCAGCAGCAAATGGAGATGCGCAGAGGTATTTCCAGCTGCTGCTGATCCCAGCTGGAGCTCAGCCTGCTGCCCAGGCCCAGCGGGAAGCTGAGCCCAGCCCGGGGAGCTCCCACAGTGTCAGGAGCTCAGCGCACACGGGCCAGGCCCAGAGCCCCAGGCACGGCCGCCCACGCAGCGGCGCAGACGGAATGTCCTGCGGCCCAAACCTCCTGCTCCTGCCACACAGCGCCAGCGCTTTCCCCCTCCTCCTCCTCTCCCAGCACAGCACAAATTCCAGCTCAGAGGAGGCTGCCCCAGAGAGGCCTCAGGCTCCTGCTTCAGCCTCAGTGTCCCTGCAAAGGAACAGGGCATCTTTCAGGCACTTCCACAAGCTCAGGTCTCTCACTCCATGGGGAATCTGGGATGAAAATGACCTTGTTTGGAAGGACAAAAGCAGAGGGAATGGATTGGAAATTATTAGGAAAAATGATCCTTTGTACAGGCAAAGCTCACTAAGTCATTCCCTGCATTTCTCCTTTTCACATTCTTTCCGTCATCTCCTGAGAGGTCCAATGTGTTCTGGTGCCTTTTATGAACTGACTGTAACTCTAGATTTATATCAATGCATGAGATGCAGAAGCATCTGAGCTAAACACAGAAACAAACTCCCTCTTTCAACCCATTTTCATGTTCTACATCAATTTCCAGATGTCCATGTGGATGTTGGAATGATTATCCCACATCTCTCCATTTCTGGCTGCAGGCTCTGGAGATTCTTTCTCTGCATTCAGACAGGCTTGCATTCCCTAACAATTCCTGGTAGCCCATCATGTTTTCTTAGGGTCGAATAGTAACAATGAAAACCTCACCAATGGCACAACTGCCCAGCCCACAAGGAATGGAAAGAACAAGTTGTAAAATTCTTCAAACATTTGTCCTGCTTTGCTGCAAGAGTCGTGCTGCACACACAGGGTGGAAAGCCAAGAGAAGCTGCAGTTGGTGGCACATCTTGTGACAGAAGCTGCACCTCGTTCTCCAGGAAAGGTTCTTGGAAAGAGCAAACAGGACTGTGGAGAAGATACTGGAAGAACTGCAACAGTTTTTAGGAAATGAAATGAAAACAGAAAGAAACAAACCAAGTGCTTTTACTCTATTTATTACTTTATTTATTTTATGCTCCTCTTTGCACTGCTTCTCCATCCCATTAATTCCAAATGGATCTCACATCTAAGATCCATGACTTGGCATGTTTTAGACACTGTAAAATACCATGAGCTATACACAGTTTGCCTTCCCGTTGTTTTTTTTTTTTTTTTTTTTTTTTGGAAAGCAATGCTGTCCAGGTAAATGCAGTGCTTGGGTCAGGTATAAATTCTGCATTCAGGGAATGCGCTCCAATAGTGTTTGACCCTCAGCAGGGACAATGCACAGCATTGACTGAGGGGATTCCTGTGCCACTGCCCAGAGTCCAGGCTCTGGATCTTGGCTGAACTCGGCAAAGTTCCCGTGTTTGGACAGGCTCAGGGGCTGCCCCTGGGGAGCGCGGGACTCGGCGCGGGAGCGAGTGGGCAACAGACAAACGGACACGGGGACAAAACGACCCCAGAGCTTCAGCTGTGCAGCAGCAAAAGCAGCAAAAACAGCGAAAGAAGCGCCTTTGTCGACTCCCTCTCACTTCTCCTCTCCCTCTCCCGCAGTCCCGCACCCTCTCCCGCTCTCTCTTTCCCAGCGTCCCCTCCTCTCCCAGTCTCTCTCTCTCCCCATGCCCGGCCGGGCCATGCCCCCGGCCCGTCCCCCGCCCCGGGCGGGGCTGCCCCGTGCCCGGCCCCGGCCGTCCCGCCGCGGTCTCGCCTCCGGCCTGCTCTGGCCGTGCTGGCGGTGGTGCTGCTGGGCGGGCATCAGTGCCTGGGGCAGGGGCGCCATCGCCTCCCTTTGGCTCCGCCTGGCCTAAGCCCGGCCCCGGGCCCGGCTCCTCCCGGCGCCCGCGGAGCACACACGTGGCGTGGCCGCTCCCGCCGCCTCCGCTGCAGCTTCCCCGGCCCGAGCTCCGCCACTCGGCAGTGTGGCCGCCGGCCCCGAGCCACCGCTGTCCCGCTCCCGGGAGCGAACACCTGGGCATGGCCGGCCCGGGGCGGGTGAGGGGCGCTCGGGGGCCATTGCTTGCCCCGGGCCGAGCGCTGACCGCTGCGTCCCGCGGGCAGGGAAGGCGCAGCAGGGCCTGAAGGAGCAGGACAGGCTGGGCTCGCTGCTGGGGCGCGGCGGCTTCGGCAGCGTCTTTGCGGCCACGCGGCTCTCGGACGGCGGAGGGGCCGGCGGCAGGTACAGGAGTAAGGGACGGACAGGGAGGAGGAGGAGGAGGAGGGCGGAGGATGGGGCTGGGCAGGGCGGGCGGTGAGCTGAGCCCGCTGCTGCCCTTGGCTCGCCGTGCCATCAAAAGGGTGCTACGGAAGCGCGTCCGGCACTGGGGTGAGCTGGTGAGTGAGCGGGGCCAGCGGCAGAAGCCAGGCCGTGCCGGGCAGGGATAAGCCGAGGCCCGGCACGGTGGGAGCCGCCAGGACGCCCCGAGGGAGAGCGGGCGTGGGGCCAGTGCAGGGCGAAGAGCATCCCGGGCTCGCTGAGGGCTTCCCCAGGCCTGGCACGGCATCGGCCCCACTGACGGCATCGTGCTCCTCCCGCAGCCCGTCGGCACCAGTGCACCCCTGGAGATCGTGCTGCTGGCCAAGGTGTCCCCTGGCTTCCCTGGTGTGGTCCAGCTGCTGGAGTGGCTCGAGCTCCCCAACTGCATCATGATGGTGCTGGAACACCCGGAGCGCTCTCAGGACCTGCAGCATTTCATTGGGGCACGGGGGTTCCTGCCCGAGGAGGAGGCGCGGGAGCTGTTCCGCCAGGTGCTGGAGGCCGTGTGGCACTGCACCAGCTGCGGGGTCCTGCGCAGAGACATCAAACCAGAGAACATCCTGGTTGACCTGGACACCAGGCAGGCCAAACTAATTGACTTTGGCTGTGGCACCTACCTGCAAAAGACAGCCTACACTCACTTTGCAGGTGAGCCCACGCAGGGGTGTGCTCCTGGTCCCGGCATGTTATGGCACTGAGCTCTCACAGCCCAAGCTGGGTGTGGCAGCGGGGATTCTCCCTTTTGCTGCCCTTCATGGCACTGAGATTTCAGCTAAATTCCTTTTGAGCAGGGCTGAGTGGGGAGCCAGCTTCCACCTGTGGTGGCAGCCTTTGCCCACCACTCTGCCCAGAGCTGGGCCTGGGGCTGGGGCAGCCAGCCCAACAAAAACACCCGTGGGTGGGGGTAGCAGAGAGGGGGGGACTGGAACCTGTGCCCCAGCCGGTTTGGTGTGCAGGTGAGAAAGGGCTTGGACTGTTCCACTAACCTGGTTTGCTTTGGGTTCATAATGTTTCTTGGGGAAATGCAGGCAGGGAGGATGAAGGCATGGTTTTCCCCAGCACTGAGTGTGTTCTTCCTTGTCATGGTTGGATCTTACCAGGGCTTTCACTGCCCTCTTCCAGCACCAGTGGCTTCTTTTCCAACCCCAAGCCTGTACACAAGTCCCAGGTGCTGGTGAGAGGGCAGTGGGTCACCCTGTGTGCCACTGGGGCAGCCCCCGCACGCCCAGGGATGCTGGGGCCAGGCTGTGGGAGCAGCAGCATCCTCATGATGAAACTCCATCTGTATTCCATAGGAACATGGTCATACAGCCCCCCGAAATGGACCCACTTTGGCTGGTACTATGGCAAGCCAGCTACCATCTGGTCCCTGGGCATCCTGCTGCACCAGATGGTCTGCGGGGAGCACCCTTTCAGGAGGGGCCAGAACATCAGCTGGGACCATCAGCTCTCGCTGCCACAACGGCTCTCTCAAGGTGGATCCTCATCTCTGGGAACGGGGGGAATCCCAGTGCTGGAAGACAGCAGCAGGCTCGTGGGCATCCCGCTCTGGCAGCTGCTGAGGAGGTGGCACATGTCCTGCTCTCCTCCAAAACAGGGAATTGATGGGAGAGTTTAGGCCCAGCTCTGAGCACATCCAGCATGGCCTGGGCATGGGAATAGTGGGGCAAAGCCAACAGGAGCCTTCTCCAACTGCCCGGTGGTTTCTGGTTTCTCTGCCCAGAGTGCCAAGATCTGATCAGGCGGTGTTTATCCATGCTGGACTTGGAAAAGCCCTCATTAGAAGAGCTGCTCTCTCATCCTTGGATGCAGGATATTCATCTGCCCTAGAAGAAGGGAGAGAGCCACAGGCACACTGTGATGCAGGGCCCTGGTAATTTACAGGTGCACACATGCCTTGGCAATGAGAAGCAGAGGAACGCAGACTTTTTTTGTCCTGCCTGTGTCACTGCCCAGAGCTCATCAGATGGGGACACGCAGCCCTTGTGCTGGAGCTGAGCTGCTCTGCCCATCACTTGTGGCCACCATCTGAGCTGGTTTTGCTTGTCCTGGTTCCCTGACAGCTGGGGCCCTGGGCAGAGCCCTGAGAGGCTGGTCTCACCCCAGGGAAGGAGAAGCAGCCCCTGGAGAAGCTGTGCTGGGTGGGGCTGCTGCTGCTGGGGACAGTGAGGATGACATCAAGGATGACAACCTCTTCCTGGACCTGGCCACTGGCCAGCTGAAGATTATGGACTTGGATTCTGGCACCTTCTCCAAAGCCAGGCTCCACGGGGAATTTGCAGATGAGTCCACATGCAGGGCGATGCTCCTAGATTTGGGCATTGCACAGCCTGGCTGGGAACCATGGGTTCCCCCTTTGCTGAGGTGGATGCAGCTGATCCTTCAGTCGGCTGCCCAGCTGCTTTTGGCAGGGCTGGGGCATGGGCTGGGGTAGGTACGAAATGGGAGTGGGCTCCTGGCCCTGCCAACAGCCCCCAGCACCCCCCGTGCCCTGGGCTGGGGCTGGGGCAGCCAGCCCGATACAAACAAAGTCCCATGGTGGGAGCAGAGGTGGGACTCCAGAACCTGTGCTGGGGCTGCTTTGCTGTGCAGGCAAGGAAGGGATTGGGCTGCTCCACTGCCCTTGTTTGCTTTGGGGTCACTGGTGTTGTGTGGGGCAGTGCAGGGGGGAAGGAGAAAGCCAGGGCTACCCTCACCCATGGGTGGGTTTTTTCCTTGTATGCAGGGGTTGGGCCTTCCTCAAGGGCCTGGTAGAGATAAGGTTTTTGACCTTGTTTCCCTCTTTTTTTCTGTAATCTATTTTGAATTATTTCTTGTTTGTTTTTCTAGGTGAAGCATTCTAGGTGTGCTCCAGTCTGGATTGGTAAGTGTTTGGGACCAGCTGTGGCGTGGATGGTCCATGCCCTTGGAGAAGGCTGAGGACATGGTTTCGGACTAGCTTTTCTTCCAGCGGGGGAGGGCGTGAGGTGGGTCCCCGTCTGCTTGGCATGGTGGGATCAGAGCTTTTGGGAGATGGCAGCGAGCACTGGAGCATCCTGCTCTGGGCAGCTGCTGAGGGCTGGATGTGCCCTGGCTGGCTGCAGGCTGGGCACATGTCCTGCCCTCCTGCTCTATGCCAAAGGCAGCAGGGATGGGCAGCTCTGGGCACCGCTTTGAGCATGGCCAGCATGGCTTGGGCACCGCGGGCGGCTGGGACAAGGGCACAGGAGCCCTCAGCTGAGGGGTGGTTTCTGCTTTTGCTCCTTGCAGCCAGGCTCTGCAGGTGCTGAGGCTGCTCTGGGCTCTGCCAGGGCTCTGCTGGAGCTCAGCACCGGGCCAGAATCAGCCAAAGAAGAAATGGTTTGACCTGCAGCACAGACTTGCTTGAGCATTTTGGCAGCACAGCTAAAGTTTGCAGAGTGTAAACCTCCAAGAGAAAACAAGACATGCCCCAAAAAATAAACTTGTTCAGTAACTTCTGAAATGAAATCAATCTGAAATGACCCCAAATGACATTTTTCAGCTTGCTCAAGCTCTAGTTCAGCCCTTCTCTCAACAGTTCTCTCCCCCACCTGCCTTTTACATCCCAGCTGCTCCTTGGTGCGCCTCACCACAAGGAAAGCAGAGCCCCAGGCTTAGGGACTCATCCTGTCACTGGCTGAGGAGCAGCAATGTCTCAGAGGTCCAGTGGGATTTTAGTGTCATTCAGAGCCACTCTCCAGTCCTCAGCTCTCCTCACTGCTGAGCTCCCACTCCCTTTTCCTCGTCCTTGCAGCAGAATGAGCTCTGTGAATCCCCTTGAGCCTCCCCACCCTTCCCAGCCCATGCACCCCCCTCAGTTAGGGTGAAGCCGAAGCTTCTCTGTCTCCTCTGGCACACCAGTCCAGTTCCCTGTGCGGGGAGCCCCAGTCCCAGAGCACAGCACACAACAGTGCAGTCTGGGCTGGAGCAGCTGCCCTGCAGCCCTGGCTTGGCTGTTTGTGGCAAGGGAATGCTCCCTGTTCCCAGCTGTCCCTGCAGGATGGCCCCAGGGCAGAGCCCAGCCGGGCTCCCACTGCAGCCCCCGGAGCTTGGGGCAGACAGTGCTCCCAGAGCTGAGGTTCCTGGGGAGCACCCGGAGCTGTGCCTTGCACTCTGTTGCCGTTATGTCACAGGGCAGGTTGGCTCGTGCTGTGTGAATGTACCAGCCCTGTTTTGACTGCCAGGGGCCTCGCCCAGTCACATCTCTCCCAGGGCTGCAGCATTTCACTGGCCAGAATCTGACAAGGCATAGAGATCAGAGCAATGAAATTATCCAGACTGGGTTTTTCAAAGGCCCTTTAGAAGGAAGGGCTTGAGAATAAACGCTCTCTGTTTGCCATGTGAACATCGGGGTGAGCACTCTCTCTGTCTCCAACCCACTCTCCCCGCAGCCGACATTACAGCCACCCACTCCCTCACACATCCCCCTCGTGCCTTCCCACTGCCGTGTTCTGTCAGGGCTTCCCAGCCCCTTGTCCCTTCCTGGCCCTGTCCCCTCAGGCTCTGCCCCAGCCCGGCCAAACTGCCCAGCAGCAGCGCCGCAGCCCCACAGCAGCTCCAGAGCAGCCCCATCCAGAGGCACCTGGGAGCCCTCAGCAATCCAGCCAGCAGCACACGGGCAGGAGGACACGGCTGGCGCTTCCTGCCTGGCACGAGTCAAGTTGTCCAATTGGAATTTATTAATTATAGCAAGCAAAGGTAATAAGCAAAGCAGCGCTGGACGACTGGGGAGTCTCCGCTCCGCCGACAGCCGCACCTGGTGTCTCACAAGTCCCTTTTTTATTCTAGTCCATTTCCATAGATGTGTTCTTCCCTTGGCACATGCTCCAATTGTTGCTAGGGGGTCTCCCTCTACCCCCTGGTGGTCGCTGGATGAAGGCTCAAAGTCTTCCTCAGGCCTGTACTCTTGACCTCGGAGCTCTCGCCTTCCTTATATGGGGTGGTGTTCGGCTGATTTCTATTTCTCGGCTGGCTCTTCTTAGTTGCTAAAACTTAGCTTTTTGTGTGGTTAATATTTGCGCAATACATGGTTGAATTATAGCAAGCAATAGTAGCTGATATATTCTTTTAGGTTGTGTATTTCTTAATCATATAGTTGCCCATATATTTCTTAATCACATGGTTAACCATGTATTTCTTAATCACATGGTTGCCTATATTGGGGTTTAGTGAACAGGGATATTCGTTACACACAGGGCTTGTGGCCATCTCCAGGCTCCGCTCTCACCGGGATCCCCGCAGCCCCGGCCCCTGCCCAGCCACTCTATCACCAGCACAAAGGCTTCAGCAGAATCACCACAGGTCAAAGGGCTTCTGACCATTTCCCTGCAACACTGCATGCCTGGGCAGCTTTCTGAGCACAAGCACCCTTTTCCCCCTCTTCCCCTATGCCCTGCAGACCCTAGGCAGCAAAACAAAGCTCCTGGGAGTCTGTGTATTATAACACACTCTATATTCATACACTAAAGAAAAAACAAAAAGAAGAAAAGAAAAAGAACAATCTTAAAGAAACGGAAAATTCCTGCTGGCTCAGGTGGCCCCATCAGACAGAGCCTCTGGGATCAGCTCTCTGCAGAGCTCCAGCAGCGCAGCCAGCCGAGCCCCAACAGACGAGGCCGTGTCCTCCATGCCCAGTGGAGATGATCTTGCAGCCTCTGGAAGACAGAATATCACTCAATCTGCAGTGCCTGTAGGACATACAATGTTTCAAGTGCCACATCTGACACGGCACTGCTGGTGTCCTCTGTCAGGTGTTCAAGGGATGAAAGAGAAAGAAACAGAGCCATGGTCAGATTCCAGATCTGCAGGGAGCCGAGGAGGGCCCCCTGCCAGGGCCATCCCAGCCGGCTCTAGCCATGGCCGGAAGGGAGCAGGGACCAACGGGAGTAGCCCGAAACTGCTGGCCACAAATCGCCCATGTGGCCCTGAAATCTCTGTGCGCTCTGCCCACGCCACCCCTGGTCCGCACAGGGAGCAGAGCCCTCCACAGCCGAGGCAGGGCTTGCAGCTCCCCCAGCAGCCCCCGCTGCCAGCCCACTGCAGATGAGCCGGAGCTCTTCCTTCTTCCCCCTCAGGCGCTGTGCGGCCATGCCTGTGAACACAGAGCCTGTCACGACCCCAGCGGCACAGCTCCCTGCCAGCGGCGCTGCCGGCGCTGTCGCCACACGGGTTGCTGGCCCGGCAGGGCTCAGCCCGGCCCTTGCCGCACGCTGCCGCCCCAGGGCACGACTGCCAGAGGGCGGCAGCAGCAATGGCCAGGCCAGGCGGGGCTCCAAGGCACCGAGCCCGGCTGGCGCTGCCGGGGCAGCAGGCGGGGCTGGGGCCGAGCTGCGGCAGGCCAGGGAGGGAGCCCGTGAGACAGAGTAAAGATCTATTCAGAATTAGGTGAAGTGTCTAGGAGAGGTGAAATATCTGTAAGGCCAAAGCTGAAGGAAAAACTCACATGCCGGAGACAGCAAGGAGACAGAGAAAGAAAAACAGAAAAGACCACAAGGTCAATTTGCCCCTGACCTAGGAATTCCTTTGATAAAGAAGAACTGGAATAAATGTCACACGGAATGAATATGTATGAACCTGTTGTGAAACTGTATGCATATGCATTTGGAAGGGGGATAAAAGGAGACCTGAGGTCTTCAGAGGTACGCATGCCTTTTGAGGATAATTTTCTCCGCATGCATCCGGCGCCATAAATAAACATACCGAGCTTTACAACTTTTATAAAGTTCTGAGGTTTCTTCTTTTCTCCCCAAAACATTATGGCATGCCAGGTAGGAGATCTCTGTCCCCGCAGGGCCAGGGGGGATAGACGGACCCCCAAGGTGCGCCCTAGGATTTTTTTTCCTGGTGGGGCTCTGCTTGTCTCACTTGCCACCTGCGAGGACAGACAATGACCCACTGGCCTGTGGAGGAAGATACGGTATGTACTGAGGGACCCCCAAGGGAAGGAAAGGAGAGCTAGGGAGTAAATCACTCAGAGATGTCTGGGTTCAGCTGATGGAGCAGCTACAGTAGAGACGGGGTTCATTGTTCTGATAGAGCAGAACTGCTGAGCCCCTGTGTGTTTTGTTTGTGTGTGTGTATGTGATGTCTGGACACTGTGTTGCTGTATGGTTAATCCATTGTGTGGTCAGTGCACTGTGTTTGTAATCGTTCAAGTGTATGAGTGTATGGTGTATAAAAGAGAGTAGATCTACAGTGCCCTACAGTGCGGGGGGGTGAGTACTGCCCGTGTTTGAAGCAGCCGAGTGAGGCCTGAGGCACCGGCTGCAGCAGGCTGTGGGGGCAGGGAGAGAAGCGCCCTGCGGAGAAGCGAGTGGAGGAACAACAGTAATGGTATTTATTGTGTTTAAATGTAGTGATTTTTGTAAATTTGGTGCATTTTAACCATGAGTATGAGCTCAGAGAGTTCTTTTGTCCTGGATGTTTCTACTTGATATCTAGACTGTGTGCTGTTATTTTGATTGTGTCCAGGAAAAACTGATGTGAGTAAATGCTGAATTACGGTATGCTGTGTTGTGTTGAGAAAAGTGAGCATTTTGAGAGATATGCCCTTTCCCAGTGATTTTGTGTGGTGATTTTCTTACACTGCATTGTGATAATTTGATTCTCAGATTGTATAGTCGAGTTTGTGGAGATTTTAAGATTTTGTTTTCAAGAAGAGTAGCATTTTACACAGAAGAACTATAGTATGGTGATTTATGCTTAAATACGATAAAGCGAATTAAAGGAATTCCAAGAATTCTCCCCCTCACAGCAATTCAAGCCTTGGCTCTAGTGAATTTGAGATAAAGGGGGGGGGGGGGGGCATGTGTGTCTGTGTCTGTGGGCATATCAGAGTTTCAGCTCTAACAAGTACAGCCTTTTTTTTGCAAGGCAGTAAAACAAGTGTAAAAGTAGACACAGGGCTTAATTTTGTAAAACAGAGTTTAGATAGAAGAGATGAATTAGTTAATGAGACTTCAGCTGGTACCATAGCAAGTCTGGACTGGGAATAGTCTGCTGTAGGGATTTAAAATTCTCTGTAACCAACAGAATAGCCTGCCTTTGTGGGCAATTTTGGGGAGCCTTTGGTGCATCAAGAGGCTGGCATGCTGCATGATGTGACAGTGGCTCTCCCCTGGGCACAGGGATAGCTCTGGCTGCCCTGTCTCCCCAGGGAACACGGGAATGACCTGTGGGCAAAAGCTGGATGTGCAGGTATTATTGCAGTGCGGTGTTTGTGAGATACACTGGTTCTAATAAGCGTCAGGGCACATGCCCCGAGTGTAAATTAAAGGTTTCTGATCAAGCGGATTCAGAACCTAAGGTCTTAGAGCTTGTGTGTGGGAATCACATCTGCTACCTGCCACCTGGAGCTGTGTGTGTGTAGGAGGAAACCTGAGAAACTATTGTGAAAGTCTGTGAAAAGAGGTTTGAGTGGAAACTAGATAGGGCAAGGAGAAAGAGATAATGAGAACTGACCAGAGCAAACAGGATCCTAAATTAGCCCCTTTTAGGAGGGGATCACTGGGAGAAGGCTGCCAGTAGGAGCAGCTCATAAAATAAAAAGATTTATAATACCTCATTGCAGTTAGTACTGTTTTAAAATAGGGAGATAAATGGGATAGGGTTTTTTTGTATGCTGATATGTCTTTTTGTTTTAAGAAATCATCCAGAATGGCAAAGAGACGGTGAGATCAGACCGCCCTCTGGTCTTGGCCCTTGAAAAGGAAAACAAAGGCAAAGAGAAAGCAAATCAAATGTGTTGTTCAGCATGCAGCATAAGATAGCAGTGTATGAAGTCAAGCAAAGATTATCATGCTGAAATGCAAAGCAATCACAGTTCGCAAAATGAGTACATATGATTTGTTAAGGTCCCAAGGTAAGGGAGGGGGGTTAGAGATGACCTCCCCGAAAGGGAAGAGTTTTAGTCGACACAAGGGCCATATATTCAGTTTTAAATAAAGCTTTGGTGCCTGTGGAGAATGTTTATGTTGTAGTGTGGGGAACAACTGAACAACTGGCCAGTCTGAGAAGGCATACTTTTGCAAACCTTTAAAGTAACGTGTACTATGTGGACTTAGAAGTTTTGTACAATTTTCTCAATTTGCTAAACATTCTCAAATGAGAAAGGTTACTCTGGAGGCAAATGATATAAAGAGGTTAGGCTTAACATTAACAGACACTGAAATTAAAGACATTAGTAAGGAGATATTAGAATAAGTAAATAAGTGTTTTCAAGGGTATGGGCCTCTGCTCTACCAGGGAGAGGGAAAAATGCCCCCCCTCCCATGGTAATCAAGCTTAAGGAAAGAACACAACCAGTGAGAGTTTAGTATTAGCCTCAAAAGGAAGGTAAGGGAGGAATCAGCCCAATAATTGATAGTACTGGATTAAGGGCTGTTAATAAGATAACACAGAATTTATACCCTGTGGTAGCAAATCCATATACCTTACTAACTTGTCTAACACCTGAGCTAACCTGGTTCACTGTTTTAGGCCTAAGAGATGCCTTCTTTTGCCTCCCTATCCACGAAGCCAGCCAGAAAATTTTTGCATCCAAACTCAAGCTCACATAGTCCATGTGCCTGAAGGCTTCAAGATTCCCCACTCCGATTGGAGAACAGCTTTCAAAGACCCAGAGTCCCGGGAAGATCCACAAGACGAAAGGAGGCTGTTGCAGTACGTGGATGATCTTCTAGTAGCCACTCGGACAAGGGAAAGGAGAGAAGCCTGGACGGTAAGCCTTTTGAATTTCCTTGGACTCCAAGGACTCAGAGTCTCAAAGAAAAAGGCACAGGTAGTGAAAGAGAAGGTAATCTACCTGGGGTAAGAAGTGAGTGCTGAGCAGCAGACTTTAAGGCAGGGAAGCCCTATGCCAAACCCTGAAACCCCAGACAACGAAAGAACTCCGAACCCTCTTAGGCATGGCAGGGTAGTGCCAGCTGTGGGTTTATAATTATGAACTCTTTGCCAGACCCCTCTATGCTCTTATTGCCAATGGAAACAGAGATCTCCAGTGGACCAAAGACACCACACGGGCCTTTCACCAGCTAGAGAGTGCCCTCATGTCGGCTCCAGCTTTTAAACTTCCAGATGTAAGTAAACCATCCTTTCTATTTTTCCACACAAGGAATTGCCCTGGGAATATTGGCTCAGGACTTGGGTCCATCCTGAAAGGCAGTTGCTTACTTCTCTAAGCGACTAGATGCAACAGCCAAAGGATGGCCAGGTTGCCTCAGAGGTGTAGCAGCGGTCATGCTGAATATTCAAGAGGCGCCCAAGTCTACCCTAGGACAAAAATGACTGTGCTGGTGTCCCACACAGTGTCCACAGTACTGGAAGTAAAGGGTGGCCACTGTCTTTCACCACAGAGGTTTCTGAAATACCAGGCCATCATGGTAGAGCAAGATGATGTAGAGATAGTGGTGACTAATATTGTCAACCCAGCCTCTTTTCTCAGTGGAATCAAGGAGAAGCAGTACACCATGGCTGCCTAGAGACCATTGAAGCTACCTACTCCAGCCACCGAGACTTAAAGGACACTCCTCCGGACAATGCAGAGACCTGGTTCACTGACAGGAGCAGCTACATTACCAGGGAAAGCGAAATTTCAAAGTACACAGTGACTCCCTGCAGAGAGGTAACAGAGTCTGGACCCTTACCAACAGGTACCTCTGCACTGAAGGCTGAGATAAATGCATTGACCCATGCCTTAGAAACAGCAAAAGGCATTCAGAGTCGTGCATGCACATGGAACCATCTGGAAGGAGAGGGGACTGCTGACCTCACAGGGAAAGAAGAGACAATCCAGCTGCTGGAAGCACTTCAGCTACCTGAAAAGGCATTTTAAGGCACACCAGAGAGTGAGCTTAAAATTGGAGGAAAGAAATGAGCTGGTGGATGGAGAGGCAAAGAAAGCAGCAAAGGGTGAGGTCCTCAAAAGTAAGTCATAATACAATAATACTAATCAAAAGGGACGTACAATTACAAGGGGTGGACTACCATTGAAAGAGAGCTAGTAATCCCTTCCCATTTTCGTGGTTATTAGTGAAGGAAGAGCACTAGAAAACACACTAGGGCCTAACTACTTAAAAGCTTTTTATAGTGTGTAGCTCCTTTCTCAAAATGACCAAGGCTGCGAGTGATACAGAGTGCATTGAAATGAAGTGTTGACTTTGAAGTAGTAATTTCCACAGGCTTTCTAGAACACACATCTGATTGAAACAATCGTTGTATCGTTGTCAGGAATTTATATGCCACTATCACTCACGTAAGCCGACAATGTGATCCTTGCCTCCAGACTAACCCCAAAATACCCTCCAGCCGAAACTGGGTCAGACTGGGAGAGGCCATGGGCCTGTACAGCAGTGGCAAATTAACTTTTCAGAACTCCCAAGGAAAGGGGGGTATCAGTATTTACTGGTATTAATAGATACATTTTCAGGGTGGCCAGAAACATTCCCCACCGGAACTGTCAAAGCTCAAGAGGTGACCAGATTATTTTTACAAGAAATAATACCACGCTTCAGAGTTCCAGCCACGATATCCTCAGATAAAGAATCACATTTCATTTCCAAAATAGTGCAACAGATTAGTAGCCATCTGGGCATAGATTAGGAACTTCACACCCCATACCCTGCGAAGGGACGATCACAGCTCCTCTCCCCCCAAAAAAGCTTCTCTTAGGGAGCTCGGAGATATCAGGGGTTCGTGTCCGGGATCTGCCGGCTCCAAACACTCTCCAAAACATCTTACTGGAGACCCCTGGCTGGAGTTATTTGGGAATTTAGCTACTTCAACTGGGCTTCTTGTGAGACTTTCAGCAGCCTTGTGTTCCTCATCGTGGGGAGAATGAACCTTATCAGTCTTGCTGCTAACATTTGCTCCCTTTCCTCCCGTGGTTTTAACAGACTTTTCAAGGAAGGACGAAAAAATATTTTCTTTTTCACTGGCAACCCACAACAGCCATTTTCTTCATCAGTTCTCCCATAAGTTCCCCAGGAGGAAGGAGGGACTGTGTCCAAGTTTCCAAGAGTTCTTCCAGAAAAAAACCATAAGCTCCTGAGTGGAGTGAATCATGCTGTTGTCAAAGGCACTTGGGGTCAGACCACAGAGCCCTGAACACACTGTGCCAAAATAATGTCACAGTCTGGTTACATGAGTTGTTAGAGAGATGCCTCTGCTCCAAAAAAGGTGCTAACAAGACCAAATCCAAAGTGGATTTTATTGAACAGTAAATGTGAGGTAGAGAGAGAGAGGGAAAGAAAGAGAAAAGGGGGAGAGCAAGGGAATGACAGGGACAGAGACCTCCACTGGAGCAGGGCAAGTGTGAAATTGTCCCCTGTGTGTGTGGCCTTCCCAGGGTGGGGGTTTTACAGCTGAGCCAGTTTGGGTAAGGGGGGTGGTGTTCACCCCCTGAGCAGGGATTACCCCACTGTTTCAGGTTGCAATGCAAGATGTAACCAAATGCATGTTTTCAATCACCATCTTCATCAACTGCTATGAACAGGTGGGGCAGTGTTCTTTATCTCTTCCATGACTCACCCCTGATAATGCCCTCCAGGGGAGATATCTTCTGTGAATGGGCCACTGAGTGTCACTGCAGGACTGATAAAATTCCATCCTCCCATTGTGGGATGCTCCACCCAGGGGGAGGATCCAAGCATTCCTACCTGGATATAAGCTGAGTCTTTTAACACCAGGAGCAGCTTGCCTACTGGATTCCCAGAGGACAAGAGCTCCATAACCACCACTGGACCTCCAGAGGAAGACCAGACCCTTCTACAGCATCACTTCTTGGACAGAATCATGTTCATCCATGATTCCAACAGGACTGCAGCCACAATTTCATGGGACTACTGCCACCACCCTGAGCACCAGGGTGTCAGGTTATATCCTGACTCTGTCCGTTTAAGGCAGTGTTTCTGTATCATTGCCTTGATCTTCATTTTCTTATTAAATTGTAATTCTGACTTAGACTGTCTCACCAATTTGCCTTCAAACCACTACATAATTTAGTGTGCTCAACCCTTGCTTTCATCCCAAAACAGGATTTTCCATTCCCAAAACTTGGCCAGACAGAGGAGGTGGCTGCGAGGAAGAGGAAGATGCCCCAGGAGCCCCAGAAAGGTGAGGAGGAAGTCAGTGCCCCTTTCCTCCTCTCTCCTGCTCCATCTCCCAGCCCAGCACAGCCCCCGGCTGCAGGACAACCCTGCTGCCAACGCCGTCCTGATAGTGATGCACTGGGGGGAATCTCCTTCCCCTTCCCTCTGGCACAGAGGCAAATCCCATCCTCTCCTTGTCCTTCCTTCCCCAGAGAAGGAGCTGAGGATGGAAACCAGGGAGGACAAATCCCCACGGCAGAACCTCGTGGAAGAGGTCATTTTGAGTGACTCCACAGTGCAGAATTCCAATGGGGAGGAAAAGTCACAGAGATCCTGCAGGAGCAAGGGCTCCAAACCCAGCCCAGGGAGCTCTGAGGAGGAAAGACCCACTCTGAGCCAGGAAGGTGGACAGAGCTTCAGCCAGAGCTCAGAGCTGGTGGTCCATGAGCAGCTTCGTGGTGGGGAGAAGCCCCACAAGTGCTTGGAATGTGGGAAGAACTTCAGATGGAGCAGCATCCTGATCAGCCACCAGATGATCCACACTGGTGAATGGCCTTACGAGTGTGGGGAATGTGGGAAGGGCTTCAGCTGCAGCACCCACCTCAGCACACATCAACGCGTCCATACCAGAGAGAAGTCCTACGAGTGTCCCCAGTGTCAGAAGAGGTTTCAGAGCAGCTCCAATCTCCTCCAGCACCACCGGATTCACACAGAGGAGAGGCCCTTCCACTGCCCCGACTGTGGGAAGAGCTTCCAGTGCAATCTAATCAGGCACCAGTGCATAGACACTGGGGGGAGGCCCTACGAGTGTCCCCAGTGTGGGAAGAGGTTTCAGACCAGCTCCAATCTCCTCCTGCATGAGCGCATTCACACAGATGAGAGGCCCTTCCTCTGCCCTGACTGCGGGAAGGGATTCAAGCACAAACTCCACCCTCATCACCCACCGGTGCATCCACACTGGGGAGAGGCCCTACGAGTGTCCCCAGTGTGGGAAGAGCTTCACCAGCATCTCTCACTTGACCTGACACCAACGGAGGCACCAGTAAGGGAAACCCTGCTAATGCTCCGACTGCAGGAAGAGCTTTATGCACGGCTCCAACTCTGTGCCCCACAGAAGGATCCATGTTGGTCAGATCCCTGGTGATCCACATTACCTGTGATCCATGTTGGGAGGACACTTGGCTGGTTATCCTTTTGGTTTGGCCCTAATTTTCTTCTGATTTGTCTTTATTGCTTAAAAAGACCTGAAATAGGATTAAAGGAAAGTTATTTATTAAAGATGTCTGAAATCCCACCCTATAACAGGTATTTCAGATGGAATTTATTGTTTAAAGACATATTCTGGGGGATTAGTGGGTTCTTGGAGGATTTCAGGAAGTGTTCTCCACCTCTTTGTACTCCAAAAGTCATAATGGATTGATCTGTCACCTCAAAATGTCTCAATCCCACTGAAAACAACTCAATCTTACCTCAAAAGGGCTCAGTCCCACCTCAAATTGGCTTGTTCCCACCTTATAAAAAACTCAGTCCAATGCCAAAATTACTCAGTTCCACAGCCTCCAGGGTGAGATGGGATTGGAAGGAGACTGGGAGAAGTGGGATCCAAATTTAAGGGCATGGCTTGGGGATTGTCTGGGGCTGGGTGGGTGGGATGTATTTTGATAGTAAATAAAACTTTCAGAATATTGATTTCTGTCCCATTCATTTTCTGTCAGTTCTAGTTTGTTTTTCAGAGTGCCACCTTCACAGCTGATTGTGTTTGTGCCCTCCTTTCTCTCCTGCCTCTCTTTCCCTGCTCTGTTTCTCTCTCAGTGTTTCCCATTACCAGGGCAGCTCCCACCAAAGACCTTGCCCTGATTTAATTCCCCATCCAGGAGCTACAACAACCATGGGTGAAGTTATTAAAGTGGGCAGTGAAATGTCAGTCTAAGATCTTGCTCCACTTGGCTTTTGGCTCCTTCTTAAAAGCTTTTCCTTTCAGGGCAGGAACATCTTTTCCTGGCTGGGAACTGGAATTCCAGCCCCTGGGAGTGTGTGCCATGGATCCCAGAGGGGCATTCCCAGGGTTCCCAGGGTGCTGCTCCTGCCGTGCTCCCAAGGAGCTGTGCAGGGCCGGGGACAAGGTCCATCGGCTCTGTTGGTTCTGCAGTGCCACAACGGCCCCTGGTTCCATGAGTTTCCCTACTGCCAACAGCAGTTCCTTGGTTCCCATGATGCCTTGCTGTGTCACCATGGATATTTGGTGCCACGAAGTTCTTCAGTGTCACAATGGCCTCTCTCACTCCATGAGCTTCCACTGTGTCACAATGGACTTCTTGGATGGGCAGTGTCACCATGGACCATTGGCTCCAGGCAGCCCTGCTGGGTCACCATGGACTCCTTGGTTCCATGAGGTTCTGGGGGTGTCTCCATGGTCTCCTTGGATCCACAGTGTCACAATGGACCACTGGATCCACGTGGCCCTGCTGTGTCACCATGGCCCCTTGGTTCCATGGGACCCCAGGATCACAACTGACTCCTTGCTTCCACATTGCCCCCTCAGTGCCAAAATGGCCCCTTCATTCCAAGAGGAACACAAAAATTTTGTAGAAACTTTGAAAAGTCCTGCTTAATACAGCTGGGAACATCTGTTTGCATTCAAGAGAGAGGTTAAAGGTGAGGATGGCCCCAGCAGCTTCCATCTGCAACAGAGATCCAGGGAAAGGACAAGGACAGAGAATTCAGCTGCAAGACTCAGAGAATTCTGCTCCCAGAGATCATTTCTGCTCACATTGTCCCTTGTAGAAAGGTGACACCATTCCAGGCAGCCTGGACTGAGCAGGTGGTTCATGAGTGGGGTTTGTTGTTCAGGAAAACTGCTCAGGCTTTTCCATTCTTTCCTTCCCAACAGGAAAACTTCTCCTGGGCCTATGTGCAGGCAGAGCCTTGAGGAGAGCAGGTGGGACATGGTGCAATGGGCTGGGGCATGGAGCTACAGAGCTCAGGGGACAAAGTTCTGCTGCAGGGCACAGGGATGTCAGTGCCAGGTGGGCAATGTCAGACATGGTGATGCTGGGGGTGAGGAGCAGCTTGTCCAAACAGGGTCAGCCCTCAAGGAGCTCATTCTTCTCCATGCCCAGACCTCTTAAGGAGACATTCAGCATCAAGGTCACCTGGGGAATGCTTCTGTCAGCTCTTCTCTGGACTGGAAATTTAAATAATACACACTTGATTAAAGAAGAGAAGTCATGAGGTGCACTTTAAATTCCCTCCTGACAAGAATCCCAAACTGACTCCAATCAGCTGCACAAGGCCTGGGCACTTGAAGGCCGTGGAAGGAAGACAAAGAGCCCTCAAAGCTTTCTTTATGTTAATGATCTCCACTGTGGATTTAGGGCTGAGTCCAGGACCCTTAGGCACTGAGAGAAGGTTGAAGAAGCTGCTCAAGGAGTCAGCAACAAAACTCCAAGTCCTTTGGAGCAGCACTGGGCCCCACTGAGGGCAGGGAGTGCCAAAGGCTCCCCAGGGACTGCTGAGAGCAGATCCTTGAGGCCAGGATTGCAGGGAGCCAAAGGCTCTGAGCAGAGAACTGCAATGCTGAGCAAGGCCTGGGCTGGTTGGGGGAAGCAGAAAGGCCAAGCCCTGAGCCCAGCCTGGGACAGTAGGGCCTGTCCCTCACGGGTGGCTCAGGGCTGTTTGTGGGGCACTGGGATGTGAGCGGCAGCAAAGACAAATGTCATAAACCTGTGTGACACTCGAGATCCTCATGGAACCAAGGGGCCAGTGGGACACTGTGAGAAGTTTTGGAACCAAGGGGATCATTTTGGCACTGTTGGGGCCCATGGAACCAAGGGGCCAGTGAGGCACTTGTGGGGCCTCATGGGAACAAGACGCCATTGTGAGCCTGCAGGGCAGGAGCACTCCAGAACACTGAAATGCTGGGGGTAACCAAAGCTTCCTTCACTTGAGTTTGGTGCATAGGAGAAACACCAGGCAGCTATTCTCAATATGGCCAGATGCCAAGAATATTCTTGGTAGGAAGGGACCCACAAGGATCATGAAGTCCAGCTCTTAAGTGAATGGCCTACACAGGGATTGAACCCACAGCCTCAGTGATACCAGCACCATGCTCTAACGAACTGAGCTAAGAGGTCAAAATGACACAAAATTTTACTGGCAAAATATGGACAAAGTCAAGGAACTTTGGCAAAGGGTTTAATAGAACATCCACCTCAATATGAAACCCTTATCACAGCATTAACTTCAATTACTTAGCAAATTAAATCGAAAAGCCTTTATCCCTTAAGATGGTAAGTTACCCAAAAATTTTCCAGTTAAGTAGTATTAGAAGAAGAAGAAATAGAGAACAACAGAAACACAGAAGATCCATAGAAAGACACACACATAGGTACCATCTGCTC
Organism: Melospiza melodia melodia; assembly: GCF_035770615.1. Lineage (NCBI taxonomy): Eukaryota > Metazoa > Chordata > Aves > Passeriformes > Passerellidae > Melospiza > Melospiza melodia. The sequence continues at coordinate 1,394,633 of NW_026948796.1, read as the reverse complement.
AGGTTCCAGCATTGCTAACAGGGCACTGTGGATCCATGGAGAGCATTGTGGCATTGCAAGGCCCCATGGAATCATGGAGACCATTGTGACTCTGTGAGGCCTCATGGAAGGAAGGGGCCATTGTGACACTATGGGAAATTGTGAAACCATTGGCGGGGAGTGTGGGGGCATTGGACACAGCAAGGCTTCATGGGACCAATAGACCATCAGGACACTGTGGGGCCTTGTGGAACCATGCAGACCATTAAGATCCTTAAGGACTTGTGTTATCAAGGGGCCATTATGACACCAGAGGGCATCATGGAAGCAAGAGAAACATTGTGGCACTGCAGGGCCCTGTGGAAGCAAGGGAGCATGAAATAGGTGTGGCTGCCTTGGCCTCCCAGGGGTCACCTGACAGGTCTGACTGACCTTGGAATGCGGAAGGCCACTCTCATCTGTCCCTGAAACACTGGAGCTCTGGGCTTTTCTTTTTATGGAAAAGAACTGTCCATTTTTTCCAGGCATCCATGGCTAAAATTAGGATTCCACCTCCAAATTTCTGTGTATCCAAGGATTGCTGCCAGAAAAAAGTTGCCAGGACAGACAGGTCTGGCTGGTCTTTGACTCCTGAGGGGCAGCACTCACCTGTTTTCCAAACACTGGGAAGGGCTCTGTGCTTTTCTTTTTATGAAAAAAAAACCATCCCTCTTCTCCAGGCACAAATGTTTTAAATTAGGACTCCACATTCATAATTTCAAATATCCAAGGGTTGCTCCAAGCAAATCTGCCAGGACAGACATATAAGGCTTGCCCTGACCTCTGGTGGCAGCTGTTCATTCTGAAACACGGGGGCTCCGTGGTTTCCATCCTATGGAGACCAATGTGACATTGGGAGCCTTGTGAAATGAAGGGGCCTTTGTGACACTGCAGAGCACCATGGATCCAAAGGACCAATCTGACACTGTGGAGTCTCATGAAACCAAGGACACCATTGTGGCCCTTTTGGGCCACATAGTCCCAAGGGACCAGAACAAAGCATCGGTGTGGTAGTTGGCCCAGCTGTAACTCAGAGTCAGTCAGATTTTACCCCAGAAGAACTGGGTTTGAGTTTCAAGCCCTGGGAATCATTAGTTTAACTTAGGGTGAGCTTGAGAGTTCCCCCAAAAGCCTTTAGTGTTGTTATGCTAAGTTGTCCAAGTTCTCCTCCCCTACTGGTTACTTATTTCCCCTCTATAGTTATTGTTCTAGAGTGTTCTACCCTCAAGTGTATGTATTGTTGCTTCGCCTTTATCTCAGGTCTTTGAATCCCACCCCTTGTACTGTGCTCAACTTCTCCATGTTTATTGTTTTTCACCCTGTTAATAAAGTTCTTTTTGGGCAACTCCATTGATCCTGCTTGTAGGAGCGTCCGGGGCTAGGACGGTTGGGACAGACGGAGACGAGAGATCTCTGAAGCCAGGTCTTGGAACTTGTGGTTTATTGCAAAGGGTGTGGGTGCAGGAGCCTTGTTTGGAGCTGCCAGCCACAGCTCAGAGCAGGTCCAGAAGAAGAAATTAAAAGAGGTGCCCAAAATGGATGCCCGAGAGAGGAGGGGAGTTCCCATTACAATACAATAAATCTTCTTCTGTGCTGCATATTCTAATTTTCTAGTACAAGATACAAATCTTATAGCATTACATACAGCCTATAAGAATCATTACATTACCATACTGTGTTACATTTTAAACCCTAAAAACTACTCTTTGGACCCCTTCTGCCGAGCTAGTAGGGTCTGCTCTGACCCTTGGACCTGTCTGCAAGCAGAGGGTATTGTTTCATCAAAAGAAGATTACTTTCAGCTGGCCATACCATTGTTTTCCATTTGTTCAGTAACTAAGGCTTGGGGTCTCAAAGCTTGCTTTCATTTCAATCTCACTTATATTTTCCATATTCTCAAAATCTTTTGCCAGGCAATCATATTTACAAGGCTTTCCTGTTTCATCTTCCCCACCATCTGCTTCTTTTCACTTTCACCACCCTTGCCCTGATGTTGGGGAACCAGAAAGGTTTGTCACAGCCTCCCTCATTGTGACTTTTGGCGCCCAAACAGGGACCCTGACATTGAATCATGTCAGCTGGTGTTAGCTGATAGGCCAGTGCTCCCTGGGATTTTGGATTGTGCCAGGCCTGGCGGATTCATCATTGCTTCGAGGGACCTTGCCCAGGATGCCCAAGGACAACAATGGACTGCATAGGATTGCAGGTGGTTTTGGGGAAATGCAAGACATTTATTGCCCATTTTGCCACTGTGTTTTTACAGTATGAACCCACATCCCATAATAGATTTAGGGGGTTCGGTGGCTGTTCCACCTAAGTGGGAGAAAAAGAAAAATGGGCAGCCGGATGTCCAAAGTAGAAAGGTGTGTATGTGGATGCTTTAAGTTAATTCTCACTGATCATGACCAAATATCTTCAAAGAACAAATAAAAATCAATCATGAGGTGGATCATTAAAAATTTTCCAGATGCCCCTGAGCCTGACCATCCTCCCTCCATCTTGGCTCCTCCACTTCTGGCTACCACAACCTTCTCTTCCACCCTGAATGAACCTCCAGACTCCAACCCCACAACTGTGAGTCATGCCCCACTGTCAATCATTCCAACTTCACCCTGGGCCATGCCTCCAGAACTCCACCCCAGAAGTCCGCCATCCTAGATCAAGGCCCTTCCTCCCCAACACCTGACAAAATGGCCGTGCCCTTTGCCTCACCCTCTGGCAACAATATAACCCCATGATCAAAGATACTAAGCCCAAATATTTGGGCTTAGTATCTTTGATCATGGGGTTCTATTGTCACACTATTTCTAATCCAAATGTTTCTGCTCCAAGTTATTTTTCCTCCCTAGAAGACAGTTTGGATTCCCCAGATCCACCTTGCCCCTCAACCCCAGAAGATCTCTAGGAAAGGATCCAGAAAGAAGCAGTTAAGGAAGGAGACTTGCAAATAGCCTCAAAACTCCTCATTGGCCCAATAGGAAAGAAAAGGGCAGAATCTCAGGTATCAGCCAATGGTTCATGGGGAAATCAAGGATCTGTGTAGAGCAGCTAAAGACCATAGGAAGGACTTACCTTGTTTTAATGGCCTAATGAGGGCCATGTCTACAGCACGTCTTAATCCTCTATGATTTAAAACATATTATGACCCTGTTGTTGTCACCTACAGAATACACCCTCTCGGAAGGGGGATGGAAGTGTTTACTAAATCAATTAATAGCAGACTATGCTAATAATGAGGCAAGGGTGAAATTGACAATCAACCATCTAGCTGGAGAAGGACAACACAGCCTACCAGATGATCAAGCAGCAGGTATGCCCAGAGAAGTTTTGGATTATATCAAAGAGATGGCTTTGAAAGCTTTAATCCAGGTATCGAATGGTAGCACCCCCAATTTGGACTACCTTAGGTGGCTGCAGCTAAAGCTTTAGGACAATTAGACCATCTTGGGTGCCTGTTAAGTAAGCAAACCAATGCTACCTCCCTCACATTGAGTGGTCTGCTCTCAGACATAGAGACCATCAGACATGCCACCTTGCAGAACAGCGATAGAGTTTTTACTCTGGGAACATGGGCATGGTTGTGTAGACTCTGAGGGCATGTATTGCATGAACCTCTCCAGCCACAGAGAGTCAATCCACAAGAGCATTCAGGTACTGAATGACGGGTTCAAGAATGTTCAGGTGGAAAGCAAAGACTGGTTCAATAAACTCTTCCAATGCAAGGGACTAAAGGGTTGGATGATGACTAGCTAAAACAGGACATTTAATTCTCTTAGTGGTTGTTGTTGCATTGTTAATTGTCTGATGTTTGTTTGGATGCTTTTAGAAAGTCTTACAAAATTCTTACTATTCCATCTTTGTTGTAAAACAGAATGGGGGAAGATACCCAACACAGGATCCTCATGGACTCCTTGGAGAAGAGAATTGGAGGCCTGGATAGCACAAAAACCTCTCAGAAACTCAGAATGGGAAGGAAAATCCTTAAAAGTATCTAAAAGTATTCTTAAATCCAAAAAGTACCTTAAAAACCTTGAGTATCTCAAGGCATTAATGGGCAACACTGAGTGTCAGTACAAAGCTCTCAAGGGACTCATTAAAGCAGATGATTGGGGTCAGGATTGCATAAACCTCTCACAGAGTCTGTATCAAAAGGGAAACACCAAATACCCTGAAATAACTGAAGTACCCTGAAGCACTAATGAGCCCCAGTGACTGTTGTTTCTGACAAAGCCTCTCCAGGGACTAATTACAGCAGATAATTCGAGGCCATAACTGCACAAACCTCTCAGAGACTCCAAGGCAAAAGCCAAACCCAAAGTCCTGTGAAAAACTTGCAGTCCCTGGGGGCATTATGGAGCTTCCAGGGCCATTCCTGACAAAGACTCCCCAGGGACTCCTCCAGCAGATCCTTGAGGCCACTGGGATGTGGGTTAGGGGGGCATGCTGAGGGCAGGACAGTGCCCAGCCAGGCTGGGGCTGTGCCAGAAGGCCTCAGTGCCTCAGGACAAGGTGTCTCCTCACAGCCCTTGGTGGCACAGACCCTGCTGCTGTTCCCCAGGGCACCAAGACTTGGCTTCTCTTTGTCCCCACCTGTCATCAGTCCCTCCAGTTCTCTGCTCTGCCTGGGGCCTGGGGACACTTTCTCAGTCGTGTCCCTCACTGGGACCCATTACAAGTCCAAGAAACTTTGGAGTTGGATTGTGACTTGGAGGTCTGGAGAGGTTTCTTCATCTCCCTCTCAGGGACTGATATTCAGGGCCTGAGCACAAAGCCCCAGAGGCTCATTAAAGTCCAGGTGCTGTGTCTGTGCTGCTGAGCTGGACTGGGCTCCTGGCACAGAGGCAGCTCCTAGTAACCAAGAAGAGCTTCAAAAGCACATTTCTCTTGATGAGCAGCTCTTCTGCCAGCCCAGCAGGACTGGGACACTGCCTGCAGCCACCCCGGGCACAGCGCAGAGGCAAAGAGAGCTTCAATCAGTCAGGGCTGGGAAGGTGCTGAGAAGTGCCTGGGGAAGAATCACTGCCAGCCCTTGGCACAGGAACCTCTGGCTGCAGCTCCTGAAGCCATCTCCTAAAGCTTGAACATCCCAATGCCTACAGACTCTGTGAGTACATTCTCTGATTGTCTCTTGTGCAGAGCAGCCAGGGGTGCCCAGGGCTTTCCTGCAGAGCAGGGTCCTGCAGCCCAGGGCATTGTGCTAGGGCAAGGACTCTGCTGCCTGCCAGGGACAGCTCTCAGCCAGCCGTGTCAGCTGCTCCCAGCACTGGGGGACAAGATCTGGGTGGGAGGAGACAGCTGGTAAGGCTTGGAAGTGTTCTCCTTGTGTGGTGAGGATGCTGCATTGTTCAGGACTGGTCCCAGCAGGACATTTAAATCCACATCATTTCCAAGTTGATTATACAGGGAGCACAGGAAGGCAGGGACTGCATGTAAAGGAAATTCCTGGAAAATTCTGTCTTTTTAATCTACTGCTCTGGGTTGTCTGGATAGGAAATTGCACATACATATTTAGCTCTCAGTTCAGGTCGCGAAAAATAAAAAGAAATTTCTCTCAGGTGTTAATAAACCGGGAAGTGACAGAAATCAGTACAGGGCCCTCTAGAAGCTGCATCAGTTTTGCTTTTCCAGCCTCCTCAGAGTTGCTCTGTTGCCATCAGACCCTGCAGAGCCAGAGATGCCCCTGGACAGTGCCAGAGCTGGGAGGTATCTGCAGGGCAGAGCTGAGCCCCCAGGGCTGGACTGGGCTGTGGCAGCACTGGCAGGGCCCAGGCCTGGGCACAGGGAAGCAGCTGCTGGCAGGGACAGCTCCAGGCAGCAGAGCCCTGGGCAGGCAGTGAGGGGGAAGTGCCCCCAAGCTATGCTGGGATATTTAAAGTCCTCTCCAAACACAACTATTCCATGATTACTTTTTTACAGATCTCCATGCCAAGGCACCACATGAAATGTCCAACAGCAGCTCTATCAGGCACTTCCTCCTGCTGGCGTTGGCAGACACGCGGCAGCTGCAGCTCCTGCACTTCTGCCTCTTGCTGGGCATCTCCCTGGCTGCCTTCCTGGGCAACGGCCTCATCATCAGCGCCGTAGCCTGCGGCCGCCACCTGCACACGCCCATGTTCTTCTTCCTGCTCAACCTGGCCCTCACTGACGTGGGCTCCATCTGCACCACTGTCCCCAAAGCCATGCACAATTCCCTCTGGGACACCAGGAACATCTCCTACACTGGATGTGCTGCACAGGTCTTTTTCTTTCTGTTCTTTATCACAGCAGAATATTCAATCTTGACTGTCATGTGCTACGACCGCTATGTGTCCATCTGCAAACCCCTGCACTATGGGACCCTCCTGGGCAGCAGAGCTTGTGCCCACATGGCAGCAGCTGCCTGGGCCAGTGCCTTTCTAAATGCTGTCATGCACACAGCCAATACATTTTTCCTGCCCCTGTGCAAGGGCAATGCCCTGGGCCAGTTCTTCTGTGAGGTTCCACAGATCCTGAAGCTCTCCTGCTCACACTCAAACACTCTCAGGGAAGTTGGACTCATCACAGTTAGTGCCTCTTTGGTATTTGGTTGTTTTGTATTCATTGTTTTCTCCTATGTGCAGATCTTCAGGGCTGTGCTGAGGATCCCCTCTGAGCAGGGACAGCACAAAGCCTTTTCCACCTGCCTCCCTCACCTGGTTGTGGTCTCCCTGTTTGTCAGCACTGGTATTTTTGCTCAATTGAAGCCCCCTTCCATGTCCTCCCCATCCCTGGATCTGGCCCTGTCAGTGCTGTACTCGGTGGTGCCTCCAGCCCTGAACCCCTTCATCTACAGCCTGAGGAACCAAGAGCTCAAGGCTGCAGTTAGGAGACTGATGACGGGATGCTTTCAGGGACATTAAAATGCTGGTCAATTTCTGCAAATAACTTGTAAAAAAGTTATCCTTGATTTTTCTTTATGGTTTGGTTGTAGTGGTATTTTTTCCTTTGTATTAGTTACTCTTATTGTCCAGAAAAAAAAGCAGCTGTTTGTACCATTTCTCATTTTGTTTCTCTCTGCCTTCCATGTGGCCACAGACTGTGTCAATGAGGGGCTGCGCTCTTGATGGCTTTAAAGGAACTAAAGGATCTCCCAGTAAAGTTTTCTACAGAGATGCCCTTTTGTTGCCTTCTCTGGAGCTGCAGCAGCAATGTCTGTGTGCAGAGCTGGGGCAGATCAGGGCTGGCCCAGCAGCTGTGCCCAGCAGCAGCAGCACTTGGTGTTTTCAGTGCTGCTGCTGTGGCCCTGCCCCGCTGCCCTGGTGGCCCTGGTGTTGCTGTAGGGCCTGAGTGCTCTCGGGGCCGGGCACAGCCGTGGGGGTGGCAGTGCCGGGGCTGCAGCAGGGACAGGCCATGGGCACTGCTGGGGCAGCGCTGACGCCTCAGGCCAGGCCCTGGGGGCACCAGGGTCCTTCCCCTAGCTCTCTCAAGAACATACCCAGGCCAATTCTCAGCACAAAAAAGCCCTGTGAGCAGCCCCAGGCTGGCTGTGGGCAGGCTGGGGGCAAACAGCATGGCTGGGGCTCTGCAAGGTCCCTGGGGCAGATGGGAAGGAGCAGCAGAGCAGGGGCTGATCCATCCCCAGTGCGCTGCACAGCCCAGGGCAGTGTCCCAGAGCATCCTGATGGAGCTGCCAACAACATCCCCCCTCTGCAGCCCTGGCCTCTCCCCCAGCTCACACAGGTGCCCCATCCTTGCAGGCACAGACACGGCAGCACTGGCTCAGCAGCCCCTGTTTGCATTGCACAGAGCAGGCAGGAGCACCCCCATGCTGTTGGTGTGGGGACATGAACCTGAGGGAGCACAAATGCCATCAGCCCCTGGGGCCAGTAAAGGCTGGGGGACACCAGGGAAACTACTCAGCTTTGTCCTGGCCTCTGCAGTCAGCCAGAAAGTTTGTTCCCATGAGCTGGGTGTTTCCTGTGCCACTGCAGATGCTGTTGCTCAGAGCCAGAGCTGCCTGGCAGCCACACCCAAACTGCCCTGAGCATTTCCTTGGCTTCACCTTTGCTTTCTTTCCTCTTTCTGCTACAAACTTCTTCCCATTGCCCACCTCTGTCCCCTCCCCTGCAAAGAGCCCTTCCCTGTTGTCCCTTTCCTCTCTGGCCCCACTCCCCATTGCAGTTCCTGACTTGGCCCCATGGGAACGTCCCTTGTGGAGCAAGATCATCTTACAAGTGCTGCAGGAATTGTCTGCAGGCTCCTGCAGTGCCTGGTGCTGCTCCCTTGCCAGAGGCACCCCAGGCCAGGGGGGCACATCTGGGCTGCTGTGTCTGGCTCTGGGCTCCCTGTTCTGGGCAGTGAGGAGGAGCTGCAGAGGCTCTGCAGGACTGACAGGATGGGCTTTTGTGCTGGCAGGAGAAGCTGAGGGACCTGGGCTGCTAGAGCTCCTGAAGAGGAGGCCCAGGGCTCCTCCTGCAACTGCTCCAAGGGTGGTTTCAGAGAATCCCAGAATCAGCAAGGCTGGAAAAGACCTTGGGGATCATCAAGTCCAACCTGTGTCCTTACACTGCCTTGTCTCCCCTGGACCTCCTCTTCTCCAAAATAAACAACCGCAGCTCCCTCAGCCACTCCTCACAGGACTTGTGCTCCAGACCCCTCTCCAGCCTTGTTGCCCTTCTCTGGACACACTCCAGCCCCTCCATGTCCTTCCTAAATTTGCAGCCCAGAACTGCAAACAGCACTCATGGTGCTGCCCAACCAGTGCTGAGCACAGGGGAGGAATCCCTACCCTGCTCCTGCTGGCCACACCATTCCTGATCCATAGGAGTGACAGGGGCTGGATGAGGGACAAAGTGTTATTGATTGTCAACCGTGAAGGGTCTTTTTTTTCCTATCTGTTCAGACTGCATTAGAAGGTGCTGAGGGTCAGTAACAATTGGATATTGCTGATACCAAATATAAAAAGGAGATGAGTACTGGGCAAAACAGTTCTCTCTGCTTTTTTTTTTCAATATAGCAGATTCACTATGAAGGCACTTCTGAAATATGTCTGATTAACCAGAGAAGAACTGAAAACTTAGATTACTCCCTGAGCCTTTTTTTCTTCAGGTGTTTTGAACAAATTTTTATGAACTTTTCTCACTGAATTCCTTAACTGAAGAGCTCAAGAAAGAAGAGGCCTCCTGAGGATTAAAATTCATCAGCAACCTCCAGGTGGCTGAGGATCCATCCCCATCAGAGCAGCAATGAACAGAAATGGGCACAGCTTTGTGGCTGCCCCAGCTTTGGCATGGGCCCTGGGCCTGGAGCAGGAGCAGCTCTTGAGGGCCACAAGGCCGCGGCTCTTGTGCTGCCCTGGGCAAATGGGACGGCAGCAGGGGCTGCAGAGCTCTCAGCACCTCAGGCAGAGGGGAGCAGGGCAGCCAGAGAGCCTCCTTTGGCCTTGGCTAATAAAGCCTCTTATCTGGTCTTATTATCAAGCAGTGTAAGTTAGCCCAGGAACTCAGTCCCCCAGGGGACAGGGTGCCCAAAGCTAGGCTAGCTCGAGGCTGATGCCGCGGCCCAACCCCCATAGCAAGCTTGGTGATTATCAGCTCTTATAGTGATTGCAGGCTCTCTTAGGATTTCAGCTCTTGCTTGCTAGGTAGGTTACCCTTGGCTGAGGGTGCAGCAGACGGCGAGAGAGAAGGAGAGGTGCTGGCGGTTCCACAGAGATGGCTTTATTGGGGGAGTCTGTGAAGGGTCCCAGTGACAGCTCTTCTTCTGTCGAATGGGCTAAATTATGCCCCTTGTATAGGGCTGAGGAGAATCCAGATTTGACCAATGGTAAGGATTAAGTGACATAGCTTATAGGCTTACAGAGATAAGCTATGGGGCAAGGGGCCAGGGAGACAGGAACTTCTGTTGCTGTCTCAGCAACTCCTATTGTTCTATTCTCCACTAGGTTTTGCCTAGGTCCCTGTGGTTTACTACACAGCAAGACTGGCCAGTTTGCCCAGCTGAGAATTTCCCAGATGGAAACTGGACTGCAGGCAGCAGCTTACTGAGAGGACAAGAAAGCTGCAGCTGCAGCCCAGCCCCAGCCACTGCTCTGGGAGCGCCCACACGCACGGCAGGGCTCACACAGCAGCAGCAGCTGCAGCCCAGCCCTTGCTTTGCCTTCGCCTTCCCACCCAAAAGAGGCACAGCCCACATCTGCAGCAGCTGGAACAGAGGCACCTCTGGCATGCCCCTCCCTGCACGGGACACTTGGCCTTCAGTGTCAGTTCTCCAAACACTCTTCTCTTCTTTCCCATCAAACAAAGCCTCTTAGAACCTACAAAGCTTCCACTTCCTCACCACAAATGCCCCTGCAGGAGGGATTCTTCCCAGGAAAACAAGCACCCAAACTTGGCCAACACAGGGTCACACCTTTTCATCCTTACCAGGGATGACATTTTCATTCCCTATTCTTTAGGAAGTCTCGTTTTACCAAGCAAAGCCTTCCCTGTCCATTCACAGCTGAACTCAAGAAGCTTTTCCTTCTCAGCCATGCAAAAACATTCACAAGCTCTCAGTCCAGCCTCTTTCTTCCCTGCCCAATGCAGTTGCCCAAGCAGAGGGAGAAAACATCTCCTCCAGCGTCTCAAGCACCATGTCCAGATCCAGGGGTGGCAATTCCTCTTTCCCAGGAGTATTCCACAGCCAGCTGTGGCTGTCCATGCTGCAGAACCTGCACTGCCAGCTGGAGTGCTGGGGGCCGAAGAAAGAGGAGAGTGCACCTAACACTGACCACTTGCTAGGCAGTATCTTTCACCTTGTCCTTGTACCGCTACAGAGAGGCTGTCTGCAAAATACTCAGAACACCCTCCAAATCTGCAGCAAGGACAGGAAAAGCAGGCAGAGAATCTTTCTGTTTTCAAGGTCCCCCTTCCTAGGCGACTTGACCCTTTCTACCCTATTGGAAAAAAGGCTCCCAATATTACCAGTTAGATTGTGCCTGGGCCAGTCTGACCCTCGCTGCTGGGCCAAAGGCAGCAACTGCGGTGTATCACCCCAGAGATACCTTGGCTTGCTGGTGGTTGCAGCTGGGCACTGAACAAGTCCAGGCTTGTTAGGAACCCTGTTTACCTCAGGAGGAGTAGCTTCAGGTGATGGTGAAGAGAAAAAGGAGAGGATTCTGCTGGAGGGATTAATGTCCAGAGGTTTATTCCATGGTTACAGAGGTCTGAACGTGAGGAACTGCTCCAACAGAACAACTGGCCGCATGGTCTGATCACCTTTTTAAGCTCAGGGACAGGGGGAGGGGAGGTACAGGTGAGCCACCAACCAGGTGAGAGGGGCAGGGTCTCAGGGGAAGATGACACCCAGAAAGGCCAATGACCTCTGGGCATAGGGGCATCCTTTGTACTTGACCAACCACACAACGCCTTGCGGGAATGCTAAGCCTGATTGACAGGACTCACTCAGCATGGGGGTAAGGGGAAGGGAGAGAGGTATAAGCACACTTGGGGAAATGACCTGGAAGGCCAAAATGGGACATTACAGCACACCACAACATCTCCCCCTAGTTTTGTTTAAAAAGAAGAGGACTGTGTTTGTGGTGCAGAATGATTGCCAAACCATGGTTGGTAAATCAGTTCTTCCTCTACAGGAGGGTCAGTGTTTTCCACTGAGGCTTCCAGGTCATCCATTGGAGCACTGAGGGCTTCCAAACGGTAGACTTCAGGAGGGGGAGATGAGCTTGAAATTAACTTGAGCACCATACGTTTGATTAGTCCAAAAACAATGCTAACAACTACAATAACTAAAATAAACAGCACTAAAAACACAGTTTTCAGAATAGATCCCAACCAGCCCGAGAGTCCCCAGCCTTTGAACAGTCCATTCAGCCAGTTGTCAGTTTCTCTGTTGATGTGCAGGAGCCTTTGTCAAGGTAGTCCATATGTGGTTTGGGCTGCGGCACTATGCAGGAGGTCACAGGTGGGATGATCACGAGTAGGACGAGAAGCAGGCTCGGTCTCATGGTGTCTCGAGGCTACACACGAACAGTGGGATCTAAACTGGCACAAAAACTTGAAACAAATATATATTATAAACTATTCCAGATAGGAGGCTTAAATGGAATTTCCTCCAGAGAACACGTGCGGCGTTTTCTTCTCCAGGCAGCATGAGCAACCTGGGGTGCTTCTGCAGATTTCTCTGAGACCTTGGGAACATAGGGCTTTACCCATTTGGAAGGAACCCACCTTAAACCAGAGGGGGTGGACACACAGGCATATCCATGTCCCCAAGTAACCAATTTGTAAGGTCCCACCATTTTCCAAGTCTCAGGGTCCTTTACTAAAACTGGAGGTTTTTCTTTCATTAACTTATGATTGCTTCCCCCAAAGTGGCGTAGGATGGGTGGGTTCAGGCTGTCAAAAGAACAATTCAGAAAATTTATTGTGAATAGCGCCCTGGATAACCGGATGTGGGGAGGTTCCACCTTCAGAACCTGTTTTTGCTGGTCCAGGACCCTTTTAATATCACAGTGAGTTCTTTCTACAATGGCTTGACCTGTAGGGGAGTAGGGGATGCCAGTTTTGTGCTCTACTCCCCATTGCTGCAGGAAGCTCCCAAATTCCTTGGATTTATAAGCAGGCCCATTATCAGTTTTCAGCTCCTTTGGGATGCCCATGAAAGAAAAAGCCTGTAAGAGGTGCTTAATAGCATCAATAGATGATTCTCCTGTGTGGGCAGAAGCATAGACCGCTCCAGAAAAGGTATCTACACTAACATGAACATATTTCTGCCGTCCAAAAGACTGTATGTGTGTTACATCTGTTTGCCACAGTTCACAACTGTTCAGTCCCCTTGGGTTTGCTCCCTCACTCACTGTAGGGAGTGCATGTTGTTGGCAATTTGGGCATGTGGCCACAATCGCTTTGGCCTGTTCTTGAGTGATGTTAAACTGACAAACCAGGCCAGGTGCATTTTGGTGGAAAAGCTGGTGGCTGACTTTTGCCTGTTCAAAAACATTTGGGAGAGTGGCCATCACTGCAGGTGCAGCAACAGCATCTGCCCTTCTGTTGCCTTCAGCGATAAACCCTGGCAAGTCAGTGTGTGACCTGACATGCATCACATAAAATGGTTGCTCTCGGTGAGTGACTAACTTTACCAGTTTTGAGAGCAATTCAAAAAGTGTGATGTGAGACACATCTTGCAGTATTGCTTGATCTGCCCTGGATACTACTCCTGCCACGTATGCAGAGTCTGTAATCAGATTAAATGGTTCTGAGAACTGTTCAAAGGCCCTAACAACCGCAGCCAATTCGGCAACCTGAGGTGAACCTTCCACCTCAGCAATGTCTGTCTCCCACTGCTGGGTTTGAGGATCCTTCCAAGTCATAACGGACTTGTGGGACTTCCCGGATGCATCTGTGAAGACAGTTAGAGCCCTTTTTAAAGGTCTCCTACTTAGAGAACTTCTCAGTTTTAAGGTAAATTGAACATCTTGTTTGAACAATTTGTGAGTGGGCCGCGCTACCGAAATTTGTCCTGAGTAGGAATCCAGAGCAAACTGCAACACTTCATTTTCTTGAAACAATTGTTCCAGTATTTTCATAGTATTTTGACCTGATTTTAACTCAACTGGAATGTGAATGCACTTAAAATCACATCCTGCTAACTCCCTGATCCGGGTCCTTGCTTTTCGGATCAGTTCTGCTACCAGCTCCTGAGGCTTTGTCAGTCTCTTGGACAGAGAGGTATAAGCAAAGGCCAATGTGCTGGCCAGTCTTGTACGGGAATCACTGTGCAGTCTGCACCTGTGTCTACAAGCATTTCAATGCGTTTAGACTCCCCACCCTCACTGACATTACACTATAATTTGGGTTTGTCTTTCCCAATAACTTGGACTCGGGCGACTGTGGGCCCTTGTTTTTTGATATTTTCAGGTAAAGATGGCACAGGGATAGCTTGTGCAACAATTTGTCCCTTGGGAAGAAACAGGGGTAGGTGGAAACAATGCAGGCCGAGAACGAATTGCTCAGGTTCTGATGTTGTCATTCCTGGAGCAATTCTGATCTCTTGTGGTGTGTGTTTGGTGTCCCCAATGACGATGTACTTACAACGAATCCGGTTCCAAGTACCTTTCTGTTCAGGATTTACAGACACAAAATGCCAATCAGTGTCCTCCAGATGGAGTGACTCAGTCAGCTGCAACCTGTAAGGCTCATTGACAGAAGACATGGTTAACACAGGATCACTTAAATCATACACAGTCTTTGAAGCACTTGCTTCACTTACACAAATATTAATATTATTGCGCGCTTGATTTGTTTTGCTACCCTTATTCCCTTGGCCTGCTCTTTTTGTGTCTGCGCGCCTGGCAGGCCGGCACTCTCTTTTCAGTTTTTTTGTTGTTGTTGACCCCCAGGGAGGGCTTGTAGTTCTCCTCCCCTGCCATTTTGAAATTCATCAAATTCCCTTTTCAGGGGCACTGGTTACTCCAGTGCCCTAGGTTGTTACAAAGCAGGCATGGTTTTGTGGGCTCAACCATTGCTGGTCTCCGCTGCTGCCCAGGGTATTGATGTGCTGAGGGAAAAGGTGCAGGGCTGGAAACAGCGACACGCTGAGGTGGTCTTGGCAGCAGCCTTGGTCTGGTGTCTTCAGCTACACTCATCAGAGGTACTTTCCTGTTACACACTAGGAGCATATCTTTGATGGTTGGAGAAGGTTGAAGAGGAAGGCTCAGGATTGCTGCTTGACACTGTTTATTTGCATTTGTAAACACCATTTCTTCTAAAATCGCTTCCCTAGCATTCTCTTTTTTAACTTGTATTTCAATAGCTCTAGTTAACCTTTCTACAAATTTCAAAAAAGGCTCTGATGGTAGCTGTTTAATTTTACTATAGGGCTCAAAAGGCCCCTCAGGTTGTAGGGAAAAGAATGCTTTTTCAGCTGCTTCTTTTACTTTCTTGAGAGTTTCTGCCAGAATTGCAGTAGCTTGGATTGAGGGAGAAGACCATTGGCCCTCACCACAGAGGTGCTCAATGGTAATAGGGTTACCACTGTTGTCTTTGGCTGTGTTTGGATCAGCATGCAAGCCTGGGAGAGCATCTTTTAGCATTTGTTTCCATGCTATTTCCCATAATTTAAATTCTGTGGAGGTCATGAGACAGGAAAAAAGCTGTTTTAAATCATGTGGAATCACTACAGTCCTACTCAATTCAGAATTTAAAACGCCACGGAAATATGGACTGTGTGGACCATATTCTTTATGAGATTTACAGATCTCTTTAATCAATTGTCGTCCAAAAGAACTCCAATTAGCAGTTGGGTTTGCTCCTCCCTGAGCTGCAGGCTGAAAGGTAACAGGAGCTAGTGACAACATGGGACTATGCATTGAATCCGCTGTTCCCTGCTCTGTATCCCTTGAATTGGAAGCACTGGGATCACAGACACAGGTTTGGGGAATGGCAGTGGGTGTGTCCCCACCGTGGGAACTAGGGGAGGGGGCAGGGATGCAAGGGGTACAGGGGGTGGGGACAGGGGGCCGGCAAGGGGCGGGGAAACCGTAGGAACAAGGGGCGGGGTCAAGGGGCAGGCAGGGGGCGGGGACACCTGGTGACATCCCATCAGCAGACGCCCCCTGGGAGGAGTAGAGGGGTGGAGCTAAGGGTATTGCAGGAAAGGGAGGGGGAGGGGGGAAGGTATCACGAGGAACAGGAGGAGAGGGGGATGGGGCTGGAGTTTCAGGATGCTTAAGAGGATTTGGGGAAGAAGAAGACCAGGTTTGGGAAGATGCCACGTGGCATCCACCATCTTGTGGACCCCCTAGGGACTGGGGGCCATTTTGGACATCACTGCTCTCTGGAAAGCTGACACGTGCTTTGGGTTTCAGAGGATGGGACACGGGATTGGGAAAGGTTCCACGCAGCCTGGCCAGGGCCTTGTGGACAGGGCAACTCAGGCATTTCAACAGACTTTGGGCGTCGACTTCCCAATGAGTTTGATCTGTTAAAAATACCAAGTTTTGGGGAAAGAGGTTTAGGGGTTTTAAAATTAGGAGAGGGAGAAACAGGGAGAGCAGAGGTACATGGCTTTACATTTGGCTTTTTCTCCATTTCCTTTTGTTTGAGCAATGCTGTTCGAATTTGTAAACTCCAAAACACAAATTTAGCTGAGGGTGCATTGCCAGATTGTCCTAAGGTTATCAATTCATTTCCAACTTTATCCCAGAATTGAATATTGTGGATTTCTTCAGGGGAGATTTGTGGGAAGTGGAGGAAAAGCCATCTTATAAACTGTTTCAATTTTCCCTTTGAGAACTTCATATTACCACTGTCTAAAATGCTAACAATATTATAAAACACTCCTTTTTGTACAATGCTGAGTTTCAGACCCATGTTAGATGTAAAAAGCAAAGTACTAAATCCCGCCTGACCCAAAACAAAGCTAAAATTAGCTACCGATTTCAAAAAAAACCAACAGATGGAAAGCGATAACGAGCCGACAAAAGCTTCACAATGCAGCTGTATATACTGCTTTTAAAATTCCCGGGCAGCAGCAGCAGGGCACGCCCTGCCGAGCCGAGACAGAAACAAAGCCTCCCCCACCGTGGAATGCAGCCCCCTCGCGGAGCAGAGAGAGCAGCCACGCCACGTGGCAAGCTGAAACCGGGGCCCCCCGCGCCGCGTGTGCAGAGAACCCCCCTTCCCCTGCACAGAGAGAGAAAGAGAGAGAAAGATCTCCCGACCACGTGGAGAGAGCCGAGCCTGCAGAGCCGGGGGGAAGGGCAGAGAGCTCCCGCGCGAATTCCAAAAGACAGCAAAACACGCGGCAGAAAGCTAAAAGCGAGAACGCATTGAATTCCTGTCTGTGGGGCTGCGCAGCCAAAAATGCAAAGGCAAAAAGGAACAGAACTCACGGCAGAGTCTGTTTTTGAGCTCCTGCCCTACCGAGAGCAGAGATACTCACCCGAAATGGAAGCTGTAGCTGACTGGGTACAGGCAGGTCTCTTCACCGGAACAGGACCTCTCTGTGGGCGAGAGAGGCTACCCTGTCCTCCCTCTGGAAAATCTGCTCACCAGAAAGGAGCTGGGCTTTCCAGAGGTGCCGAACAGTCCACGAAACTTCTTCTGGGAATATTCCCAAAGTCTCTAGCTGAGGCGTTGCAACCAAAGCCCTTTTCAGCTGGATGCACGGCTGCCAGAAGCTTCTCCGAGGTACTGCAGATCCGTCTCGGGCTGCAGAGTCACTTTGCCCACCCAGGGACGCCAAATATTGGAAAAAAAGGCTCCCAATATTACCAGTTAGATTGTGCCTGGGCCAGTCTGACCCTCGCTGCTGGGCCAAAGGCAGCAACTGCGGTGTATCACCCCAGAGATACCTTGGCTTGCTGGTGGTTGCAGCTGGGCACTGAACAAGTCCAGGCTTGTTAGGACCCCATTTACCTCAGGAGGAATAGCTTCAGGTGATGGTGAAGAGAAAAAGGAGAGGATTCTGCTGGAGGGTTTGATGTCCAGAGGTTTATTCCATGGTTACAGAGGTCTGAACATGAGGAACTGCTCCAACAGAACTCCCACCGCATGCTCTGATCACGTTTTAAGCTCAGGGACAGGGGGAGGGGAGGTACAGGTGAGCCACCAACCAGGTGAGAGGGGCAGGGTCTCAGGGGAAGATGACACCCAGAAAGGCCAATGACCTCTGGGCATAGGGGCATCCTTTGAACTTGACCAACCACACAACGCCTTGCTGGAATGTTAAGCCTGATTGACAGGACTCACTCAGCATGGGGGCAAGGGGGAAGGGAGAGAGGTATAAGCACACTTGGGGAAATGACCTGGAAGGCCAAAATGGGACATTACAGCACACCACAACATTACCCGATTCTCACTTGAGATCTACCCTTGAGAGAGCACTGCAGGAAAAACCTTTAAAGGGTCATTAACCAGGACCTGCTTGGAAAGCAAGGGTAGAAACTCTTTCCCTCCCTGATGGGGTGCGGAATGGCAACTCCTGCTCTGAAGATATGCAGCTGCTCCTCTCTGGAGAGGCCATTGAAGGGCTGTGATGGTCTATGGGAACCAGAGGAACAATGAGCTAAGGTTGGCATTTAAGCTTCATGGGAACAAGCCAAATGAAGAGCTCACAGTGGAGATGAAATTTTCCTGTGCCTGGCTCCTCCGAGGAAACCCCAAGAAGTCCAGATGAAGCAAACACCTTCTCCCAAGAAGCTAGGAAAACCTCAGAGTCCTGAGCACCTGCACTTAGTCTGGAAGGGCCTGGAGGCAGCTCTAAATCCTCAGGTGAGGCAGCACTGAGGTCCTGGTATGAGAGCGCTGTGTAGCAGAGAGGGAAGTAAAAGGGAAGCAAAGGGAAGGCTGGGTCACTATTGGTCTTTGGGTGTGTTTCCCTTGGCAGCAACTGTACTTCTGTCAGGGAAAACAAAAGCTCCCTGAATTGTTAAAACTGAAAATCATGGACAAAGACTCTCTAACTAGTCAAAGTTAGAAGGTGGTTAGAAATGTTCATTACGCCAGCAGGCGGCACAGGGGAGGGTCATTCACGAAATGCGTGACCGCTGGCCGGGCTTGGCTCGACACGGCCCAGCACAGCAGGATCCCGCAGGACAGGGAAGGGCAAGGCAGGCAGGGAAGGGCAGGGCAGGGCACTGGGAGCAGTGACAGGCTCTGTCCCCACGCTGCATCCCATGCCTGGGTCACCATTGGGGCCAGGGAGGAAGGACATTGCTCTGTCTTGGCTGTGGAAAGGATGAAAAAGGGAGAGTTAAAAAACATTCATTTGGACTCCTTTACAGCAGACTAGCTGGTTTTATCTCACCATGTCTACCTGTCTTTGGAGGAGTTGGCCCATTTCTCATGATTCAGAGTCAGCTACAGCAGCAGGAATGGGAAGCAATTTTGTCAGCATTGATATCAAAGCCAAAGTGCTGCCCCATGGATGGATGTTGCTTTCTTCAAGATATTTCTGGCCTAGAGTTGTGGTGAACTCATGCTGGTGTCTTCCCAAATGGCGTTGCCATTTTATTTCCACAGGAATCACCTCTTCTTTTTCTTCCCCCTATCTGGGGAGAACTCCAATGCAAATGTCTCCAGCAGCAAACTCTTCTCACTGTAGACTGACAAAGGAGATCTTGCAGTGCAGAGAGACTCCCTAGAGCTGCTGTGGAGAGCTGATGGGGGAAGCTTTGTCCCTTAGTCTTGAAATCTTGTTTGGGAGCTGCTCGTGCTCTGGGGGATGGACACCAGTGGTGTTTATCCAAGCCTTGCAAGTTCATTCCTGAGCTTGCTGCACACCACAGAGACTTTGGGGTTGTCGTATTGGCAAACAAATTTCAGTCTGGGCACTTTTTGAAATGCTTCAACTATGCTTTTTTTGCTTTTCTGCAGAAATATTGTCATCATCTATTCCTTCCAGAGAATCTTTTCCTACTTTTTGGGGAATTCCTTTTGCTCCCCTCCCAGATCAGGCCAATTCCCAGGGCTCCTTCCCAAAGTGAGGTGCAGCCCATGGCCTCCACTCTCCGGCTGGAACAGAAGGAAGCACAGAGTTTGCTGTTGTGGGAGAGGAGCTTCTCTTTGCTGCCTGCTTTCCCTTTGCAACAGGTTGCTGTGTGCATTTGATATCATTTGATAAAGGCAGGTTTAAACTCTGAAGCAGTTGTGTTTCAAACTGCTCCCTTCTCCAGCTCTTCTGTGGGTATCCTTCGACAAAAGGCCTCTTGGTGGGAGCTCCCCTGTGGGCAGGTTAAGGAAGGAGGTTGATATTTCAGGGTTGTGACTGCTGAAAGCAGCTGGTTTATGGAGGTGTCCAGAAATGGGAGTGGCTCCTTTTCTCACCTGCCTGCAGAAAAGGAAGTTGCAAAGTGGGAATTTCATTTGTGGAGATGGCCATCAGGGGTGTATGCCAAGAGATGGGCTGGCAGAGAGACAGGTCTCATGCTAAACTGGCTGTGTGTTTGTTTTGATGGTGGAGAGGGTCAGAGATGCAGACACAGACACCAGCTGAAGGAACAGTGTGATTTACTGTAATGCAAAAGTGCAAAAAGGAGTCAGAAAAGGATAAGCTAAGCAATGCACCTCAGCATTATTAAAAAAGGGTGCCTCTGGTGATTAAAGAAGATTCATCACTAGGAAACTCAATGGTTTCCCCTTCATCCAGAGCTGCGCATTAGCTGGGGGAAGCTGTCCCAGCCCAGCCCTGCAGAGCCACGGCCGGGAACCGGGAAATCCTGCGGTGCCTCCACCTTTGGCGGCCATGAGGCTCCCGAGTGCGCTGTGAGAGTAGCCCGGCTCTGACAGTGCTGGATGAGCAATGTGCCAGAGCTTCTGCTGGGGGCAGAGCTGATGTCATTCTCCTCTTGGTTTTCTCCCCGAGCCTGCCCAGGGCTCAAGGAGGAACCAAGGCCAGGTGTGGCCTTGTCCATTTTCCGCATGCAGAAAGGTGAAGACGTGTTTCACCAGTGAATGCATGCAACAATCCATTTGATAATAACACTTGGTTAAGGAGTAGATACATAGAACATTGGGTTGGGAAGGTGATCTAGAGGGCAGCTTTGGCTCAGGTCCTGTTGTTGAGGCTTCAGTCAGGGTCTGTTTTTCAGTCCTTAGTCCTTCAGTATTTTGTGGTGCAAATCACACCTGTGCAGAGCTGGAAACAAACAAGTCTGTCTTTAGCACATTTGAGACAGGGAACAGGATTAGCCGTGCAAGGCCAGGCTAGGGCCAGGAGCAGAAGGCCAGCACCCTGCTTTGCCCACAGGCAGCCCTGCAGAGCAAGCAGCCCCTCCTGCCCAGGGGCTGAGGTGCCCGAAGCTGCCTCCCCGCTGTGCAGCTCTGCAGAGCCCGCAGGGCGCAGGGTCCTGGGCAGCCAGGGCAGCCCGGCTGCCTTGGGGCACAAGGAGTGGCCCAGAGAGAAGCTGCTGCCCTTTGCTTTGGAACTGTTCCTCAGAGTCTTGTCAATAATCCACAGTGTCTGATGTGTTTTACTTTCTTCTCCCAAATTTAACACAGCTTTTTGAGAAAACTGACTGATGTAGCTGCTGCTGCTGCTGCTGGTGCTTTTGTCTGCAGGTGAGGGCAGATGATTTGGACCAAGGACGGAGTCCATTGTTAACACCCCAGCTTTGCCAAGTCAAGAAAACCATTCACAATTGGGCAACCACTACTGAGCAGTTTTCCTAGTTTATGGAAAGCTACCACCTTAAGAAACCCAAGAGATTTTCCTCCAGGAGAATACCAGCAGTAGCATGATGCCAATGTTTTCCACCCCTTTTCTGTGTCTTTTAAGAGTTCCACAGTGCCCAGCAGGATTGAAATGACCTGTGATAATGTGATTTGAGAGCTCTGTGTTGTTCATTGCCACATGAGTTTTCATGACAAGCTGGACACCCCACTTGTGGCTCTGTCGAGTTAAATTCATCCCAATTCTGTGCAAACAGCAGCCTCGAGATGCTGAGAAGAGCAAGCACAGTGGGTGGGTGTGCATGCACACACCCAGGGGCTGACTGCTCTGTGGGCAGATGGTTTTGCACTGTTGTAAATCATCACACTCCGAAGCTGGAGGAAGAAAACAAATCTATATGAAATGAAAAGATATAAATCTATATGAAATGAAAAGATATCAAAATGAATGAAATAATACATATTAATTTATCATAGATGCAATTTAACACCTATATACTATTGCCAGCTGGGGGTCTGTGTACAAATCATGAACGGGATGGGGCTGCTGAGGAACGCGCCTCGAGCTGCTTGTTTTCCAGCATCAGTCTCATTACATGGTTATGACCATGGGAAGATGCCAGCAGCTCACCTCACTGGCAGCAGGCAATGAACTTAATGTTACAACTTACTTTAAAAGTTTTTTGACCAATCACACAAAGCAAAAGCATGTTGACAGTAGTTCTATCCAATCACTATAAGCGCACGTACCTTTTGTTAAAATAATGCTTGCTTATTTTCAATACAATACCTGCTTGTAAGCCTTAAAACACAATGGACAGAGTTCCATTATTAAGCTTAGAAGTTCCTAATATCTTGCTAGAAATACTTTTTTGAAGCTTAGGGAGTCATTCTAGCCAAGCATTAATACACAGACCATTGTTCTATTTGTCCTTATTTTTCTACTACTTATATAACTTTTCTGCTGACAAGTCTCATGGCTGCTGCTTAGCTCTAATTGCAGTTCTGCTGTCTCTGAGGCCTGCCTTTTGCAGCTTTCCCAAACCCCTCTGATTTGAAGAATTCCCACAATTCCCTCTCTTGGTACAACTAAAAAGAAACCTTTGTAACCGTGTTGTTTGTTAACTACCTTGCATTTCATACTTTTACTATAGCATACCTGCTTATTACTTGCTTAAACCATCCTTTTTGCTAGCATTAAGCCTTGCTATATTCCAAGACAGCAATTTTAATGCTGTGAAAGTCCAGTCAGTTCAAAGGGCATAAGTCATGTCTGACAGCAATTACAAGTCATTATCCAAAAAAGTTTAGCCTGTTCCAAGGTCTTAATTCAAAACCTTCCTCCATGTCTATACCTTCACCCACCATCTCTGTGAGATTTCAAGAACTCTCTGTGAGTTCTTGAATCCATTTCCTCCCTCTCTCTCTTGTATGATGAAAACTTTTTGATAGTTTTGTCCATCATTTATCACACACACCGACGTATGCAAGGTATTACTATTACTATCACTATCACTGCCAAAACACCCAATACATATAGAGACCTATTCTACAAAGTTCCCTTGGCCAAGGTGCAAAGCTCCATCCTTGGAACAAATCATCTAACCATGACCCACCATCTTCTTTAATTGGAGCTGTCAAATCTTTCAGCTTTTGTATGCTTTTGTGGATGGATTCAGTGAGTGATCAGACAGGTTCATGCAACACAATCCTTCAAATTCCTCACAACGATGCCCATGTGCCTGTAAAAGAAAATCAATTGCTGCTCTGTTCTGTAAGGTTGCATGTCTGACAGCATTAACATCAGTCATCATGTCACTAATTGCAATGGAAGTAGCACTGTCTTCTTTCTTCAGCGAACACCCCAATCGGTGTAATGGTTTCAATGCCTCGCCCAAGGCAAGTTGATGGAGAAATAAATTCAATGTACCTCATTTTGCAGGGCCCTAGGGTCTGAAATTGCTATTACAGGTTTTTTTATAATGATGGGCAAACCTTTTTTCTCTGTGTTTTCTCTTGATGGCTTTTTGAACGATAGGTGCTATCACAATGAGTTGTCTGATGCTACATGGGCCACATTTAATTTTTGAGGGAATGTCCTGCCAGGCTCTATCTCCACAAATGAGCCAATATTCTGTTGCTAATTGGCTTGAGGACTCATCTAGGTCATCTACTCATCAGCAGTTTCACCCTTAGGGGGCACTGGGGTAGTACAATTGCACCACAAACTTGAGTATCTGTCCTCAGGATGATGGGGAGTAATATTTAACTGTGGATCTCCCTGGTACTGAAACTCAGCACAAAATTCCATCACCAATGAATCAAGAATGCCAATTCTTGAGGTTCAGAAGGTGCTTCAAGATGATCAGGGGCCCAGTGATGCCAGCTGTTATGGGATTGGTCTCATTGGCAGCCTCACACCAATATTTGTCACAATTGGGTATTGGCTGCTCCTTGGCTGGCACAGGCACACCGACCAAATGGGTTTCAAAGGGTTTGTCTGGGCTGAAATGGGTCAAACACACAGTGTCTGAGCCTGCGGACTTGACTAAAGCAAGGCAAACATTCATTTTTGGTTGATCTACAGGCATGTATGCATGCAAAAGCAAGCAAGCAAAACCAACAAGTGCCAGTATATCCTTTGATCAAACTCCGTGTTCCTGTTCAGCTGTTTTTTGGCAAAAGTTTCCTCATCTATTTCAGTTTTCAAGCAAATCTTTTAGCATTTGTTCAGGGACTGGCCAACTATAGGGCACTAAACTGTCCCTCTAACCTTCATTTTTTACAAATCTGGATATCTTAGAATTCTTTTGAACACCATGGGCACCATGCTTTTGCTGAAAGAGCTCTATGATACAAACCATGTTCACAGTCCAAAAATCAACAATCAATCTCAAGATCTGTAGCTTTCACAGACTGAACAGGGAACGTCTGTCATGAACCGTAGCTTCTCCATGGGGCTCATGTCTGCCTGCTCATTTCCCTGCTGGTGGAATTGTCGGTGCACTCTTGTGTATGAGACGGTTTCACATCGTTCGCAGGGATCCACTTAGGTCTGGCACCTGTGCAAACACAAGCATACCATTTGCCCCAAGTGATTAGTGGAAATGGTCCTTCAATTTGTCCTAACTCAAGGTTTCTGATCAAAACTGCAGGATTTTCTTTCAATTTTGCCTGTGTGCTGTTTGAAAAGTGCCTAAAAATTGGAGGATTAGGTCCTGCAAATGTGCTATTCAAAACATAAAGACATATAAAGCTTTGCTCAGCCTCGTCTGAGGTGTTGCTTGGGCCACTCTCCCTTTTGCTGATCTAGAATGGTTTTAGAGTGTGGTGCATCCTTTCAACAATTGCCTGACCTGTGTGGGAATAGGGAATTCCAAAAATGTGGTGAACACCCCAGTCCATCAAAAATGTCACCAATTTTTGAGCTGTGTATGTGGGGCCATTTGTTGGTTTTCATCTCGTGGGGGATCAGTTTGGCGAGCTCTGGACCCAGTGACACTGACAAGGACAAAAGCAAAAGACGAGAGGCGCTCTCTCTTCCCGGGACCAAAGTCCCACAGCTTTAATGGAGAACAGCTCCAGAAGAGAAAGGGAGTGTCCCGGAGAGGAAAGAGGATGTCCAGGGGAGGAAAGAGAGTGTCCTCCTCGTGGCAGGAGACTGTAAGTGCTCGGAGAGGGGGGCAGTAGAAAGGAACTACCATAGTTTAACATAATAAATCACCACACTGTAGTTTTCTGCATAAATTGCTGCACTTGTTGCAAACAAAATCGTAAAATCTCCCCAAACACAACCGTGCAGTCCCAAATGACTACAATGTGGGAGAAAAACCACTCAACCACCCTGTATTCCCAAGCACCAGGTGTCACAGGGAGCACCAACCCCTGCAATTAGAAAGTCCTCACACACAGGCTCACCAGGAAAGGAGTATCTCTTTATGAGGGGACAGAGAGCTCACTCTTCTCAACACAACACACACCATCCACCACATCAGCATCCACCCACATCATCTTCCTCAAACATTCACACACTGAAAACACAAGCACAATTACAGCACACAGGAAAAACAGCAGCAATAAAACAGGATTTTCTCAATTCACCCCCAGAATTCCTAGCAGGTCCTGATTAACACAGCAAAACCTTTCTACCAGCTGCCAGACCCAAACCCAAACTGTACAGGCATATGTTGTGCGCAGGACATCTCTGTGTGACTTGTGAACAGCCCTTCCCCTGCAAACGCCTTACGAGTTACTTTATACAGAGTTAAACATTCCCTTTCTCCACAGTCCCAGCAGTCTTGTCTGTCCCCCACGAGGAGCAGCGGAGAGTGGAGGTTCCTCCAGGAAAGGAATGTCCTGGCAGCGCCCAGAGACATCCAGAGCCCGGTTGTTCTTGCTGGAGCAGAGAAGCGTTCCTGCCATGGTCACCAAATGAGGTGTGGAATAGAACTCACAACAGTTAAAGGTAGAAGGTGGTGTCTTCATTATAGTGCCAGGCACACGAGGAGTTGTCTCCTAAAGACATGTGTGAAGAAGCACTGTCTCTCTACTGATCTAAAAAAATCTTACATATTCATATAATTCCCAAAACAACTAATACGTATTCATTAGGTAACCCCACCTACCCCCTTTGTATTCAAATGTATTATAACTGAGTCCAAAGTTCCTTCACATTTGCGGATTCTTTCACATCACATGGGTGAGTGGGTTTTAAAGTGGGGAATGGTCTCCTTCTGATGAAGGCCAAGACGTCTTCCTCAATTTGATCTCTTTACTTATGATCTGTTGGCAGGCTTTCGCACCCCTTGGCTATAGCTGAAGTTTTGGGGCCCAGGTGCAGGCTACAGTGCTCTTCTTTGCCACAAAGAATCTGCATCCCATCCTGCTTCTTCAAACATAGTAAAGACAGGCAAGTGATATATTACTCTAGCCTTAACTACCTTATCTGCTAAAAATTAACTATCCCCTATTATTTCTACTCTTCTTGCTATACTCTTTCCCCCTAACTAAATCTTGCTAAAATTTTAACTCTTCCAGTTCTTTTAAATCCTGGATTCATTGGCCTCATCTCACACACCAGCCATGGGTGAGCCGGTGCTGTAACTGGGAAATTGCACTCCTGAGCAGGAGATACCAGGCCTGGTTCTGAGTTGGAAGGGTGAGAAGGATGAGATGTACAGCGTTTTGATCCAGGGGATGTCCTGAAAGCGCACTGTCTACCTGCCCCTGCTGCCGAGCACCACGCTCCATCTCCTTCTCTTGGTCGGCAGATTTTTAGGAATCCAGGGCTGTATTATTTGTTAGTGCAACAAATACAATGAATTTGCTTTGCAAGCCCAGTTTTGTCCTGGGTTATTTTCTGCATGGGTCTCCTCCTGAACCTGTGACAATGACCAGCAGGGACTTAGAGGACACTCCTATTCTCATGTCAGTAAATTCGGAGAAGTGATTTAAGTGTCAATAAGTATCAATGAGTAAATCAAATAATTTGGGGGAATGTGATGATGGTCACAAGGGTTGCAGGATGAAGAGAGAGGCGAGAATGTTGACCTCATGTTCAGAAGGCTTGATTTATTATTTTATTATATATATTATAACTATACTAAAAGAAATAGAAGGAAAAGTTGTCAGAAGGCTAGCTAAGCTAAGAATATAAAAGGAATGAATACCAAAGGTCTGTCTCCTGGCAGAGAGCGAGACCCAGCTCTGCCATGAGTGGTCAGTAAATCCAAACATCCACAGTAGATCGATGGACACAAACTAGTAAGTGAGATTGCGGGGTGTGCACATATTAGGGAAGTGATTCCCCACACACCCAGTGCTGAGATCAAGGATTGCCTCATTTCTAACCCTGAGCTGGCAGCAGGGATCAGGCCCTGCTTGGTAACGTTCATTTTGAAGACTTCTGTTGAGCAGGTAAGGATGGTCAAAATGAAATCTTTTCCAGCTGTTTCCCTTTGGTTTACTTGTTTGAGGGTTAAAATTGTGTGCTGCAGGTGTGCTGGGTGTGTGCAGAGCAGTGCAGCCCCAGAAACCCCTTGGCTTGCCCACAGGTTGTCATGCCTTGTTGCCAGGTGTGCCCAGCTGTGGCAGGAGAAGGAGCCCGCAGCGCAGTGGGCACCGTGCCCTGCCCAGCCGGGGCTCTCTGGCACAGAGCAGCAGCAGCGCCAGCACCGTTCAACCCGCTCCTGCCTTGGCTTCCCCTGGCACACAGAAGCCTCTGGAAATCAGCACCGTCAGCGGCGTTCCCAGCTTGGAGCAGCTGCTGCTGGTGGGCAGATGCTGCCAGTTCAACTCCTGCCAAAGGGGAAGAGAGGCAGAGATGTACACGCACCAGAGCCCTGGGCATGTCCAATAAAGGTGCAAATATGTGGGGAAATTTGTTAGGAAGCATTTCAGCTGTGATGCCAACAGTGGCTTCTCTCCTGGCTCTGTGTGTTCTAGACGAGTAATGAAATGGTTGGCTCTGACAATTAAGAAGCAGATGTTATGTGGATGTTCAAATGTGTAGTGATGGTATTGTAATATATCCTCCCATAGTCCTCTTTCCCGTCCCCCTTGTAACAGCCTGGGTAGTCAGGGCATTTGGGGAGGGCTGGCTTGTGACCAGCAGGCAGGGTGTAACAACACCTGACCTCCAGTCAGCATGCAAGAAAGTAATCTCCACCAATGGACAGCAGAGAAAGAGTTGACTGACAAAACTTTTAGAGGAGCTAAAGGTATAAAAGCCAGAGCATCATTTTTGTAGATGAGCACATGGCTGCTAGTCACAGAGACTCCCAATGCTGCAATTTTTCCTTATTCAGTCCTTTGTTAAGGTTTACTAAACCTTTAAAATTTTAAAAGTGAGAGTCACTTCTCACATGTGCAATGCTGTGGGCCATTGTCTTGTTCTGGTTTCCTTTGCTTGGGTCCCATCTGAGTGCTCAGCTGGGGTACAGGCTGTAGGTGCTTGGGGCACTCCTGGAGTTCCTCTTGGATCCCTGAACAGGGTTTGGCCCATGAGGGGGTTTTGCACTGCTTTGTGACACAGAAAAACTTCCCAGGCTCTTTTGTGTTTGCTGTAGGGAAGGTTGGTTATTGCTTTGCATAAACTCACAGACCAACATGGAGCGTTTGCTTTGTGATGTCAGGGCATGGTTGCCACCTTGTCGTAGTGACATCAGAAGGTTGCCTTGGTGCACAGAAGGCCTGAGTGTCAGAGCAGCCCTAGGCCTTGCTCAGTTGAGGAGAACTTTTCTGGTTGGGGTATTTGTCAGTGGGTAGCTGCCCACTGACAAGAGCCTTGTTTCTTCTATTTACCTAACTTTCAAAAATGACAATATTTCACCATCTGGCCACAGCAGCTTTTGCTGCTTATGGCATTTCTTTTTCCGCGTATTACGTTACACACTTTGCACGTAAGTAGAGTTTTCCATTCTACTTAGGTTAGGGTGTATCCTCACCTGGCTTTTGTATGTCTTCCTGCTCTTTCTTGGGGGCTGAGTTTCTGATTTTGAAAGAGAAAGAGCATTAGGATGCCAGTGGTTTGGTAAAGCTCCTGTCAAGAGGTTCAGCTAAAAGGGGGTGTCTGTAGCCACAGGGGCAACATTTGCAAGGGAACCTGCTGGGCTTCCATTCCCTCCACAGGAGAGTCTGTGGCAGCAGAGTCTTTCATTTCCTCAGTTTGCTGGGACAAGCAGGACAACTTCCAAAATGCAGACTGGGAGGCCTTCTCAGAAGGCCTTCTAAGGACTTTGTAGTTCTCCCCAAAACTCAGGGAAAGCTTCTTTTGTTCCAAATTTTGTAATGAAAGGATTTGACTGTCTATTTTGACCCTTGACAGAGTGCTAAAAGAGTGATTCCCTTTGCAGTGAAGTGCAAGTGCCAAAGCAGTGAGTGTCTGCTCCTGCGGCCTGGAGCTGCTGCTGTGCTCTTTCACAATAGAACTGCCACAGCTCAGGGGGATTTGGGGCAAGCTTTTCTGGGTGACTGTTTTCAGCAACTTAATGGGAATTACTGCATGCAACTTCTTTTTTGAAAAAAGTACCTGAAAGACAAGAGAACAATAGCTGCTTTATCTGCTGGACAGAACAGAAGCATTGAGTGTTGAAGAACAATTTGCATTTT
This sequence comes from Melospiza melodia melodia, assembly GCF_035770615.1. Lineage (NCBI taxonomy): Eukaryota > Metazoa > Chordata > Aves > Passeriformes > Passerellidae > Melospiza > Melospiza melodia. Next base: position 1,365,378 of record NW_026948796.1, on the reverse strand, counting down.
CTTGATCATGTTTCTATTCATTTACTGGCTAAACAGGCCAAAGTGTAGGCACAACCAAGATTATTGTCCTGATCTCTTGCTGGCTGTGTGAAGGAACTATGTCATGTGGAGGGATGTTGATAAAGAAAAATGCTCTCTGTTTGGGTTGACTTCTTCTCTTCTGTGGGATTCAGCAGCCCAGGCAGTTTTCTCACAGCACTTGTTCATTTTCCAGTGCCCACTACAGGTCACCTGAAGCGTGTGTTCAGAGGTGCTGATCCTGAGGTGAGTGACAAAGGAACATTTCATGTTCCTGGTGCTTAAGAATTGTAGAGCAAGCTGTGAGCTTGGCCTGTGGCAGTAGAGTGTAGAGGGCCAGCTGGGCAGGCTGAAAGAAAATCCATTTCCATGTCTGCAGCAGCAATAACAAAGGCATCGCTGGCTATTTCCTAATTTTCCATTTCAGAACTTTCAAGGAATGAAAAGCTCATTTTGCAGAGAGAATGTTGCTTCTTGATAGTAGCCAGGGCGAAATGTCTAATTCAGAACGATTAGCAATTCTGTTGAATTAGCCCATTTAAATTTAGTGTCAGTGACTTAGAATCCCATTGTTATCAAAGTTTCTGATTTGTCCTTAGCAGAGCTGGTTGTAGAAATAGAGCTGAATAGCATAAAGTGCTGAATAGAAATAAGGTTATAAATTATAGGTAACTTTGTGTCCCTCACACTGCTGTCTGTCCACAGATCACAGAACCAACAGCAGTCTCTCCCCTGGCTCCCTCTGCTCATGGAGAGGAGGCCGAAGAGGAGGCAAATGGGGTGGATGAGCGCCAGCCTCCAGCTGTGCTCACACCACAGCCTGAACATTCTGAGCCAGTAAGTGCCAGCTGTGTGTGCTGCTGTCTTTAGTGCAGGGCAGAGCTGCAAGTTTCTGACCAGCCAGCACTTGCTGTTGCTGGCTGAGGATGCTGAGTGCTGGAGTCCTGCCAGGACCGAGTGATTGCCCCCAGCCTGTGACAGCTGGACAATGGGCTTTGGTCTGTCATGTTTAGGCACCAGCTTCCTGGCATTTTGATAGGGGCCAGCCTGAAGCACGAAGGCTCCCTGATCCCAGAGGAGGGAGCATGTCAAAGACACTGTGCTCAGCCTTGTTGGATACACAGGGGACACTGTGGCATGGAGAGACCTGTCCCCCTGCACAGACTGGCCAAGTAGCTGCAGGCACAAAAAAAATGTTGATCTGACCACACAAGTTCTTTCTGGTGCTTTGTCTTCAAAAACTTCTTGGGTGTGCTTACTTGGGACTATTTAAGAGACACACTGGGGATGTAGAGTTGCTGCTTGAAGTCAGGGAATTTGTTGCCTTTGTTACCAGGTTGCTCTTTTGCCTCTTCAGGCAGAGCAGCCAGTAGCAGAGCAGATAGGTGCTCTGAGTCTGCCTGTTTCTTGGTCTTTGATAAGCTGCAAGGAGATGACTGTGTTGTCCATGAAGCTGTGGGGGGGCATTCTTGTCAGGCGTGGCAAAAGAAACAAAGGGAGTAGTTCTGAACCTTTCTTCTGAGGCAAAAACCAGACGCTGCATGTGTCTGTCGATACCTTCTATTGTGTAGTCTGCTTTGAAAACCGCATTTGAAAACTGCATTGGAGCCTAGAGTGGGAGCAAAGCTGCAAGTCCTTGACTGCTGTCTTGTAATGCTAAACCCAGGATGTACACCTTGCAATGGTGCCTGCTGTATCTGAAGTGCAATGGGCACCTTTGTGGCTGGGGAGCTGCGTGGGCCCAAAGGACGCAGAGCTGGCGGCCGTGAGCAGCTGAAGATGAGGCAGCGTGCGGCCAGGGGGCCAAGAAGGCCAAGGGCAGGGTGGCCTGTGCCAGCAGCAGTGGGGCAGCAGGAGCAGGGCAGCGCTGCGGCCACAGCTGGAGTGCTGTGTGCAGCTGTGGGCCCTGGGAAGCAGAAAGTCATGGAGGGGCTGCAGCGTGGGCACAGAGGGACAGGGGAGCTGGGCAAGGGGTGCAGCACAAGGCCAGGGAGGAGGTGCTGAGGGAGCTTTAGCCTGGACAATGGGGGCTCATGAGGGACCTTCAGGCAGACTGCCATTGATCCCTGCCTTGGATCCATAGAGCCAATGCTCAGCACAAGGGCTGTTTCCCTGCCAAACATCCCTTCACTGCATCCAAGTGCTTTAGACACTGGAGTAGGTAACACTTTCATATTTTGTTTATTTGTTTGTTTGCTAGAAGGAGAAGCCTTGTGCAATTTCTCCTTCTCCAGGGAGCAAGGGAGCTTTTTTCTCAATCTTTCCTGCCCTTTTACAACAGTGTCAGAAATTCTGCTAGAATTTTAGTGTTCAAGGAGGCAGTTCTGGATAATGCAGTATTTTTGCATAAGAACACATAGTTTGGGGCAGGGATGTTGGTGCAGAATGAGCTGTTCTGGTGCCAGACCAGCCAGTACGGCTTGCCCATCATTTTCAAGTTAACGGCTCCCTTGTCTTTTGGCAGCCCAGGCTATCAGTGTGTGTTGTGTTCGGGAATTGAGCAGGAAATCAATGCCCTTGCATTCCAGCTGGTGCTCAGAGATCACAGGAGCTGGGAGGGGCTGGGCTGCATTTCTGATTCCAGCCACTTTAGCACCATCAGTGTGGTCCAGTCCAAGAGAAGAACTTGCCCGAGCACAGATGCACAAAGAGTGCAGTTCCCAGTGCAATGCTCTGGGTCTGATTGCATTCCATAAGGACCTACATGCTCCAGATTCCCCAAGAGTGTGGGTTACTGAAGCAACAGGAGAACAAATTCAGGATGGCTGCTGATCGGGGCACTGCTGCCGAGTGCTGATGTGTGTAGTGACAGAAAGGACAGGATTGATTCAGGGTGACCCCCACGTGGGGAATAATGTGCTTTGGCTCTATGATTTAGAAGGTTAAACAAATGCTTTCTTAAGCTATGTTATATTACACTAGTACTCTATTAAAACTATACTAAAGAGATACTTCACTAAAAAGCTACTAAAGAAAAACTCGTGACTGTCTCCAGGCAGTCTTTTATCTAATTAGCTAATCAATCTAAACAACTATCACTAAAATCCAACTAACAAATCACTTTCAGAAAACAATCACTATAACACATTCTTCATATACTAAAAAACAAGAATAGACAGTAGAGATTAGAATTGTTTTCTCTTCTTCTCTAAGTTTCTCACTACCTTCCCTTAAAAAAAAACCTATGAGAGAGAATTATATCTCTCTCCATTCAAAGAATGTAAATACCACAGTACAATAAAGAGAGATTATAAAAGTGAGATCTGTCTGTCTATCTATCTATCTATTTAAATCTTCCTGACTCTGCTCCAAAGCAGTGGAAGATGCAAAGCTCACCTAAAGGCATCCCTTCAGGAGAGACAAACAGAACATGGCAGAAGCAGAGAGAAGCCCTCACCAGATCCTTGAGAAGTGCCACCCCTTCCCTGTCAGCTGCCTGAGAGGCTGCTGGAGCTTCAGTCCCAGTGGCCCCTGATTGTAGGGCCAGGGTCACTTTGGAATCTGTGCCTCCCCTCGGGCAGAGAACGACCCAGGAGAGCAGCAGCACAGTGCTTTGGGAACGTGTGAGCCCAGCAGTCTGTGAGTCTTGGCCCACAAAGGGCGTATGGGAAGTTGAAACCCATCTTCTCTTGCTTTCTGTGCAGGTGCTTCTAGAGAAAGAGCAGGAGCACACTGCCTCATCTGAGCTGCCAGGCCAGACTCAGGGAGAGCTGTTCCCAGCCCGAGAGCAGGAAGAGCAGCTCAGGCAGCAGGTGGAAGAGCCACAGGAGAATGGCCAGGTAAGCCTGACTGGCCAGGGCACAGAGGGAAGGGCAGGAAGAGGGGCATAAACCAGAGCTCTTGGGACTGAGGAGGCCAGGAGTCCCAAAGGCACTGGAAGGACAGAGCCTTGGAATCTGCAGAGATCAGCACCAGGACAGGAGGGTTACAGTGGAAGCAGAGCTGGGTAGGGAAGCAGAAAGAAGGGGCTGAATAAATGTGATTTTGAGGCTAAAAGAGGGAAAAGCTGAGCCTGATGGCAGCTCTCAGTCACTTGCTCTGCTTTTGTGTGTACAGAACATCAAGGCAGAGCCACAAGCAGAGCTGCCTGAAGCTCAGAGTGCCATCATGGCAGTGAAGAGGAGGAATGAAGACATCCAAGAGGAGAAGAATCTCCCTATGCACAGGGGTAATCAACAAAAACAGGTGAATGAAGGAATGGCAGCCACTCCACTCATGAGAGAGAGTCCTTTCCATTGTTGTTTACAGAAAATTGACAAACAGATACAGGCACAGCTGCAGGAAACTGAGGCTAGGACCAATGCAAGGAAGAAGAGGCTAGACGAAAAAATTAAAATCATCCAAGAGAAAATTAACCGCCTCCTTCAGGAGCAAAAGGCTCTAGAAAAGCAAGTGAGGGAAATAGCAATCAGCACTGCAGTCACCCAAGGGTTGGTTTCTGCCCTCCTTGCCTTTCCAGTGCAGAGCAGCAGGGGTGGGTGATGCCTCTGAGTGCCATCCTGATGAGGCCTCTGTCAGAGCTGCTCCCAAGGACACTTCCTGCTCTGCTGGATCTCAGCTGATGCTCTGGACAGTGGCATTACTCCCTTGGCCATTTAGCCAGCAGTCATCCGAATGAACTCCTGCTGGCTTCTTCCAGGTGGCCTTGTTTCTTGAGGTGTTTTTGCAGTTGAACATGGTCACTCACATAGATTTGGAATACGAGCTACAAGCTGTCTTTATCCCTTGCAGATCTGCTCCTGTCCTTTACTTTCTTCCCAGTCGATGACTCCTGGATGACGGGGAGAAGCTGTAGTCTCTGACTGCTTTGTTCTGTTTGACTTGAGGTGGAAGTGTCGCCATCCTACCTGGCAGCCTGCAGAGAGTTCCAGCAAATGACAGGCAACCAAGAGCCCCGAGGCTGGCATGAGGCCCAGGAACTGACCCATCCAGAGATGCTGCAGGATAAGCACGTCCCGAGGAAGGTGCAGAAAAAGAGAATTTCATGGCAGGAGGTAGAACATTAGAATGAGGAGCTGCAAATGTATCTGCAGACCTATGAGGGGGAAAGGAGTCTTTGGGAGGAAGTGGAGCGGTCGTTGCTGCAGTCATCCTTTAGAACAAGAAACTGGCTATGAACTCGAGTCAAATCAGCCTTTGCTTTTGACCATTTGGTTTCACAAGTGGACATCCAAAGCAATCCAGTTGAAGAGCTCTGCATGTGGCTGACAGCAGCTTCCTAAGGGCTTGCATTTCAAATGGCAATCTCTCTTGCATTTCAGGGCAATCTCTGCCACACCTTCCTGACATCAACTCATTTCTTGTCTCAGATCTACACCGACTCTGACACTGAAGCTGCAGCAGAAGCAGCAGCGCCATCCCAAGGAGCCTTTGCTCCCCAGCTGAAGAAATGGAGCCTGAGCCCTTGGTTCACCTCCCATGCTGACCCAGCTGCTGCTCAGCAACAGGAGATGGCGGGTGACTCCCTGGAGCAGCAGAGTACGTCTGGCATCTTTCTTATCTGAGGGACAGTGTGTTGTGTGCACATGTCAGCATAGCTGTACCAACGGTTCTGATCAATTTAGTGTCACAGAAGTGCTGGCAGTGCTCCGAGGCAGCAAGAGAGAGCTCTGGGTGTTCCTGCTGCCTCTGAGGGCAGCTTAGACTGGCTGGAGTTTGCCTGAGCTTCCCTCTCTGCCGAAGGCAGAAGCAGGGATTGTTCCTGGATAAGCAGAAGGCTGTGACTGCTTGAGTCCTAGCCACTGGCAGAAGCCCTGCTGAGATCAGTCTCTAGGAAAACACATCAAGCCCTTTGTGATTCTGCAGCACAACCCAATGAATCTGCTTCTTGCCCTTAACAGCTGCCAGTGCTGTGCTCTCAGATAAGATCTGGTAGGGTTGAGAAGAGAGCCCAGTGGATTCTGTGTCTGCCATCACCTGTTGGGACAAAAAGGGCGCCGATCTGCGCCTCGGTGTGGCTGATCTCAAAGCCCATCCTGTTGTGTCCTGAATGGGGGCAACAGCTTGTCCGGGGCTCAGGCTCACTCTGGCTTCTTCCCATCAGTGCCTGTCAGTGCTCATGCTTGGGCTTTGCCAGCCTTGTTGTGGTTGCTGCCCTGTCCCTGAGGGCTGGTGGGAATGCAGAGGCTGGAGCCTTCCTTAGCTGGGAGGGTCCTGCTGCTCCCCGGCTGCTGCAGCGCGGAGCTGCCTGAGGCCGCAGCCCCTGCTCTGGGCCGGCTTCTGCCTCGCATGGCCTGGACTCACAAGAGGGTCAGCATCTCCTCTGGGCAGCTCTCTGTGTCTCAGGGACGCCTGAAGAGCACTGCTGTCCTCTGTGCCCGCCGTGCCGAGTTGGGAAGATGGGGACGTGTGTGGTGCCGAGAGGGCGAGTGCAATGGGAGCGACTGAGCCGCGCTGTCAGGGTGAAGAGAAGCGGCGCGGTTCTTCACGCGGGGCACAGGCAAGGGCGTCTTAGAGCTCAGCCTGCTCATAAAGGGTGAGGGTCCTGATGCTGGAAGCCCCGTGGGGATTGGTTCTAGCATGAGCTGCTCTGGTTTACAAACACAGAGGCATTCTTCTGGCAAACTGCTGCAAGGTGGAAAAGATGGGAACACTTGGCAATATTCCTCCTGTTCTGAACTTGGCATCTGTTCAGAGGAATTGATTCTAGATGTCCTGGTGCACTTAAACTTAGCAAGTAGGAAACCTTTTCTAAATCTCACAGTGTTTATTCCCAAGAAAACAAAGGCACTGTTAGTTCCAGCTCTCCTAAATGTTTCTAGATGACAAACTTACTTGCCTTGGTAGGTATTCTCTTCTGGTCTCAGTCTCCTCTGAATGTATCTCCCTGTGCTTCCCTGTTTGCCTGCTGTCAAGAGGTCTCTCACTTAAAAGGATGCTGGAAATCAGTCTATGTGCCAGCCACTTGTGCTGTGGGCCTGCTGTTCTTTTCTTGTTGTTCCAGTTCCCGTTCCTGTTGTTGTTAGCCAGCTGTCCACAAAGGGAGGGCTCAGAGCTCCAGACAGTGGGGCTGCCTTTTGTATCTCCTAGAAGGTGAGATCTCTGCTTTGAAGTGAACATCTTGCATTTTGTTTCCCTCAGGGAGAATGGTGAAGATGGAAAATCCTATTCTAAAATACATCAAACTGGAAAATATTGGCAGTGGGTGAGTCCAAGCAATGTTAATTTTACAAAACTATGCATCAGATGTTTTGCTGGCGGAATAGGTATCAAGTGTGAAGTCAGGCAAGCTGCAAATGTGTTCAGGCACTGGGCTTAGATTGTCAGTGCTGATCAGAATTTCTAAGTGTGCTCAGAAGGCATTGTCAAACACATCTCAATGCTTCCAGTGTCCTGCAGGTCTGCGGTATTTACAGCACAGATCACCTGTGTAGGCTGGATTTCACTGCAAGATCTAAATGGCTTCTCCTCTCTCTGCTTCTGTTTTGTTTCTAGGAGTTTTGGAGATGTTTGTAAAGCACTTGACACTGCCACAGGAGGAGAGGTAAATGTCAACAGCCCCTGCAGACTCTGCTGCACTTGAGGGCTTTCCCCTCTGGTGTGAGCTGTGGCTGGAGCTTTGGGCAGAGCTGTGCTGAAAAGGCACCAGAAGCACAGACTGGTGCCAGCCCACAGAACAGATTTGGGACTTTGTCCTCCTCAGCTGCCAGAAGGAAGGCACGGAGGGCAGCAGTTCCTTTCAGAGAAGGACACGCTCACTCGCCTCCACTGCTAAAACAAAGGCGCTACCTTTGAGCACCTCACTGCTCTTTGGGGCTACAGCTTCAGAGTCCTGAATTCTCATTTCTGGCTGCCAACAAATCCATCTGAAAGTTACTGGTAGTTCCTTAGCCACCTGCAGTGCTGCACTTGGGAACTGCACGTAGGGAGAGATCTGCAAGGCGTCCCTGAAAGCACTAAGCCCTGCCCATAGCCCAAGATGTATCCACAGATTATTAAGGCATGGATTACTTCTTCTGAGTCCCAAACAAAGCAGCAGAGAGTGTGGTCAGAGGTTTGTGGGTGATAACTGAGACACTGCTGTTACCAAGTGGTCAAGGCAAAATGTCAGTGGCCCCACGTGCCCTGTAACTGGCTCCCAAGGGAGCAGAGAAATGGGCTGTTGGAATGTCAGTTCCTAACTACTGCAGTGCCTAATCACAAGGCAGTTTGGCAAAGCTCTGCTGTGTCATTGCAAAATCACTTGCTCCACGTGTCTTGTGGTCTCGTGCCACCAACGTCTCAAGTTACTGATTTTCAATGTCGTTTTAGGTGGCCATCAAGAAAATACAGCTTCAAGGACTGAAGAAGAAGGAACTAAAAGTCAACGAACTCATGGTCATGAAGGTGAATAGAAATCCCAACCTGGTCAACTGTTTAGACAGGTGAGTTGTGCTTTTGTCCCATGAATGTTTGTTTGCATGTTGCAAACATGCAAGGTAAAATCCCACTTTGGTCACTGGCAGAAAATAGAGCTGTAATTATTGGCTAATTATTATTGCTCTTTTCATCTCCAGTGGATGGGAAGAGATTGCATTTTGTCTGCATTAGTCTTCGCTGGCACATGGTATTTGAAAATTGTTCAAAAACTCGGATGAGTTGTGTCTTACTAAATCAATGATCTCTATATTCACAGCCACCACTTTGTTTTGGAGCTTGATTTTTTTCAAGTGTCTTCTTACGTCCAGGTAAACTAACAAGGATTTCCCTTGGATTGTTGCCACTGTTTTCCATTGCTATGCATGCCAGGAAGACTAGGTGCTTTTTTTCCAGAAACACCATGCATGACAGGTTTTTTTATCTGGGCTGTTACTAAACTGCACATTTTGCTTGCTGCCCATCTAAGACATCTCCTTTTTTGCAGCTGTGCCTTTCTCCTTGAGACTGCACAGATGGCAAACAATGCACAGCCAAGAGGGAATGTCTCTTCCTTTATTTTGTCTTTGTCTCAAAGGGACTTGAAAAGAAGAACCAACCTGTCTTTTCCAAACAGCAACTTAGCCATGTACATTCATCTCCATGTCCTTGTTTCCTTCTTTCAGCTACCTTGTGGGTGAGGAACTGTCCCTGGTTATGGAGTACATGGATGGAGGCACTCTGAGCAATGTCATCAGCCAGACCTACCTGTCTGAAGATGAGATGGCAGCCATCAGTCGGGAGGTCAGCAATCCCAGCTGTGTTTCCAAGGGCTTCGGCAGGATTGTCTGGGAAACAGGGCCTCAGAGCTGGAGTGATTTCCTGTGCCAAGCTTTGTTTCTGTGTTGCTGGTATGCTATGGGCAAGTAAAAGCATCTCAAGGGAAAGGCCTGCCAGTGCCCCTGCACTGACTGTACTCAGTGCCAGTACTCTTATCTCCTGCTATTGTATTCTCGCTCTGTCTTTTGTATTTGTATTTGCTGTTCTCCACCTTGCCTCTCTAAATGTTTGCCTGGAGTCTGTCTTCACTGCATTCCTTGCCTGTAAAAGGAAAGGTGCTGGTGGCAGGATTTGAAATGACCAGAAAAGAAAAAATACTCATTTCTCAGAGTCCTCAGCTGAAAAGGATAGAAGTGCAGCCAAAATGCTCTTTGCCTCCGCAAAGTGACTGGTGTGATACTTCCAAGCCTGTGCTGAGGCCAGCAAGAAAATCTTTTCCATGCAGCCTCCCACCCAAAAGTGATCCACTAAACACCAAGGGAGGGACTTTTCCTTTCAAAACCCCTCCTTTGTCCTCTGCATGGAAAAAGCAGGTCCACTGCAGCAGGAGTCGTCCTGGCTGGTTTGCAGGGGACAGCCTACAACAGCAGGTGCTGTTGCTCTTTCAAAAGTTGATGTGCCTTTCCTCAGAAAGGTCCTGCGCTGCAAGTGTTGGAGCAGCAAGCTCTTCCTCTCAGTGGCCATTACTGTTCTGCCCTTACTCCCCATTCCCCTGGAGAGGGAATCTTTTAGATTCTTTGTCTCCTTTCTTTTGTGATGAAATCACATCACTCATTTTTGCCCTCCTGTTTCTGTTTTCTCGCTCAGTGCCTGCAAGGACTGGATTTTCTTCATTCATATCATGTCATCCACCAAGATGTGAAGAGCAGCAACATCCTTCTCAGAACTGACGGTTCTGTCAAGCTGGGTCAGTATATTCTTGGTCAGGTGCAGCGTTCCAGGGATGTGGGTGTGGGGCTGCTTGGAGTCACTGCCAGCTCCCCAAAAATGGTGCTGGTGGCAGTGCAGGGACCCCTGCTGCGAGCTGAGGGCACAGTTGCAACGTGCACAGAGGTATTAAGAACCACAAGCAGTCAAGAGTGGCCTTGCTCTGTGTGTGTCCCTTCTAGACAGAGGGATCTACAATCTAAAGCTTCAGGGGAATGAAGTCCACTGCTGTGAGCAGAATTAAGAAACCTGGGTTTTTTTGGAAGTGGCCAATTCCATACTCCCTTGGCTAAAGCCCCAAGGAAATCGAGTGTAGACAGTTCTCCAGGAGATGCAACAGCACATTCTTAGCCTGAGAGTGGGGAATTCTTTTGCTTGGTTTCCTAATTGGAGCTGGCTTTCACGGTTTGTTTTTTTCTCCACAGCTGACTTTGGCCTCTTTGCTCAGCTCAGCCCTGAGCAGGGCAGACGGAGCTACGTGGCCGGTGCTGCTGGGTGGCTGGCGCCTGAAGTGGTGACAGGTCAACCATGTGGCCCCAAAGTGGACATATGGTCTTTGGGAATTGTGGGCATCGAAATGGTGGAACGAGAAGTTCCTTCCTGGAATGCAACTCCTGTCTTGGTAAGGTGCAAATACTCACTGATCCCACTGTCTTTCTGAGCTGTCCCATGTTCTGTGTGCCATTGGACAAAATCCCATTGCCATCTGCTGGCACCACTTCCACCAAGGTCCCCTTCTAAAAATGCCCCTGCAACACATCAGTATCTGCTGTAGCTTTGGTTGTATCAGAAAGGGAAGTGGCAGTTCAGAAACCTAACCAGTTCAGAAACCTGCCATTTTGGCCTCCAGCCATGCCTGACATTTCCCACTTGTTTTTTGAACAATGTTGGAACTCTGTTTCTGAAGGACAAGAATTTTTCAGTGGACAGGGTAGACATGTGATAAATATCCTGAGAAATAGAGGTTAGACCTTCCCAGTTTCAATTTTATAGAAAACATAGGAAAAAAGGAAAAAGAAAAGTAAACAAAAAAGGAAAAGAGAATAAAACCTACTACCACAGCAATGCCCAAGCAGTTCTGCTTGCTTTTTCATTTTTTAAATGCAGCTCTTCTCTTCCATTCTGTAGCATCTTTTCCAAATCCTGTGGTTGTTGAAACTTTCAGGCTTTCAAGTCATCTGTACATTGTTCAGTCACGTGTGTGGGTGGCCTGGTTAAGTTTAGGATGTGTTTTTCTCCGACTGCAGTTAGAATTGTTTGCCAAACCCTTGGCTGTTTCTTGGTACTTTAACAAGTTGATGAGCTTGCAGGCAGGTGCCTGGGCAGGGATCCACCTTGGGCAGTTGACACCGATGCTGTGTTTCTTTACCACAGGAGCAGGGCCATCCCTGGCCTGCACTGTTATAATGACAGGGAGGGCTCCAGCTCCCCACCATGGCCAGTGGCTGAGCTCAGCTGAGAGTCAGGATAAAACCCTCTTTGTCACCTCTGGTGATGTGGGAAAAGGACAGAAAGCCGCATAAATTATTTGTACACAAGGGGAGTGCATTGCCATTTCTGGCTTTGAAATTCTCCTTTGGCTTAAAGAGGGTAATAGCAAAGTCTCTTTGGTCACCATCTATTTCAGTGCCATGAGCACAGAGTTATCATGACAGTGGTGGGCATTTTTATGGAGACTCCAAGGCCTCTTGCCATTGTTCTTTTTCTCTATTTGAGATGGATTCTGCAAGTTGAGGTTTGAATAGTTCCAAGTTGGTGTCTTATGTTTCTAAATACCATCTTGCAAAAGCAGAATGAGCTCTCTCCCTCCGACTTGTCAGCGTGTTAGAGCTTGGTTCCACATGAACCACACTGGATAATGATCAGCTGATGTCTTGCCAATCTACACTGTAATTCCTTGGCCTGAGGAGTATCAGAAAGACCTGCTGAGCTCCATGGACACTGTCAGCTGCATGGAAGTGAGCATCCTTGGTCTTGCTGAAGAAACTGGAGCTCAGCTTAGGTTAGATGCTCTTGGGCAGGAGAAAGGCTGCAATTGTCAGGTGTTTCCAGAGGCCTGTGTGCCCAGAGGGACTTAGTTCGGGGGAGCAGCTGGATGTTTCTGCACATCATGGAAGGGGATTGCCAGACAGCTCAAGCCTCGCCACAGGCAAACATTACCCAGCTCTTCTCAGGCAACATTTGCTTTGGGTTTCAAGTTGTTCCCTTGACTTGTCTGTCTGTGAAGATGCCCCTAAAACCACAAGGCAAGCCTCTCGGAACTGGTGTTACATTTCCAGAAATGAAGAAAAGAAGCCCAAACACATGAAAGTTGCTAAGGCACTGGTTTTTAGAGAGGAACTTAACCCCCTGTGCAGTTTCTTCTCACTGGGAAACGTGCCTGAAACCCGGGCATGAGGGTGTAAAGGCCACAGAGTCTCTTCTGCTTCTTGTGCAGTGCTGCTGAAACACTCAGTGACCGTGTTTCTCTCCCAGCCCAAGTCACATTCTGCACATCACCAAGCCAGAGCCTGGTGATGTGGAGAGCCTGCCAAATCCTCCCATTTGTTTCCTGGCACTTTCTGGGATGGGCCTACCATTCATGCATTGACTTGAGTAGCCAAATGAGTAGAGGGTGACCGTGGGGATGGAACCTCTCCTTCTGATTTGACCATGAAAGGTTTTTCTTTTCCATGTAAGGAAAGCAGAAATTTTCAGACTGCTGAGAAACAGAGCTGCAGGTGGCTCCTGTGTGTCCAAGCAGGCATTTTCATCCCAGTACATTTGTGCATGGATCATAATGTGTCTGTGTTGAAGATGAGATTCCAAAGATTTGTTTCCTTACCTGAGGAATACCTGGTGGATTTCCTTTCTTTCCCTCCAATTCCCATTCTTTTCAAGAACAAAGCAAAAAGCTTGATTAGTTTTGTTTTGTGGCAGCGGTGCTTAAGGGACCAAGAAGCTCTGCAGAAATACTTTCCATGTACTAACCCTTGGATACAGTAGAGTTAGTATAGGAAAGTCCTTCTTCCAAAAAAGCCTCTCAAGCTGGTATGAATCGTCAGGGAAGGAAATGTGCTTGTGCTGATGTAGTTCCCACTAATTAGGTCAGTCAATGTAATCAGCTGCCAAGGCAAGATCTGTGAGATGTTGGAGAGGCTGTGGCTGCATCAGGGTTTGGGGGTTTTGGTTGGTAAAGGAAAGTCATCTCTGGGTCTCTGCCAGGGCAGAAACTGCCACTGCAGAGTGGAGCTTAATCAGTGGGATCTGGGAGAGCAGTGACAGATGGGAAAGAAGCAGGTGGAGCCTGGTGTCTCCCTTTTCCCCAGCCCCAACTCCTGATAGCCACAGGAGGAAGACAAAAGCTGCAGCAGCCCAACCTATTTTCATCTTGCCTGCGTGACTTCCTGAGCTGCTGCCTGCAGAGAGACGAGGCGCGGCGCTGGTCTGCCAAGGAGCTCCTGCAGGTAGAATGTGAAGGGGCTGCAGGTGAAACAGGCTCTGAAGGATGGGCTCTCCCTCCACTCAAGCCCAAGGCAGTAGATGAGCCCCCTTCCTCCTCACCTCCACTCTTGGTGCTCTTCAAATGAAAACAGTGAGGAATCCTGGACTGGGCTGGGCTGGCAGGGACCTGCAAAAGTCCTCTGGTGCAAGTGTCCTGCAATGAGCAGGGACTTCTTTAAAGACATCAAGTTTCTCAGAGCCCTTTCCCACTGGAGCCGGAATGGTTGCAGGGATGGGGCACCTACAAGCTCTTGGGGCAAGCTGTGCCACGGTCACACCATGCTCCGAGTAAACAAGTTCTGATTAGATCCTATTTGTGTTAAAAAATATTCACCCACATCCTATTGTAACTGGCCCTGTTAAAAAAGATGTCTTCCACTTTCCTCAAAGCCACTCTGAAGTTTTAGAAAGTGGCAATAAAGTCTCCCTGGGGCCTGTTCTTGACAAAACTGAGCAACCCCACCTCTCTCTGCATTTCCTGAGTCAGAGAGGTCCTCTGGCTGTTTCTGTCACCTTCTTTTGTAATTTGGTGGGGTGTTCAGTTTTATGTAATGGCAACAGAATTGAAGTAGAGCAATGCAGGGTACAGAGACATGAAATGGTGGAGGAGGAACCCAAGGAAGCCAGTCACAGCTGAGCAGACAGAGGTTTGGCTGTGGGCAGGAGGGCCTGTGGGGGGCTCACTGTGAGCCTCTGAGGGGCCCTGGTTTGTGCCCCCCAGCCCACCCTTAGAGGTTTCTGCCATGCAAACAGGGACAGCTGGGAGGGACTTGTCCCAGCCCCATCTGCTGCCTGGCATGCTCAAGCAGACGGGAACTGTGCCAGGGTTACTGCCAGGCTGTGTGGCAGAGAGGGAACTGCAGGGCCCAGTGCCACTGGGCTGGCCCTGCTGGGAAGGAAGGTGCCATCCAGCACACGAGGGGCAGGGCATGGAAAGGTAGACACTGCTTTCTGTCCCTGTGGCAATCAACACAGTGCCTGTCTTTCAAAGAGAGGGACCAATGAGAGGCTTTGGAGTTTCCTGAAAAGAAGAAACTCCAAGGACAGAAAGCACCATTTCTAGAGCACTGGCAGGGCTAAAATCTCAGCAAGATGAAGACACCTGTATAAATGGATGAGTGGGATTCTGGGCCAGGTTTGCCTGTGATGGCAAAGTCTGCACATAAAGATGGAGGTGTAGACAGTCCCATTGTTCCTCTTCCTGCATCCTTCTAGGAGCAGGAGGAATCCTGTGAAGCACTGAGCTTGGAAAGTCATGGTTCATTGTTTTTTGTTGATCTGGTTTTTTTCCCTTTGGGCAGCATCCATTTGTAAGATTTGCTGAGCCTGCGTCCAGCCTGGTGCCACTGATTGTTTCAGTGAAGAAGAGGAAGGAGACAAGAATGTGACAATCATCAGGACCATTTATTCCTCAATCAGTTTAGAGTAGGATTGTAGGTTAGGGATAAGGATTAGGATTAGGATTAGGATTAGATTAAGGATAAGGATAAGGATAAGGATAAGGATAAGGATAAGGATAAGGATAAGGATAAGGATAAGGATAAGGATAAGGATAAGGATAAGGATAAAGATTAGGATTAGGATGAGGATAAGGATAAGGATAAGGATAAGGATAAGGATAAGGATAAGGATAAGGATAAGGATAAGGATAAGGATAAGGATTAAGATGAGGATAAGGATAAGGATAAGGATAAGAATAAGGATAAGGATAAGGATAAGGAGAAGGATAAGGATAAGGATAAGGAGAAGGATAAGGATAAGGATTAGGGTTAAGGTAAGGGTTAGGGTTAGAGTAGGATTGTCTAATAGGACTGCAGAGTAGGATTGAAAATCAATAAAGTTTCTGAAACCACAACTCACCTTGAAGATTCCCTTCCTTCTCACTCTGCGAATAAACTCGAGAATTCCTTCTGAATTGTCTGTTGTTTCTTAAAGGTGGAAAGTGAAACAGTGTCTTTGGCATGGTGTGAAAGTGGGGAAGGATGTTCTTCATTCATCTTCTCCAGACCACACTGCCTTTGGAATATGGCCCACTGGTCTGTTTTTGGCCATCTTTGGTACTTCTATTTTAGGCAGAAAGGGCAATGGCATTTAAAAGCAAAAGCACAGGAAGAATGGGGCAGCCCAAACATCTTACACAGATGCAGGCCTTCAGCTGTGACTGGAGAGCATTGGGGCTCCCTAAATGCAATAATCTCTTTGGCTAGAGGAGAGCCTTGCTCAAGTGAGAAAGCAGAAAGATCAGAGAGGGTGCTCGGGAAGGTCTCCTGTGGTGCAGAGCTGTCAGCACCTGTGAGATGAGAGCGGGCCCGGCCTTGCCCAGGCTGGAGCCCCAGCAGAGCCCTGGCAGAGGCCGGAGCAGCCTGAGCCCCGGCAGAGGCAGGCTGGAAGGAGGCCCTTGGAGCTGCAAGAGGCAGCAGCCGAGACCTGGGTGCCTCTTCCTGGGAGCGGGCGAATCCTCCGCCCTCAGAGCCCAGGTGGCAGCTGGCTGCTGCCGAGGGGAAGCGCAGCCATGCTGGGCACAGCCCAGCCTGGAGGCATTGGCCGTCTGGAGTGTGCCCAGGAGCAGAGAAAGGCCAAGGGCAGCCGTGGGCCGCTGGGCTGGCTGAGGATTCCTCCTCTTCTGCCGGCTGCCCTGCAGCTCCTGGCAAAGGCCAGCAGTGTGTGCAGCACTCTGGGCACCGGGGCAGGGAGCCGGGCAGCTCCTTCAGGCCCGGCACTTGTGCCAGGGGAAGCGAGGCCAGTGTGAGGTAGGGACAGCTTGGCAGGGCCCATCTGCAGGAGCCAGCGCCTCACGCAGCTCTGGGAGGAAGCGCCTGCAATCCTGCAGTTCTGCACTGAGCCAGAGCAAAGGTGTGAGATGCAGAGTGTTTGGCAGAAATATTCAGGCCCACCAGGCCAGCCTGCTTTGTGCTCTCTGGCACACAGCAAGCGCTGTGCAATGCAGCTCTGAGCTGCTGGGAGAGAGGCACATCAGGGATGTGCCTGAGGCATGTGCTTGAGGAGTAAACTGATTTGGAAGGGGGCAGAAGGGTTTCAGCAGGCAATTTGCGTTTTCTTCATTAATTTCTGAAAGAAAGTCATAATGTATTGCACACAGGTAGGGTTATTAGAAAAGAAAGGCCTTATAAAATCAGGCCTACCTATTGTTATGTTTGCCCAATTATCCCGTCATCAAAAACCCCCAAACAATATTAAAAGTAGTAGCAATTTTAATTGAATATTTAAAATATAAAAATATAATTGGATAGTATAGAATTTGATTAAAATAAGGGATAATTTGTTTCTAATAATAGTGCATAAGCAACAGATAACTGCGGGGTACGGAGTGCAGGCCTCTGGGACCCTTGCCACATCACATACAAGCTTGCCAAGTGAATATTCGTCCTTATATACCATGTGTCAATGCCGTCTCCTCCCATTTTCTATACTTCACACTTCTACCTCTGCCCTCATCATCACCTTTACCATCCATATGCCACCACTTGGTTGGTGGTCGCACAAGTCTTTGGGGGTCATCTGATGAAGATTTTGTAGTCCTCCTCTGTGTCCTTTAATTAACCTTTGGGTTACACCAGCCAATACAATGTAAGCCAAAACTAACATAATTACTACATCTGAGTATTGTGGAGAGTTTTGTCAAAGAGTGGCTTGAGGAGGGAGGACACAGCTGAATCATTTTGGTAAAGATGTCCTAACTAGGGCAGAGGCCTTTTTGCAGGCAGGTGTCTGTTGGGAATTTAGCTGACTAGAGAATGGAAAAGTACAAGACCGTGGCTAATTCCAAATCTTGCACCTGCAAGATAACGTGTCCTTGGGCCTAGCTGAGTATGATAAAGAAATGGACAGCGAGACGTGAGAAGTAGAGAACGTAGGCCCAAAGGAATGAGGAAGAGCTGATGGTATAGTTTAACCAATAGATTGCTTGGCTTACAGAATATTCATAAGCTTATTATTTGCTGTATAAGTGTTTGATGCTTTCTTCAATAAACTGGACCTGTGATGAACCATCTGGTGTCCTGGTCTCCTTCCTTCGACAGAGTATCAAGGCAATAAATCCCTTATAATTAGCATTTTCCTGGGACACAACCAGAGAGTTCCTTCTTTGTTAATTTTTAGCAAACATTATCTCTTGCTTTCCTCCTGTTCCTGAACATCTGCGGGGGGGGGGGGGGCATGGTGCCCCTCCTCTCCCTTTTTCTTCGGCATTACTAATTTTACCTGTTTTAATATTTACAAATATTAATTACTGTATCAATATTGATTCTTGTTTCAATTGTTATCAGCACGAATCATACCTATTTACCACACTGTGGTAAATTCCCAGCTGGCCTGTTCCATCTTCTACGTGCAGCCAGCTAACTTCCCATGGGAATAGTCATGAGTGCAGTTAGCACAAGCTATTGTGCTAAGAAAACTGTTTGCATCTGTAATAAACAAGAAACTTGTCCCATGAGCATCCACGAAAGAAAAATGTAATCACCTGAGTAACATTGAGTCTTAAAAAGAGAGAGTCTTAACATGTACACACTAATATACCTTCTAAGCAATAAATTGTGTGGCAAGGAAACTACCAGCCAGTTGAAGTTGAACACAAGTCTGTGAAAACAGTATAAAAATGAGTTATGTGAATAAAGATTTGGCTTTTCCTGCATGAAGAAACTGAGTCCCGGCTGCTTTATTGACACAGCAATGTGGCTTCACTCAGCAAGAGCACCTGCAGGGTGTATTGATGAAACACTGGTGTTTGATTCTCAGAATAGGAAGGAGAGGCATTTAGTCTAACAAACAGGGCATAGTCTTTTGAATTCCTTTAGCTTTAACAGGAGTGCTGAACCATGTATTCCCCCACTGCAGTGCTTACTGTGTGCAAGTGGCTATCTTGGCCTTGAGAATAAGGAGAGTGGTCCTGCTAAGAAGGTAGCTGGAATGCATTCAAAAGGAAGAAAGTGTTTTAGGAGGCTCTTGACCACCAAAGGAGAGTTTGAGGAATGGGAATATTTTCCAAATGACTGTGTCAGGAACTGGAGTCGTGTCCCAGGCCCTGCCATATTTGATCCATGTTTGAGCAGGTTGACAAGACAATGAAGAAAAGTGTCTTGTTTAGCAGGTGGGACCATGACCCATGAAAGAGAAACAATGGATTGGTCAATGGGTGAGCAGTCAAGCTTTGAAAGGAGAACAATGCACAATGCAGCCCTTGGTGGCAGGGAGTCATGGAGTCATCCTGAGCCATCATGGCCTCATCTCACATGCCAGGCATGTGTGAGCTGCTGCTCTAACTCCTGCTGTAAAATTCCACTCCTAAGCAGGAGATACAAGGCCTAGTTCTGGGCTGAAGGGTTGAGAAGGACGAGATGCACAGCTGTGTTTTGCACAGCACAGCACAGCACAGTTTTGATCCAGGGGATGTCCTGGAAGTGCACTGCCTACCTGCCCCTGCTGCCGAGCACCACGCTCCAACTCCTTCTCCTGTTCAGTGGATTTTTGGGAATCCAGAGGTCAGTATGTATTATATGCTACTGCAACTAATAGAATGAATTTGCTTTGGAAGCCCAGTTTTGTCCTGGGTTATTTTGTGCATGGGTCACCTGAACCTGTGACAATGACCAGCAGGGAGCTACAGGACACTCCTACTCTGATGTCAATAAATTCTGAGAAGTGATTGAAATATGTCAAAAAATTGGAGGTAATGTTTAGCCAGTAAGTTTCAGCAAAGTATTGAATATGTCTTAGTTCCATGGATACAAACTACTAGGTGAGATTGATGGGTGTGCAGGGCTTAGGGAAGTGATTCCCTGTGCACCCAGCACTGAAATCAAGTAATGCCTCCTTTCTAACCCTGAGCTGGCAGCAGGGATCAGGCCTTGCTTGGTCATTTTCATTTTGACAACTTCTGTTAGTGGCTAAGAAAGGTCAAAATGAAACCTCCTCCAGCTGTTTTCCTCTGGTTGATCTTTTTAGGCACCAAAGCTCTGTTCCACGGGTGGCCTGGGTGTGTGCAGAGCAATGCAGGCCCCACAAAGCCCTTGGTTTTCCCACGAGTTGCCAGTTTGACTGCTTCCAAAGGGGAAGAAAGGCAGAGATGTACATCCACAGGAGTCCTGGCCATGTCCAATAAAGGTGCAAATATGTGGGGAGATTTGTTAGCAATTATTTCAGCTGTTATGCCAAGCCAGTGCCTTCTCTCCTGCTTCTGTGCATTATAGGTGAGTAATGTAATAGTTGGCTCTCACAATTAAGAGATAGATATTATGTGGATAGATATTATGTTCAAATGTAAAGTGCTGTTATTGTAATATGGCCTCCCATAGTCCTCTTTCTTATCCCCCTTGTAATAGTCTTGGTAGTCAGGGCATTTGGGGAGGGCTGGCTTGTGACCAGCAGGCGGGGTGTAACAACAATTGACCTCCAATCAAGATGCAAGAAAGTAATCTCCACCACTGGACGGCAGAGAAAGAATTGACTGACAAAACATTGGGAGGGGCTAAAGGTAAAAAAAGCAGAGTATCCCTTTTGTAGATGAGCATGTGGCTGCTAATCATGGAGACTTCCCAGTGCTGCAATCTTTCCTTATACAGTCTTTTCTTAAGGTTTAATAAACCTTTAAAAACTTAAAGGTTGCCACCTTCTCGTAGTGACATCAGAAGGTTGCTTTGGTGCACATAAGCCCTGAGTGTCAGAGCCCACTCCTATCTGCCTGACTGGGGTGTCCAGGGCACCTACACTGGAGCGCGGATACTTGCATGTATATACCTAGCTGCCCCTGTGGCTACAGACACCCCCTTTTTAGCTGAACGCCTTTACAGGAGCTTTACCAAACCAGTGGCATCCTAATGCTCTTTCTGTTTCAAAATCAGAAACTCAGTCACTAAGAAAGAGCAGGAAGACATACAAAAGCCAGGTAAGGATACACCCTAACCTAAGTAGAGAGGAAACATCTACTTACTTGTGAAATGTGTCATAAAATAGGCACCATAAGTAATGCCATAGGCAGCGAAAAGCAAAGGAGCAATTCACTCAATCATTTTAACACTTCCCTGCAAGTTTGCAGGCTGTGCTCACACAGTGGATAAAGCAAGGCTCCTGTGAGTGTGCAACAGCCCACTGACAATTGCCTCAATCAGAGGGAATAGAATTAGAATGATTGTGAAGTATGTGAATGAGGCTAGTTGGCCAATGATGATGAAGGGGTGTCCTACTGGCTGGCTGCCTACTCAGGTTAGGATGAGGACGTTGGCGACTAGGGTTCAGAACAGGATTTGTGATAGGGGGCGGAAGGGTATTGATTGTAGTTTTGATGTATGTAGTAGTGGGGTGAGGAATATGACGAGGATTGAGGCGGCTAGAGCTACTACGCCTCCTAGTTTGTTTGGGATGGATCGGAGGATGGCGTAAGCAAATAGGAAAGATCACTCGGGTTTGATGTGAGGAGGGGTGACTAGTGGGTTGGCTGGGGTGAAGTTTTCTGGGTCACCTAGGAGGTTGAGGGAGAATAGGGCTAGTGAGACGAGTAGGGAGAGCATTAGTACGAATCCTAGGATGTCTTTGATGGTGTAGTATGAGTGGAAGGGGATCTTGTCACAGTCTGTGGGAATGCCTAGCAGGTTGTTTGAGGCTGTTTCATGGAGAAAGGTGAGATGGACGAGAGTAAGGCCTACGATGACGAAGGGAAGGAGGAAGTGGAGAGCAAAGAATCGGGTCAGTGTGGGGTTGTCGACAGAGAACCCTCCTCAGGCTCATTTGACTAGTGTTTGCCCGATGTAAGGGATGGCAGAGAATAGGTTTGTGATTACAGTAGCTCCTCAGAATGATATTTGGCCTCATGGTAGGATGTATCCTACGAAGGTGGTTGCTATGACGGTTAGGAGGAGGATGACTCCAATGTTTCAAGTTTCTTTGTTTAGGTATGAGCCGTAGTAGAGTCCTCAGCCGATGTGTGGGTAGATGCAGATGAAGAAGAAGGAGGCTCCGTTTGCGTGGAGGTTGCGGATGAGTCAGCCAAATTGTACGTCTCGGCATATGTGAGTGACAGAGGAGAAGGCTAGATGGGTATCTGCTGTGTAGTGCATAGCTAGCAGAAGACCTGTGACGATTTGAGTAATTAAGCAAACGCCTACTAGAGACCCGAAGTTTCATCATGTTGAGATGTTTGATGGCGCTGGGAGGTCGATTAGGGCATTGTTGATGATTTTGAGGATTTGGTGGTTTTTACGAAGGTTGAGGGCCATTGGTTATTTCCGTATGTGGCTACGAGGATGATGAGAATGGATAAGGTGAATGATCCTAAGTAAGCTTTGATTAGGCCTGAGGGGGGGTGGTGGCAGTTTTGGTTGCTGTAAGTTGTAGGCTGGCTAGCCCCTCTGGACCTACTATTTTGTATCAGGAGAGGTCAATTAGGTGGGATGCGATGTTCTGTCCTCCTTTGAGGAAGTTGGTTATACTTAGGCGGTGGGATAGGGGGTTAAAGTATCCTAGGGATGTTGAGAAGTTTGAGAAGGGGGCTTGTTTGGTCAGGATGAGAAAGCTTTAGCTTGGACAACAGGAGCAGGAGCCTCGTGAGGGGCCTTCAGCATCTCCTCAGTGCATCCAAATATTTGAGCCACTTTTGGAAATTACTTTTCCCCCTTTTTTTTTCTTGGCTTTTTTTTTTTTTTTTTTTTTTGTTTGCTTGGAGGAAGAGGCTGTTCATTTTCTTCTTCTCCCAGCTAAAGTTCTTTTCATCATTATTTTCTGCCCTTTTATAGCACTGGGACTGGGTCTGCTAGAATTTTAATTTCCAAGGTATCACTTCTGGAGAATTCAGTAATTTTGCATGAGAACACATCATTCTGTGCAGGGACCTTGGTGCAGAAGGAACTGTTGTGGTTCCAGGCCAGCCAGTATGGCCTTACAGATCACTTTGAGCTTAGTAGTGCTCATGCCTTTTTGCAGCCCAGGGAATCAGTGTGTGTTGTGTTTGGGAATTCAGCAGGAGGTCAATGTCCTTGCATTCCAGCTGCTCCTCAGAGGTCACAGGAGCTGGAAGGGGCTGGGCTGCATTTCTGATTCCAGCCAGTTTAGCTCCACCGGTGTGGTCGAGTCCAAGAGAAGAACTTGCCCGAGCACAGATGCACAAAGAGTGCAGTTCCCAGTGCAATGCTCTGGGTCTGATCCCTTTCTGTAAGCACCTACATGCTCCACATTCCCCAAGAGTGTGATTTTTTGAAGCAACAGGAGAGCAGTCTCAGGATTGTAATTGAGTGTGGCACTGGCTACCAAGTTCTGATATCTGTAGCAACAGAGAGGACAGTAAAGAGAGATTTCAGTAACGAAATCTATCTATCTATCATCTATCTATCTATCTATCTAGCTAGCTAGCTAGCTAGCTATCTAGCTATCTATCTAGCTATCTATGTAACATTTACATAATTGAATCTTCCTGGCTCTGGTCCAAGGCAGTTGGAGGTGCAGAGCTCACTTAAAGCATCCCTTTCTGGAGAGGATTAGAGACATGTTCCCTCAACCGATTCTGAGCAGGCAGAGATGTTTTCCCCTCCAGATATGATGGTTTTTCCTTTCAGAGATGTTTCCCTCCTCTGGCCTCTTCTGCCCTGAAGTCTCCAGTTAATTCTTTAAATTTCTGCCTGTCCTAGAGAGGTGCAGCAATTCCATGTTTAGGTGGTGTTTGGTGACTCTGGTCACACATGCATTACATGACACATGGTTTCCTTCACTGGCATCCCCAGTGCTGTGTAAGTGCATTCGTTCATGGGGCCTTAGGAGAGTCTTCTCTTTCCCTCAGCAGCAGCAGCAGGGAGTGGTGGCAGGGTCAGGACAAGGAGGAGGTGGCTGCCCTGGCCCTTTGCTCCCCGGCCCCAGGCCAGGAGGGCTCTGGCTGCAGCAGGGCGCTCTTTGGGCAGCCTCTGGCAGCCTCTGCACAGAGCATGGCACGCTGCCCCCTCCTGCTGGTGCCACTTTTCTTCAGCAATACCCTAGCTCCTCTTCACAAGGAAAAAACTCCAGCAATCTAAAAAGAGATTGTCGACGGAAGGGAACCAGGACATCAGTTTGATCATCACAGGCTCAATTTTATTGATCAGTACGGCGGGTTAAATACAGTTAATAATGAGCTTCATACATATTGCAAAAGTTGAGCTCAGGATTGGTCAGCTTACATATCAGCACCTACGCCTACTTCTACATTCCTATGGTTCTACTTTTGATACTTTCTACATATTCTTAGGATATATTCAGTACTAATCTCAACTCCCTATCCTCATGTTGCAGCAAGGTCACTGCTGACTCTTCCTTTCAGCTTGCTGACTGCTGACTTTTCTCCTTCAGTTTAACCAGTGGCATTATATCAGTGTGGCCTTTCTCAGCTAACCAATTATTAATAATGCTCTCCACATTTCCCCCGTTTTCTTCTTGTGCAAGGAGATTAGTTTGCCATGTTTTTGCTATTGTACGGCTGACCATGTTTTGAATACAGTTAAAGATACAAGGCAAAATAAGCAAAAACAGTAAAATTACACCCAGCAGTCCTATAGCATAGATCACAAGGTTCCTCAGCCACGGTCCGAGTCCCAAGCCTTTAAGCCATTCGTCAATTCCTAAACCATCTTCTCCCTTAAGTTTGTGAAGTCCCTGTTGTAATTCTTTTATCTTAGTGTGAATGGACACTGAATGATCAGACAGATTCATGCAACACATTCCCACAAACTCTTCACATCCATGTCCTTGTGCTAAGAGCAAAAAATCTACAGCAGCTCTATTTTGCAAAACAGCATGGTTAACACTTTGCACATCTGCAGTTAGCATGTCTAGAATTTGTGATGTCTTGTTCAGCTCATCCCTTGCCCAGCATCCTAATTGTTTTGCTAAATTCATGGCTTTATTGGCAGATCCTCCTGGCAAGATAGTTGAAACCACCACTTGTTTGAATGCGCCCCAAAACCGTGGATCTCCTATCTTGCTGCAGTCTAAGTCATGTATGCTACGTTTTCTCCTGTTTGAATTTTGACTCAGCTGCATTAGCAAGGACACATTAGGATGAAACAATGACAATTTTCCCAAAAAACAGGGTCAACCCTGTGGTTTAGCTGGTATACCATTCCATGCCCTGTCTCCACAAATCAAAAATATTCCTGTGGGTAATTTCATTGGTGCTGTGATATTTGTGCCGTTACATTGACTGTAATGCTGTGGAGAGAATTCACTCACATTCAGGGATGAATCTAGGGTGGCCCATCTTTCTTTAGGTTGGTTTCAATTCTGAGCACCCGAAAGTTTGAAGCTAAACTATCCACCAGCTGTAGTGTTAGATATGCTGGCATTT
Source organism: Melospiza melodia melodia (assembly GCF_035770615.1). Classification (NCBI taxonomy): domain Eukaryota; kingdom Metazoa; phylum Chordata; class Aves; order Passeriformes; family Passerellidae; genus Melospiza; species Melospiza melodia. The sequence continues at coordinate 1,340,456 of NW_026948796.1, read as the reverse complement.
GTACTTCCAAAAAGATCCAATTCCTCAGGAGGAGAATGCAAAGAGGTGTTAAGTGATTGGATTAGTAAGCATTGACGATAGCCATCACTCTGACCTGCAGTATACCCTTGTTGCACCGGCAGTGTGATGTTTGACATGTTAGACATACATAAGGTTTGATTGTTTATCAAACTGCAAAATTCTCCAGGAGACCACACCGGAAGTCCCACCAGGCATGTTCGAAATGGGTTAGTGACTCCTCCAAGACTAAGACAAAGTGATGATTGGTTAGTTTGATTAGCAAGTGTTACCCATAAATTTTCCCTTGGTTGACTAAAGTGTGTTACTCCTACTGCTTCACTTGCTACAGCATTGAGCAGTATTACAAAAACAAACCTCATTTTTCTTTCTGCTTACTTTGCTTCTCCTTTTCTTTCTTCTGCTTACGTTGTTTTTTCTTTCTTCGCTGTCTTTTCCCTGGTTTGCTAGATTGCCTATTGTAAGGCTGAGTCAATTCTTGAATATACTGATCTAATTCTAAATCAGCATCCTTGCTCACAAGTATAGCACGAGGTAAGTTTGAAGACAAATCAGCTTTGCAGCGAGCTGCTATGATGCATGAGGCTTTAGTAATTTCAAATATTCTAAGGTTTTCCTGTAACTTGCACCTAAGATATGCTATAACCACTTGTTCTGCACTCTCAAAGAGCTGTAATCCTGTCCGTCCTGGCAGGCCAGTACTTTGTTCAAGAGCTCTAACCCAGATATGATTTCGAATCCACTTTCCAAAACAAGATGTACACCATAAATATCCCAATGACTTCTGTGAATACCAATAAACCTGATTACAATCTGCACAATGCAAAGCTACCCATGCATAGCATTTATCTTTATCCTTTTTGCAAACATAACAAGGAAGCGAATGTAAGTAAGGACCAGCATAAAATTCTGTATCTTCAACCCAATGCAACCAATTCAATGGTGGTGATCGCAAAGCCTCTTCAGCCTCTTTACTATATGAGGCTAACAGCTCAAGGTCTTTCTTTAACACAAGATGTATCTTATTTCGTAATCGTAGTTCTTGTTCGTTATCCTCCTCAACAACTATATCCTCCCGAGGGTCCCACAACAGTAAAATTGTTCTAATCATAGAAAATTAATTAGCAATCACTGATACCCCTATTCAAATGAGACCGTTCCCTTTTTTGCCTTCTTCTTCTTATCTGTCTTCAATCTTGCTGCTCCTAATTTCACTGGTCCTGCCACTTGCAAACTTAATTTTTGCAACTTATCAATGCAGCAATCTAATGCTCTATCAGGATCCCCTTGGAAGGGTCCTACAACTGAATGCTGTGTTAAAGGCACTAATTTCCTACACCTTATAGAAACTATACGTGATTTACTTTGAACCTTAATTCTATTTACAATACATTGTATTTCCCATCGATAATAAGCAAGAACCTTCTGTTCAGGAGACTCATAAAGATTTAAAGCTATATATGTGTTTTGCCCCGTTTGTCTCCTTAATTCATCTTGCCAGCTTTTACCCCACGTATGCTCGTGTTCACAAGTGTGACACCACAAATCCCGTAATAATGATTGTTCTATCCAAAAAGTTCTTTTACAACCCCCACAACGTAGAGCTATCCAGGCAGCACAATGTGGATTGTGACAGTCAAGGCAATGTAGTTTCGCTGGATCTGTTAAATGAAAAGTTGATAATGAGTCAATGAAACCAATCAACTCCCGGGCTGTCCAATAGTGACGTGTCAGTGCTCTGTCCACCGCTTCCGAGTACCCCTTCAATTGAAACAGTAGTGGTTGTAGGACTAGAAGCAGTTTCTTCCCCAGTCGCTCCTTGTCCTCCTCTGTAAGGCGATCCACCAGAGGCTGCATCAAAAACAGGTTTAGTCCACTTAGCAGGCACCCACAAAGGCCCTGTAGGTGAGGAAACACAAAGATACCCCCGACCCCAATATAATACTTTTGCAGGTTTTTCCCATAATCCTGTACTTGGGTTCTTATACTTAACCCAGACCTCTGTTTCCTTAGTATTTTCCTGACCTGACCTTGGATGATGTTTCATTGCAGGGGGGGTATCATCTTCCCCAAGAATGCAGAAATGATTAATCACATACAAAACCTTAGCCAAACATGCTTGTGGATCTGTCAAATCTTGATGTTTCTCAATATACTGCTTAAGGGTACCGTTTGCTCTTTCCACTATTGCCTGTCCAGTAGAAGAGTGTGGAATACCTGTCACGTGCTTAACAGACCACTGATTCAAAAATTTCCGGACCCTAGCACTTACATAACCTCGACCATTATCTGTTTTGATACTCTTTGGAACTCCCATAACAGCGAAACAACTTAACAGATGTCTGATAACCTGTATAGCTTTCTGTCCTGCCTGAGCCGTAGCCCATATGTAATGACTGTATGTATCTATGGTGACATGCACATGCTTGACTTTACCGAATCTAGCTATGTGTGTAACATCCATTTGCCATATCTCATTTATTTTTAAACCTCGAGGATTAACTCCAATGCCTAAACCTATCCCACCATTATGATAACTACATGTTGGACATGCTCTGACAATGGCCTTGGCTTCTGACAAACTCAGCTCAAAGTGTTTTGCTAAACCTCTTGCATTTTGATGATATCTACTATGTGCTTCTCTGGCCAATGTGTGCTTGTCAGTAGGACAAGAATTATCAATGGGTAGGGTAACCAGTTTATCTGCACGTTCATTCCCTTCTCCTAAACCTTCAGACCACTTATGGCTCCTAATATGAATCACAGAATATGCTGCCTTTCTTTCTCGTAAAGCCTTCCTTAACTGTATCAGTAACTCATATAATCGTTTATTATTCACTTCCTTAATTGCTGCTTCCTCTATTCGTTTGACTACTCCTGCAACATACATAGAGTCTGTGACCACATTTAAAGGCTCCTGTAAGTTGGACACCGCCCATACTACTGCTAACAATTCCAAAGTTTGTAAGCTATCTGCAGGGTCTGCTGTGAGGAGTTGATGCTTCCATTGTCCTTTTTCTTGCCAGGTAATAGCAGCACACCTTGATTTCTTTCCTGCATCTGTAAAAACTGTAATAGCTCCTTCTATGGGGTTTTCTTCTCTTAAAGGTCGAGTAATCCAGTTCCATTCTGTCATCCATTGCAAAACTCTAGGCACTAATTTACTAGTCTCTACTTTAGCAGGTGACATCAATAATGCTTCTTGTGAATTCTTTGAATTTATCAAGTACCAGTCCAAGGTTTCTTTTTCCATAGGTAATCTAATAGTAGCAGGTTCTCTACCATCCACTTCAAGAATTCTGAGATGCCCCTTTTTGATTAATGCAGCCAATTGTTCAATTTTTGAAGATATTGTTTTCTTATGCTGTAGTGGTGGTGATAACCATTCCAACACCCGTATCTCCCCTGTTTTCTTTTGCAACTGAGAGAGAGCACCAAGAGAGTGGCAAGGGCTATTCCAAATAGTAAGGTCAATGGGGTGGTCGAGTTGTCGACGAGACACATACCCTTGCTGTACACAGTTACTAATTTGCTGCAAGGCAAGATGATGCTCCCTTGTCAGGTGTACAGGAGTAGTAGGGTCCACACCTTTTAACAAAGGCCGTAGGGCTTCTAATAAGTGATTTGGTATTCCCACAATAGGCTTCAGCCACTGTAAGTCTCCCAGCAACTTCTGTGCATCATGTAGAGTTTTAATGTCCAATTGTAATTCCAATTTTTGTGGTATCACTATTTGATCCGTCAAAGTCCATCCCAAATATTTCCAGGGCTTTGTAGTCTGAATTTTCTCTGCAGGAATAACAAGTGAATATGCAGCAAGAGTATTTATAATGGTGTTAATCTGTAAAGAGGAGAATGGCTGCTGCTGTGCAAACAAAATATCGTCCATGTAATGATATATTATAGTTGCTGGCCCTTTATGACGTAGTGGCTGTAATGCTGCATCAACATAAAGCTGGAGAGTTGCGCATGCCCTGCGGAAGAGATGTCCATTCAAATCTTTTATCTGGTTCCCCACGATTTATTGCTGGTAAAGTAAAAGCAAATCTCTTCATGTCATCAGGATGCAGGCCAATAGTGAAAAAACAATCCTTTAGGTCAATAATTAAAAGTGGCCAGTGTTCTGGAATCATAGCTGGATTTGGAAGACCAGGCTGTAAGGCCTCCATTGGTTCCATTTGGTCATTTACAGCCCTCAAATCATGTATCAAACGATATTTCCCTGATTTCTTTTTGATTACAAAAATAGGTGTATTCCAAGGGCTTGTGGACAGTCGCAGGTGTCCCTTTGTATATTGTTCCTGTACCAATTCATGGGCATGCATAAGACTCTCCCCTTTTAATGGCCATTGCTTAACCATCACCGGTGTATCTGTTTTCCAGGTGAGTGGAATGGGGAAAGTCCAAGCAATGGCAATTACCCCAAAGGGTGCTGATTAGTTAACACCACTCCCAATTGTGTTAAAATGTCCCTTCCAATTAAGCAGGAAACTGTAGGAGGCAGTTGAACAATTGAAAACACAGCAGATATTTGTTGATTCTCAATGCACACAGACAAAGACGGCGACCTGCTTGCCAATGTAAATCCTCCCACTCCTGTAAGCATGTTTGATGAGGGAAATAGAGGCCAATGTTGTGGCCAGGCTTCTGGAGAAATGATGCTAGTATCTGCTCCAGTATCCAATAATCCATAAAGGGTTATGCTTTGATGCCCATAGGTAATTTCAACCTTTTGTTTTGGTCTATTTTGTAAATCCACAGTTAAAAGTGTAACACCAGTAGAGCCAAAACCTTTTTCATCCCGTGCTTGCCCAGTAAATGATTGTATTCCTGATGTCATTTGTGACACTGGTACCAATTGTGCAATGCGTTGTCCTTTTGTAATTTTAATCGGAGGATAAAGGGTGTAAGCCATAATTTGTATTTCCCCTGTAAAGTCCGCATTGATAACACCAGGCAAAACAAATAATCCCAACATAGTTATAGAGGAACGTCCCAGCAATAATGCTCCACATGTTTGTCCATTTAATATAAGAGGACCCTTTATTCCAGTGGGTATCCTCTCAGGCTGGTTTGTCATTAGTGTGACTTCTACTGCTGCTGATAAGTCCAAGCCGAGGCTCCCTGTTGTTGCGGGTTACAGACAGGAGGTAGCAGCGATGTCACGGCAGCAGCTGGTGTCTCCGATGTCACGGCAGTAACTTGTGTCTGTCCCTCATTGCCGCATCGGTAGCACTTGATGAATGGTCTCGAGCCTCTTTATGTGACTGCCAGTGAGCCGCTTTGGAGAGGAGCAAGAGCAGCTAACACCTGATTTTGAGTAGACTATGCTTTTGCAACCCTAATTCTAATTCCTTTAAGGCTTCTGCTATAAATGCCTGTGAAGCTGTTGGCATTAATGCCATTCGCTCTAATGCTTCCTCAATAGTCCAATTTGCCCCTAAAGTAGCTAACACTCTTTGGGTTGCTGGATTGCTATTTTGCAAAACACACTGCTTCAATAGCGCCCTGCAACACCAGCCCGATCTATAGCAGTAGCTGTTCTATCGATAAAATTTCCAAATGATTCTTCCCTTCCTTGCTTAATACCCATATAAGCCGGTAACCCTCCTGGCTCTTTAACCATATCTATTGCAGCACGCACCAACCTCATAGACTCTCTAAGTTTATCTGCTCCCGATATCATCTGTGCTTCTGTACGCAAATATGCCCCTAAGCCCATCAGCTCCTCTACTGTCACCCCATGTAATGGGTCTCCCTGGGCTCGTTGTACAGCAACTGATTCATTTACCAACGCGTACCAATGGGCATTAAATAATAACTGCTGATGCTGAGTGAATATCAACCGAACTATTCCTCTTAAATCATTAGGACATAAAACCTGAGTATTAAAAAGATAATCCAACATTTGCTTAACAGGTTCACTTTTTACTCCAAACTGACTAACCGTAGAACGTAGCTGAGTTAACAGCTTCCAATCTAAGGGAGTATATTCTGCTATATTATGCGTAAGGTTCCCCTGTGCATCATACTGTGGTGTGTATGTAACTGGACATGCAAGACTAGAAGCTATTTCCACCGCCTCACCATCCCCCATTTGCATTACTTCTTTCGCCAAAGCAGCCCAAGCTTCCCTCCTCTGTTTAGCCATCTCCCCCCATGGATCACGGTGTGCCCCTGGGATGGGATCTGGCCCTTTAAGGGTGCTATGCTGCTGGCGCTTCGGTGCAGACACTGAGGTTTCGCGCGGAGGGGGGGCAGTGAAGCAGAGGCTGGCTCGTGCGGGGGAAGCGGGGGCCCCCCCTCCCCCGCTGGAGCTGACAGTGAAACCGGAGCCGACTCAAGCGGAGCCAGCCTGCGGGGGGCAATCCGCCCCTCCGCTGGAGCCGGCTCGGGCGGGGAAATGGACCCTTCCCCCACTGAAGCTGTAACCGGAGCCGGCTCATTGAGGGGTAGCAGCAGAGGCAAGGCTGGCGGCGGAGGCGAAGCTGGCTTGCTCCCACCCCTACCATCCGACCCGCCTGAAGCTGGTGGCGGAGGCAAAGCTGGTTTGCTCTTACCCCCACCATCCGACTCGCCCTTCCCCTCTGACAGGAAAGGTGCAGACGGTTCCACTGCGCCTATAGAGAAATCCTCCACACCACTTTGCTGGGGACTCTTAGGCATAAGTACCTTAGTTACAGAAGGTGCCAGGGGATCATCTTCACGACCATACCCTATATTCCTCTTATGAGCTTCTGTCGCCCTTTCTGCTGCCTTTCTCTCAGAGACCTGCTGAAGTAACGTGTTATACTCCACCCGCCATAACTTCCCGAATTTCTTTGCTGACTTATCATCGTCTAGTACTGTATCCCACAATATTTCCCCAAATTTTCTCCACTCTGATAACTCATGAACTGTATGAGGATTAGAAAAGATACCCTTAGCATGGCCATAAGCTAATAACCCTGGTAACTCCTTTTTTAAATCTATCCCTTTTATCCCACGCCGCTCTAAATAGGCGGTAAATAAATCATATGCCGCTTACCTATCCATACCTATTAATCAGCGCGCGCTGTTGCAGCTCTCCAGGCTCCTGCGACACGTATTGGCTTAAGTCACCGTTGTGAACCTTAAGGGTGCTTCAAATTCCGGCACCATCCCAGCTGCAAGGATCCAAACCCAACTTCCTCGACCGTGGCGTAATCCCTTTTTCTTTTAATCCGAGAAAAAGGGCAGAGATTCGGTTATGCCCGCATTCTCCACCATTTGTCGACGGAAGGGAACCAGGACATCAGTTTGATCATCACAGGCTCAATTTTATTGATCAGTACGGCGGGTTAAATACAGTTAATAATGAGCTTCATACATATGGCAAAAGTTGAGCTCAGGATTGGTCAGCTTACATATCAGCACCTACGCCTACTTCTACATTCCTATGGTTCTACTTTTGATACTTTCTACATATTCTTAGGATATATTCAGGACTAATCTCAACTCCCTATCCTCATGTTGCAGCAAGGTCACTGCTGACTCTTCCTTTCAGCTTGCTGACTGCTGACTTTTCTCCTTCAGTTTAACCAGTGGCATTATATCAGTGTGGCCTTTCTCAGCTAACCAATTATTAATAATGCTCTCCACAAGAGATCATTCAAGTACAGTTCTATCTGCCTTTGTATTGTATTTCAGGGCATGTATTTTTTTGTCTAGAATTTCATGATTTTTATGAAAACATGCATTCATATCTGCACATTTTTGTAGTTTTTATTATTCATATACCAAAACACACCTTTTTAAATTCTTAATTTATTGCAGTTGGTAATTTTGAGGTATTATATTTTAAAATGTCACAAAACAACACCCTTTGGGTAGTTTTTCTCACTTTTAAAAAAAAACCCCATAAGCCATTTTAATCTCTGTCTCTCCAAGTTGGTTCATACGAGCCTATTTCAAATCAGGGCTACGATACTTTTATAGGATTGAGAGAGGTCCAATGAAATGCACACCAGTGATTCCTCTTGTGCAATGTCATGGCCCTGCCATAAAGCCTCTTTTCACTTTTTTTTTTTTCTCTCATTAGCTCAAATGCAAATGCACGTTTAGTTTCGAACTTACACAAGATGAGCAAAATCAAAATGATGTGAGGGGCCTTTGGGAGCTCCTTGCTGATCTTTCTGCTTCTTCAGCTGAGCAAGGCTCTGATCTAGGCAAAGAGATTGCACTTAGTGCTACACAACCATTTGCTGGAACTCTGCTGATTTCTAGGAACAGCTGGAGGCCTCTATCTCCCAAGGATGTTTTGGCTGAGCCAAGCTTTGCTGGGTTTTGGCTGCAAATACCATTGCCCTTGCTTTCTTATATCCACAAGTACCATGGCTGGGCAAAAACTGCCACGAGGGGCATCTTCCAAAGGCACTTTGGTCTGGAGTTTGTGAATGAACGAGAGCTTCCTCCACTTCCAAACCACATGAAAAAAATAATGAAAGAGAACTTCCAATCCTTAACGAACAACTGACAATTCAGAAGTGGATCTAGAGCATCGGAATGAAAAGGAAGGCAATCTTCCAATGGAGTTGTGCTTTCAGGAGTTTTTCTTCTGTTTGCCACTCACAGCTGTCACTGGAAAAAGTCACATCTCTGCAAGCGTCAGTGTCTTCTGTCTGCCATCAGTTGTTTTGCTGCAACAATCAGAACAGGCATCAGGCTGGAGAGAGGCTCAGCTGATGCTAGCAATAGGAGCTGCCCCAAGGAGAAAAAAGAAATGAACTTTTACCTCCCAAACCCATCTCCCCAGAGGCTCAAGCAGGATTTCTCTGGTTCCCAGAAATACAAAAAAATAGGGCTGAGAAGACCCTCTGCAGCTATGTGTTCATGCCCAAGACTTTGCTGATGCCATTTGGGTTTGGCCTTTTTTTCTTTTCTATCTTTTCTGTATTCCTTGCACATCAATTTAGAGCTCTGTAGGCTACTCGATTTGTGACTACTTTTCCCAGTCCTTTTGCATGGCCTTTGCCTAAGCAGAAAGTCAAACTTCCAGAGCTCCAAGTGCCAGGGGGTAGAAGGCCCCAGTGTTATCCTGGTTCTTCCTGGGACAGACCCCTCCCGGGAGCTGGTGGACTCACCATCCCTGCAAGCCTTTAAAACACGACTGGATGTGGCACTCGGTCCCGTGCTTCAGTTGAGGTGTTAGGGCATGGGTTGGACTCGATGATCTTGAAAGTGTCTGTCTTCCAAGCCAGTGATTCTGTGATTCTGTGACTGAGGCAGCTTTTCCTGCAGCCCTGGAAAGGGCTGTGGGGGCCCTTGGCCAAGGACGGGGATCAGGGCTCATGACAAAGAAGCAAAGGGCTTAAGGCAAAGGCTGACAGGGCAGAACTGCCCCAGCGCGGCCCAGAGCGAGCCTCATCTCCTCCTCCTCACCCTGCACCCTCTGCGCTGCCCTTTGCGGCGCCGGCGGCTCCTCTCGCTGCGGGGCTCCAGAGAGTGCTGGGGCCGGGCCCCTCGTCTTCGGGTAGCGCTGGAGCCTCGGAGGCGATTGGCTGCTGCTGTGGCCGGCAGGGGAGAGCTGCGGCTGCGGCCCCAGGCACGGCGAGCTGCCGCTATGGCCGGCTCCTGCCGCAGCTCCTGCCTCTGCTGCGGGCTCTGCTCCTGCCCTGTGCGCACAGACACGACTGAGAGCTGCCCGGCAGCTCCCTGCCGCTCCGCAGCGGGCCGGGCCGGGCTGCTGCTCTCTGCGGCCTCTGCCCGCCGCTGCCGGCCCCGCCGCGCTCCCGCCTGCCTCTGCCGCAGCCGGGCCCACACGGGAAACAGCACATTGCGGCCGGCTCGGAAAAGCCCTGCCCGCAAACCGCCTGCCACGGACTCGGCCTCAGGGCACAGGCTGCCGGCGTCCTCGCAGCTGTGAGCCGGCCCGGGCCACCTGCCGGCCTCGGCCACAGCTCCCACCTGTGTCTCCACGGCCGCGGCTGCTCGGCACAGCGGGCTGAGCACAGCCAGCGCCAGCAGCAGCTCCTCACGGGCCCAGGCTCCAGGCGCTCCGAGCCCACCTGTGGTCAATAGGTATGATTCATGCTGATAAAAATTGAAACAGTAATCAATATTGGTACAGTAATATAATATCTGGAAATAATAAAATAAGTTAAAAATAGTAATGCCAAAGAGGAGAGGGAGAGGAGGGGCTCCACCCCCCCACCCCCCCCCCCTTCCCAGCAGATGTTCATCAAGCACCACAGGAAAGAAGCTGAATATATAGTTGCTAAAAATGACCAAGAACCTGGTTCGGTCCCAGAAAATGCTAATTATAAGGGATTTATTGCCTTGATATGTAGATGCAGTGATACGTTAGTCGTTAGTTTTGGCTTACATTATACTGGCTTGGTGCACATGTGTAACCCAAAGGTGAATTGAAGGACAACGAAGAAGACTACAGGGCCTTCATCAGTGACGACCGCCAAAGACTTGTGCGACCACCAAACCAAGTGATGGCGCATGCGTGGTAAAGGTGGTGAGGAGGGCAGAGACAGAAAAGTGACGAACCTAAAATAGGAGGAGATGGTATTGACATATGGCACATAAGGGGTGATTTTCACTTGGCAAGCTTGTACGTGAAGTGGCAAGGGTCATTGAACTCTGCCCTCCGTACCACGCAGTACCTTTTGCTTATGCGCTATTATTGGAACCAAAGTATCCCTTATTTATATATTTTCTAAACTATTCAATTAAAATTGCTGCTACCTTAAATATTGTTTGGTTTTTTTTATGATGGGGTAATTGGGCAAAACATAACACACCCAACCCCGAATCCCAGCCCTGAGGGGCTTGGCATTCCAATGCATCCCCTGGGGACAGCAGAGTCGGCCGCTGAGCTCAGCCCATGGTGACACCACCAAGGGACCAATGGAAAATTCACCAAATCCTCATCAGAGACAAGAGAAAACTCCCATGGTGCCTGACAGCCTGAGGCAACTGCCAATTCCAGATCATTCCATCCATGCAGGAAAAGAGGCTTTTACATTAAAGCAGAAAAGAGTTATAGAAAAGGAGGGCAGAACAAACAACAAAGTTATTTGGACTCATGCTTCTTATGTCTGTTAGAAAGGCCAAGAACATTCCATCCTTGCTCTTCTGACACAGCTCTCTGTTCATGATGTGGGACAGTGAGTCAATAATGAAGTTACTTTAACACCACAGGTATAAAATCCATTTTCATATCTGCAAAGAGCCAATATTATGTGTCCATAACAATAAACGTCTCACTGAGTAATGGTAGATGTCAAAGTAACTTTGTTTTAAAGATATAGTTTTTATTTCTTTTGTTAAGTAAGCTCAATGAAATAGCTGCTTGTGTTAAACTGCCTGCTTGGATGGGATAACATCCAATGCACACAGGATGAGGACATCTGTATAGATCTGCCAACTATCAGCACTCACCATCTGAAGGCAGAGTGGACCAAGGCCCAAACCTGGAGGTGATAAGAATGGACTAAAACCACAACCAAGAAACACACATGCTCTGAAAAGGCAAATCCAAGGAAGAGCCATGCTAAACAGTTCTTGGAAGATGTAAAGTAGTTTGGGGGTAAAGTTTGCTGTGCATGAGGGTCTATGAATATGCAATAGGCAGATGTAAGGGGAAAGGTATTTCAGGGGATCCCTGAAGGTAACAGGGTGCTCCTGGCTGAGTGCCAAGATGCACCTGGCCATAATAATCTTTGCTCCATGGTCCTGGTCTCCCATTGTCCTTTATTAAACTTTGTACATTTTCACAGGAGACTGAACGTGTTTTTCACAGGCAGCTTCACAGAAACTGGAAAACGTGGGGGTTCCCCGGAGGGGGCATTGCTGATCCAGGGCATCGAGGCGCTGCCTGCAATCATTCATAACTGCCCATAAGGAGCCTCCAGGGCTTTACCCTCCATGAGCTGCAGCAGATGTGTCAGGAAAGTTGACAAGAGCCCATAAAATGGTCCTTGTTGCCAGCAGATTAGCCACTTGTAGCTCTTCAAAACTCCCTCCCATGAAAAGTGAAAAAACTTTAACCATTCCTAAATGTGAAAAATACGTTCACTCTCCTGTGAAAATATATAAAGTTTAATAAAGGACAATGGGAGACCAGGACCATGGAGCAAAGGCTGTTATGGCCGGGTGTATCTTGGCACTCAGCCAGGAGCACCCTGTTACCTCTAGGGACCCCCTGAAATACCTTTCCACTTACATCAGCCTGTTGCATATTCATAGACCCTCATGCATATCCATAAACTACTTTACATATTCCAGAAACGATTTTACATGGCCCCTCCTTGGGTCTGTCTTTTCAGAGCATGTGTGTTTCTTGGCTGTGGTTTTGGCTGCTTCTCGTAATCACCTCCAGTTTTTGGGTCTTGGTCCACTCTGCCTGCAGACGGGGAATGCTGATAGTTGGCAGATCTGTACAGGTGTCCTCATCCTGTGTGCATTGGATGTTATCCCATCCAAGCAGGCAGTTTAACACAAGCAGGTATTTCACTGAGCTTAATTAACAACAGAAATAAAAACTTCAGAACAAAGTTACTTTTAAAAATGGTCTCAGCCCATATTTGATCCCAGTCCAGTCGATCCCAGTATGTGTGGTCCTGATCCATATGGTCCCACTCCCTAGGATCCTATTCCAGAGGATCCCAGTCCATATAATCTCAGTCCAGGTGATCTCAGTCTGTGTGGTCCCAGTCCATTCAGTCCCAGTCCATATTTGATTCTACTCCAGGCTATCCTGTTCTGGAGGGTTCTGATCCAGAAGATCCCAGTCTGCGTGATCCGAGTCCAGGTGATCCCAGTCCATATTTGATCCCAGTCCAGTTGATCCCAGTCTGTGTGGTCCTGATCCATATGGTCCCACTCTGTGCAGTCCCAGTCCATAGAATCCCAGTCCATATTTGATCCCAGTCCATATTTGATCCCAGCCCATATTTGATCCCTGTCTGTGTGGTCCTGCACACAATCCCAGGGTCTGGAATTCCAGTCCCCAGCCAGGAAAAAGTGTTCCTACCCTCGAACTTCCTTCCTCTCATGTTAAAAATTTAGAATGAAATTATAAATAAATAAATAGAAATTAAAATAAATACTTATGCTGAGAATGAAATATAAGAATTTCAGCTCTTACCTACAATACTCCCATAATGACTCAAGGCAAAAAAAAAAAACAAAACTATTACTATAACATTACCAATAAATATAAAGAAATTATAAACCAAGAAATAACTTTTGAAAGTTTTAACTCAATGACTAATATACTTGAGATAAAAAATAACTAAAAAAACTAGCATACAATCTAACACACCTTAGTAAAACAATTCATATTACAAAGGTACTAAACACAAAACACCACTATAATTTCTCAGACATTTTAACCAAACAATTAAACTTTATTAACATCCTTAAGTACTCTAAAACAATTAAAATTAGTTTTAAAAGATTTATTGGGCATGCGTGGTTTTATTTGGATATTGGTTTTTGAATTGTTAGTGGCTAGATGATTTTAAAAATGGGACTTTTATAGGAATTTAATCAACTGAGAAGGGAGCACTCAGCAAACAGAACTGACTGAAAATGAATGGGACAGAAATCAGTAACTCTGAAAGTTTTATTTGCTATCAAATACATCCCACACACCCAGCCACCCAACACAATCCCCATCCCATTGCTCCATGTTGGGATCCCACTTCTACCAAACTCCTTCAAACCCCATCTCACCCTGGTTTCTGTGGAGTAGAGTGAGTTTGGCCTGGGATTGAGTTTTTTTGAGGAGAAAACAAGCAATCTGAGAGGGGATTGAGCCTTTTTGGGTTAAAATTCAGTTATTTTCAGTGGGATTTGAGTGGTTTGGAAGCGACAGATTGACACTCTTATCTTCTAGATTGGAAAAACATGGAGAAGAGAAGAAAAATAAAGCCAAACCAAAAGGAGAAGCAGCCAGGTGTGTTCCCAACATGGATCACAGGAAATGTGAGTTACCAGGGCTTTGCCCAAAGTGCCTCCTCCAGTGAAGGATGGAGCTGGAGCAGCGCACGAAGCTCTTCCCGCACTCGGGGCACTTGCAGGGCTTCCCTTAGTGGTGCCCCCGGTGGTGATGGGTCAAGTGAAAGCTGCTGGAGAAGCTCTTCCCACACTGGGGACACTCGTAGGGCCTCTCCCCAGTGTGAATGCGCCGGTGGGTGATGAGGTGGGATTTGTGCCTAAATCCCTTCCCACAGCCGGGGCAGTGGAAGGGCCTCTCCTCTGTGTGAATCCGATAGTGCTGGAGGAGATGGGAGCTGGTCAGAAACGTCTTCCTGCATTTATCACACTTGTAGGGCCTCTCCCATGTGTGGATCTTTTGGTGGCAGATCAGACTGCAATGGTGGCTGAAGCTCTTCCCACATTCGCCACACTCGTAGGGCTGTTCCCCAGTGTGGGTCCTCTGGTGGCCGATCAGGTGGGAGCTCTGGCTGAAGCTCTTCCCACATTCCTCACACTCGTGGGGCCTCTCTCCAGTGTGGATGTGTTGGTGCCTGACAAGATGGGAGTTCTGCCTGAAGCCCTGCCCGCAGTCAAGGCGGCGGAAGGGCCTCTCATCTGTGTGCGTGCGCTGGTGAAGGAGGAGTTCAGAGCTGGTCTGAAACCTCTTCCTGCATTGATCACACTCGTAGGGCTGTTCCCCAGTGGGGGTCCTTTGGTGCTTGATCAGACCAGAGCTCTACCTGAAGCTCTTCCCACACTCCACACACGTGTGGGGCTTCTCCCCATCATGGAGCTGCTCATGGAGCACCAGCTCCATACTCTGGCTCCATCTCTGGCTGCCTTCCCAGCCCAGGCTGGCTCTTTCCCCCTCAGATCCCGGCCAGCTGCGTTTGCAGCCCCTCCTTGTGCGGCATCTCCGAGGCTTTTCCTCCCTGTTTGCTTCCTGCGCTGTGGAGCCGCTCAAAATGGCCTCTTCCACCAGGTTCTGCTGCGGGCATTTGTCCTCCCTGCTCTCCATGCTCAGCTCCTGCTCTGGGGGAGGAAGGACAAGGACAGGATGGGATTTCCCTCCGTGCCACAGGCAAAGGCAAGGAGATCCCCCAGGGCTGTGCTGCAGCCGGGGCCTTGCTGGGCTGGGAGAGGGGAAAGGGACACTGACTTCCTCCTCACATGCCTCAGTGTCCTGGGGAATCTTCTTCTTCCTCACAGCCTTCCTCGCAATGGGAAATTGTGGATTGGGGAAAACAAGGGATGAGCACGTTTGTAGGAGCGTCGGGGGGTAGGACAGTCAGGACGGACGGAGATGAGAGATCTCTGAAGCCAGGTCATGGAACTAGAACTTGAGGTTTATTGCAAAGGGCCTGGGTTCAGGGCTCTGCTTGGAGCTGCCAGCCACAGCTCAGAGCAGGACCAAGAGAAGAGAGGGGTAGAGAGGACGAGAGGGTAAGAGAGTAAGAGGGGAAGAGCGTAAGAGAGTGAGGTTCCTGTTGCAATACAATAAATCTTCTTCTGAGTTGAATATTCTATTTCTCACTAACCAATCTAGTACAAGATACAAATCCTAGAGCATTTACATACAGCCTATAAAAATCATGACATCACCATACTGTGTTACAATTTAAACCCTAAAAACTACTCTTTGGACACCTTCTGCTGAGCTAGTAGGGTCTGCTCTGACCCCTGGACCTGTCTGCAAGCAGAGGGAATTGTATCATCAAAAGGGGATTACCTTCAGTTAGGCCACACCATTGTTTTCCAGTTGTTCAGTAACTAAGGTATCTAAAAGCTTGCTTTCATCTCAATCTTGCTTATAGTTTCTATATTCTCAAAATCTTTTGCCAGACAATCATATTTATAAGGCTTTCCTGTTTCTTCTTCCCCAAGACACAGTGAGTTTAAAGGTCCCTCTGCCCGAGTCCATCTCTACAAGTCACCAGAGAGGTGGGCTGCATAAAACCTCCCAAACACCAGGATTCAGCCCTGAAAAAGCCTCCCAGGAGTTCCCCGTCCCTGGTCCCTACCCTTTGGCATTCAGAGGTACCCCCCTGTCCCAGCTGCTGGGGTCACGCTGGGATTGGGGGTCCCCCTTCTCCTCGGTGCCTGCCCAGCCCAGGCTGCTGGCAGTCCCAGCAATCCCAAAAGCTCCCCCGTCTTGGCTCTCCCCATTTCGGGATGCTGGGGCTGTTTGGGCTCCGGGGCTCCCTTCTCCCCTCATTCTCTGCTCTGGGCTGCAGCGGCTCCAAGAAGTCCCCCCTGCCCCTCTCCAGGCTCTTGAGGCTCCCACCCATGGCGGCGCTCCCCCCTCTCTGGGCTCCCCACTTTGGGCTCCTGGAGCACACAGGGCTCTGCTCCTCCAGGCTGCCTCTGCCGGCAGCCGCCATCAGCACCCCCCGAAGTCCCCCCGAGGGGCCTTTTCCGCTCAGCCTTGGACTGCTTTATTCTCCAAACATCCCCCCAAAAACCCAACCCAGGGACCCCCTGGGATATCTGGGCCGAGCTCCCCATCCCCCCTCTCCTGCGCGATGGGGGGGCGATGATCCCACAGGTGGGGGCTGCGAATTCAGGCCGGGTTCGGAGCGACCGCATGGTTCCCTCAGCTCAGCCTTCATCCGCCTTTGTCCCTCCTCTTCCTCCCGCTCCTCCTCTTCCATCCCCCCTCCCGCTCCTCTGTGTTTTCTCCACCTCCTTCTCCTCTTCCATCCCTCCCCTTCCATCCCTCCTCCTCCTCCTCCCTCCTAACCCCACCTCCTCCTCCTCCTCCATCCCTGCCCTTCCCTCCCACCTCCTTCTCCCCCAGCAGCAGCCACACCCTCGGTGCCCCATTCCCGCAGCCGTCGCAGCCCACGGCAGGAGCGGGGATGGAGCCAGGACAGGTCGGGATGGGCAGCACGGGGCTCTTGGCTGCTCCCAGCTGCTGCAGGTGGGGAGAACCTGGCCCAGGCCAAAGGGGAGGCAAACTGGCCAAACTGGGGGCTGCACATCCCAACTGGGCCTTGCTGGGGACCCTGCCTGGCCGCTGCCAGCCCTTGGGGCTCCTGTTAGGAGATCCGGGAGGGGGAAATGCAGAGAGGGCTGGGGGATCCCAGGAGTGACGTCCCTGGGAGGGACTGGGCTGTACTGGGGTAACTGGAACCTTACTGGGACCACTGGGAGTGATTGGGAAGGGCTGAGGATTGGGACATGCTGAGGGCAAGTGGGATATACTGGGAATGCCTTTGACCTTACTGGGGTGACTGGAAACAACTGGGAGCATGCTGAAGGCTAATGGGAGTGAGTAGGAGTGACTGGGACGATACTGGAGGCAACTGGAATCACACTGGGTGGAAGAGGGATTACTGGAATCATGCTGGAGGCAACTGGAAATCACCAGGAAAGACTAGGACCATTATGAGGGAACCAGAACCTTTCTGGGCACACTGGGAGATACTGGGAGTGTCCGTGACCATACTGGGGGGACTGGGACCACACAGGTAGCAACTGGGAGTGAGTGGGACCATGCTGAGAGGGACTGGGGCTATTCTAGGGACAACTGGGATCATATTGGCAGGAACTGGGAACAACTGGAACAATTCTGGCAGCAACTGGGATCATACTGGGATCACAGTGGGAGCAGCTGAGTCCATGCTGGCATTGACTGGGATCACACTGAGGGTGACTGGAATCATACTGGGATTCACTGGGAGTGGCTGTGAGCAACTGGAATCATGCTGAAAGCAACTGGGAGGAAGTGGGAGTGACTGGGAACATGCTGGAGGTAACAGGAAGAGGCTGGGAGTCACAGGGATCATACTGGAGGCTACTGGGGTCCTGCTGGCATTGACAGGGAGCAACTGGGATCACACTGGGGGTCACTGGGATCATACTGGGAGTGACTGGGATCATACTGGGATTATAGTGAGTGTCAGTAGACCCTGACTGGGTGTTACTGGGAGCTACCAGGCCTGTGCTGGGAGACAACTGCGCACATACTGGGAGCAATTAGGAATGACAGGATGCATGCTAGTGAAAACTGGGATGTCCTGGCAGTGACTGGCATAAAACTGAGGGCAGCTGAACCCCACTGAGGTAAATGGGAGTGCCTGGCAATGACTACGAGAATGTTCAGGGCAACTGAATGAGACAGAGTAGAGATCCATTCTGAATTAGGTGAAGTGTCTAGGAGAGGTGAAAAGTCTGTGAAGCCAAAGCTGAAGGAAAAGCCGCATTCCAGAGACAACAAGGAGACAGAGAAAGAAAAACAGAAATGACCACAAGGCCAATTTGCCCCCGACCTAAGAATTCCTTTGATAAAGAAGAACTGGCGATAAATGTCACGCGGAATGAATCCGTATGAACTTATTGTGAAACTGTATGCATATGCATTTGAAAGGGGGATAAAAGGAGACCTGAGGTCTTCAGGGGTATGCATGCCTTTTGGGAAGGCTTGCGTCCGGTACGCGTCCTAATAAAAGCATACCGGGCTTTACAACTTTTATAAAGTTGTGAGGTTTCTTCTTTTTGGTGAGCCAGCCAGGAGAGAGAGATACCTTCCGTCTCCCTCTCTGTCCCCACAGGGGCAGGGGGAAAACCAACGTACTCCTAGGCGCACCCAAGGATTTTCCTGGAAGAGGCTCCACTCGTCTCGACTTGCCTCCTGCTGGGACAGACAAGGACCTGCTGGCCTGCAGAGGAAGATATGGTATGTACTGAGGGGCCCCCGGGGTGGGGGGAAAGGAGAGCAAGGGAGTAAAACACCCAGAGACATCTGGGTTCAGCTGATAGAGCAGCTGTATTAGAGACGGGGTTCATCGTTCTGATAGAGCGGAACCGCTAGTGGCTCTGGGGGTGAGCTGGGTGAACCCGTGTATGCGTGTATTTGGGTTCATTGTTCTGATAGGGCAGAGCTGAACCCGTGTGTGTTTTCTTTGTTTGTGTGTGTGAGCGGTGTCCGGACACTGTGTTGCTGTATGTTGCATTGTCTGATCAGCGCACTGTATTTGTAATCGTGCAAGTGTAGAAAGTGTATGGTGTATAAAAGAGAGTAGATCCATAGCGCTCTATTGTGCAGGGGGGGGAGTTCCTACCCGCCGCTGGAGAGGCTGAGTAAGCACCGGCCGGGTTAGGCTGTGGGGGCGGGGAGCGCCCAACAGATAAAATAGAGTAAACAGTGGAAAAGCGTGGGTGAGGACGTTTATTGAGTAAAGGTGGTAAATTGTGGTGTAGGTTGTGCATGCTTTCACCGTGGCTAGACGAACCCGAGGGGTTCCTCTGCCTCAGTGGTTTGGACTCGACCCTTGGGAGTTTGTGAATCCGGTGGATTATTGGATAGATAGGGGAGACGAACAAGTTCATTTAGAGGGGCTCTACCAGACTTCAGCTGGCACTCTTGTAAGTCTGGACTGGGAACAGCTTGCCGTAGAGGATTTAGAGCTCCCTGTAATAAATGGAATAGCTTGCCTTTGCAGGAAATTTTGAGTAGCCTTTTGTGCATCAAGAGGCTGACATGCTGCATGGGTATTATTACAGTGCACAGTTTGTGGGAAACGCTGGTATTGCTGTTCTAACAAGCGACAGGGCACATGCCCCAAGTGTAGATTAGAGGTTTCTGATCAAGCTGATTCAGAGTCTAAGATCTTAAAACTTGTGTGTGGGAAATCACATGATACCTGCCACTTGGAGTGTGTGGGAGGAGGACTGGGAAGCTACTGTGAAGTCCTGTGAAAAGAGGTTTGGGTGGAAGCGAGATAGGGCAAGAAGGAAATAATGGGAACTAACCAGAGCAAGGAAGTTCCACGGGCCAGCCCCTTAGGGTGCATCTTGGCCCACTGGAAGGAAGTCACTAGCCGGGGGGGCTCTGAGAATAAAAAGGATCTAATCCAGTATTGCACACGCTGGTGGCCCTTATACAGGTTAGAGGACGGAGCAAGGTGGCCACCCACTGGAACCTTAGACTATAATACTTTACTGCAGTTAATGTTGTTTTTAAGACGGGAAGGTAAATGGGATGAGGTCTTGTATGCTGATATGTTTTTTGTTTTAAGAAATCACCAAGAGTGCCAAAAGGACTGTGGGATTAAATCACCCTCAGACCCACTAGTCTTGGCCCTTGAAAAAGATAACAAGGCAAAGAGAGGGCAAATCAAACGCTGTTGTTCAGCATGCAGTATAGGACAACGGTGTATGAGATCAGATAAGGTCTATCGTTCTGAGGAGCAAGAACGGGACACATTTGAGTGGGTGAAAGCTCCTCCAGCTCCTCCCCGAGGGGGGAGGTTAGGGAGGTTGAGGCTGAAATTGAGGATGTGGAGGAAGGGAACTTCCCCAAAAAGGAGGAGGACTCAGGTGGGCAAGGCACATCTACTAGAACCCACTCCACCCGTGGGAGTCCAGTTGCATCTAGAACTAGGAGGCAAGTAGTGCTACAGGCCCCTCTGCAACAGGCAGTGGAACCAGAAGGGGCCAAATTAATGATTAAAGTGCCATTTACCACCCTTGATTTAGAAGCATGGGAAAGGATCGCGAAGAATTATCGTGTTGACCCGATACTCACGGCCAAACGCCTACAATATGTTATCAAACAACACAATCCAGACTGGGCTGACATCCAGCTACTACTAGATGCTTTCACTGAAACAGAGAAACAGCTGATCTTAAAGACAGCAGGGAATTTGGCAGAGGATTACTGTAAGACCACACAGCTGGATGTAAAAGAACATTTTCCCCTCCAAGACCCAGAATGAGATCCTAATGTGTTGGCAGAGGTAAAGAAATTAGCAGAGTATCAAGAGTGGATAGCAACAGGGGTAGAATGAGCTATTCCAAAAACCATAAACTGGTCTGCCTTATATTCCCTTAAGCAGGGGCCTTCTGAGACTCCTTCTGAATGTCTAGAGTGTTTAAGGGATACTATGTGTCATCATACATCATTAGATCTGGAGTCTGAGATAGGGACAAATCAACTAGTTAATTCATTTTTGGGGCAGTCTGCTGGAGATATCAGGCGTAAACTTCAGAAAATTCGGGGACCAGATGGGAGAAATCTCGAAGCCTTGTTAGAGGAAGCCTGGAGAGTATTTAGTAACCGGGAGGAAGGATATAAACAAGGAATGAAAAGGTTGGTGGCAGTGGTACAGGAGGAAAGGCAGAGGAAATACAACCAGGGACCGCCGAGACAAGGACCACCTCAGCTGGGCAGGAACCAGTGTGCAATCTGCAAAAGAATTGGTCACTGGAAAGGCCAATGCCCAGAACAAAGAAGGAGTGACCAACAGATGGCTGCACACGTACAAAACAACTGAGGACGACCGGGGGATTCTGCCCCAGCGGATCCACTGGTTATAACAATGAGGCTGGGGGAAGAAGGGAAAAGGGTGGAATTCTTGGTTGACACAGGAGCTACATATTCAGTCTTAAATAAAGCTTTAGTACCTGTGGAAAATGATTATGTTGTAGTGCAGGGGGCAACTGGCCAGTTTGAAAGGGCATATTTTTGTAAACCTTTGAGGTATAAATTGGGAAAACAATGGGGTATTCATAAATTCTTGTACATGCCTAATTCACCAATGGCACTTCTAGGGAGAGATTTATTGGAACAATTACAAGCAACCATTACATTCAAAAATGGGGAAATTACTCTGGAGGTGAATGATCAAAAGTACATAGAGGTATTAAGTTTAACTCTGACAGCTATTGGCATTAAGGAAGAAATTGATGAAGAAATACTAGGTCAGGTATTTCCTGGGGTGTGGGCCTCTGGTGTCCCAGGGAGGGCGAAAAATGCCTCCCCCCATAGTAATCAAACTCAAGGAGGGAATGCAACCAGTAAGAATCAAGCAGTACCCCCTAAAGAAAGAGGATAGGGAAGGAATCAGCCCAATATTCGAAAATTTTCTGCGGTTAGGATTACTGAAAGAATGCCAATCTGATTTCAATACTCCCATTTTACCTGTTCGGAAATCTGATGGGTCATACCAGATAGTCCAGGATTTGAGGGCTGTCAATAAAATAACAGAAGATCTGTATCCAGTGGTAGCCAATCCATACACTTTATTAACTTGCCTAACACCTGAGCTAACCTGGTTTACTGTTTTAGATTTAAAGGATGCATTCTTTTACCTCCCCATCCATGAAGCCAGCCAAAAAATCTTTGCATTCAAATGGGAAAGCCCTAAAAGTGGGCGCAAAACCCAGCTCACATGGACCAGACTACCCCAAGGCTGGAAAAATTCCCCTACTTTGTTCAGGGAGCAACTTGCAAAGGATCTGGAGTCCCGGGAAGCTCCACAGGAAGGAGGGAGGCTTTTGCAATATGTGGATGACCTTCTAGTGGCCACTCGGACGAGGGAAGCATGTGTGGCCTGGACGGTAAGCCTTTTGAATTTCCTAGGAGTCCAAGGATACAGAGTATCAAAGAAAAAGGCACAGGTAGTGAAACAGAAAGTAATCTACCTGGGGTACGAGGTGAGTGCTGGGCAATGGACTTTAGGGCAGGCTCGCAAGGAAGCCATATGCCAAACCCCAAAACCCCAGACAATAAAAGAGCTCCGAACCTTCTTAGGCATGGCAGGATGGTGCCGGCTGTGGGTTTATAATTATGGACTGCTTGTCAGACACCTCTATGCTATTATTGCCGATGGAAGCAGAGATCTCCAGTGAACAAAAGAAGCAACACGGGCCTTTCCCCAGCTAAAGGATGCTCTCATGTCAACTCCAGCTTTGGGACTTCCAGATGTGAGTAAACCATTCTTCCTATTTTCCCATGAGAAACAGGGAATTGCCCTGGGAATACTGGCTCAGGACTTGGGTCCATACTGGAGGGCAGTTGCTTACCTCTCTAAGCCGCTAGATGCAACAGCCAAAGGATGGCCAAGTTGCCTCAGAGCTGTAGCAGCAGTTGTGCTGAATATTCAAGAGGCACGCAAGTTTACCCTGGGACAAAAATTGACTGTGCTAGTGTCCCACACAGTATCTGCAGTACTGGAAGTAAAGGGTGGCCACTGGTTTTCACCACAGAGGTTTCTGAAATACCAGGCCATCATAGTAGAGCAAGATGATGTAGAGACTAATATTGTCAACCCAGCTTCCTTTCTCAGTGGAAATCAAGGAGAAGCAGTACACCATGATTGCCTGGAGACCATTGAAGCTACCTACTCCAGCCGCCCCGACCAAAAGGACACTCCTCTGGACGATGCAGAGATCTGGTTCACTGACGGGAGCAGCTATGTTACCAATGAGAAGCGATATGCTGGGTATGCAGTGACCACCTGCAGAGAGGTAATAGAGTCTGGACCCTTACCAACAGGGACCTCCGCGCAGAAGGCTGAGATAATTGCCCTGACCCGTGCCCTGGAAAGGGCAAAAGGGAGGAGAATAAACATCTACACAGACTCGAGGTATGCATTTGGAGTTGTACATGCACATGGGGCCATCTGGAAGGAGAGGGGACTGCTGACCTCACAGGGAAAGAACATCAAACATGCACAAGAGATAATCCAGCTGCTGGAAGCAGTACAGCTGCCTGAAAAGGTAGCAATTATGCACA
Source organism: Melospiza melodia melodia (assembly GCF_035770615.1). Lineage (NCBI taxonomy): Eukaryota > Metazoa > Chordata > Aves > Passeriformes > Passerellidae > Melospiza > Melospiza melodia. The sequence goes on along the minus strand of NW_026948796.1, from coordinate 1,316,965 downwards.
TTAAGGCGCACCAAAGAGTGAGCTCAGAATTGGAAGAAGGAAATGAGCTGGCGGATAGAGAGGCAAAAGAAGCAGCAAAAGGTGAGGTAGCTACTGAAGGAGTCCTTATTCCAGATGGACAAATTTCCCTTGAAGGTAAGCCAGAATATAACAAGAGAGATAGGAAATTAATTGAAGATCAAAAAGGGGCGTATAACCAAGAAGGGTGGGCTACCATTGAAAAGAAAGTGCTAATCCCTTCCCATTTATTATGGTCACTAGTAAGGGAAGAACACCAGAAAACGCACAGGGGAATAAATGCCCTATACACATACCTGATTGAAAGAATTGTTGCTAAGAATTTATATGCCACTATTACTCAGGTGACCTGACAGTGTGATCTTTGCCTCCAGACTAACCCCAAAAATACCCCCAGACCGAAACTCAGTCAGACTGGGAGAGGTCATGGGCCTGGACAACAGTGGCAAATTGACTTTTCAAAACTCCCAAGGAAAAGGGGGTATCGGTATTTGCTGGTATTGACAGATACACTTTCAGGGTGGCCAGAAGCATTCCCCACCAGAACTGTCAAAGCTAGAGAAGTGACCAGAGTATTATTACAAGAAATAATACCGCGCTTTGGAGTTTCAGCCACAATATCCTCAGATAGAGGATCACATTTAATTTCCAAAATAGTGCAACAGATTAGTAGCCACCTGGGCATAGACTGGGAACTCCACACCCCATACTGCCCCCAATCAAGCGGCCAGGTGGAGAAAATGAATAATTTGATTAAACAGCAAATCATAAGACTGGGGCAAGAAGCTTATCTACCCTGGCCCCAAGCTCTTCCACTAGCGCTATTGCGAATTCGAACGAAACCTCGAGCTAAAGAAAAGTTGAGCCCTTTTGAAATACTCTATAGAAGACCATATGGAATACAAAAGGGAGTGTCCACCCACATTGGAGAGGTAACACTAGCCACCTACATGGTGGCCTTAAACAAACAGTTCAGAGAAATTGAGAAACATGTGGCTAGAACTCGGAGCCGGGAATTAGATGGGCCAGTACATAACATACAACGTGGAGATTATGTATATGTTAAGTCTCTTACAGAAAAGACCTTGGAACCACAGTGGGAGGGACCGTTCCAAGTGCTTCTCACCACCTTCACTGCAATCAAAATCAAGGAGCAGAATGCCTAGATTCATCACTCTCAGGTGAAGAAGGCCCAGAAACCCCTTGAGGAGTGACGCCAAGAAACAATGAACTAAGATTAAAACTTACTCGGGCAAAATGAGTATATTGCGGTCGGGAGTAGTTCATACTTTAATTTGTAGAATTGTTTTGTGTGTAATCATAACTGAAGTTTTACAACTTGAAAGTACCTCTATTCAGAGCAATGCTGAATGGCCTTGGTCCCAGACATTTAATCAGTATACTGGATCCATGGGAAAACCTTCTGAGATAAAGGATTTAAACCTATCCACTGTAGGAATTCATGGAGATCAAGTATATGAAGAGCAGGAATGGCAAGAACAGAAACTGTGGACACTTCAAGGGATCAGAGGAGAAGAAATCAAGGTAGGGTGCCGGATGATAAATGAGACGGCTTATGAGAGACCAAATGAAATTAGTGTCTCAGCCTCTCCTGGCATATATGAACACCAAGAAATCTGTGATAGCCTAAATGAATCAGACTGCTGGTGTAATTTCACCTTAATACAGCCTGTAGAAATAACTTGCCTTTGGGCACAAGATGATATCGGGCTTTCATTTAAATTCAAAGTAGACACTACACCTTTTACCACAGCAGGACCCTTTACAGCCCACACCAAGACTCAAATAGTTCAGACTCAACCCAAACTTAAACCTGAGGTGTATGGAATAGGCCCCTACGTAGTAAGGAATGTGGGTGAGCAACAACTATTATTCAATACAGAATGGTCTCTCAAACGTGTGGAATTGATAATGCAAATGAACATCTCAAAAATCCAACCAGCCTGCTCCTCCTTCCTAAAAACTTCCTTTGAGGGCTGGACAACATGGTTACAAAAACAGGCATACCTCAAGAGCAGAACAAGAAAAGATCTAACTGGCATATTAGGGAGAAGATTAGGAGTTTCAAATGGAATTGATTCAGAAATACTGATGAATAAACTGGCTGCTGCAGCAAGTAGCCTAACAAAATTGAAGCAACCCTTACAGTCATCTCTATTGGCATTAGGAACTAGCCAGTGGCAGATTTCAAAAGTACTTTCAAAGTGAGAAACAGCCGGAGACCAAGACCACAAGCTAATTGTAGAAGCACTTAGTACAGTTCAAGATAATGTGTCTTGAGCTTTCAGTTGTATACAAGCACAGTTATAGGTGCAGACAACAGCAGCTCTGATCATACGAGAAGGGAGTGAAAGTAATTTTCCAGCTGAAATTCGGAAGATTGTGTGGGATAATGCAACAGTTTTTGAAAGGAAGTTTCAATCCTGGTGGACTATGGTGAATTTCACCTATGATCCTGTTTCTAATGTGGCAGCTGCCTTTGTGCTTACCATACGTAATGCCTCTGTTTATGTTATCCATCCCATCATTGCCCTAGGATGAAACCATGAAAAAACAATACTCTATCCTTCAGAACATAGAGTGTGGGCACGAAAGATGAATGGAAAGTGGCAGACAGTAAACTTAGAATCCTGCATTACTAGAGAACAGATGGGATTCATTTGTGAAAGCAATACTATTAATGCTCAAGATGTGTGTTTGGACACTGAACAAAGTACTTGTCACTTTGAAATTCATCCAGTCACTTACCAGAAAACTGTGCTTGCATATACTGGAAAAGGGTGCGTGTGTCTGAAGACTGCCTGTGCTGCTGTAAAAATTGATAGAAATTATGTTATTCTGTCTAGTAGAAATCATTCTAATTTCTGTATGTGTAACTTTGTTAAGATTATCGGGTGTGATTTTTCGTACTTAGCCCCAGTGACATCCCACCAGCTGATTAAAGCTAACTGCACGATGTATCACAGACTACCACCTACCCCTATTGAGATGAACCTTACATTAGTAAAACAATTAATTAAGCACCAAGACCTATTGGAGATCTTGAAGGAAATCCAAGAAAGTGGAAAGAAAACCTTAATTACTGTCCAACACGATACAAAGGAGATAACCAGGGTTCTACAAAGAATAAAACAAAATATGGATCATCACTGGTGAGATGTGATCTTTGAGTGGTCACCAACTGCAAATGGAATCTTTAATAAGTTGTGCCACCCCATTGTAGTTTTACTAATATTAGTTGAGATAAGCTTAAGATTATCTATTATATTGTTAATTTGGAACTGTAGAATGCTACAACGAATAGCTGTACTAACCTCTTTGTCAAACGTACATGGTGAAGCATTAAAAGACACTTACTGTCATGAAGGTTTTTATTAAGTAAAAGAATTTACTTATTTCATAGGAAAGGGGGGAATGAGACAGAGTAGAGATCCATTCTGAATTAGGTGAAGTGTCTAAGAGAGGTGAAAAGTCTGTGAAGCCAAAGCTGAAGGCAAAGCCGCATTCCAGAGACAACAAGGAGACAGAGAAAGAAAAACAGAAATGACCACAAGGTCAATTTGCCCCCGACCTAGAAATTCCTTTAATAAAGAATAACTGGTGCTAAATGTCACGCAGAATGTATATGTATGAACCTATTGTGAAACTGTATGCATATGCATTTGAAAGGGGGATAAAAGGAGACCTGAGGTCTTCAGGGGTACGCATGCTTTTTTGGGAAGGCTTGCGTCCGGCGCGCATCGTAATAAAAGCATACCGGGCTTTACAACTTTTATAAAGTTGTGAGGTTTCTTCTTTTCTCTGAAAACACTGTTAAATAAGCAAACGAATGCTACCTCTCTCTCATTGAGGGAGGGCCTGCTCTGAGACATAAAGACCATCAGACATGCCACCTTGCAGAAATGCGATAGAGTTTTTACTCTGGGTACATGGGTATGGGTGTGTAGACTCTGAGGGCATGTGTTGCATGAACCTCTCCAGCCGCAGTGAGTAAATCCACAAGAGCACTCAGGTCCTGAGGGAAGAAAGCTTCAAGAAGCTTCACATGGAAAGCAAAGACTGGTTCAATAAACACTTCCAATCCTAGAGATTAAAGGGTTGGATGATGTCTAGCTAAAACAGGACTATTAATTCTCTTAGTGGTTGTTGTTGTATTGTTAATTGTCCCATGTTTGTTTCAATGATCCTAGAAAGTCTTACAAAATTCTTTCAGTTCTATCTTTTTTGTAAAATAGAAAGGGGGAAGATACCCAACACAGGATCCTCATGAACTCCTTGGAGGAGAGAACTGGAGGCCAGGATGGCACAAAAACCTCTCAGAGACTCAGTGTGGGAAGGAAACACCTTAAAGGTACCTAAAAGTATTCTTAAATCCATAAAGTACCTTAAAAACCTTGATCATCTAAAGGCATTAATGAGCCCCACTGAGTGTCAGTACAAAGCTCTCCAGGGGCTCATTAAAGCAGATAATTGGGGCCATGATTGCACAAACCTCTCACAGAGTATGTAACAAAAGGGAAATACCAAGTACCCTAAAATAACTGAAGTACCTTGAAGTAGCAATGAGCCCCACTGAGTGTTGTTACTGACAAAGCCTCTCCAGGGACTAATTACAGCAGATAATTCGAGGCCGTGATTGCACAAATCTCTCAGTGACTCCAAGGCAAAAGCAAAACCCAAAGTCCTTTGAAAAATCTGCAATCCCTGCAGGGAGCATTCAGGAGCCCCCAGGGCCATTCCTGACCAGGGCTCCCCAGGGACTCCTTCCAGCAGATCCTTGAGGCCACTGCAATGTGGGCTAGAGGGGGATGCTGAGAGCAGGACAAGGGGCTGACAGTGCCCAGCCTGGCTGGGGCTGTGCCAGGAGGCCCCAGTGCCTCAGGACAAGGTGTCTCTTCCCAGCCCTTGGTGGCACAGACCCTGCTGCTGTGCCCCAGGGCACCAAGACTTGGCTTCTCTTTGTCCCCACCTGTCATCACTGCCTCCAGTTCTCTGCTCTGCCTGGGGCCTGGGGACACTCTCTCAGTGGTGTCCCTCAGTGGGACCCATTAAAAATCCAAGAAACTTTGGAGTTGGATTCTGACTTGAAGTTCTGGAGAGGTTTCTTCAGCTCCCTCTCAGGGACTGATGTTCAGGGCCTGAGCAGAAAGCCCCGAGAGGCTCATTAAAGTCCTTGTGCTGTGTCTGTGCTGCTGAGCTGGGCTGCGCTCCTGGCCCAGAGGCAGCTCCTGGTAACCCAGAAGATCTTCAAAAGCATATTTCTCTTGATGAGCAGCTCTTCTGCCAGCCCAGCAGGGCTGGGGCACTGCCTGCAGCCACCCCGGGCACAGCACAGAGGCACAGAGAGCTTCAATCAGTCAGGGCTGGGAAGGTGCTGAGAAGTGCCTGGGGAAGAATCACTGCCAGCCCTTGGCACAGGAACCTCTGGCTGCAGGACAATGCAGCTGCAGCTCCTGGAGCCATCTCCTACAGCTGGAACATCCCAATGCCTACAGACCCTGTGAGTACATTCTCTGATTGTCTCTTGTGCAGAGCAGCCAGGGGTGCCCAGGGCTGTCCTGCAGAGCAGGGTCCTGCAGCCCAGGGTGCTGTGCTGGGGCAGAGACTCTGCTGCCTGCCAGGGACAGCTCTCAGCCAGCTCTGGCAGCTGCTCCCAGCACTGGGGGATGAGATCTGGGTGGAAGGAGACAGCTGGTAAGGCTTGGAAGTGTTCTGCTTGTGTGGAGAGGATTCTGCATTGTTCAGGACTGCTCCCAGCATGGCATTTAACTGCAGAACATTTCCAAGTAGATTATACAGGGAGCATAGGCAGGCAGGGGCTGCACAGAATGGAAAATCCTGCTTTTTAATCTACTGATCTGGGTTGCCTGGATGGAAAATTGCATGTAGATTTTCATCTCTCAGTTAAGGTCAAGGAAAAATTTAAAAATTTTCTCTCTGATCTGAACAAACAGGGCAGTGACAGAAATCAGCACAGGGCCCCTTAGAGGCAGTATCAGTGTCGCTTTTCCAGCCTCCTCAGCGTTTCTCTGGTTTTTCCATCAGAGCCTACAGAAGCAGAGCTGAAAGGTGTCTGCAGGGCAGAGATAAGCCCCCTGGGCTGGGCTGGGCTCTGGCAGCACTGGCAGGGCCCAGCGCTGGGCAGAGGGAAGCAGCTGCTGGCAGGGACAGCTCCAGGCAGCAGAGCCCTGGGTAGGCAGTGGGGGGAAAGTGCCCCCAGGCCATGCTGGAATATTAAAAGTCCTCTTCAAACCCAACTATTCCATTATTACTTTCTTACAGTTCTCCATGTGCAGCCCCAGCAAATGTCCAACAGCAGCTCCATCAGCCACTTCCTCCTGCTGGCATTGGCAGACACGCGGCAGCTGCAGATGCTGCACTTCTGCCTCTTGCTGGGCATCACCCTGGCTGCCCTCCTGGGCAACGGCCTCATCATCAGCGCCGTAACCTGTGGCCACCACCTGCACACGCCCATGTTCTTCTTCCTGCTCAACCTGGCCCTCACTGGCCTGGGGACCATCTGCACCACTGTCCCCAAAGCCATGCACAATTTCCTTCTGGGACACCAGGAGCATCTCCTACACTGGATGTGCTGCACAGTTATTTATTCTCATCTTCTTCCTTGCATCAGAGTTTTATCTGCTGACCATCATGTGCTACGACCGCTACGTGTCCATCTGCAAACCCCTGCACTACGGGACCCTCCTGGGCAGCAGAGCTTGTGCCCACATGGCAGCAGCTGCCTGGGCCAGTGCCTTTCTCACTGCTCTCATGCACACAGCCAATACATTTTCTCTGCCCCTCTGCCATGGCAATGCCCTGGGCCAGTTCTTCTGTGAAATCCCACAGATCCTCAAGCTCTCCTGCTCATACTCTAATCTCAGGGAATTTGGGTTTCTTGTAGTTACTGGTAGTTTAGGTTTTGGTTGTTTTGTGTTCATGGTTTTCTCCTATGTGCAGATCATCAGGGCTGTGCTGAGGATGCCCTCTGAGCAGGGGCAGCACAAAGCCTTTTCCACCTGCCTCCCTTACCTGGCCGTGCTCTCCCTGTTCATCAGCACTGCAGTATGTGCTTACCTGAAGCCTCCCTCCATGTCCTCCCCATCCCTGGATCTGGCCCTGTCAGTTCTGTACTCGGTGTTTCCTCCAGCCCTGATATAGCCTGAGGAACCAGGAGCTCAAGGCTGCAGTGTGGAGACTGATGACTGGGTGGTTTCACAAACATTAAACTGCTGGCCAATTTGTGCAACTCACTTGTAATAAAAGCCATCTTTGATACTCCTTGTTGGAGTCATTTTGGAGGTATTTTACTGTTGTTTTATTTTTTTCATGTTGTCCACAGAGAAATGTCATCGTTTGTGCTATTTCTCATTTTGTTTCTCTCCACCTTCCCTGTGGCTACAGACTGTGTCAATGAGGAGCTATTCCCTTGGTGGGTTTAAAGGAACTAAAGGTACTCCCAGCAAAGTTTTCTGCAAAAATACCCTTTTGTTGCCTTCTCTGGAGGTGCAGCAGCAATGTCTGTGTGCAGAGCTGGGGGCAGATCAGTGCTGGCACAGTAGCAGCAGCAGCACTTGGTGTTGCCAGTGCTGCTGCCGTGGCCCTGCCCCGCTGCCCTGGTGGCCCTGGTGTTGCTGCAGGGCCTGAGTGCTCTCGGGGCTGGGCACAGCCCTGGGGGTGGCAGTGCCGGGGCTGCAGCAGGGACAGGCCATGGGCACTGCTGGGGCAGCGCTGACGCCTCAGGCCAGGCCCTGGGGCTCCAGGCTCCTTGCCCAGGCTCTCTCAGGAACATGCCCAGGCCGATGCTCAGCAAAGAAAAGCCCCGTGAGCAGCCCCAGGCTGGCCGTGGGCATGCTGGGGGCAAACAGCATGGCTGGGGCTCTGCAAGGGCCCTGGGGCAGACGGGAAGGAGCAGCAGAGCAGGGGCTGATCCATCCCCAGTGCGCTGGACAGCCCAGGGCAGCGTCCAAGAGCATCCTCATGCAGCTGCCAACAACATCACCCCTCTGCAGCCCTGGCCTCTCCCCCAGCTCACACAGGTGCTCCATCCTTGAAGGCACAGACACGGCAGCCCTGGTCAGCAGCCCCTGTTTGCATTGCACACAGCAGGGGGAGCACCCCCATGCTGTTGCTGTGGGGACCTGAGGGAGCACAAATGCCATCAGCCCCTGGGGCCAGAGAGGGCTGGGGGACACCAGGGAAACCATTCAGCTTTGTCCTGGCCTCTGCACTCAGCCTGAAAGTTTGTTCCCATCAGCTGGGAGTTTCCTGACCCACTGCAGACGCTGTTTCTCAGAGCCAGGGCTGCCTGGCAGCCATCCCCAAATTGCCCTCAGCATTTTCTGGGCTTCACCTTTGCTTTCTTTACACTTCCTGCTGCAAATTTCTTCCCATTGCCCACCTCTGTTCACTGCCCTGCAAACAGCCCATCTCTGTTTGCTCTTTCCTCTCTGGCCCCACTCCCCATTGCAGTTCCTGACTTGGCACCATGGGAATGTCCACTGAGGAGCAGAATCATCCTACAAGTGCTGCAGGAATTGTCTGCAGGCTCCTGCAGTGCCTGGTGCTGCTCCCTTGCCAGAGGTACCCCAGGCCAGGGGGGCACATCTGGGCTGCTGTGTCTGGCTCTGGGGCTCCCTGTTCTGGGCAGTGAGGAGGAGCTGCAGAGGCTCTGTAGGACTGACAGGATGGGCTTTGGGGCTGGCAGGAGAAGCTGAGGGACCTGGGCTGCTGGAGCTTCTGAAGAGGAGGCCCAGGGCTCATCCTGCAACTGCTGCAAGGGTGGTTCCAGAGAATCCCAGAATCAACAAGGCTGGAAAAGATACTGGAGATCATGAAACCCAACCTGTGCCCTTACACTGCCTTGTCTCTCTGAGCCTCCTCTTCTCCAGGATAAACAACCCCAGCTCCCTCAGCCACTCCTCACAGCTCCTTTGTTCCAGACCTCTCCCCAGCCTTGTTGCCCTTCTCTGGACACACTCCAGCCCCTCCATGTCCTTCCTAAATTGGGGGGCCAGAACTGGACACAGCCCACGAGGTGTGGCCTCACCAGTGCCGAGAGCAGGGCAAGAATCACTGCCCTGCTCCTGCTGGCCACACCATTCCTGAGCCAGGCCAGGAGCCATTGGCCTTCTTGGCCACCTGGGCACACTGCTGGCTCATGTCCAGCCTTCTGTCCATCAGTCCTTGCAGGTCCCTTTCTGCCTGGCCACTGTCCAGCCAGTCTGTCCCCAGCCTGTAGCACTGCAGGGGTTGTTGTGGGCAAAGTGCAGGACCCGGCACTTGGTGTTGTTCAACCTCACCTTGTTTGGTTTGGGCCCTGGATCCAGCCTGTCCCGGTCAATGGGCAGAGACCTCCTACCCTCCAGCAGATCCACACTCACACCCAGTTGGGTGTCACTGCAAATTTGCTGATGCTGGACTCAGTCCCCTCATGCAGATCATCAGTGCAGACATTGAAATCCACGCTGGCTGGCTCTGACCCCTTGGCCATCCTGTGGGTGCCCTGTGATGGCACTCAAGGTGATCTGTTCCATAACCTTGCCGGGCACCCAGGTCAGGCTGACAGGCCTGGAGTTGCCCAGCTCCTCCTTCCAGCCCTTCTTGGGGATGGGCTCACATTGGCACCTCCAGTGCTCTGGGACCTCCCTGCTGAGCCAGCACTGATGGTAAATGATGGAGAGCGGCTTGGGGAGCTCATCCACAGCTCCCTCATCCCCCTGGGATGGATCCCATCTGCTCCTAGAGACACCTGTGAGCATCTGAGTGGCTTAGCAGGTCTCTAACTGCTTCCTCCTGGATTACAGGGGCTGTTCTGATCCCTGTGCCCATCCACCAGCTCAGGAGAACACTTGTCCTGAGGAAAACTTCACTTATTATTGAAAATTGAGATACACAAGGTGTTAAGCAGCTCAGCCTTTTCCTTCTCTTTAGTTACTGTATTCCCCTTTGCATCCAGTATTGAGTAGGGGTTATCCTTATTCCTTCTTTTGCTACTACTTTGTTTATAAAAGCTTTCCTTTACTACTTTTTGCAGAAGTGGCCAGGTGAAGCTCTAATTGAGCTTTCATCTTTCTACTTTTCTTTCTGCATGACCCAACAACCTCCTTAAACACTTCCTGAGTTGTCTGACCTGTTTTTTCTGAGTTCCCGCAAAATGCTCATGATCAGCCAGGACAGTAATTTTCCTCTCTGGTTCAACTTTGGCACAGAGGGACAGGTTGCTCCTTCCCCCTTGAGATTACTTTCTTGAGGTGTGTCCACCCTTCCAGGATACCTTTGTTTTTAAGGACTGTTTCCCTTAAAAAATCAGTACCTGATTCAGTACTCTCCAAATCTGCATTCCAAACAGGCCAAGGTCTGCCCTGAATAATTCCAGTGATGAAGTTTTGTTGCTGACCCTCCTTCTTTCACAGAATATTGGAAACTCCAGTATTTTATGGTCACTGTGCCCCAGGCACCCTCCGACCACCACATCTGCCCCATGCCCTTCGCTGTTTGTGAACAGCAGCAGACAGAGCTTTCCTTGGCAGTGGGATTGTTACCAAAAATTTGGCAAAATAATTAAACTCCATAAACCAAATGTAGCATTAAGAAGCAGCATTCTTTTTTTTGGCTGGATGCACGGGGAACAGCTCCTCCCAAACCTGTGCATGCTGAGTGCTGGAAGGTTTCTGTTTATATTCTGTATTTTGCATACACATTCATTGATTGTCCTTGACTAAACACATATATGATAATCATTTCCCCAGAATCAATAACATATATCCCCTCCCCTTTACCCATGCATTCTCCTGTCCTTGAGGTCTCTCTGGTGGTCCCTGGTGCTCGTGGACCCCAGTGTTCCCATGGGCCTGGCAGAGCTGGCAGGACACTGAGGCTGGTGAATTTCAGTTCCCCTTCTCACACAATGGGCATTGTGTGGTTTCCATATGCCTGGGGTTTTGGAGAACAAGCTCCAAGTGTCAGCTCACCTGGTGGAGACAATTGATCATCTGGTAACATGAGGTCACAGAGTGGGCTATGACATCACAGAGTGGGTTATGTGAGGTCACTGAGCAACTCTGGCATCATAGACTGTCTCTGTGACATCACAGAACCAGCTGTGATATTACAGGGCAGAGGTCTGACATCACAGAGCAGACTATGACATCAGAGAGTTTTCTGTGACATCATAGACCAGCTGTGTGACAGTAGAGAACAGGCTGTGACATCACAGAGAAGGCTGTGATGTCAGAGGGAGGCTGTCTGACATCACAGGGGGGCTGTATGAGGTCACTGGGTTGGTCACTCTGCCCCAGTTCCCCCTCACAGTTTCTCCCAACAAGTTCAATGCTGTTCATGCTCAGTGGGGTCCCTGTCCCCCAGGATCCCCCCGGCCCACCTGGAGCCAGAGCCTCCCCCAAGGATGTTCCACAAGATCAACCCCAAAACCTGACACAGGGACAAGGGGCTGGGCTGTATGACCAGGACATCAAGGACATGGATTATCCAGGTCACTGGGGCCTGGTTTGGGTCCTCAGGGCAGGAAAGATGTCTGGCAGCTGGAGCACAGTCTGGGAAGGGCCTCCAAGGTGGGGCTGGAGCCCTTGGGCTGTGAGCAGAGACTGAGGGAGCTGGGCTTGTCCAGCCTGGAGCAGGGAAGGCTGAGGGGCTCCTCATGCCAGCCTGGCAGTGCCAGTGAGGAGGGGATGGAGAGCACAGAGCCAGGCTCTTCACTGGAGGGCTGGTGGAAGAGAAAAGCCAATTGGTGGAAGGGGAAAGAGGAGAGATCAGCCAGGACAGGAGGAGATGAAATGAGTCAGGCTGGTTTCAGCATTTCCTCAACACCAAAAGCAGCCTGACCCCATTCTCCATCCACCACTGAAAGCTTTGCAAATCAGGAATTGTTCAGGCTGTTTGGCCCCCAATCCTTGATGGGCATCCTGAGACAAGAACTTCACTGTGTTTATATCTATCACAGAACCATATTTTTCTAAAATTAATTTTATTATGGAAATCATTGTGGATGGTGGACATGTCAGACACTGCTGGGACATTGCACATAGCTCAGGGAAGAGCATGATTGTTATTGAATTGTATTCTGTTCAACCATGGACCGTTGGCCATGAAGAGAAACTTCCTGTGCCTCTGAGTCTCACCAGTTCCGGACCTCCAAAGGACACAAACCTGCTGAGTTCTGGTTCCCACTCCAGTGGTGGCACCTGTGCCTCCCTCCATAGCCAGAGCAGAGCTCTCATGTCCCAGAAAGTCCCTGGCAATGCAGGGATGAAGGAACCAGGACAGGCTGTGGGGATTGGGGCAGGGCACAGCCAGGGATTTGGGGTGGTTGTGAGCCTAGGGCAGGACATGGCCCTTGGCCTTGGTGAACCTCATCCCATTGTCCTGGGCCCATGGCTCCAGCCTGGCCAGATCCCTCTGCAGAGCTGAGGCTTTTCATCTCCTAAATGTATCTCATGGCTGTCCTTTTTAGTGTCAGCTGTCTTCATGGGCTCCTCTCTATGCTTTCTACCATTGTGAGCTTCCCTTTGCCCCTCATCCTCACATCACAGGTGGCACAGTGTCCCTAACACTTGTGCCTAATTCCAAGTCCTTGGCAGAAGTGCCAGGGCTGAAGCTCCAGGTGCTGCTCCTGCCTGGTGTGTGGGGCAGTGCCAGGCAGATGGGGCTCACCAAGCACACCCTCCATGCCCTGGTCCTGGTCTGGGTAAGAGGGATGGTGATGTTTCCCTCCAGCTGTTGGTGAGAGGACAGGACTGGGGCTCAGGAGATGCTGGGACAGTGAGCAGACAGGGGTTCCCAGCCCCCTGCTCCAGCAGGAGGATGTGTTTGAAGGATGACAGCTCTGGTCAGGGAGACAGCACAAGTGTGTCCTGTCCTGCAGCTTGGTTTCAGCATTTCTGTACAGAATTGGGACCCCAAATTCCATGAATTGGGAGCCATCTTTTGCTCCCCAAATGCAGGTAAAACTTCTCTTCTGTCATTTCCAGAAGTGGCAGTGTCCTGGCAGCACTGATGTGGTGAGAAAGAGCCCTACAATGCTTGCTCAGTTTCAGTAGCAGAGTGGGCTTGGGGTGGGTTTTTGGTGTGTCAGGTCAGTCCTGTCCCTTACTGGCCATGATGTTACTGGTTTCAAACTGGCTACAAAAGACTTTGGCAGTGATGCTCCCTCTGCCAAAAACTAACTGTGCTTCTGAGCAGCCAGAATAAAATCTGAGCTTCTGTAACACAGAGCCATGGGCTAGGCTGTGGGCACTGCCAAAACAAGGGGGCAGGGCTGTGTTGTCATGAGGCAAGCCGTGACTCCTGCTAGTGGTTTGTGGAATTTTGAGCCCTGCAGGGTATTCCAGGTGGTCAGGAGTGGCCATAAACCAGGGGATGAGGTGCTGAGAGTCAAGCATTGGTTTTAGTGCAACAGGAGGAGGTTAAGCTGCAGCTTTCAGAATAATTTCAAACTTCACTTTAATGGTGCTCAGGCTGCTGGTGGTGTAATAGCAGCAGACATCAGCAGTGGAACCATTCCCGTGGTTAAATGTACATTGTTTGGTGGGGGAAAAGTGCTTTGAAAGAAGAGAGACTGTTTCCCAGGGAAGACATCTCTCATTCCTTGCTTTTATCTCCTCCCTGCCAAGCTGGGGATGCTGTGAGCCTGTGAGCTGCTGAGAGGTGCTCAAATGTGTGCTGGGTGATGAGGAATATCTTGCTCTGGTTTTTATGTGCAAGTAGGCTGGATTTTCTGCAATAGCTCCAATAACCTTCACGTGGCTGTTTAGAAGGATGAACCTCATTAATAAAGAAGAGGTATTTAATAACAGGCCTATTTTTATCTCTGTCTTTATCTAACAGTCTGCACATTTATTTTAAGCTTGTAACAGTGCTTTGGAAGAAAAATGTTTTCCCTCCTCTGAAATGTGTTGGCAGTGCCTCCAGCCTTGGTTATCTTGAATTTCCAGTTTGACTAGCATCCCTCCTCCTTCCAAAGCCAGCAAGCCACAGCAGGCCCACAGCTCCAACCTTTTCCTTGGGAAATGGGAAATTTCTGGGGGAATATGCTTTCAAAACATGGGACTTGGGTCCCAGGGTCACTGAAAGAGTTCTGAAGGTTTGATCAAACATAATCACAGCAACTGCCTCAGGCTTCAAATATGTGATCTTGTGTGGGACAGGCACTGCAGGCACTGCAATGTTTGCTGCAGGATGTGACTGACCACACACTCTGGGAGAGGCTGGCAGCTCTGGGGGTCAGGCATTTCTGAAGAGATTTTTTTTTCCTAAATTTGTCAGTTTTATTCTGTAATTTCATAAATTAAACCTTGACCTATAGATATCTTGCAGACGCGTTTTCAGCCCATTCTCCTGTGTTTGCTGTCGTTTGCTGGTGGTGAAGGAGGCAGCCCCAGCCCTGAGGGGATGCACCATCTTTCCAACTCCTTCCACATCTGTCCCTTTGGCGTTGCTGGCTCTGTACCCAGACCCTGCCAAACAATATTAAAAGTAGTAACAATTTTAATTGAATAGTTAAAATGAAAAATATAAAATTGGATACAATATAATTAGATTAAAATAAGGGACAATTTGGTTCAAAGAACAGCGCATAAGCAAGAGATACCGCGGGGTACGGAGTGCAGGGTTCAATAACCCTTGCCACTTCACATACAGGCTTGCCAAGTGGAAGTCACCCCTTTTATGCCATGTGTCAATGCCATCTCCTCCTATTTTCGGTTCGTCACTTTTCTGTCTCCGCCTTCATTATCACCTTTACCGAGCATGCGCCACCACTCGGTTTGGTGGTCGCACAAGTCTTTGGGGGTCGTCACTCATGAAGACCCTGTAGTCTTCTTCGTTGTCCTTTAATTCACCTTTGGGTTACACATGTGCACCAAGCCAGTACAATGTAAGCCAAGACTAACGTATCACTGCATCTACATATCAAGGCAATAAATCCCTTATAATTAGCATTTTCTGGGACCAAACCAGGTTCTTTGGTCATTTTTAGCAACTGTATCTTCAGCTTCTTTCCTGTGGTCCTTGAAAACATATGCTGAGAAGGGGGGTGGGTGGAGCCACTCCTTTCCCTCTCTTCTTTGGCATTAAAATTTTTAACTATTACTATTTTATTATTCTCCAATATTAATTACTGTATCAATATTGATTACTGTTTCAATTTTTATCAGCACGAATCATACCTATTTGTCACACCAGGATACTTGTGGCCATATGCTCCAGGAGATGCTGGATTTGGGCCTTGGGATGTGTGTGGCAGTTATTACAAAAGAACTTGGCTCTAGGGGATAATCCCTGGTTTGTCCTTGTCGTTCAGTCTGGATCATGTATATCCCTTAACTATAGTTTTGCAGCATTATCTTTTTCCATAATTAGGGAGTGTTTTCCATGGTCTTGCTCAGGCCCTTCCTCCCTGCAGTTTCCCCTGTGGGTTAAGGCCTGACTTACTGAAACTTCCACAAAACTGATTCTGGGTGGGCAAGGACAAGGTCAGAGGGTTTTCAGGCAGTCAGCACAGTCAGATGGGTCCTGTGAGGAATATTTCACTTGCTCCTTCACAGCTCTTGCCTGCAAATTGTCCTCTTGCTCAGATGGGGCTCCGGTTTCTTTTTTTTTTCCTCCTTTTTCTTTCCCAAGTTATTCAGTTTTCCATACATTTATTTATAGGGTCACACAAGCAACAGGTCTGCTTTTTCCACAGATCCTTCCAGAGCCACGCGCTGTGCCTGCTCCATTCTTGTGCAAATCACCTTCTCCTCTGAGGAAAACTCAGAATATCCATCCAGCTGTCTTAACTGAGCGAGGCATTTTCTCTGAACCCTGCCCTCTGCTCATTTCAGAATCTGCAGGGAATTTGGGACATAAATTAAAAAGCTATTTGATGCTCCTTGAGGTCTAGAAGCTGGTTTTGCATTTGTTCTTACTTGAATGCACACTGAGACAAACGGCTCTGCTTTAATGAAGCTGCTTCCTTTGGCATCCTGAGGAAGCTTCCTAGCTAAAAAATAAATATGGCTCTGTTTTTCCAGCCCTGCTTTACCAGCAAAAGCTGGGGAAGGAAATGTAATGTCCTTGGGTCTGTCCTGATGTTTTCTAGAACTAGTTCCTATTTATTGGAAGAACTCTTCCACGCCAGAATAATGTTTAATTTTTTATTATGTGTTTACATTTTGGAAGGAGTAAGGGTGGTGGTGTTGGAAATTCTAATGAGGGACAGCATTTCTGATTCAAAAGACTCAGGCTCCTCTCTTCTGATTTTTCTGCCTGATCCTTCAGACTGCAGGAAGTTTTACTTGGGTCATTCACTTGCAACAGGATGTTACGTGAATACAGAATTAATGTGTGCAGCCTGTCACTTGGAATTGCTGCTGTTCTGCTGCTGGGGAGCTCCCGGGGTTGCAGAGTCCTTGCAAGCAGCAATAACAGGAATGTGCCTGTGACCCTGCAAAGCCAGAGGAGGAGCAGGGAGCTGCAAGTCTCCCCCATCACTGTTGGGTGTGAATAAATAGATCTAATAAACAATTTACATGTTAGCCGTGGACCAGGGTTTATTTTTAGGATGTGTCATTCAGCCCAAGCAAAACCTCTGCATCTCAGGCTGGTGGTGTTTCTAAAAGCACCTCTAAGTGATCACTGAGGCTGTATTTTAAGCTGCATTTACATTTTTATAGAATCTGCTGCTTTCCTTATCTGAAACAAAGCCCACCTGATCTTCATTAATTACACTATCATTTCACCTAACTAGGGTGCTACTTATTACAGTTATCTGTCTGTTCTTCACCAGATAATACACAAAAATTTGTTACCCCTGGCTGTATCTGGATTAGCTGGAGCTGTAAGGGGGTTGCACATGGTGATGAGTTTTACAGGTGGAGTGCAGGTATTTATAGGCTGTCTGAGGGAATGGTGGATGAGTGGCTGCTGCCCCACTGGCTGTGCTGCCATTCCAAGACACCTCCACGGCAAAACATACAGAAAACACTGCTTAAACACAGAAAAATCTGGTTACTGCAGGGTGACTGGAGCAGGCCAGCTCCACAAGAGAGGTGTTGGAGTCCTGGGACATCCCAGACCCTCCTGAGCACAGCCCTAGGGCTGGAGGGGACACTGCTGGAGCAGGGGTTGATCCCAGAGGTGTTTCCAGGCTCAGCTATCAGGGACTCTCTGGCAGTGCCGTTTTTAAGACAGAAAATCTCACAGTGGCTTCACAGAGGGCTGCAAGTCCTGGTGGTGGTGCTGACTGCTGCCCCACTAACATAGCTGCAGTCTGAGCAGGGCAAGCACAGAAAGGGCTCCTCTGAAAAGAGGCAGCAGGAAATGTCTGAGCTGCTGGGGAGCTGTGGGTCCAGAGGGCTGGAGCCAGGAGCCACAGGCTGCAGGGAAGGGGGTCCATGAGGGCAGAGCCTTTGCTGGAAGAGAAGTCAAGGGGCTTTCACTTGACTCCTGTTTCATCATCCTTCCACACACTGATCTCTTCAGATGCTCTCCAAACCTTTGGTTTGCTTTCTGAATGGGAAAGGACTTGTCCTGGAGGAGGAGCAGAGCCAGGCTGCTGAGGAGAGCTGGTCACTGTCAGCTGGCAAGAGGGGGGGCACTGGGTGAGGAGATGTTCACACTCAGCTCCATCCACTACGAGTGTTCTCAGGCCAAACACACCTGCACTTCTGTTTGTACTGTTTGCTTGATAAACTGTACTTGATAAACTGATATATGTGAGTTTGGGGGTTTTTGTTACCTTTTTGTATTCTGAAGACAACTAAAGATGGTTCACATGATTTTTTTTTTTTTTTTTTGCCTTCTGCAGTGCAGGCAATGCAGGCAGGGATGGAACAGCAGCATCTTTATATTTGTCAAGTCTCCTTCCGCATGAAAGACTCTGCCTGAAGCTCAAAGTGATTTTCTTGCAGACTTTGAACACTACACCAGCAGGGAGAACAAGAAGCTCAGTGGAGATTATGCTCCAGAAAAATTGTATCCATGGTCCATAAGCTAAATATGGAACCATGGAAGTGCACACTGCAGTGGAAGTGGAGCTGGGAATGCTGAATGGTGAGGTTTCCTGTCCTTCTGGCACAAAGAACCAGGGGTCCTCTGGTTCTCCATGGTCTTCCATGAGGACCTCTGGCTCTCCATGGTCCTCCTTGAGGATCTCTGGTTTCCCATGGTCCTCCATAAGGATCTCTTCTTCTCCATGGTTCTCCTTGAGGATCTCTGGTTCCCCATGAGGATCCCTGATTCCCCATGGTTCCCCCCAGGGCTGTGCTGGTGCCTTGCCCGGAGCTTGCTGTGACAGTAGGCAGCAGTTTCAGGTGGGACTGCTCTGCTGGCAGGGCCTTGATGTTCCCAGCAGGGCAGGGCAGAGATGCTCCTGTCCCAGCAGGACACTGGGCATGCAGGTACCACCCCACAGCAGCTGCTCCTCCTCTGCATCACTTCCAGGGGCAGAACTCCTGTCCTGCTGCATGGCAGGGAGCCCTGCAGAGCCAGCACGGAGAGGACAGGCTGGGCAGCAGCTGGGCAGCACTGGTTTAATCCTTTTTGCCTGTTCCTGCCATGGAAGCTGTGTACTGGGTGAGATGTGTGTGTTTGGGGAGGGCTGGCCCGACCATTAGCTTGTCAGGGTTTGCAACACTGGCAGCTGGGGAGAAAACTGTTATTAAGTGTAACGTGGCATCTTGGAGACGGAAGCATGGGGAGACAATAAATACAGCCTTCCATAATGCCATTTTATGGTGCCACTCTTCAGAATTTATTAAGACTTGGTTGCAGCCATGCCTGCAGCCTCCTGTGCTGGAATCCATAAATTGTGTTCATTATCTCCAGCACTTGCTCTGACCTGCTGTGTTTTACAAGGGGGGAGACACTGGAGGCGTGGGGACACCCCAGCTGCTTTCTGCAGCCATTCCCCTGGTGCCAATTCAGCTTTTCTGGGGTTGCTGGGACACCCCAGGCAGTGCTTGGCTGTGTGGATGGACCCCAGGTGTGATGTGGTGGTTGAAGAGAACACTGAGGGACTGAGGAGCTGCCAAAATCACCACAGCTCCATGGGGAGCAGGGAAGGAGCTGGGCGAGGAGGGAGCCATGGGCACCTTGGAGCACACTGGCACATTGTCACTCCACTGTGGGACCACTCCAGCAGTCTTGGATGTGCTGAGGATGCTGGAGGTGGAAAAGGGTTCACAGGAACTCCCTGAACTGCCCACAGAGAGATGCTACTCCCCTGCTTGGTGTCCTCTTGCACCAGTGTTCTCAAATGAAAACACAAATGAAATTGTGCTCCTTTCACCCACTTTTTGTCATGACAAATCTCAGCAGCAGCATGTTTGTGTACCTTCATCCTTATCCTCAGCATTCAGGTCCAGGATGGAGGAAAACAAGTTCAAGCCCAACCTCCTGATAATTTATTATGTTCCTTATGCTTAAAGGCAAAATTTAAGTTGCCAAATGCAGATGTTTGCACGCTCTTTTTTTAGCTCTCAAAGTACTTTCTGTGTGCTTGATTGATGGACGTCCCTGTTACATTAATAGCTGGGCTTTGCAGAAAGCTGTTATTACCAGGAGAATATGGTGTGGGTTTCAGTTTTTCTTCTTGCATTGAAAATCCATTATTAATGTCTTTCTGAGGGAAAAAAAAAAGGTTTCAATTCAGGCATTTTACTTTGGTTTCTCTGGCTTCTTCTCAACTGTCTTTACAGAGGTGCTTTTAAAATCAATATTACAATTGTTATTTATATTTTACTGAGTGGTTGAGGGTTTCTGCATCTTGTTATTGATTTCTGATTGTACTGCAGGACATGTAGGTGCACACAGGTTGTTCTGTGATGGATAACTTCATATGTGTCTTCCTAATAATCACTGAGTTGCCTTCTGCATGTTCCTCTTGCTGGATGCGGCTGCTGAGCTTGGAAGGCACCAGGAGAGCTCTGAGTGCAATCCTGAGACACCAAACTTGTGACTGCTCATTTAATTCAGTTTGGTTTTCAATCAGACACAGGGGTTGCATGAGGCTTGTGGGGTCTCCTCTTTTGTGTTGTCTTTGCAGAGTTCTTCTGCCCTGGCTTTTCAGGCAGCTTCGTGTTCTGTGTTGTAGGAGCAAAACAAGTCATTGTCCTGGTTTTGTGTGGGGTGGTCATAATGCACCTTTAGCTTCCAGCACTGACCTTGGCCCTTGGGGCAGCTCTGCAGGCAGATCTCAGCATTTCAGAGGTGCAGAGTCATTGGATCCCAGAATGGTTTGGGTTGGAAAGGAGCCTTGAACTCATCCAATTCCAATCCCCTGCCATGGCAGGGACACCTCCCACTGTCCCAGGCTGCTCCAACCCCAATGTCCAGCCTGGCCCTGGGCACTGCCAGGGATCCAGGGGCAGCCCCAGTTGCTCTGGGCACCCTGTGCCAGGGCCTGCCCACCCTCCCAGGGAACAATTCCTGATTCCCAATATCCCATCCATCCCTGCTCTCTGGCAGTGGAAGCCATTCCCTGTGTCCTGGCACTCCAGGCCCCTGTACAGGTTCAAGTCTCAATGAAGCAATGCAGAAGTCCAGTGTGCATTGGTAACTGCTGTAAAGTTGGATTTGCAGACTGAGGCTCTTGGAGCACATCAGCACTGATGGCACAATCTGTGTGAGAGCTTGTTGGCACCAGAGGAACCTGTGAGGAGTGACAGGACTGTGGCCAGCACGGGTGCTCCAAAATGCGTCCATGGCTCCAGGTGGGCGTACAGGGGAAGAGCACTGTGTGTGTGTGGGCACAGTCCTTCCCAGCTCTGCATGCCCTGGCACAGGCTCCACATCTGCCAGGGGCTGTGGCTGTGCCAACAGGCACTCTGGAGAGGGCTGGCTGTGCACAAACCTCTGCTGGCTGGACTGGGCTGTTTGCTCCTCAGGCTTATCCTGGACAGGTTCCTGTACCTTCAGACATGGAGGCTACACCTGGCTTCTGAGGAATTGGTTGTTGCAGTTTGTCTGTCTGTGCTGGGGACCAGGACAGGCACTGGCACAGGAGCTGGTCCTGTGTCCCTGGGGTGGCAGGGCTCGGTGGTGGCAGCGCTGGCAGGGACACGGCAGAGCTTGGGAGGGGACGGGGCTGGAACCCATAACAATGGGCAGGCTCTGACCTTGCCGCTGGAACTCACTTAGCAATTCTCTTGATGTTCTGGAAACGAAAATATAATTCAGGCCACCTTCTCCGCCAAGCTGACCCTGAGAATCTGGGAGAAGAGCTACTGAATAATTAGGGGCTTTTTTTTCTCCCCCCTTTTTGCTGGAGTTACTGCTCAGTGTTGAACTGTCCTCTACAGTGTCATCACTTCCCTTGAACTTACTGCTCCGAGTGTACTTAGCATTAATATAATTACGTAAATTGCAGTCTCATTAATCACTGGGGGCTGCAGCACATCCTTGATGTGCTGTTTCATGGGTGGCTTTGCTGGTGGGAACCCCTGGCCGAGGGTGGAGGCTGTGGCTGGAGCACTCCCCCTCTGCTCCTGAGCCTGGTTTAGCTGAGCTTTGTGTGTCTCACCCTGCAGGATCTGGAGTGTTTGCCAGCACTGCCATGATTGCAGCCTTGCTGCTGCAGAGGAGAAAAGGGAAAGGTGGGTTTGTCCCAAGGGAGTTTGGCTGGACAACATCCCTGCTGCTGTCCCTGTGATTTGGGTCTGTGGGGTCCCAAAATGCAGAGCCCAGCCTCGTGGCTTGGCAGTGAAAACCCAGAGCCCGTGCTCTGTGCA
The DNA here is from genome assembly GCF_035770615.1 of Melospiza melodia melodia. Taxonomy (NCBI): domain Eukaryota; kingdom Metazoa; phylum Chordata; class Aves; order Passeriformes; family Passerellidae; genus Melospiza; species Melospiza melodia. The sequence continues at coordinate 1,295,198 of NW_026948796.1, read as the reverse complement.
GGGTCTGCTGCAGGGCTGTTTGATGATGCTGTGCTTCTGTCTCTGTGGCAGAGCTCTCAGCCTTCCTGGCAATGTAAATTCTCCTGGCTGCATGCTATAATTACACTGAGTTATTGATTTGTCTTTGAGAGGATTTCCTTCTCGAGGGACATTTCTGACTGCTGTAGTGATTTAGTTCTCCTGCAAGAGCAGAATCCGTGGCAGAGCAGAGCCACCCTCCTGCCCTCGAGCCTGCAGCTCAGGGTCGCGCTCCCTCAGGCTTCCTCTGCAAGCTGATTTCTGTTCCAAGGCTGGGACAAGGTTACATGGCTGTTATTTCCGTGTAACAACTGCAAATAAAAGGGCATTTTCAACTTTCCACTGCAGAAGCTGCAAGTCTGGGAGAAGCCTTTGTGCCATGGCACCAGCATTCTCTTGGGCATGTCTCAAACCCATCTCCAAGGCTGGCACGTGGGACATGTGGAGCCATGCCAGCCTTAATACACTTGGACTCCTGGGAATGTTTTAGTTCCTCAGAGTGGGGTATGATGGGAGCAGGAGCATGCTCTCCTAAAGCTGCAGGGTACAACCTCTCTTTTCTTTGCTTTCTGTTGACTCACCATGGACTGTCTCTAAAAACCAAGCCGCTGAGTTCCTGCTGGTGGTCCTGAGGAAGCCAAGACAGTTTTCTTCTATCACCAGTTTTCTCCCCTTGACCCTGAAATCCCACCCCGCTAGCTGTGGCTCAGCTGGTGAGCACCATCAGTAGAAGGACCTGACCCTTCAGGACATGGCCCAATGTTTCAGATACTCTGTGTCCTTGGGTGCCCATTTGAAGCACGTCCCTGTAGGTTCCTGTATCTAACCCCACTATCTAGTGGATTTGGCACCAATCTCAGCTGCATACTGATAAAATGGGAGGCTGCTCGTGCATGTGGTGTTATAAAACAGCATCCACGAATTAGGCCCAGGAGAATGTCAATTTATTTTCCTGTGAACCGAGTGTGGCACATTTCCTTCCTTTCCCAGTGATCTATCTGTGAGATAAAACACATCTTTAGTGTCTATCTTAAATACTGCAGTGTTGACAAGTTCTCTTGACAGAAATTAGGCTAATGTTCCTTACGACTGCATTAGCTATAGAAACAAGGCTTTAAATTGAAGCTTTGCAAAGAGCTATTCCAGCGCCCTCTCCAAGGCATCTCCTTATTCCAGATTTTATTATCCAAATTTGTTCTCACTCTGCCTTGGCAGCAGGGCTGGCAGGCAGCTCTGCCCATCCATCCTGCTGGTCTGGCAGCCAGGGGTGGGAGCAGCACCTCCCGAACTGGACCAGGCAGTGCTGGCCAAGCCCCACGGAGCCCTCGGCCCTGGGGAGGCTCCGGGCTCGGGGGTGTCAAGGTCCGCCCGAGTGAACAGGTGACGGATGATTTTTTGGTGCAAAAATAACCAACAAGGCACAGGGGGTTTACAGTAACAAATCAACAAAATGCAATTTTATTGAAATAACCACAGCTGAATATGCGTTGGTTAGGGAATCTGGGGAAGAAAAGGGTAAGACAAGGGAAGAGGGAGGAAAGAAAGGTCATGTAGGGTATAGCTACCGAAATGTGTCATTGTCATTCAGGGGTCCAGCCGTTGAAGCTCACTGGTGCACATCTCAGGGAGATCTCAAAGGACGGTCGGATTGCACCCCAAAAATATACCATTTTTCGTTGGGGGGAGGGTGGCTGAAATTAGGTTTCCATGGAGGGGAAAAGAATAGGAACAGGAGGAGGGGTGTTTATTTCTGTTGTTTTCATGGCCGAATGCTCGCAGGTGCGTTTATTCTGGGCAGTATTCCCCCCTTCGTGCACACCTCCCCCGAGCTGGGGCAGTTGTTAAGTCCCAGTCTCTGGAAGGGGGTGCCAAGGGGGTGCCAGGAGGGTGCCAGGGGGGTGCCAGGAGGGTGCCAGGGGGGTTTCTTGTCTTGGTTCCTTGATGACGATTAGCATCTCTGTTTGTCTGTCACGATAGTTGAAGGCAGGCAAGAGGGGTCTTCTCTTGGAGGGGGGAACCACCCCAGAGCTCAGACCAGCCAGGTCAGGAGGTGGGGAGAATGTCCAGATCCATTGTTCAGAAAGGGCAGCATGCCCCTTCGAGTTCAGCATGGCATGTTCTGCAAACACCACCTGTGAACACACTGAATAAGCATGAGACTTTCTTTCCCAACTGGCTCAACAGTTTTTAACCTTTTGGTGGTCTTTTCTCTTCATGACAATTGTGAGGCAAAAATGAAGGATTTTCGGATAGACTCTCACAGGGGACACCACTGCTGGCACGGGGCTGGGGCCTGGGTGAGGGGAGGCAGCTGACACCCATCGAGCACAGAGGGGATCCAAGGCAGTCAGCTGCACGCCCTGACAGCGGCAGAGCGTGTCCTGAAATGCTCCCACTCAGAGCTGGAGCTGGGAGAAGGGAGTTTGTGTCATGCGTGTCTCATCCTCGCAATTTCAGCACTGAGTTACAGACTCAGACCCTAAGGACAGGAAGAGACAGTGCTGAGGCCTGGTCATGAATTCCCTTCTTGAGCTTCCCAGCCCTCCCCTGGAAAATAGTTTCCTGTTTTGCTCTTTTGCCCTTCTCAAGTTGAGCCCTTTTAGCCTTTAACTCCACGTTTCCAACAACAGATTAACCAGGGCTGTTTTAAACCTCCTGATTCTCACACTGGTGTTGGTCCTGATGGATTATTCCCCCCTATTGTGTCCTTTCTGTGCCTCCACATTGCCAGGTTCTTTGGTGGCCCTCTCCTGAGTCGCTGAGAGAGGAGGAGAGGCTCTCTGAGAGTGACACGTGGGAGACATGATGGTTGATGATGTTCTGGAGGTACTAACCTCCATCATAGTAAAGAAGCCTCTCTCAAAAGGCTAGATGCCTAAAACCCACAAAATTAATACCATCCTCAGTTCTTTTTGTCAGGTTCTCAATTCTCCTGGTCAGCTGCCTTGTTCTTCTCTGCCTACATCCTGCATTGATCTTCTCTGAACGTAGCCAAGCCTTCAGCATCCCAGATGGTCTTTCTGGAGTAACAAATAGACCTGAGGAATGACAATTATTGAATGGATTGTAGCACTGGCTTGGGGATAAATAATGTAATGAGTTGGAAAGGGATTAAAACTGGCTTTTGTAAGTAAGCTTCTCATGGATGTTGACTTGGGGACATGGTGAGACAAAGGTCGCTGCAGTGTCTCTGCAGCCTGGTGTGCCATTTGAGAGATGAGATATCAGTGGCTGGATACGTTTGGTCTCTCTGTTTCTTCTGCTTGCACCTTTGTGGGATTAAACTCCCTAAACTGCTGCAGTTCACAGACTGTAGATTTCTGAGGTTCTCTTTTTCCGGCTGTTTTAGGCTTGATTTATTTCTTGATTTAGGCTTTTTGGTTTTCTGTTTCTCCTGCTGGCTGATTTATGTCCGGTTTATGTCCGGAGATAGCTCAGGGATGCCACTTGCTCGGTTTCTCGACTGTTTCAAAGACCTGGAAAGGCCCAGAGTGGCCTTGGGCAGCCCGCACTTCAAAGGACGAGGAGAGACTTCTGATCTTGTTTCGGTCTCGGTGTTTATTAATTGTTTATCTAAAAGATTTTCTTTCAGCCCAACAGAGGTCTGCACAGCAAGTCAGCCATGGGCACACTCCCGCAACCCCTGGGGCGGTCACTTATCTTTATACCCAGAGTTACGTGTACGATATTTATGATTTTTCTCCAATACCTTCTACTCTTATTAACCGGTGCACTTCTAGTAAAGACCAATCCCAAAGTGCCACCATCACCACAGAAGATGGAGGCCAAGAAGAAGAAGAAGAAGGACAGAGGACACACCCCAATTCCTCCATCTTACTTCTCTAGACCCCCCTGTACAGAAATCCTAAACCCTGTGTATTATACTCTAACTAACTTATCCCTTCACCATTCACCCAGTGAAATCCTCCCAGTCCTCATACAGGTGTCATCTCCTGTGTAGGATCAAAGTCCAGCCACCAGACACTTCTGGCAACATTCCAGGACTCCCGAGCCCCCCAAGGGTGGTCTCGGTCTCTCTGCACCTCAGTCCTGAGGTGCTGAGATCCCACAACAGACTTCAAGCCCAGTATCAAAAGAAAAACTAAATCAAATGCCTGGAATTAAATCCTCAGCACATGGCTCCTGCTGCACCCTAACTCACTGCAGTGCCTGCCTTGAAACTGGGGAGAAGGCTTTGCTGGCAAAGTGAAAACATGTTGACCTTACTCTACAAAAGGGCACTCCTTCTTCTTCCTGCCCTGTGGTTATTTTTTCCTGGTGTGTTCGCTGCTGTTGCACTGAAGGCAGAGCAGCCCTCCCAGGAGGGAGGTGGAGAATGGAGCACTTGTTGGATGAGCTCTTTGCCACAGGAAGCATTTCCGTCCTGCAGCAGCAGCAGCAGGTACATCAGCAGATGCTGCAGCAGTGCCCCCATCAGAGGCCCTGTATTTCCCCCTGGAGCCCTCCTGTCGCCCCTCCTTCCCTGAGATCCCTCCTCCCCAGGCTCCTCGCTGGCTTCCACCTTCAATTCCATCACTTCCAGACTTCCCAGGGGGCCCAGGCACTTCATGGGAGGGCCACGCTGTGCCCTGTGTGTGACAGACACCCCTCCTGTCCTTGTGGCTCCCCTGCACGGGAGGGATGAGGTTTGGTGTGTGTTCAGCAGGCTCAGCTCTGGGCATGAGGCTGGGCCCCCTGGTGTGCCACCACCATCATCATCGTCACCTTGGCTGCCATGGAGGGTGGGTGGCAGTCACAGGGACCTGCTCTGGCACTGCCAGCCAGGCCCTGCCTGTCCCCACAGCCCTGCTTATCCCAGGGGCTCACCTGCCCCTCCTTCCCCCTTGCTGCAGGAGCTGCAGGAGAAGCCAAGTGGATTGGGCAGGCGGTGTGAGGAGGGAGCCCAGCCCAGCCTCCCCCACAGGGTGCCTCTGTTTGAATAGCAGCGTTCAGAGCACTCAGCACCCACTGATCAGCTGGGAGAACATAAATCCCAGTGCCACAGGAGAGCCCTGGCTCAGGGAAAAGGGCCAGTTGTGAGCGCTGTCCAGCCCAATGTCCAAATGGAATGGTGCTTTCACATCTCTAATCAAGGGTTACTTAGTGGAGAGCCCCTTCCTTGTGAGGCTTTGTTCTCTGCTAGCTGTGGATTGAATCACGGGAGGAGGGATTGGATTCTGGCATCATTTTAAAAATGTTTTCATTCTATTTGCTGAGGGGAACAAATTACAGAGAAGACCTCTCAGCACTGTGACAAGAGTGGATCTAAAACCCTTTTCAGCCAAACAAGTGTTTGAGCTGAAGGCCTGATGGATGGTGCTTAAAGATGTGGTTACTGCAGCAAGGTTGGCATTAAAAATCACTGGGTGCAAGAAAGTTCTCCCAGGGGTTACTGTGGAGGTTGTCTCCCTGTAATCGTGGTGTGAGCAGCCCTTAACACCCCGAGTCCACCAGTGAGCTCTGTGGCATCAGCCACGGGAGAGCAGCAGCACAGCAAGCACCAGTGGGTCACTTGTCTCTTGCTAAATGAGAAACTGCAACGGGATCAGCCCTTTTGGGGTGGCATCACTGTGGCAGGAGGGCTGGAACTGGATGATCTTTAAGGTCCCTTCCAACCAAACCATTCCATAATTCTTTCCCTGTCCCTGTTCAAGTGGGGTTCAAGCAGAAAGCAGAGCTGCTGCTTTGGGACCTGTGAGGAGCCTGGGCAGGAGCACACCTGCTGTTGGGATGTACCAGAACAGGGTGGCTTTGGGGCTTTCTCAGGAATGCCTTTGCTGCCGGCAGCTGTGCTGGATGTTGAACAGGGGACAGATTCACCCTTGGCAAGCTTGAAAGCATTTCAGATGGCTTCTGTCCCTGCTCCAGTGCAGCACAGAACAAAATCAGATGTTGGAGAAGATGTCATACTTAGACATCACCATTCTGACAGGTTGATTTCCAGGATGTTTATTAACATAGCTTGGAATGTCACAGAAAGGTTTGTCAGATAAACTAGCCAACTGAAGTTCTTACATGAGACTTCCTTGGTTTTATTCAGGTGCTTTGAACTCTTCATTTAGTCTCTCAACAATTCATCCCATTCAGGCCTTTCTGGAAGAGCCTCTGCAAGGTCTGTGGCTGGGGGATCAGGCCCTGCCTGCTCCCTGTGTGTCTGGGTGTGGAATCCTTTGAATCCCTCAGGGCAATCCCCAGGGCTGTGCCCTGGAAGAATATGCTATAGAGTCTCCTCCTATGCTGCAAGAGAAAACTTCCCCATGGAGCCTTGCACAACACTATGAACCACCCCAGTTCCTTTCCCATATGTCCCAAACTCTGGTAGTTTCTCCTTTCCCTGTTCCCTCATTGGTTGTGGTATCCTTGGTGCCTGGCTCTGCGTCTCCCCTGTAGGGCAGTGCCCTTTGCCCTGCCCTTTGTGCCACCCCAGCGCCTTTGGACCATTGGCCACTGACCCCTAATTAACCCTGTGCACACCACATGGCCAGCTCTTTTGTCTCTGATTCCCCTTTGGCGTGCTGGAATAAGCCTTTGCTGGAATTTGTCATACAAAAGGCCCTTCTGCCTCTCGTGGCTGAACTGGCCATGGTGAGTGTGGTGTGCGGACTTGTCTGCTCTCCCCGAATGTTCACCCAAGCAGCTTTTCCAAGGAGATGCTTATTGGGAAATAGGCAGTAGCACCCACCATCCAAACCCCTGTGTTGCTCCATCGGGGTGCCCTGGGAGGCAGAAGGAAGCAGCAGTGCCAATTGTTTGCTCATGCTGTAAGGACAGAACTCCTCTCTGAGGGTTTCCTCTGCAATCCCAGGAAGAGAAGGACATCTCTGTCCTTGCCAGCCCTCTGGGCAATGATCAGACAGAACAGCGATGAAACCAGGCTGGCAGCACCAGGGCTGGTCGCTCGCAGGCAGAGGCAGCCCAGCTCCTCCAGCCCGAGCTGGGCAGCTCCTGGGAGAGGTGGCACCGTGGCACTGGTCATGGTGCATCACCCCAGGGGTTCCTGCTGCATCCCATCCCCTGCAGAGCCCCTGCTGTTCCTGGTTACCTGAGCAGTGGAGAGGCAGTGCCCAGGCTGGTGCTGCTCTGAGGAGATGCTGCACTCAGCAGGCAGCTCTGGCTCCCCGGCAGTACCGTGGGAGGAGGAGCTGCCCAGGGACTGCATTCGTAAAGCATTTCTTCCCCAGGAAGAGGAGTTTGTCACAGGAGTTTGTACTTGGGACGTGCACACAGGTGTCTGAGCTTCCTCCCTGCCTGAGGTGGGGAATGCTGGGGGTGCTGGGGCAGCTGCTGGGGGAGCTTCCAGGCCTGGTGCTGTGAAATCTCTCCACCAGCTATCAGGAGGAGGTGACATAGAGCATATTAATGACATTTTCTAGTGGCACTTAATTGGGAGGAGCAGTAAATGCCAGACAGTGAACTAATGCAAAAGGCTGAGTGAAGAAGGGACAGAAAGAAATAAAATGAGATTCAGGCTCTGGGCCTCTTCTTCCCATCAGTAATCCATCTCATCCTTACCTGTGCCTGTTACATGTCTTCCTTTTGCGTTTAAAAATGTTTTGTTTTGAAGTAACAAACAATCTGGAGAGTGGTACACTTGCCTTTGTAGGAAAGAAAGGAAAGAAAAATGGAGGCAGGCTTTGCTGCTTCCTTGCTCAGCAGCTCTAACCAGAGTCTGGGGTCAGGGTGTGAGCTGAGCGCCCAGACTGGGTCTGGCTCCTCTGTTTTCCTCTGAGCACGCTGGTGTGGGACATCCCATCCACCCAGGCACAGCTGGAGTCAGGCACAGTGTCCCCTGTGTGCCACCAGCACGGGATGCCCCAGCCTCAGCCAGGTCCCCAGCCCTGGCACTGGTGGCTCCTGGAGCTGGGGAGGCAGCTGTGGGGAGCTCTGCTGCTCGTTGGGATTTGTTTCCTGGTAGTTTTTAATCATTATTTTATTAAGGGGGAAGTTGTGGTGCCATTAGATAACTTACTATGGATGCTCTGGCAGTGTGATTATTTCAGTACTGCAGCACTGCTGGTGTGGTTTGCTGGAACATTCACATATTAATTCCAATTTGTTGCCTGTACTAGAAAGAAAGTCCCTTTTCCCTCATTTCCTGCGTGGAGAGAAACAAAGAGTAAAAGAAGGCAGATGTTGTCTGAGGCTTGCTCACACACCGAGGTAATTTTTGAGAGCTGTAGAGCCACTTACTGACTCGTAACTGGGGCTTGTTTTCAAACCCTTGATAGATTTTGAATTCTCTTACAATGGCAAACAAGGATGCTCACTTGGGGACAAGCCAGGAATCTGCCTCAGTGAGCTGGATCACCTTTGTTCTGCTTGCTCCAGCCTTCCCAGGGGACATTCCTGTGCCATGGGGGACAGGGTGGTGCTGCAGGGGGAGAGTCTCCTGTCCCTCTTGGGCTCCTCTTGATGGGCAGTCAGGGGCTGTCAGCTTTGTTCAAGGGGTGGGGATGGGATGGGATGGGATGGGATGGGATGGGATGGGATGGGATGGGATGGGATGGGATGGGATGGGATGGGATGGGATGGGATGGGATGGGATGGGGTGGGATGGGGTGGGGTGGGACGGGACGGGACGGGACAGGATGGGACGGGATGGGATGGGATGGGTGTGGTGGTTTGACCAGGAAGAAGTGGGAATTCTAGGATGTTGTGGTCAAACCAATGGGTGCTTGGATTTTGATATTGGCACCTGGTATAGCCAGTGGGTTTTAGGACACACCTCCGAGAACACACAGGGGTTAAAAGCAGAGCTTCGGCCCTGGGAGACTCTCTTGGGACTTCGAGGGACGCAGGTCGGAGCTCTCCCCCGTCCAGCCGCTGCTGCTGGGCGGGGGAGGGGCAGCCATGTGGTAGGCCTGGGCCTGGACAGAGATGGGAGTGAGGAGGCCTTGGAGGATGAAAGGGTGGAGGAGCCCCAAGAGACATCGGACAGCCATCCCCCCCCCCCCCCCCCCTTGGAGACAGACAGAGAGAGAGAGAGAGTGCAGCCTGTGTCGTTACCTTGAAATTCAGTAAATATGTGCGGGCAGCAGGCAGCCCAGCTGAGGAGATGGGGGGGGGGGGGGGTGCAGCCAGGAGTCCAGCCACCTGGAGGAGTTTTTTAACCCTTTTTTGGACAATGAAAGCCTTACAGAACATTAACTCTTCCTAGACAAGTGATAAGAGTGGAGGAGGACGAAGGAAATGAACGAGTGATGGAGGTCTGGACCAGAGAGAGAGAGTGAGAGATGTTGAAAGAATGGAGAAGATGGAGTGGCCTGTTATGCTGGACTCTTTCATGTAGCCATGGACAGAGCCATGTTTCCGTGTGATACAGAGACTGAGTCCAGGGGGAGAAATGTCCCAGTGCCAAAGAAGATTCAGTGTGGGGACCCCTCGGCCCCAGGGGGTATATAAAATATGGGGGGGACAGATGTCCCAAAGGTGGGAAGGTGTACTCATGGGGGCTCTGGCTTTGCCAGGCCCAAACCATAACAATGGGATGGGATGGGATGGGATGGGATGGCATGGCATGGCATGGCATGGCATGGGATGGGGAAGCCACTGCCAGGAGTGCAGTCAGTTACTGCACAACCTTGCTGGGAGGTTTGCAAGTGAGTGTGTGATGTACAATTTGCCAGCCTGTAGCTGTGCAGTGAGTTGGGGCTCAGCCCTGTCCCCCTGCTGGAACACAAACCCACCTGTGGAATGTGGAATGATGTGCTGGAAAGGAGCCCAGGATTTAGTGAGGAAACACAGCTGGTCATTTGGTTGCTCTAGAAGAAGAGAGATGGGGTTCTTTGGTTATCACTGCGTGCTGCATATTCCACCAGCAGCCCTCTGCTTTTACTAACGCGGTGCACAACGTGCCTGATCCTCCCTCAGTTGTGAGCCTGGTGGAAGCATGTCCTGTTTTCCATTTGTTTATTAATTTATAATCTTGTTTTTAGCCTCTGCAAAGCTTGATATTGGTATAGAGCCTGGGAAATATGCACAGAGCAGAGTAACAGATAGTTTTGATTTGGTTACAAGGCAATAATTTAAGTGGACAGGTTTAGCTGATAACATAAAGCACACGAGAGAAATCGCTTTGGTTTATAAATGTCAGCAGAGCCCCTGGGAGAGAGCTGCTGCCTGGTGCTGCTGCTCCAGCCAATATATTATAAGGAGATATAAAGAGATGTCTGAAAAAATCTGGCTGACCAAGATTAAAAGAATGGGGCTATAAATTAAAGTCTTCCTCGGCGTCTCTTTAAGCATCGTTATGGACAGAGTGCATCCAAATGGAGGAGTGCCAGTGCTCAGAGGGTCCTCCAGGTGCTTTGGGCTGCAGAGGCAGCACCCAGGGGTGGGGACAGCTCGTGGGGACAGCAGTGTCCGTCAGAGCTGGCATGGGAGACCAAAGCCTGTCCTGGTGCTTCTGCAGCTGATAAAGGGATTAAATCAGGAGCAGGAATAACACCATCCCTGCAGCGTCGCCAAAGGATCAGTGTCTCCTGTTTGGAAAATAAACGCTGTCGCTCTGCTTTGACATTTATTCCCAATAAAGGCCTTGTCATTTGTGCAGTGACAAGGGTTTTATCCTTTGGGAGTACTTTTCCTGTTGGACACTGTCTTTTTGGCTGTGAGGCAGCTGAGTGACTGAGGGGCAGGTGGGAGGCACGTCCCCAGCAGCGGCACTGGGAGCTCTGCTCACACCCTGGGGCTTTCTCCTGATCCATCATCCCAAGGCAATGCAATAACACCTATTCCAACTGAGAGCAGGTTCAGATTGGATATTAGGGAGGAATTGTTCCCTGTGAGGGTGGGCAGGCCCTGGCACAGAGTGCCCAGAGCAGCTGTGGCTGCCCCTGGATCCCTGGCAGTGCCCAAGGCCAGGCTGGACATTGGGACAGTGGGAGGTGTCCCTGCCATGGCAGGGGATGGCACTGGATGAGCTTTAAGGTTCCTTTCCACCCAAGCCATTCTGTGAGTCTGTGATCTTATTTTTAATTGATTTTAATTTATTTTAGTTGTGGTTAAAAAAATCCCAAGAGTGGGATATTTTTTAATTGGTAAGGGTTCCAAACCAATTGTGGGAGCAGGAATTTGCTGCTTCCCTCTCCACAGCTGGAACCCTTCTTGCAGGTTTGTGGAGGGGATTTCACAGCTATTTCTACTCACTGGGTAGTTGATTTAGAGCTGGGAAATTAACTAGAATGGAAACTCTTCTTTCCCCTTATGAGGAGCAAGGAATGAGGTCCGGCAGCTGTAGGATTTGCAGCTCTCAGGGAAGAGGGACGATTCAGTAACACATCTATGCAGTGCCTACCTGTGGATACACATATTTTATTTGTCTGAGGTGTCAAGGAGAAAAAATGTCACAAAATGGTTTAAATGAAAGCATGGTTTTATATTTTTTAAATTGAGTTTCATTTCCCAAATGCAACTTAATGCAAACAATAAGTAAAAAATTAATTTCTCTTGGGAAAAAGGTATTAACAGAATGGTTCTGTTTTAGCAGCATGTGAAGCTGTGTAATTGCTTACACATGTATTGCTCCAGTGTGTGCTCCCAGTCTTTGAATAGTATCAAATTATAGGAATCAAAGAGAATCAACTATTTTTAAGGGAAATGGCTAGAAGCTACATACTGAAACATGATTAAAATTCAGTATTTCCAGCTTACTTGTCTAAATCAGAAATTTTAATCACATTATTCAAGCCAACCCACCCTCAAACACAGTTTTGACTTCAAAATACCCCAAACTAAATAAGACAGAAGACCTTCCTTGAACAGCTGTAACATTTTTATGTGTCAGTGTCAATCTTTTTGTTGAAAACAGAGATGTTTTTCATGGTTTATTTATTAAAGCAGCACATTTGCCCTGCTGTGCCATGAACCTGGGTCGCTGTGGTGGGTGGGGAGGGGAAATCTCTGGAGCACCAAGAGCTGCTTAAACACATCAGGGCTGTGAGTTTTGCTCTGGGGTTCGGATGCTCCTGGTTAAATCCCATTTAGTGTGCAAAGGAGGAGCAGGAAGGGTTTGTGCCTGGGCTGATGCAGCCTCGGGGTTTTGGCTGTGCTGGGGGTACAGCTCAAGAGCACCAGGCCTGGGTTTGGTTTTGTTTTCTGCTTGCTGATTAGACAGATGAGTAATGCCATGGTTGACTCTCACAATTAAAAAGAAAATGTTCAGAGAAGTTTTATAGTTATGTTTTACCCCCTTGTGTTGGTATCAGGGATGCCCTGGGTTTGGGACATTTGGGAGGGTCACTCATTCCTGTGGCAGCACCTGAGCCCCACTCAAGGTGTCAGGAAGGGATTTCCACCCCTGGGCAGGGAAGGAGGAGTCGATGGACAGAACTTTGGGGGGGCTAAAGGGTTAAAAGATGAAACCTCCCTGGTGTGGGTGAGCACATGTTGGGGAAATCCTCTGCTCCCAGCGCTGTAATCTTTTCTCTATTCCGTCTGCTGTTGTATTTCTGATAAGGTTTTAATAAACCTTTTAAATTTTTTGGAAGTGAGTAGCATTTCTCACACTGAGAACAGAAACAGGAGGGCTGGGCCCCCCAGTCCCCCACCCTTCTGGAGCCTGCTCCTGTGCTTTCCCTTTGGGTGATCCCTCGATGGGATTCCATCCACCTCCTTCCCCTCCCTGGCAGGCTGCTGTGGCTGGATGCAGCTGGAGCTGAGCTGTGCTCCCTGTCAGGGGCCATTCCCGGCTGTGTGACAGCCCAGAGCTGCCACAGCCACTGCTGGGGCTGTGACCTGGCCTGCCCAGCACTGGTGGCACAGCCCGGAATGCTCTGGGCTTTGGGGGGAGGCAGCCAGCCGGGCCCTGGCTGTGTCTGCGGAGGAGGGGATCGTCCTCCCGCCTCCCGTTCAGCCCGCGATGGCATTTCATCCTTCAGAGCCTGGCCTGGAAGGGACCTCACAGCTCACCTTGTTCCACCTCCCTGCCGTGGGCAGGGACGTCTCCCACTAGAGCAGGTCAGCATTGGCTGTGTTTTCCTTGCTGGCAGAGCCCTGTCCTGGTGTTGCCCGAGCCAGGGACAGGAGATGTGATGTTGGCCTTTTCATGGAGATCCTACAAACTCCTTTCTGACCAGCACTCCACCGCCAGCAAGGGGCACACATTGGTGAGGGCACCGAATTCCTGCAGAGCCCGACTTTTCAGCGGGGAAGGATGCTCCCTCAGATAGACAGAGATTAAAGGTCCTGTGTATCACAAATTTAAGGAGAAGGAGGAGGTTGGGATCTGTCCATGGAAAGCATTCCAAGTGTGGAGGAGGAACATGTAGCCTATCCTCCTCTAAAATGGGGAGATAATCACACCTGTCCTCTCACATATGCAACCAATGCAGCTTCCAGTGGACAGGACTGATGGAGAGAAAGAGAGTCTACCAGAAATACAAACTTTGTTTTAATAGGAAATCCTCCAAGATGGATTTTCCTGCACTTTCTAAATGCATCTATACCTATTGAATGACTACAGACTTCGAAATGTTTCTGTCTGAATTGTGAAAATCATCCCAGTCTTACACAGGAAGGACCAGGTCCTTTGATCAGGGAAATGTCTCTTTGGTCTTCAACAGGGAGGGATTGATCAATTTGTTCCCAAGACCAGAGATTTTATCTGTGAGTACATGTATTTATTCTACAAAATAATTACCCTTGCCTTCACTTCCCTTTGGTAGGAGATGCTCCCTGTCTCCTGCAAGCTGTTACTCTATCCCAGGTATCTTTTGAGGTAAAAGGAAGAGAGAAAGGAAAGGTTGAATAAGAAATCCTCCTCAGAAGGGGGAAGATGAGAAGCTTTGGTCTGTCTGTCCATCTGTGAGCAGCTCTGTGGCTGTTCACCTGCATCCTTGCTGTCCTGGGCAGGCAGAATTCCTGCATTAGGAGACGAAGAAATGCCATCAAGAGGTAGCAACAAAATATTGCTTCCCTTGACCCCAGTGCTGGGCTGGCCATTGAGATGTGCTTGTGGTGAAAACCACTCTGAATTTCGTATCTTTTCTGCATTTAAAACGGAAGCTTAATGTATTCTGTGTATTTTTGTTGGCAGATAGTAGTGATCATAAATTCCTTTTAATACAGTATTTCCGCACCAGCACAGCCTTAATGTGCAGCGTACCTGGCTGTACTCTGCGGGATGCTTTGATTTCCCTTTGGCAGCTGCATTTTATTCTGTCTGCCCCGATCAACAGCAATTCCTCTTTCTCCATGTAGCCTCCCAATCCACTCCTGGTGTGGAGTTTTAGTGCTCTGCTAGGACCTGGGCTAGAAGGGAAGGAATCAGTGTCTGCTGGGCTCAGGGGTTCCACCTCCACTGTGGATCAGAGCCAGCCTGGCAGCGGAGGGACACCTTGGGTGGTTCAGGGTGGCATTTCTGGGAGGAAAAGCAGCACTTTAGGGATGCTGCTGGGTGGTAGGGGGATCAGTGATGGATATCCCACTCCTCACTGTGCAGGATGGGGAGGAGCTGCTCCCAAGGAGGAGCATATTTCTCCAGCTCCCAGTTCCTCCGCAAGCTGGAGCAGTGCAGTGCTCTGAAATAACGTGACCTTTGCTTGCAGGTCAGGCTGTTCCTGCAGGGTCACACATGCGGCTGAACCTGCAGACAGGAGAGAGAGAAGCCAAGCTCCCAGACAGAGAAAATGGGAAAAGTGACACAAGAGAAGAGAGAAGAAGGAAAAGGTACAGACATACAAGGCATTGGGTTATGTGGGCTATGGGATTCATGCCTTTTATTAGAGGCCAGGTTCCCTGGTGCACAAAATTCCTACCTCTTCCTGAGATTTCATTGCTGGGTGAGGAGCTCAGCAGTGCTGAAAGCAGAGGCCTGTCCTTTGTGTTCCCTCTGGGATGGCAGTGGAAGTGTCCTGAGTGCACATTCAGAGGCACCTTCATGGCTTCCCATGCCACGACACCAAAACAGCTTCCACAGCGTTGGTGGAGTTCTCGCAAAATCTTTGGGTTGCCCTTGATTTGCAGTGTTTGGGGTGTGATGGTTCTCTCTGTGGTGTTTAGACCTAGGTACTTCTAGGGGGCTGTCTTTTGGAATTTATCTGCTGCAATCTCAAAACCTTACTCCTGTACTGCCATGATGACATCTTGTTCTACAACATCCAAAATGTTTTGAGCCTCTGCTCAAACTAATGTTTCATCCATGTAATGAAAAATGATAGCATTAGGATGTCTTTTCTGCACGGGCGAGGGAATTTGGGCTCCAAGCCATTGACAAATAGCTGGGCTCTTCTTCATTCATGAGGCAATATGGTTCACTGGTACCTCTGTAAAGGTGCTTGTTGATTTAGGGACAGAAAAGGCAAAACAGATTTGTCATTGGGATGCAAGGGGGTGTCAAAAAAGCAGTCATTTAGAGGTATAACAACTATCTGCCAATCTCGGGGTATCAGGGAGGCTGAGGGCAGGCCAGGCTGGAGGGTACCAACGTCCTCGATGTCCTCGTTGATTTTCCTGAGGTGCAGCAGCAGCCGCCACTTGTCCTTGCCAGGCTTTTTTATGATAATGAAAGGCGCATTGCAGGGGCTAGTAGAAGGTACAATGTGGCCCACAGAAAGCTGCTCCTGCAGGAGGGACTGCAGGGCCTTTATCTTTCTGCCTGGGAGAGGCCACTGATCCACCCATATGGGGTCGTTGAACTTGCAGGTTGACTGAAGGCCCCGTCTAGAAATCCTGAGGTGTTGATAGGATCTCTAGTCTCGTCCCCAACTGGGACAAGAGGTCTCTTCCCCAAAGTGTTATTGGTGCCTGGGTGATGAATGATCTTACTGTAGCAACTGTGCCCTCAGGTCTTTCCATGCAGATGGTGTCTTGATTCCAGAAGTTGGTAGTGGCTCTCCCAACGGCTAAAATTACCCCAGCCACTGGAACCAGGGGCCATCCTTTAGCCAATCAGAGGGGGAAAGTACGGTGACTTCAGCTCCTGTATCTAATAGTCCTGACAGACATCTCTTTCTCCCTTTACATGACAAAGCACACTTTAGAATGGGTCTATTTCTGCCCGTAATCTGTGCCCACATCACCATTGGATCAGGTGGTGTGGTGATCATGTCCAGTAGGAGGTTGGCTCTGGCTATAACTGTTCCTTTTGGAATGAAAAGGGGAGGGTCTAAGCAAAGAGCCTGGACAGTTATCTCCTGCAAAGACGTCAAGGCGAGTACCTCAGGTAGTAGAGTGTCTCCATCCCTTCCCTGGTGTTGGTTAAAATCAAAATGTCTCTGGGCCGTTCTTCAGGCCCGTACTGGCCTGTTGGAATATGGAAAAGAGAAATATAATGGAATGGAAAGGAAAAGGCGCCTACCAGCTGCATTTGGGTTCCAGGGCACAGCTGTCTTCTGTCGAGTTCTTCTGCAGTGCTCGAGTTTTCCCGATGGATCTGAGAAGGTCACTGTGCTGGTTCTCAAGGATGTCCGGGAGAGTAGGGCAGGACAGCCTCGCATTTGGTGTCATCATGTGGGACCTTTCTGCGTCTGTGTGGGGTTTCCTGCAGACCACTGGTTTTGCTGGTGTTGGCAAGCATGTGGACAAGGGGGGCAGTGAGGACAGTGGCTGTGACACCTAGAAGGTCCCTAGTAATAGCCTGACACAGCTCAGGCTAACACAGCTCAGGGAAGGTGTCTTGCGTCATTCTCAGCTTTAGTGAAATCTTCGTCCCTGGCTAGATGGTCTTGTGTTAGGTGTGCCTGCCTGTCTTCTCCAGCATAGCTCTTTAATAGTTGTAGTAATTTTTTCCCCATTCCTTCCCACAGAATAAATTCAGTGGGAGAAAGTAGGATGTGCATAAAATTGAGCAGATCGTGAGGCACCATAACATGTTCAGAGAAGATGGCATTTAACAAATTATTAAAATATGGCGAGCCCCGCCCATGGTCTTTTGCTGCTTTACAAAGGTCTTTCATCTCCCCATGTGTGACAGCTTCCCATCGGGGGTTAGCCCCCCTCTGGTACTGCACCGGTGCTGCTTGTATTTTAGCTACCAATTCCCAGTCCCCCTCTTCAGCCGCTAGCTTCCGCATTCTCTGCCAAGAATGCTCAGGCTCATCCTCAAGGTGGGATGAACTTTCCCTCTCCTCTCCAGAAGAGGCAACCTGGTCTTTGGCAGAGGAGCGGGGCCTTGGGGTGACTGGCCAGGCCCGGTGCTGCAGGGGCCAGTGCTGTGAGAGCCCCCTGTGTGAGAGCTGGTGAGAGCTGAGCTCTTGGGGACAGCGCTGTGCCCCAGGCCAGGAAGAGCAGCAGTGCCCAGTGCCAGGAGTGGTTTCAGTGGGAGCCCCTGTGCACAGGGACCCCCAGCCCCAGGGTGGCCTTGCCAGCACCCCCAGGGACCTCCAGCCCTGGGAACCTGGATCAAGAGGAACCCGGATCAAGTGTGCGAATGCTGCCTGTGCCCAAAAGAATGGCCAAGAGAAGTGAGGTTTTAAAAAAAACATTATTTATTTGCCGAAGATCGGCAAAAGCTAGGATTGACAGAACATGTTTCATTATAACAATACTTATAACAACAACAATGTACAGAAAATATTTACATGGGATCTGATGGACTAACAATCTTCAAAATATATTTACAGAAATCTTCTAATGTAGTGAACATATTTACAAGAAACTTGAAGCTTTTAAACATATTTACAAAGGAGTGGAATCTGTGCCATGATCTGTGTCAGTCCTGGAAGAAAGGAAACAGCAGAGCTGGACTCAGCTGCCAGCACTGGGCCCAGCAGGGCTGGCAGCTGGGCCCCAGGGGCTGGGCCAGGGCTGGCAGGGCTGGCGTGGCCCCAGGCAAGCGCAGGGCAGGCCGGGGCTGGTGCTTGTGGCAGCACAATCCAGGCCCCCTGCAGGCACCGTGTCCCTGAGCGGGGCCATCCAGCCCAGCCCCAGCCTGGCATCAGGGGACCCAGAGTGTCTGTGGGCAGGGCGTGGGAAGCAGCTGCCTGTCTTACCTGTAGGGCTCCATCTTCATCCAAGGACCATGGGCTTCTCCTCATCCTTCTCGTCCACTTCCATTTCCTCGATGTCATCCTCCTCATCCACCTCCATCTCTTCAATGTTGTCCCCCTCCTCTACTTCCATGTCCTCAACAAGATCTTCCTCGTCCACCTCCATCATCTCCTCCCTCTCCAGCTCCATGTCCACTTCCATAGCCTCCGCAATATCTCTGTCAATCTGCATGGGGCAGCACAATCTCCCATTGGGCTTCCTGTCCCACACCATCCATTCCCACATGGCTGCAGCCTGCCCATCCACGGTGCCCCCTGCCTGGCATGGCACTGTACCTCCATTGGCACAGAAGAGCACATCCTGCTGGGATTGGCGCTCCAGAGCAGGCGGCAGGAAAAGCCCAGGCAGCAGCACCAGCTCAGCAGTGACGGGCAGAGCACACAGCGAGCGGCAACTGACCCTTGGCAGCCAGTGAAGTGTCTGCTCTGCTCGTTTCCAGGTCCTGGACATTCCACCTGGAACCCTCTGGGAGCTGTGATGTCACTGAAATTCCATGGCCACTGCGTAGTGGGACATGGCGATGGCAGAATGATCAAATCCTTGAATGGTTTGGCTTGGAAGGGACCCTAAAGCTCATCTGGTTCCAAGCTGAGCAAGCTCCCAGCAGAGCAGGTTGCTGTGGCCCCTGTCCAGCCTGGCCTTGGATGTTCCTGGGGATGGGGCATCCACAGCCTCTCTGCACTGGTCCCTCTGTCAGGGACAAGCACCCTGTGAGTAAAGAACTTCTTCCCATCATAAAATCTCTTCCACCTCTTGCAGTTTGATCCCATTCCCCCTTGTCCTGTAACTACACTTCCTGACAAAGAGTCCTCTCCCTCTTCCCTTTGGGTTAGTGTCATGGTTTGGGCATGGCACAGAGCCAGTGCCCCCAGGAGAATACCCTCTCCCTGTTGTCTGCTGTGAGATGTGACCAGGAATAAGCAAAGCAGGCTCCAGCTTAGAAATGAAGAAAACTTTATTACCTAAACTACAAGAGAAGAAGGAAAAAAACTATAAGGGAAAAAATTGAAAACCTTATAAAAAGCACTTTCCTCCTCCCCACCACCAAAATTTCCCAATCCAATACATTCCCCCAAATCACCAACTGCCCAGTCTAGCACCACCCTTTAGAATACTCATACTTCAGTCCATGAAGAGGAGAGGAGTCCTTCTTGCACCACAGGCTTCCCCTGGAAACATGCTGAAACCTCGTGTGCTTCCATGTCACTCGGCACCGCCCGGAAAGTCCTTTTGCCATTTGTGACATCTTCCTTCCATGCCCAGTGCTCTCACCACTGTGCATGGACCAGAGCTGCTTTTAGGGTTGTCTTTTAAGGATGCCTTGTCTCACTCCAAAAAGGCACAGTCTCTGCTTTGGGACATCTGTCCCCTGCCATTTTTCCCCACACTCTGGGGCCGAGGGGTCCCCACAATGAACCCTCCTGGTTCTGAGGCACTGCCTCTCCCTAAATGCAGTCTCTGTGTCACAGGAATAAAACTGGTTCAGTCTATGGCCAACAAGAAAAGTCCAGCCAAAAGGCCACTCCAATCATCTCTCTCCCCACTCAGCCAGTCTTCTCCACTTCCCTTGGGCCAGGTCCTTGTTATCTCAATTCTTATCTCTCTTCTTATTCAGCTCCGAGGAGGATCAGCATTTTGGTGAGGTCCCAATCATGAAAGAAAGGGGTTAAAAATTTCAGTCTCTGCCTGTCCCAGAGCTCCGGCACTCTCACACTCGCTGCTGCTCTGGCCTGGGCACCTCCTCCCTCGCTGCACTCCCCCCCTTCTCCTCCTTGGCCGGCTGCTATCACATTCGTCGTCACCGGCTCTCCCTCTCTCTCTCTCCTGGGAGGCTGGGGGGGAAGGGGGGGGGGGCTGCCTGATGCCTCCTGGGGCTCCTCCACCCTTCCATCCTCAAGGGCCTCCTCACCCCCCATCTCTATCCAGGCCCAGGCCTACCACATGGCTGCCCCTCCCCCGCCCAGCACCAGCAGCTGGACGAGGGAGGGAGATCCGACCTCTTTCCCTCGAAGTCCCAAGGGAGAACTCCCAGGGCCGAAGCTCTGGTTTTTAACCCCTGTGTGTTCTTGGAGGTGTGTCCAAACCCCACTGGCCACACCAGGTGCCAATATCAAAATCCAAGCACCCATTGGTTTGACCACAGCATCCCAGAATTCCCACTTCTTCCTGGTCAAACCGCCACAGTCCGGCTGTTCCTGCAGGGTCACATGTGTGGCTGAACCTGCAGACAGGACAGAAAGAGAAGCCAAGTTCCCAGACAGAAAAAAATGGGGAAAGTGGCATGAGAGGTGAGATAAGAAGGAAAAAGTAGAGACATGCAAGTCTTTGGCTTAGAAGGGCTTCGGGATTCATGCCTTTTATTAGAGGCCAAGTTCCCTGGTACACTCAGTTCCTGTGTTGCAGCCTGCCCACAGCCAGCCTCTGTGAGTGACCTGCACTCCCAGGGCTGGGACCACACTTGCTTAAACTGCTGGTGAACGAGGCGATAGAGGCATCTTTGTGTGGAACTCCAAATACTGTGTATTGTGATGAAGAGGGTCCAGGGAGGGAGACAAAATCAGGCTGGGGACACAATATGGGATTTAACAGCGCATGATCATTACATTAAGCCAGGACCAATACGGTACAAGAGAGTGGGGGCCATTTTGGTGGGAGCACATATAAAGAAAATACAGCGGTTGAACTGGGTGATGCCAACAAAAGCTGCTGCATCACCGTGAGCCTGCAAACGCCCATGGGCGAGACCATTGCATTCAGAGCGGTGTCTCTCTTTTACCTTGGTCACTTTGCCCTGAGGTATTACAGTTCCAATGGTAGACCCCTGGGCCTCCCCATTACCCCCCTTTTTGTTTTCTATAAAGAAGGCTTCTGCCATAGAGGTTTGCAGGAATTTAGCAAAAAAAGCATACAATAACCAACACAATGAATACAAAAACAAAGCCCACAAAACTGTCTTAACTTGAGATGAAAGCCAGCCTTTCATCCCCCAGTGTTTGAAAAGTCCACTGAACCAGTCGCTGTTGCCTTCTGTCTGGATCTTTTTTCCTTGATCTTTTAGCAGCCTCATGCTCTGGTATACTGACTCTCTATGTGACAGCAGGTAGAAAAAACACCTGCCTTCAAATGCCTCATAGCCATGGCCATGGACAAGAACTTGTGGCTTGTCTGTGGAAGCACCCAGCTAAAGGCATGCAGCTCAGTGAGGAGCATCCAGATTCCTGCTGCAGCAACAACAAATGGCAGCATCCTCTGACTTGAGCGTATTTAGTATCTGGAGGCTTGGGTGGCCTAAAAGTAAACAGATAAAGAGAGTAGAAGGTGAAACGTAAGTTCTGGTCACACTAAACTTTTTCTTCTGTAAGCCAAGGGTGTGAACACAGCTTATTAGAAGAATCCTATAATAATTCTAAAATACAGCTTTTACAAATCTCAAGTCATATATCCTGGTTAGTGGTGTCTGAGTTATCTTGGTCTTGGTGTGTGTGGTCAACGCTGCTTAGGAGATCTTCGTCTGTCGTTCTCCTTCTTCTTTTCCAGGCTTCTGCTGTCACTCTTCACCTTTCATTTTGTTCTTCTGATGGTGGCTCTGGTGTTTGCCTCACCATTCCCAGTGACAGTTTTATGTTTCTTGCTGGGATCGATCTTGGGCCTGCTGCTGTAGAGACATGGGCATCTTCTCTTCCCCAAGTAATTAATAGGAAAAGGCCCATAATTTGTTTAGATTCAGGTTCTTTGATCAACACAGGTGGCTTTTCTTTTAACTGGGCTGCAGTTGAATTAGTAAAATGCCTGATGACTGGGGGAGTTTTCTCCATAAATGAGTTGTTCAAAAAGTTGAACACATATAAGGCTCTGGCCAGTCTCTCAATAGGAGATAATATCTGGACTCCCCCTCTGTGTTGATCAAGAATCCTTTTGATGGATCAGTGAGCCATCTCGACTATGGACTGTCCTGTGGAGGAGTGTGGTATGCCTGTGGCATGTTTTATACCCCACTGCTCAGAAACTTGTTGGAATCAGTGCAAGGTATAAGCAGGAGCATTATCAGTTTTAATTTCCTGTGGAACTGCCAAGGTGGAAAAAACTAAAAAAGTAATGTTTTATAGCATCTTTTGTTTTTTCACCAAAATGTGCAGAGGCAAAAACTGCACTGGAAAAGGTGTCGATTGAGACGTGGATGTATTTTAGTCTGCCAAAAGGGGCTTAGTGTGTGATGTCTGATTGCCAGATGTGGAGACTCTCTCATCCTCCTGGATTGACTCCAGCTCTGACAGAAGCAAGGCCATGTTCGTGACATTTTGGGCAGGTGGCTACAATGGATCTTGCCTGGTCTCGGGTAATTTTGAACATCCTGAGCAGCACAGGAATGTTTTGATGGCGGAATTGATGGCTGATCCTAGCCTGTGTAAAAATTATCTAAGGCATATTGCAGTGGTTCAGATGTTTGAAGTAGCCAGTTGAGGTGCTCTAGAGTGAGGAGTAAGTATGTATTCACAAGGTCTGTTCCTACAAGGAAACACTGACGCTCTCTATTTTTCTGATTGGTTGTGCAATAATTTTTTGTAGGGTTGTTATTTTTTTAGTGGGTTGGTGTGCTCTGAGAACACATTCAATTTTTATGAGGGCATCTGAGATAGTTGAGTTCCACTGAAACAAAAATTCATGGAATTTTGGACATACACCAAGGATTGCCAGGGAGAAAGGAAAATCAGGGCGGTATCTGTGTGCCTTTTTAGTTTGAATCACCCGGGATACCTTTTGCAGAGTTCCTTCGGCCTCCCGTGTCAGTGATCGCAGGGAATCGAGTCCTTCACTGCCTTTAAGGAGCAGCAGGAACAGTGGCGCGAGATCTTCTGTGGTGATCTCAGCACTGAACGTACCCAACTGATGCTTCCACAGCGTTGGTGGAGTTCTCGCAGAGTCTTTGGGTTGCCCTTGATTTGCAGTGTTTGGGGTGTGATGGTTCTCTCTGTGGTATTAAGCCGATGTACTTCCAGGGGGCTGTCTTTTGGAATTTATCTGCTGCAATCTCAAAACCTTTCTCCTGTACTGCAGTGATGAGATCTTGTACTGCAACGTCCAAAATGATTTGAGCTTCTGCTCAATCTAATGTTTCATCCATGTAATGAAAAATGATAGCATTAGGATGTCTTTTCTGGATGGGTAAGGAGTTTGGGCTGCAAGCCATTGACAAATAGCTGGGCTCTTCTTCATTTTTTGAGGCAATACAGACCACTGGTACCTCTGTAGAGGTGTTTGTCGATTGAGGGACGGAAAAGGCAAACTGGATTTGTCATTGGGATGCAAGGAGGCTTCAAGGAAGCAGTAATTTAGATCTGTAACAACTATCTGCCAATCTCGGGGTATCAGGGAGGCTGAGGGCAGGCTGGGCTGGAGGGGACCCATATCCTCAATGACCTCGTTGATTTTCCTGAGGTCCTGCAGGAGCCACTTCTTGTCCTTGCCAGGCTTTTGTATGATAATGAAAGGCGCATTCCAGGGGCTAGTAGATGGTACAATGTGGCCCACAGAAAGCTGCTTCTGCACGAGGGACTGCAGGGCCTTTAACTTTCTGCATGGGAGGGGCCACTGATCCACCCGTATGGGGTCATTGGTCTTCCTGGTAAACTGTAGGGTGGTGCGCTGCTCAGTGCCCAACTAGAAATCCTGAGTTGTTGATAGGATCTCTAGCCTTGTCCTCCACTGGGACAAGAGGTCTCTTCCCCAAAGTGTTATTGGTGCCTGGGTGATAAATGGTCTTACTGTAGCAACAGTGCCCTCAGGTCTTTCCATGCAGATGGTGTCTTGATTCCAGAAGTTGGTAGTGGCTCTCCTGTTGGCCAAAATTACCCAGCAGCTGGAACCTGGAGCCATCCTTTAGCCAATCAGAGCAGGAAATTATCGTGACGTAAGCTCCTGTGTATAGTAATTCTAAAAGACATAG
This sequence comes from Melospiza melodia melodia, assembly GCF_035770615.1. Classification (NCBI taxonomy): domain Eukaryota; kingdom Metazoa; phylum Chordata; class Aves; order Passeriformes; family Passerellidae; genus Melospiza; species Melospiza melodia. The sequence goes on along the minus strand of NW_026948796.1, from coordinate 1,271,248 downwards.
CTTTCTCCCTTTACATGACAAAGCACACTTTAGAATGGGTCTATTTCGGCCCGTAATCTGTGCCCACATCATCATTGGATCAGCTGGTGTGGTGATCATGTCCAGTAGTAGGTAGGCTCTGGCTATAACTGTTCCTTTTGAAATGAAAAGGGGAGGGTCTAAGCAAAGAGCCTGGACAGTTATCTCCTGCAAAGACGTCAAGGCAAGTACCTCAGGTAGTAGAGTGAGTGTCTCCATCCCTTCCCTGGTGTTGGTTAAAATCAAAATGTCTCTGGGCCGTTCTTCAGGCCCTTATTTGCCTGTTAGAATATGGTGAACATAAATATCATGGATTGGAATTGAAAAGTCTTTTACCAGCTGCATTTGGGTTCAAGGGCACAGCTGTCTTCTGTCGAGTTCTTCTGCAGTGCTCGAGTTTTCCCGATGGATCTGAGAAGGTCACTGTGCTGGTTCTCAAGCATGTCCGGGAGAGTAGGGCAGGACAGCCTCGCATTTGGTGTCATCATGTGGGACCTTTCTGCGTCTGTGTGGGGTTTCCTGCAGACCACTGGTTTTGCTGGTGTTGGCAAGCATGTGGACAAGGGGGGCAGTGAGGACAGTGGCTGTGACACCTAGAAGGTCCCTAGTAATAGCCTGAATTTATAAAATTCTGTTGGGAATGCTCACCTCTCCATATTTAAAGCAAGGTCCTTCTTCATGTGTATGTCAGGGAATAACTTGGGAGGCTACTAGAACCTCTACTACACCCTGACTGGTAACCTTAGCTAGGCAGGCAGCATGGTGTAAGGATGCCTTAAGGTGCATGCCTCGACCATTTGTGCAATGTTAGGTTTTGAGATGAGGGGTATATAGGGTAAAATGTCTTTTCAGGAGTTTTTAGCATTTGTTTCAGCAAGTTTAGCAAGCAATACCTGCCTGACTTTTGGATGATCAACTAACTTCTCTATTGCTTGTGTTAGGCAGTCAATAAATTTTAGAAAGGATGCCTCAGGTCCTGCAGAATGTCTGTGAAATCTAGAGTAGGTGTTGTTTTATTGGGTGTCTGCATGAGAGCTGTCTTTGCATCACCTTGTATCTCTTCTAACACAGCTCAGGGAAGGTGTCTTGCGTCATTCTCAGCTTTAGTGAAATCTTCGTCCCTGGCTAGATGGTCTTGTGTTAGGTGTGCCTGCCTGTCTTCTCCAGCATAGCTCTTTTAATAGTTGTAGTAATTTTTTCCCCATTCCTTCCCACAGAATAAATTCAGTGGGAGAAAGTAGGATGTGCATAAAATTGAGCAGATCGTGAGGCACCATAACATGTTCAGAGAAGATGGCATTTAACAAATTATTAAAATATGGCGAGCCCCGCCCATGGTCTTTTGCTGCTTTACAAAGGTCTTTCATCTCCCCATGTGTGACAGCTTCCCATCGGGGGTTAGCCCCCCTCTGGTACTGCACCGGTGCTGCTTGTATTTTAGCTACCAATTCCCAGTCCCCCTCTTCAGCCGCTAGCTTCCGCATTCTCTGCCAAGAATGCTCAGGCTCATCCTCAAGGTGGGATGAACTTTCCCTCTCCTCTCCAGAAGAGGCAACCTGGTCTTTGGCAGAGGAGCGGGGCCTTGGGGTGACTGGCCAGGCCCGGTGCTGCAGGGGCCAGTGCTGTGAGAGCCCCCTGTGTGAGAGCTGGTGAGAGCTGAGCTCTTGGGGACAGCGCTGTGCCCCAGGCCAGGAAGAGCAGCAGTGCCCAGTGCCAGGAGTGGTTTCAGTGGGAGCCCCTGTGCACAGGGACCCCCAGCCCCAGGGTGGCCTTGCCAGCACCCCCAGGGACCTCCAGCCCTGGGAACCTGGATCAAGAGGAACCCGGATCAAGTGTGCGAATGCTGCCTGTGCCCAAAAGAATGGCCAAGAGAAGTGAGGTTTTAAAAAAAACATTATTTATTTGCCGAAGATCGGCAAAAGCTAGGATTGACAGAACATGTTTCATTATAACAATACTTATAACAACAACAATGTACGGAAAATATTTACATGGGATCCGATGGACTAACAATCTTCAAAACATATTTACAGAAATCTTCTAATGTAGTGAACATATTTACAAGAAACTTGAAGCTTTTAAACATATTTACAAAGGAGTGGCATCTGTGCCATGATCTGTGTCAGTCCTGGAAGAAAGGAAACAGCAGAGCTGGACTCAGCTGCCAGCACTGGGCCCAGCAGGGCTGGCAGCTGGGCCCCAGGGGCTGGGCCAGGGCTGGCAGGGCTGGCGTGGCCCCAGGCAAGCGCAGGGCAGGCCGGGGCTGGTGCTTGTGGCAGCACAATCCAGGCCCCCTGCGGGCACCGTGTCCCTGAGCGGGGCCATCCAGCCCAGCCCCAGCCTGGCGTCAGGGGACCCAGAGTGTCTGTGGGCAGGGCGTGGGAAGCAGCTGCCTGTCTTACCTGTAGGGCTCCATCTTCATCCAAGGACCATGGGCTTCTCCTCATCCTTCTCGTCCACTTCCATTTCCTCGATGTCATCCTCCTCATCCACCTCCATCTCTTCAATGTTGTCCCCCTCCTCTACTTCCATGTCCTCAACAAGATCTTCCTCGTCCACCTCCATCATCTCCTCCCTCTCCAGCTCCATGTCCACTTCCATAGCCTCCGCAATATCTCTGTCAATCTGCATGGGGCAGCACAATCTCCCATTGGGCTTCCTGTCCCACAACATCCATTCCCACATGGCTGCAGCCTGCCCATCCCCGGTGCCCCCTGCCTGGCATGGCACTGTACCTCCATTGGCACAGAAGAGCACATCCTGCTGGGATTGGCGCTCCAGAGCAGGCGGCAGGAAAAGCCCAGGCAGCAGCACCAGCTCAGCAGTGACGGGCAGAGCACACAGCGAGCGGCAACTGACCCTTGGCAGCCAGTGAAGTGTCTGCTCTGCTCGTTTCCAGGTCCTGGACATTCCACCTGGAACCCTCTGGGAGCTGTGATGTCACTGAAATTCCATGGCCACTGCGTAGTGGGACATGGCGATGGCAGAATGATCAAATCCTTGAATGGTTTGGCTTGGAAGGGACCCTAAAGCTCATCTGGTTCCAAGCTGAGCAAGCTCCCAGCAGAGCAGGTTGCTGTGGCCCCTGTCCAGCCTGGCCTTGGATGTTCCTGGGGATGGGGCATCCACAGCCTCTCTGCCCTGGTCCCTCTGTCAGGGACAAGCACCCTGTGAGTAAAGAACTTCTTCCCATCATAAAATCTCTTCCACCTCTTGCAGTTTGATCCCATTCCCCCTTGTCCTGTCACTACACTTCCTGACAAAGAGTCCTCTCCTTCGTTCCTGTGGGTCAGGCTGTTCCTGCAGGGTCACATGTGTGGTTGAACCTGCAGACAGGAGAGAGAGAAGCCAATTTCCCAGACAGAAAAAATGGGGAAAGTGGCATGAGAGGTGAAATAAGAAGGAAAAAGTAGAGACATGCAAGGCATTGGTTTGGGTGGGCTTGGGATTCATGTCTTTTATTAGAAGCCAGGTTCCCTGGTGCACTCAGTTCCTGTGTTGCAGCCTCCCTACAGCCAGCCTCTGTGAGCAAAAGGCACACCCAGAGCTGGGAGCACACTTGCTTAAACTGCTGTTTAACGAGGCTATAAGAGGGATCTTTGTGTGGAACTCTATACACTGTGGATTGCCCTGAAGAGAGTCCAGGGAGGGAGACAAAATGGGGATGAGGACACAGGGTTTTATATGGGGTGGGAAAGAAGGGTAGCATTGCAGTAAGCCACGACCAATAGGGGACTAGAGAGGGGAGAACATTCTAGAGGGAGTATATATAAGGAAAAAACAGCAGTTGAACTGGGTGATGCGAACAAAAGCTGCTGCATCACCATGAGCCTGCAAATGCCCATGGGTGACACCATTGCATTCAGAGGGATGCCTCTCTTCATCACTTTACCCTGAGGTATTACAGTTCCAACGGTAGGCTTTTGGGCTCTCACAACTCCACCCTTTTTGTTTTCTATAAAGAAGGCTTCTGCCATAGAGGTTTGCAGGAATTTAGCAAGAAAAGAATACAATAACCAACACAATGAATACAAAAACAAAGCCCACAAAACAGTTTTAACTTGAGATGAAAGCCAGCCTTTCATCCCCCAGTGTTTGAAAAGTCCACTGAACCAGTCGCTGTTGCCTTCTGTCTGGATCTTTTTTCCTTGATCTTTTAGCAGCCTCATGCTCTGGTATACTGACTCTCTATGTGACAGCAGGTAGAAAAAACACCTGCCTTCAAATGCCTCATAGCCATGGCCATGGACAAGAACTTGTGGCTTGTCTGTGGAAGCACCCAGCTAAAGGCATGCAGCTCAGTGAAGAGCATCCAGATTCCTGCTGCAGCGGCAACAAATGGCAGCATTCTCTAACTTGAGCTAATTTAGTATCTGGAGGCTTGGGTGGCCTAAAAGTAAACAGATAAGGAGAGTAGAAGGTGAAACATAAGTTCTGGTCACACTAAACTTTCTCTTCTGTAAGCCAAGGGTGTGAACACAGCTTATTAGAAGGATCATATATCAATGCTAAAATATAGTTTTTACAAATTTTAAGTGATATATTGTTGTCGTGGTTTGAGAGGAAGGGAGGTTTTTGGGATGGTGTGGTCTAACCAGTGGGTGTTCAGATTGAATATTGGCACCTGGTGTGGCCACTGGGGACGTGGATACGCCTCTGTGAACACAGGAGTTAAAAGCAGAGAAAGCAGAGAACTCCTAGGGGAAGCTCTCTTGGGTTCTGACAGGGAAAAAAAGGTCAGCTGGGCGGGGGAGGGGAAGCCATGCAGCCAGGTGAGGAAGGTCTGGCCCTGAGGATGGAAGGGTGGAAGAGTGGAAGAGCACTGAGAGGCATCGGGCAGCCACCCACCCCCAGGAGATAGAGATAGAGAGAGAGAGAGAGAGAGAGCCAGCCTGTGTCTGTGACTGTGCTACTTTGAAACTTGAGAACGTATGCCCGCAGCACGGATGAGAAGGAGAAGGGAGGGAGGGGGAATGCCACAAGGTGTCCGGCCACTGTGGGAGTTCTGGGCTGGCTGAGCTTGAGATTTTAACCCTTATTTTGGACAATGAAAACTTTGCAGAACAGTAACCTTCCTAGAAGAGAGATAGAGATATAGAGATGAAACAGAGGAAGAAATGGGCAAGTGTGATGAAAGTTCCTGCAAGTGAAAGATGTCAGAAGAGTGGGGAAGAATCTTAGGTAAGAAGAGATGATGGAGTGGGCTTAGCTGGACTTTTTTTGTATAACCCTGGGCAGAACCATGTTTCCTGTGACACAGAGACTGCATCCAGGGGGAGGCAATGGCTCAAAGCCAAGAGGGTTAAGTTTTGAGACACCTCGGCCCCAGGGAGTGAAAACTGGGGGGGACAGGTGTCCCGAAAGTGCTCTCGGGAGCAAAGCATCCTTAAAAGGAAAACCCTAGAAGCAGCTCTGGTCTATGTGCAGTGGTGAGAGCACTGGACATGGAAGGAAGAGCTCCTGATGGCAGATGTTCTCCAGGCGGTGCCACGAGTGACATGGAAACGTGTGTGGGAATCCATAAAAATCAGAGAGTTTTAGGAAGGTTGTAAAAAGGACAGGCCACAGAAACAGCAAGAATTGTGAAGTGCTAAAGCAGCAGAAAAAGATATATAAGCTGTAGTGAAGACAATAGGGCTGTGTAATGGGCCTTCTAAGTTGCAACAAGTTTATTTAGTATATATCTAGAAGGTTATGCTTATGAATACAGCTTTATTCGTTGTCTCTTATAAACGAGCCATTGTGTTGGAGAATCGGCCGCTATTGTTTTAAGCAAAGTTACGTGTGTTTAAGATGATTGGATAGAACTATTGTCGGTATGCTTTTGCTCTATGTAATTGGCTGAGATGCATTTATGGTATGTTGTAACATTAAGTTTCTTTGGCCTGCTGCCTGGTCAGCGAGCTGTACGCATCTTTCCATTGCCATAACCATGTAATGAGACTTATGCTGAAAACATAAAAAACTCTAGATGCTGATCAAAGCAGCCCCATCCTGTTTGCGTCTCTATATATACTGCCAGCGTACCAAACACGAAGTTTTGACGTTGTTTCCTGGGGAAACCTATGGCACAAGAAGGACTCCTCTCCTCTTGATGAACAGAGAATTGATTGTCTAAAGGGTTGTGATGGACCGAGAGTTGGTGATCTGAGGGATGGATGTATTGGAAATTTGGTGGGGGGAGGAGGAAATGTTTTTGGAAGGTTTTCATTTTCCCTGTGTGTTTCTTTTTACTTGTAGTGTCGTTAATAAAATTTTCTTTTCTTTATTTATAAGTGGGGGCCTGCTTTGCTTATTCCTGGTCACATCTCACAGCAGAAACCAGGGAGAGTGTATTTTCATGGGGGCACAGCCTTTGTGCCAACGTCAAGCCATGACATATATATTTAATAAAATAATAAATCAAGCCTTCTGAAATATGAAGTCAAATCCTCTTCTCTTCCCGCATGCAAAGACGCCTTTGACCACCATCACATATGCCCTAGCTGGCTGCAGGCTGGGCACATGTGCTGCCCTCCTGCTCTGTGCCAAAGGCAGCAGGGATGGGCAGCTCTGGGCACCGCTCTGAGCACGGCCAGCACGGCCTGGGCACTGCAGGCCTTGGCACAAGGGCACAAGGAGCCTTCAGCTGATGGGCACTTTCTGCTTTCTCTCCTGGCAGCCGGGCTCTGCGGATGCTGAGGCTGCTCTGGGCTCTGCCAGGGCTCTGCTGGAGCTCAGCACCGGGCTGGAATCAGCCAAAGAAGAAATGGTGTGACCTGCAGCACTTGCTTGAGCATTTTGGCAGCACATCTCAAGTTTGCAGAGTGTACACCTCCAGGGAAAACATGACACCCCCCCAAAAAATAATCGTTCAATAACTTCTGAAATGAAATCAATCTGGCATGACCCCAAATGACATTTTTCAGTTTGCTCAAGCTGTAGCTCAGTCCTTCTCCGAACAGTTCTCTCTCCCACCCTCCTTTTACTTCCCAATTGCTCCCTCTTTTCCCTCAGTGAGTTCCCAGCCCATTGCAGTCTCCATCACACTGTTGCCTTCCTTGGTGCCCCTCTCCACAAGGAAGGCTGAGCCCCAGGCTTAGGGACTCATCCTGTCACTGGCTGAGGAGCAGCAATGTCTCAGAGGTCCAGTGGGATTTTAGTGTCATTCAAAGCCACTCTCCAGCCCTCAGCTGTCCTCACTGCTGAGCTCCCACTCCCTTTTCCTCATCCTTGCAGCAGGATGAGCTCTGTTAATTCCCTTGAGCCTCACCACCCTTCCCAGCCCATGCACCCCCCTCGGTTAGGGTGAAGCCGAAGCTTCTCTGTCTCCTCTGGCACACCAGTCCAGTTCCCTGTGCGGGGAGCCCCAGCCCCAGAGCACAGCACACAGCAGTGCAGTCCGGGCTGGAGCAGCTGCCCTGCAGCCCTGGCTTGGCTGTTTGTGGCAAGGGAATGCTCCCTGTTCCCAGCTGTCCCTGCAGGATGGCCCCAGGGCAGAGCACAGCCGGGGTCCCACTGCAGCCCCTGGAGCTTGGGGCAGACCGTGGTCTCAGAGCTGAGGTTCCTGGGGAGCACCCAGAGCTGTGCCTTGCACTCTGTGGCCGTGTGTCACAGTGCAGGCTGGCTAGGGCTGTGTGAATGTACCAGCCCTGGTTCGACTGCCAGGGGCCTCGCCCAGTCACATCTCTCCCAGGGCTGCAGCATTTCACTGGCCAGAACCTGACAAGGCATAGAGATCAGAGCAATGAAATTATCCAGACTGGGTTTTTCAAAGGCCCTTTAGAACAAAGGGCTTGAGAAGGAACGCTCTCTGTTTGCCACATGAACAGAGGGGTGAGTGCTCTCTCTGTCTCCAACCCACTACCCCCAACCAATGTTACAGCCACCCACTCCCTCACACAGCCCCCTCGTGCCTTCCCACTGCCATGTCCTGTCAGGGCTTCCCAGCCCCTCATCCCTTCATGGCCCTGTCCCCTCAGGGTCTCCCCCAGCCTGGCCAAGCTGCCCGGCAGCAGCGCCACAGCCCCACAGCAGCTGCAGAGGAGCCCCATCCAGAGGCACCTGGGAGCCCTCAGCACTGCAGCCAGCAGCAGACGGGCAGGAGGACACGGATGGCCCTTCCTGTCCAGCACAGGGCTTGTGGCCATCTCCAGGCACCGCTCTGGCAGGGATCCCTGCAGCTCCGGCCGCTGCCCAGCCACTCTGTCGGCAGCACAAAGGCTTCAGCAGAACCACCAAAGGCCAAGGGGCTTCTGGCCATTTTCCCTGGGACACTGCACGCCTGGACAGCTGGCTGAGCACAAGCACCCTTTTCCCCCTCTTCTTTTATGCCCTACAGACCTTGTGCAGGAAAAGAAAGATCCTGGGACTCTGTGTATTGTAAGATATTCTATTCTATTCTACTCTAAGATATTCGATACTCAACAAAAACGAAAATACAAACAGAAAAATCTTGAAGAACAAAAAGAAAATCCCTGCTGGTTCAAATGGCCCCAGCAGACAGAGTCTTGCAGATCATCTCTCTGCGGAGCTCCAGCAGAACAGCAAGGCAGTGCCGCACAGACGAGGCCGTTTCCTCCATGCACTGCGGATTCGATCTCGCAGCTGACGCCATGGGGAGTAGGGAGCTCTCTGTATGGCCTGGAGAACTAAACAAGATTCAAATGCAGCATCTCTGATTGCAGGACTGCTGTCATAGGCCATTTCTTCAAGGGCTGCAAGAGAGAGGAACAGAGGCAAGGTCAGATCCTGCATATGCAGGGAGCCAAGGAGATCCCCCTGCCAGGGCCATCCCGGCCGTCTGTTGCCATAGCCCGCAGGGAGCAGGGAACAAGGGGATCAGCCCGAAGGTGCTGGACACGAATGGCACACGTGGCCCTGAAATCTCGGTGGGCTCTGCCCACGGGTGCAGATCCCTCCGCAGTCGGGGCAGGGCTTGCAGCTCTCCCCCCAGCAGCCCCCGCTGCCAGCCCGCTGCCCTCACTCACTCACTCACTCACCAGTGCAGATCAGCTGCAGCTCTTGCTGCTGCCCTCTCAGGTGCCGCCCGGCCATGCCTGTGAACACAGAGCCTGTCACGGCTGCAGCAGCACAGCTCCCTGGCAGCGGCGCTGCCGGCGCTGTGGCCACACGGGCTGCTGGCCCGGCAAGGCTCAGCCCGGCCCTTGCAGCACGCTGCCGCCCCAGGAAAGGGCTGCCAGACGGCGGCAGATACGCCCAGGCCAGGGGGGGCTCCACGGCGCCGGGCCCGGCTGGCGCTGCCGGGACAGCAGGCGGGGCCAGTGCCGAGCTGTGGCGGGCCGGGGAGGGAGCCCGGGCTCGGGACTCACCCATGAACCTGACGGCCGCCTCTCGCAGGGGCTCCTGTGGGCTCTGCAGGTAGCGCAGTGCCCGGCACAGGTGCTCGGCCGCTCGGCTCCTGTCCTCTGCCAGCTGCAGAGAGTGGCAGGAGGGAAGGGATGGCGCGGGCTAAGCTCCTGGGCCGGGCGCTGCCTGTGCCCATCGCCGGCCTCGCCTGCCCGCACAGCCCTGAGGCGCGGCCAGCAGCCGCTGGCCAAGGGCTCCCGAGGGAAGAGGACAGAGGGCCGGCTGATGCCCGGGGAGCCGCGGTGCCGCCCCGCAGCCCCGCCGGGCCGGGGCTCCATGGGCACCTGGCTCTGGCACACGGGAGCCTGGAGCAGAGCCCGCCCGGCCTCTGGCTGCAGCAGCGGGCACAGCTGCCAGCCTCGCACACTGAGCACCGCCCCCAGGGACCTTGGCCATGCTGAGGCTGGGGGGTCTCTGCTGCTCTTACCAGGCACTCCCCAAAGCTCTGATCCACGTGACGCATTTGTTCTATATCTCTCCTCTTCAGGAATCTGGCTGAGGAATGCAGCGTTTCCCGGGAGGCCTGGAGAGCAACAGAGAGGCACAGATGGCCCCACAGTCCAGGGCACAGGACCATCCCAGTAGCACAGGCTGGAGGAGGCTGTAGCCTTCAAGGTGCCAGGGCAGGAGGCAGCCCAAGCCCCTGCCAGGGGGACCGCAGCTGGCCACAAGTGCTCACCTCAGCAACAATCTGATTCTCATCATGGCAGTGGAAGTAGAGAGGGAGCAGGCTCTGGCACAGGTGGGACTTGAGGGCCTTTCTTCCCTCTTCTGTTAATAAGTCCAGCATCTCTTGAAATAGAGCCATGGAGCTCAGCTGCACCTGGATATCATCCTGGATGAAAGGAAAGGGCAAAAGACCTGAGCATCAGCTGCTTCAGGCCCCCCAGGGCACAGGCCTGCATCTGCACAGGGCACCAAGGGTCGGGGCAGCAGCCAGTGGCTGTGGCTGTGGGCACAGAGCCTTACGCTGTCAAAGAGTGGCAGGAGCGCCTCAGCCAGCTGCAGGGCGATGGGGGTGGCTATTGGAGCACCATTATCCAGGAGCAAATATCTCAGTAGAAGAATGCTCATCCTGATCATGTCGCTGTCATTTTCCTCCAGGAGCTCCACAAGACTTTCAGTCAGACTCCGCAGTTTTTCGGCCTGTGCGGAACACGACTTTGTGAAAGGCCGCCCTGCTGCCACAGGGCCCAGAGGCCAAAGGCCTGTCCCGAAGCACTGGGGCAGCTGAAGCGGGAAGCAGGAGAGATGGGAACAGCTGCCCCAGCGGCCGAAGCCCAGACAATGCCAAGTGACTGCGTTGCCCAGCCCCATGCTGCCTGCACGGCTTCAGCCACTGTCCCTTCTTACCATCAAGGGAGTCTTGCCCAGCACTACAAGGCCTCGGAGTGCCAAGTAACGCCTGGCCATGTGCTCGCTCTGCAGGTTCTGTGCCAGGATCTCCAGAACACTGTCACTGCATTCGCTCAAGTCCAGGCACTCGAGGACCTGAAAGACACAGGGCAGTGACAGGGGAGCCAGCCGGCAGGAGCCCAGAAGCGCACAGGGCCGGGCCCAGGCAGCAGCACAGGGCACGGGCACTGTCCTGGCAGCTGTGGCTGCGAGAGGCCAGAGGGCTGGGAGGCAGCTCAGCCAGGCAGCGCTGGCCTTGAGGCTCACCTCCACGAGGAATGCCAGGGCAGGGAAATCCCAGTATGGCATCTCTTTGCCGAGCAGGGCGAGCAGGTAGAATGCAATCGCGGAACAAAAGTGGATGGCTAAGCGGCGAATTTCTCTGAAGAGGGGAAAAAGGAAACAAGACCCTGATGCAGTGGGGCAAACCTCTCCCAGGCGTGACTCACCCTGTTCTCATCTTTCCCCAGCACCCTTCCAGCAAGGGGACGTGGGCCATTTGGCAGTTGGTTGCTCATGGGCACCCTCCTGTGCCAGCCTTTTCCAGTCTGCTTGGCCAACCCTCAGTGACAAGGCCCTCTGGCCCATGGCCACCACGGACACTTTGTGGGGCACCTGGGCACAGAGCAGCAATGTCAGAGGCAGTGGGGAGAAGGGGGTCTCACCTGGCAAGCAGAGCCACGGCAAAGTGGTGAGTGTCAAGAGAGAGCAGCGTGTCCCAGGCACACCTGCGCTCCATTGCCACCACCACATCCTCGCAGCGGAGAAGGCAGAGCAGGGACTTGAGGGTGCGCACTGCAAACCTGCGTGCAGAGCAAAGCCCAGGTCACACTGGCAGCACTGGCTCCTTGGCAGGCCACGTGGCAGGGACAGGAGGAGTGGGATGGAGCACCTGTTGGGGCTGGTGGCAAGGCCGTGCTCTTCCTGGCATCCCTTCCAGAAGGTGTCGACCTCCTCTGGCATATCCAGAGTGCTGAAGAACACTTGGAATAGCAGATGCACAAATAGGCGGGGGAAATACACCTTCAAGATCCGTGGGAGACCGGGCACCTGGAGGATCTTCCACATCACCACAGTTGCCTGCAAAGGACAAAGCCCCCCGAGACAGCGCTCAGTGCCGAGGTGTGCGTGTGGCTGGGCACGAGCGTGGCAGGGAGAGGCCCGGAGAGACCTTGGCAGGGGGAGCACGGGGCCTGGTGGGCCTGAAGCTGCCCCTGGGCCAGGTTTCAGGCCAGCGCCAGAGGCAGGGAGATGCAGTAGGGGAAGGAGGATAGAGAGCTGCTGGAGAGGCAGCCTTGGGGCCTGCAAAGGCCAGTTGCAGGAACTCACAGCCAGGGCAAAGACACCCGTTTCGTCCCCATCGGAGGTGCAAGTGCTGTACTCTGGCCAGCTCCCCAGCACATCCAGGAGGATCAGCTGCGCCGGCTCCGCAGTCCTGGCTGAGCCCATGATGGTCTTCCACATGGCCATGGCAGCTCTGCGGGGTTAGAGCTGTGTCTCAGGGGGGTTTCAGACACAGCAGCGTGGGCAGCTGAGCCGGCTGCCATTTCTGCGTCTGCCCACTGCCCCCCTGGCAGCAGCAGCCCGACAGCCCAGCCCTGTGGGGACAGAGCCCTGAGAGGTGGCAAGGGAGCATGGCAGCAGGCTCAGGGGCTGACATGGCAGGGCTGGGAAAGGGAGCAGCCAGAGGGCCCTGGAACTCTGTTGCTCCGACACCTGGGGCAGGCTGTGCAGGGTGATGGGCTGGGGAGGCCTGAGCCCTATGGGCAGGTGGGCCCCATACCTGTCACAGGACGGGGCCACACGCAGGAGCGTGATGACTGCGTCATTTGGCTGTGCTTCGGTGAGATCCAGCAGGGTCTTGTCCAGCCTGTGCTCAGCAGAATCATTGGCCATGAGCCACTGCTGGATGTAGCTCACCATGGCAGGCACCTGGGGAAGGCACGGGAGACTTGGAAAGCTGCCAGAGGAAGCAATGTTCCCAGCTTCCCCAGAGGAGTGCTTCCCTTCCCACCCCACTGCCATGTGGCCTGAAAGGCTCACAGCAAGCAGCATGTGTGGATTGGGAGGCCAAGCAATTGCTGGGAAGATCAAAGCCTGGCCACAGGCTGCTTACTTGCTTTGGAGAGTAAAATCTTCCTCTACAAGCATACACAGCAGGGCAGCACTGGTTTTGCTTAGGAAGATGGGTGAGTATGGTCTGAGGCCTACGCCTGTGGCGATGGTCTCTTCCTCCTCTTTAATTCTCTTGAGGAAGTTGCAAACGAGCTGTAGGAGAAGGACAAGAAGCCGGGGATGTTGCATGGAGTGCTGCTCACACGGTGCTGGGCTGAACAGGGACAGCAGGCCCAGCCCAGGTGGGGGTGGCTGCAGGTACCTGCGCTGTTCTGCGGAAGCGGCCACGGCTGGACTCCTGCTCTTGTGTGCGCTCCGGGGCTGCATGTGGCAAAGAGCGAGCGCAGCCAGAGATGAGGGGCTGCGGGAGAGGCCGGAGAGCACGGCCCAGCCCTGTGATCCCCAGGCAGAGAGAGCCGCGGGATGCCCCAGGGGATGGAGCACGGCCACTGCAGGGTGTCTGTCCGGCCCCTCTTCCATCCTGTCCATGGGCCTTTCCCCAGGGGATAGCATGGCACAGCGCAGCATGGCATGGTGTGGGGCCAAGCTGGCAGCAGGCACCAGTCCTGTGGCCCAGCTCTGCCACTCACCCTCCTGCGGTGGCTGGAACGGCACCACCTCTTCAGTCTGCTGTGCCGGGGCTGCTCCAGGGCCTTCTTCCTCCTCCTCCACCCAGGCCAGCTCAGGCACTGCCGGGTGTCTCTGCGCCATGTCTCTGCCTGGATTTGTGGCTATTTGCAGTTACTACTAACTGCAGTAATTTCCAGTTACCTTTGAAAAGTCACCAAGTGCTGCAGTGGTGCCTGGAAGGCCCTATGATAAATAGGTATGATTCGTGCTGATAGAAATTGAAACAGTAATCAATATTGATACAGTAATAATTATTTGAGAAAATTAAAACAGTTAATAGTTAAAAGTTGTAAAGCCAAAGAAGAGAGGGAAAGGAGTAGCTCCACCCACCCCCCCTTCTCAGCAGATGTTCTCAAGGACCACAGGAAAGAAGCTGAAGATACAGTTGCTAAAAATGACCAAGAACCTGGTTGGGTCCAAAAAAATGCTAATTATAAGGGACCTATTGCTTTGATATGTAGATGCAGTGATACGTTAGTCTTGGCTTACATTGTACTGGCTTGGTGCGCATGTGTAACCCAAAGGTGAATTAAAGGACAATGAAGAAGACTACAGGGTCTTCATGAGTGATGACCCCCAAAGACTTGTGCGACCCCCAAACCGAGTGGTGGCGCATGCGTGATAAAGATGGTAATGAAGGCGGAGACAGAAAAGTGACAAACCGAAAATAGGAGGAGATGGCATTGACACATGGCATATAAGGGGTGACTTTTACTTGTCAAGCCTGTACGTGAGGCAAGGGTCATTGAACCCTGCACTCCGTACCCGGCGGTATCTCTTGCTTATGCGCTATTATTTGAACCAAATTATCCCTTGTTTATATATTTTCTAAACTATTTAATTAAAATTGTTACTACTTTTAATACTGTTTGGCCTTTTTTTAATGATGGGATAATTGGGCAAACATAAGAATTTTGGTGCCAAAACCCGGGAACTCTTTTAACTCCGGGGAGGTGAAAAGTTTCTGGGAAGGAGCTCCCCACCAGATTTTTAAGTGGTCCCAAGGCTAGACCACTCTCCCTTGGGAAAAGAGTTCTTTTTACAATAACGCATAAGCAAATTAGTTGTTGGAAGCACGCAGGAGAGGCTCCCATCAGAGTGCCGGCTTGTAGGAGAGAGAGTACCCATAGAAAACTTTGTGCTTTGTGCACAAAGACCCTCTTGAGGAAAGGAGGCTATGAGTATCACGGGGTTTTGGGTCAGGGGGCGGCTGTATGTGTGTTTGAGTGTGTGTGGAGTGTCTGAGACAGGGGCTGGGCAGTCCTGGACCCCCGAAGTGAGTGGGACCTCCCAGTACCGCGTTTTCGTGTTCTCCGCGAGTAGACCGGCCGGAAAAGGAGGGAAGCGAAAGAAAAGTGAATGAGTGGGGACCCCGGGAGGGTTTGACCCAGGGGGAAGGAGGGGATCCCTGGTCCAGGCACCTGTGGGAAGGTCCTTGAGCAGGAGGTATTGACTCAGTAGGGAGACTGAGAAAGAGAGTGAATGAATAGGTTCAAATTTCCTTGGAGGTGTTGGTAGCAGGCAATTTAGTATGTGATTAGATGGTGAGAGGACGGGGCTAATAGATTAAGAGGGTGAGAGAGGAGTGGAACAAGTAGATTGCAGAGGGAGAGATAAGAGTGGAACAGGTAGATTGAAAAGGTAGTGTGACAGAATAGTAGGTGAGGAATTTGAGCCACGAGGTGTGTGTGGGAAACTAAGACTCTCCTGGTACCGGGGATTTCTTAGTTTGTTGCCGCCAGAAATGGGTCAGGGAAAAAGTAAGTTCCTTGACCCAGGGGCTGCGGATTGTAGGAAGAATTCGCAGTGGTTTGAGGTATCTGGGAACTGTGAGGGGGGTTCTCAGGGGGGGAGCGTTCGTCAGGACAGCCCACTGAGGATGTTAATACAGTTTTGGCATGAATGGGAATCCCGAAGGAAAGAAAATCAAGAAATTCAGAGGGCAGTGCCTAAAGGACATAATATAGGAAAAATTTTGAGTGAGCATCAGAAAAAATATGAGTTGCCGGCAAATTGGTTAAAAAGATTAAAAAGAGACTTGCAATTATATTCAGGTATAGATGTTAATACTGCAGTAGGGCAGGTTCTGTTAAAAATTCAGTTTGTGACCGTATCTTGCAGTGACATTAGGAAAAAGCTGGAAAAATTAGAAAATTGGCAGGACAGGGGACTGCAAGAGTTACTGAGAGAAGCACAAAGGGTGTTTATAAAGAGAAATAAGAAAAAGCAGAAAGCAGATGCCAGAATTTTGATGGCAGCAGTGCAAGAAATGCAGGCAGCTTTGAATGCAGAAAAATCTGCAGGGAAAAACAAGCAGCGGATGTCAGGATCTGTTTTTAGGAACACAAGACCTGTGCATTTTTCCTGCCACAAGAAAAGACACTTAAAAAATTCTTGCCCCCCTTTGAAGGGTGCGGGACCCACCTGTTTTTATTGTCATGAAAAGGGGCACCTGCAAAAAAATTGTAAAAAGAAACAGCAAGATGAGAAAACTTCTCAGGAGAATCAGAGAGGGCAAGAGTTTTGTTTAACGAAGAGGACCGAATTACACCCAGAAGAGGCCTTGATAATAAAGCTAAGAGTAGGTCCTCAGAGCGAAGAATTTGTATTTTTAGTAAATACAGGAGTTTCTCGGTCGACAGTGACAAAATTACCCCAGGGATGTGTAATAAGTAGTGAGCGAGTTTCAGTAATCGGAATTACGGGAGAGGCTTTCCCTGTTCCTATAATAAAAGGAGTGCAAATTGAAACAGATGACAAATTTGGAGTAAATGATTTATTGTTGATACCAGAGGCTGAGAATAATATGTTAGGCAGAGATCTAATAATAGCCTTAAATTTGCAGATAAAACCCTGTGAAGGAAAACTTAAAATTTATTCTTTAACTGAAGATGATAATCTAGAAATTAATGACACGGGTTGGTATTCAGGTGAAATGGGGAAAAGTTTAGGATAAAGGAGTCTGGTCCCCTTAGTCCCTCCTGGTCAGCACAATCCTGTGAATTTTATGCATTACTCTGTGCATTATTAATATTAAAAAGGCAAGAAGGGACTATTTATACAGATTCCAAATATGCTTTTACTGTAGTACATATTTTTAGAAAAATTTAGAAGGAAAGGGGACTTATAAACACTCAAAGGAAAGGGCTAATACATGGGGGATTGATAATTCAGATACTTGAAACTTTAAAAGGCTCAAAGAAAATAGCAGTAGTTCATGTAAAGGAACACCAGAGAGGGAGGGATATTAGAGTCAGAGAAATAATTTGGCTGATGAAGAAGCAAAAAGAGCGACCTTAAAAAAGGGAGATACTAAAATCATGACCTTATAAAAAAAAAAAATATAGAAATTCAGCAGGAGACACTTTCCCTTCCGCTAGCAGAACTGGCAGCTATAAGGAATTTAAGAGCAACATTTAAGGAGGGAAAGTGAATTTTTCCTGATGGCAGGATTATGATGCCAAAACCAGTGGCATATGAGATCTTAGATAACTTGTATAGACAGACACACTGGGAAAAAGGGCCTTTTGTGATCACTTTTTAAAATTTTATGGGTGTATAAGGATATTTGAAATTGGAAAACAAATTACCCAGGGGTGTCTTACCTGTTAAAAGGTAAATAAGAAGGTGTTAAGAAGCCCTCCCTTTGGAGGATGCCAAAAAGCCTACAGGCTATTTGAAAAGATCCAGGTTGATTTTATAGAATTGCTTAAAGTGGGTTGGTGGAAATATTTGTTAGTTATAATAGATCAATTAACTCAATGGGTTAAAGCATTTCCAGCAGCTTGGGCTACAGTTCAAACAGTAGCTAAAATATTGTTGGAACATGATTTATATTAACCCTGATTTATTAAGAAGGAACTAAGCATCCAGGAGTGGCTGCAGACCACAATTCTCTTGAGCTCGGAGGCAGAAGAACACCGGTGGAAAAAGAATAAAAGACTTTCTGAATCGGTGAGAACAGCCTAAAAAGATCGAAGATCTCCTCCAGGGTCACCCACCAGCAACATTATTAGAACTGATTACAGAACTGCAATTCCAGAAACTGAGATTGATAACACCTGTTGTTGAAAGAGCTCAGAAACAAGTAAAATGTTGGGAGTGTGGTAAACATGGTTTAGGGTGTCATCCATGGTTATGTATTGTTTGCGCACTTTGCTTTAACTCATGATGGAGAGTAACTAAGAGAAAAAAAAAAAAAAAGAAAGACAATTGATTTGCTTGCTTTGCTATGGTTATGTATTTAGTCAGCTAATTATAGAACACATTGCTAGTGATTTTTTTGGGATACCTTTGAGACTGGGAAATGGGATCCTTCCAGCAGCAATTGGATTAATAGGGAACTTAGATTAATTGGTTTTTGCTATATTGGCTATAGCACAAATAAGAGAAGGAGCATCTCATAATATTATAGACCATTGTCTCAAAATTGATAGTTGTTGTGGAAAAAGAAGTCTATATATCGCATCATAGGTGCATTCTAGGGGCACATTGGCACCCCGAGTGTGACTATTGGAGGTAGCAATGCAATAAACTCCCTGCCCCTGAAGCAGAAAATATATTAGAAAAATCTTATTGTGGTTGGCACATCCCTGAAATTTTGGAAAATACAGGTTTATGGTATTCCGGCTTCATCTTTTTCCCTGTTCTTTTAATTTAAATTATTTTTCGTTTTAATTATTTCTTTTAACCAGCTAGAACTGGGAAATGGCATTTAAAAGGAGACAAGCAAACTCTGTGGGGCTATGGGTACCAAGGAAACTAAAAGCACCGGTGACTAGATCCCAGGATATTACCTTTGCTACTGAGAAGACTGGCATCTCGGCCCTTGGCTGCAACCCAAGGGGCCTTGAGAAAGGTAAAAAGGCAGATTTCCTGAGGATTATTTTCACTGTGATCATTCTGGTACCCTTGGCGGCTGGCCAAAGCCAGAAGGCCACACTGAACAGAGTTTCAGCAATGAAAAAGCAATCAGAGCAAAAACCAAGTCCCAGCAGTTTCAACATTTGTAACTATTGCAATCACTCTGTGTGGATTAAGGACAAGATGGAATCTGTGTTAGTAACACACCCATATGTTAGTTCTGCCTGCTACAATTGCAGCAGTGTTATAGATGTTTGTAATAAGGAAGGAAAGATGTATTGTGTAGAGAAAAATTTGGGATATAATGGACGAGCTCCTTATCCCCATGGAGGTCAAATTTGCCCCCAGTATGAAAGATTCTTTTGTTTTTAAAGAAATGATAATAAAAAGGATCCAAGTATTGGCATGGGAAATCAGGCACTAAAAGAAAAATTGAAAGAAAAAATAAAAGAAGAAAAAGAAACAAAGGGGAATAGAGGAAAGAACAGGAGAAAAGAGTCAACAGAATTGGCTAAATTGTATAAACAGCTAAAACAGTACTACAAAGATTGGGATTTGCCAGCCTCGAATAAGAATCTGTTTGTGGAATTGATGCAAGAGATTGCTACGGAATTGGAATTATCCAAATGTTGGATTTGTGGAGGTCTAAAAATGGCTGAAAGATGGCCATGGAAAGGTGAGAGCTTAGCTCTAGAGCAATTTTTAGAGTGGAACCACACGCAAATTTCTGGAACATTGAAAAAACCTGAAGGATGGATTTTAAGCCATCAAGTAATTGGAATTATTTGTATAACTCGAGAAGAAAAGAAATTTAATAAAATAGTAGGGCATATTCCTTGTAAATCCACATTGGTGGTTAATATAGATGATCATTCAAAAATTTGGCGACCTGAAAACCCTGTTGGATATTGGGGACCAACAAAAGAAATAAATTGTGAATGGGATGAACAGATTAATTTATGCTGGTATAAAAGTCCTGGAGCTAACCCCTACCAATCCATCGACAGCCTGAGGTCTTATTGGGAACAACTGGAGAAAACGGATAAGAAATGGAAAGCCTCAGATGGGATATATTTGATTTGTAGGCAACGAGCATACAGTGAGTTACCTCAAAAATGGGGAGGAACCTGTACTTTGGGGGGAATACAACCCTCCTTCTTTGTTTTACTAAGGTCTAGGAGCAATGTGCTAGGAACTCCACTGTATTATACCCTGCAGTGGAATAAAAGAGATTTTGATTTAAATTTTCCAACAGCAGGAGGGAATCAAAAATGGGAGGAGGACGAATGGCTTGCAAAACAAATTATAGCAAATTATGACCCAGCAATATGGGCTCAGGATGGGTCATGGAGATATAGGACCCCAATTCAACTGTTGAATAGATTAATAAGGCTTCAAGCAGTAGCAGAGGTGGTGTCAAATCACACCTCTGATGCTTTAAAAATGTTGGCCAGGCAATATACACAAATGCGGGCCTTTGTGTATCAAAACAGGATGGCCCTAGACGATCTGTTAGCAGAAGAAGGAGGAGTTTGTGGGAGATTTAATGAATTTAAGTGCTGTGTAGAAATTGATGATTATGAGGAAGCTATCACAGAACTTGCAGAGGAAATTAAAAGGGTGGCTCATGTGCTGGTACAGAAGTGGAATTCAATCTTGAAAGCAGATTGGTGGGGTAACCTCTTTAGAAGTGTTTGGAGAAAAAAATTAGAGTTCATGTTGTTATGCTCAATTCTGGGATTTCTGTTTCTGCCTTGTATGATTTTGTGTTTTATTAGGTTAATTCATTCAGTGATTCAGGGGATGCAGATTTCAACAATGTCTCTAGATTCAGAAGCAGCAGAACAAGGAAAACCAAGATCTATAATGGTATTAAAAGCTAAATTAATGCCTGTTAAAAAACAAGGGCTTAAAAACATTGAAATAGACCAAAAAAATGCTAACTAATCTTGAAAGACAGTGTGAAAGACTAGAAGCAGTAATAGAAAAGTTTGAAGATGAAAAGAGACAAAGAGAAAACCAAAATTCTGAAAAATATAAAAGATGTCAAGGTACAGCTTTTTAAATACAACACAAATCATAATGATCAAAAAGAGAAATGAGGGATTTGTGATAAATAGGTATGATTCGTGCTGATAAAAATTGAAACAGTAATCAATATTGATACAGTAATTGATATTTGAGAATAATAAAATAGTTAATAGTTAAAAGTTGTAATGCCAAAGAAGAAAGGGAAAGGAGTAGCTCCACCCACCCCCCCTTCTCAGCAGATGTTTTCAAGGACCACAGGAAAGAAGCTGAAGATACAGTTGCTAAAAATGACCAAGAACCTGGTTGGGTCCAAAAAAGTGCTAATTATAAGGGACTTATTGCTTTGATATGTAGATGCAGTGATACGTTAGTCTTGGCTTACATTGTACTGGCTTGGTGCGCATGTGTAACGAAAGGTGAATTAAAGGACAACGAAGAAGACTACAGGACCTTCATCAGTGATGACCCCCAAAGACTTGTGCGACCACCAAACCGAGTGGTGGCGCATGCGTGATAAAGATGGTAATGAAGGCGGAGACAGAAAAGTGACAAACCGAAAATAGGAGGAGATGGCATTGACACATGGCATATAAGGGGTGACTTTTACTTGTCAAGCCTGTACGTGATGTGGCAAGGGTCATTGAACCCTGCCCTCCGTACCCCGCGGTTGTTTTTGCTTATGCGCTATTATTTGAACCAAATTATCCTTTGTTTATATATTTCCTAAACTATTTAATTAAAATTGTTACTACTTTCAATACTGTTTGGCCTTTTTATGATGGGATAATTGGGCAAACAAAACAAATACATGGGGTTTTTTCTTAAGGGTTTTGGGAGAACTCTCAAGTTTATTTCTGTTTGGATTTTACATCCAGCATGCATACAGTTTATTTTTTATTATTATTTTTCTTAAGTAAATACTTAGGGAAAAATACCTAAGCATTTTTTAATCCTTTGGGATATTGTGACTAATATTCTTAGAAAGAAAACCTTATTGAACAAGTGTGAAAACACAGAGAGAGGGAAAAGAGCATAAAAGTCTTTTAGAACAGAGCATGTAAAAAGGACTGCAGAACTGAGTAATTCCTCCAAGGGCAGAATTAGCAAGATATATCACCAAGAGTAACTGCCAAGATACTTTCTTAAACCAAGGGAAATGTGACCTGCAGTCATACGAAACACAGCCAAAGCAAATGAAAACCTTTGGAAAAGAGGGAATTTTGCCAGTGACATCAGTCTGTCTGGATAACTGAGGGATGCCCATCAATATTGCACTATATTCCTCAATATTTGCAATGTCTTTTCTCCCAATTTCTATGAAATGAATAAGCTGCAGTTATTTACCATTAGCTTAAGCTCTTAGGGGAATTACCAAGCACCATGCATGTTTTTCTGTAGCTGAGCAGGACTTAAGTTTCCCAATCTTCTACAAAGCAGAAGGGAATCGCACAGTTACTTGTGCTAATGTTAATGAAGGGTTTCATGAAAGCAGGTGAATGAGAGCATTGCATTGTAAAACTTCCACATGCAAGAAAACAGGAGTCCACTTAGAATAAAACATAGAAGGCTAGCATAACATCAGAACAGGATAAAATGAAATTGCTATACAGGAACTGATGCATCAGAAATTAGGTGTATCATTTCTGATACATCTGCATGCATTTGCAAGCTAAAACAGAAAAGGAAGCGCAGAGATAATAAGGAACGAAGATTTTAAAATTGCACTGTGCAGAAGAGACACACAAACCACCAGTGTGAACACAGCTGGGAGATTCAGCTTGGAGATGGATTAGAGTGGAATCCATTCACTGAAGGTCTCTGGTGGACATGAGTGCAAAGACTGAGGAAAAAAGGAGAAAAGGTTAATTTCTGAAAGCTATTTGGATTGCTGGAAGCATTGTCTAGAGATCTAAAAATCTAAAACCTCAGAGAATCTGAATCTAAACCATCCCCAAATTGATTGATCAGGTATGATGTGCACATCTCTGCTGTTTTCAGAGTCAGTGAAATTGACAATGAGTGGCTGGAAATTAGGACTGCCCACCCAGATTTTATCTCCCTTACTTTAAGAACACCTTAATAAGGCACTTCAGGAACTGAACACTGACATTCTCACCCTGCTCTATTTACTTTACATTTGAATACAGGCTGGTAGAAGCAGAAATTGGGCTTAAATTTCTCCCCAAATTACCTGTTGCACTTTCAGGTTAGGAGTAGATGTAAAATTCAGCTAATCACTCTCTCTATCAATGGATATTACACTAGTGAACTGACCTACAGAGCATCCTTTTTCTCTTTTGTACCTTCCTAAATGGCGCCCAATGAACAGGACACTTGCATAAATCTCACAGAAAATCACCAAAATTGCTGAAATTAACTCTCAATTCCATGATAAAAGCTTCTGAGAAAAGGCTTGACAGGATCACTGAACAAACTGAAACTTGGAAGAGAAACACGCATTTCAGCAGGGATCAAGGGGAAAGGAAAAGAAATGCTGTAACAATTCCAAGTGGAAGGTAAGGAGAAACACAGGAAGCACAGAAAGAACAAGGCCCTGTCAGATGACCTGTGCAAGGTAACTTTGTGCCCCAGCACTGTTAGAGGACATTCCCTGTTATTGGTGCAAGCAGCTGGAGACATAAATGCTGATTGATTTGGGGGCCACAGTCTTGATAAGTGCAGAGGTGGTTCAATAACCTTACATGAGGGAGTTCCCTCAGAGCAACTGGGATGCCAGAAAGAAGTGAACAGCTCACCACAGCCTGGCCCACTCGGCTGCTTTTTCTTCTGACTCTCCTGGGGAGGCTCTGACATTTCCTCTTCCCTGATGGAAGCGCAGCTGCTGCCAAGGGAAACGTCCCCACACTCACTCAGTGTTCGCTTTGCTTGCCAGATGTCCCATCTGCTGTCCCTGTCCAGGAGAGCTGCTCTGCTCGGGAGGAGGAGCCCGAGCGAGAGCCTGGGAACATCGGCGGCTGCAACTCCTCCTGATCTAGCACTGTTTATGGATGTGTAGTTAGGTTTGGATAGTTACAAGTATAGGGATATTTACTTACACTGACTGATATTTGTATGGGGATATTATGTATGTATATTGTTATATTGATGCGTGTATATTCATCTGTTTACATACTTGTACAGCTCTGTAGCTGTGCATTTCTATTGCTGGGGTTGTATGGATTTTCTTACTGTTTCATTGATATTTGTGTATTTATAGACAGGTTTGTTATGTTTGTATTATATTGTCATGTTATATGTCATGAAATATGCAATGTATGTTTACATCTCTATATTGTTATGCCTATATATGTATTCACTTCTATTTATTATGCATGGAGTTGTATAGTTCTAAAATTCTATTTATTTAGTTCTGGATCTGAGATTCTTTAGAGAGGGATATTGATGTTTCTGTATTTGTATATGGGCTGTATGGTTGTAGTAATATGTAATAAATTTAATTGTTAAACTTCAATTCAGTAATTTCAATATTTGTGTACAGTGAATTGTTGCAGAGGGTTGCAATAAAGTAATTTTTTTTCACTCAAGCTGATATCTGTATATATTTACATAGCACAAATCTCACAATAAATTACATTTTATTAATAAATTGGTATTTCGGTGTTTCTATATTGGAAGCACAGGTGTTGTAATTTAAAATAAATTTCATTTTTAAACATAAGTTAATGTTTGTGTATTTGTACATTAGCAGTGTGGGTGTAACTATCTGCAATAAATGCAGTGTTTCAACTGAAGTAAGTGTAGATTTGTGCTACCCAAAGCCATGAGCAGGTGTAAATGCTGGAGGATTTTGGCCATGCACATCTCCGGCCATGCCCAGCACATGCCCCACCTGCACTCAGACTGGGCAGGGGAAGCGCAGATTTGGGCTGGCAGCAGAGCCCCACGTTGGCTCAGAACTCGCTGCAGAGGCTGCTGAGAAAACTCTGGGGCTCCATGATCACAGAATCCAAGCAGGAGCCACCCGGGGAGGACAAATCCATCATCCCACGTGCAGCTCTTTAGGAAAGGGCTCCAAGTGTCCCCCTGAAGCTCACCCCAGAGAGCAGAAGCCAGCAGGGATCCTGAGCCAGATTCGGCAAATGAGCTGCAGCAAAGGGGAGGCAGCAGCGACTGTGACTGCTGCAGGCTGGGGATGAAGGGAGGGCCATGGACACAAGTGCTGAGATGCCCCAAAATCCAGAGGGAGGCTGCAGAGTTCGGAATCAACTTGGCATTTCAGTGCCAAGCTCTCACAGGCACGGAAATGATGGAATCCCTTTGTGTGAAGTGACCTGGAAGAACTGACAGGGATTTGCTGCTAGAATCAGCAGTAGCAGAAAGTAAAAATGTACAAACACTTGGAGATCATCTAATATCCCCCACAAGCAATGGCTTCAAAAATGATCTGATATTTATATTATATTATATTACATTATATTATATTATGTTATATTATATTATATTATATTATATTATAGTATATTACATTACATTACATTACATTACATTACATTACATTATATTATATTATATTATATTATATTATATTATATTATATTATATTATATTATATTATATTAATTGAAATATATAATATATAATATGCATGAAATTTAATGCACATGTATTTTTGGACAATTTTTTTTTTTTGACATATATTTTCATTTAAGATATATATTTGAAATAGTCTTTCAGCTTGGGAGTATGAAGATTTACAACAGTGCAAAACCATCTGCCCACAGAGCAGTCAGCCCCCGGGTGCGTGCATGCACACCCACCCACTGTGCCTGCTCTTCTCAGCATCTCGGGGCTGCTGTTTGCACACAATTGCGATGAATTTACCTCGACAGAGCCACGAGTGGAGTGTCCAGCTTGTCATGAACACTCATGTGGCAACGAACAACAGAGAGCTCTCAAATCCCATTATCACAGGTCATTTCATTCCTGCTGGGCACTGCGGAACTCTAAAAAAGACACAGAAAAGGGGTGGAAAACATTGGCATCATGCTACTGCTGGTGTCCTCCTGGAGGAAAATCTGTTGGGTTTCTTAATGTCGTAGCTTTCCATAAAATAGGAAAACTGCTCAGCAGTTGTAGCCCAATTGTGAATGGTTTTCTTGACTTGGCAAAGCTGTGGTGTTAACAATGGGCTATGTCTTTGGTTCAAATCACCTGCAGACAAAAGCACCACCACCAGCAGCACCAGCTACATCAGTCAATTTTCTCAAAAAGCTGTGTTAAATTTGGGAGAGGAAAGGAAAACACATCAGACACTGTGGATTATTGACAAGACTCTGAGGAACAGTTCCAAATCAAAGGGCAGCAGCTTCTCTCTGGGCCACTCCTTGTGCTCCAAGGCATCCGGGCTGCCCTGGCTGCCCAGGACCCTGCGCCCCGCGGGCTCTGCAGAGCTGCACAGCGGGGAGGCAGCTTCGGCCACCTCAGCCCCTGGGCAGGAGGGGCTGCTTGCTCTGCAGGGCTGCCTGGGGGCAAAGCAGGGTGCTGGCCTTCTGCTCTTGGCCCCAGCCTGGCCTTGCAGGGCTAATGCTGTTCCTGTCTCAAATGTGCTAAAGACAGACTTGTTTGTTTGCAGCTCTGCACAGGTGTGATTTGCACCACAAAATACTGAAGGACTAAGGCCTGAACCACAGACCCTGACTGAAGCCTCAACAACAGGACCTGAACCAAAGCTGCCCTCTAGATCACCTTCCCAACCCAATGTTCTATGTACCTGCTCCTAAACCAAGTGTTATTATCAAAAGGATTGTTGCATCCATTCACTGGTGAAACACGTCTTCACCTTTCTGCATGAGGAAAATGGACAGGGCCACACCTGGCCTTGGTTCCTCCTTGAGCCCTGGGCAGGCTCGGGGAGAAAACCAAGAGGAGAATGACACCAGCTGTGCCTCCAGCAGAAGCTCTGGCACATTGCTCGTCCAGCACTGTCGGAGCCGGGCTACTCTCACAGCGCACTCGGGAGCCTCGTGGCCGCCAAAGGTGGAGGCACCGCAGGATTTCCCGGTTCCCAGCCGTGGCTCTGCAGGGCTGGGCTGGGACAGCTTCCCCCAGCTGATGTGCAGCTCTGGATGAAGGGGAAACCATTGGGCTACCTGGTGATGGATCTTCCTTAATCACCAGACGCACCCTTTTGTAATAACGCTGAGGTGCATTGCTTAGCTTATCCTTTCCTGACTCTTTTTGCACTTTTGCATTACAGTAAATCACACTGTTCCTTCAGCTGGTGTCTGTGTCTGCATCTCTGACCCTCTCCACCATCAAAACAAACACACAGCCAGTTTAGCATGAGACCTGCCTCTCTGCCAGCCCATCTCTTGGCAAACACCCCTGATGGCCATCTCCACAAATGAAATTCCTTCTTTGCAACTTCCTTTTCTGTAGGCAGGTGAGAAAAGGAGCCACTTCCAGTTCTGGACACCTCCAGAAACCAGGATACCCACAGAAGAGCTGGAGAAGGGAGCAGTTTGAAACACAACTGCTTCAGGGTTTAAACCTGCCTTTATCAAATGAGCACACACCAACTTGTCCCAGAGGGAAAAGCAGGCAGGAAAGAGAAGCTCCTCTCCCAAAACAGCAAACTCTGTGCTTCCTTCTCTTCTAGCTGGAGAGTGGAGGCCATGGGCTGCACCTCACTTTGGGAAGGGGCCCTGGGAATTGGCTTGATCTGGGAGGGCAGCAAAAGGAGTTCTCCTAAAAGTAGGAAAAGATTCTCTGGAAGGAATAGATGATGACAATATTTCTGCAGAAAAGCATAAAAAGAACAATTGTGGGGAGCAAACATTTCCAGACCCGAGATGAAGATCCTTGGGGCAGCTTCAATTCCCCCGCTGCTGGCATGCCTTGGTGATTTTGGGGAAAAGAAGCGTCTCCCCACCCGTTCTGCCATCGTCCTGGCAGCAGGGTGCAGGCCTGTGGCAAGGCCGAGCCTGCCTCGTGGGCTGGGCCTGGGCTGTTGGGCTCGGGTCCCTGGGCCAGGGCCATCTCCCGGCCTCCTGATGGGGTTGGGGGTTTTGCTTCCCCCTTCCGGTCCTGGGCCACCGCTTTGTGGGCCAGGCCTGGGGTTCCTGATCTCCTGATCCTTCCACATGGGCCAGGGGCCACCAGGGTCTTTCTCTGGCTGCTCTGCTGCTGCTCTTTCCAACAAAAAAAAAAAAAAAAAAAAAAAAAAAAAAAAAAAAAAAAAAAAAAATTAAATAAAAAGTGTTGAAAGAGCTGGCAGCACCTCAAAGGCATTGAAGGGCCAAAAATGAGCTTCAGCCCAAGTTGTTCAGTAAAGGGCTGTGGCCAAGACATTCCACGTTCCAGAAATTTTCTCGGATTTTGATAACTATTAATGGACTTTTCTGTAGCAAGCCTGTTTCAGGACCAGAAGGGACTTTCAGAGATGGCAAAGAGAAACATCTTCAGTCCATGGACTTTTCCTGAAACTTAGCTCCTTGAACTTGGATTTTCTTTGCATTGTTTTTGCATTTTCTTATACTGTAAAATTTTTTTAGTGATAGAATAGAATTTTATGTACTACAGGTGAAGAAATTCCCTGTTCATTCCACAGGAGCACTTGAGTGAAGTTTGATTGGCAACAGATAACCTGTCAAGTGTTGGTCCTTTCCTCTGCATGAGCCCAGCAGAGAAAATTACAAACACTATTCTTTTTAATTTAACTAAATAAAAAAGGTGACATGTTGCAGACATTTTTTATGAAAAATCCTTTCTTAGGATTTTTCCTCCTGAGAAGCTGCAGTTTCAGCAACAAAATGTAAACAATGATTATCTGCTGCTGTGGAATGCAACAGGTCCACCTGTGATTGGCCCATCTTGGATCTTTATTATGAATGGCCAATCAAGGACCGAGCTATCTTGGACAAAGCCCGAGAGAGCTGCCTTTTGTTATCATTCTTTTCTATTCTTAGCTTAGCTAGCTTCTGAGAGGAAACCTTCTTTTTCTTTTTAGTACAGTTATAATGTAATATATATATCAGAAAATAAAAAATCAAGCCTTCTGAACATGGAGTCAACATTCTGGTCTCTCCCTTCACCTGAAAACCCCTGTGACCATGGTCACAGGAGGGTCTCTCTTGCCTTGGTGAGCCCTCAGCCCTCTGGGATACACCTCACCTTAATGCAGACTTCAGGTGCTTTGTTGTTTTCCTTCCTCCAAAACACCAAGAGATCAAAATTCTTGGTAAAAATAGGACTTGTACTTTCAGGAAAAGCCAAAAAGAAGCTCTGCAGGGCTTCTTCCTAGATACAGTTAAAATACTCTGGTGATCTTATCACATCCTGTTCTCAAACTTTTGGCACCAGCTTCTACTCTGGAACACCATGACTTCCTTGTAATCTGAAAGAGGGAAAAAATCAAACCTCAAGAACAGGTCCTACCTTTAAAACCAGTGTCCCTCCCACCAGAAACTTCTTTTCCTGTTGTGACAGTTGAGTCATGTGATGATTGACTCTCACAATTAATAGAGAAAGATAATGTGTGTGAAAAACGCATATTATATGGCTCTATGCAGATATTTACCATATGTATTTTGATGTATTGATTAGTAGTGCTGTATTAACATTTTATTAATATGATAAATGTAGCCTTGTAATTGAAAGGTAGCTTTTGTAGTTAAAATAAGAACTATGTCAGTGGGATTTTTTTAAGAAAGGAATGAGGCACTTGCACCCAATAGCAGCCACAGGAAACCTGAATCTTTCAGAGAAAAAGAATTTATTGCTCTCTTATCAGAAGAAACGAACTTCTTCCTGCCTTGAAAGCACTGTAAGGATTAGAAGGAAGAAGTTGATGATGACCAGACAGAATCCTGTATTTGAATGGAATTTATGCATCATGTGTGAAGTGTATGAATATGCAATTGGTTATTGTTTTTAAGGGTTAATCGTTCGTGAACAGGGGTCCTTTTTCAGGCTCCTGCTGCCCAGAAAAAGGTACCCGGACATCCGTAACTCTTTGTCTCTATTGTCTCATATTGTCCTAATTCAACTTGTCCAAATTATTCTAATTGCATTACTATTTTTAGAACCATTTTATTACTATTAAACTTTTAAAATTTTAAAAACAAGTGATTGGCGTTTTTCACAATGTATAAAGGTTAAGAAAAGTTTATAGATTTATAGTTGTGCTGTACCCCTCACATGGTTATCAAGGGACAGCTGGGGTTGGGACATCTGGGAGGGCTGGCGTGTCGCTATGGCCACACCTGACCCCCAGTCAGGATTTGAGGAAGAGATCTCCACCAGTGGACAGCGAAGAAGGGGCTGATGGACAGAACTTCAGGAGGGGTTAAAGGGTTAAAAAGGGAAAACCTCCATTGTGAGGGGCCTGAGCACATGGCGAGGAAAATCTTTTGCTCCTGGTGCTGTAACCTTTTTTCTTTATTCAGTCTTCTGTTGTATTTTTGATAAGCTTTAATAAGCCTTCCTAAACTATGAAAAGTGGGTAGCTATTTCTCACACTGTGGTCTGCAACACTCACACTTTATTACAATAAAATGCTTTTGTTTATTAGGTTTACATCAGTTCCAGATGCTTTTATGAGCTTTTATGCCTTTTTATCTATAGATGTTTAATACCACTATCTGCTTATTGCAACATTCCAGGAATCCCTTTTGACTCTTCTCTCCATATTCCTGCAGAAGGTCAGGTCACTGTGGGTTTTACACCACTAAAAATCCAGGCTGTTCAGATCCTAGGTGTTGGGAAATTTAGCTGACTAGAGAAAAGTACAAAGCCGTGGCTAATTCCAAGTTCTGCACCTGCTAGATAGTGTGTCCTTGGGCCTAGCTGTAGTAGGATAACAAATAGTGAAAGAGACATGAGAAAAGAGAGATGTAACCCCTAAGGAATAAGGAAGAGTTAATGGTATAGTTTAACCAATAGATTGCTTGGCTTACAGAATATTCATAAGCTTATTATTTGCTGTATAAGTGTTTGATGCTTTCTTCAATAAACTGGACCTGTGATGAACCATCTGGTGTCCTGGTCTCCTTCCTTCGACACCTAGGTGTGATGGGCAGGCACAATTTCCCTGCTGACACAGGGACTGATGACAAACCCCTCTGTTGTCACTGAAAACAAAAGAAAGGAGGAAGTTTCTGCCCATTGGAAAGTCCCCGTTTGCCCTGAAGGACTCTGCCTCTTCTTTCTCAGCAGCAGCTCAGCAGCCGGATGCCAAGGACAAGAGAGGGAGGGGTGGTTGATTTGTGTGACAATTTAACAGCCCTTGCAAACAAGAGCTGAGTCTGTCAGTAACATCTCTGCAGAGGCAAGTCCTTGCTGAGGATGCAGAGCTGAGTCACTTGTGTTTAGTTTGCATCGAGTTAATGGCACGGTGGGTTTTCATGCTGCAGGTGTGGCCCCTCTGACAGCAGCCTGTTCATCCTTCAGGGGGTTTGCACCCACAGGGACAGTGCTGCTCCTGCCAGCACACCACAGTTTGTCCTCATGCCAAAAAGTCCAGGCAGAACTTCTTAAAGGAGCATTTTCCCTTTGCTCTCAAACCAAAGATTTAGATGTAATGGTATAATAGAAACAAATCTTTTCCCCTGTTGTCTGTTGGGACAGGAGGAAAATCCTATCACATCCAGATAGCAAGGCGCTGATTACACTTCCACTCTGGAAATGATTTGCAGGAGCAAGTAAAGTAAATTCTCTGCTAGAACAGTGAAGTCCTGCCACTCTAAATCAGTGTGGTGCCTGAAGGGTTTTGTAGCAGGGTTGCACCTAAGTTGATGCTCAAGAAATTTATAAGGTCCAACATAGACCTAAGGTTTGCACAGCAGAGTTTAGGCTGACAGCTAAGGGAGCGTAAATTAAAGGGTCTTTCCAACCCAGAAGGCTGATGAGAATTTTTGGCATTTGTGCTGTCCTTCCTTGTTTAAAGGATAGCAACATATTTGATGAGATTTTGGAATTGCAACTAAAAGTCATGGCCAGATTTAGTCACCTAAGTGGTTGTTGTGCATTTCTAATTGTGGAGGTCAATATCAGTGTAACTGCTTCTGGTAATACAAAAAGCTCTTTCAAGACACTTCTTAAGAGAAAGGTCCTTTTCCTTTTCACTCTGAACTGCAAAGCCCCTCCAGGATGTACAGCAAACAGGTTATCTAGATTGTCCTTTCTTAATAACAGGAAACTTCCCCTTTAATCAGCCTGAATTGCACAATTCTCATCTGTATGAAGGAATTTTATTTAGTCTCTGCTGTAAAGAAGTGATTTCTATGCAACAGGGCTGATTAAGGGCAGACCCAAATTAACAAGAGGAGTATTTGTAAGAGCTGCCATTACTCTCACACACTTTAAACAACCCATACCGCCGAGCCCAAAGCTAATATGGCTCTGTGTTAAACATTTCTGATGGATTACACATCCTTGTGTGAAGATGGAATTAGGATGTAAAGCCAGTATTTTTGCATATACAAACATTGTGCAAGAACATTGCATCTTCAAAATGGAAACCAAATATCACCTGTACAGGGTAAACGCTGCAATAACATGAATACACTTCTCCCATCAGGTTCACAGGCAGCTTAACCAATTCTGTGCTTGCAGATAATCTGTTCTGGCATCTTTTGGGGCCCTGAACCAGGAAAGTCACACTGAAATACTGTGGGACCATGAAAATTTCTCCAGATCCAAACCAGTCTCCAGGTGACACAAGTGACTGCAGCAACCTCCAATAATGCAGTGGAGGCCAGATTTGCTGTGTTCTCTTTGTCATTGTGGGTTTGTAATTCAGACTCACAGAAAGGCTTGAGTTGGAAGGGGCCTTAAAGACCCTCTAGATCCAACCCCCTGCCATGGGCAGGGACACCTTCCACTAGACCAGGTGGCT
Organism: Melospiza melodia melodia; assembly: GCF_035770615.1. Classification (NCBI taxonomy): domain Eukaryota; kingdom Metazoa; phylum Chordata; class Aves; order Passeriformes; family Passerellidae; genus Melospiza; species Melospiza melodia. The sequence goes on along the minus strand of NW_026948796.1, from coordinate 1,238,991 downwards.
CAGAGCCCCTGCGAGGTTTGGCAAATACCCAAAGACACCTTTTCCTCTGTTTTGCAAGGTCAGATTTCCATGCTCACTTTCACAGATGGCTCCAGTCTGACACAGGGCATTGCTGATTGGTCACTCTTATCTCCACAGCCCAGCAGAGATCCTGTTTTGGATGGCTCTCACTGCTTCCAAGGCCCCAGGGACCAGCCACTGCCTCTCCTCCTTCTGCTTTCCCTTCCAGGATCAGAGATTTCCTGCTGCTTCCTCCACGTCTGAGACAACTGGAGGAGATGAGGGGCTGAGGATGTGGCTTCTGACAGAGAGTTGATAACACTCAGCTGAGTATTTTATTCTCCTGCCACTAAGCTGTCAGGCTGCTGCTGAAATTCCTCCTGCTTGGAAAGGGCTGGTGTGAGCAGCAGGAATTGTTGCTGGCTGGAATTTTCCAAGAGCTGGACAAAAGAAGCATTTTGTGGAAGGGCACCAGCTGCCCTTGGTCAGCAGCACAAGGTGTGAGGTCCCCTTTGAAGGCCATCCCTGCACAAGGACAGCCTGGCCTTCTCCAGTGCCCAGAGCACCTTCCAGGCTTTTGGGCTGGCCTCGTCCATCACCCTGGAGAAGCAGGTTGCTGTTGAAACTCTCATATCCACAGTTTATGGCTGGATTGCCGTGTCTTACCACAGACAGCCCTGGAGACACCAGCACAGGCTCCATCTGCAATACAAGGGGACTTTGTTCCAGCTTTTCCCTTGGACCAGCGTGCAGCAAGCCCACCTGGGCCTCATTCAGGTCTGTCTGGGTGGTAGTCAGCTTCTGCTGGGAATTTAAAGCTTTTACCCTACTTTCCCCAGCAAATAGTGGAGCAAACCCAGCCGCACCAACCCCCGGATTTCACTCTAAAAACCACGATTTTCATTTTCCTCTATTCAAGTCTTGAAGAAAACAAACTTTTCTTGAGTGAGCTGGAGGCACAGTGTTCTCCAAGATCATTCTTGAATAGGACAATATTGCAGGGGAAGACTGGCAAACCCAGAGTTTACTGGTGCTTAGGAAGCTTTGCAAAACCTTCCCACGTGCAGTGCTCTTGCACCCTCCTGAGTTCCTGGAGCCCTCACTCAGCTCAGGCACAGTTTGGACAGAAGGGGATGGTTCCGTCTGTCACGTGGGGACAGGAGGAGGGAAGACTTTGCAAACACAGCCACGAGGGCAGGGCTGTTTTCTTTGATGGTGCCAAGGTAGTACATCATCTTTGATTAAATGTGAGGTGCTGAAGGGCAAAAATTCTCAGTGATAAGGAGAGAGTGTCTCCACTCACACAGCAAGGTAAGTGAAGGGGAAAGAGCAATCTGTATTTTATGGGAGGTGTTCAGTTTTTAATAAAACCTTCTTGCAGAACACGTGCCTAGGCAGGGGTGATTCAGAGCATTTTATCAGCCTCACAGAGTATCCCCACATCTGCTTTGCCACATTTTCTCTCCTTTTTTCATTGTGAATGATTTCTCCTGCCAGGGTTGCTCCTGCTTGGAGTTCTACTCTCAGTGGAGCCCCGGAGTTTTCTCAGCTGCCTCTGCAGCGAGTTCTGAGCCAACGTGGGGCTCTGCTGCCAGCCCAAATCTGCCCTTCCCCTGCCCAGCCCGAGTGCAGGTGGGGCAGGTGCTGGGCATGGCCGGAGATTGGCATGGCCAAAATCCTCCAGCATTTACACCTGCCCATGGCTTTGGGTAGCACAAATGTCAGAACACCCATCATAGCTGACAAATGGCATTTCTTGCAGATTGCTACACTAGCACTTCTGATCCAACAAATACACGAGAATCAATTTCAGTTGCAAAATGTCATTTATTACAAAGTGCTACACCCACACCGACAATGCAGAACTATACAAATCTCAATTTGGGTTAAAAACAGGAATTTATTATATTATTACAACCTGTCTATGTAATAATATATAAATACCAACTTCAGTTAATTTATTGCCAGCCTCCACAACAACTCACTATACACAAATATCAATAAGGTGTTTAACAACTTAATTTATTACCTATTACTACAAGGATTAGGCCCATCTAGGAATACAAAAATATCTCCATAGATATGTAAATAGAATTATATCTAGAAACAGATAAATATACATATAAAAATAGACATATACCTATACAAATACCAATATTCCTATTTTAAAAGCCATATAACAAAAATTATATCAAAAGAGATACCTACACAAGTTTACCCACAGGAAATAGAAATTAAAACAGATATAACAATATCCATGTATACACAGATAAATTTATAAACATACATGTAATTTAAAAACAAATATATATACATAGCATACATTCATAACAAAATAAATATACATAAATATAAGAATATACACATGGAAATAAACACATACAAATAGCAAGCCACACACAGAAATACAGATGTAATAATCCCTGTCCACATTCAAGTCCGTGTATCTGTAAAGAACACTCAAAGCAGAGGGATCCCAGCTGCCCCATCTTCAAAGCCTCTCGCTCGGTCTCCTCCTCCCGTGCAGAGCAGCTCTCCTGGACAGGGACAGCAGATGGGACATCTGGCAAGCAAAGGGAACACTGAGTGAGTATGGGGACGTTTCCCTTGGCAGCAGCTGCACTTCCATCAGGGCAGAGGAAATGTCAGAGCCTCCCCAGGGGGTCAGAAGGAGAAAGCAGCCGGGCGGGCCGGGCTGTGGTGAGCGCAGCCACGGCGGGACTGTCCCGCAGCCCCGGCAGCCCGGCAGAGCCGGCACAGCTCCCGGGCCCTGCGGCACAGCTGCCTTGCCCAAGGACAGCCCCTGTGCCAGCTGGGGCAGCTGCGCTGAGCAGCCCCAGCACGGGCAGGGCCCGCTCCTGCCCCGCCGGGCAGTGCCCACGGCCACAGCCCACGGCAGCCTCAGCCCCACCTGCCTCCCCGGGCCTGTGGCCTCAGCCAGGCTCTCTCCAGGCTGGCAGCAGCAGGGCCCCGTTCACTTCTCTCGCTGCTGGCCTTCAGCTCCTCCCTGCTGGCTCCTGTCAGTCTCCGGCTGTCCTCAAGGTCTTCGTGGCAGCTGTGGCAAAAGTGGAGGCTCTGGAATTGCTTCCAAGGCCTGGCAGAGCTGCAGTCCTGGAGCCCTCTGTGCTCCCTGCTGGCCCCCTCCATCCCCTCAGCCCCGCCATGCTCTCAGTGAAGCCCCAGCCCCCTTCAGTTTCTTCAGCCCCTCACAGTCCTCTCGCCCGCCTCAGTCCCTTCTGAGCCATCCCGTCCCCTGAGACCTGCCACCCTGCCAGCCTGTGCCACCTCCCTGTCACCTCAGTGCCACCAAGGCCCTCAGCTGTCCCACAGCCCTCAGGCCCAGCAGCAGCTCAGGGTCACCGTCCCTTCAGCGCCACGGCCCCCTCAGCCCCCTCAGTCTCACCGTCCTTCAGCAGCTCCTCAGGGACAGTGCCTGGGGCCAGTGGCAGCTCCCACCGCTCCAGGGACAGCCGGGGCTGGAAGTGCTGCTCCGCCCGGCCCGGCCGCCAGCTCGGACCCAGCACAGGGACAGGGGACACAGGGGGCACCGGGGGAAAAACAAGAGGTGAAAAAGGCAGCTGAGGTGGGAAAGAGGTACAAATGCAGCCTAGGCCTACACAAACAGCAATCCTTCCATCAGTCTCCAACTAAACAGTCCTATTCCTCTTAGTATATAACTATACACACTTATAAATCCAACTTCATACGTATATATATTTTTTACTCTACACATATAAAAATCTAACTCTGAAAATCTATAAATGTAAATATATAACAAAATATAAGCATATCCCATCTATAACTATATACACATCAATATATGCCCATATAAATAGAACACTATCATCTATAAATACTAATAAATAGAACCACAGAAATTTATAAACATATCTACAAACAGAGGAGCTCTACCTGCCTGATGGTCACAGGCTCTCCCCTGTCTCTTCCAGCCCTCCTGGAGATGTTGGTCAGATGGCATCTGGGAAGCAAAGGGAACGCTCAGTCAATATTGGCCCTTCTGCACCTTTCCCTTGGGCAGCAATTGTCCTTCTACCAGGGGCTCTCAAAGATGGCCTGAGAGGCAGACTCTCACTTGGCAATTTGGAGCAATGTGCCCTTAAAAGAACAGGGACCATTCCAAGGGTTCAAAAGTGTGCTTCAAAGCATTGAATTATCTCGATAAAGTCCCAGCCCCCGCAGTGCAAAGGGCACCCAGGAGAGCTTGAAACACAGACAGTCCCAGCTGCCACAAGGAAGACCAGCCTTGTTCTTTCTCTGAGCTGACAGAGACACCTCAGTCCTCACTGAAATGGCTGAAGCTGAAGGTGCTGGGAGCTGAGTCATGAACCAGCTCCATTACCTGCCATCTACAAACTGCCCTCTGCAGTGAGCAGCAGCTGCTCCACCTTGATCATCAGCTCTGGCAGGAAGGGCTGGGAGGGACAGAGCTCCCTACGAGGCCTGCAGGCTGCACCAGCTTGGCTAAGGGATGGATGCAAAGTGCTCCTTCTCACCTCTTAGGCCTCCCTAATCAGGAGTCATTCAAGCTTTTCCTTCTGATACTGGAGTTACCGTGATTTTTCAATTGGTTGGCCTCTGATGTTGTGCTCCTTGTTTTTCTTGTGGGTCAGGACCAATACCAGCAGACTGGTACTACATTTAGTCAGTGATTTGGACTTCTACCCTGAATTTTTGCTCTTTTTTTTCCCCTGCTCCTTCAAGTGTCGCTCAGCCTAGCCTCCCCTGGCACCTTGCAGTAAATTTATCCACCAACTTCAGCACAAAACTGGGACACCCAGCTTGGTGACACAACTCCCACAAGGTCAGGTTTATTCCCTGCTCTCTGCCCCAGCAGAGGACTTAGGGTCAGAGCCTCTAGAGAAGTGTGGAGGGCAGGGTTCAGAGAGGTTGTGCCAGTGCAGGATTTGAACTAAAGGCACCAGGAAGCACCAACCCTGCTCAGAGCAGCCATCTCACAGCTCTCTAAACCAGAGGGGGCTCTGTCCTTACCAGGCTCCTCGGGCTCCTGGGAACTGTTCCTGCAGCTCTCGGTGCCAGATGAAGCTTCCCCTGCTGCAGCTCTGTTCACAGGCTCCCTTCCTGAAGAATCAGGGGCAACACCAACATTGCCCTGAACAGAAAAACAGAAAGAAAGGAACCCAAAGGTCACTCACTATTTTGCTGGAATCACATCAGGGATACAATAACTGTCCTTCTCCACTCCCAAAGGACATGGATCACAGAGGAGGGAACACTGCCCACACGGTTCACATGACAAGCCTTTTAAACTCAGGATTCAGGGGGCCAAGGTGATGCCTGGAGGACACACATGGGGCAGTAGTAGAAGGCTCCAGGAAGCAGCAGCTGCAGCCCAGCCCTTGCTTTGCCTTGGCCTTCCCACCCAAAAGAGGCACAGCCCACATCTGCTGCAGCTGCAACAGAGGCACCTCTGGCATGCCCCTCCCTGCACAGGACACTTGGCCTTCAGTGCCACTTCTCCAAACACTCTTCTCCTCTTTCCCAGCAAGTAAAACCTCTTCTTCATTTCTTTTTCATCCCCTCTTTTAGAAATCCAAGAAGAATTCAATACCAAGAATAATTCAATAACTAAATAATAATGAAGTAAGCTCAATTAAAGAAGCCTTTGATTCTCAACTGTGTAACAACATTCAAAAGCTCTCAGTCCAGCCGTTTTATCCCCATCCAATGGAATTACCTGCGCAGAGGGAGATCTTTCAGACAGGGACCTCCTGATCTCCCGAATCATTTTCTCTACGGCAAGGCCCAGATCTGCTGGTGGCCATTCCTCCTCCCCAGGTGCATTCTGTGCTGAGCTGGAGGCTGTCCATCCTGCACAAGCTGCACTGCCAGGTGGAGCGCTGGGCCCTGAAGTGCCCGGGGTAGCTGCAAGAATCCAAACACATTGGTCAGGCTCCACAACATGGCTGTGGGACACAGAGCTCTAGTGCTGCTGTGGATCAAACATCACGGGAAGCACACAGCAAAACCAGGCAGAGAATCTTCTGGCCCCCTAGGTGCCCCTTCCTAGTAGGCTTGACAACTTCTGGCCGAGAATGGCAGAGCCTTGCGGCAAAATACTTCAAACGGTCACTTTTCACGACCTTTTGGAAAAACAAGGCTACAACTCTTTTCCTACCTCGTGCGTCGTCAGCTGGGGGCTGCTGCTCCCTGTGGAGCTGCTGGAAGCTGCAGGGCTGGATGGCGAGCACCTCCCGCTCGGCCGGAGGCAGCTGCTCCCCGCAGAGCTCCTGGAAGCGGCTCGGCCCCTCCCGCCCGAGCGGCTGCGGCTCCCCGTGGAGCCCAAGCAAGTGGCAGGGCGGGATGCCGAGCACCTCCCGCTCGGCGGGCGGCGGCCGCTCCCCGTAGAGCTCCTGGAAGCGGCTCGGCCCCTCCCGCCGGGCCGGCAGCGGCCGCTCCCTGTGCAGCAGGTGGAAGCTGCAGGGCGGGCGCCGGGCGAGCAGCGGCCGCTCCCCGGGGAGCTGCTGGAGGCGGCCGGGCCGGGGGCTGCGCAGCTCCCGCCCGTCCGGCAGCGCCCGCTCCCTGTGCAGCAGGAGGAAGCCGCTGGGCGGGCGCCTGGCCAGCAGCGGCGGCCGCTCCCTGGGCAGCGGCGTGAAGCGACCGCGCCCGTGCCGCCCGTCCGGCAGCGGCCGCGCCCCGGGGAGCTGCTGGGAGCAGCGGGGCGGGCGCCTGCGGCCATCCCGGCCCGCCACCGGCCGCTGCCTGTTGGCCGCGCTCCGGCGCTTGATGCGGAGCAGGAGGTCGGGGCGGTCGCGGCGAAAGCAGGGGTTGCTGTAGTGGAGCCAGGCCCCGGCATCGCCCGGCGCGGCCGAGCCGAGCCAGCCCGGCACCTTGCGGAAGCCGTAGCGGTAGAGCTGCCGCACGAAGCTGCGGAACTGCGTGGCCCTGAAGGTGAGCGGCACCGGGGCCGGCCCATGGCCACGGCCCCTGTGGGCGCGGCCCGAGCTGAGCAGCTCCCGCTCCAAGAGGGAGCGGTCGATGAGCAGCCCCTGGGCGCGGCTGTCCCAGCGCATGGAGCGGACGCGGGGGCTGTTCACCAGGTGCCAGAGCTTGGTGGGGAAGGTGCGGGCGCTGAGCCCAGCGGGCAGCGGCAGCTCCGCCATGGCGTCCATCGCCGACTGTGGCCGCAACGCCCGCAGCGCAACGGCCGCAGCTGCGCCGGCGGCGCGCAGCCTGAGGGGGGCGCTGCGCTCGGGCCCGCGGGGACGCGCGCGGCAGAGCCGGGGTTGCGGGCACAGCGCGGGCGGGGCGGCTCCGGGGCTGGCTCGGCTCGGCTGGGCTCGGCTCGGCACAGCAGGTTATCCCTACGCTGCATGCCGTGTCTGGGTCACCATCGGTGACAGAGAGGAAGGACATTGCTCTGTTTTGGCTGGGGAAAGGATGAAAAGGCATGATTAGAAAACATTCATTTGGTCTCCTTTTCAGCAGACTAGCTGGTTTTATCTCACCGTGTCTGCCTGTCTTTGACAGATTTGGCACATTTCTCCTGAATTGGAGTCAGCTAAAGCAGCAGTAATGGGCAGCAATTTTGTCAGCATTGATATTAAAGCTAAAATGCTGCCCCATGGATGGATGTTGCTTTCTTCAAGGGATTTTTGGCCTGGTCTTGTAGCAAAGTCACACTGGTGTCTTCCCAAGCAGCGTTGCCTTTTTATTTCCACAGAAATCACCTCTTCTTTTTCTTCCCCCGATCTGAGGAGAGTTCCCATGCAAATGCCTCCTGCAGCCAGCTCTTGTCACTTTAGACTGACAAAGGAGATCTTGCAGAGGAGAGAGACTCCCTCGAGCTGCTGTGGAGAGCTGAAGGGGGAAGCACAAGTGGTGTTTATCCAAGGCTTGCAGATTCATTCCTGTAAAGAAAGAAAGTATACAGGTGCCATATAGAGAAACAAGGTATACGGGAGAGAGGCGGGGGGAAAGGAGAGGGGTAATAGAGAAAGGAGCCCTCCGCAGGCAGAGATCAATCTTCATGGAGGTAATGATCGATGCTCAGTTTATTGCAAATCTCAGAGTACATTTATATGGTAATACAGCGTTCAGCACCGGGAGAATACATATAAGTGGTTACAAAGTGTTATGTATAGGACAAAGAGCTAACATATATTTGGTCACGTACATTGATTGGCAAAAGTGTCAGCAGAACATTCTGCCCCATATCTTCTCTTCACATCCTTGGAACATCTTGTTTCACATCTCTTTTCCTGGGGTACGTCTTGGCAAACTTCTTTATTTTGTTTCCCCAAGGGCAGCATGTTTCTGCTCTAAGGCACTTACGCAGGGTTGTGCAGCTTGCTTCTCTCCAGTGTTGTCTGGTCAAAATGCTCTCTACATTCCTGAGCTTCCTGACAAACCACAGAGACTTTGGGATTGTCGTATTGGACAACACATTTGAGTCTGGGAACTTTTTGAATTACTTCAATTACTCTTTTTTTTTTTTTTCCTTTCCTCCAGAAATAATGTCCTATCTAATGCTTCCAGAGAATCTTTTCCTACTTTTTGGAGAATTCCTTTTGCTCCCCTCCCAGATCAGGCCAATTCCCAGGGCTCCTTCCCAAAGTGAGGTGCAGCCCATGGCCTCCACTCTCCAGCTGGAACAGAAGGAAGCACAGAGTTTGCTGTTGTGGGAGAGTGGGAGAGGAGCTTCTCTTTCCTGCCTGCTTTCCCTTTGTGACAGGTTGCTGTGTGCTCATTTCGTAAAGGCAGGTTTAAACTCTGAAGCAGTTGTATTTCAAACTGCTCCCTTCTCCAGCTCTTCTGTGGGTATCCTTGGACAAAAGGCCTCTTGGTGGGAGCTCTCTGTGGCAGGTTAGGGAAGGAGGTTGATATTTCAGGGTTGTGACTGCTGAAAGCAGCTGGTTTATGGAGGTGTCCAGAGATGGGAGTGGCTCCTTTTCTCACCTGCCTGCAGAAAAGGAAGTTGCAAAGTGGGAATTTCATTTGTGGAGATGGCCACCAGGGGTATTTGCCAAGAGATGGGCTGGCAGAAAGGCAGGTCTCATGCTAAACTGGCTGTGTGTTTGTTTTGATGGTGGAGAGGGTCAGAGATGCAGAGACAGACACCAGCTGAAGGAACAGTGTGATTTACTGTAATGCAAAAGTGCAAAAAGAGTCAGGAAAGGATAAGCTAAGCAATGCACCTCAGCATTATTACAAAAGGGTGCCTCTGGTGATTAAGGAAGATCCATCACCAGGTACCCCAATGGTTTCCCCTTCATCCAGAGCTGCACATCAGCTGGGGGAAGCTGTCCCATCCCAGCCCTGCAGAGCCACGGCCGGGAACCGGGAAATCCTGCGGTGCCTCCACCTTTGGCGGCCACGAGGCTCCCGAGTGTGCTGTGAGAGTAGCCCGGCTCCGACAGTGCTGGACGAGCAATGTGCCAGAGCTTCTGCTGGGGGCAGAGCTGATGTCATTCTCCTCTTGGTTTTCTCCCCGAGCCTGCCCAGGGCTCAAGGAGGAACCAAGGCCAGGTGTGGCCCTGTCCATTTTCCTCATGCAGAAAGGTGAAGACGTGTTTCACCAGGGAATGGATGCAACATTCCTTTTGATAATAACACTTGGTTAAGGAGCAGGTACATAGAACATTGGGTTGGGAAGGTGATCTAGAGGGCAGCTTTGGTTCAGGTCCTGTTGTTGAGGCTTCAGTCAGGGTCTGTGGTTCAGGCCTTAGTCCTTCAGTATTTTGTGGTGCAAATCACACCTGTGCAGAGCTGCAAACAAACAAGTCTGTCCTTAGCACATTTGAGACAGGAACAGGATTAGCCCTGCAAGGCCAGGCTGGGGCCAAGAGCAGAAGGCCAGCACCCTGCTTTGCCCCCAGGCAGCCCTGCAGAGCAAGCAGCCCCTCCTGCCCAGGGGCTGAGGTGGCCGAAGCTGCCTCCCCGCTGTGCAGCTCTGCAGAGCCCGCGGGGCGCAGGGTCCTGGGCAGCCAGGGCAGCCCGGATGCCTTGGAGCACAAGGAGTGGCCCAGAGAGAAGCTGCTGCCCTTTGCTTTGGAACTGTTCCTCAGAGTCTTCTCATTAATCCACAGTGTCTGATGTGTTTTCCTTTCCTCTCCCAAATTTAACACAGCTTTTTGAGAAAATTGACTGATGTAGCTGGTGCTGCTGGTGGTGGTGCTTTTGTCTGCAGGTGAGGGCAGGTGATGTGGACCAAGGACAGAGTCCATTGTTAACACCCCAGCTTTGCCAAGTCAAGAAAACCATTCACAATTGGGCTACCACTGCTGAGCTGTTGTCCTAGGCTTTGGAAAGCTACCACCTTAAGAAACCCAACAGATTTTCCTCCAGGAGGACACCAGCAGTAGCATGATGCCAATGTTTTCCACCCCTTTTCTGTGTCTTTTAAGAGTTCCGCAGTGCCCAGCAGGAATGAAATGACCTGTGATAATGGGATTTGAGAGCTCTCTGTTGTTCGTTGCCACATGAGTGTTCATGACAAGCTGGTCACCCCACTTGTGGCTCTGTCGAGTTAAATTCATCCCAATTGTGTGCAAACAGCAGCCTCGAGATGCTGAGAAGAGCAGGCACAGTGGGTGGGTGTGCATGCACGCACCCGGGGGCTGACTGCTCTGTGGGCAGATGGTTTTGCACTGTTGTAAATCTTCACTCTCGGAAGCTGAAAGACTATTTCAAATATATATCTTAAATGAAAATTTATATAAAAAAATGAAATTGTCCAGAAATACATGTGCATTAAATTTCATGCATATTATATATTATATATTTTGATTAATATCATAATAACATAACATAATATAATGTAATATAATTTAATAAAATATATACATGAGATTATTTTTGAAGCCATTGCTTGTGGGGAATATTAGATGATCTCTTAGTGTTTGTACATTTTAGTTTCTGCTACTGCTGATCCTAGCAGCAACTCCCTGTCAGTTCTTCCAGGTCACTTCACACAAAGGGATTCCATCATTTCCGTGCCTGTGAGAGCTTGGCACTGAAATGCCAAGTTGATTCCGAACTCTCCAGCCTCCCTCTGGATTTTGGGGCAGCTCAGCACTTGTGTCCATGGCCCTTCCTTCATCCCCAGCCTGCAGCAGTCACAGTCGCTGCTGCCTCCCCCTTGCTGCAGCTCATTTGCCGAATCTGGGTCAGGATCCCTGCTGGCTTCTGCTCTCTGGGATGAGCTTCAGGGGGACACTTGGAGCCCTTTCCTAAAGAGCTGCCCGTAGGATGATGGATTTGTCCTCCCCGGGTGGCTCCTGCTTGGATTCTGTGATCATGGAGCCCCAGAGTTTTCTCAGCAGCCTCTGCAGCGAGTTCTGAGCCAACGTGGGGCTCTGCTGCCAGCCCAAATCTGCGCTTCCCCTGCCCAGTCTGAGTGCAGGTGGGGCATGTGCTGGGCATGGCCAAAATCCTCCAGCATTTACACCTGCTCATGGCTTTTGGTAGCACAAATCTACACTTACTTCAGTTGAAACATTGCATTTATTGCAGATTGTTACACCCGCACTACTAATGTACAAATACACAAACATTAACTTATGTTTAAAAATGAAATTTATTTTAAATTACAACACCTGTGCTACCAATATAGAAACACAGAAATATCAATTTATGATTAAAATCTAATTTATTCTGAGAATTGTGCTATGTAAATATATACAAATATCAACTTTAGTGAAAAAAAATTACTTTATTGCAACCCTTTGCAACAACGCACTGTACACAAATATTGAAGTTACTGAATTGAAGTTTAACAATTAAATTTATTACATATTACTACAACCATACAGCCCATATACAAATACAGAAACATCAATATCCCTCTCGAAAGAATCTCAGATCCAGAACTAAATAAATAGAATTTTAGAACTATACAACTCCATACATAATAAATAGAAGTAAATACATATATAGACATAACAATATAGAGATGTAAACATGCATTACATATTTCATGACATGCAACATGACAATATAATACAAACATAACAAACCTGTCTATAAATACACAAATATCAATGGACCAATAAAAAAATCCATACAACCCCAGCAATAGAAATGCACAGCTACAGAGCTGTACAAGCGTGTAAGCAGATGAATATACACGCATCAATATAACAATATACCTACATAATATCCCTATACAAATATCAGTCAGTGTATGTAAATATCCCTATACTTGTAACTATCCAAATCTAGCTACACATCCATTAACAGCGCTAGATCAGGAGGGATTGCAGCCGCCGATGTTCCCAGGCTCTCGCTCGGGCTCCTCCTCCCGAGCAGAGCAGCTCTCCTGGACAGGGACAGCAGATGGGACATCTGGCAAGCAAAGCGAACACTGAGTGAGTGTGGGGACGTTTCCCTTAGCAGCAGCTGCGCTTCCATCAGGTAAGAGGAAATGTCAGGGCCTCCCCAGGAGGGTCAGAAGGAAAAGCAGCCGAGTGGGCCAGGCTGTGGTGAGCTGTTCACTTCTTTCTGGCATCCCAGTTGCTCTGAGGGAACTCCCTCATGTCAGGTTATTGAACCACCTCTGCACTTATCAAGACTGTGGCCCCCAAATCAATCAGCATTTATGTCTCCAGCTGCTTGCACCAATAACAGGGAATGTCCTCTAACAGTGCTGGGGCACAAAGTTACCTTGCACAGGTCATCTGACAGGGCCTTGTTCTTTCTGTGCTTCCTGTATTTCTCCTCACCTTCCACTTGGAATTGTTACAGCATTTCTTTTCCTTTCCCCTTGATCCCTGCTGAAATGCGTGTTTCTCTTCCAAGTTTCAGTTTGTTCAGTGATCCTGTCAAGCCTTTTCTCAGAAGCTTTTATCATGGAATTGAGAGTTAATTTCAGCAATTTTGGTGATTTTCTGTGAGATTTATGCAAGTGTCCTGTTCATTGGGCGCCATTTAGGAAGGTACAAAAGAGAAAAAGGATGCTCTGTAGGTCAGTTCACTAGTGGAATATTCAGGGATAGAGAGAGTGATTAGCTGAATTTTACATCTACTCCTAACCTGAAAGTGCAACAGGTAATTTGGGGAGAAATTTAAGCCCAATTTCTGCTTCTACCAGCCTGTATTCAAATGTAAAGTAAATAGAGCAGGGTGAGAATGTCAGTGTTCAGTTCCTGAAGTGCCTTATTAAGGTGTTCTTAAAGTAAGGGAGATAAAATCTGGGTGGGCATTCCTAATTTCCAGCCACTCATTGTCAATTTCACTGACTCTGAAAACAGCAGAGATGTGCATATCATACCTGATCAATCAATTTGGGGATGGTTTAGGTTCAGATTCTCTGAGGCTTTAGATTTTTAGATCTCTAGACAATGCTTCCAGCAATCTAAATAGCTTTCAGAAATTAACCTTTTCTCCTTTTTTCCTCAGTCTTTGCACTCATGTCCACCAGAGACCTTCAGTGAATGGATTCCACTCTAATCCATCTCCAAGCTGAATCTCCCAGCTGTGTTCACACTGGTGGTTCGTGTGTCTCTTCTGCACAGTGCAATTTTAAAACTTCATTCCTTATTATCTCTGCCCTTCTTTTTCTTATTTAGCTTGCAAATGCATGCAAATGTATCAGAAATGATACACCTAATTTCTGACGCATCAGTTCCTGTCTAGCAATTTCATTTTATCCTGTTCTGATGTTCTGCTAGCCTTCTATGTTTCATTCTAAGTGGACTCCTGTTTTCTTGCATGTAGAAGTTTTACAATGCAATGCTCTCATTCACCTGCTTTCATGAAACCCTTCATTAACATTAGCACAAGTAACTGTGCGATTCCCTTCTGCTTTGTAGAAGATTTGGGAAACTCAAGTCCTTCTCAGCTACAGAAAAACATACATGGTGCTTGGTCATTCCTTTAAGAGCTTAAGCTAATGGTAAATAACTGCAGCTTATTCATTTCACAGAAATTGGGAGAAAAGACATTGCAAATATTGAGGAATGTATGCAATATTGATGGGCATCCCTCAGTTATCCAGACAGACTGATGTCACTGGCAAAATTCCCTCTTTTCCAAAGGTTTTCATTTGCTTTGGCTGTGCTTCGTATGACTGCAGGTCACATTTCCCTTGGTTTAAGAAAGTATCTTGGCAGTTACTCTAGGTGATATATCTTGCTAATTCTACACTTGGAGGAATTACTCAGTTCTGCAGTCCTTTTTACATGCTCTGTTCTAAAAGACTTTTATACTGTTTTCCCTCTCTCTGTGTTTTCACACTTGTTCAATAAGGTTTTCTTTCTAAGAATATTAATCACACTATCCCAAAGGATTAAAAAATGGTCGGGTATTTTTCCCTAAGTATTTACTAAAGAAAAATAATAGTTATAAAAAACCTGTATGCATGCTGGATGTAAAATCCAAACAGAAATAAACTTGAGAGTTCTCCCAAAAACCTTAAGAAAAAACCCCATGTATTCTGTAAAACCCAGAGTATTCATTTACAGCATACAAAAATGGGCATGTTCTAGAAGAGAAAATTTGTGCAACGGTTCTTCACAGAATTCTATGCTTTCAAGCTTTTTTCCCTTCAAGGGCAGTGCCATTCTCTGAACTATAATGCTCCGAGCATGTTCTGCTCACCATGGCAGCTTTCTGCTCTGCCCTGGTACTGATCATCCTCCCAGCACAGGGGCAGTGCAGCCACCACAACTCGCAGCACCTTCCCACACAGCAAGAACCTGAAGGACAGAGATGGCTTTCACCAGCTGCTGCGGGTTCTAATAGTGCCACCTCTCAGCTGCTGAAAGCCTGAATTTCTGTGTTGCAGTGAGTTAGTTCATTGAGCCAAATGTTCTGGTATGTAGTGGTATGTTCAAGTGTTCCCCAAGTTATTACAGTTAGCTTCTCCCCTATGTTGTGCCCTCCTACCCAAGTGTCCCTCAAGGAATCCCCTCCCTCCTCACCAGATTTTTCCCTGTCTATCAAGACAAAACAGCCCCTTTGCCCCATCCATCAGCCCAAACCCTACCCTTTGTTCCAGAAAGTTCCCTGTCCCTCACCCCAAGATCCAATCCCTATCCCAACGCTCTCTCTTCCCCTTGTTCTGATTTGTTGTAGCCCTCAAAACCACACCCCAAGCGTCGCTTATTGGTTACAATATGGTGTCCACCCCCTGGTTTGAAAGATTTTAAAAACCCATGCACAGGGGTGCTGGGGCTTTTTTGAACATCTGTTCCCATTGGGCATTCTGTCCTGTGAACCTTCCCGCCGCCTCTCCTGATGAATTTGCTGCACTTTACACCGCGGAAGAGCCTCCTCTGCTTCATTCACTCGGCCCTCCAGAGGTCTTTGCTGCTGGGCATTTGGCCTAGAGGTTCTGGCTCAGGCAAAACCCTAACCTAGCCAGTTCCCAACTCTTGCCATTGTCCCTGGAGCATCACAGAGCTAGCCAGGGCTGCAGAGGGCAGTGACAGTGACCCATGCCCTGGCATGTCACAGCCCCCAGAGCCACACCTGCCAGGCCACAAGCCCCAGCCCTGGTCCCCCCTGCGGCCTCAGGGGCTCCTGGGCATCCTCACCCCGAGTGCAAAGGCAGCCTCAGGAGCCCCCCAGGGCGCTCTGGATCCAGGCTGCAGACACACTAAAGCCAGCACTGAAAGGGACATGGATGGGGACTGCAGCTGGATCTTCCAGTGCTCACCACTCCTGACTACTCTGTAACTGAACCCAAACTTCATTTGCAGCACTGTGAACACATTGATCCTGCTCGCCCCTCCTGGAACGTGGTGTTCCCACATCATACAGCAGTCCTTTGCAGGGAGTGACCAGCTCCCACTGCTCTGCTATCCTGGCCTTACTTTCTCTTTGTCAGCAATGAACTTAACGGAAACACTCCTGAGAAACCTCGCACAACATTTGCTTCTCAGGAGCTCTTTCACAAAAAACTCCACTAATCCCTAGTTTTTGCTCAGAGAAGGAGGTCCTGACAAAGCCTAAGGCACAGACAGGGCTCTGGCATACGAATTCCTGAGCCGCAGGATTCCACCCTTGTTGTTCCTAGCTGTTTTGCTGATATTTTAGAGCCAGTTCTGGACAGGGGCTGCTGCTGACAGGGTAGGAAAATTTGGAGAAGAAAAGGTGCAGGAGACAACCAAAAACAAACAAGGGGGAAAACCCTTAGAAATACAGAGCACAAGAGAAGTCCTTGGAGATGATTCAATAGGAAATGCCACCAGCAGTGAGCAGAACCTGAGGTTGCTCACTGCCACCCCAGGGGCTCCTCAGTCCCCTGCTGGTTTGTGTCTGATGCAGCCCTGCCTGGAAAGGGCTCCAGGCTCTGGTGTTCCCAGCTTGCTCCAGGCTACATTCTTAGCAGCACTGAAAGAAGAGGTGAAACAAAGAGCCATTTTCTGTCCTGCCTGCAAACTCTTCTCCTTCTGTGCCGTGACCAGAAATCATCCCTCTGTCAGCTTGGCACTGTGCCTGCTGCATCCTCGTCCCTGTCCCTTGCATCAGCTCCTGCACATCAGCACTCACTGTCTCACATCATGAACAGAGAGAGCTGTGTCAGAAGAGCAAGGAGTGCATTTTCTTGTTTGTGAGATACAAAGCTGTGTTTCGTGTCAGGTACAAACAGGTGACGTGTGTATTTGTGAATGCAAAACGTGTGGACCCCGACAATGGGAGAGCTGTGAATTCTAATAATAACTGAGGAGAATAAAGCATGGAAAAAGGCCTTTGAACCTATCTTTTGTTTGCAATTAACCCTAGTTGATTTAGGAGTATTGGAAATAAGGTGTTAAAGATGTTGCATTTTGCTTGCATTTAATCCATAAGGAGCTCTGCAATAATAACCTTTTGAAGTATAATTTTAGAATATTACTTGTATCCTTGAAACTGTAGCTTTGGAATATATATAAAGGAAATATTCTTATCTCAGACCTTATTGAAGCAGAGAAAAACAGCTTGAGAAAGGAAGACGAACATCACCTCAAGGGTTTATGGTTTTGACCAAAGGGAAGCTGGATATCACTGTTATGAGATTTAGAGTCTCTGCAATTAAAAGGTGGACACACATCTGGAGAGCTGGACCCCACCAGATGGGAGTCGTCTTTCTTCTTTTGGAAACTGGACTGTCACCATCTGGGGATACTCCTTTGAGATACATCCTGAGAAATTAAAATCACAATAGTGTATAGAATTGTGATGTAATAATTTCGAATAAGAATTGCTGATGAGTAAAAGATTGGAAATAGAAACTGCTGAAAAAAACTGATGGGTACTCCTATAAATACCTGTAACCCTCAATTATCAGTGTGCAGTTGGAGGGAAAACTTTCCCCACTGTACCCAGCGCTGTATTGCTCATATTTACCATATTAAATAATGAATTGATTGCTGCTTGAATATTGGCCTAGTCAAGCTTCTTATTCATAACACTGTTAGCTGTGCTCTTCTATGGGCTGGCCATGGCACTTGATAATTAATATGCTGTCATGCTGTGAACTGAATTCACACCTTACAGGGCTGTGTTTACTGGGCCTGCTGGATCAGTGCCCACTTCCTTCCTCTGCTCCTCCTCACTCCAGGACTGTGAGAGACCAGCATGGGGTCAAAGACCCTGCAGTATCATTACCCTCTGGTAATGCTCAGAGGTCCTCTAAGGGCTATGTAATGCACAGCATCTGGGTGTGGGGCCTGTGCTAAGGAGAAAGAAAGAGTCTGTGAGAAAGCTGAGCTGCTCTTACATGGGACGGAAAAAATGACAGGAACTTTTTGGCATATAAAGCTTTCCTTCCAGGTCAGGGACCAGGCAAGGCCTAATCAGCTGTGGCCCTACAGGGCAAGTCTGTGCTAACTCCCAGCACCAAGTGCAGGGCTGTGGGGCAGGGCTCCTACAACAACAGCACAGCTCTGTGGAAGAGCCCAGCCTTGCATCTGGGTTCCTGCCTGCTTCCCCTTTGGAGACAGCTGTGGTCCTAGGATTTGTGTCTGAGGGAGAGCTCCATCCTTGGACCTCCTGATTTTTCCCAAGTGGCCAAATGGGGATGCACCAGCAGCACTGCTGGGAAGGTGCTGGCTCAGTGGCTGTTTTTTGAGACTGTGCCCCCCATATCAGCTTTATGTGTGTGTGTGTGTGGGTGCTCTGGTGGGTGTGGTTACACACTCGCTGGCCTTGGCAGAGCACAAGTCAGAACCTTTGAAGGTTCCAGCTGCTGTAAGGCTCAGGAGGCAGAGCTGGTGCTAGGCACAGTGTGGTACTGTGCTGAGGGAAAGGTGAAAATAGTTAATAATCCACCCTCAGCTAATCACTGAGGGCTGATGGGAGGCACAGGCTTGGTGGAGCTGCTTTGTACAGGCCAAGGTGCTTATCAGCTGTGCAGTGTCCCCAGCAGCCCCTGGCAATGCTGGTGCAGCTGCAGGACAGGCTTGATGGGTCTGGTGCAGCCCCACAGCCTCAGACACTGCAGCTCCACCGTGCAAAGCATCATGGCTGAGCTGGTTGTTGGTCAGGTGAGGGCTCAAATATATTTCCTGCAACTTGCTCCAGCACAGTTCAGCCTGGAAAAAAGGCATTTTTCCAAGTGCAGGGGAGTCAAGCTCCAATAAATGTCAGCTGAGCCCTGGTGCTTGCTCCCCTGCATGAAGCCTCAGTGAAGCACCAGGGCCTCCTGTCAGCAGGAGGGGAAGGGAGATCAGAGTTGTTGGAAGAATACGTGACTGAAGGCTGAGCACAGGGTTGGTGGTGCTTTGCGTGGCTCTTGCATGACACCCAGGCTGGCTGTGGCTGTCTAAGCCAACCTTTTGTTTTGCATCAGGCTTTATGCCAGAGCCAGCCCCTTTCCAGCCTTTGGGGTGATTACAGCTGTTGCTCTATATTTCCCTCCCTCCTTTTTTTTCCCAACAGCTATTCTACTCCAGCACCATAGGCAGGCAGTGATGGCTGCCTGTAGCTAACAAGACAAACTGAGATCTGCCTGCAGAGCCATAGGAAGGTGTCCCTGGGCTTGTGAGACAGGCCAGGACAACACAAACTGAGGCCACAGCCATGCTGTGCTTTCAGTTGAGCCTGTGGTGGAGCTGCTGTGCTTGTAGTCAGCATCTAGATGGGGCAGGTGACATATCTATCTTAGCTGGGACAGAAACAGAAGTACAGCCCTTGCACAGCATCCTTCTGCTAGGCTGTGCTAAGCTCAGGGGCCTGTAAACTGGCCCTTAAGACCTAGGTCTCCACTCCTTGCCCAGATCCCCAGCCTCAGGGAGAAGGACTTGGGTTTAGGAGCCATGGCTTTTTCTTCCATCAGACTCCATTAAGAAAAAGTCAAGTTAAGCAGTTCATTAACATTTAAAATACTGGACAGTGTGTAAACCAAATATCCCCCTCCCCACAACAATCCCGTGCTCTCAGCGGATGCTCTGGTGAAGAATACTGCTTTTGGCACGGTTTGCCTTCTCCTTCTTCTTCTTCTTTATGGGATCCATCTCAAAACAGCGGCAGATCTGCAGTGTTTCATCAGCAGCTGCTGAGGCCACTGCTGTACCATTAGGGCTCATGGTCAGGTTCAAGATTCTATCAGTATCACCTGAGGAGGAGAAGGAATGTGCAGTCAGGGCTGAGCTGATCAGCACATGCACATTTACTCCTGTATGTTCCCATGAGCCCTGCCAGCTTGCATAGCTGTCTCCCCAGTGGCTGTGGCAGCATGATTTCAGACCCCAAGCATACACTTGGATCAATGCTATCTCTTCCACAGCCCCGTGGGCATGCCTTACTCCTAGCAGCATGGCCCCGGATACTGTCCTGTATCAGTGATGCTGCAGGCTCCAACCAAGGAGTGCAGCTGTCTTCAACCTCTAACAGCCCCCCCACCCAGGCCCTGTCCACCTACCTTGCAGCTCTGCAACCTTGGTCATTGTTGGATACTTCCATATGACCAGCTGATTCTGTGCAAAGCCATGGCCTGAAATGAGCTCCTTGTAGTTTGTTGACCATAGGATAGAAGTCACCTGCAAAGAGGCAGTAACACAGGTGAGACAAGATGCTTGTGCTGATGCTCACCACTCGGAGGCAAGCATTGTCCCCCTCCTTCCCTGTGCCTCTGGGCCTGAGGAGCCAGCAGCTCTGTGGAGGTGTGCTGCGAGAAGGTGTTTGTCTCCAAGACGATGTTCATCTCTCACCTGGGAAAGGGTATCAACAGCACTGAGGCAGGCACCAGAACACACGTTCCAGATGCGGATATGTCTGTCACTAGCGCCACCTCCAGTGGCTGGAACATTCATCTGCCATGGGCACCATGCCACAGCCTGAGAGAGGAGAGCTCATTTTAAAACATACAAGAGGCAACCTGCACCCAGCCAGTGCTGCATACCTGCTTTGCACACACATATCTGCCCGTGGCAGCACTGTGCTCACCTTGACAGCACCCTGGTGCTGAGTGAAGGTCTGTACAGGAGAAAAGTCGCCACCCCCACCTTGGGTGCATGGCCAGACGTTCGCCAGATTGTCATTGCCACCACTGGCCAGGTAGCGGCCATCCAGAGACCATCTGAGTCCGCACACCTCGTGTGTGTGGCCAGCAAGGGCGGCCACATGATGCTCAGCCACTCGGACATCCTGGTGATGGATGTGCCCAGTCCGTGCACCACTGCAGAGAGAAGAGAAGGCTTGCAGGGTCAGGCTGCACATTTTCACCCAAATCCATTTTTGTTGTTGCAAGACTGCTATACCTGCCACTGGGTTTCAACCAGTGTTACCAGCAACACAGGTCTGTTGGTGTGAGTGAAACACCCACACAAGCTCTTTACAACTTCAGCACAAATTGCAAGACAGGAAAGAGGCCTTCTCCTCACAGCCCCAACAGATAAGGCTGAGTAAGAATCCCAAGCCAGGACAAACTTCTGTCTGCCATCCGTAACCCATGCCAAACATAGATTGATGGATAGGAGTTTGCAACAGCTGGTAACTGCCCTTGACCCACTGCTTTACCTGGAGAGGATGCAGCTGTTCCAGCTGAGGGTTCCCACACAGGCACAATGGCTGGTCATGGTTCGGAGATGTTTCTGCTGCTCAACGTCCCATAGCTGGAGAGGCAAAGCAAAAATTTCTTCAGAAGAAACCCAATCCTGTTTCTATGCCCTAGGAACCTCACTGCACAGGCTCTGGCATTCAGCTTTCTCAGTAAGGGAACAGAGAAAGTGTGTATCTCATGACTATAGCACAGAAGGTAATGCTACTTATCAGAAAACCCCCAAACCAAACCCTGCCTTGCACACTGGGCAGTTCCACCCCACACCAGGGAAGACAAGTCAGGTGCATGGCATCCTTCCTCTGCCAGCCAAGGTTTTGTCCCCAGTTCTGTCAATCCCTAGAAAACACCTCTAGTTTTACTCTTGCATTCACCTGAACCTCACCTGTGCCAACAACAAGGTAGTCTCCATCTTTAATCCATGACACAGAGGAAATGTAAACATCTGGATGCTCCATCTGCAGCAGGGGGATAATCTCCCTACTAGTGTGATTCCACAGATAAACAGTGTCATCCAGAAGCACTGCCAGGAAGTTCTGGGAGCTCCAGTCTATGAGAGTCAGATCTACCCTTTGAAAGAGAAATGCAGGTCACACCATGCTTGGCTAGAGAGCCCTGCCCTTCACCCGTGCTGCTGCAGCAGGTGTGGGTGCACATGTGCACACACACACGTACAAGTGAGGGGCAGCCTTCTGAGTGTCACTATGCCCAGCTGCTGGGGCCAGGTACCCTGCTCCAAGGCACCTACACAGTGCCCTAGACCACTGTCCCTGTAAGGCCACACAGGGACACTCCAGAAGGGGTCTGTGCTAGCCTGGGTACACAAAATAATACAGACAGCCCAGTTACACTGTCCTAGGAACAGCAATCCAGTGCAAAATGTTCTGGATGCCCAGCACTCGACCCTGTAGCCTACCTACAGTAGTCGTTGAACATCTCTGGTGCATCCAAGACCCGTTCTGGCTTTGAGGGAATATATCTGCTATTCTTCCTGCTGAATCCAGGTGCCATTTTCTGACTGTAGAGCACTTTCAGGTTATTCTGATAGTCTGTGTGCAGGGGAAAAGGTTTGTTAACCTGAGTTAGTTTCCTCCCAGCTGAGTGCTGCTCACCCACCTAGGAATCCCTTGGAGTGAAAATGAAGTTGTAAGAGAAACACTCACAAGCCTGCAGTGCACTAAAATCACTGGCAGTATGAACTGCTGAACAGGGGCAAGCTACAATTTTGTCATTCATGGAAACTAATTTAACAAAAACTTGGGTTTTTGAATCCTATTATATTTAGTTGCAGTTTAAGCTAGAAAGTGCAGAGAGTTTGGTGCTCTTACAGACTTCATGAAGGTTTGGAACCTGCAGTACAGGTGACTGTCACTGACGTCTTTTCATAAAAATCCTTTCTTTAGGATTTTTCTCCCTTCTGAGAAGCTGTGGCCTCAGCAACAAAATGTAAACAATGGTTATCTGCTGCTGTGGAATGCAACAGGTGGATGCGTGATTGGTCTCGGGTGAATGTTTGGATTTACTGACCACTCACAGCAGAGCTGGGTCTCACCCTCTGCTGAGACACAGCCCTTTGTTTATTCATTCTTTTTCTATTCTTAGCTTAGCTAGCTTCTGAGAACTTTCCTTCTATTTCTTTTAGTATAGTAACAATGTAATATATATCATAAAATAATAAATCAAGCCTTCTGAACATGAGGTCAAGATTCTCGTCTCTCTCTCCACCCTGAAGACCCTTGCAAGCCCTGTAACAGGTGACCAACTGGCAGTCATAGCACCTCTCCTAAATAAATTCACTATAACTGTTACGCCCTTCCTCGACCTCAGGAACCTTAAGAAAGGAGACTCCAGCCTGTACAGCTCTCAGAAACCAGTTGATTTCTCCTGTGACCACACACAGAGCCTCTGTGTTGCTGTTCCCCTGACCTGATCTCTGCTGCTGATTCAGCTCACACAGACTCCTGTATCATACCTTCTGGAGCATTCTCTAATTTTCCACTGAGGTGGAGGATCTTTGCCTCTTCTACATCAAAACCATTCAGATGCACTGCCCAGGCTTTCTGTTGCTCCTACAGAGACAAATCACCCTCAGTGCAATGCATTTAAAACAATTCCCACACTGCAATTTAAACAGACACCTAAGTCCCTTTCTCTTAGAATCTGAAGATGTTTGACTGTGCTGCAAGGGTCAGTCACACAGAGGCAGGTCAAAGCAATTTTTCCTCAGACTTTCATATATTGTCCTGCTCACATTTTCACACAATGGCAAATTCAGTGTTATTGCCAGTGGGAAAAGCCACAGCCACAAAGTGACCAAATGCTTCATAAACAGATTTCAGAACATAGTGTAAAACATTCCAGAAGTGTTCCCGGTGGAGACATTGTCCTAGAATAGCTACCACCAGTAGTTTCACTTTGCATAGGCTTCCAGCTTTGTGTTTTTGTTGCCTGCTACATTTTAACACCTCATTAGTCAAAAGCTAAATTTTGCTTCCAGAAGCAGCATAGGCTTAGAGTGCATGGCAGTCTCTACAGCTTCAATCGCATCCTAGGCTCCTGAATCCCAGAGCTGCAAGTACTGATGGCTGGGACTTGTCAGTCCCATGTGCCCACTTGATAGAACCTATTGTTCACTGCTCTGTAAAGGGGCAGGAAGGAGTAGCGGTTGTTTAAGTAATTGTAACCTAGCAACATGCTCACCTTCTTGGTAGGGGAATCCTCCGCAGGGTCATTCTTTTTGCTTAGGAGGAAATTTGCCATCTCCATCTGCATAGTGCTGCGGTTGGGAATGTAGCAATCCCCCCCAGCCTTTTTGGGGGTGCTTTGAATTTTGGATCAAGATTTATGTGCATTCACATATGAAAATATTGTCTTACAGCTATTTAACAGCCTGTATTAGAGCTTTCATGGGAGTAAACCCAAAACTCTTCCACATCACACTCACCAGACAAGTAGGACTCTGAGGTCTCATGCCACCCAGTCACAACTAACTTATATTTTCCTCCCTGCCACCAAGTTGGTTAGGGACTGTGTGCACTTGGGTCTAGTGCAACAATTCCAGAGTCCAGAGATAAGGGGAAGATACAGAAATGATCACAGGATGTAAAGCTGTCAGCTGACAGTCCCGCCCACACTCATCCTAGCATACAGCTGTGCCAGCAAGGCTCAGCTGGGTGAACAGCAGCTCGCCAGCCCCAGTGCTCAGAGCTCTGCCCCTCATGCTGGCAAGGAGGTGGGTGGCTGTCAGGAGCACAACCCACCTCCTCCTGCCTGAGCAGCAGCCAGTAGGACAGCGTGGCAGGGAGCCCAGAGCCCTGTGGCTACGGACAAGCAGCCTGGGCAAGGCTCCCGCACTCAACCTCTGCTTCTGGTGGCCGGCGCTCACCGGCTGTCGTGGAAGGTGTCTTGCTGGAGCTGTGGGAGCGATTGGCCGGCTTCATGGGCGACATGCCGACGGGGCTGGGCCCGGGGCCGCTCTCCTTGGCCTTGCGCTGCCATCGCGCAGGCGGCGCGTTCGGGATCAGCGTGTCCAGCTTCAGCAGCCCGTGCAGGTCTGCCTCCAACAGGAACTGCGCCATGGTCCTGCAGGCAGGCGGGGTTAGCCGTGCCCACCGGCCGGGCTGAGCCTACTCCGACAGCCCCGCCGGCCTCCCCACCACCGGACCGTGCAAGCGCTCCGGCCACTCCTCCCCGCCAACGCACACTCCCACTCTCCCCAGCCTCTCCTCGGGACACTCCGTCAGCCGATACGCCCTCCCTCCGCTCCTCGTGGGTCCTTGATCAGCCGGCACCTCTTCCAGCCGCTCTTTGGGGCTCTCTCGGATAAGCAACATTCTCCCTTCCCCTGCCTTTCAAGGGCAATCTCGTCCCTGCTCTTTCTCCTCCCCACCATGCTTTGCCTCTGCCCTGTGCCCCAGGGGCTGCTCTTGGCCAGGCAGCCTCAGTAGGAGCCAGCACTGGCTGCAGCCCCAAGGGGCCCCCCAGGACAAGGCCCAGCAATTAGGAGGCCAGTGAAAGCTCTGGGCAGCAGCAGAACCCTCAGCAGAGTTCTTTGGACAATCATGGACTGGCCACACCTACACTGCAGCCTCACTGGCAATGTTTCCTATGTACAGTAGACTTTCAAAAGAAGCTGTTTGAGGGAAAGGTGAACTAAACACTCACTGTCTTCTCTTCAAGCAAGTCCAAATTCTGACAGAGCATAAGATGAAGATCAGCTCCAAAACAAGCAGGCCTGCTGGGAACCCCAGCCAGAAGCCTGTTCCCTGACAGAAACCCCTTCCAAGGCCCTTCTGGGCATCAGGAACATGTGCTGTGGTTCCAGCTGCACCTGTGGGAGCAATGGGGAGCGTCAGCCCATGCTGTGCTGCACTGCTGAGCTGGCAGCACAGTGGATGCGGGCAGGACGTTCTCCATTTCCCCCAGAGCTGGGGCCTGCAGGCACCTTGCCGCCCCTTGGCACAGGCTGTGCTACCCAACAAAGCCCAGCAGGCCGGGAGGAGAGCCCGGGGCCAGCAGCAAGCTGAGAGAAGGCCCTGCTCTAGAACTGAGGGAGTTCCACCAGAAGCAAACAAAGATTGTAAGTTGAAGAGATGCCCACTTTGCTCAAAGTTAGTCTGAGAAAACTAAGACGTGACCTTGTCAAAAATCCCAGGAAATATCTGGGAAAAGGTTTTATGTATGTTGGTTGTGACTAGGTACAAAGCTCCTGCAGGAAAAGAGCCTCTGCAGCAGGCTGGCTGGCTGAAGGGGTCTTACTTCTTTCTAGAATAAAGATTGCCACTCAAATGCAATTTTAATTTTTATTGTATAAGGGGAAAATATTTTCCAGAACTCTACAACCAGTTTCAAAAATACAGATGTGTTGAGGAAAAAGGAATGAAACATATGGGAATTTCTCTCTACAAGAGATATTTCTAAATATTTCTAAAAATGAAAAGTGAAGACAAAATAAGGTCATTTTTTTGGATTCTAAAGCTACTTAGAAAAATCTTTAACTACTATAGGAATTGGGAAGAAATATTTGGAGGTGTCTCTCTACAGAAAACAATTTTGAAATATTTCTACAAATTTCTAATATTTAAAAGTGAAAAATTAAGAAAATGGGGTTGCTTTTTCTCAGGAGCCCCATGCTGCTGCCTGCCCCCTGGGCTCCCCCAGCCCTGGGGACCCCGCCTCTGGTCACAGCAGCCCCTGCCTGGCTCCTGCCTGCCCACACCGTGGGCATCCACGGCTGCTCCTGGCCATGGAGCTCAGGCAGTGCTGCTGCCGGCCGGGCTTTGCTGCTGGTGCCACCCAAACACTGGGATGACGGCACATTCCCTTTAGTGCAACAAAAGAAAGGGCCATCACCTGGCCTGGCAGAGAGCAGGGTTAACTTCAGTGTTGTTTAGATGGCAAGGCCAGGGGGCTCAGGGGCAGAGGAAGGGACATGTTGGGCTCAGGAGAGGCTGGATGGTGCTGGGCTGCTCCTGGGGTCTATAGAACTAGTCGGGAAGGAACACAGGAGGATCAAAAAAGAAATGAAAGTAGCTTGGGGATATACATGGGAAGAGGAGTTGGCAGTGGGATCTCCAGGAGAATAGGAGATTTCCTTGTCGATGGCTGTTCTGGAGTCTTCTTCTCAGAACTCTTGACAGGCCTAGCCAGGCCCTTCTAACTGCTGGAGGAGCTGCTCCTTCTGTTTGGGTGTGAGGTGCAGCCACCATCTTACAACCCTTGTGCAGTGGTGGAACTGTGGAAAGAGGAGGTGGCTGAGGCCCCAACTGCTGGTGGCACACAGGGAACCTCCTGCACAGACAGGCCCAGAGCTGGCAAGGCTCCCCAGCACGGCTGGAGATGCTGGCTCAGCTTGGCCCAGCTGCACAGCTGTCCCTCAAGGCCCTGGCCAGCAGGGCACGGCTCTGGGCAGGCTCCCTGGCCAAGAGCGGGCCCCAGAGTGCCTCTGCCTTTCAAGGGCAATCTCGTCCCTGCTCTTGCTTCTCCCCACCGTGCTTTGCCTCTGCCCTGTGCCCCTGGGGCTGCTCTTGGCCAGGCAGCCTCAGTGGGACCCAGCACTGGCTGCAGCCCCAGCGGCCCCCCAGGACAAGGCCCAGCAATTAGGAGGCCAATGAAAGCTTTGGGCAGCAGCAGAACCCTCAGCAGAGTTCTTTGGACAATCATGGACTGCCACACCTACAGTGCAGCCTCACTGGCAATGTTTTCTGTCTGAAGTACAATTTCAAAAGAAGCTGTTTGAGGGAAAGGTGAACTAAACACTCACCCTTTTCTCTTCCAGCAAGTCCATATTTGGACACAGCATAAGATGAAGATCAGCTCCAAAACAAGCCGGCCTGCCAGTAACCCTAGCCAGAAGCCTGTTCCCTGACAGAAACCCCTTCCAAAGCCCTTCTGGGCATCAGGAACATGTGCTGTGGTTCCAGCTGCACCTGTGGGAGCAATGGGGAATGTCCGCCCATGCTGTGCTGCACTGCTGAGCTGGGAGCACGGTGGATTCGGGCAGGACATTCTCCGTTTCCCCCAGAGCTGGGGCCTGCAGGCACCTTGCTGCCCTTGGCTCAGGCTGTGCTACCCAACAAAGCCCAGCAGGCCAGGAGGAGAGCCCGGGGCAGCACAGCTTCGTGGGCACAAGTCCCCTTTCCCCGGGGCTGTGAACAAGCTTCAAAGGCGCCTCCAGCTTTGGCTGCTGCTGGGCCATGCAAGGGCAGGCCCTAGTGGAAGAGCTGCAGCCACCCAGCCCTGCCAAGGGCTGAGCCCTGCTGAGCCTGGCACAGCAATTACCTTCTGAGCCTGTGCCCGTGCCTGTGTTTGGCTTGGCCTTCCTTCCTGCAGCAGGGGCTGCCAATGGGCCTCTGCTTCTTTGGGGAAACACCTCCTTCTGTCCTGCCTTTTGGCCCATCACTTGAGAAACAAAAAGTACACCTTAAAAGACGGAACTGTTCTCCATTGCTTCAATGGCATGTTCAGGACGTCATGCTTATGCACAATCTGGTAAAATCAACAAATCATCTAGGCTTTTTCCGCTGGGCCAGGGCCCAACCTCCTCCAAACAGCTGCCAGTGCTGAGCAGAAGTTGTGAGGTGATCGTGCAGGGCGAGGGCACACACGGCCGTGGCTCTGTCCTGGCACCTGCAGCGATGCCCCCCTGGCTGAGCTCTGGGCTCTGAGCTGGCAGCTCTCTCAGGAGAAAAGGCCTTGACCTACCCTCACCATCTCCCAGAGGCTCAATCCTGAATGTGGGCTGGGAAGCCAGATCACCTTTAGCAACAGGCTCAGCTGCAAAGAAAGGCAGGACAGAACAGCTCCAATGGCACTGCTGAAGATTCTCCTTCAGGCCTGAGTGGCAGTGAGGGCACCTGGGTGATGGGTGCCCTCCAAGGCACTCCCTTGTCTCTGCCTTCCACTCAGGAGCAGGGCCAGCGGGACCTCATGCCTGCAGTGGCCCCACACTGGGATGGAAGGAGCCCCTTGCGGGGCAGTCGGGGCAGAAAGGACTCCCTGGAGCTGCCAGCAGCTCCCAACCTGGCCCCAGGCAGGGCCAGGGCTTGGCAGTGGCTACAGAAGCAGCTCAGGATCCCTGGGGCCAGCAAAGGAGTTGAGAAAGGCTCAGCCCCGGGGCACAGCCCTGGGCCCAGCCCCTTCCCTCTCTGCTCTTCTCTGTGGCTGCACAGAGCACACAGAAGGACACAGTGGCATTGCACACAGGAGGAGGATGGACAGCTAAATGCCCCTTCCTCCCACTGAGAGTGATCCTGTGGGATCACTCAGGGCTCCAGAAGGGAGCAAGGTAAGGTTTCCAGAACTGATCAACATTCAGAGGAACTTAAGGGAACTGGCTCATGAGTAAGCTCTTGCCACACTGACACGGATTATTCTGTCAGGAAAGGTACATTCAGAACATGCCTCCAACATCTGGCAAGGTCTTCAAAGTACCTTTCACCATCATTTCCAACTAATCAAAGTCATGATCCCAGTTGAGAAGGGAGCACAGATGTTACAGAACCATTTCCATTGTGTGCTGGGATCCCCTTCTCCCTTGGGGAATTGGGCACTGCAAAGGGGTGGGGTAAGGCCGTGGGAGCCTGTGCTGTGGCTCCTGATCACTCTCCACGCTCTTTGCAGGTCCTGTGCAACATGCCTGGAGGGGCAGCTGGAGCAGCCCAGGGCCCTGGGGGTCTCTCCCTGCCACACAGGAAACCCTGACTAAATGCTTGGGGAAATCTGCAGTGCCACAGCTGTCACTCCCAACCTCCGTCCCTCCCTCCTGCTTGCCCACCTGCCCATGGAACAGCTCCCACAGCCCACGGGCACATAGCTAGGCCCTCTCAGGACACACTGGAGCCTTGCTCTCCCCCTCTGCCCTTTCCCCACCATGGGCACCCCGTGCAACCGCTCCCAGGTTTCGGGACGTGTCTCCCACGGAGGGAGCCCAGCAGGACAGCTCAGTACCCGAGTGCCCTGAGCCTGCTCGGGATAATTCCTCTGGGCTTTGCTGATCTTGTCTGGGCTGTGCCCGCAGTGCCAAGCAGCAGAGAGGGCAGCTCAAGCCTCCGCAGGGCTCAGGCCCAGAGGCACAGCAATTACCTCCTGTGGCTGTACCTGGCATCGCCTCCCTTCCTGCAGGAAATGCCACCTTCCATAGAGCCTCTCTGTCCATCCCTTGAGAAAGGAGGAGGCACAGCTGGATCAGATGGAATCATTGCACATCCAGGAGGTGGCCTCTTAAGGAGGCAATACTTGTCCAAAACATGGGTAAGGATCAGGAAAATCCTGATCCCCCAGGCCTTTGGGACTGGCTATGACCCTCCCTTCTCGATGCAGCCACACCTCAGGATGTGACTAGGGACCGGGTAAATGCAGGGGATCCCTGGTGAGTTTGGGCTGCCTGTCAGCTGATGCCCAATGCCTTCCTGCAGAGTCTGGGGAGAAGCTGAAGCCAGGCCAGGCTGGGAAACAGCCCTGCAGGGCATGGAAGCAGCAGCAGGGTTCCTGCTGCCATGGATCCCTTCCCGCTGTTCCGGGCTCGGCGTGTCCAGACGTGCAGCCAGAGCCCTCGGCTGCTGAGCCCCAGGACAAGGCTGAGGGAAATGCTCTCACCATTCCCTTTGAGCAGTTCTGTCACTATTCGTTTCAAGATGTTGTTCGGCTCATGGAGTTTCATGTGTCCTGGGGCTTTGTTCTTCCCTCTCAGAGGACCTTAACAGAAAGTAGTTCCATTTCCTAGGAATGGATGCCACAGAAGCAGGGCTCAGCCTGTGGGGTCAGCAGGGACAACACTACTCACCCCAGTGATGGGAGCCAGGCTTCTCTGTAGAAATCAGCAAAGGGCCAGGAAAAGTCCTCCCTGCAGACACATCTGTAACACAACAGTCACCGTAGCTTGTATAACCTGGTTGCTGTGAAGTTGTCAACAATTATTACTGTGTAGGACAGTGAGAACATACCTGAAGGAGGCTCCAAAGGCTTCAACACTTTTCTCAACCAATCTAATGGGGAAGCCTTTCGAGCAACCTCATCTAGAACAGAGCACAGATGAGAACATTTTTCAGGGTGTGTTGGGATCCCCTTCTGCCTTTGGGAATTGGGCACTGCAAGGGGGTTGGGTACGGCCGTAGGACCCAGATGTAAATGGGTAAGGTCAAACTGCACAGGGGCCTCAAGGGCTCTGGGCAGGCTCCTGGTCACTCTGCACCCTCTTTCCATGACCTGTGCA